>NC_138933.1:2307807-3580307 GCF_965231255.1 Vanellus vanellus
GGTGACACCACCCCCCCGGTTTCCAGCCATCACCCACCTCTCTCCCGTTGCTGCTACTGCCTGGTCCCCCCCCCGGGCACAGCCCCTTTGGTTGGGGAGCTCAGGCCCCCCCAAGGAAGGAACCAAAGAGGGAGACCCGCAGACAGCCCCCCCTGGGGCCGGGGGGCACTGAGACCCCCGTGGTGAGCCCCCACCCCGCTGCTGGGGGGTTGGGGGAGGGGGGTGAGTGTGGGGGTCCCACTGGCTCTGGGGGGGGCCGAGCTGCAAAGGAGAAGCTGAGGGCCCTCCAGGCCCCCTCCTGCCCCCCCCCCCCTTTAATTTATACGTAGCGCATTTTGTACAGGTTTTTAAGTTGCTTTTTTTTAAAAATCTCGAGAGGTTTCTAGTTTTGTATTTCTTCCTCCTGCTTCCGCGCTCGCCTCCCCCGACAGCTCCCCCCTTCGAGGTTTTTTTTGTTTGTTTGTTTTTAAATAAAAAGGCAAGAAAAGCAAATGCCTCTGTCTTGGGGGTGGGGGTGGGGCAAGGGGAGGGGGGAGGTGTTGTCTCAGCCCCCCCCCCCCCGCAGCTCAGGGTCCCCCAACACCTCTGCCATCAGCCCAGCCCCCCCCCCCTCCCGCAGCCCCCCCATAGCCCCCCCACTCCCACAGAGGGCTCAGACCAGTGTGTGTCTATCAAACGTGAGTCGTTTATTCTGGAACGCGACACGCGGGGTCCTACAGCTTGTGGGGACATCAACAGGCGAGGCAGAGGGGGGGTGCCGGGGGTGGCCAATCCCCCCCTTCAAACCTTATTTAAAAATGAGATTGGTCCTAAAAATATAGAAAGAAATAAATTTAAATTCACAAAACCTGTACATTATCAAAAAGTCACTAAAACGACACGGCTGGTTATAGAAAAGGCGGCCAACGGGCTGGAAGGGGCCGCAGCCAGAGGGGTCTGGGGGGGGGGGGCGGGGACATGATGCTCTCGGTGACACCGCAGCCCCCGGGCTGGGGGCACCGGGGCTGGGGGGGGGCAAAGAGAAACGGCCCCGGTCCCCCCCACCCTGTCCCCCCCGTCCCCTCCTCACCCCGGCGGGGGCTGCAGGCGCTGGCCGTGGGGGGGCCTTTGGGGGTGCGAGGGTAGAGGGGTGTCAAACCGGGGTGGGGAATGGGGTGGGGGGGTCAGGGTGGGGGGAGGACTTCAACTGAACGAACACGAGAACAATACGGAGACTCCCGAAAACTTTCCCACGACGGAAAAAAACCTGACGGATCTGAAACATTACTAAAAAACAAACCACAAAAAAAGTTTGTTACAGCGCAGTTATTTAGATAAAATATAAATATTTATGCGTAATATAAAGTCAGTTCAAATAGACTTCAAATCCACCTCTTATTTCAAAGCAAAAAAATAAAATAAAATAAAAAGTTTCTGAGGTTATCCGATAGAAAAAAGGCTACTTTGAGAGACGGGGGGGGCGGGGGGCGCGGCCGGGCCCCCTCCTGCCCAGGTAGGTGAGTTGTTTTCAGTGCTCTGTGGGGCCGGGGAGGGGGGGGAACATGCCTGGGGCCCCCCCACGGCCCCGCCGGCCGCTGAACCCCCAGAGCGAGTACCCGTAATATCCTGGCTGGGGGGGCCTGGCCCCCTCCCTGGCTGCCCACCATGTGGGGGGGACCCGGGGGTAGGGGGGGGCCCACCCCAGCTCGGACCCCCGCCAGCCGGGGGGCCCCCCTCCCCACCCAGTGCAACCCCCCCCCCCGACCCAGCAGGGGGTCTGGGGGGGCAAACACCCGCCTGAGGCTTCAAGTCCATGTTGGGGGGTTTTGGGGAGGGCGGGGGGCCAGGCCTCCCCCCCGGGCCCTGCAGTAGCGTCCCTGAGGGATCCCAGTTGGGGGCGAGGGGGTGGCCAGGACCCTGACCCAGCCCCGGGGGGTCCTCGTGCCGGGGAGGGGGGGGCCGGGCTCTTCCTGAGACATGGAGGCAGGGAAAGGGGCTGCCGAGACCCCCCCGCCCTCCCCAGTTTGGTCCCTGGAGCCAGGTGGGGAGGGTCCGGCACCCACCCCGGCCGCGGGTAGGGGGGTCCCAGGGCAGCGGGGGGTGGGGGGCTGCACTGGGGGCCCCCCCTCCCTGTAAAGTGTCTGCGCGGGCAGGGGGGTCCCAGCCAGGGCGGGGGTGGCGAGGCGGGGGGGGGCTAAGTCCACTTTACTGGCCGTTAATGCATGTAGACACTGCACAGGAGTGCTCGGACACATTCACTACGAACTATTGCTATTATTAAATATTCCCAGCGGGGGGGGAGAATGGGATGGGTGGGGGGATTCGCTTCCCTCATTTGCGGGGGGGGGGCGGGGGAGGGGAGCTGTTTCTGTTCTTAATTAGAAAATAAAATTTAAAAGAAAGAAAGAAAAAAACACCTCTTTTTTTTTTCTTTTTGGCTTACACAGTCTGTGAGTTTGTGGTGCTGGAAGAGGAGGGGGCAATTGGGGCAGGTTGGGGGGGGTCCGGGCAGTGGGAAGGGGCCGTGGGCGCCCGTTCGCACCGGCCGGGGGGGGCCCCCGCGCGGGATCAGCAGGCAGCGAGATCAGCTCCAGAGGAGTCAGTTCTTGGGGGGCGCAGGGGGGACACGGGACCCCAGACCCGGCCGGGCGGTGGGGTTGGGGGGCACCGGCCCGTCCCGCTCACGGGTTAGTAGCGTGTTTTCCCTGATAAAACTCCTCCCACCGGCTCTCGAAGAACTTGCGCATGGCGTGCCCGGCCTTGCCCACGTCCGAGTCGTCCTCGTTGAAGGTCTGGCAGTTGTCGAACACCAGCATGGCGTCGGCCGCAAACTCCTCCGAGCTCGAGTACCTGAAGGCAGGAGGGCAGTCAGGGACCCTCCGTCCCCAGGAGAGACCCCCACCCCACCCGGTTCGCCTGCTCACCCGCCCCGCAGCAGCCGTGTGCGCATGGTGGCGAAGTCCATGGGGTTCTTGATGATCTTGCGGTATCCGGGGACCAAGCGGGGGTTGACGGGCTCCAGGAAGGGCCAAGCATCCTCGTGCGACTCCATCTCCATCAGGATGATCCTGGGGGACAGCGGTAGGGTCAGGGAGAGCCCCCCAGGGACGTGTCCCCAGCCCTCCCCACGTCGCCTTAGCCCCACTCACTCGCAGAAGGTCAGGTCGCTGGGCTGGCTCCGCAGTGTTGTGCCCCTCCGCTTGGCGAGGGACAGCCCCTCACCCGTGTAACGGGGTACGGGCAGCCCCTCGCGGCGGCGCGAGGCCGGCCGGCGCCGCGGGCTCTCCTCCTCCGCGAGGTTCCCCATGAAGAGACGCCCCCGTTTCCGCTTCTTGCCTCGCCGGGGCGAGATGGGGTCCCGGTACTCCCCTGCCTGTGGGGAGGGGATGGGGGTCACTGCTGGAGCCCGGGGCCACCGCAGGCCCTGGTGGGTGGGGGGCTGCCTCACGACCTACCCGGGAGACGCAGACAGAGCAGAACCAGTCGCCCTCGGGCACTTCCGTCATCTTGGGCCGGTGGCAGTAGAGGTGGCAGCCACGGTCACAGCCGTCACACAGGAGCAGATGTTCGTCGTCATCCCCACGCCGGCACACCAGGCAGGTCTGCGGGGAGTGGGGCTCAGCCGCGCCGGCACAGGGGTCCCCACCACCCCAGGGGTCCCCACCACCCTGGGGTGCCAAGTCCTAGTGGGCAGCTCTGGCCCTCCCGCCCGGTGGTGCGGCGCAACACAGGCTCTCACCACTCTGTTGACCGACTTCTCCCAGGCGATGGACTTCTCCAGCTGGTAGATGCAGAGGGAGACCTGGGCTGCGCTGCGGCACCGCTCCAGCGTCTGCCGCCACGTCCGGACCCGGGGCGTGATCTCGTAGGCTCTGCGGTGGGAAGGAGATGCTCAGCCAGAGCCATTGGTGTCCCGGCGGCGCGGGCAGGGGCGGCGCAGGGCTCACATCTCGGTGGGGCCCAGGCTCAGCTCCTCAGGGCTGCTCAGCACGGCCTTCTCCACCACCACCTCGTGCAGGGGCCAGAGCGGCTCCTTCAGGTAGCGTCGCTCCACGTTCTGCTCCAGAGCCGCCAGCCGCAGCACCGCCAGGTCCAGGGGGTTGGTGCGCTCCCGGCACAGCGGCAGCCCATCCCGCCGGCTCCGGATGGTGATGTCTTCCAGGGGCTCCACCTTGTGCTCGCAGTACTGCAGGTCGTCCCGTGTGGAGTCGGGGCTGGGGCACGTCCAGCCCTGTGGGAGAGACGGGCTCAGAGTGGGTGCCCGGCTGAGGCCACCACACCACGGCACCCGGCCAAGGCCACCACGGCACCCACCCGGATCTGCAGGTCCGCCATCAGCACGCGCTGCTCCAGCTCCTCCACCCACTGCAGGACAGAGAGGTCAGTCTCGTAGGCTCTCTCCATCACCGACCACTGGGCCAGGGCTTCCTGAGACACGGTGGTGCCGGCCGCCTCGGGGTGCAGGTGGAAGATGGGGTCTGGGGGCAGAGGGTGGGCTCAGCAGGGGGACGGGCAGTGACCCCCCCCCACCCCGGCCCGCATGGGCAGCCCTTACCTGTGGTGGCGCGCAGGCAGACCTCCCGCAGGAACTCCTTGTGCTTGGTGAGGTGCTTGTGCAGCGCCTTCTCCCGGATGCCCCGTGGGTGCAGTGCTCGAGCCACCGCCTCCAGCTCCTCGGGGTCCTGCAGCCACCACCAGCCACTCTGCATCTCTGCAAGACACCGCAGCAGCGCTCAGCACCCCACCGGCGGCACCGGCACCCCCTGTCCCAGGGGTCTCGGGGCTGGGCTGGGCTGGGTTCTCACCAGGGGGAACAGGCTGCTCCGTCAGCTGGGTCAAGTACTTCTGTTCAATCTGCTTGAAGAATTTGGTAGGGGGCCGCCCTCGGCGCTTGGGCTGCCCCGGCAGGTCCTGGAGCTTCTCCAGGCTGCCCCGGCTCCTGGGACAGGCACCGTGGGCCCTGGCACCAGCGTGCACCGGCGTGGAAGCGAGCAGGGGAGCTGTGGCATCGTCCGCAGGGACACCATTCAGCTAGTGGGGACGAAGCACGTCAGAAGGGACAGGCACGCAGCCGATCCTCAGCCCCCGACTTCCCGGCCCCTGCAGCCGCCCTGGCCCTGTGGCTGTTTCACTTCTCACGGGCTCAGCCCAGAGGGTTGGGGGCAGCAGGACCGAGCTCCTGGCGTGCAGCCACGAGGATGGCATCCCCCAGCGCTGGGGTGTCCAGTGCCCAGGCAGAGGGTCCCATCCCGCTCTGCCTAGGGAGGTTTCCCCCTCAACGCGGTCCCTGCAACCTGGGTGCAGCCTCCCCCCGACCCTGGCCGTACCCAAGCACATACCTGCCTGCCCGAGCCCTTGGGCAGCTCACTGCGGGGCTGCGTGCGGGGCTGCGTGGCGACTCGTGGTGAAGGCTCAGCAGAGGAGGTAGCGAGGGGGGCTCGGTCATCACAGGGTGTCCGGGGCAGCAGGTTGAACCAGGGCCCCTGCTTTTCCACAGCTTCTGGGACACTCTCCTCTTCCTCTTCCTCCTCTGCAGGGTCCGATGGGGCCTCGAGTGGCGGGAGCCCCGTGTCCCCCTTGCCAGGGCTGCTGTCTGGGGTGAGGACGGAGTCCTTGAGCAGGGACGACTGTGTCTGGCTCAGCCAGGAGAGGAAGGCGGACTGGCTGAGGTCGTGCTGGCTCTGCCCCAGGGGGACTGTCTCCTCCAGGACCCCGTTGATAGGGGGGGGTCTGGGCCCGCAGTGCTGCGACAGCTCCTCTTTGCTTTTCCGGGGGCGGCCACGGGACCGCGAAGCCGTGCAGTTCGTCCGGTTGGGAATAGGCATGTCCACTGGCTCCTCCTTCACTGGGGAGACATGGGGGGATGCCTTCTCTTCTGGGGGCTCCTGCAGCGCCGGCTCAGCCACTGCAAGGGCAGGAGAAGGAGGTGAGATGCAGGGTCCTCTCCTGGCCGGGAGATCCCGCCTCCAGGAGCCCCTTCCTGGCTCACCCTCTGAGCCCTCCACGAAGATGCCGCCCAGGTGGGGCAGGACCCAGTACCGCCGCCGGTACCGGTCCTGGCCCAGAGAAGCCGCTCGCAGCGTCTGTGAGGAATGGAGCAGCTTCTTGCGGAAGAACATCTGCCTCTGTGGGGAGAGCACAGGGTGGTGTCGGGTCCTGCAGCAGGGGCTGAGCCCCCAAGCCCTCCATCGCCCACTCACCTTGGCCAGCTTCTCGATCTGCCTCTCCAGCTCAGGGACACTGGACGCAGACGTGTCAGCCTGGGGAAGGGAAGGGATGGAACCTGTCAGGGAAGCATGGGTGGCAGAGACCCCCCAAGGGTGGTGTCCCCACCTCTGCTCCTCTGTGAGCTGCAGATCCCGTGGCCAACCCACCTCCTCCTCCCTGCGGGACTTCCGTCCGCGGCTCTCCTCCTCCTCCTCCATCTCCAGACCCGTCTCCTCCGTCAGGCGGGAGCTGCGCCGGCGTCGCCCATCCTCCAAGCCCGTGATCTCCGACTCGGGACGACCCGTCTTCTTGGCCAGGGCAACCTTCAACCTGCCGAGACACAGCAGAGGCGTCCGCTGCCTGCCCTGCTGCCTGCCCCCACGCACACCCTGCTCCCTGGCAAGCTGAGGCATGCGGTTACACTGGGAAAAGTCCCCCCGAGATCCCCCAGCCCCAGGACGTTGAGGAGAAGGTGCATGCAAGTGGGACCCAGCTGTGTCCAGTGGGGCAGCCCGCCACCCCAGCCAAATGGGTGCAGGCAGCGGGAGCCACAGGCAGCCCCCACGCACCCACCTGCGCAGGCGGCCCTCGATGATCCACTTGTTCTTCCTGTAGTTGGACATGTTCTCCAGGGTCTTGTCGATCTCGCTGCAAGAAGGCAGGGGCTGGCTATGGCGGGCGGCTCCGCACAGCTCGCCCGGAAGGACAAGGGCCCGCGCTGGGCGCCAACATGCCCACGCTGTGCCTGTGGGGAGGAGGGGCCAGGATCAGAGGCCCCGCTTGCCCCCCACCCACACTCACTTGATGATGAGGGCGCTGCTGTTCAGTTCGTTCACCAGGAAGGCCAGGATGGCGGCTTTCTTCTCCGGGGGCAGCGCCTGGAAGGGCTTGGTCCGCAGCCCATCGCACAGATCCTCACCTGCCCCGTACGCCATCAGGAAACAGCGCAGGATCTCGGAGACGGTGTCACGGTTCAGGCTGATCTCCGAGACCTTCTCCCCCAGGATCTTCAGGGACTGAGCAGAGCAAGAGACGAGGTTGGAGAGACCCCTCCTGCCCCAAGGTGGGGTTGCCAGGAGGGAAAAAAAAACAAGGGGGGGACACCAGCACTGCGTGGATGGGAAAACCAGGGCCAGGAACCTGAGCAGGATCAAGCCCAGGGGTGTCCCAGGCAGGGCTGCCTGCCCACCACGGTCCAGAGTCCCCCAGCAGGACAGACACCCCCCAAAGGCTGCCAGGGGCTGGGTGCAGGCAGAGGGTGCAGCAAAAGCAGCATCTCCCAAATCTGGACTGCAGCCAGGGCCTCACAGGTACCAACACCCCTGACATGGCAGGGGAAGGGTCCGGGGCCGGCTCACCTGGCAGTAGGGCGGCAGTCCGGGGTCGTAGAGCGCAGCCTGCAGCAGCCGCACCAGCAGGTCCTGCACCTCACCCATGCTGTCGCCCACCCCCAGCAGGCCCTCCTGCAGCGTGCACAGGCTGGGCACGTCCTTGGCCGGGTCGAAGCCCAGGACTTTGCCGTAGCTCTGGAGAAACTCCACGACTGTCAGGCAGTTGGAGAAAGCGCGGCTGGGCAGGATGAGGCCTGGGATGCGGGAGAAGGCTGGCAGGGGCTGCAGGGAAGGAGAGAGGGCGGTCAGGGCCAGCGAGGCACTGGGCACGCTGCCGGCTCACCAGCTTGCCCCAGCCAAGCCCCCTGTGCCCCAGCATACCTGGTGGTCCCCCAGGCACATGTCCTCTGTGGGCTTCTTCATCTCCTCCAGGATGAGCTGCTGCCGCTGCCGCTCCTCCAGGCGCCGCTGGGCCAGCAGGCCCTTGTCCGCCTTCCGAGCCACTTTGCCCTTCTTCTCCTTGGGCCGCGCTTTGTCCTTGCCCTTCTCCGGTTTGCCCTTCTTCTCCTTGGCCTGAGGACATATGCCAGGATGTGTGGGGAGAGCGGCTCCATCTCCTGCCCTCTTCCCAGCCCCCTTGTACCCTGCACTCACCTTAGACTTCTTCTTGGTCTCCTTTGCTCTGGGGGCTTTGGCTTCCTGCTTCTGCTTGTTCTTGGCCTGGAAGAGACAAGGCCAGCTCAGGGACCCAGTGGCCTTCCTGCACCAGGGAAGCCCCTACACCAAACCCAGAGTGGCCCCAGAGCCACCCCGAGCCCTGTGCAGCCGCTCATACCTTCCGCCTCATTTTCTTCTTGATTTTGCTCATTTTCAGCTTGTCTTCATCGCTGAGCACCTCTGCAAGAGCAGAGAGGGAGGGTGGTGATGGACTGGCCATCAAGGTCCCACGAGAGCCAGGCTGTGAGGGGCTGACGCAGCCACCCCAAGCCGGTGGGGCCGGGGAGGGGGGTACCTTGGGCTTCCAGCCTCTTCAGCAGCCGCGCATCCGTCTTGCTCAGCAGGTCGACCATCTTGACCTTGGGAGGCCGGCCTCGTCCACGCTTCGCAGCCGGGGGCTCCTTGGGCTTGGCCTTCTCTGCATTGCGGGGTCGCCCGCGCTTGCCCGTGATGGCCTGGATGCGGGAGGGGATCTCCTCGGGGCTCAGCTTCACCCACTGCAGACCCTGCGGCACAAATCCGGGTCACCTCCCACAGCATGGCGGGGCCGGGGGGGGGGGGAACACACAGGGCAGCTCAAGCTGCCCCCAGACCCACTTCCGGCGTGTCCCGCTCCTCATAGAAGTCTCCCACTGGCATGCGGGGGCTGAAGCTGAAGTGCTCGCGTCGGACGTCCTGCACCACATTCCTGCTCAGGTACTGAGGGGAGGAAGAGGAGGAGGAAGGCCATGACGGGGGCTCAGCGCTCTGGGCCCCATAGCTCCCGGCTCACAGCAGCATCCGTCTGCTGCAGTCGGGGCCTCTGTCAGTGTCAGGGGAGGGGCTGTGGCAGACCAGGACCCCGGGTCATCCCCAACCCCACTGTCCCCAGGGACTGTACCTTGATCACCTCTGGGAACTGCTTCATCCTCTTCCCGCAGGGCCCATAGTACCAGGTCTCACCCTGCCAGCGGTGGTTCCCCTTCTTGATCCGCACCTCCCGCCTCCACCTGGGCACAAGGAGCTTCAGCCCGGTGCTGTGGGGCGGCCGCGGGGCAGGAGGGAGGGAGGGAAGGGGAGGGGATGGAGCCACATACCCATGCTGCAGGGGAAAGCGCACCTCCTCCTGGGTGGCAATGCGCCGGCGGGGGACATCACCTGTGAGAGCGGGGACGGGATGCTGAGCTTGGGCGTGCTGGCTGGAGGGGGGCACCCGTGGGGACGCTGGGCTTTACCTGCTGCCGAGGTGTTCAGCGGGGCGGCCTCTTCGCTCTCCCCTTCTGGTGCAGCTGAAACCTCCGGACAGCTATCGGCAGCTTCCTCCTCCTCCTCCTCCTCCTCCTCCTCTGCAGAGGGGGCCGGGGATTCCGGCTCCAGTGGAGTGTCGAGCTCCAGGGACCCTGACTCCTCCAGCCCTGTGTGGCTGCTGCTGTTCAGGTCGACGCTGCCATCTGCAGAGCCAAGGTCAGGGACCTCACCGTCACTGCTGAGCGCAGCCGCCTTCCTGCTCCGCCCATGACACCAGGCAGCCCCTGCTCGTCCAAGGGGGAGATGTGGCTGTGCATCCCCTCCCTGAGCTGGCCGGGGGCACCTGCAGCGGGGAGGAGACCCCCAGGGGAGCTTGCACCCACCCAGGGGCAGGCACCCGCACTAGGGCACCACTCTCCCACGGGCTCCCTGTCAGCACCGGCCGCAGCTCCCCGGTGCCGGTGCTGGCACATGTGGGGTCCCTGCTCTGCCCAGACACAAAGGTGCTGCGGCAGCTGCAGAGGCACAACAAGGCCAGTGGTGGGCCCCCGCCACCAGCCATGGGGGCCAGCTGGCATGGGGGGCAAGTGGCCGGCTGGGGGGCACTGGCCCACCCTGGTGTGGCACGTACCGTGCAGGGTGGGTGGTGAGCTGGGGCTGGCGAGCAGTGGGGCAGGCGGGGGGCCGGTGGGCAGCAAGCTGAAGGGGCTGGCAGCGTGGAGGGGGGGGCTGGCGGCGCAGCGGAGGCTGGGCAGGTCGGGGGGCTCCTCCAGGGGGGTCTGGTCGCTCACCAGCTGCGAGTCATCCATCGTGTAGAGGTCCCCGGTGCCGGGGTCTGGAGGGGGGGAAGCAGCAGGACTGGGGCTGGGGGCATGCAGACCCACATCTCCGCTCCCAGGGGGCGGTCGGGTCCCCCCCAGGCAAAAAGGCTCCGGCAAAAGAGGGGTTAAGGGGTTTCGGCGCCCCCAGCCACGCCCCCTCCTCTGGGAAGCGGAGGAGCCCAAAATGGCCGTGGCAGTGGCGGTGATGTTCACCAGCGCGGAAGTTCAGGCGCTGAGTAACCGCCTCGTCACGGAGCCGGGAAGGGAGGGAAGGCCGGGAGCGCGGGGGAGGCTGGCGCGGGAGGGACGCCATGGGATCAGGCCCGCCCCTGCCCACAGCGCCTGCCCAGGGCCATGGGCCCGCCACCACCATCACCACTGCCACCACCATCGCCAGCACCCGCTGCCCAGAGGAGACGGAAAGGGGCCTGGCACCGCTTCCCCAGGCACAGGCAGCTGCCTGTCCTGCCCGCCATGGCCCTGATGCCCCTCCCCTTCTCCAAAGCCCACAGGGCGGCAGCCCCCCTACCTCTGGCCAGGGACTCAAAGGGCTCCAGCGTGTCTTCGCTGAGGATGTGGGCATCCTCCAGCCGAGGGGCGATGGGCGACGTGTCCCCCAGGCAGCCGCTGCCCGCGCCGGGGGCCAGGACAGGCCCCTCCTGCCCAAGCGGCACCGCGCCGGGGGCAGAGCCATTGTAGCTGCAGATCTTCAAGTCTAAAGGGAACAACCGACCGAAAACAGACCCTGTGGCAGTGGGACAGGATGGTGACAGAGCCCGGGACACAGCCACCCCACCCGAGGTGCCACCGTTCCCTGCACCGGGGCAGTTGGCGGCCAGGCCTCCCCCCGGCACCCAGCCCTCCCACGGCACCCAGCCACCCCGGGGAAGGCCACTCTGGCGGCAGTGATGCTGCAGGCTGTGCCCGGTCTGGTTTAACAAGATCCCAACACCAACTCCGCGTTGCAATGGGCCAAATCCCATCTGGGACATAGGGCAGGTGGGTCGGAGGGGCCGGTCCTCCCCGGGGAGCGCGGTGCCCAGCTCCACCATTCCTGCTTGGGATCCAGCACTGGCCTGTCGGGGGCCATGGCACCCCAGCCCAGAGCTCTGCCCACCTGCACCAGCAGCACCGGGCTCCTACCTGGCTGTGCCTCCTCCAGCTCCATGCTGCCCACCAGCCCGCCCCCGTTCTCCGAAATGGCAGGGGGGATCTCTTTGGCTGCGGCATCAGCATCTCCTTGGCCAGTGCCCGGCTCCTCCGGTGGGCCTGGTGGCAGCGAGAAGGGCTCAGTGCCGGAGCCCAGCATGGGGGAGGGCTGGGTGGCCGTGTAGAAGCTGGCCGGCCCATTCGGCATCAGCTCAAAGCTCTGATCGTGGAAGGAGTCGTACAGCTCCTGCGAGTCAAAGTTCAGTCCCATGGGGCCGGAGGTGCCGTTGCCCCAGAACTCCTGCCCGGCCCCCCGCAGGTTAGTGCCGTGTCCCGGGGACGCCGGCCGCGACCCCCCGGCGATGCCGTTGAGCGGGAACTGTCCAAGGCCGGAGAGCGGGGGGGTGGCGGGGCGGCCGTCCTTGAGGCCGCCAGCGGGCGGGTATGGCGCATAGTCCCAGAGGCAGTCGTAGGTGCGGAGGGGCGGTGTGCCGGCGGGTGGCGAGCTGGGGGTGAAGGTCCCTGAAGTACTGGGGTGAGATACAGTAGAGAAGCCATTGACATTCATTCCCCCGTTCAGACCTGTGAAGGAGCCAGAGGAGAGACAGGCAGATCAGCGGCACCGTGGGGGCATTTCTTGACACCCTCCCTCACACAGACCTGGCCAGTGGCAGATGAGAGGGTTTGAGGACAGACAGACAACCCACCCCGGCAGCCATCAAGCCCCTGGTCCCGCCGGTGCCCCTGTGCTCCAGCACAACCACAGCTTGTGCCTGGACAGAGCTGCGCGGTCGCACCCTTGAGAGCCCCTGGCGCAGCTCCTCGCTCGGCAAAACCAGCCCCACCGTGGGGCTTCACCGGCATAGGACCGAGAGCGGCAGGATGCCGGGGATTAGCCAAGTGCTTGGCAGGGCTGCGCTGCATCAGCTGACTGGCCAAATCCACACAGAGACCCCATTCCGGCACGGCCGCTTTTCTAGGCCAAGGTGATGGTGAGCACGCGACGGACCCCCGACCACAGCTCCGTGTGTGGGGAGCTGCCGCCGGCCGCACCGCTGCAGCCCCCCTGTCCCCGGGTTGGGCTGCCCCGGCCCCATGGTGGCACTTACTTTTCCCTTGCGGGGGGAAGCTGAGCGGGGAGCCGTGGGTGAAGGGGCTGTCCCCTGAGGCAGGCGTGGGTTTCGGTCCTGAGGCAGCGGGTGCAGAGGAAAGGCCAGTGAAGTTAAAATGGTTGTTTGTTTCCATTTCTGCAGAGGGGAGAAGAGGCAGCAGGGTCAACCGCTGGTGGGGACTGAGGTTGCCAACGCGGCGAGCGCCCGGCCCTGCCACCCACCACCAGGGCCTGCGGGGACCCTCTGCTCCCACACCGGGGCAGAGATGCTCCCTGTGACAGGCAGCCCAGGGACACACCGGGTCCCCAGCCCAGGGCAGGGCGAGCTCCCAACCTGGAGCTTGACAGAAACATGGAGGGAGGCTTGGGAGGGCGAGGAGTGACGGCAAAAGCCCCCCGGGAGTGCGGTTGGCCCTTGCTGGGCCCAGAGTACAGAGATGATGCTGCCTCTGCCACGAGCTGGCCCAGGCCCGGCAGCCCCAGCGGGATGAGCCACCACCTGCATGAGCACAGCTCGTCACCGTGCTCCAGTGTCCCCAGGGACGGCCATCACTGAGAAACCCCGCTTGCTGCCCGCCCGCGCTCCTTCTCGCATTAAACTTGAGCGTTTGGCTCCCTGGTGCCGCCATCCCAGGGCCCTGGCACTGGGAGAAACCGTGGGTGCTCCGGCAGGCTCCCAGCCGGCAGAGCTGCGGGGGCCATTTCCCAGCGAATCACTGGCCCCCCCAAGAGTGGCTTTGTGACCCCGCGGGGCCCTGGTACAGCCTGGTGCTCCCTGGGGAACGCTGTGCTCCCAGCATAGAAACGCCTCAGCAGTGACAGCCAGTGCCCCCACGGCAGCCGCGATCCCCCCAGCCCTGGGGGACCTGAGCCCTGTTCCCCCCCAGGCGCAGCTCCAGGGACACCTCTGTGGCAGCCGCCCGAGGCCGGCCTTGTGTCCCAGCCAGGAGCGAGCAGGAGCTGGAGCCCTGGCACTGGCTCGGCACAGCCCAGGGACGGGCAGGAGCCACTGGTGACCTTCACCACCCAGGAGGAGCAAACGCTGCCTCTAAACCAGAGAACCAGGAAGAGGGCTCCCGGTGGGAGCTAGCCGCGGGACAGGACCCTGCTGTGTGACCAGCACGGCCAGCAGCCACCTGAGGGGGTCCCGGCACGTGGGGCAGGGGAGCAGACGGTGTGGGGGAGTCGAGGCCCCGCGAGCCCAGCAGATGAGATGGGAATCCCGGTGCTGGCGGGGACCCACAGGGTCACCCCACAGGGCTGCCGTGGTCAGTGTCTCCCCATCCTGCTGTGCACGCCCAACCTGCTATCGGCCAAGGCAGCACCGGCTCTGCTGACCTCTCTGGAAGGGCTGATGCCACCACACACTCGGCAGATGCGGAGCTTCAGCAGCAGCTCATGGCACAGCCCGTGTCGAAACCCAGGCGGGGATTTCATCACACCCTAGCCCACGTCGGCCGGTGCCCTGGCAGGGCCGGAGGGGCCAGGGCTGTCAAGCACTCTCCCGGCCGGCTGGGGACACCGGTGATTCATCCGCCAGAGAAACCCGTATGGGCGGTGACGCAGCTGCCACACGCATGTCGCTCCCGGATATCCCGGGGTGGCCCCGCAGCCAACCCCCCCCTCAACCTGTGAGCCGGGGGCTTGTACAGCCCTGCCCCCACCCCAGCCGGGACCCCCAGCCAGCATGGGGAAACTGCAGCTGAAAAAAGAAAAAGCCTTTCTGGTTGCAGCCAGAGTGTGATGCAGCAGCCAGGAACACCGGTGCCAGCTTTGGAGGTCAGAGGAGGCAGCAAAGGGACGTGCCAGAACCGGACAGGTGGCGGCTGCAGGTCAGCACTGCAGACTGGGATGGACTGGGCAGACTGGGATGGACTGGGCAGACTGGGATGGACTGGGCACGCACCAGGCGCAGGGAGGGAGGCGCACTGGAGCACAGGCAGCCATGGGGAGCACGGCCGGGAGAGAAGCGTTGCAGCCGCGAGGGGAAAATAAAAGCCGAGGAAAGTGGGAATTAACTATGGCGAGGGCAGAGGGAAGACCGCGGGGCCGGGCTCCAGCTGTGGCAGCACCGGCCATGGGAAACGGCTGTGCCAGGATGGTGACCGGGGGCCACGGCACTGCTGCACGCTCTGGCTTGCCCTTGCTCTGGGGACAAACAGGGCCCATCCCCGGTGTGGGGACACCCTGGGCCCCGCAGGTGCTAGAGCCGCCCTCGGCATCGCTGGGAGCCCGGCCAGTGCTGGGTGGGGTGCGGGCAGAGGCTGTCGCCTCCTGCCTGGGGCTGGGGCTCCTGCCCGCTGCGGCCCCTGCCCGCTGCGGCCCTGCTCCCCCCGCCGGGCAGCACGTGACCAAGCACAGAGCCACAAACTGGGCCACGGCACGTAACCGGAGCCGGCGGCGAGCAGGCGAGGTGAGGAGGGTGAGGGCCAGGGACGCGGCCGGGCCTGAGGATGCGCCAGCAGCGCAATGGGAGCCTCGGGCCTGGCAGCACTGCCGTGGTCTCACCAGGGGCGTGGGGGCTGCTCCCAATGGGGCTGATCCCGGCTCCCACCGGAGTGGGCAGAGCCGACGTGGCAGTGCCCACTCGTTCCAGCATTAAAGCCCAAACCCGGCGGTGGTGGCGGCACCCACACCGGGCTCACCATGCTGCCAATGGTCGCGGGTGCCAGGCGGGGACATGGGGTACCCACAGCCGGGGACCGTCCCCCGGAGCCGGGGGGGGAGGGCAGCGCAGCGGGCCGGGGGCGCCGTCGGTGCCGATGAGCCGGTGCTGTTCCCCCGGCAGGGAGATCAGCCCACCCCCGGGCCCGCTGCACCCCGGGGGCCCCGGGAGCCAGACGCGACCTGATTAAAAAGGACGTTTCAAAAACAACGAGACGCAACAACCGGCTGCCATTTCCCGGCCACTTCCTGCGGGGGTGACAGACACGGACACGGACACGGACACGGAGGGACGCGGCACCAGGACCGCCCCCCCCACCTCCCGTGGCTCCGCACCCGGCGGGGACACCCCCCCCCCCCGCGACAAGGACAACTCCCCCCCTCCGCCCGCGCACAGCCACCACCCCCCCCGCCGGGTCTCGCGGGGAACGGGGGGGGCGCCCCGCCCCCACCCGCCCCCGCCGCCGCAGGGAGGGTCCCGGGCCGGGAGGGGGGAACCGGAGGCGGGGGGGATAAGGATGGCGGGGGGGGTCCCTTCTGCATCAGGAAAGGGAAAGCGGGGGGGAACCGCACCGGGGCCTGGGCTCCCCGCGGGTCGGGCCCAGACGCCTCACCGGGAGGGGAGCGGGGGTTCGCCGGGGGCCGGTAATTGGGTGTGTGGGTGGTCTGGCTGGGCACTGGGATGGGGGGGGGGGGAGGGAGGGTCTCACCGAGGTCGGGAAGGAAGGGGTGGTCTCGCCGGCGCCGCCACCGCCACCGTCCCCGGCCCCCCGCGCCGCTCCCCTCCCGCCCCCCCCACCCCCACCCCTCCCCCGCCGTTAACGGCCGCCACGGACCGTTACCACCCGCCCCCCGCCCCGACCCCGCACCTGGCAGTCGGCGGTGCGGGCCCGGCGGGCGCCCCGGGCCCGGCTCAGGCGGCGCGGGGCGGGAGGCGGCTCGGCATGGCGCGGCCCCTACGCGCGGACCGGACCGGGGCCGGGCCGGGCCGGGCCGCAGCGCACCGGGCCCGCCGCGCCGAGCGGAGCGGAGCCAGCGGCGCAGGGCAGGAAGCGCCTCGCGCCGCCGGGCGGTCCCAGCCCCGCCCCCCCGCGCGCACGTCACCGCCGCCGCGGTGGCGTCACCAGGAGCGGCGCTCAGCGTCACCGGGGGGGTGCGGGGGGGGGGGGGGGGGGGAGGGGGCGGGCCGAGCGCCCACGTGGGGGGGGATCCCCGCCCCCGGAGGGGGTCAGGGCGGGGGGAATCCCCACGCGGGGCCGCCCCCCCCATCCACCGGCCCGGTTCCCCTTTCGCCCCTCCGCCACCCGCCGCCGCGACCCGACCCCGGGAGCGGCGGCGACGCCGTCCGGGGCAGGGACGGACGGGGACCGGGACGAGACGGGACCCCTCCGGCCCCGGGCGCTCCCCGGCGCGGCCGTGGGGACACCGGCTCCCCTGCCGCCCCCCTCCTGGGCCCCGCGGGCAGCCCCGGCCCCCGGGATCCCCGGTGACGTCACGCGGCACCGGCCGGGCCGAGCTGCGCAGGGGCCGGGGTCGCCTCCGGGTACCGGAGCGGCGGGGGAAGAAGGGGGGTCCCGGTGTGGAGGAGGTTGTCGCGGTGCGGCGCCGGGAGCGGTGGGAATCCCTTCCCAGTGCGGGGCCGAGGGGGCCCGGTCCGGGGGTTCCCTACCCGTTGGGCCTCCCGGTCCGGTGGCGGGTCCCGGTGCGATCGGCCCGGCCCCGCGGGGGTCCCGGTGCGGCCCGGGGGGGGGTGGGTAAGGGGGCGGTCCCTATCTCCGGGGCCCGTCCCGCGCGGTGCCTACCTGGGGGCGGCGGTGCCCGCCCGGCGCGGTGCGGTGCGGTGCCGGTGCCGGGCGGCGGCGCAGGTGCTCCCGGCCCCGCGTGATGTCAGCGGCCGCCGCGCCCTCCGCCGCGCGGGACGCACCACCATTTAAAGGGACCGCGGCACTTAGCGGTGGCGTTGGGGGAATTGGGGGCACCCCCGCACCAGCGCCGGTCCCCCCCGGCTGCCGCTCTTCTGGGGCCCCCCGCGGGAACCCCGGGATCCCCCGCCTACGCCCCCAGTGGAGGGGGTCAGTGGGGCCTCCACGGCATCGGGGGGTTGTCTCGGCGCCCCCGGGGCGGTCCGGGCCGGCGCTGCGCCCCCAGACAAAGCCGCAGCCGTCGGGGACCGAGCGGCCCTTTGTGCTGTGAAATGGTGGAGCTGAAAAGGCGGAGGGGGGGGGAATGACACATGGACGCGGGGCCAAGACAGACAACAGGACCAGCGAGGTCTCTTCCAACTCCCGGGGCCCCCCAAGGGCCGAGGGTCCCTGTGGGGGACCAGAGCCCAGCAGGGCCCCTTGCCGTGCCTGGCCTGTCCCCCTCCCCGGCCTCCTGCAGCGGGGGGGGGGGGGGGGGGGGAGAAAAGCCCCCCAAGCCTTGCCGTCCTGCAGGCAGGTGGCTCGCAGGGCCCCCAACCCCTCAGCACTGGGACCATAGTACACGGGGCCTCAGGACGTTTTCACTGATGTTTTATTGGAAATGTTAAATACTGGAGGGGTTCGGCGCAGGGCAGGGGGGGGCGGGGAGGAGCAGTGGCCCTCCTCACGCATGCTCTTCGGCCAGCTTCTCCGCCTTGGCCACCGCCTCCTCGATGGGCCCCACCATGTAGAAGGCCTGCTCTGGGAGATGGTCGTATTCACCTGGGGGGAGAGGCTGCGTCAGCAGGGGTACTGGGGGGAGCAGGGCACCCAGCCCAGCCCAGGGCCCCCCCCCGGGGCCACCTCACCTGCCAGGATCTGCTTGAAGCCCTTGATGGTCTCCTTCAGCGGCACCAGCTTGCCCATGTGGCCAGTGAAGACCTCGGCCACCTGGAAGGGCTGAGACAAGAAGCGCTGGATCTTGCGAGCCCGGGCCACTGTTAGCTTGTCCTCTTCCGACAGCTCATCCATGCCCAGGATGGCGATGATGTCCTGCAGGGACTTGTAGTCCTGAAGGGAGACGAGGTGGGGGTGAGTGGCCAGTGCTGGCCTTTGTGCCCCCACCCCACGGGGGGCTGCCCCGGCCCCCTCACCTGCAGGATCTTCTGCACCCCACGGGCCACGTCGTAGTGCTCAGGGCCCACAATGTTGGGGTCCATGATGCGGGAGGTGGAGTCCAGCGGGTCCACAGCCGGGTAGATGCCCAGCTCGGCGATGGCACGGGACAACACTGTGGTGGCGTCCAAGTGGGCAAAGGTGGTGGCGGGGGCCGGGTCAGTCAAGTCATCAGCTGGCACGTAGATGGCCTGGGGAAGTGGGAGGGGATGGTGGGCCCGAGGCGGGTGCCACAGCTTCCCCCAGTGCAGCACAGCCGGCCCTGCCCTCACCTGCACCGAAGTGATGGAGCCCTTCCGTGTGGTGGTGATCCTCTCTTGCATGGTGCCCATGTCGGTGGCCAGTGTGGGCTGGTAGCCCACAGCAGAGGGGATTCTGCCCAGCAGGGCCGACACCTGGGAGGGAAAAGAGCCCATGAGAGGCTGCACAAGGCACCACTGCGCTCAGCACCGGGAGCCGGTGTGCTGCGCAGAGCACAGACCTCTGAGCCAGCCTGGGTGAAGCGGAAGATGTTGTCGATGAAAAGCAGCACGTCCTGACCCTCCTGGTCCCTGAAGTATTCGGCCACCGTCAACCCCGTCAGAGCCACTCTAGCACGGGCGCCCGGGGGCTCATTCATCTGCCCGTAGACCAGGGCAACCTGCGGGCAGGACCCAGGTGTCGGCACGGCACTGCTCTGCCGCCTGCACCCCCGCCCGGTCCCCCAGGAGACCCATCACACCTTGGAAGTGGCATCTTTCAGGTTGATGACCCCAGACTCAATCATCTCATGGTACAAGTCATTGCCCTCACGGGTTCGCTCCCCCACGCCAGCAAATACTGAGTAACCACCGTGGGCTTTCGCCACGTTGTTGATCAGCTCCATGATCAGCACTGTCTTGCCGACACCAGCACCTCCAAACAAACCTGGCAGGGAACAGGAATCATGCTCAACCTCAAGCCAATCCAGCTGCCCCTGGTGTCTCCCATCACCCCTTTCCTCCTCAGATCAATAAATGTTGCTTCAGCAAGCTCAGAAGAACGAAAGTCAAATGGTTACTCATCAGCGAAGGAAACTACTGCGGATGGACTGGTCCTGACCCTCAGCGGGGCTGGCAGAGTGCCCCCCTCCCCAGACACCCCCTCAATCTTCTGGGAGCAACGTACCGATCTTGCCGCCTTTGGCATAGGGAGCCAGCAGGTCCACCACCTTGATCCCTGTCACCAGGATCTCCTGTTCAACGCTCATTTCCACGAACTCGGGGGCTTCAGCGTGGATAGCAGCAAACCTGCAGCAGGAGGCGGAGAGAGGAGCTGAGCACCCGAACCAAGGCTGGTGCTGGCAGGAGAGCGTGCGAGTGCGGTCCCTGCTCACAACCCAGGAGAATAGTAGTGTGGCAGGGACATGCCACAGCCCTAATCACACACATCTGCTACTCCATAACCCTCATCCCCACCTCCAAACCCTGCACAATGCTCATTTCCTGGCCTGGGGTGTCACTCACTGTTTCGTCGTGATGGGGCCTCTCTCGTCAATGGGTTCCCCGATGACATTCATGATCCTGCCTAGTGTCTCGGGGCCGACAGGGATGCGGATGGGTGCACCAGAGTCCAGAACCTTCTGTCCTCTCACCAGGCCTTCTGTCCCGTCCATGGCAATTGTGCGCACGGTATTCTCCCCTGCCAAGGCCCAAGGACAGTGTCACAGCAGCGCCCTCAAGCTGACCCTGGGGACGGCTGCTGGTGGCTTCCCCAGGCCCTGCCAAGGGAACAGTCTGCTGAGAGGAGGACCAAGAAGAGCGGTGGGACCCAGGGACAAAGTATCACAGAGAAAAAATGAGCCCAGGCCATGCTCAAACTGCAGCCCTGTAGGGCCAGAGCCCTCCGGCAGCCATTTTCCTCCTCCTCAGATTGAAATCCATGGCTTCAGCAAACTCAGGAGAACGAAAGTCATCCAAATACATCATCACAGGAGGACCCCTCCCACCCTCTGCAGCCCTTCTGCGGCAGACGCTCACCCAGGTGCTGTGCCACCTCCAGCACCAGCCGGGTCTCCCTGCCCTGCACCTCAAGGGCGTTGAGGATGGGGGGCAGCCCCTCGTCGAACTGCACGTCCACTACCGCACCGATGACGGCCACGATGCGGCCGGTGGTCGAACCGGCCTTGGCGGCGGGGGCCGCCTGGGCTGCATAGTCCCGTCCTAGGAGGGGGAGGAGAGGGACGAGTCAAGGTCGAGAGGGGAAAGGGCACCTCCGGGCTCCCACGTGCCTTGGGGGTGTGGACCCGGGGGTTCCCTGCACCCCTCAGCTCCCCTGGGATGTGCCCAGAACCCCGGCACCCCATCCCCCCGAGCACGCGGGCCCCCTGCACTCCCTCGCCCCCAGTGCACCCAGGACTCCCTGCAGCCCTCGATCCGCCCAGCACCCCCCTACGAAACAGGGCCCCCTGCACCCCCTCCGCAGCACCCACGACCCCCTGCACCGCCCCTCGGTGCACCCGGGACCCCTGTACGCCCCTCACAGCCCGTCCCGCTTCAACCCGACAACGGGGCCCCAATAACGGCCCCCGCGCCCCTTCGCCCACGCAGGCCCCAAGGTGACCCCGCGGCCGCCCCGCACTCACGCGCACCGGCGGCGGCGGCCGGGCCGGCCGCGCGGCTGAGGAGCAGCGGCAGGAGATCGCGGCCCGGCCCGGCCCCGCGGTGCAACAGCGGCCGGGCGGCGGCGGCGGCGGCGGCCGAGCAGCGACCCGCGAGCCCCAACATGGCGGCGCCGACTGAGCCCAGCGCTCCGCCCGCCCCACACGGCCCCCGCGGGGCGGGACCGCAGTGCACGTCACCCGCCGCCGCGGGCCCCCATTGGGCGCCGCGCTGAGCCGCACCGTGTGCACTCGCTCTCCCATTGTCCAGACCTGCCTGGGCGCTCGTTTTCCGCCTCGTCGCGATTGGGCTGCAGGTGTATCCGTCGAGGAGCGCCACGAATGGCTAGAGCGCGATTGACAGGAAGGGGCGGGCCCCGCTAAAAGGGCACCGGAAGCGACGGCGCACGTGTCCCGCGCTTGTCCTTGGGGCGGGCGCCGTGACCGCGGCCTAGGCCTTGTCGGAGCCCCTTTCAGTCTGGGCGGCTGCTGCGGCCACAGCACCGCCACGACGGGCCGCCCCCCCCCCTTCCCTTCCCCACCCCCGCACCGTCCCGGGGCTGCCCCCCCACGGGAGAGGAGGCGCTGCTGCACGTGGCCAAAGGGACAGGGCCCAGGTGGAAGGAGAGCCAGGGAGTCTTCAACAGTTTATTAGAAAGAATGTAGACATTAAAAAAATCCCCGCTGCTCTGAACATAAAATTGAGGTTTTTCAGCCCGGTTCAAAGCCGCCCGCTGGCTGGTCGCTGCCACACCCACAGTGCAAATACGATTTGGTCTAAACGTACAGATTGACAAGCAACAACGTACAGCCACGCGCACCCGGAGAGGAGATGGAAAGCTTGAGGGTCAAACGGGGACAGGCTCCAGCCACCCGCACCGCGCCAATTTAACACCAAATGAAGAGAATTTTTTTTCCTTTTCAATACAAACTTTAGTGGAACAGACCTGAAGACACCACAAGAGGTACTGTGCAGCGCCTGCTGAATTTCATGAGCCAATGACAACGGCCTTGTTTCAGCCAGTTTTGTTCCCGGTACAAATGTACAATACTTCAGGGGGCAGAGGGGGAAAAATTGCTCATTTACCACTTGGTGTAAATTCAGGATTCTCCCATTGTAATTACATCCGCTACGAGGCAAGGAGGCTCTGTAAACTTTATTGCAACTGTTCTCTATCAATTGCCTACACCTCAATTGGGTTTTTTTGGAAGTCTGGAAAATGGTTCATGCATAACGTTATTGCCTCTCGTGGCTTAAGACCGCCCCGTGCAATGGTACACACCTACCATCAGTGAAGCCATTTAAAATGGACTGAAAATGGGTTAAAAGGATGCAGGATCTCCCTTTAGGGCTATCAACTCAGGAATTCTTATCTCAATTATGAAATGTTGTGATGAAGTTCTTTCCCCAAACCCTGAAGACGACAGTTTTCCTTACTCCAGATCCGGCATTTCTAGAGAGAGAGAGAGAAGAGCGTTAGCAGGTGGGGGGATTTGTATATTTATTTTTTTTTTAAAAAACAGCCACCAGGAGCCCCATTATGTCACAAGGGACAGGACCAAGACCCAGCCCTTGACCACAAAGGGCACGGGGCAGTGTTGGGTCTGACCTCGCCCCTGCTCTTGCTCTGAAACGCAAGAGTTATTCACGCAGCGCCAGACACCAACACCCTGTGCACGTGCCTGCTGCTCTTAAAGCCAAAGCCTCTCTGGGACTACAGCTGGCTGGGAAGGTCAAACTGGTATTTCATGCTTGTGTGGAAAGGCTTTCACTAGATTATGTCGTCTCACACCGCTCAAGCAAGGCACCGGCATTAGCTCGCAGCCAGGATTTAGCAAGACTGACAGGACAGAACATCTGCTGGCTCTGCTCAAGGCTCTCGCTCGACTAGGAGCATTCAGCAAGCACTCGCACTGCTGCACAGTGTGTGGAAACAAATGAGAACACCAACTTACTTTCATCATCACTGTCTGGTGAGTCCTAGAAAGGAGGAGAAACATTAACTGGAGCAGACTGCACTTGAAGGCACTTTTCCCCACCACCACCACCCCACCAAACGAGCTGTCCTTTCCAAAGCCCAGTGGCAAGCGTGCTCTTCCTCAGAGTCCAAATGTCAAGGAACCCCAGGTTCCACAGGATGGGCTTAGTTTGGCCGCGCTGGCCAGAGCCCACAGACCCGCAGTAACCAGCGGTCACTGCAGAGGTAGGTGACACCGAGCTGTCTGACACCACCGCCCTCAGTGCCACTGCTGGAGGGCAGGAAGGTGACTTTGCCAGGTGACATCATTTGTGCAGACAAGGTTTGGTGCTATTTAAGCTTTAACAGTGCTGAAGAGGGAATGCAAGTCTGACTTCACCTCATCAAGCAGCAGTGAACGTGCAGGGCGCTGCGCCAGCCCTGCACCTATTCACTGCAAACAAAGTACTTACATCATCTGCCCCATCTACTTCCGGCAAGTCTACGTCGTCATCTCCACCCATGTTGTTCATCATCTGTTCCAGAGAGAGAACAGCCACGTTAGAGGGTGAAGCCAACCACACTCTCTACGTGAACTAAGGGAGCACTGTAAATATCTAAAAATAGTTAAAACTGTTATAACCAACAGCCACCAGTTGTTTTGACCATCAGCTGCACCTATGCAGAAATTACAAGGTCAGTGTGCAAAAAAATTTAAATTAATTGCCGTGCAAACCAACCAGTGCACTGAGTTAGTGCCAGCATCTGCAACAGGACAAACATTCATTTCCTACCTGACAGCAAGCACAAACTGCTTGTCTCACTGCCATGCTGACAGCCCACCATGGGTGTTAGAGCTGGCAACAGCTCTGCCCCAGCAAACCAGCAGAGCCTGTGCTGAGAGGAGGCAGGCCGAGGAAGACAACTCTTCCTCCAGCTGTCAGCCCCTGTATGCCTACACAGGGCCCACAACGAAGCCCAAACCTCCAGATACTCATCTTCCCATACCTCAGAAAAGCGATCAAAATTGGACATGTCTTCATCTGAATCATCTTCCCAGTCTTTCCAGTTGTTGAAGTCCACACTGAGCCAGTTGAGCTGCATATCAACACAAGAAGTCATTTAAGGACAAGCAAGTAACAAGCTGTTACTGTTAGAAAAGGAAGGTTAATGAGAACTGCTGTTCTGATCAAAAGCACGTTAAGTGACCCATTAACTGCTACATAATTTAAACATGACCCAAATATTAAACAAGATTAAAAACCAGGGGAGGCAACAGGTACCCCTGCCCTGGCCACCAAGGAGCCCAAACCCACCTTTGCCCTCTCTTTTGTTAACCTTGGCCATGCTTGACCAGATTCTCCTTTTCGTAAACAACACAAGATAGATCTGTCTGTTCTTTTATGCTTTGATTCCTGAAAAAGAGCAGATATCTATTAGTATAATCATCACAAACTTCACCAGGGACTGCTTATATTAGACTCATTTGCCTTAAGCTATCAACTTGTTCTTTGTCCTGAAAAACACCATCCAGAGATGGTATTCACAGATCTGAGTTTAAGCACACTCCTCTGGTCTACAGAAGAATTTGCCCACAATAGTGGAAGCTGCCTGAAGAACGGACAGTATTTTTCAGGATACAGCACTAAGAACACAGTAAGAGGAGAGTCACAAGGATACTTACATTTGGATCAATATTATTAAAAAGGTCAATTTCGTTTAAATGTTTAAAGTTATCACTTCCTCCAAGACAACTGTTAAGAGAAAAAAAAACAAACACACACACTTGTGTTTAGCAGGAAATGTCTTAAAGAAAAAAATATGCTTGATTAACAGAACTTGCTACTTTAAGGAAAATGTCATCTAATCAGTACCAGCATAGCCTTTAGGTATCCCCCCCCCTATGCCTTTCAGCCTTGTGAAGGCCCAAGGTACTCACCTGAATGTAAGTTTGGACTTTTCAAAATTTACATTAACATCTTTACTGTCTTCAACGCAAAATTCAATAAAGACATAGTCCCTTCGGTCGTACCACTTTGCAGATGCAGGCTGCCTGTGAACAGACCATTTAATACAAGTTCAAATCAAGTTTCGTATCTTTCATCAATACTGAAAAAATTTTAAAACTCACCCTTCCACGCTGCCAGTAAACTTAACATTGGCTTTCCTTATGTTTCTCCCGATACAGAGGCAAATCAAAATTATGACAAACTTTTCAAGATAAGCTACTACAGACGATGGCAAAACTTCAGTCACCCCCAACAACTACATAGGCAGACTTAATTATGCTTTTTGTCACCCAAAGAGTTAAAACCCCAAAGCACAACCACTGAAAAGGCCATTTTTTTGGACACTGATACTATTAAAAAAAATTGACTGTTCAACAAACTTGCTGTAAGACCCAGCTGAATTCAGTACAGCTACAAGAGCTGAAGAATCACCGTCCCAACTTCTTGCTACAACCCTCTATGTACAGCTCTTTGGTATCCTTCTGGCTTTTCACATACACCACAACAAGCAACAGCCTGTCCGGGGCACAAAAACCACAGCAGGACTCTTGACCAACTCATGTATTTGTAGTTCTACAGCGAGAACTCACCTGCAACACTCAAGCATGGCCATCCTCAGTGGGCTGACGAGAACGACCCCAACTAGGCACACCTCGGCCGCGGACTCCCCACCACTTTGAGTTATTCTCCTGGCAACTCAGGCCAAGCCCACAACTGCATGTCTGCGTTCCAGGAGAAAGCAAATAGCCACCCAGCCCGAGCTGCTGTTGCTAAGGCACAGGAGACCGCTGGCACGTCTCACACTTCGGCTGTCTTCCAGAGGTGCAAGACCAAAGCCAGGATTTCATAGCTAATGCCCCTGCAGAGAAGACCTCAAAGACCTACCTGCGAGTCAGACTGAAGTTAAATGCTGAGCTGAATGGTCACTTACCCTGATATTTATTTCAACTACACTGACTACAGGAAGCTATAGCACACAAGGACACAAAGCAAGCCAACGCTCTTATTTGTAGGTGACAGAGTGGCTTCTACCTCACACACTGAGGAGTGGATGTTTGCTCTCAGTATTGCACTCAAAGCATTACAGCACAACCACCTGACAGAAGAGTAATTAACTTTCCAGAACATTTATTAAGGTGACCATTGCTAAACTTTCAGAATAGATTTTTGACTCACCTGATCATCAACAGATTTGATTCTTGATATCAAAGTGTGACACATCCAGTAAAGTTACTTACTGAGTGCTGTGCCACCCCCCAAACAAGCCCCACTTGCTTGCCCCATGGCTTGTTCCTCTCCTGCTCCCCGTGGGACAACAGAATCAGGACCGAGCCTGGGGCTGGTCAAAACCTCAACCTGCCAGCTTTGAGCTCCGCCAGTGCTGCAAGTGCTTTGCAATGCAGCTGCACAAACACTGGTGCCAGCTCAAGGAGAGGCCAGTACAGTGGCAGAAGTGGCCGCAACTGCCTCTTCCAGCATCAGCCCTGTTTGAAGTGCAGAAAACACCTGATCAGAGGCCAGCAACACAGCATTTAACTTCCAATAGCATTAAAAAACACAAGTGTTTTCTGAATGGAACCTTTAGTTTCAAGCAAGATACTGTCCCACCAGGTGAAAACCTAATGCTTTCCCTTTTAGCAGCATTATTAGGAAATGCTAAGGCACCTACTTATTCAGGTAAACAACAGCAGAGCAGCAATTTTCTTACTATGGTATTTTAAATTCCTTATTGGACACAAGTTTCCTCTTCTAATAGGGAATGAAAGACTCTTGGAGGAAAAAGATAGAGAAATTACCTGCTCTGTTCCCTCTGTGTTTGGGCACTGGGCAGCAGCCATTTCTCACCCCACTGAATGACAAAAATCCCACTGCACAGAACTTGGTACATCACTCAAACGCACTGTTATCAGAACAGGAATCTCAGTGTCCCTGCTCACAATGATGCAGGGGCTCCTGCTGAATGGCATTAACACTTTGCAAACATTTTCAATGTCAATGGAGATATCTCCGGCCTTCCCAGGGAGCTGCACGCATTCCTCAGTCTTGTAGTTTTGGTTTGGCCATGACCTCGGTATCTTTGCCAAGATCAGGGGTCCTGAGGCACCAATAGCCTGTTCACAGGACTTCCAAACACCCTACTGAACTGTCCTAGAGCTGAAGGGAACTCACAAGCACACGACCTACAGAGAAGCACGAAAGAGACAAAGGAAAATTTACTAGAACATAATTTGTGTTTCTAACACTAAATGCATGCTGCCTCCCCAGATATTTAGTACTTACCACCCTGAACATGCCTACTACAATTAAAGCTATACTGGAGCTGCCTTTCATTCTTTTTATCTGTTTTTCAAATCTCTCCTCCTCCCAAAGGGAAGACAGAAACCTTCCTCTGGCCTTCTGTGAAGTGCTTTAGTCAGGACTTACCATTCAAACCAGTAACACAGGATACGCTGGACCTGCTAACCAAAGTTATGGATAAGACGGAAGTCGCAGCTAATTTGCCTTGCCTGCCTACACGGAGATTCCAAGGAGGCAACTGTGCACACGGAAGCCAATGGCGAAGCGCGCACATGCTCTGAGCACTTCAGAGAGATGGTTCCCCTACACCCACAGAAAATCTTCTATTTTCCTACAGGCACTGAGAAACACTGCCAGGACTTCTAAGCACGGTCACTTGTTATATGGAGAGCCCAACGTCTCCTCCTTCTTGCTCGACTAAACTAGTCCCAGGGGATCTCGGCCTTATGCTGACAGTCTCAGCCCCGGTATGTTCTTTGGTTATGCATCATCCTCACATCCTAATGGAATTTAGGTTTCTCCGAAACAGAAAATTTAAACGTGCTATAGCAACAGACCATAGCAGACTTAGACCAGTGTACAGCTAAGGGAACAAGTCACCCATGTTCCACATTTGGCAAGGATTTCTTCTATCAAATCTATGCTTGCTGCCACCCACATGTTTTGGTGACTTCCTAAACAGATACGGCCACCACACATCTGCATCCGACTGTCTCTTCTAAGCATCACATTCAGGAGACAATCCTGACAACAGCACTAAAGAACAGGTTCTAGAAGCTTCACGGCAGCAGTTTCCCTGCTGACAGGTGACCTCACTGCTCCATCTGACCCATGGGGGCTCTGCAGGAGCCACAGTTCTGGTGCGGATGCCCTGATCACCAGCTTCACCACAGACGCAGAAGCAGTTTATTACACGCTTTACTCACGAGCTGAGTCTCAAAGTCTTGCTGTCGGTGGCTCAGTGCAACCCCAAGGAGTTTCTAAACCTGTCGTTGTGCTTCCTTGTCCACTCTCTAAGCTGCACCTGCTGGAAGCCCAGCTTTATTTCCTGGAAAGTATCCTGACAATTCCTACAGTTTGAGGACACTGCAAAAGTCATCTGCTGAACAAGATTTTCACCCCCAGACAGCAGTAAGAAGCCTGTTTTACATACTTAGTTTAGCTTTCATTTATATGCCCTGGAACGGCTTTTTTTTTTTAATTAAAAAAAAAGTTTCAGACTATAGACAATTTTAAGTAGGATGTAGTAGCACTGTAGTTACAAGATTATGTATTCTACAGACATTAAACAAAAAAACTCCAACTTTATTACATCCTTCTCACTTTCAGTCACATTAAGATGAAGCAGCCCCACAACTCAGAGTTTCAGAAGAGCCGCACTGAAGTAAACGCCTCACTGAGGACAAGGCGGCAAAAAGTAACTGGACACATTGGCTGTTTCACTGAGTGGTAACGCTTCCCTCAATGCCCGGGGCAGATCAACCTTTCTGACTAACAAAAGCCTCAGAAAAGTGCTACTACCTTCAAGAACTTAAGCCAAACCCATGGAAATCCACACTGTCGGTGGGTAACACCGCTATCGGCTTCAGGGGGAGCGCACCTCTTCCTTAATAGCCAAATTTCGCTCTTAAGAGCATCACACTGCACACACTGCGAAGTTCGGCTCTTCTTTCACTTGCATTGCTAGAGAACATTCGTGCTGACTGGAGCTCTGTTACGAACAGCATACGCCGGTTTTGGGTCACTGAAACAGCCTCAATAGAATTACAATGCAGCCAGCTAATTAGGACTCCCCAGCATGGCAGAAGCACGCCCGCAGCGTCAAGGCACTTCGCAGCGCAGGAGGCCGCGCTCAGAGAAGAAATCCGGAGGCTCTGCTCCGCTCCCCGTCCGGCGGGGTCCACCTCTGGTGGGGCCGCGGGCAGCGTGGGCACCGGGGCTGCCCGGTCGGACGCTGCCGACTCCCCGCAGCGCCCGGAACGGCGGCACTGGCACCGGGGAGGGCGGCCGAAGAGGCTCCAGTGCTGCACGCGCTTCCCAGAGGCGCCTTCTCATTTCGGGTGCAGAGAGACGAAAGCTCCGCAAGAGATGACCGCATCACCCTGCTACGGGCGGCAAAACATCTTACTTACCGGTAATTTTTCACAGTTTTAGCCACTACCGTTTGGCAGACGCCAGCGCCGTTCAAACCACGCGCCGACGCTCAGCAGCCCCGTCCCGGGCGTCCCCGGCACCCGCCGCACGCTCGGCGCTGCCCGCCCGGGGACGGGCCCCACCGGGGCCGCTCCGCCTCGGCCCCATTCATTTCCCACACGGGGACCCGCCACCCCAGCGCGGGCGGGGATCGCGGCCCCGGTTCGCTTTAGACCGGGTCAGAAACGGACGAACCCGGCGGGGCCCAGCCGGAGAGCTCCGCGGGCGCCATCCGGGGCAGACCCCGACCCTGCCGGTTTCCCCCGAGCCGCAACGACGGGGCCGGCCAAGGTCACCACGCGGACCGGTGGGAACCCACTCCGCCCCCCCCCGCCCCCGCCGAGCGCGGCCTCCTTGGGCCGGGCCGCGCGCCCCCGCCGCTCCCACCCCCAGGCCTCACATGGCGGATAGCGGCGGCTCCGGTTGGCGCTCCTGGAAGTGGGGAGGGAGCCCAGGTCCGCGTCCGGGTCCGGGTCCGGCTTTGAGCGGCGGCAGAGCAGGCGCAGGCGCGCAGGGCCGTGGCTCCGGCAGCGGTCGGCGGGCTCGGGACTCGAGGCGGCCTCGCTCCCACAATGCCCCGCGCGCTCGGGAGCGGCGGCGCCCAGCGCTGGTGACGCAGCAAAATACCCGCCGCGCCACCTCCTGCCGCCCGCCCTGCGCATGCGCACCCACCGCCCGCCGGAGGCTGGCGCGCGGCACCGCCCGCGCCCCGCCCCTCCGCGCGCGCGCGCGCCCGCTCCCTCCTCCCTTCTAGCAGCTTCTCGCCGCGCAGGCGGAGTAGCGACCGGCAGCCCCGGGGCGGGGCCCGGCGGTCGCCGTGGCGACGAGGCAGCCCCCCCCCCCCCCCCCCCCCCCTCCCCCCCCCCCCGGCGCTGCCAGGCCCGGGCCTGGGCCTCACCGGGGCGGAGACCCCCGCGGGGCGGCACCGGGCCCGCACGGCCGGAACGTGGCCCGACCCGGGGCATTGTCCGCGCCCGGGCCCCATCCGAGCCTGGTCCCGGCCCCATGGGCCGTGGAGCCCCGGTGGCACCCCCGGGCCTGTGCCCGCCCCCGGCAGCATTGTCATCCTCTCTGCGCCCCCGGGAGCTGCCTGCACCGGCGAGTGTTGGGCCCGTGCCGCCACCTGCCCAGGGCGGCTGTTGCCCAACGCCTGTGCGGTGCCGCCATCTGGACCCCGGCACCACCATGGCGGTGCCGGGCCTCCCCCAGAGCATGCGTCTGGCCAGGTTTGAGCGATGCAGGACTCACTTGTCTCCTAATGCTTGGGAAAACTGCACTTTTAGAAGACTCTAGTGTGTGAATTTGTGAAAATACTCACTCTGCAGCCAGTTGATGGCATGCGGGTCTCAAGGTCTCAGTGTTTTCAAGCTCACCAGGTGTGGGGATGAGGAGGAGTGAGACCCGGGCACTTGACCCAAGCTGGTCAACAGGGTTATTTCATACTGTGAATATAATATAAACTAGAAAGTTTGCTGAGGAGTTTCTCTCTCTTCCATGATGGCAGTGACCCTGAAAACTCCTTGCCCCTAACCCTAACCCTAATTGTCTAAACAACAATAAATTGTTGTGGGTTCCTCAAACCATAACCACATCTCACCAAAAATAAAGAGGCGGCTTCGCCCGGGGGACGCAGTGATTCAGGCCAAAGGCATCTGAGCTCATGGCAAGGAGCCCGGTGGCTGCTCCGGCGTCTGGGAACACACACGCCCATCCAACAGCCCAGCACCTGCATGGTAAAACCTGCGGCCGAATCAAAGGTGAAGTCCTGCTCGCGCCGGCAGCCAGGAAACGGCACAGGCGGATGGAGCACGGCACTGCTGGAAACTCAGCTCTGCACCGAGCAGACGGGGCCTCCCCAGGCCTCACTGCCGCCTGTGGCTGCTGGATCTGAGCTCTCAGAGCTGGAAGCTGCTCTGAAATCCCATCGCTGCTCCCCGGGCCAGCAGCTCCCTGGGTTCTTAATTAAAATTGCCAGATGCCGCTGCACAACCTCCTGCTCGATCCCCCTGACTCTGGCTTGGCTGTGGCCGCCTGCCGGCAGGCAGGAACTCTGCCCGCAGCGCTGGCACAGGCCAGTGCAGGGTAACGAAGGGCTCCCAGCCGGCATTGCCCGCATCCTCTTCAGGCTTCTTGCTGGCTGCCTGTGCTGCTGTGTTGCTCATCAACTTTAACGAGCTGTTCCAAAACCCGTCTTTCATGGCACAGAGGAGAAAAAATGCTGCTCGAGGGCAGCAAGGTGCCTATTTTCCCAGCTCTGGGCTCTGCATTTCATGAGACTTGGGGCTGTGGGTGGGCGGGTGTCAGCTCGCTCCCCAGTGAGAGGGGGGAGACAGCAGCTTCCCATGGACCTGAGCACACCCCCTTCTGCTGCACGAATCCAAAACAGCAGCAGGTTGAAACAGCAGGATAGAACCGAGAAGAGCCTAAGCCTCCCTTTGGGTCAGTCTGGAAGGGGCGTAATGCCCCAAATCCATCCCTGTCCCATGGCCACAGAGAAGCCAGGAGCCCACAGTCATGGAAGGGAACCCCCCAAGGGGATAGGGCAGGTGACACCCTGCAGCAGACCCCTCACCTCCCATCTGGGACCTTCCGCCACCCACAGAGGGAGACAGACCAGGCTGAGCCCAGTGTCCCAGGCATGGTGCTGGCTGCGGGGCTCGTGGCCACCCAACCTTGGGAACGGGAAGGAAATGAGGGAAGGGCCAGGTGTTCTTCCGCTGCGGCGGGATGGGGATGGGGTATCGGAGCTGAGATCTTCCCGGGAGGAAGGCTCCACCCTGGGGCCTCGGCTACCAGGGAGGGGAGGGCAGCAAAGCCAACATGGAGCAGAAAGTGTTTCACCAACAATAAGCCACAACTTTTATTAATTGATAGAAATAGTACAAATTTTAAATTTAGTTGCATTTTACTCTTCTCTGAAACACCAAAAAAGGCTCCTCTCCCTGGCAGCTACATCGTCAACTCCTGCAGGGAGAAGAAAGACACATTAGAAGCCAGCCTTGCCGGTGGCATGGAACCCTGCAGCACGACCTGTGGTGGGATCCGGTACCACGGCTGCAGGTGGGAGGCACATCCCTCCGCTTGTGGCCCCGAGCTCACGCCCTGCTTGCGGCAGCAGTGAACTACGTGCTGAACGTCTGCCCCCCAGGGATGTCCTACTGCAAACCATTCTCCCTCCTCCCTGGGTGCCAGGCAGACACTCACCATTATAGCATTTACAATATCGTTACTGTTGTTCTTCAGGGCACGGACTGCCTTCGCTCGCGACACGTTCGCCTGGGACATCACCAGCTCAATGTCTTTCACCTCGACGCCGGTTTCGTCAACCTAAAGGAGACAGAGCCCAGGACTGATGCCAGCCCGACGCACGGTTTGCTCTGTGTCTGGCAGTGGAAAATGGGATTGTCTGGATTGGAGCAGTTCCCACTGGGGCCATAAAGAGCGAAGCTGGGAGGGCAAACCAGGCACTGCCCAGACCTGGGACAGTCCCCCGGCAGTGCCCGGGATCAGTTCCTCCTGCGGGAGGACCCTGCGCTCTCCCTTTGCCATCACAGGGAAGATGTGGATGAGGGAAAGAAAACCACTGGTCTTAACACAAACCCCAGATGCTTCACAGGATGCGTGTTAATGCAGCAGGCCTGCAGCGCAGCGGCCGGCTCAGGTCTGCAGTGAAGGGCACAGCCCTGCAGAGACAGGCTGGGGAAGGGGTACCTCTTCTTCCTCGCTCTCCTCCTGCACGGTGGGGGTCTGTGTGTTTTCTTGGATGTTTGAAACAGCTTCTCCTTGCACTTTGAACTTTTCGGCAGCTGCCAGCTGGGCCTGCTGGGACAGGTCTTCAATCTGGAGGAGGGAAAAAGTGTACATGAGGCCAACCCTGCACAGAGCAGGATGTCAGCACACAGGCTCAGAGAGCCACAACTGCGCTCCCTGTGCGGCAGCGGCGCCAGCACATCGAATGGCTCTGCCACACAACCCAGCCCTCGGCACGGACCCCAGGCCTGCCCACATCCCTCGAGGGGACACACAGCAGCTGGGACTTGCTGGCGGCAGCCATGGTGCACAGGTGGCAAGGAAGAACCCCGGCTAAGTGGCCTGCTGCTGTGAGCCACGGATTAACACAGTTGCCAGACACTATGCAGTCAGCTCACCTTCGCTTCACCAAAGACTATGTAGGTGTCTGAAGCTGGGCTCTTGTACACGTCTGGCTTTGTGATGACGAAGAGGATGTTCTTAGATTTCCGGATGGTGACTCTGGTTACTCCTGTCACCTGACGAAGGCCCAGTTTAGACATTGCCTGAAAAGCAAGAGAGAAAGGTAAGCAAGGGAAAGAAGAGTTACTGAGACAGCCCAGCCCGTGAAAAGATGCATCCACTCATCTGCTCTCCAGAGACCCAGGTCCAATGATCGATGCGCTCACACAAATGAAAATGTGCATTTTACTGCTGCAGAGCAGCAGTTTAGCCCAACACCACGCTGGGTGCCTGGGAGAGAACTCTCTAGTCCCAGGACTATAGCGAGATGCACAGCACAACCTCAAACCCCTCCAGATGCAAGGATTTTGCCCATGAGTGAGGCATCCGCCTGCCTGGGGGCCTGACAAGGGCAGAAAGTTGCAGAAACCTCTCTCAGCTCCCGAACACCCAGCTGCTACTGTACAGGGGTGGGAGGTGAGGAGCTGCAGCCCCGAACAGGGTTCACAGGGTGAAGACCCCAGCACTCGAGGATACCAGACCCTGAGGCAAAGCTCAGCTGTCCGTGGGCAGGCTGTGTGCTGCACACAGGTTTGGTCCATCCAGCATCCCACCTCACCTTCCGTGCTTTCTTTTCACTCCGGCTCTGTTTTGCTTTGCTAACAGGTTCTTCATCTATTTCAGCTGCTGCTGCAAGCTGCAAAGAGAGAAAACAAGAGGGACCCATGACAATCCTGAGGCGGCAGTGGACAGCACCAGCAAGGATCCTGCTCCGCTGCTGCTGGGTGCAGGGATGTGCTGGCACGTGCCGCCTGCCCTACCTGTGCCTGCTGCGTCGTGGCCTGTGTGGAGTCTTGCTCTTCGAGCTCTGGTACGGATTCATCACTGTCAGATTCTGTTCCGGACCCTGCAAAAACAAACACATGTCAGTCACTCTTTCCAGCTCAGATAGGTCCAGGGGTCACAGCAAGACCAAAGAACCACACTTCTTCAATGTAGGGTTCTGAGTGCTGACAGTTTCCAGTCAGCAAAGTTAAGCAGTATCTGGTGGAAGGAGCTCACCCTGCAACCTCCAACACCATCAGCAGCACGTGGCACAAGAGCATGGCCTCTTCCGAGCGTTCTCACCATGGTGGAAGCTGGATGCCAGAGCACCGCAGGTGCCCAGAGGCTCGCTCTGAACACCGAGTCCCCAGGGGGCAGCCCCAGCCTGACCCACTCCCCCAGTTTGAGGCACAGTGCTGGCCAGTGTGGCAGCCCAGCTCGAGGACCAGTGCAGGGCAGCACTCCCTGGGCAGTGAGTCAGCAGCAGCCCAGCGCTGACAGGGACTCCCTTGATTTCCCTCGAACCTGTTTGGCAGCAGTGAAGCCGGGGTTGCAGGAGCTCAGACACATGGCACAGAAATGAGACCCAATTCACCAAGGGGCTGCTGCACCTTTCAATGACTTTGTTACAGGGAACGACTTGCAATTACCTTGAAAACCCCTTTCAGGGAACAGCATCTTTGGATGCTCAGTGTGGCCTCTGTGCTGCGTCCTGAAAGCTGCCGGAGCCGAGGAGGCTCAGCCAGCAGCCAGCTCCTGCACCACTGCTGCAGTGCCGCTATTAGCTTGCGAACCACAGCACAGCCGTGTCCGACCACGTGGGAGTGAACGAAGCAGAGCCAGGCGTCTCCAGCCTTGGAGAAGGCCAGAGGGTGACTGTGATGCCCTCTTGTACAGCCATTACCTGAATGCAGTCCCATTTCCTTCTCTGGAAAGGGCCCCTTGGCCACAGCCATGCTGAGCATGCAGGAGCCCTTGGCAAAGCTCTCTGCAGGCTGTTGGTGCATGCCTGGGGGGATCCCAACAGTTCAGGCAGGCAAAGGAGTTTCCCCAGAGTGTGGGGATGGGCCTGTTTTGGCACCAGCAGTGCCTGCAGCTCCCCTCCACTGGCGATGGACACAGGGAAAACCACAGTGGATGCCAGACACACACCATGGGGTACAGGCACGTGGCAGCTCTTCCCAGAGCCCCAGTGTGAAGCCAACTCAGGCAACAGTTGCAGCGCCTGCACCACAAGCCACACCGTGCTTTGTGCCCGAGAACACGCATTAGTGACACCAATCCACTGGCGCTGGACCATGCTGAGCCCTGACCTGCCCGATCCCATGGCCACGGGGCGTCTCCCCTCCCCATTCCCCGCTCACCGGCTGCTCGGGCAGGTTCAGCTCAGTCTGGCATGGTTCAGGCCTGCCTCCGCTGTGGCAATTCCACAGACTACTTGTCTAGACTGACACACCAAGCGATGTAGGGGCGCCCGGGCCCCATCTACGGGTTAGTATCCAGTGGGCAGCCAGTGACACTCCATGCACACAGCAAACCGAGGCGGCAAATACCCTTGTCATTCTTCAAGATAGGCTGCTTAGCCGGAGGAGCAGGGGCCCCAGCGGGGGCCACGGCTGCTCGGGGAGAGAGGTCCACCAGGATGGGCTGCACCGGCGGCTCGGCAGCAGGCAGCTCTGGGGGGATCAGAGGCGGCAGGTCATCGTCGTCGATGGCAGCACTGATGAGGGCCGGAGCCTTCGAGGGGGGTTTGGAAGGGGGTGGGCGGGGGGCCAGCTTGGCGACCTTACCAGGAGGGGTCTGCTTCTTTGCTGGGGGAGCGCCTGGCGCAAAAGAGGCAGGCGGGGGGAGGTTACCCACTGAAGCAGAGCCAGGAAGGCCGGCTTCTGGTTTCTGGGGAGCAGGGGCAGCATGATTGGCCGATGGCTTTGGGGGGGCACCAGGAACCACTGGGGCTGGTGCAGCTGTGCCTGGAGCGGGAGCTGGCATGCCAGTCACCAGGGCTGCCAGGGGGGCAGCTGGAGCTGGCAGAGCTGCAGGAGCTGCTGCGGCTGCAACAGGGCTCTTGGGAGGTGCTTTGGCCACAGGAGGGGTGGCTGGAGCTGCCGGCGCTGGAGCGGCAGGGGCAGAGGGAGCAGCGACAGGGCTGCTCTTTGGAGGCTTTTTGGCTGCAGGGGGGGCAGCTGGAGCTGGTGTGGCTGGGGAGGGCACAGCAACAGGGCTCTTGGGAGCCGCTTTGGCCACAGGAGGGACAGCCGGAGCTGGTGGAGCTGCAGGAGCTGGTGTGGCAGGAGCAGAGGGGGCACCAACCGGGCTCAGAGGAACTGCTTTGGCTGCAGCAGTGGTGGCTGGAGCTGCCATCACTGGTGTGACAGGCGGGGAACTGGCAGGTGCTGAGGGGGCAGATGCAGCAGTGATGGGGCTCATGGGGGGTGATTTGGCTGCAGGAGGGGCAGCTGGAGCTGGTGGAGCTGCAGGAGCTGGTGCAGCAGGGGCAGAGGGAGCAGATGGGGCAGTGATTGGGCTCACGGGAGCCGCTTTGGCTGCAGGAAGGGCAGCTGGAGCTGCTGTCGCCAGTTTGACAGGCAAGGAGCTGGCAGGGGCTGAGGGAGCAGCAGGCACAGGAGCTGCCGGAGGGGAGACTGGGCTCGCTGGAGCTGCTTTGGCCAAAGCAGCCGTGGCCACTGCAGGTGCAGCATTGGGAGCTGCTGCTGTCGGTGGCCCTGGGAGAGACGTGACGGCTCCCAGAGAGGGTTTGGACAGGGCAGGAGCAATGGGAGCTGCCACAGCCGCAGGCACTGCCCGAGGGTCCGGGCTCCCAGGAGGTGTCCTGGCCACAGAGGGAGGGACCAGGTCTCCTGCAGCTGGAGCTGCAGGGGCAGCATCTGGGGCTGCCAGGGCAGGGCCTGTGGGACAGGTCTTGGCAACAGAAGGAGCAACGGGAACCAGTGGAGAGACTGGAGCACCAGGGGCTGGGCCCTGTGAGGCAGCAGCAGGACTTCCAGGAGACATCCCAGCTGGCACCAGAGGGGCAGGAGGTGACAATGGGGTCATGGGGGCAGCCAGGAAAACAGGCAGAGAGATGGCACCGGCCAGGGCCGAGGACTGGGGAGGAGTGAGGGTGGGCAAGGGAGAGGCTGAAGCAGAAGCCAGCGGGGCAGAGGCAGGGCTGCCAGGAGACACCGGTACTGCTGGGGCGACCAGGGCCATGGCAGGACAGAGAGGGGCTGCTGCGGGAAGAGGGGGAGAGCCCGAGCTCTGGGGACAAACTGCAGCCTTGAGAGGTGTGGTGGAAGCAGGCAGGAGACTGGAAGCCACCGGCGGGGGGGGAGATGCCCCAAGGGGAAGGGAAGGGGGTGGTGGGACAGCAGCCGGGGCTGCCCCAGGACCTGGAGAAGGAGCAGGGGTGGCCGAGGCCACCACAGGAGCAGGGAGAGGGGCCTGGGGCAGCCCCGCAGGGCTCAGAGGGGCAGCAGAGGGGGCAACTTTCACAGGAGAGGCGAGAGCTGCAGAGGGAGAACCAGGGCTGGTGGGGGGGCCAAGGGGGACCACTGTCACTGCAGTGGGAGCAGCAGCCAGAGCAGGAGACACTGGGCTAACTGGGGCAGGCCCTGGAGATCCTGGAGCTGCAAAACCCATTGGGGACTGCGGAACCGGAGGAGGGGAAGTAGTAACTGGGACCTGCAGAGCCAGGGCAGGGAGCTGGGGGGGAACAGAAAACACGGGGATTGCTGCAGCTGGTACCACAGGGGGAGAAATGGGGGCCTGGGGGCCGGTAGGGCTGGGCGGCTCCGCTGGGAGAGCCTGGCCCGAGGGGCCTGGAGACGGAGTCAGAGGTGGGGAATGAGCAGCATGAAGAACAGCTAAAGGAGAGAAACAAAGTGAATTGATGAGAGAAGGGAGAGGGAGGGGAGGCCAGGAGATGGCAGCCTGCCCAGCACAGCCAGCCCTGGCCTTCCCCCCAGCCTTCGTGCCAGCTTCTAAAGCAGCACACGAACGTCCACCTGTCCTGCCAGGCCCAGCGCAGAGCAGGACATTCATCTGCCTCTAGAAACTGGCAGTGATTTTACAGAGAACACTGTGCTGGCACATGAACTAGCTGATAGGCACAAGTGACAGAAGAAAAAACCCAATGCCAGGATCAGTAGTGCCACCCCAGGTTTCCTTGTTCAGAGCAGCTGTGACCCAATCCCTGTCTCAGCAGGAGGTGACACCTGAAAGGCCAGGAAGTCTCAATGGGCCAGGCCAGCAGGAACCTGATGGGGCCAGTGCAGGAGCCAGGCTTTGCTGCCAGTTCTGTGCTCGGCTCTTCCCTACCAAAGGCATTGCCACAACCTTTGTAGACCCTGGCGGTCCAACCAGACCCCCAGTGCTGCTCCTGAGCCTGCAAAATCACATTCCGGTCTGACAAGAGCAGGGGGTGATGATGATCCACCCACAAGGACGGGAAGAAAAAGTCAAATTTAACACACTGGCATGCTTAACTGTTCCAGGAGCACTCTGGCAGAGGGCAGCCCCACTATGACACAGGCAGACCTTCCTGGCAGGAAGGATCCCTTCAGGGACAAGAACACCAAGGCACAGGGGGTGGCGTGGCTCACCCACACCGAGGGGACAGGACCCCAAGTCCTCGCTGCCATGCAGTGACCTGCACTCCCCTGTGCAAGCTGTTAGGATTAATGTAACTGCAGCCACCCAGAACAGCAAACTCTGGTTAATGTGACACACAAGGTGTTAACGGCGAGGGTCTGGAGTACCTGGCAATGCCACAGGAGCAGTAACAGGGGCTGCAGGAGGAAGGGCAGCTGGAGCTAAATGGGTGAGAACAACAGTTTTAGTCATTAAGACAAGTCCCACTGACCCAGAGAGCTCACCATCCAGCTCCCCTGGCACACGCCTGCCTCCAGCCAGCACTGAAAGAGCCAAAAAAGAGCCCATCCGTTCCAAATGCGATTCCAAATATCAAAGGGAAGCGCTCAGGGAAGAGGTGTGGTGAGAACCAGGGAGGGCAGCACTGGTCTGACCAGCGTAACCACTGCTGGTTGGGAGAGCAGAACCGGCTCAGCCACATATCCACCCTTTGGCAACTCCAGCTCCACGCACGGTGTCAACCCTAAACCCAGAGGCAGCACGTCCCAGCACGTCTGCCAGCAGGGACAGTGAGGGGAACACAGCCGGGCTGGCTGCCAAGGAGAAGCCACAGCTGCGGAGCCCAAGTCACAGTCCAGTTCGCAGGGACTGCACCACGTCAAGGGAGCAAGAGATCTCCTCCTGCTTCCACACGGAGCAGCGGCTGCCACCGCTGCAGCCACACCCAGCTCTGCACAGGTCACCCACAGACCCTGCCCGCATGCCCGCTGCCCTTGCTCAACCTCTCCCACACTGCAGTTAGGGATACATCAGAGGCTCAAGTCCTCGCCTCACTACCTGCTAGAGCAGTAACACAGGCGTAGAACTCACAGCAGCCTCCTTTGTGGGTGATATCCCTTTCTCTGCCCCAAGAACAGTGACCCAGAAGGTGCTTCTAACGCCCCATTTCCCCAACCTATCCCAAAATGTGGGGCAGTGGGAGGAGACAGGCACTGGCCCGGAGCTGGGCAGCTGCTCAAGGAGTGCTGCCAGGACACTTCCTACTCCGGGAAACCTACTGGCACCTCAAGAAGGAGCAACAATCCCTGCCAAGAGCTGAGCTGGTCCCGAGCCCATCACAGAACAGGTTGGACAGACAACAGCCTTCTCTGGAAAACTCATTTATCCCTGCCAGCTCTCCCCACTCTCTCTCCATTTCCACCGACACCTCACCAGCACTGTTTGAGGACGTTCCTGTGATAAGCACGATACTTTTAACTCGCCACTTCTCTGCTGCCAGTCCCACCTCTACGGTGCTCACCTCTGCAAACGAAAGTGAGACACATGACTCTTGAAGAGCACTTGTAATTTTTAAAGGATGCTGTGCCTCCTGTGGTGCAGCTGCGCACACCTGAAAGCTGAAGCCCCGTACTGCCAGGTTAGAGACCACTCTGCCCAATCTCACAAACTTTCCACAGATCAACCAACCTCCAAAGAGTAAGACAAACGTCAAAAGAAACTGCCTGATGACTCCCACCCACAGGGTGATTGCCAAGCCTGTGCCAGCACCCCCAGCTTCAGCTCCTCTTGTGCTGTCGGATCTCAGAACAGCCAGCTCAGCACAGAGGAGATGAACACAACAGCCCTCCCACTCACACACACCTTTCGCCTCCACCCTCTGCCTGCAGACCTACCTGCCGCTGCCCCTGTTGCTCCCCGGAGCCCCCCTGTGCTCCCCAGGGCCAGGGGAGCAACTACTGTAACAGCATTTGTTGCTCAGCACACGCTGCCCACAGTCAGCTTCTACCGACTGACGTGTGCTCCATGAAGGTGTTAGGAGACTCAAGAGCAGCAGAGCTTTGGGAGGAGAAAAAGTGCAAGTTGTCACCCTAGACTGAGACTAAAGCTGTCTCGGGAAGAAGGGGGGGACGCTGGGAAATGGACCCAGTACAGGAATCCCAGCTATGCCTGGAGAGGACCAGAAGTACCGCAGCTCCCCGGGGGCCTGCCAGCACAGCTGTCACATTGACAGCCGGCACCGGGCACAGGGGGCCATGTCCTCCCTGGGGAAGCTTTCTACCAGCACCTCCTGACAGCCAGGAAACCATGACTTCCCTCGTGGTCCCCAAATCCAATGCACCCTTCAGACAGACCCTCATTCACCATCGTGGACCATGTGGCTCCCCCAGGCCAGGTGACAATGCCCAGTCATGTTTCCTGTGCCTGGCACAGACACGCAGCAAATCTGGGTAGAGGGTTCACCAACTGGACCACAGCACCAAGGACACCTTTAAGGGCATCAGGCAGCGCAGCAGGCAGAACAGCAGGCAGAACAGCAGGCAGCGCAACAGGTCCCTGTGCAGGCTGGAGACCAGCCCCTGCCCCACAGCGGGCACAGGAGCTCGCACTCGCCTGCCTGGGCACTTTTGAGCTGCCCCAAGTCCCGGTGCCCGCACCCCCAGGCAGTGCGAGGCTGGTGCAGGGACAGTCCCTGGCCCTGCTGCAACTTTCCAACATGGAGCCCCGCATCATCTTCCCAAAGACGAACAGTTCCAGAGCGCAAAGGGATTATTAATGTTTATACGCGTCCCCAACCGTCCCAGTCACCACACGGCTGTACCCTGACCTGGCCACAGCCATTTTCCCCCCGCTCCAACACTCAAATCCATAACAGGAATGTACAAACAATGTACAGAGCGTGGCTGATGTAACGCTCTCCCCAGTATTTTGGGACATGAGGTGCCGCGAACCACGTGACTTTAGTCACATTTCCTGTAGAGATAACCGATACGGTTTAGGGTGGGAAACTACGAAACCAATACAGATTTTTTTTCAGCCACAGCAATCAGCACAGCAACACGGGGGCTCAGGAGAAGGGCACTCAGGCCCCAAACGCCGCGGGGGCATAGCAGGCGAGATCGGGGTGGGGTGTCACACAGCACCCCCCCGGGTCCTCGCCCACCAGTTGCCCTCCCTCGTCCCGCGGGGCAGCGGCACTCCTCTCTTTTCCCCACTTTTCCCCCTAAGAACAACCGAGCGCCCCGAGGCCGCAGGATGGGGCCGTCCCCCCCCGCCAGCCCGGTTCCCCCCCGCCGCCCCCGGCCTCACCTGTCTCAGCCTGCGGCTGCGGCAGCTCCTGCTCGGTGGCCGGGACGGTTTCTGTAGCTTCGCCAGGCATTTCTGGGGAGAGGGAGAACCCAACAGGCCCGGGCTCGCCGGGGCTCCGGACAGCCCGAGAGCGACCACCGGCAACTCGTTCTTCCCAGAGCCACCCGCGAGTCCGCTGCCTAGAGACACCGAATGCCTCCCAGTACCGACAGGTCAGCGAAGACGGCTCAGCCGCCCGGTCGGTATCGGACACCCCGGGCCCAGCGGGCCCCGAGTGCCGCACGGCACGGGGCCGGTCCCAGTCCCGGCTGGGGCTGACCACGGGGCTCCCCACGCCGGGCGGCGGAGCTGGCCTTGCTCGGCGGCCCGGAGGGGGCCTCGTCCGCTTCTGCCTGCCCCGGAGCAGGCGGCCCCTGCCCGGTGCGCCGGACCGTCTCCGCCGGCCTTCCCGGCCCTGGCCGGCGCGACCACGGCCCCAGCGGCGGCCTCGACCGGGCCGCCGCCGCCCTCCCGCCCTCCCTCCCGGCCCGGCCGCGGCCCGCGAGCGGCGGAGAGCCCCCGCGGCGGCGGATGGCGGCGGATGACGGCGGCGGGACTCACTGTGCGGGGAGCAGGGTCCAAGATGGCGGCAGAAAGAGACCGAGCGGCTGGATGCGCGACTTCCGGCAGGACGAGCACTTCCGGGGCAGGGGGCAGCGCCCGCCACCCGCCCCGCCCGTCCCAACGGCCGCGCTCCGCCGTTCCGGGCCCCGGCCGGGCCGGTACCCCACGGTGTGGGGCAGGGACCCCCGCGGAACGGGAGCTAGGGCCCCTCAGGGTGCGGGGAGGAGACACCATCACCATGGGGCCTGGCCCCGGCCGGGGGGGGGGGGGGGGGAGGGCGGGGGAAGGCAGGGACCCCCGGTGTCGAAGGGACCCCGTGGGCAGGGCCCGGGGTACCGGGCAGGGCCCCTGGCTCCTCTCTGCCGCCACAGGACGTGGCCACGGTCCCCTCCCGCCTCGGCACGTCACGGGGCACAGACACACCAATGACCGGAGACATTTAATGGTCTTTGTGTAGAAAAGGTACAAAAGGTGGGATGGGGCCATGTGGGGCCCGCAGGGAGCGGGGCACGGAGCCGGGGCGGTTCGGCCGCTGGCTGACAGGCTCCCTGCTCCAAGGCACCAGGACCCCCGCAGCCAGCGGCAGAGGTGATGATGGCGGAGGTGACAATGGCAGGGTCAGTCCCTCGGCAGCCTTGCGGCAAGGATGGGGGCTGCCACCGTGGCCCCTGGCAGTGAGGCCTCAGAAATCTCCTTGAAGGTCTGCAAAGAGGAGAAATGTGAAGTTTTACAGAAAAAGAGCAATTTCTCAGAGCCAGGGGGTCCCCCCTTTTGGCATCCCCCAGCCAGCTGTGTCCCTGCCTGGCTCTTACCGCTTCTACGAAGCAGCTCTCCCCTCCGGGCGTGTTCCATCTCCTCCACGAACTGCTCGAAGACCCGCACATAGGGCGCCAGGCTCGTCTTCTTGTAGTCTGGAGGATTTGGGGAGCTGAGCAGGAGTGGGAATGGGGCAGTGGGGACCCCCTGTGCCCCAGCTCCAGCCTCGCTCACCCCGTGCACGGCGCTTTGGCTCCGTCTCCCCGATGTCATTCTGCTCCCCATCATCACCAGCTGCATCCAGTTCATGGCACAGGGAGCTGTGGGAGACAGTGGAACATGGTGGGTGGCTGCTGGCACAGCTGCCCCGCCTGTGCTGCCAGTCCCGCTCGTGTACCTGATGGTGGGAACAGCGAACGGATCGAACTGGTCCAGCCTCTGCAGATCCAGCGGCACCGAAATACGACCTGCAAGAGGGGAGTCACAACTGGGGGTGCACAGCCACGGGGGTTCCCATGGGGTGCCAGCCCCACAGGCTGCCAGACCCACCTGTTTTGGGGTGGACGCTGAAGGGGCTCTTCAGCAGGTGCCCAACACCTTTGCTGACATTGATGTCGAGGCGAGGGAAGCAGTACTGCAGCATGATCTCCCAGTCTGCGTAGCATGCCACACTCCTCCCGGTCCCTGCCGCCCGCTGCGGGGACAGGCGGGTCAGGGGGCAGCAGGGTAGGCAGCAGCGCCCGGCACAGCTCCACAGCCACTCACCCGTGTCCGCTCCATCCTGCCCCTCAGCAACTCCCAGCGCTGCACCGAGTCCCGCTTCTTGGGGAACTCACCCTGCAGTGGCTCACGGTGCTGTGACTAGCGGTCAAGGCTGATCGTGGACACTGCTGACCCCACTCCCCCTGCGCAGACCCTCCCTCCAGATGCAGCTCAGTGCCAAGTGGCACGGTGGGGCCGCTCCAGGAAGGATATCCTCTGGGACAAGGGCCAGCACCTTCTCCCAGCTCTCTGGGGTGCCCAGGATGTCTTGGCCCACCAGCGCGTATGCCTCGAAGTACTTCTCCACCACACTGACTGACCGCCTGCGGAAGAGTGGGGAGAGATTCAGCACCCCACGGCCGGCAGCTGCTGTGGCCGGGCATGGGGGTCCCCACCAACCTGATGAAGGGGTGGACGGGCTCAGAGATGTTCACCTTCTTCACAGTCTCCGCTCCACCCTGGAAGGTCAGCAGCGCTCAGGCTGGGGGGGCAGGCAGGGGGGTGCCCCAGTCCCCCGTGCACTCACCTTCACCAGGGTCAGATACTCCACAGCGGCCGCCCGCAGCGCTGGGGACCACTTCCGCACCGCATCGTCACACACCCAGCAGTGGACGCCCCTCCGGCCTGAGTATACCCACAGGCGATGCTTCATGCCCAGGTCCTCTGTGGGGGGAACAGCCGGGCTGCGGCAGCATGTTGGGATGGGCTGCAGTGTCCGCCCAAGCTGGCAGTGCTGCAAACCCGCTGGGCAAACCCTGCTGGGCACCAGTGCATCCTCCGCTCCCCCCAGCCCCATGAGAGGGCTGCCTTGGCCCCCACTTTGGGGTCTGGGCGTTGCTGTGGGGCAGAGCATGGTCTGGATGTGTCCCCAGTGCGCAGGGGCCATGTGGGTCCCTGAGACCCTCACCCACGAGCGCGCGGTCAATGATGCGGACAGCGATGGTCATCAGGGTCCAGCACTTGGAGCAGATCTCGGCTGAGCTGGAGGCAGAACGTGGCAGGTCAGGCTGCCACCCCATGCCTCCGCAACCCCTCCCGCCCCCCTATTCCGACTCGTGCCGTGAACTCCCCCGGGAACCTGCAGCACGTTCGGACGTCATCGTAGTCCGTCATGTCAATGTCAAAGACAAGCTCCTTCTCCTGTGGCTGGAAGGCCCCCAGGTGCACCGTGTTGTGCTGGTTGGGCTGTGGGACAGGACGCGCTCAGCCCTGGTTGGGGACCCTGCAAGCTGGGGGCTGTGTCCCCCCCGGGGCTGGCCAGCACCCGTGCTCCCGATTGGGGTGCCCGGGTGGGAGCCAGGACTCACTCGGTGGGAGTAGACGGCCCCGATATCGATCTTGTAGGGGTTGGTCCTCTGCAGCTCCCGCTCCAGCTCCTGGGGGCTGTCGAAGGACTGGAACCGCACGTAGATGTCATCCCGCAGCGTGAAGGAGAACTCCCGCAGCTGGAAGTAGTTCTTCACCACTGTGGGGGCGCGGGCGGGTTGGGGGGGGGCTCGGATGGGGTGGGGAGTCAGCCCCGACACCGCCCTGAGAGCCAGGATCCCCCCACGTGTTTCCTCCAACCTCCCCCCCACCGCGCTCCTGAGCCCCCCCATCACAGGCGCCCCCATTCCCTCCTCCCCCCGCGGTGCCACGCGACCCCGGTCAGTGCATCCACCCGCCGCCGCCAGCCCCAGCGCCCCCGGGACCCCCCCCCCGCCGTGCCCCGGGAGCCGGTACCGCAGCCCCCGACGGTGCCCCCACCCCGCTCACCGCCGCCGTAGCCGAGCCAGCGGCCGTAGGCGCCGTGCGGGAAGAGCCGCCGGTAGAAGACCGGGAGCAGCTCGGGCAGCGCCGCCGGCTCGAACCGCGCCATGGCGGGAAAAAGCGACGGGAAGCGGCAGGGACGGGCTCCCGGGGGCCGCCGGGAGCTGTAGTCCGGCCTCGGGGCGCGGGGACGGGGACGGGGAGGAGCGGGGACGGGGGCTACGGGCGGTTCGGGACATGCTGGGGGGGGCGCAAAGCACCGGGGGTGCCGGCGTCCGCGGTGCCCGGTGCGGGAGCGCAGGGGTGCGGGAACCGCCGGGCGCTGCCCCGCTCCGCGTTAACGATTCCCCGGAGGCCGCACGGCTGCGACCGGACCCGACCCGGCTGCTGCCGGAGCGGAGCCCCGGGGACCGATGCAGAGCCCGAAGCCCCAGAGCCAGACGCCCGGCGGGCTCCAGGCGGCAGCACCGGGACGGGACGGGACGGGACTGGGGGGGGCGGGGCGGGGCGGGGGCGTCCCCGCAGCCCGGCAGTGCCGAGTGGCCCCGCGGTCCCTCCGATCGTTGCGCCACAGCCGCTCCCGAGTCGACAATTAATCATTGACAGAGGCACTGCGGACAGGGCCAAGCTCGGGCCGGAGCCGCTCAGTCGCTCCCGGTCCCGTTCCCGGTGCCCGTCCTGGTGCCGGTGCCCGAGGATGTGGCTGTACGTGGCAGTGGTGCTGGCGGGGCTGTACCTGCTGCGGCGCTGGCACCGGGAGCGGCAGACGGTGTCGGGGCTCTCAGAGAAGTACGTGCTGATCACGGGCTGTGACAGCGGCTTCGGGAACCTGCTGGCGCGGCAGCTGGAGGCGCGGGGGCTGCGGGTGCTGGCCGCATGCCTGACCGACACTGGGGCTGCGCGGCTGCGGGCGGCCACCTCGCCGCGGCTGCAGACCGTCCTCCTGGACGTCACCTCCAGCCAGAGCATCGCCGCTGCCACTGCCTGGGTCCGGGAGTGTGTGGGTGACCAAGGTAGGACGGGGGCAGCCACCCCCATCATCACCCCTGCCACCTAGATGAAGTCTGCCGGCACAGCCAGTGCTGGAGCAGGCAGGGGGAGACCCCCATCTGACCCCATCCCACTTCCCCAGGTCTCTGGGGGCTGGTGAACAACGCGGGGATCGCTGTCCCCACTGCCCCTAACGAGTGGCTGACCAAGGATGACTTCGTCAAGGTGCTGGACGTCAATCTGGTCGGCCTCATCGAAGTGACGCTGAGCCTCCTGCCCCTGGTGAAGCGGGCGCGGGGCCGGGTGGTCAATGTGGCTAGTGTGATGGGACGTGTCTCCTTTTTTGGTGGAGGGTACTGCATCTCCAAGTTTGGTGTGGAGGCCTTCTCCGACAGTCTCCGGTAAGTGCAGCACAGCAGACACCACCCCTCATTTCCCAGTTTGTTTTTCTGGGCTTCGGCTGGTGGAGCCTCCGTCTGTCAAACCCCTTCCTCCTGCAACCACAAGCAAGCATGGGCAGAGTTTGGTTTAGCTGCTGCCGAAGCGTGAGAGGAGGGGCTGTGGGGATGCTTAACGTGTGGAATAGATCTCAGGACACTTTGTGCCGCAGTTACAGGAGTTGGGTCCCACAGGAGCGATCTCCTGCCTGGTGGGACCCCCGCCTGATGCTGGCAGCCTCTGCTCCACTTTCAGCCAAGCTCATGCAGAGGCAGCCCAGGGTACGGGAAGGCAAAGTACTTGGCAGAGCTTCGAGTTCATTCCCCTGCCTGATGAATTCCCAGTGGCAGGGAGGCTGTGGCCATGCTGGCTGGCACTGCCTGCCGTGGCACTGAGCCTCCCCCATCGGACCTCACCCTCATACCGGATCCTGCGGGCATTGGCCCTGCAGTCCTGTGGTTTGCTTTGGCCCCGGCCCATCTGGACTCAGCAGATGTTTGCTCACATGCTGCCTCGGACATGTACCGGGGCCGGCGCAGGTTAATCAGGCTCCTGCCGGACCCCCAGCATGAGGCTGCTGTGCATCCCACGCAAGAGCTGGTGCCCACACGGGAGCCAGTGCCCACGCACAGCGGAGGCATTCGGGCACTGCTCCCATGTCCCACGGGGCTTGATCCCTTCCAGGATTGAGATGCGTCACTTCGGGGTGAAGGTCAGCATGATCGAGCCAGGCTACTTCAAGACGCTGATCACCAATGCGGAGAACATGGAGAATAATTTTCTTTCCATCTGGGAGAATCTCCCAGAGGAAACCAAAGCGAGTTACGGGGAGAATTACTTGAAGGAGTGTAAGTACCTCACCTAAGGGTTAAGCGATGCTGTTTCTCTCCTGACACAAGGCACATCCCTGGGGCCGCAGGGTGTCCCGCAGCCCCGTTGTCCCACCAAGCTGTTCGGCTTGAGGGTCTAAGTCCACCAGTCTGACCAGTGCTTTCTGCTCCCGCAGTTTTGGTAGCAGTCAAGGACATGCAGAAGAGATGCAGCCCCAACCTGAGGCTGGTCACAGATTGCATGGAGCACGCGCTGACCAGCCGCCATCCCCGCACTCGCTACTCGGCGGGCTGGGACGCCAAGCTGCTCTACATCCCCCTCAGCTACCTGCCCTCAGCCCTCACGGACGTCATATTCTCCTGGTCCTACCCCAAACCTGCCCAGAAAGCCTGAGGCAGGGATACGGTGTAGGCAGCCGACCGGCAGCGGCAGCAGCCAGGGCCCGGCAGTGCTGATGAGCGGAGATGAAACTCCAGAGACTCCACAACTGGGAAGGTTGTAAAGTAGGTATGTTTATTCAGCGCTGGGCAGCACGGGGGGTCGCCCCACCACAATCGTGCACGCCCAATGCAGCGGCCTTCTCAAATATATATATAGTACTTAATTACATAATCATAAGATTTCCCAATACGCCTATACATATGCATAACCTGTTCCCGCTTCGTATTAAAATTAGCTCTAAGAAGTCATTTTCATAAACTCCTCCCAACTGCGCTTGCACAATGCCTCCTGGTGGCGGTCGCTGAGGGTCATGAGGATGAAGGCTGCTGATTCCTCTTCATCACCGCAAGTAACCTTTCGTCCCTGTGCAGACTCAGTCTTCTTTGGTCTTTGTCCAGACCGCAGGGTTGATTTCAACCGCTTTTCAAGGAATACTCGTATTCGTTATCAGGAGCTGTCCTTGGCAATCTCAAGACTTCTTGCTTCGTCCATTTTTATCAGGCCAGTCTTTTAGGTTATGAATTACTACTAGTCAATCAGTACACAATGTGTTATTGTCTCTATCACATACCCCTGACTCAGTGCAGGGTGGGAAATAGCATCGCCCGCAGCCAAGGCCGTGCCGAGAGGTTCCTGAATTTCTAACTCACTGTACGTCTCCCAACCTGCTGTACTCTGCTCGCAGACCGGTTCACTTCTGAATAAAGACAAGTCCTCCTCCCCACCTGGCAGAGTTGGTTTCAGCCTCGGCTGGGGCTGCAGCACCGAGGCCATGTCCCCACTCCTCCAACAGCACTGGCACCGCCAGCCTTGCTGTGCTGGGCTGTGCCGCAGGAGCTCCCGGGGTCTCTGTCTGTGTCCCCGAGCGCTTTTTCCGTCCCTTTGCCCGTGCCCAGGCTCACCTCAGCGTGCAGAGCCTGTCCCAGGCTGAGGGGACGAAGCCACCATCCCCCACCGGAGCAAAGCTGAGTGAGAGGGAGAAGCCCTGGGGCCGGGTGCTGCCAACAGTGTCTGGAGAGTTCAGCCAAATCCAGTTCCGTGGGGCGGCTGGATCCATCCTGCCCACACAAAGAGTCATTAAAGGCCAAAATAGAGTTCCAGGCATGCGGATCGGTGTGGGGCGAGGCTGGGAATTGAAATCAGGAGATGCAAAACTTTCCCTGAGGTGCTGCCGCAATCCTGCCTCTCCTCCAGCCTGTCCCAGAGCAACCCCAGCACTGCCCAGGGCACGGGCTGGGGCTGGTCCTCCACACCGGCCTCTATATATATGCCATGAACACGGAGGGCACAAAAGGCTGTTGCTGAGTCGGTGCCCGAGGATGTGGCTGTACGTGGCAGTGGTGCTGGCGGGGCTGTACCTGCTGCGGCGCTGGCACCGGGAGCGGCAGACGGTGTCGGGGCTCTCAGAGAAGTACGTGCTGATCACGGGCTGTGACAGCGGCTTCGGGAACCTGCTGGCGCGGCAGCTGGAGGCGCGGGGGCTGCGGGTGCTGGCCGCATGCCTGACCGACACTGGGGCTGCGCGGCTGCGGGCGGCCACCTCGCCGCGGCTGCAGACTGTCCTCCTGGACGTCACCTCCAGCCAGAGCATCGCCGCTGCCACTGCCTGGGTCCGGGAGTGTGTGGGTGACCAAGGTAGGACGGGGGCAGCCACCCCCATCATCACCCCCATCATCGCCCCCACCAGCCCTCCTGCCAGAGCTGGTGCTGGAGCAGGGCCATGGGCATGGGAGCAGCCCAATCTGACCCCATCCCACTTCCCCAGGTCTCTGGGGGCTGGTGAACAATGCAGGGACTGCCATCCCCACCGCCCCTAACGAATGGCTGACCAAGGATGACTTTGTCAAGGTGCTGGACGTCAATCTGGTCGGCCTCATCGAAGTGACGCTGAGCCTCCTGCCCCTGGTGCGGCGGGCGCGGGGCCGGGTGGTCAATGTGGCTAGTGTGATGGGCCGGCTCGCATCCTTTGGTGGAGGGTACTGCATCTCCAAGTTTGGTGTGGAGGCCTTCTCCGACACTCTCAGGTACAGCAATAGCAGCCGCTGGAGGACCCCGGTGCTCCCCTGTGCCAAGGCTTTTCCAGCGTGCGTTGGCGGGTGCAGGTGTGCCGAGCAGCTCTGCCCCACTTTCCCCACGCAGGTTTTTATGTTGCACCCGGTTACATCCTTCCCCACAGAAGAAAGCAGCAGTGAGCCAAGGTGGGGGCTTGTGAAACACCAACATGGTCACCTGCAGGTTGGGAAATGGGGGCACGGCTGGAGCAGCAGTTGTGCAACCAGAGGAGGGGTTTCAAGAAACCCTCGAGCAAGGAGGAGAGGGCTCCCTTGTACCCACCCGGGGACGATGGGGTGCCCAGGGGGGTCATGGGCTCCCCCTCACCCTCTGTGGCTGATACCCCCCCCTCCCCAGGCGCGAGATGCGACCCTTTGGGGTGCAGGTCTCCATCATCGAACCCGGTGGCTTCCAGACGGGGATGACCGACCCTATGGCAGTGGTGAAGGGCTTCGAGCGCCTCTGGGAGGGGCTCCCAGCAGAGACCCAGGCAGCCTACGGCCGCCATTACCTGGAGACCTGTAAGTACATCCCCAGTGACCCCAGCCCTCCTAGTGACCCCCCAACCGCTGGCAGGCTGGGCTGACCCCCCTCTGCCCACCCAGATGCCAAGAGCACCATCCTGCTGCACCGCCTGAGCAGCTCCCGCCTCTGCCGGGTCACCGACGCTATGGAACATGCGCTGCTCTCCCGCTTCCCCTGCAGCCGGTACGCGGCCGGCTGGGACGCCCGGTTTGCCCTCCTGCCCCTCAGCTACTGCCCAGTCTGGCTCACCGATGCCATTATTGGCCTCTTCATGCCTGTCCCGGCCCAGGGGACACCCGCATACCCCTGAGGACGGCCACTGGACCAGGGATGCGGATGCAGCACCCGCAGGCCCCCACTGGCCTTGAAGCCCTGTTGACATGCTCAATAAAGTTGGTGCAAAGCGAGGGGCTGCCCGTGGGGAACCCCAACCTCGGAGGTTGTTGCAATTTAGCTTTGGGATCCTGCCAACTATGCCAATTTGTTGCCAATGAGCAATTTTAGGATTCTACACAACTTTGAGATAGCAGCAATTTAAGATTTATTAATGCTTACGGAAAATCACAAGATTGGGTTGTATGATATTTAACGATATTTAATCAGCAAATAAACAGGATGATTTAATAAAATTTGTGATAATCATCACAGTGACTTAGTTAAAGCTTCGAGAATGGCAAGGTTTACACGAGACTTGCGACAGAGTTCCCAAAATCAAATCATGTGCGCGTGCACAAACACACACATAGATGCAGAGGTTAATCTATGTAATCAAGGTGTTTCTCTTTTTGCAAATAATAGTAAATTATTGGTACCAAACGATCTTTGAACCTCGAGAAATCCACTTGCAGTGAATCACTCGCCCTTCCCCTCTCTATGAAACCTCGCAGAATCTCCCCTGCGCAGCCGGAGGACGGGCTGGAAAAGGCGCCGTCGTTCATTCACACCTCTAATTAAGGGCTGATTAGCGATGATCCAGCTGGGGGTTATGTCTCTGAGGTTGTGCACTTGCCTGCAGAACGAGAGCAGCGTTAGCAGCAGCCCCGCTCCCACCAGCGCCCGCAGCGGCTGAGCCCACGCGTGACCGGGACACCCCCGGGACTGCGACGGGGCCGAGAGCTACGGGGAGGGGGGGGGGGGAAGGCGGGGGGAGGGCAGCGCGTAGAGCCCTTGTGCAACCCGCCTTCCCGCCCGCCTGGCTCTTCCCCCGCCGGGAAAGCTTTCCTAAATCCTTCGCCCGGCTTAGCAAACCAGTAAGACGTCCCCAGCAGCCCCCACGCGTCACGTTTCAGGCCCGCGTGGCCCCGAGGGGACGGGCCGCCGGGAGGCGACACCGCGGCCACGGCTGCGCCTGCCCGGGGACCCCCGTGCCTGCAACCCCCGGCAGCAATCCGGGGCTGCCCGCCGAGGGGAGGGGAGGGCGGGAGAACGGCAGAGCCCCGGGGCTGCCGCCGCCCGGAGACCACCTCGCCCCGGTGGGGGTCGGGCTGGCGGCGACCCGGAGGGAACCGGCGCCCGTATTTCACGGCGCAGCGAAGCACCGGCAGGTGCAGGAGGAACGGGCCAGGCACGGGGTGGGGCGTTATCAGCATCCGCCCCATCCCTGTCCGCCGCGCTCCGAAGGACCCGCTCGGAACGAAGCGGCTTTTTCCCCACTTCTTTCCACGCAAAGGGGAGAACGGGACCCTCGGGGAGCCCGGGGGCTCCCGGGCACACCTTTGGGTGCCGAGAGCCTCGGAGCACCCCGGATATCGCGACAGGGACGGGGAGAAGGGGCTGAGCCGCCCGTCCCGCTTCCCACGGCGCGGAAAGGCAACGGGCTCCCGGCGCTGTCCGCCCCCGCGGGGATTGGCAGCCCCCGCGCAGACCCCCGCGGCATTCTCCACCCGAGAGAACGCCGTGGAAATTTCCCGACTTGTTAAATGGAAACCGCACCGCATCGCTGCCCCCCCGGGGGGCAAAGCCCTCACGCCCCACACACCCCCCCGCCCACCGGGCGGACCTTCGCGACCCCCGGGGTCGCCGGCGCCGGGTTTGTTGTCGTGAGACCCGGGTTATCAGAGCCCCCGTGCTTCCCCGCGCCGGCCGTGCCTTCCTTCCGAGCCGATTGTTGATCGCAAAGTCTTGTCTGCCCTCGAAAAGGAGATTTCCTGCAATTGTTTTCGCAGGACTTGCAGCTCTATGCAAAATTTTCTGCCTATCAGCCCCCTCCCCAGTGCCGGGGCACAGCTCGAGCCCCCCTCCCTTCCCCTGCACAACCTGCCAGGCAATCACGGCGCGGTGATTAATTGCTGCCCGGCCAGAGGTGTCCCTGCGGCCATCTGCCACCAACTCCTGCGACAGCGCGGGGCGACGGGCGGCGCTGACGCGGCAGAGAGGTTCAGCTTTTGGCCCTTTCCCCCCGCAAAGGGATCCCCGATCTCGGCGCGGCGTCGCGTGAGCGTCGGGGACAGTCGGTGGCACATTCACCTTAACCCACCTTAACCCCCCCGGGGCTCCCACAGTCGGGTCCACCCCAGAGGATTCCTCTTCCCCTCCTGCCCACGGTCCCAGCGGGGCCCAGCGGGATCCCGCCTCCGCCCCCCGTGGGACCGCAGCGGCCGGGTGGGGGGGGGGCTGCCCGGGGACCCCCGCTCCATCCCCGGCCCCCCCGCGCCTCCCGCACCGGCACTTGCCCGGGGCCTCCCCAGCCCCGCGGCCACATCAAACGGGAGCCGAGCCCCGGGGCTGGGACTCGAGTGGAATGTCACCCGCGCGGGGCTGGCTCAGGATGTCGGACCACGACGGTCATTTCCTGCCGGGAAGCGGCCAACGAGCCCCCCCCGAGCTCCCAGAGCCGCCCGAGCCGCCGAGCCCAGAGGATCGCCGCGCTCCCGGAGCAGCTCCGCCGCCGGTGAGCCGCCGCCGCTCCCCCCGCGCCCGCGCCCACGCCCGCTGTCCCCTCTGCCATCGGCCTCTCTCGGGACCTGCAGGAGCCCCGGGGACGGGGGGGTTCCAGCCCCGGGGGTCGCTCTCCCCCCTCCGCAGTTTCGGGTGCTGCAGTTTGCCGCGGGGCTGATGCTCCTGCGGGGGACGGTCCCCTCCTCGCCGGGCGCCGACGGCCGCGGGGATGCCCCGGCGGCCCGGGAAGCTCTGCCGGTTGCCCCGGGGGAGCGGCCGGTCGGTCAGGAGAGCTCTGCCCGAGGCTGGACGGGGCCCGCGGCGCCTCCGCCACATGGATGCCGCTGCGTTGGGGCCGCAGCTCTCGCACTTGGGGCAATAAAAGGATATTCAGGTCAACTGTATTTCCCTTAAGCTTGTAATTTTGTCACCTACTTGGAAGTCCCGGCGGCCCCCAGAGGCGCAGAGCGGGGGTGGCCGGTCGGGTTTATGAAGCCACGGCACACCAAGGGGGGTCGGGGGACACGGGGGCTTCTCTCTGGCATGGAGCCAAGCAGATGTGGGCCCTGGCACATTGAACGGTGCTGGTGTCCCAGGCACATCATGGCCCGTTGCTGGATGCAAGGGCCAATATTCCCACTGGCTCCGTGGCCACAGGACCTGTGCTCTGGTGGTGGTGGGGGACAGCACAGCGGAAGGGGGGGTCTGAAGGTCGGTGTGCTCTCGGGTCGTCAGCTCCATTTCTGCTGTGACTGATGTCGCCAGACACTCTCACGTCTCCTCCGTCCCTCCCTCCCTCCATCCATCCCCAGCGCTGCCTGTCCCCAGCCCCAGCCAAGCAGGCTGCAGGACAGGGGACAGCCACCACCTGGGAGAGCGCGTGGGCGCATGGGGGGTTGCTGTTTGTGGCTTGCATTTTGCCTGGGACGTGAGGTTATAATCTGATGAGGGTACAGCATCTTTTGAGGCAGGATGTTGGAAGTCACCGTAGGAGTAAAAACTATTAAAAAAATGCCAGAAAGGTACAAAAGTACGAGGGCTGAGCTCTGGCAGGCGAGATTGGCTGTTTCTCTGTTTTTCCAGGCTGTCAGACCCAGTGCAGCCACTGAGCCACAACTCAGCGCTTTCCCTTTCCTTGCAGCTACCAGGATGGCTGAGGTGACCACTGCCCCCACCGAGACGCACACTCTCCTGAACGAGTACGGGGACTACCACAACTGGTCCGAGCTGTTCCACCTCCTGAACTACACCTACACCTTCTGTGAGTTCAGTCTCGATGAGAACGTCAAGCGGGTGGTCCTCTTCATCCTTTACCTGGTCATCTTCGTGGTGGGCTTGGTCGAGAACCTCCTCGTCATCTGGGTCAACTGGCAGACACGGGGCAACAAGAGCTTGGTCAACCTCTACATTATCAACATGGCCATTGCTGACCTCGGAGTGCTGCTCTCTCTGCCCATTTGGATGCTGGAGGTGATGCTGGATTACACTTGGCTCTGGGGCAGCTTCCTCTGCCGCTTCACGCACTACTTCTACTTTGCCAACATGTATGCCAGCATCTTCTTCCTCACCTGCCTGAGCGTGGATCGCTATGTGTCCCTGACCAGCTCCTCCCTCTTCTGGCGCAAGCACCAGCACCGCGCACGCCGCATCATCTGTGCCTCCAGTTGGGTCTTGGCAGCAGCGATCCCATTCCTGGAGGTTGCTCACATGCAGCTGGTCAACACCGGAGAGCCCATCTGCATCTTCATGGCTCCCTTTGAGACCTATGATGAGTGGGCGCTAGCGGTCAGCCTCGCCACAACCACCATCGGGTTCCTCATCCCCTTCCCCATCATCACTGTTTTCAACATCCTGACAGCCAGGTTCATCAAGCGCACCAAGCCGGAGAGCAGGAAGCACTGTCTGCTCATCTACGCCTATATTGTTGTGTTCCTGGTCAGCTGGCTGCCCTTCCACATCATGCTCACGCTGCTCACCCTCGACGGCAACCACATCATCCTCCACTGCACCTTTGCCCACTTCCTCTACTTCTTCTACGACATCATAGACTGCTTCACCCTGCTCCACTGCGTGATTAACCCAATCCTCTACAACTTCCTGAGCAAAAACTTCCGCAGCAAGCTCATCTCCGCTGTGGTTAGGTACATCCCCAGAGACCAAGGCAGCCAGAAGGGTGCAGGCAATTCCTCCTCCACCACGCAGCACTCCATAGTCATCACAAAGGACAACAACCCTCCCAATTAAGGGGGATCAGACTCTCCCACTCATCACTGGCAAGCGGTTGCGGGGTGGGGGGCAGCTCCCGGCACTCACTGAGGTCAGTAAGATTGTTTTTCCTAGTGATAAGCAGACACTTTGCTTTTAAACAACACTTCTTGGCTGGCCACCTCCTGTACTCTGGAGGCAGGGCAGGCTGCCAAACGTGAAATGAGACGGTGCGGGGAGCTACAGACATCTTGCCTCTGATGTGCTGCTGCATCAGATCTATTTAGCTAAAGAAAGAATACGAGAAAGAGATATTTCCTGTTTTGTGAAAGAAACACTTGCAGTAATAAAGTGCATTACTCTGCCTGCTCGGAAGTCTGAACACAAATCCGGCCCCTGGGACCCGACCCCCGTACCCCCCCGCCCCCCTGTGCTGGGAGCCCTTGATCCTTTCCCTTCACCACAAGTTATTCTACAGCCCTTGACTTTCACTTACTCAGCCCTCGACTTTCACTTACTTGCATGTTCCGGATACACCGTGCTGCAGAGGTGTCCGGTGAATGCTGCCCCTCTGCCGCGGTGCTGTCCCAAGCAGGAGAGAGGAAATTCATTCCTTTGAAACACAAACCTCTCCTCCCTGTGCCCGGCAAATGGCGCAACGCCTGATTTTACAGAAATGAAGGCAATGCAACCACAAGGGGCTGAGCACAGCACAGACCTGAGCTTTACCGAGGGGAGGAACGATTCAAGATCAGCAGCTCGTTGAGAGCAATTTTGCAAACCCAGCGGTAAATTAGCAATGGTTAAACCAGGGTTTGACTGGGCACGGCTGCTTCCAGATGTGACTGGTGGCAGTAGAGGTGGGGTTCCCAGTTTGGGTTTTGCAGCAGCAGACCCATCCTGTTAAACCCAGCCGCCTCCGGACCATCTCCCGGCAAGTTTATAAGGCCCCTGAGGTGCATTTCTAAATGCCAGGAGTCTCCGGCAGCCTTTCATGCACGCTCCCTTTCAATCAAAGTTGCACTGAAGCACACTCCGTGGGAACGCGTATGCGTGCAGAAACCCTCGGAGCCGCAGCCCCGGCTGGGCTTTGGCGGCACAAGGAACCGGAGCATCCGGAGAAAGTTCATCATTGTCCGGATTCTGCTAAGTCATGCGCTGCGGGTCAAGCCCTCGGCAGGGGAAGGTGAAAGAGCAACAGTCACTGGAAGGGAGTCCATAAATCTACCAAAGGCCTTGAGCTGCTCAAGAAATGCATTTTTAAAAAAGCAAAGCATAAGCAAATGTAGGGACAGGATGCTCACAGCACAGAGCGGTGGGTGGGGAGCAGGATGTGCTGGGCTGCGGGAGAAGCCCAGAACCAGGGGTTAACACGGATGCTCGGTTATCTCGGCACTGGCTGGCAACGGCTCTGCTGCCCACCGGGGTTCTGGGACAGGGTAAATCACTAAATACTTCAGGGCTCCTCGTGCACAGAGAGTCTTACTGTTTGGGGATACCAGCGTTGACAGAAAAAGCCAAATCCGCCTCTCACACTGAAATACTTTGTACAGCAGCTGGGGAAGAAGCCAGTCCCCTCAGCCACAACAGTACCCTCTTCAGGAAAGCAACTCACGGCCGTTCTTCTTCCTTAATTGCATTACTTACACACGGTTTCACAACTTGAGAGTGTAGAGCCACCCAGACTGTAACCCCTCTGGGGCAGAGGCTGTCCTTCGGGATCTGCACAGACACAGGACCTCACCGCCCTCGTCCCCGTGAAGCCGAGCAGTCCCAAAACCAGCTGGTGAACGCGGTGGCAGCTTCATGCTGACAGAACCCAGAGCTTTGATCCTGAACCTTCCCTAAGGCTTCCTTTTGCTAAACCCCTGCCATTTTCAATGAAGAAATGGAAGATAAGTACACAGTAACAAGACACTGATGTGTGACATAACCAGGACGAAAATATATTCAATTTCAAGTTACTTAAACATGTAAAATTTGGTATTTGACCTATTAAACTTTTTTTAAAAAAACTCTCCTATGTATCTACAACTTTGTTCATAGACCTCAGGCCCAGCACAGCCTCAAATAAACCAAAATATCCTGGTTTTGGCCCACTGTGATGGTGGGAGGAGTGACTGCGTGGTGTTTAGTTGCCCGTTGGCATTAAACCATGACACCCTCACACAGCCCCACACAGCGATGTGGGCTTGAAACCCAGCAAGTCCTTTAGCCGGGTGCCCCAGTCTCCCTTTAAAGCCTTCACCACCCTTTAGGGTAAGCTGGTCCAGCCACAGCCTCCTTTAGCAATTACTGGCTATATACCCCTGGGCCGCCCTCCCAGCTTGAATTTCCAGTGCCCACTGCTGGTCACCAGGTTGGGGAACTGGTCCTGTCCCACCGGGAGAGCTTCACTGCTGGAGGAAAGCTAAAGCAGCTCTTGAAACCCCGGCAGCATTTGCCCGCCGGTCTGGCTCGCCAGCCAACAGCTCCAAACCTGTGAAGGTGCAGATCTCAGTGAAACTCAGCGCTGGCGGCACAGAAAGGGCTCATCAAGGAACACAAACCTGGAGAATTTCCTAAATGGTTTCTAACGAGGGCTCTGCTCCCAACCTGCTGCGGGCTGAGTCCTTTCTGCTCGTGCTGCTCTGGGTGCCGGCGGAGGCGGTGGCCCCGGCTGCTGGGACTCCTGCCACAAATCCTGCAGAGCACAGCACAGGAGCAAGATACCAGGAACGGCTCATGTGCTTTCACAGGCACTCCTGAAGAGACAGAAGTGCCGATCTGCACATTTAAAGAAACAAGTTTTATAAAAGAAGCGAGGTACAAGAGGTCAACATTTTCCATTTTATTATTCTAAATAAAAACCACACTTTGTGCTGAACAATGGAGTATAAAAGAACCCGATGTACAACGATTTTAGACATCTACTATTTGGGGGGAAAGTTTACAAAATATACAAAACTTTACAGCAAATAGATAGTAAACACTTAAATATCAGGAGGTCAGTACCTACTATTAACTTAACAAAAAGGTTAGACAGCAATTCAACTCTTTTTCTTTCTTCTGCTTAATTATTCTGGTAAGAGACCTGGATCCTTTGAGAAAGGGGAGAATCAACCCAAACTTTGCGTTTTAGAAATCGGAGTAAGAACAGTCTCGAAGCACTGCCCTGTGGAGGGGCAGTCTGCGTCAGGGTTTCCCGCGAGGGAGGACCGGCACAGCGCGCGGTGAAACGTTTCCCCTCTCTGTTCCCCTCTCGTGCCCCGAGGATCCCAAAGCACTTTGCACACACGAGTTAAACCTCACGGCTGCCCCAGGCGAGGTAGGTAAGTGTGGTCCCCACATTCAGGGGGGACAGGGAGGCGCACAGGCTTGCCAAAGGCTGCACTGCGAGTCAGTGGTGAAGCAGGAATGGATCCAGGCACGGAGTTTCCACCCCGGCTCCTGTGATGCTGCAAACGGCGCTTGGCCTCTGACGTGGGGCTGTGTGTGCCGGAGGTGCAGCCGTGAACAGACCCGTGCTGGTGGCCCGGAGCCACTGCCCTCACCGCGTGCCTCCATGTGACACAGCCAGGTCAGAGCTACGGCCCCTCGGGGCAACACAGCCTGGGGGGGCACGTGGGTTGAGCCCCATCGCTGCATCCACGCAGCATTCCAGAGGAACACTGGAGCTCCCCTGGACCCGGGGCCAGCCACGCTGCCGAGGGGACAGGGATGACAGAGCCCTGATGCTGGCCGCAGGCTTGGAGAGGCCCTGGACCCCCCCAGGGGAGGGAGAGCACAGGTCTCTGACCCCTCTTGGGAAAATCGCCCCGAGGCCGACCCAGCGTGGGAGCACTGCAGGTCCAGATCTGTCCCAGCATCCCCCCAGCAGACGGGACGCGTCGCTGATCGCAGGGTGTTTCACATGGGAATAATTCGTTACAACACAGGAAAGAATCCGAGACACAGAAACGCCAGGGAGCCGAGCGCTGCCCCCCGACCCCACACCCAGAAATGACTGGCAGAAAACGGGGTGGGCTTTTGCTTTCCCGTCCCTGTGTCCAGAAGGGTGGGCTCGCTTTGCCCATTAGTGTTTCAGTGTAAAAGCTTCTTTTTTTTTTTGGTTTATGTGCACAAAAGGCTTTTGCTTCACAGCTTTAGCTAGACATGAGGCTGCAGACGCTACCACGCGGCCACACCCCAACCCATCCAAAAGCTCATCAAAGCTTCTGGGACATTTCAGGAGGGTCTCGAGGCTTTAAGGACTCGTCTCTCCCAAGCCCCGTCTGCCCCCCTCCTCACATCCTTCATAGTGATCTCCAGAGCGGAGCCAGTCGCAGCCGTTCCTGTCTACCAGCCACCACCAGGACAACGAAACCAACTCAACAAGCTCCTCAGAGCAGCCCCCAGCAACCCACCGCCAACTCCCACGCTTTCCTAGGGTGCCACGTGTTCTCAAAATGATGGGCTTTTTTTGTTTTGTTTTGTTTTTTTTTAAACTTAACAACACTAGGCTAAACATGGCTCCACAGACCAGCTTAGAGATCACAGACTGCGGCCTGGCAGCTGACCGGCACCACGAGACACGAGTTTGGAAACTGGAGGTCCAGTGGCAGACACGGCACAGCCTGGCCAGCCCCAGGGTCAGGGATCACTTTGGTGCCCCTCCTCCTCTGAAAACAGGCTCCAGACACCAAAATCACAACAAATACAGTTTAACGCCCCCCAGGGCAATGTCAGCGGGCCCCAAACTTGGCCAATATTACAGGGATGGGGGAAATGACACACTCCCAATGGCCTCAGCCATCCTCAGCCTTGGCCTGTCGGTCCTCCTCAGCAATGTCGTGCCTCCTACCCCACATCCGTGCAGCGGGGGCAGACTCGGGTACTGCAGGTCCACAGGGTGACTGAGGACGACACAAGCTCAGGACAAAGGAGCTGCCTGAGGAGGGTCATTAGGTCCAGCCAGGGCTCAGCACCACCAGCAGGGACACGGCTCAACACCGAGTCGTCTCTTCCACTGTCACAGAGGGGCTGGACATGGAGCCGCCGCGGTGGAAGCGCAGCTTTACAGGCAAATTGCAGAGACTGAAGGATGGATGGAGCTGAAGGGCAGGGGCTTCCAGCCGCCACACACCTCTGCACCCTCTCCCCGGGACACAAACTCCTCCTGGTCCCAACAGCAATGCGCCCAGCTGATGGGGAGATGTGCTCTGCAAACCCCAGGGGACGTGACTGCGCCGCTACCCCTCAGCACACACGTTCCTGCTCCCGACTCCCCGGTGCCACTACCCCCAGCCCCTCCGCAGGTGCAGCGACGCTGCCCCACGTCTTATATTGCTACAGAGCTTTGTTTCACAGGACTGTGACGGGGACAGGGCTGAAGGGAGTTTTGCTTTTGCCAGGGAGGGCTGTAACAGGAGTAAACGGATGCGGCCAGGCTGAGGAAGCAGCACAGAACAGGGAAGGACAGAGGCTGTCGCTTCCCCGGGGTGCTAAACGTCAGTGTTCGCTAAGCGCTTTGCATCTCCCACGCGCTTTGCAGGTACAAGCCAGCAATCTTCGCCGCACGCCCGGGAGGTAGGTAGGTACCACAAGTGTTACCACCCTCATTTTACAGATGAGGAAACTGAGGCAAAGAGGTGAAGTGACTTGCCCAAGGCCACAGCAGAGCGGGGGGAGCGACACCCAGGAATTCCTAGCTCGCCAGCCACGCGTCCAGCCCACGCCGCTCCTCTGCCGCGGGTTGTCCCTTTGAGAGGAGGGGAAAGCGGGACGAGTTTACAGGGTTTGCAAATCACGAGTTTTGTTTTGTAACAGCATATCTTTACAGAAGCGCAGGAGCCAAATTACTATGACTGTGGCTTGAAAGCCCTGAGCGCTTCCTGTTTGTGAGGTAGAATGAGTTACCTAAGGGCAGTCATAACTCATGCTGCGGCATCGGAAATATTTGTTCCTCTCCACCTCTGCCCCACAGCAGGATAACATGGGAAAAAGCCGTTCCCCACCCTTCTTGGTGTAAACACTGCCGGCACAGGGCTGACCTCACCAGTGCAGCTGGGAGAGCCGAGAGCCCACCGCGCCGAGGAGGGTCCCCAGCCTGTGCCTCACCAGGAGAGGCTGAGCTGAGGTTCGCACTGGCTGCTACCGCTGCCGGCTCCCGGAGCTGCTGTGCCGCAGCCCCCAGCCGGCGCCTGCTGAAGTTACAGCACGATTTGACATGAGATGAACGAACTCACATCGCACCAACAACATCCTGCAACGCGCGTTTGCCACGAGACATGTCCGGGATGCGGTGATCCACGGCGGCAGCCACGGGAGGGGGCTATCCCTTCAGCAGAGAGAAGAGTCTTTCTCAAAGGTACCTTCCTCGGAGTTAAGGCAAAGCTTCATCACATCTTGTCTGCTGGGATCTGCGCAGCCGCAGCGATGCCGCTCTCTGGCGTCCAGCACTTTCAGCAGTGGGCGGCCCTGGGATGCACCATGCCAGCAGAGCACAACGTGCATGGCTGCTGTCGGCAGAGGAGAGCCAAGGAGACGCCAGCACGCTCTCAATGGCCAGCTGCGGGCCGGCAGAAGTTAGGCATGACTGTGGCATTGCAAAATATCTCCCATGGAGCAGTCGACACCACAACACAAACCTGCTTCCCCTGCTCTCTGAGAGATCGCTCTGCTCATGTGGCCGCCACTTTCCTTCCACGCAGCCACCCCGCTGCTCAGGCTCTTCAGAGAGCTGGTGTCACTCCTTCGTCTCCTCCTTTGGAGTCGGGGTTTCAGGGCATAAGTGAGCGGCGTGTCATTGGCACAGCAGAGAAACCGGCAGCCTCGCTCAGGGCTCCCGGAGACCAGCGGCACTGCCTGGGAACTGCCCTCACGAGCAACAATCTCCCTCCTACTCATTTACTGCCAGGCATCCCTCCTCATTTGCAAGTGCACACTCACACGCTGCTTGCTCATCTCCTCTGCAACAGAGCAGCAACTTCAAGGCTGATTCGGTGACACGGACTTTGCTTATCTCCTCGCAATAGCAGCAGAACCCCAGTGATGCCGAGAACGAGTCTTTTTTCCTTTCCTTTTTTTTTTTTTCCCTTTTCTTCAAGTCCAGCACCATCCTGCTCTGGCTCTGTCCCTCTCTACTGAGGTCAGGTGTGAAAAATCTTAGCAGCATCAGTTTGTGGACAAGCTCAAACTGAGGGTTAGCCTAGTCAAGTGGGCTAAAAGGTTAAAAAAAAAAATAAATCTAGATTCCAAACCTAGTGAAAAACACTAAAAACACAGAACTCAATGGCCTCTAACAGGACCAGAGGTAAGTAAACACGACAGACTTCTTGGAAACAGTGACGTAGCTTACGTGCTGTTAATTTGTACAATGCCACCAATCTAAAAAGCCCTAGCAAGGCCAAAAAAAAAAACAAATTAAAAAAAAAACATAGAAAAGGAGGATTCCATCCGTGATGCCTGACCATTAAATAAAATAAATGACATTTTTTCCACAGCTTCTGTAATTAGCATTTGCTCCTTTCCTGGCCCTGCCCTGCCTCACCCCATCAGCTGTCCATGTTTTTCTCCGCATCTTTGGAATGGATGATATACATGAAAGTCTGTTCGATGGTGAAGTCCGGGGGGAGGCTGCCTTTGTGCACGCCTATGTGCTTGCTCATGAGGTTGAGCGTGGAGCTGTAATGCCCGCACACAGTACAGCGGTACATGAGGGCTCCCGAGTGCGTCCGCAGGTGGCACTTGATGGTGGAGCGGCCGCGGAAGAACTTGTGGCACACCTTGCACTGGTAGGGTTTTTCTCCGGTGTGGATCCTTCGGTGGTAGTTGAATTCGCTGGTGTGGGCAAACCTCTTCCCGCAGACCTTGCAGCTGTACTTGCTGTTGCCTGGCTGGTTTTGCAGCGCCAGATCTTCACTCAAGAACTCCTCCGGCAGCTTCCTCTTCTGCAGGCCCTGCTGCTGGAGACGGTCTCCAAAGCTGGGTCGGATGTCCAGGCTGCCCCCACACTTGTGCTGGCTGACATGGTAACGATACGCCGCCTCCAGCTTGAAGCTCTGGCCACAGAAGTGGCACCGGAAAAGAGCCTCCTCCATGTTCTGGTGAATGGCCAAGTGCTTCTCCAGGAGGTGCCGATCCACGAAGCTGTTGGCACAAACAGAGCAGGAGAAGACTGAGATCCCCAAGTGCGACAGGGTGTGCCACATCAGACTGCAGAGACTGAGGTGCCTCTGGTCACACACGCCGCACGTCTGGCTTTTCAAGTTCACGTGGTCCAGGATGTGGTTGCGGATGGTGTGGAAATCTTTGGCCAGAGGCTTCCCACAGGCAGCGCACGCCAGCTCTGAGCCAGGCCCTCCCCCAAACATGGTGATCTTCCCCAGCAGTGTGTCACTGGGGTGGACGATGATGTTGTTGTCAAAGACCCCTTCTCGTCGGTGGAGGGTCAGCTGCCACTGGGTGAAGAACTTGGTCTCGCACATGTCACAGGAGAAGAGAAAGATGCCGATGTGGGACAAAACATGAGTGACCCTTGAGTTCCGGTCCTGGAAGTGGGTTTCACAGACCTTGCAGTTCCCGGTGAGCAGATCAACATGATCTCTCGCGTGCTGGCGGATCAGCTGGATGTTGGGCTCCAGGACCTTCTTGCACACCTGGCAGGGCATGGCCTTGCTATCCTGGCTGTCGTTCTCAAAGGCCAGCTCTTCCTCACTGTCATCACTCAGCTCAATAACTTCTTCCGACGGGCCCAGCTCTTCACTGGCATCTTCGAAACGCAGTTCGTCCTCGCCCAAATCCTCCAGCTGAAGCTCATCCATTTGCCCAAAACCTTGCTCTTTGGAGTGGTCGCTGTTGCTGGGACAGGAGTTGCTCCCCGTGGAGATGTCCAGGGAAGGATCAGCGGTAAAGAAGCCACCCTTGCTGTAGTCGCCATTGCTCTGGACCTTATACTGCTGGCAGGAGCTTGCCGTGGTTCGAACAACGATGTTCACACCACCCAAGCCGGGCTGGGTCGCTGCACTCGTGGCAGGAGCGAACTGCCCCTGGTCCGATTCCTGTTCTGTCTTGGGAGGCTGCTGCGGATGCATCAGGGGAAGAGTCTGGCTGGCTTCGCTCACGGTATTCCTGTCATCCTCCTTGTAGCTGCCTGCTGCTTCCCCGTGCAAGATGTAATTCCGTTCAGGGCCAAAATGTTCCCCGCCGCTCCGGATTTCACCCAAAGAATGGCTCTGCTCTGAGGAGGTGCTGCTCAGAGGACCTGACCGGCCTTCGCTCATGGACAAGGAGGGTTGCTTCGTGATGGCTGAGCTCTCCAAGTCAGGGAAGGTGGAATGGCAGGCCTTCAGTAGATCTTCCATGCCCAGCCGCTCTGCCACCTCGTAAATGACACCCACGTTGATCAGGTCAGTGAAGAGCTCCGAGGTGTACACAAAGCTGAGGATCTTCTCAAAGTTAGCCGGTGTGATGAAATCCACTACATAGGTCCTAGCTGCATCCAGCCCCGTGTTTAGAAAGAGGTTCTGGAAGTAGCCTGCGGCGCAGGCCAGAACAGCCTTATGTGCAGCAAAGGAGCGGGTGCCCACCAGAATGGTGACGTCGCACATGGTCTCGGAGAGCCTGCACTTGTTGAGTTCCTTCAGCAGGTTGTTGGGGTGATTGGTGCTGTGCAACTTGATCCTCATGCCCATCTTAGCAGTTGCTTAGGAGTCCCTCTCCTGGTCAGCTTCTTCACACATTCATCAGCTGCGCAAGCAGGAGGTGCTTGGCATCCAGGAACTGGCAGGGCAAGGGGCTCTAGAGAGAGGAAAATGCAAAAAATGTTAATACCTCAACAACCAAAGAGACATCATTCTAGTCATACCTCAAATTTTCCACCTTCCTGACGAGCAACAGAGAAGCAGCAGTGTAGCTGCTTAGATGGAGATCGACTAAATCGTATCTTGTAACTTTGAAGAGTGACTCTTTGGGAAGCGAAGGGAAAGATGCATAAAGGGAAAGGCACAAAAAAATCCCAACCAACCCCAAAATAAAAAGCCATGTAGTCTGCCAGCAACAGGCTGAAGTTCCCGCTTCTATTTGGGCATGGACAGAGGCTCCTTGGTTCTGAAACTGAGCCCCAACTGCTGCCTGTTGCGCAGACACCCCCCTGCTCTCCGGGCCAGGGATAGCTCTCCTGTCCGGGGGGCAGAAATTCAGACTCTGCACGCTGGTCGGCTTCGCCTCCGGGTCTCCTCCAGCCACCACCGCTTCATACCTTCGCTTCAGATTTCTCTCATACCCACACAGTAACATTTGGATTCCAGGTGGGATCTCATTTCAGACTCTCCCCGGCATGCCAGCTTCTCCGCTTCCCCTGGGGTTTCTCCTCTGCCGCACCGGCACTGGCAGCACCTTCCAGTGCTCCCAGCTGGGGTTTGTGCCGCGTTCCCTGGCTGCCACCAGACACCCGCAGCACCAGCAATTTCCACCTGAGCTCATCCTTCCAGCTTGTCCCACTGCCTTTGCCACCCCGTCCCGCTCCAGAGCGCTCGGCCAGCTCTCGGGCCACCCGGGGGGGCTCGACGAACTTACCCCGGGACCTCCATCCCTAACGCGACAGAGAACGAGGACCCCCGAAGGCAGCAGAGGGAGCGGGAGGGGACCGGGCGGCCTTCAGCCCCAGGGAAGGGCCAAAAGGAGCCGAGGACGGGCCGCCCCCCCCCGGGACACCGAGGGACGGAGGCAGAGACGGCCCCTGCCCGAGGAGGCAGCGGGGTGGGGGGGAGCGGGGATGTGGACGGCCGGGGAAGGCTCTGAAGGGGAGACGCTCCCCAGCCCTGCAACGCCCGGACGTGGGGATCCCTGCGGGGGGGCGGCGCGGGGACGGGACGGGGGGAGAGGGGGCGGGGGGGGTCCCGGGGCGGAGGGGTGGGGGGTGCAGGCCCCGCTGCCTGCAGGCAGATCCCCCCCTGGGGGGACGGGGAATCCCCGATGCGCCCCGGGGGAAAAGGGGGGGAGAGGGGGCGGCAGGGATCCCCGGGGGGGGTCGGGGAACCACGCGGGGCAGCAGGGGCTGAGGGGGGCCCACGGGGCGGGGGGGGCGGGCGTGCAACGCGGGGCCCGCGGGGTCGCGGTGAGGGGACCCACGGGGGGGAGGGGGGGGGAGGAAAGGGCCACGGGGGACAGCGGGAGGCCCCGGGGGGGCTCCGTGAGGGCGGCGATGGGCCCACGGCGGGGGCCGGGGGGGGTGGGCGCGGGGCTCGGCGGGGGGCCCGGCGGGGGGGCGCGGGCCGGCGGCGCTGCTTACCCGCCCGGCGCCCCGCACCATCCCGGCTCGGCTCACACAAAGGCGCCGACCCGCCCCCCCCCCGCCCCGGCCGCCGCCGGAGCCGCCTTCCGCCCGCCCGCGCGCCCGCCGCGCCACAGCGCCCCCCCGCGGACCGGAGGACAGCTGCAGGGGGGTCGCGGGTGGGGACACCGAGACGGACACGGACGCGGTCACCTCTGCGTTTACGGGGGGGGGGGAGGTGTGGGGCAGGTCGCTGTAGCCCACCAGCAGGAGGCCCCCGCCCCGCCGCCCCCACGGACCCATCCCCGTGGGCGCGTCCCCGCGGGCGCAGTCAAGAGACAGAGACGGTCGTGGCGCGTGTCCCGCCCGGGCGGATGTATACAGGTGTAGGTATAGAGGTACAGGAGTATGTCCACGCGTGTGGGTGCAGGACGCGTGCGTGGGTCGGTACAGCTGCCAGCGCGGCTGCGGCACCGCCGGGTCCCACGACGGCTCCGTGGGCAGCGCCGCGCCTGGGACGCCCCCCCTCCCCCCGACCCCGCAGCCGGTATCACCGCGGCAGCGCAGCCCCCGGTGCCGGTGCCTCTCCCCGGGGCATAGGGCACGGTCCCCCGTGGGTGGGGGCGGCCGCGGGGCGCGCCCCGTCCATCCCCGCCGGCTCACGCCGCCCGCAGCGGGGCCCCGCCGGCCGCGGGGGGACCCGGGGAGCAGCGGGGGGACGGTCCGCCGCCCTCCCGCCCCGCCGGCCGCCGGGGTTCCGCCGCCCGCTTCCCCATGAGCCCCACGAAGAAGTCGTGCATGTCCCCTGCGGAGAGACCCGCCGTCAGCGCCGCGGGAACGGGCTGCGCGGCCGCCGGCGGCACCGGGCGCGACTTACGCTTCTGCGGAGCTGCGGGCGCGGGGGGACCTGGAAGAGACCGAAGCTGGTTGAGCGGCGCCGGCGGGGACCGGGCGGACCCCCACCCCCCACCCCCCCCCGCAGCCCCCGTCCCGGTCCTCACCGGCGTCCTCCTCCCGCAGCAGCCTCAGCGCGGCGGCGTAGGCGGCCCCGGGGCTGCCGCGGGCTCTCCAGGGCAGCGGCTCCGGGACGGACACCCCCTGCGGGAGGCGAAGCGGGTGAGCGGGGTGGGGGGTCCTCCCCCGGAGGGAGGTCCCGGGCCGTTTTTCCCCCCTCCCGGTGCCGCCCCGATGGCTCTACCTGTGCGGGGGGCGCGGGGTCCGGCGGAGCGGGGGGGCGGCGGGCGAGGGCGAGCGGCAGCGCCAGGACGAGCAGCGCCGACAGCACCGGGCGGCTCCTCATCCTCGGGGGGGCCCTGGGGGGGGCGGTCAGCGGCGGAGCGGCGGGGCACCGGGGCCGCCCCAAGCCAGCGACCCTTCCGCGGGGCGGCCCGGGACGAGCCCGGGACCGGGCCAAGCGCTGGGGAGGGAAAGCAGCGACACGGGAGACCGCGGGGGGGGGGGGGGAGGAGGCGGGACCCCACCTCGTGTCTGTGGTCGGAGGAACAGCGCCGCTTCCCGGGGGGGCGCGGGGGGGACGGGGCAGTAAATCCCCACCCCTCCCCTTAACCTGTGGCGTCCTGGGGAGAGGGCTGCACGGGGGGCTGCACCGGGGCCGGGGGGGGCACGTTATGGCGGACACACCGCAGAGGTGCGGGGGGGGGGCGCAGGGGGCACAGCTGCACTGCAAACCTGGGGGTCCCGTGCCACCACTTGTGCCCACTGCGCTTGTGCAGTCACCCACCAGCCAGACTGTGCAAACACACGCACGAGACCGAGCGCGGCACAGAGATCACAAACACGGGCTCCAACTCAGTCCTGCACGTTCAGCCGTGTTAGCACACACATGTGTCCCCAGACACACGCACTGGCACACGCACACGTCCCCTGACACACGCACTGTTGCACACACACACTTGCTGACAGTCAGATCCCAGACCCAGACTTGCTTCCAGACACCCCTCCCCCATGCACTTCCCAAATTCAATTTGCCCCATCTCTCCTCCTGGCCCATGCCCTCCCCAGTGGCTTCGCCAGCTCCCCCCTCCTCCCTCCTCCCTCCTCCCTCCTTCCAGCCTGAGCTGGACAAGGACAGGACACAGCAGCCCCCCCAGGAACCATGGGACGCCCCCAGGGCCGGGTGCTGCGGGGGCACAGACCTGCTGAGCCCTCAGGTGTCACCTGGAGCGGAGCTGGGGGCAGAGTGTCCCTTGCCGCTGGTGGCCGCAGAGCAGGAGATGCGGTAAGGCGAGGTGGGCAATGGCTGCAGGCTGCGCCAATGGCTCTCCCTGCACGGGCTCAGCCGGGAGGCAAAGTACCAGGGTGCCGGTTGCTGTGCGGAGTTAAATAAGGGGCTCTGCCCATGGCACGGCGTGGGTGGGCGAGAGGAGAGCCGCCAATGGGGGCTGGGGGGGTGGCACCCCCACCCTGCAGCTTCACACCCACGCAGGCACCGTGTCACCAACAGGCACCCGTTACACACGCAGAGTCACACCGCGACACCAGCACGCCCACGCAGGCATGCCAGCTCCCCACCATGCCGCAGCGCCCCGTGGTAGGGGGCCAGCGCACAGGCGCGTGCCCACACAGCCCCCGGCCCCTCCTCGTGCCGCAGGCATGGGGGGACACACGCACCCGAGCACGACGCAGCCGTTGGCACGTGTGGGCACACGCACGGTGGGAGCAGTCCTGTCAGCTGCTGGCAGTAGCTCTGCAGCTGGGCTTTGGGAGGTCTTGCACCACGGCAGGGATCAGCCAGGCTCCCACCACGCACACACGTGTTCATCTGCACACGCATGCAAGGATTCAACTGCACGCATGAGCATGTGCGTGCCCACACACACACACTCACTCTGTACTGCACACCCTCCCCATCTCCCCCAGCCCCGCTCTGGGGTGCCCGGGCTGCCCGGTCCCATGGGAGCACTCCCCACTCTGATGGGCCTCATCTGCCTTTCCCCAGACCCCTTTGTGACCCACACAGCACCAGCACCACCAGCACCAGGTGCCCCCCCCATGGCCTCAGCCCAACTTGGCCTCCCAGGAGCTTGATTCTGCCTCCCGATCCCCCCATCCCCGGCCACACTGAGTGGTGGGGGGACGCACAGGGGGCTGGGGCGTGCGGAGGTGGAAGATGGGGAGGAAAGTCGGGGGGGTACTGGAGGGACGCAAGGGAATGGGGACCATGCCAGCCAACAAGTGAGAGCCATCGACTTCAGCCCAAGCAACAGGCAGCCACAGTGGCCCCGTGGGAAGGCGGCCCGGCAGCGGCAGCTCACGTGGCAGCGCAGCCCAGGGTAGGGCAGCATCTGCAGTGCCGGGCACGTTAATTAAATCGGAGCCTGGCCAGAGACTGCCTAATTAATTAATAACACCTACTTGTGTGGTGCCAAGCACGATGCAGCCGCGAAGAGCCGCGGTGCCCCAGGCTACAGTGGGCTTGTTTACAGCTTTCGCCCCTCGCTGCCAGTGGGCAAGAAGGTCCCAGCGCTGGGATGTGACACAGCCCATGGCGGGAAGGGGGGGGAGCCCTCGGAGCTGGGACACGTCTGCGCCGTCAAGTGCCCCCGCGCACGCACGTGCCTCCCCCTGCCATGTGCATGCACTGCCCAAGTGCCCCGGCACGCGTGCCCGCACATGCCCCCCCCGTGCATGACAAACCGTATTGATGCTCCAGGGCCCACCTGGGAGCTGGTGCTGATGCTGATGTGATGGGGAGTTGTCAGCTCCCGAAGGTAACACGGGTGACGTGTGGGGACAGGAAAAAAAAAAACCCTCTCTGAGAACTTGATGAGTGCAGGAGAGAAAAGGCAGCGGGGAGGGGGGGCCGCTAGGAGGGTTGTGCAGGGGCCCCGGCTCCCAGGGGCTACAGGACTGGCAGAGGTCCTGTGGAACATTGGCTGCAGTGGTGGCTGCAGGGCTGTGCACGCAGTGGCTCCTCTCTGTCCCCCTGCTCTGCTCCAACCACAGCCCCGGTCCCTGACTGCCGCTCCAGCGCCAGCCTGGGAGCCGTGGTGCCACCCCGGGGAGGGCTGCGGGTTCGGGGGTGTGGTGGGGACTGCAGGGGGTCCTGCAGCGGGGCGGGGGACCCTGGGCAGGGGGAGATGGGGACAAAGCAGCGCAGGCAGGCGGGTGCTGAGGACCTCACGTGCCAACCAGCCGCGGCCGCCCAGAAATTGCCTCTGCGGCAGAGCGAGCTGCTTTCCCACTTAATGGGAAAAGTGGTGGCAATTTGGGGCCTTTCCAATCACCACCGAGCTGAGCGCCGGCCGCAATCAGGCAGCAGGAAAGGCAGGGGGCCAGGGGGGGCTCCATCCCTGGGGCCGGGCTCTGCCCCCCGCCCTGCTCCAGCACCGCAGCGCCGTGTCCTAGGGCTCCAGCACGACTGGGTCCCCTGCCCTGCCCGTACTGGGGGGCACCCGCTACGACACCACCCAGGTACTGACACCAGAGCATCTCTTTAATGGGTTTGCAGCAATTCCTGGGTGGTGCGAGGACCCGGGGGGGGTGGTGACACAGGGGGGTGGGTGGGGGTACTGGTGCATGGGTGGGGGTCCCGGTGGGGGTTGCCTCAGTGGACCAGGACCTCCATCTTGTGGCTGCCCCTCTTCTTGCAGACAGGGATGTCGCTGCCTGCCTTGGCTGACTCCACCACGGTGATGGCCATGTCGCCCTTCTGGAAGCGGGTGGAGAACCTGGAGGGGGGGGGGGGCAGGGCGGTGGGGTGAGGGACACGCCCAGCCCCACCCAGCCCCACCCCACCTCCTACCCAATGAGCTGCCTCCTTCACACCCCCCGCCCCCCAGGGGCTGCCTGCCACAGCCACTCAGCACCTTCCAGCTGATGCCCCACCCCATGAACCCCGCCCTCACAAGCTCCACCCCCACAAAGCTCCCGCAGCCCTGCAGGCCCCACCCTTGGTAGCCCTGTCCTCCCAACACCCCGATCCCCCCCGTACTGGTCAGTGATGTGCAGGGGCAGCGACTGGGCGGTGGCGTCCATGAGGGTCTGGTGCAGGCGGGTGACGAGCTCGATGAGGTGGTCACTGACGAGCAAGAAGTCGCCCTTGGCCCCACTCGTGGCGGTCTGCGGGGAGGGAGGAGGGGTGTCAGCCCCGCCAGGGACCCCCCCAAGTCCCCAGGGACCCCCCTCCCTGGGTACCTCCTTGAGGTGCAGGGCCAGGAAGCCATCGGAGAAGCGGGTGACGGAGACACTGCGGATGTCACCCAGGCTGAGCACGGTCTTGGGTTGGGCGGCTTTGGGGTCGGCCAGGACCAGGTGCTCGGTGGTGAGCAGCAGCAGCCGTGGGACCGTCTGCGGGCAGAGGGAGGGTCAGCACAGCCCCGCACCCCTCCAAGTGCAGTGGGGATGGGGACGGGGCTCACCTTGCCATTGCCTCTGTTCACCTTCCTCACGTTGTCGGCCATCACCAGCTTGTCCTTGGCCACGGCGTGGAGCTTCTGGTACTTGGGGTTCTGCGTCAGCCCCAGGTACTCACCCTGGAAGGGCTGCTGCAGGCTGGGGAGGGGACCGTCAGCCGGGGCCGCCCCAAGCACACACACACACCCCCCCACCCCCCCACCAGCCCCCACCAGCCCCCACCAGCCCCGGCACCTTTTTGAGTAGAGCGCCTTCTTGTCCTTGAAGAGCTCACTGGCGTGAAGCTTGGCCTGCAGCAGGGCCTTGCGCTGCGGCGTCAGCTGCTCCCGGTACTTCTTGCACTGCCGAGGGAGGGGATGATTCGGTACCGGGGCGGGCAGTGTGGAGGGACGCAGAGTCCCAAGCCAGAGCTCTCCCTGCCCTCCTGTCTCCCCCCCTGCACCCACCTTCCAGTGGTAGAAGATGCTCCTCAGCTCCTGATTGGCATCAGCCAGGAACTTGTATGGCGCGGGGGGCCAGGTCCGGTCCGTCACTGACAGCGGCGGGAGGTTCCTCACCAGCCCCACCAGGAACTTCTGCACCTGCAGGGGGGTGGCAACACAGAGGGGCTCAGGAGGGTCCCCGGTCCAGCCCCAGGGGTGGGGGGCTGGGAAGGTGCCGTGCCCCCTCTTCCCCCCAGCCCCACTCACCAGCCGCCGGTAGATGAAGTTGGCCAGGCGGGCGCTGGCTCCGGTGCGGAAATACCTCCTGTACGCCCTGCGGACCTGCCGGAGATGGCCGTCAGCGGTGGTGGGGATGCAGAACCTCGCTGCTTTCCTGCTGCCAGCCCTCCCCCACCCCCCCCCCCGCCGCAGGACACGGGGGTCCATCCTCTCCCCATCCCCGTTCAGCCCCAGTGGAGAGGACAGCCGCTCCAGCCTGACAGGGTGGGCAGGAGCCAGGGTGGGCGGACAGACAGACAGCCCCGGACACAGTGGTGCAGAAAGCAGGACAGAGGCAGCGGGCAGAGTGCGCGGCCCTGCAGCGGGGCTGGCCCCCGTTACCTGGTACCCTTTCCAGTAAGCAGCGATGGTGGTGGCGGCCGCGTGACGGTGGCACTGGGACTTCAGCTCCCGGAGGAGCCGGCGAGACTGTGCGGGGTGAGAGCCCGGGGGGAACCCGAGGTGGGGAGACACCAACACAGAAAGGGAGCAAGAGGGAGAGAGGCAGGGGAGAGGCGGGAGAGAAGGATGGAAGATGGGGAGAGGAGATGAGTCTGGTCCCACCATGGGGCACGCGGAGACCCCCGTCCCTCCCCGCCACACGCCCCCCCCACCCCACTGCCCATGCCAGGAGAGCTGCCAGCCCCGCGGCGCCCGGCCCTCACCTTCCAGCCCCGCGCGTACGCCTGGATGATCAGCGCCGACCGCTTCATCTGCTTGTACCTGTTCTTTTGCTGTGGTGGGGACAGGTGGGGTGAATGGGGGGAGCTTGGGAGAGCCGGGGGGCTCTGCCCGAGGGGGGAGGATGGGCCAGGGAAGCATGGCCGGGACCCCCCTTCTCACCATGTGGCACCGGAACCAGGCAGAGATGATGATCTGGCTCTTGCGCATCAGCTGGTACTGGGTCCGGCACCGCCAGCCCCGAAACGTCTTCTGGATGAGGGTGGCGAGCTGTTCCACACGCTCCTGGCGCCGCTTCTCCAGGTCGAAGAGCTGGGGACAGCCAGGGCGAGCGCTGGGGTGCCGAGCGGGGACAGGGACCCCCAGCCAGGAACCGTGGCATCACCCGGGAGCTCCCAGGATGGGCTCAGGGCTGCCCATGAGGTGGGGGGCCCGTGGGGCAAGGGGACTTATGGGGCTGCACCCGCTCTGGGTCAGGCCCTGTCCCCTGCCAGTAGCCCAAGTGCCCCATAGCGGGGTCCCCCTGGCTCCTCCATCCCCGGACTCACGGTGCGTGGTGAGCGGATGAAGATCTTGGTGTGGCCGAATGCCAGCTCCTCATGGGGGAATGCCAGGTCTGCCAGCAGCACCTCGGCCCCCTCCCTGCACCGTGGTGGGGGACGAGGCTGGTCAGAGCCCAGCAGCCCCCGGACTGGAGGGCCACCGGACGCGCCCAGCCCTGTACCTGTGGCCGCTGGTCCAGCGGGGCCATGTCCGGGGGCTGAGCATCTTGTAGCGCTCCAGGAAGGGGCCATAGAGCTGGCGGAAGGCGTAGCCCGCCCGCCGCACCCGCACATTCTCCATCAGCCCCAGGTACCGGATTTGCGCCAGCACCAGCTCCGGCGTGAAAAGCATTGCCGTTTTGGTCTCGTTGGGCTTGATGCACCTGGGGAGGGCAGTGGTGGGCTGTGGGGGGGTCCCACTCGTGCCAGGGCTGGTATCGGGGTTTCCCCCGGGGCTGGTACCTGATGTAGTTGGGGTTCTTGGAGTAGAGGTTCTTCATCAGTGTCGCCACAGAGGCCTTGAACTGGAAGCCGGCAGTGGGGGGCAGCTTGAGGGAGACCTTCTGGGGGTCTCCCTCGGGGAAGAGGGAGCGCAGCAGCGTGTGCTGGGAGGCCCACATGGCCTGTGAGAGGTCGCGGAAGAGCAGGTCGTTGTTCTTCTCGATGAAGCCCGTCACGTTGTAGGTCACCTGGGAGTGGGAGCAGGGTCAGTGCTCAGTGGGGTGCACGGGGGGACGCGCTCGGGAAGGGAGGAGAGGGTGGGCGGGTTATGGTTCAGCGTCTCCGTGCCCATTCCCCATCCAGCCCCGCAGCGCCCATGCAAAGCTGGGAAGAGGACCCAGGGGTCCCGGCTGCCCCTGTCAGGGCCAGGGCTGCGGGTGCCAGCGGGTGGCTGCGGCTGCTGGCGGACCTTGCCAGCATAGTGGTGGATGCGGAAGCATTGCGATGGCAGGCTGGCATCCATGATGCGCCGGGCGTTCTGTGTCTCCTTGCTCTCGTAGTGCTTGTGGGTGGCGAAGAGCTGGTTCAGCTTGGTGAGGAAGGTGTCCTCATTGACCACGCCAGGCCGCAGGCACTCTTCGTCCAGCATGGCCAGGATCCCGCACTTGCTCTGTGCCGTGATGGATGGTGTCACCCCAAACCAGCCCCAGCCCCGAGCAGCAGCTCCATCAAACCAGGGCTGCTCCAGGCTCTGCTCAGCCCCAACTCACACCAGGTGTGCTGGGGGGGAAACTGGGACCCCAAACCAGGCCCCCAGCACTGGGGGCAACTCACATTCTCGATCAAGTTGCAGATGATGCTGTTGTCGAAAAATTCCACCGGGGTCCACTGGATGCCCTGGGAGCAGACAGGGGTCAGACGCATGGACCCATGGTGCACAGACCCTGCCCCACAGACACCCCCCCAGCTGATGCGGGGCAGGAACCGGATGTCCGGCCACAGGGATGGGGATCACGAATCCCTCCCTCCCTTCCTGCTATTGAATCTGCTCCCGGCAGGGAGCAGGACAAGGGAGGGACATGCTGTGGGGCTGTCTCCAGCACTTTCCCGTCCCCAGGGGGTCAAAGCTTCTCGGGGGCTGTGCTGTGGCACAGGCAGAGGGGTTGTATCCAGCCCGACCGGCACGGGCCAGGGATACCTCTCGGACATATTCCTCCTGCTCCTCCTTCAGGGTCATCAGGATGAAGATCTGCTGCAGCTTCTCGTTGCAGTAGTTGATGATGAACTGCTCAAAGCCGTTGTCCTGCGAGAAGGGCCCCGCATGGCAGGTTGTGCCCGAGCCCCCAGCCCCACTCCGTGTCCCACCAGCCATCCCCAGCCCCCCCAGGAGCAGGATGGGTGGGCCCTGCGCTCACCTGGAAGATCTCAAAGCCATAGATGTCCAGGACACCCATCACCTTCCTCTGCTTGCCCGGCTTCACCTGGGGAGTCAGCAGGGCGCTGAGCTGTGTCCTGGCCCCATGTGGGATGGGATCTGGGGCCCCTTCCAGGACAGGGGGACTGGTGCCTGTCACCCCATGTGCTCACCTGGATGCTGGTGTTGATGCGGTTCACCAGCCAGTCGAAGAGGCGGCTGTAGATGTTCTTGGCCAGTGCGTCCCGGCCATAGTAGCCCTGGGGAGAGGGGCGAAGGGCTTGTGCCAGCTCCTGGGGGGCTGCCAGGCATCACCCCCACGACAGGGGACAGTCCCACTCACCTGGGGGACGCTGAGGGTGGTGAGCACCATCTCGTCCCGTGCCTTCACTGTGCGGGAGCACAGCGCCTGCTCCAGGACACTGGTGTCCAGCCCGATCAGCTCACAGATCTCCTGCAGCTCTGCGCGGGGAGGCAGCGGTGCCGGGGCCGAGCCGAGGGGCCGAGCAGGGTCCCCCCAACCCACTCCAAGCCTGTCCCCATCCTTGTCCCTACCCTGCGGCTCAGCGATGCTGCAGGCCTCCATCCCGCTGGCCTGGTAGCTGCTGCTCAGCTGCACGTTGCCCAGCTTGAGCACCACGGCCGTCACCTCCAGCAGCGCCGTCACCTCAGCGGGCGAGAAGCCGATGACCCTCATGGCATCCTGGGGACAGACACGAGCAGCTCAGGGGGATGGAGTCAGCCCCGGAGTGTTTTGGGAAGGTGGGGTGTCACAGCTCCCCAGCCCCCCAGGCTGCGGCCAGCAGTACCTGCATGGTGCGGAAGTTGGCTGCATCATCCACGCCGGGCAGCCCAGAGCTCTCCCGGTTCAGGTAACCGTAGTGCCGGCAGTCCTGGCGGAGCTTCAGCTGCTCTAGGGAGGGCAGGAGGTGGCTCAGTCATGGCCCCGCTGGGTCTCCAAACTCCCCCAACCCCCTGTGCTGGGGGGCCTGGACCTACGGAGCAGCTGCGCCGAGCCCCCAGCCAGGAGCTGGTAGAAGATGTGGAAGTTCCTCTCGCCCTTCACATGCCGGACAATGCGGGATTTCTCCAGCAGGTCTGTGGGCAGGGGTCAGTGTCACCGTGGCATGCGAGGTGGGACCCCCCAGGATGGGTAATTGGTACTCACAGTTGCTAATGACCCCTCCCAGGGGCTCCCCTTTGAAGTCGAACTCCACGTCCATGTACTTGCCCTGGGGATGGGGCTGGAGTCAGGGCAGGGGGACGCCGTGGGGGGTGGCAGCCCTGCTCCCGTGCCCACAGCCCCATCCCCTCCTGTGCCTCCTGCCCCATCAGGGTCCACGTGGGCCTGGCAGGGTCCGGCCGTGTGGGACCCGGCTCCACTGCCTCGGTTTCCCAGCCACTCACAAATCGGGAGGAGTTGTCGTTGCGGATGGTCTTGGCGTTTCCAAAGGCTGCGGGAGGAGGATGGGCTTACAGCATGGGCTGGGGGGGCTGTGTTGAGCCCAGGGATGGGCGCATGGTGCAGGCTACAGGGCACTTACCCTCCAGCACGGGGTTGGACTGCAGGAGCTGCTCCTTCACCTTGTCCACCTCCTCCCCTTTGCTGCAGACGGCCGCCACGTAGGACATCACCAGCTTGCTGGCCTCTACGGGCGAGGGGCCATAGGTGCTGGGGTCGTGGCCACTGGTCCCGTGAGCCCCTCACAGCCCTGCGAGTGCCCAGCGGCAGCTCTGGCTCTACCTGTCTTGCCGGCCCCACTCTCGCCAGTGATGAGGATGCACTGGTCTCTGTCCCGGTCCCGCAGTGAGCGGTAGGCATCGTCAGCGATGGCGTAGCTGGGGGTGAGGAGGGGTTAGAAGGGGGCTGGAGCAGTCCCGGGGCTTCAGGAAACACCAAGAGCCCCCCCCATTGTGGCTGTGAGGCTGCCCCGAGTGGACTCCCCCAAACCCTGAAGCCTTGGGCTTGCCCATGGGTGAAGTCCTTGGCAAGGTCCAGGGGGACCAGGGGCACCCTGGGGCTGCCGCGCTCCCCATGCTCACATGTGGGGCTTCACAGCGAAGAAGTTGCAGTTGTGGTACTCCTGCACCTTCTCAGGGGTGTAGATGGGCAGGGACCGGTAGGGGTTCACTGAGATGACCACATTCCCGATGTACGTCTGCGGGTAAGAAGGACGGCATGGGTGCAGGGCCAGGAGGACTCAGCCCAGACCCTGGCGCTCCCCACTCCGGAGCTCGTACCCCGCTCCCCACCTCAGACCCTGCACCCTCGCCTGGTCCCCCCCTCCCGGACTCCCTGGCCCTGTGCCCACGTAGATGTCGCTGCGGCGGAAGCGTTCCTGCAGGGTGCAGAGCAGCGACTCCTCGGTGAGCGGGTCCAGCAGCACCAGGTCTCCGACGGCTGCGGCATCCAGCAGTGAGGTGGTGGCTTCCATGGCCGGCGGCTCCGGGGTGGCTGGAGCAGAGTGGAGGGGGGGCTGCAGCTCATGGACATGCAGCCCCTTCCCCAAAACACCAACCTGGTCCTCAGCACCCCCTGCACCCCTGAGTCTCGGGCTGCCCCCTGCCCTTAGAGGCACAGAAGGGCCCCAGGGAGAGCAGGGTGCCCAGCACCCGGGGTACATGGACCACTGAGACACACGGCAAGGCTCGAAGCACCGGCCGAGCCTGGAGCAGGGCAAGGCAGGATGTGTCCCTCGGCCAGCAGGATGCAGCTGGGACCTTGGCTGCTCCCTGAGCCTGTGGTGCCCGGTTCCCCCAGGCACCGTACCAGCGCTGGCAGCCCCCAAGGACAGGGGACAAGGCAGCCACGCACCAGCACAGAGGGTTCCTTCCTGGGGCACACTGGCACCCAGGACCCCGTGGTGGGGATGGAGGAGTCTCTGGGGGGAACAAGACGCCTCCTGCCCTCTGCTGCGGGGGAAGTGGGGGCCCGGCCAGGAAACATGGACACCTGGATCCTATTCTTGGGGCAGGGACGGAGTCAGCCTCCGCTTCCTCCCTCCTTCCGGGCAGGGGGAAGCTGGGGCGGGGAGAAGGCAGGGTCGGGATGGGGAGCCCTGGCCCCCCCAACAGCCCTGCAGCCAGCAGCACCCAAGAGCTCCCACAAGAGACAGTGCTGCATTTGCCCCCCCACGCCCCACCCGTCCCTCACCTGTCTTTTACGGAGCAGCCGTGTTCCCTGGGGTGACCTTCACCCTCACTTTACTGCCCGGGCACAGGGCTGTAAACCCAGCCCCACTTATCGGTGCCCGGGGAAAGTTCACGAGTGAGGAGGTGGGAAAGGATGGGGCGAATGGGGTGATGGAGATCGCTCCATCAGGAACTGCCCCACCAGCAACAGCCTCCAGAGAGGATGGCAGAGCCTTCCGGGGGTCTCTGAAGCCTCCCCCCATGCAGGGCACCGGCACTGAGACCCCCGAGTTATTGGGTGTGGGACCCCAGGGTGAGAACCCATGGGTGGGAGCCAGAGCGAGAGCCCCCCTCCCCAGCTCCAGGGCAGCCCTGGGCTCACCCCAGTCCTCCCCGTGGTGCTGGGTCTCAGAGCTCATCAGGCCCCGTGGGGTGGAGGTCCCCTGGGGTAGGGGTGTCCCCAGGTGCGGGCTGTGGGGACACAGTGCCCCAGCCAGCCCTGGGGTGCGGGGAGCATGGGTCCTTCAGGCTAGTGGCTGGGAGCAGAGGGGTCCACGACTCACCTCCCGTAGCAGAGCAGCACCTCCTGGAGTGGCTTCAGCTGGCGCTGCCCGGGAGCCGGCGGTGCTCAGCCCAGCCCAGCACCCGGTGCCGGCAAGGTCCGGCCCACGGAGGGGCGGAGGGCCAGAGGGGACCTCCCTCAGGGCACTGCGCCCGCTCGCAGGCAGGGAAACTGAGGCATGAAGCACACCAGCCAGCGGGGAAGCAGCCCCAGGCTACCCACCTGCCGCGACCTCTGTGGGGTCCCAGCGTGGCTGGGCGGCTACCCCCACTCTCCTCCCTGTCCCGGCAGCACGTAGCAGGAACAAGTGGAGAAAATCACTTGCAGACAAGCAAACAAAGGGAGCTTCCTCCCAGGGCTGCAGGAAACCGGGGCAAGGTACAGGGGCTGGCAGAGCAGGCAGCGCCCAGGGCTGCTCCCAGGGAGAAGACACCAGCCTGCAGGCCAGCCAGGGCAAGAGACCGCTGGGCACCATCAGTCCCACCCTCGCTCTGCAGCTGCCACAGGGAAGCTATCACCCAGAGGCCCATTCCTTGTCCCCCAAAAACCATGCAACATCCTTGGCAGAGCGAGCTCCTACGGGCAGACATGCCAGAGCTGAGGACAAGCCCTAGGGTCATTGTGGGACAGACAAACAAGGCTCATTACCTACAAAATACATCTTTATTAAAAATATAATGTCATTAACCACACAGAGGGGACAGAGGGATGCAGTTCACAGAGGCTGATGCTCACACCAGAGCAGAGAGGAAAGCGCAGCAAGGGCAGGGGACTAAACCTGGGACACAATCAAACCAACGGCAAAAGCTCCGACAGTAGTGCAGGCGAGGTATGGGCTGAGCTGTGGGAGCCAGGCAGCAGAGCAGCCATGGGGCAGCAAGACTGCTGGAGGGCAGCTTTATTGCTTAGAAAGTTGCATAGATTTGGGCATCCCCTCCAGCTTTGTGCTTCCACAAGGTTGAGGACCGGCAGCGCTGAGCTGGCTGCTGAGGAGTAGAGCCCCCTCCCCAGTGCAGGGAGCAGGAACACAGGCAGGGCCATCCCTATCCCCTATCCACACTAGCCAGGAAAGAAGCACAGTAGGGACAGGCCCCAGCAAGTTAAAGGTGGAGGGCACCAGCTTCAAGGGGACAGGGAGCTGCCAGCACCTAACCGCCAAGCGAGTCAGGTGGGAGGAAGCATATTCACACTCATCCTCAGCCCAGGGACCACCTCACAGAGGTGTGGGGAGGGAGAGGATGAGCATATGGCCTCCAGCACACTGCAACTGCCGTGGGGAGTGGGCTAAGCGTGTGAGGCACCAGACAGACCTTCAGGCTGCCCTCTCCTGAGCTCTGTGACATTCACATGGAGCAGCCAGCCGAGGCACGTCTCTGCCAGGGAGGTGCTGGGGTTTTTGGTATCCATGCAGGATTTAAGCCAAGGCAGAGGCACAGCCCAACCAGCTGGAGCCCTCTGGCATCTTTGGTAACAGCAGGAGGAAGAGCAGCAGGTCACCTTCTGCCCGTTCCCTCCCCAGGGCAGACTGGCAGCAGGCAGATGCTGAGCACGCAGGTACCGGTGGGACAAGTCCAAAGTTCCTCTCGTGCACATCACCCTCGCAGGCACCTGTACGTAAGACCTTTTGCTCCATCCCCACCCCAGCAGGCAGAGACATTCCCGGCACAGCCAGGGTAACCGGCAGCCAAGAGGCAGCAGGGTGTGGACAAGGGGCTCCTGTCTGCTGGACACAGAAGCAGCGCTGAGGGATGGGGCTCAGGGTCTTCACAGGAGCCCAATCAGCACCCAGGCCTGGGAAGGAGGTCCCTGCTCCTACGATTCACACACTAGGAGCCCACAAGCACCCACACCAAAAGCCAGGGTGGCTCCAGTCCACCTTCAGACAGGACCAGTCCCACATTTTGTCAGCAGTGCAGACCTTGTCTGCCCCGCAGTCCCCAGCTGGGACCAGCTCCCTGCGTCTCCCTTGCCAACAGCCAGGGCTGCACTGACAAAAGCTTTCGTGCTTCAGCCTGGCAGGAGCTGCCTGGGGAAGATGAAGGCATCAGCCCCCCTTGTCCTCCTGCCAGGCTCTGCTACAGAGGTCACGGCAGCCCAGCTCAGGGCAGGATCACGGGTGCCAGGAACAGATGTGCCAGCTCTCCCCAGCAAACAGGGCTTTGCGCTCTGCAGGCATCAGGGCAGTGAAGAAGCAGTGGTGGTTCTGCCCCTCACTCCGTGGGCCTGGGGCAGCTGACCTCAATCAGCATCCAGGTGGTTGTGGGTCAGGGAGTAACTCATGTGATTCCTGTCAAAGGAGTCGTCATCATCATCATCCTCCTCGAAGAGCTGGTCCTCAAGGAAGATACCACCCAGGCCGTACTCCTGCTCGTGGACAGAAACCTCGTTTGGGGTGACATGACAGGCACCGCCCACAAAGTCAGCAAACCTGGGAAAAAGCCACAAAGAAGGGTGTTGTGCATGCATGCCTGGCGGCCTCCTGCAAGACCCCGGCACCCAGGGTGAAGTGTTTCAGTGCCGGGACTGGGTGTTATCTGTCCTTCCCCGGTGGCACGACCTGCTTCTACACACCACAGACTTTCTCTGCCTCCATGTTGCTATCTCTAATGCCAGAGGTGACAGCACAGAACAACCGCAGGCTTTTAGAAGCACACAGATACAGAAGTCAGCCACCCTGAGCACACTGTCAGGGAACATTACCTCTTGGGAGACTGGATGCGGGAGACTGCAGTCCAGGCAGAGAAGTCTGGGCTTCTGCAGTAGTTTCGAAGCTCCTCGAGGGCCTTGCGTGTCTCCACCTCGCCCTGGACCCGATACTCCTCCTCCGTCAGCAGGCGCGGGGGGCTCGGCCCGAGCCTGGCACTCTGCATTCTCCTGCCAGCGAAGCAGCACCAGTTACTGCCCGCCCAGCCAGGGCAGGACCCCGGTGCAAGCCCAGGTCCCAGGGCAGCTGGGTCAGAGCTGGCAGTAGGAGGAGCAGAGCATGTCCCTCCGGCCTCTGGTCCTCGTTCCCGAGGGAGGGTCCCAGCCACGAGGAGGAGCAGGGCACTCTCCTGCACAAACCCCAGGGAAGAAGGGACACAACACCCCTGTTATACCCAACCCAGCCCCAAACCTCAATGAAAATGCCCTGGTTCTGTGGCACAGGCTCCATCTAGCAGCTCATCCAGGCCTGGAAATGTCTGGGAATCAGACGCAAGCCATGGTGCTTGCGGTCCTCACCTGTAGGCAGCGAAGGCCCACTGCATGGGGTAGTCCACGTTCTTGGTGCAGATGGCAATGACCACCAAGGCCAAAGCAATGGGGTGGATCTGGATGCCTGAGTACATCAGCAACAGGCCCAGGAGCTGCAGAGCCCAGGAGAGGAGGTTGATGCTGCGCTCATTCTCCAGCGGGCCATACCTGTAGCACACGCCGAAGCTCACAAAGCCAACGAGCAGCAGGTAGCCTGCGGGAGAGCAGAGGGATCAGGCAGGCATGAAGTGGCAGGCTCAGCCTGGCTGAGCAGCGTGTGTCAGGGCTGCAGTTAAACCTGACACTGCAGCCAGCCTCTCTCAGGAGCATGAGGGGCAGCGTCTGCAGCAACGAGGGAGGCAGGAAGCCTCAGCATTTTCCACCAGCACATTGCAGCTCCAATAGGAGACACGCAGACTGGTGAACCAGCACGTCCGAAGGGCTCACGCCTACCTAGGAGGTACTGCCAGTAGGACTTGCAGATCTCCCGCAGGTTCTTGAAGATCAGCTGAAGCAGGTACAGGGAAAAGGACCAGCCTCCTACCAGCAGGAAGTAAACAGGACTTTTCTAGGAGAGGAGATGGGAGACTCAAGACAGGCAGTGGGCAGCGATAGGTACTTCCCCGCAGCTGCCGAGCCTTGCTCCATGTAAAGCCAGACCCACAACCCAGCACCACAAGGCCATGTACTCCAGCACTCTAACCAGAACAACCGTACAGGTGTAGGAAGGGCTAACGCTGTGAGGTCTCTCATCCCCAGGCAGCCTGGCACTCACCTTGGGCATGACCTTGGACATCATGTAGACGAGGATGAGCAGTGAGGCCAGCAAGCCAAAACTAATCCCAGCTGAGTAGTAGAAGAGTTGGCTCCTGCAGAGATCACACATGTGCACAAGGTATTTTACAGCTCATGGATGCCTGTGCACAAACACACCCACTGGGAGCAACCCACTACGAGCCTGCAGAGCTGACCAGGCACTGCCCACCCAACCCTCCTTGTTCCCAGCTCACGGGTGAAAGGAGGTGACCCACCTGCTCAGCATGTCTCCACAGAAGAACAACAACAGGCCCAGGAAGGAAACCAGGAACAGCTTAGGGTCAAAGCCTGGAAAGAGAACAAGCCCAGGTTGAGAGGAACCCTGGCACCGTGCCCCCTGGGTCAAGCTCCAGCCTGCCATGTGGTCACAAGGACAAGCAAGGGGCAGCGTCCCAGGTGAACCTCCAACAACTGCCCTAAATTCCCCCAATTTATATCCCATGGACAAAGACATGCTTCTCTCTGCAGGCCCATTTTCCTTCCCAAGAAAGGACCAGCCCTGCTGGCCCTCAGACCATGAGCTTAACCAATTATATCCTGGTTGTCCCTCAAGAGTGCCAGCGCAGCCAGACCCACTTCCCATCCCAGGAGCCCCTGCTATGGAGGAGACATACGTCGGAAGAGGACGACGCAGTATGTGGTGCCGGCCTCCAGCAGCTCAACCTTCAGGCAGGTTTTGTTGCTGTAGAGATCCACATCGATGCTGGTGTCGTTCAGCTTCTCCTTCAGAAAGGAGAAAACAACGTTCCACATGTTGAACTTCTCCAACTCCTCCTCGCTGTCCACCTGGGTGACTCGGATCATCCGGCTGCTGTTGACCCGGATCTGCACAGGAGGGGGAAGCAAACAGGGGCATGGCCGCAGCTGCCAGAGGGGCTCAGCCCAGCCAGACCCAGGAGGACCTGCCTTCTCCTCTCACCTGTGTCCTGGTCCATATGTCGTTCCATTGTGGGATGCGCGTGTTGGTGTAACAGAAGTGGTGAGAAGCTGAGAGATGGTATGGATGGCCCTCATGAAGTGGGAGGACTGACTCCCTGGTGTCTGTGCAATACAGAGCAGAGGAAAGTGATTCAGCAAGGCAGACGAAACATGAGGGCCCTGTTCCCATCTGCTTCACCCACCAAAAGACACGGGTCCACTTTTCCTTCCTGGAGTTCCCCCTGTTAAGCATACTCTGGGTGCACAAAGATAGAAGTAATTCCTCTGTTTTCCTCAGAGCACGCTGTCTGGTTCCTTTCTGGGAAAACCCCGTTGCTGGGACTGTCAGAAACAGCACAAACTCATCCCCTGTTCCCCTTTCCAGCATGACTCCTTGTTCTAGAACCATCCCGTCTCAGGGGAAACTAAATTTGAGTGCACCTCCTGCATGAACTTGCCCCCCGAGGTGAAGGAGGCTCCTGAACCCCACAGAGGGCCCAGCAAGACCAGCAGATCTGGACAGCGAGACACCAAAAGCCCGGTCCCTTCATCACCCTCTGCCGCAGCAGCAGGCCACAGGCCCTGGGGTGCGCTCTGCGAGAGGGTGGCCCATGCTCAGGGGCTCCCCGGGGCGCAGCGCGCACCCCCAGGCCGCAGGGCAGGCACCGAGACACCTGCTGGGGCAGCGGAAGGGAGACAGGCGGCCTCCCGAGCACAGTCGGGGGCCGCGCTTTCCTCAGTCCCCGCTGCTCTGCCGTGAGCTGGGGCTGCGTGGGGCAGGGAGTCTCCCGGCGGGCACCGGGCAGCTCCCCCGACGTGAACCCCCATTCCCCACCACACAGTCGGGGCTTACCCTGCCCGGAGGCGGCTGCCGGCACGGGAGGGGCCCGACCCCCAGAGGGACGGAAGGAAGGCGGCTACTCCCAAACCACTGTCCCGCTCCGGGCCGACCGGCGCGGCTCCGCTCGGGGCCTCCTCGGACCAGAAGGCGGCAGCAACCCCGAGCTGGACCCCCCAGCCCCAGGACCAGTCCCCCCTCAAGCCGCCGCTGCCACCGCCACCAGACACATGACACCCGCGCCCCCAGAGGCCGCCCCAAGCCCCACCGTAACACCGTCACCGCCCCACGCACCTGCACCTTCCAACGGCGGCAGCAGAAGCAGCAGCCCCAACACCTCCAGGAACCACCACCGCCGCCCCGGAGCCGCTTTCATCCCTCCCGCCGCGGCCGCGCCGCCGACTTCCGCTTCCGCCGCCGCCGCCGCCCGCCTGGCAACGGCCGCCGAGGGGCGGGCGGCAGCCAACGAGAGCGGGGGACTCCTGTGGCGTCATCGCTGAATGACGGCTGAGCCGACCCATCAAAAGGCCGCAGCAGCCTCGCTCGCGCCCAGCCCCTCCCCCCCCCCCCCCCCCGCAACCTATCAGTGTAACCCAGGCAGGAACAAGCCACGGTCCCGCCCTCGGTTACTACAGTGACCAATCCAGAGGCACGCCCAGCCCATAGAAACAACGAGCCCCGCCTTAGTAGCGACTCTGATAGGCACGCCTATCAGCCTATCAGAGCACAGGCCCGTCTCGTCACGCCCGCCCGCCCCCTCACGAATCCTGCCTGATGGACAAGCGCCTCTTCCTATCAGGAAGCGCTCCCGTGTTGTTTGTGTGAGGCTGTCACGCGTGGGGGAGACGCAGGCCCCGCCCCTCGGCCTCCCACGGCCGCCTGGGCTCGCGCCCCACAGACCTGCTGCGCCGGGGCCGGGGCTCCGCTGTGGCGGCGGCTCGGCCGGGCCGCGGGTGGGCGCTTACGCCCGGGACAAGGAGCCTTTCTCCGGCCGTGGGGCCCCGCCCGCCCCGGGCCCGGCTGGGGGCAGGCGGGCCCCCCGTGGGGAGCGGGGCAGCCCGGGGAGGGCTCATGGGGCCGGGGCAATCCCCGGCAGCGGGGGGATCCTGCACCCCACGGGCGGCTGGACAGGGCCGGGGGGCTCCGTGCGTGCCTCGCGTCTCCCCGATGCAGGGTGCGCCCCTTCCCCCGCCGCGTGGGTCCCTCCCCGTGGGGCGCCGGGCGCCAGGACGCCGGGTTCGCCGGCCGCCCGTGGGCGGGGAGCGGGCTCGGGCGGCCCCCCCGCCCCCCTCCCCGGGCCGTGGGCGGTGGAGCCGGGAAGCGGCGGGGCCGTGGGCGGAGGATGTGCGTCAGCCGGGGGCAGCGCCGGGCCTGGGAACGGCCCCGCCGCGCCGGACGCCTGGCTGCGGGGGGGCGTGGGAGGGGGGCAGCCGGCCGGGGTAAGGGGGGCGGTGGTGGGGGGCTGGGACAGGACTCCCGCGTCGGGCACCGTGCCCGTCGGGGGGGGGGCCCGGCTGAACCCCGACAGCTCCGGGGACGTGCCCGGGCCCCGCCACGGCTCCCCCCGGGCAGGAGCGTGCGGGGGCGGCTGGACCCACGCCAGGCGCCCGGCCGTGCCAGCCGCGGTATAAATAGCGCCGAGCCACGCAGGGCCGGAGACGGGGCGGGGGCTGTGACCCTCTCGCGGGTCCCGGGGTGCTGCAAGCAGGGGGGCTTCAGCGTCCACCTCCCCACCCGAGAAACCTCCTCCCTCTGCTCCCGGTCTCGCTGTTGTGGGGCCCGGTCTTGCGCCGTGGCGGTGTTCACTCTGAAGCCTACCGATAGCAGCCTGTGTCCGCCGGAGACCGGCGGGCTGAGACACACAGTGCCAGCCCTCCGCAGGGGGCTCTGGCAGCCCGGGACCGGGGAGGAGTGGGATGTTTGGGGGGGGGGGGGGGGAAAGCCGGGAGAACGGCGGGGTAACGGGGACAGCGGCGCCCAGCAGCAACCGTGCCTGGTTGCTACAGGAACCGGGATGCTGCGAGCGGAGCCGCCCCTGGCTGCCGCCCGCGGGACCCCAGCTGGGGGGAGGGGGGGTGTCGGTGAAGGTCCTTGCACCCTCGGGGGACCGCGAGTGTCCCGCGGGGACGGCCCGGGGCACGGGGTCCAGTGAGCGGGTCCACCCCGGGGCGCGGAGACCTCCCCGACGCATGTCCCCTCCGCCTGGCGCTGCCTCCGGGGGGTCGTCCCCCCCCCCCCCCCGACGCCCAGTGCCTCGCGTGTCCGCCCCGGTTCCCCGCTCGGGACACCGGCCCCAGTTCCCCGCGGAGGCTGCCCGGGCTGCGGGACCCCCGGTGCCGCCGTGCAGAGCGCCGGTTCCCCGATCACCCCCTTCCGCCCCCCGGTGCCGCTGCGCCTCCCACCCCGGGGGGGGGGAACCGGTGCCACCGCCCCCGCCCGCTCCCCCCCGCCGCGGCCGCCCGCGCTGCGCTCGGCGGGGGCGGCAGCCGCGGGATCCGCCCCCGGGGCCTCCCACGCCGCGGCGCAGCCGGGGCCGCTGCTATTTCACGGTACCGCCCGTGTGGGCGGCGCGCAGAAGCGGCGCGGCGCGGCGGAGCGAACGCGCCCGGCCCGGCCGCGGGACCCCCGAGCCCCGGGACGCCCCGGACCCCCGTGCAGCGCCGTCCCCGGAGCCCTCGCCGCCGCCCCCCCCCCCCTTCCTCCGGGGCGTACGGCTGCCGTGGACGGGGCGGGCGTAGCAGCCGGAGGCGGCTCCAGCCGGCGGTGAGCGACCGGGGGGCGGCGGGAGGGGACGGGGGCACCGGGAGGAACCGCGGGGGGACCGCGGCGGGGCGGGGAGCTGGATGGGTCCGGGGCACCGAGCAGGGCGGGGGACCCGGGGGCGGGGGGCCCCGGCGGGACCGGGACACCGGCGCATCATCGGCCCCATGCCGTCGGGGATGGGGAGGGCTGGGGCAGCCCCGGGCGCGGGTCCGGCCCCACGCGGGGGCTCGGGGGGGCGGGGGGCTGCGGGGGGGCTGGGCACGGCGCCGGGCGGGGAGAGGAGGAAGGGAGGGGGGCCCCACTTGCGTCCATGCCGTGTCTGGGGGAGCTGTGGCTGCGGGGTCCATCCCATCCCGGGGAGCACAGCTGGGCCCAGGCACCCCGTGGGGTTCGGGGACCCTGAAATGCTCCATGTCACCCCGACCCCCCGGAGCGCACCCCCCCCCCGTACCCCTGGGCACATGGGCTGAAGAGTGGGAGGGGGCTTCTCCTCCGTGTCCATCTGTCTGTCCCCCATCGTGATCCCCTCTGTCCCACAGGCTCGCCATGGCCCTGCCCCGCACGCTGGGGGAGCTGCAGCTGTACCGGGTGCTGCAGCGCGCCAACCTGCTGGGCTACTACGAGACCTTCATCCAGCAAGGGGGGGACGATGTGCAGCAGCTCTGCGAGGCGGGTGAGGAGGAGTTCCTGGAGATCATGGCGCTGGTGGGCATGGCCACCAAACCCCTGCACGTCCGCCGCCTCCAGAAGGCCCTGCGCGAGTGGGCCTCCAACCCTGGGCTCTTCAGCCAGCCCGTCTCGGCCGTGCCTGTCAGCAGCATCCCCCTCTTCAAGCTCTCCGAGGCTGGCGGGCGCAAGGCGCTCAGCAACGGGTATGCCAGCCCCGGCGAGGCTGCAGGCAAGGGGGGTGGCAGTGCTGGGACGCCCCCAGCCCGCAGCCCCACAGAGCCGGGGGAGAAGCTGTCGCCGTCGGCGGCCCCGCCATGGCCGGGAAGGAGCACCCCGGAGTCAGAGGGTGGTGGGGATGAGGAGCCGGGGGGTCCCCCCTTCTCCCCGGGCGGGAGCGGCAGCGAGCAGCCGGTGGGCACAGAGGCACTGGAGCCGGAGCTGGCACGGACGGTGGCAGAGAGCGTGGAGCGGCTGCTGCAGAGCTGCCCCCGGGGCGGCGAGGCCGAGCTGCGGGCACTGATGAAGCTCAACAAGAAGCTGGCCAAGGCCGTGGGGCACATCTTCCAGCTGGAGGATGGCGACCGGCACAAGGAGGAGGAGATCCGCCGGCACAGCGCAATCTATGGCCGTGGCGAGGCCCGGCGCCGTGAGGGCAAGCAGCTCACCCTGCACGAGGTGGGCGGCATGGCGCGGCGTGGCATGGTCCGTGCTCGAAGGTCCCAGGGATGTGCTGGCTCCGGGTGGAGGCTGGGGCGGCTCTGGAGGTGGAGGGAGTGGAGGGGCTCTGGCCTGGGGAGGAGGTTGGGGTGGAGGGTCCAGGAGGGGGTGGGAGACGGGGTCTGCTCCCTCCCAGGCGTCTGCCTGCCTGGAGCAGATGCCACTGTTGCTGTGGGGTCCCGTGGGCACTGCCGTCCCCATCCCTGCTCACACATCATCTCTGCCCCCAGCTCATCATCAATGAGGCAGCTGCCCAGTTCTGCCTGCGGGACAACTCGCTGCTGCTGCGACGCGTCGAGCTCTTCTCGCTCTCGCGGCAGGTTGCGCGGGAGAGCACTTACCTGTCCTCACTCAAGGTCACCAGGTGAGCCCGGACCTGGCAAACCCCCTCCTCACAGGCCCGGGGGGGGCGTGTCTGGTGTCACCCATTGATCCGCACCACAACCTGGCGCTTCTGGATGGGGAGGGGACCCTGCGGCCCCAAGTTCCCCTTTCCCTCGCATTGGCTGTTTTCTGCCTGCCCTCAGAGGTGCGGGAGGTGGAGGTGATGGTGGGGATGCCAGGCGCTGGGGGGGATGCCCCATCCCTCAGCCCTTCCCCCAAAGCTCCTGCCTGACCGATACCATGGCTGGGCTGCCTTTTCCCTTCTTTCTCTGTGTGCTCCCCCCTTTTGCCACCCCCGGCTCCATCTGCACCAAAGTCATGATCCGTGCTGTCCTACAGCACCGCCCTGCCCCGGCAGCCGCCCACGCCTGCCACCGCGGCTGGTGCTGCCCACAGCATGGCGGGAGGCCGGGCGGGCATGCCTGTCGTGGGGCCCCTGCGTAGCTGCCCCCGTGCCTGACGCAGCCTCGTCTCCCCCCACGCAGGGCGCATCCTGAGGAGAGCGGAGCCACTGTGGCCAAGCGGCTCAAGCAGGAGGTGGGTGTGCACCCATGAGTGTGGGATGGGGGGGGTGTGCACACCCGCATGCAGAGGGGTGCAGGTGTGCGCAGCGGTGAGCGTGGGCAGGCGCTCGCCCACGTGTGGGCGGGACAGTGCAGCGTGCCCAGGGCTGCCTGCCCCGGCTGGGGCAGGCAGTGAGGGGCTTCAGGGTGGTGACCACAGGGCTGGTGCCGCCTGCGCATGCAGGATGGGATCCACGCAGGGTGCCCTGCACTCACCTGCACGCCCCTGGCAGGTGGGAGAGCAGAGCCGCCCTGAGCTGCTGCCGCTGCCGGTGGGGCCGGAACCCCCCGGGGCCATGTACCGAGCCAGCCTGGAGGAGGATGCAGCCAGCCTCTCCGGGGAGAGCCTTGACGGCCACTTGCAGGGTGAGTGAGTGGGGGCCCCTTCCCTTCCTGGGGTGCCCATGGGCAAGGGGTGGCCTGTTCCCCCCCTGCCACAGTCACTGACTCTCGCCCTTCTCTCCGCAGCAGCAGGGGCCTGTCCCCGGCTGACGCCGCCACCCGGCGTGGTCCCTGATGTGCCCCTCGGCCTCCCCCCCCACGGCCTCTGGAGCCGCCACATCCTGCAGCAGACGCTGATGGACGAGGGGCTGCGCTTGGCCCGGCTGGTCTCGCACGAGCGCGTGGGCCGGCTCAGCCCCTGCCTGCCGGGGAAGCCCCCGGGACCAGGTGAGCCCCCGCAGGGCCCAGGGAGGGGGTTTCCCCATGGGCAGGGGGGTGCTGATGGCATGGATGCCCTCTCCCTACGGAACTGGTGCCCTGACGCCATCTCCCCCCTCTCCCCACAGAGTTCGAGGACGGGCTGGCAGATCGGGGTGCTCCGGCCCCCCCGGAGCCTCCCCGCGGCACCATCAAGGTGGAGCAGGAGACCAGCCGGCAGTGAGGCCCCCGCAGCCCCCCCCCCCCCCCCCCATTAACAAAGCAATAACGTGCTGGGGGAACGGGTGCCGGTGGCACAGTGGGGGTGCTCCGGGTGTGGGGAGCTGGTGAGGGCTTTGCCACAGCCCCCCCAGGGCCCCGTCCCCTCCCGCACCGATGCTCTGGTTACCTCAGCCGCGGCGGGATGCGCCTCCCCGCAGCAGCAATACCCTTGTCCCCACTGGGCTCTGGGCCCCCAACACCCCCCCAGGGCTGGGAAGCCCACGATGGACTTGAGCCCCCTGTACAGACCCCCCTGCCCGCACTGGGCTGCCCAACCCCCCCCCCCCCCCCCCCAGCCGTCAGTTCACCCCTCATGCTGACCTCCCCCCACCCCGGGCTGCTTTGGACAAGCGTGCTGTGTCCCCCATCACCGCGCAGGGACACACGCTTCACCGCCGGCACAGGAGCCGCGTGCAGCACCGCGTGTTCCCACGTCAGTGCCGCCACCCACGCCGGGCACACAGTGCCGGCGCACAGCCCCGCGCACACCCACGCAGCACCCACGCTCCAGCCGCCAGCCCTCCCCCCGCTCCCTGCAGCATGCACGTGCAAGCGCACTGTGCACACGCATTACGACCCCCCCCCCCCCCCAAACCCCCCCCGCAGCACCGCATCGCCCACGTGCAGCGTTTCGGCTGTAAATACCCCCCGCAGCAACCGCAGCTCAGCACCAGCGGTGGTGCACCCCTCTCCCCCGCACGCACCCCCTGCACCTGCTCCCCAATTACCTGCGCGCACTGCCATGCATGGTCCCTGGGCCATGGGGCGTCACACATGCTTTGGGGTGTCACATGTGTGCACATCCCCCCCCCCCAGCACGAAGCAGGCGGCATTTGATGGGCACTGGGGTGGTGCTGCCCCCCCTGCCCTCCCCCAGCCCCTTGGGGTCTCTCCTGCCCCAGCCATTTCTGCGAGCTGTGCCCAGCCCCGGGGTACCCCATCCCACCCCACCTCACCCCCCCTTAGGACTGTGTGGTGTCTTTTTAGAGCATTAGCAACTCTTCCTTTGTAACGTGTACAGTAGATTATTTATTTTGTTATTTTGGAATAAAACTTTATTTTATGGCTTATCTTCCTGCCCCCATGCCCCCCCCTCACCCCCCAGCTCCCTCTCCCTGCCGCGGCCCTGCTCCAGGCTGGGGGGAGACGACAACTCACAAACCCTAAAGCAAGCGCCGACTGCATGTGTGCGAGGGGTCTGTTCCCCCCGGACCAGTGCAGGGGGTCGCAGTGTGTTTCCCCCCAAGGCGGGGGGGGCCCCATCACGCAGCGGGCTGGCACGTCCGCCCCAGCGTGATTCCCGCTGCCGCCTCCCGCCCCCGCAGCTGACTCATCCCGGCCCCCACGGGGCCGAGCGCGGCAGCGTGGGCTGGGGGCACCGCGCTCGGCTGCGGGTACCCCCCCGCAGGTCGGAGCCCCTGTGCTCCCTCCCGGGACTGTGGACCCCAGTGGCAGCGTGGGCGAGCAGTGGCTCCGTACTCCAAAGTGCAGCGTATACACAAGGGGGGGGCAGAGTATTACCAAAGTGCTGCCCCCCCCCCCCCTCCCCCCCCCCCCCCGGAAAATTCCCCCCTCCCCTGCCAGAGTTTCCACCCCAGCACAAGTCATACCAAGTCCAGGAACTCATACGAGGCTGAGGGGGGGGGCACAGTCCAAGGTCCCCCTCCAGCAGCCCCACAGCCTCCTTATGCGTGCCCTGGCCGGACGCTGTCATCCCACCGCGACTCCCCCAGTCCCCAGCAAGAGGGGTTGGGACTAGGGTACCCGCTGCGCTGCAGGGGGGGTGTGAAGGGGGGGCACAGTGGGGGGCCCTCCAGGGACATCTCCTGCAGGAACTGGTCAAAGTCTGAGCTGGGTGGCAGGTCCATGCTGGGCGGCATCCTGGGAAGAGAGGCAGCAGGGTGACCCTGGGCAGCCCCCCACCAGGCCCCCCTGCTGACACCCCCCCCCCCCCCCCCCCATGCTTACCACCTTGGTGAGCTCTGCAGTGGTGGGTCCACCATCGGCGTGAATGGGGCCAGCTCGGCCATCTCCTCGTCCCGTGGCTCCGGCGAGGGGCCCCCGGAGAGCAGCTGCGAGGCCTCCCCCGTCACGTACTGGTTGGGCATGAAGGGCCTGGGGGGCAAAGGACAAGGGGGGGCTGAGGTAGGCCACCGGGTACCTCCCTGCCTCCAGAGTGCTTTCCCCCAAGGCATAGTGGGGAAGTGCTTGGTTGGGGGGGGCTAGGATGGGTCTCCTTGTAGGGAGCACTAGTCAGCTGGGGGAGGTCCCCGCAGGTCTGCCCACCCCGGGGCTGTGGCACAGTCAGGAGGAGGGAGGGCAAAGCAGGGTGCCCCTCTCTGGACGTGTGCCAGGACTTACAAGGGGTTCCTGAAGGCAAGGTCTTGGCAGCGGGGCAGCGCAGGGTCCATGACCAGGGATGGTGAGAGCATCGGTGATGTGCTGGGGGGAGGAGGAGCAGGAGCACTCAGAGGTGGGGGAAACACCACCTGGCCCTGCCTGGGGGTGGTGGGGGGCCCACCCCTGTCCCCCACCCTGAACCAGCACTGCTCGTACCTGGGGAAGGAGGACCCGAGGTTGCTGGAGACCATCATGTCCATGTTGCTCTCAGCTGTGGGGTAGCCTGTGGGGATGGGCTGGTGGCAGAAGGGAGCAGGGGCGCTGCAAGCGCAGACATGCAGGGGTTAGCATCCAGGGTGTTCTCCACCACAGCCCCCTCCCACACCAGAGCAGGTCTGGGCACAGAGCCGGGCACTCACCAGATGGGGCTGAGCACCGACTGCATGCTCTCAGGGTGCAACTCGGGCTGCAGCACGGGCAGGCTGAACATCTGAGCCTGGGGGCCCTCAGGGGGGGGGCCCGTAGCACTCTGGGGCTGCTGGTCCCTGCAAAAGCACATCGTCCCCATCAGCACAGTCAGCACTCATGCGCTGCAAGGTCCAGCCTCTGAAGAAGCACGTGTGCAAGTCAGCGCTTGTTCGTGGAGAGGGTGGTGCGCTCACAGACACGCTCTGCTGCAGCTCGGGATACCCACAGGGGATACCCAGGGGGGATTCCTCGCTCACAAGCACATCCCCATTTTGCCCAGTCAGAAATCCCCCTGCCCAGTGGCGATGCGCATGCTGGCCCGGTGAGCTCTGTGCGAGCCCTGGCCCGGGGCACACACCTCTGGCATGGCCACGGCCTCTCATGCACACCTACCTTTCGCTTTCCACTGTCATCTTGATGGCGGTGGAGACGTAACCCCGGCCATCCTTGCCCGTCTGCTCTTCTGCTCAGAGAGGAGAAGCATCAATGAAGCACCACCCCAGCATGGGGACAATCCTCCTGGCCAGCACTGGTTGCCCCTGCAAGTTCTGGGGCCAGCAGGACCTGGGTGGGATGCAAACCGCTCTTCCCTCCTAACCCCCCCCACTTCTCCCCACAGCACTGCTGGGGAGGCAGGTGTGGAGCCCAGTGCCCACCTCTGCTCCCACCCAACTCACTGTTGTAGTGACTCCCAAATGCCTGGTCCTTGGGGGTGTTCGGGTAGAGGTTGCGGAGCTGCCCCAGGTCCCGGATGCGGTCGCCGAGGGACCGGATGGAGAGGTCCTTGGCAGAGAAGGGCTGGATGTTCTCCACCTGGCTGGAGCCTGCAGGGAGACACAGCACAGGTCCCCATAACACCCAATGTCCCCAGGCCAAGATGACACCTCCCCTTCGCATCACTGAGAGCAGCCGCTGTCCCCCCATCTCACCGTCCTTGCCCCGGATGACGTGAGCGATAGTGACACCCCCGATCTCCGAGTCACTGAAGCGGAGCAGGAAGGTCCCGTCAGGCTGCGTGCTCAGAAGCTTGCACACATACTGCTTGCTGATGAAGCCAATGATGAGCCTGGAGGGATGGACAGACAGGAGAGTGGGCCAGCACCAGGGCAGGGGGCTGGGACCAGGACTCACCAGGTCTGGCCCCGGAGCACCCACCTGTCTGACCAGTAACTTTTGAGGCACCTCTTGGTGAGGTCGAGGACTCCATCAAACCACTGCCAGAAGGTGAATCCCCGACCGGGCAGGATCTCCTGGGGCACAGAGAGAGTGTGAGACTCTCCAGAGCTATTCCGGCCCCTGCCCACCCTGGCCAGCCCTCCCAGTAACCTTGTTGAACTGGGCCCAGGAGACACTGCGGCTCTGGAAGTCGTCGAGGCTGGCACTGTGGTCATTGAAGATCTTCTGGGCCAGGAAGAAGTAATGCTCCTTGAGCAGGCCCCTGGTGGTCTGCACCTCTGCCATGAACTTCAGGTTCAGCGTATCACACATCTTCTCCCAGGGCACCCGCTCGGCCACCACAAAGGGCACCCGGTCCTGTGGCAGGGCAGGACGGCATCAGGACAGCAGCTCTCCCGCTGCCCCATCCCAGCCTGCCGCATCCCACCCGTGTGCCGGGGTTCCTGCTCCAGCCTGCCATCCGGCCATCCCTATCCCAGAGCCAGACCAAATCCTGGCATCCCAGCAGCTCCTCTCCTTGCCCTGTGGCCCTTTCCCTCCAGCTCGTGGCACTCACGATCTCAGAAAAGGCGTTATCCCACAGCACGGTTGCTTTGGCATTATTGTCCTGGTTCCCATGGACGATGACCACGATGGGCAGAGACAGGACCTGGGGGCAGAGAGAGGACCTCCCTCAGCCCTGAGGCCACCCCCAGTGAAAGGGGGCTGGCTGCCCTGCGACTGTCCCAGCCCGGCGTGAGGCTCTGCACCCAACTGTCTGGGAGACGGCATGGGTATCCCATGGGGGAATGCTCAGCGCTGCCCAGCCCCATCCCGTGGGAGAGAGGCCGGTACCTGGAGGTGGACGGAGAGGTTGCTGGGGGTCAGGGCCACGGTGGTGCTGAACAGAACGGCACACTTCTCTTCCGTCACTGACTCAGACCCCTTCCGCTCGCAGCGCTTGATCTTCTTCAGCAGCTAGGGAGTGGAGAGCCGAGCATCACCCCTGGGCAAGCACCGGCCATGGGACCCCCAAACTCCCCCGCCCTGGGACAGCCCTGCCTCAAGGCATCCCGGCACCCCAGCGAAGCCCCCAGCCCGTCCCACAGCCCCCATATGGCCTCTCGCTGGTGGCACTCACAACATTCTTGAAGTTGGCGCAGCATGTCCCGCTGGTGGGGTTGGTCTCCAGGGCCACCACGTTATGCATGATCTCCCCTGTGCTCTCGCTGGGCAGAGGTGGGGGTTAGGGACAGCGCAGTGGCGCAGCCACCCCCTCATGCCCCCACTGCCCAGCTGGTCGCTCACCTGAGGGTGTTGCTGTAGGCACTGAGCGCCAGCTCCCGTGCCTGCTTCTCTGTCACCATGTCGGCCCGCACCATGTAGGGCTTGGCCGATGCCTTCAGCAGCTGGGGGCCCAGCAGAAATCGGACGCTCGCCTGGAACTTGGTCTGGGTCTTCAGCACCTGCGGGGGCTGCTTCTCCACCAGGAAGGAGCTGGGGGACAAGCGGAGACAATGGTGCTGGGCACAACACCGCCGCCATCTCTGCCACCAACCTCTGCAGACCCCCTTTGCCCCTTTGCCACCACAGCCCCCCCAGCCCATTACCTCTTGACCAGGCTGGATAACACCTCGTTGAACCGCTCCAGGAGCCGGGGCAGCAGCTCAGCCCCCAGCTCCGTGCTCGCCGCCATCACCTGCTGGTGCAGCTGGAAGTAAACCTCGACCAGGCTCTCACACCTGCACAGGGAACCACAGGGAAAGGAGACCCTCAGCCAAAGCAGAGCCGGACCACCAACTCTCCCAGAGCCCCTCGGGCCAGCGGGCTCCTCGCTCCCAGGGCAGCGGAGGGGGCAGGAGACGTGGTCCGTGTCCCCTGTCTCTGCCCCATGCCACCTCACCTCTTCTGCAGCGGAGCTAGGTTCTCCTCAAAGAGGGCCCCATTCCCCGCCAGCTGCTGCTGCCTCTTCCAGATTTGGATCCTCTTCAGTACCTGCTGCTTGGCCACCTCCAGCTCTTTCATGGCCTCCAGGATCAGGGTGGGCAGCTCCTGGGGGGGGCAGCACTGGCCATGGGGCTCTGCATTGCACCGTCCCCCCTGGCAGCAACCTGCAGCCTACACCATCCTCATCAGGGCACGGAGACCCTCAGCCCTGCACTGCCTCCCTGCCCCAGCACTGGTTCACCCCTTCCGCGGCAGGCAGGGCTCCCGGCTCTCCCCCTGGTGCCCCAGACCCCCACTCACGCTCTCTGGGGGTTTCGCTTCTGACTTCAGCTGCGGGTCCCGTATGTTCAGCTGCAGAGAGGCTGCGGAGGAAGGATAGGGTGGCCCCGTTAGCGCCGGCACCCAGCATCTGCATCGCGCTGCCCAGCACCCCAGAGGGAGGCACGCTGCCTTCGTTGTGCCCCACAGCAGACCTGCACTGAGCGGGGACCCGTCCTGCACCGAACCCTCACCCGCGGAGCCGTCCCGCAGTGCCTGGATCTCACGGACACGGTGCTGCAGCCGCTGCAGCCCCAGGCTGAACTTCAGCTCCTCCTGCCGCCGGTGGAAGCTGAGGGGCAGGTGACGGTCCTGCAGCAGAGTAGAGTAGGTCAGCGGGGCCCGGAGCCGTCCCTGCACCTCGGGGTGCCCCGGGAGGGGGACAGGGACCACGCACCCTTTTGAGCACAGCAGCCTTCTCACCCTCCAGGATGGCTTTCAGGACGGCCACCAGCCGCAGCGGGTCTCGCCGGTAGGTGTTCTGCAGGGGAGGTGAGCCCAGGGCATTAGCGGGGTGGGACACACACACCCCAGCCCCCTCCCACCTCACTCATGCCTTTTGGGCCCCCTTCCCACAACGAGCGGTGCTAAGTCAGACTCTGGGCTTTCATGACCAGAAGGGTGGGACAGACCACAACTCGCGGCTGTTCTGACGGAGCTAATTTCCAGCTTTAAAACCACTTTAAACTGTGCATAAAAAAAAGTATGAATCAACTTCAAATTAAAAAAAAAAAAATCAAGCCAAAGCAAATTCTCTATTCCTGCAAGCATTTCCTTGAGACCTGCCAGCCTGACACCCAGGGAAGATTCTCCCAGCTGCCCTGGCCCGGGTGCATCAACGCTTTCCACTGAAACAAGGGAGAGGAATTTCCCTGCTGGCTCCGGCTCCCTGCACCCCACGCCAGCTCCTCCGACCTTCGCTCCTCTCCCAAATTAGCTGCTTCCCAAAACAGCAGCAGAGCGCAGCAGCGAACCGCCGGACGGCGTGCCTGGTGGCATTGCGTGCTGGCCATGACCGACCCCCAGGACCTGCCCCACATCCTGACGCAGCACTGGCAGCCCTGGGACGGCACTGGGGCTCTGCCAGGACAAACCCTGGGGTTTGGGGGACAAAAGACCCAGTTTTGGTCTCCCTCCAGCCCGCTTCCCACCCCTCTCCCCGGCCCTGCATTTACCCATCTCACGGGAGAGCCCCCAGCTCCCACCGCCCGTGTGGCAGCACCAACAGCCAGTGCTTCCCCTGGCTCTGCGGAGAGCAGCCCCTGGCTCCTGCACAGACTCAGAAGTGGCTGGGAGCTCAGGAGAAATGAGGGTTGGCTGTTATGGGCTGAGGGACAGTGGGAGAAGGGGACACAGGAGGGTGGCTCTTCTTGAGCATTTTAAATAAAAACACCTGAGCTGAAACATCTGTGCATTTTCCTACAACCATTTCAAAACCATTTCAAAAAGCAACAATCTCATTATGGAAAGTCACCCTGTTCCCCAGAAGTTATGACTAAAGCTGACCCCTTCCCAAATGTTGTATATTAAAAATGTCTGTTACCAAAAGAGCAGGGCTTTCAACCAGAACGGGGCTCTGGGAGCAAGCACCACTCAGCCCTTACGCTAAGAGCTTCACTGGCAGGAGAGAGAGCACAGGGGTTAAATCTGCAATCACAGAGGGTGGAAGAGAGACAGAGAGCAATTCAAACAGACCTCGATAAAGAGAAACAGCCCAGAGAAAGAAACCCAGCATGCACATGCACACACGGCAGGAGGAAACGCAGCACAACACACGGCACAGAGGAAGGAGAAATCAAACGCTCAAGCAGAAAATGGGGAACATCTGGGGAGGCGTCCGCCTGTGTGCCGGCAGCCGGGGGTGAGCGGAGCGGTGGGCCACGGGGGGCCATCGCTCTTGGGGAGCCTCCCCACGGGGTCAGGGTCGAGCACAGGGCCTGGGAGGACGTGGCCATGGCGAGCAGCTCCCTGGGGGATGCTGGGCACCGAAGGGGCCGCAGGACCACGGCAGCGAGGGGAAGCCGGGCAGCCTGGCAGGCAGGGGGGGTGGGGAGTCGAGGGGAACCATGATTGCAGCTGTGACAGCCCAAGTGCTGTGGCGAGCTGGGGGTCAGCCCCTGGGTGCAAACAAACCCTCTCTGCCCCTCTGAAGCGCCCCAAAAAGCCCTGTCGCTGAGTCCGCACAAGCTGGTTGCTCACAGACGGCGCTGGGCTTGAAACAGGTGTGGAGAGGGACTGGCTCGTGGCCCCGGCCCCTTCGGGCGGTGCTTGAACCAGCATACCCAAAGCATAAGACAATCAAATCTTCCTTGGCAGCCCGCCGCAATCCCAGCGCGACACGGCCCCCAGGGTCCCTGTGCCTGGCCCCTGCGCACCTCGATGCCACTGATTTGCTGGAGGATCTGGCACTGCTGCCCGTCGCTGCTGGCAGCGCTGCGGAGCTTCTCCAGCATGGCCGAGAGCATCCCGCTGGCCATGCTGGTGCAGAAGGCGTCCGAGCCATTGATGAACTCCCTGGAGAGAGGAAAGGGTTGGGTGGATGGGCACGAATCCTCCACCCTCCGCTGTACAACCCCAAACCCCACGCTTGCTTCAGGGAGGAAGGGGACACCCGCCTTCCCGCCATCCTGGCGCATTACCCAGTGCTGGCTGGATTTCTAGGGGAAATTTGCTGCACAAACAAGGGCGAACCACGCTCCGAGTGGGATGAAGCAATTCCCTGGAGAAGATGTGACCTCCCAAAACCTCTCCTATGTGTACACCCAGCTGCTGCCTGCCCACCTCCACCATGCCTCATCCCTGCAGCATGACCCCCACTGCTGTGCTTTGGCCTGAGCTGCGTGTTGCCAGGGATCGGCCCCCTTTGCCCACCGCCACAACACAGCCTTGTGCACTGCTCCTCTGGCCAGAGAGCCATGGCAGCCGGCACGGCCACAGCCCCGCAAGGCAGGAGTCCATGCCAGGGGGGCTTTGCTGCCCACCTGCATCCCGGTCTTTGCACTGTGCAAAGGAGAAGCTCCTTGGAAAGGCTGGGTGAGCCCGTAGCGGGGATAATCAATCACTGCTGTTACTATTTCATAGGCACAAAAAAGGGGCTCTGGCCAGGCTGTGCCTGCGGCTGCTGCCGCTGCAAGCACAGAACCGCAGCTGTCCAGACCCCATGGGCACTAAGAGTCCCAGACCAGCCTCACCCAGACGCTGCACCCTCTGCCCACGGGTCCAGGAGCTCCATCCGCATCCAGTTTGGGGCCCTCAGGCCTTTCCCAGGCCACGCTGCAGCCATGCTTCCCTCTGCCCCGGGCCCTGCCGGCAGCCCCATCTCCTGGATGGGCCCTTTGGACCAACGCTGTGGTCCTGCTTCTGGCCCCATCTCCTTTTGCTCCTGACCAGACATCCCATGTTCTCACCCACCCTGCCTGGGGCTGAGGATGGGGCCCGTCACCACCACCCACCTCTGCCCACAAATTCAGACCTGACAGTAGGGTGCTGCCCAAGCTGGAGCCCCCCCTGCCCCCGGCTCAGCTCAGCTCAGCCCCCTGCGGCAGCCGGTGACGGGCACCTATGGGACTGCGCGGGGGCAGGGCAGAGCCCGCAGGCACCGGGAGACTCACCAGGGCTGGTTCTCCAGCCAGTCAGCCAGGAGACAGCGCAGGCTGCGGGGAAACTCTGCAAAGAGGCCACTGAACTCCTCCGGTGGCATGTGGGACACGATGCTCCAGAGGGACATCTTGGGAACAGTCACCTGCGGAGGGACGGGAAGAGGGGACGTGAATGGGGAGTGGGGCTGCAGCACCCAGAGCCCCCAGTTCTGTTGGGGCCGAGCGCCGATGGCTCCTCTGGGAGGGCGGGTGAGAGCTGCCACCCGTCCCTCCGCCGTCTGAACCTGCTACTCGGGAGGAGGAGGAGCAGGAAGCCTGATCCAGGATCGGCCTCTTGGGCAATCCTGGGCAGGCAAGGAGCCCACTCGTGCCTCAGCTCCCTCCATCTCCGGGGAATCCCTGTGCCTCCTGCCATGGGCGACGCACAAGGACACACAGAGGGGACAGGCGAGTGCTGCCGGTCTCGCAGAAGAGATGGGAGAGCCACTGGGAGCAGGAAGAGTGCAAAACCCCAGAGCTTGGTGAGACTGCTCTGCTGGAGTGCTCTCAGCGAGGCAGCCTGGCTGCTCCCCAAACCCTCCCCAGCTGCGCCCTGGGGAAGGTGCCTCCCTCAGGGCATGCCCCAGCCGCTCCCCCAGCAACAGTGGGCTCTGGAGCTCACGGAAAGCAAGAGGAGGACTGGAATGAGGCGTTAGACGAGAAACTGCACAGGGAAGGCCTGGGCTGGGGTGTCATGGCCCAGCCTGGACCACGGGTTCCCTGCCACCCCCCAAGCCAGGCGTCACAACCCTGATAGTCTGTTCCCCCCGCGCAGGCCCTCCAGCAGCGCCTGCAGCCTGCCGGCTCCGTCCTGCCCACACCATGCCTCTTCCCGACAGCTCATTCCCTTCCCGCCCGCTGCCCGCCACGCTTGCACCCTCCAGCCCCTGCCAGGAGCCGGCTCCCCTCCGCGCCGCCCACGGGCCCAGTGGACGAGGGGGGGGTCATTGTGCCGCCCAGCCCTGACGCACCTCGCTGCCAGTTCCCCCACACCCAGCCGGGGCAGAGGCCGGATCCTGCGGCGGGGCGCGAGGCACCAGCAGCTCGTCGCCCAGATGTGGGGCCAGGGCAGCTCCGGGACCCCGGCCAGCCTGTCCGCCCAGGGCTGGCTTCCCGTCCCCAAAAGCAAACAGCCAAGCAGGGCGTCGCGTCACGTGTCCTCGCGGGCAGCGCGTTCCCCGCGGGTCTTGGCCGCGCTGCAAGAGCTGAGGCGCAGGGCGGAGGTGGAGCTACCAGAGACTTTGAGAAACCATGCGAGGGGAAGGAAGCCAGCGTCACTAGGGCAACGTCGCAGAGAGCGCAAAACAACCGCTGTGCCCCGTCCTGTCCCGTCAGGAGTGCACCCAGGGCCAGCAGCAGCAGTGCAGCCCCTGTGGTGCTCCACTTCCCACCGCCGCAGGCAGCCCCGGCAGAGCCCCGCGTGCCGCCCCTGGGAGGAACCGCAGTGGACAGACAGAGGCCCGACCCCAGGGCACGCCAAGCCCTGGGCTTCCAGGAACGCGTTTGCTTTCGACTCTGCTTGGCTGGCCAGAGCAAACAGATCCTGATGATTTACAGCAGCGCGCAGCCCGAGCACTGAGTTTACTCTGGAGGGGTCAACGCACGGTGGGAAATGCACCCAGCGACAGCCGGGAGCGCTGCCCATGGCCCCAGTGAGATCATGGCTGCTGGCATGGAGGGAACCAAGACAAGAGGGAAAAACAGCCTCGCGTTTTGTGATCCTCAAGATGTAATCCCCATCCTCCTCCCCTCATTAAAACCTGTATTTCTGCTTAGCTCTGGGAGGCAGCTGCTGGCTGGTAAGTGGCAACATGGAACACGAGACGGGCATGCCTGAATTTGCTAAGAGTCTGCAGAAGATGCTGTGCCCCTCCTCCCCGGCTCCCAGGGGACGATGTCTCGGAGGAGCTCCGAGTGGGGAGAACAGGCCTGGCGTCAGACACAGCAGCTCCTTCAGCCCAGCCATGCCCTGTTTCCTTCCTGTCCAAATTCCCATGTTTTCCTCCTCTGCAGAAAAGCCTTTCCCTGCCAAGACCCGGCTCCTGTAACAATACCCCAGACGGGGCTGGGCTGCGCAGAGGTTTTCGTGAGAGGAAAGCCCCATCTTCCCGCACCCCCGCAGGGTTTGCTCCATTAGCACCGCTGCAGCACGAGGGAGAGTGCAGCAGGCGGGGACAGTGACCCAGGCCAGGCAATGGAGCTGCCCCTCCTGTGGGGACCCTCACCCCAGGGCAGCCGCCGCTGCAACTCCCGGTGCTGCACTTCCCTGAGCAACACACCTATGCACCCACCATGGATGCATCCGCTGCAGATGCACCCCAAATCTCCCACTGGCCCAGCCGCTGTGGGGCTCGGTGTCCCAAGGAGGCACCCCGGAGTGGAGGCTCCCATGGCAGCACGCGCTCCCCGCACTGGAGCTGCCAGGTCCCAGGGCTGCCCAGCATGGGGGATGGCAGGAGGGAGGCAAGACCCCGCCGGGGAAGCTGAGGTTGACACCCCGAGGAGCAGCTGGGCCCCCCGGGGCAGAGCAGGGAGCTGCTGCCCGGGGAAACCCCACGGCTGTGAGACGCCTCCGGCTTGATGGCGGGGCAGGATATGGCGCCCAGAGAGGGGGAGCAGCCACCCGGGGTGTGCCCTGTGCCCCCCTGCCTGCTCCCCCTTCCCAAGCCCTCTCAGCGCAGCCGCTTTCACTTCCCCCTCCACCCGCAGGGCCGCATCACCTCCTCGGCAGGGCTGGGGGTCCCCTGTGCTGGGGGGTTGGGCAGGAGGTGCCCGGGTGCGGTGGGGGTCTTGCTGACCCCCGTACTCCCAGCGTGGGCTTTGTGCTTACTCATCGGGCAATGGGAAACCCAGGTCCACATCCCAGAAGCGAGAGCTGCCGTACATCTCATGGCTGTTACTCATTAACCACCAGCACTTCCTGGCAGCAGACCGCAGCCCCCCACCCTCTGGGCCAGTCCCCCTGCCGTACCTGGGGGACCGGGACCACAAGAGACCCCACTCCTAGACCGGTCCTCTCCGCCTTCCCCAATTCCCAGCCAAGAGCCAGCAGCTGGTGGGGAAGGGGCTGTTTCGGCAGCTTGCATGCACGCACGTCCCTCCGTGTCCTCCCGGGCGCTGCGCAGAGATTCCCTGGGGCTTTCTCAGGGAAAGATGCTCAGAGATTTTTCCAGCGCTCGACACTCCGGACACCTGGGCTCTGCTTGAGCTCTGCCCCTGCGGGTACACAGCCTGTGAGACCTTGCTGCCTCTTGACGTGCCTCAGTTTCCCCAGGGAGGGCACCACTGCTGGTGCTCTCTGGCAAGGCGGGGGCACAGGATCACCGTCCCAGCTGCTGGGACACTGGTGACACTGCTGCAGGGAGGACACTGGAGCCCGCACGGCGGCAGCAGGGGCTGGCCGTAGCCAGCCGCTCACCGGCAGTGAAAGCTCTCTGAGTCAGAGGAAGAGGAGCAGGGCCTTCCCCAGCTGACCCGGCCCCAGCGTGATTCATGGCATGGGGAGTCCAGGCTGCATCCAGCCCCCAGCTCCCACCCCAGGAGCTCACTGCCACGGGGTCCCATCCGCAGGGACTGAGAGGGGGGGTGTCTGCCGCTTTCCACCGCAGCCCCCGCTGGGAGGTCTTGCTTTGCCCTGCACACCGTTCGCAACGAGGTGGCCGTCTGCCAGCGGCCGCATCCACACAGGCACTCGGCAGCCGGGCGCTTTGGACTTTGGGCCTGGCAGCACTGCTGAGCGCCGGCCAGGCACGGGCCAGGCTGTGCCTCCACCTGCGCAGTGCAGGGCAGCCTCAACGCCCACCAGCCCGCAGCAGGAGCAGCGGCCCGAGCTACAGCGCGCTCGCCCCGCAGGCCATGCGCCCCGCAGGCCATGCGCCATCCCACCCGAAAGCACCCCAGCCAGGGCCGGACAGCCGCTCTGCTCCCCTCCGGACACCCATCTCGTCCCCCGGGGGACCCACCGCGCTGCCTGCAGCCCCACGGCCACAGGGAGGTGTCCACCAGGCAGCCCCCCGCCCCGTCCCGCTGCCGAGCCCGGGGGCACCGGGGGGATCCCCCCGACCACCGGCACGGCCGCACCCCCTCAGCCCGCCAGGACCGCCACGCTGTCACCGCGGTCCCCCCTCGGGACCCGCTGCGCCGGCCCGTGCGGGGCCCCCCCGAGCTCCGTCCCCACGGCGGCGGGGCCGGGGCAGCCGTGAGACCGTTCCCCAGGGACTGCCGCCGCCGCCGCCGCCGGCGGGACCCCGCGGACCCTCCCACGCCGGCGGCCGCTCCGCCGCTCTGGTCCCGGCTCCCCCCCGCCGCGGGGCCCAGCCCGAGCCCTGGGAGGCGCCGGAAGGGCCGCCGCTCCGGGAGCCGCCCCCGCCCCGCCGCCCGCGGCCCCGCGCCCCCGCCCCGCCGTTACCTGGCGGGAGCCGCCGCTGGCGAGGGGCGGCCGGGCCGGGCCGGGCCGCGGGGCCCCTCACTCCATGGCGGCGGGCGCGGCCGGGCCGGCTCCCGCGGCTGCCCCGCTCCGGCGGAAAGCGGCGAGCGCCAGGAAGGGGGAGGAGACGCGCGGGCGGCGGGTGCGCGCGGGGGTGCGCCGGGAGCGACACCGACACCGGCACCGGCACCGAGCCGGGACCCGGCCGAGGCCTCCACGGCACCCGCGGGCCTCGCCAGCCCCACGGCGACACCCGCCCGCGGCCCCACGCCCGCCCCGTGTCGCCTTCGCCCACTCGTGACCCCACACCCGCCCATTCCCTGCCCCACATCGGCCCCATCCCCCCCCCGCCCCCCCCGCCCCCCCCATATCGGGCACCCACCCCCGGCCCCGCTCCTGCCCTATATCGCCCCCCCCGCCCCATGGCTGGGCTCAGTGCTGCTCTTCCAAGCCCACCGCTCGCCCCCCCCCGCCCCATGCTCGCCGGTCCGGCCCGAGGACGTGAACGGTGTCCCGGGAGCGGGGTGCGCACCGCGTTCGGGGTCACATGGCGGGGGGGGTCACACTATACGGGAGGGCCGCCGCACGGGGGTACCCCCGCGGGGGCCGAACGGGCCCGTTGCCCGCCCGGTGGTGCGCCTGAGGCCGTCTCGACACCCCTCGCCGGAGCGGGGGGGGGACGGCACCGGGCAGGGCCACACCGGTGCCGCCAGGGGGCGCTGCAGCACCGCCGGTGCCACCAGGGAGGGGCGGCCGTGGGCGTGGCCGGGGCCGTGGGCGGGACCGCGGGGTGCGAAACCCCGGGCCCGGTGCCCGCGATGCTCCGTCGCTCCTCACGCCGCGGCGCCCGTGAACCGTCCCTGCTCGGGGGCGCGGCCCCCCCGGTCGGGGAGTCTCCCCCCACCCCGTCGCTCGAGCGGTCCCCCGGGCAGCCGGCCCCTGCCATGCCCCCGGCAACGGGGCACGGTTCGGGGGTGCTCCGCAGTCCCGGAGCAGCGCGGCGCCCCCCGGGCCCGGGGAAGGGGGTCCTTGGCCCCACTTGGCCCCCCCAGATCCCAGTCCAGGGCAGCATCGAGGTGACCCCATCACAGCTGTCCCTCCACCCGTTCCCCGGGACAGCGGCAGGACCAGGACACGCAGCATGGCCGCCCAGGGGGGGCTTTGCAGCAGGACCCTCAACGAGGGGCGGCTGCAGGGGTGGCACATCCCTCCCAGGCGAGACCCCCACAAGGCCCCAGAGGTGCGAGGGGCAGTGATGGCCTCTGTCCCACAGGCTTTGGGGGGGCCACGGGGTGCAGTGCCCCGGGGGGGTCAGCAGGGCCCGGCAGCACCCACCAGGGCAGGGGGTGTGCGGGGAGAGGGCTGTGTGGAGCCCCCCAGGGGATGTTGGTGGGGGGCCATGTGTGGGAGGAATCCTGGTGAGCCCACAGCCATCCTGGCCACCTCCATTCCACGGGGACTGTGCAACTGCCGGGTGGCCTCTGGCGCAGCACTGGGGGGCACAGAGCAGTGCTTCTGACCCCCCCGCACCCCCCCCGGGTCACCCCCAGCCTGTGCACCCACTGGCCCTTCTGCAGGGCAGCTTCCCGGGAACATCTGGATCTTCCTCCCAAACATCTGGTGCAGCAGCAGCCCCCCCCCCGCCCCCCACCAGCTGCCTCTGGGCTGCTCCCCCTCCCGCGCCTCTGCCAGCACTGCTGCCTCACCTGGGTGTGGCAGGGGGGCAGGCATGCGACATCATTCTTTTAACAGATGACATCACTCGGGGGGGTGTTGCAGGCAGCTGCCTGCTAGTGGGTGCCTGCACTGCTCCCCATCACCAATCCTCCAGCACCCAGCCTCAGCCCCTCGCAGGCAGTGGCACTGCAGGGTGCTGGGGCAGATGGATGACGTCACGGCTCTGGCTCTGATGTCAGCGCTCTGGCTCTGCCATCACCGCCACGGCTGTGGGGGCACGGGAATGAGGAGGGGCTCTGCTGGGGTGGCGAGAGGCAGTTGGCCCCACAGGGACCCGCAGCTGGAGAAGGGACAGTGCGGTCAGAGGCATGCTGGCAGTCGTCGTGGCCCATGGAGGGGTCCGGGCTGCCAGACCCCCCCGGCTGGTGGCCCCCCCGCAGCTTGGGTCGTGTCTGAGGCCCTGGAGCCAGCTGGATCCCGAGGGCCTTTTGAAATGTCGCAATTATTGGCAGCGTGGCCCCAGTCTGGACCAGCCAAAAACGCAGATTCCGGTGACGGAGACGCATTACCAAACCTCTGAGGCGGGATGAGACGTTCCCTGCAGAGAAAAGGATGTTTTGGTGAGACGAGAACCAAAGGGTTTTTTTAGGGACAGAGCTGCTGGCCCCAGCCCACAGGGCTGTGCTGAAACCCCACGGTGGGCTCGTGGGGCAGAGCCAAGCGCCTCTGGCCCATGGCTGGGAGCTGGTGGCGAGCATGGGCGACCAGCTCTGCTCCTTCAGGAGCTGAAGTCGGGCAAGCGAAGCCCAACACCGCGGACATGGGGACCCCGCTGACAGGAGGGCTGCTCCCCCAACCCAGGCCTGAGTGCCGTTCCCCCCCTGGCGCTGGTCCCCACTGCTCCTCTGCAGAAGGACCCCACGGTGCTGCCCGGGTGTTTGCCCCAGGGGTCGGTCCCGCTGCCCACGGGGGCTCTGGGGACCCGCAGGGCACAGGCGAACGGGGCTGCTGGCTCGGTGCTGGCTCAGCTGTCCCCTGTGTGATCCCCGGTGGCGTCTCCAGCCTGGCCAAGGGGAGCGCGGCCGCCGCTGGCGGGGACAGGCAGGGACACAGCTGGGGTCTGGGCAACACGGAGGCACAGGATGCGCCTCCAGCATCATGTGAGGGAGCGGGACCTGCGGTGCTGCAGGCCGAGCCTGCCATGGCCCCCCTGGGCCTACCCCTGCCCATGCCATACCTATACCATGACCCTGCCCATACCTATACTACACCATGCCCTGGCCCATACCATACCTACACCATACCATACCCCTGCCCATACCACACCATACCTATACCGTGATTCTGCCTGTACCATACCTATACCATACCCCATACCATACCATACCATACCATACCATACCATACCATACCATACCATACCATACCATACCATACCATACCATACCATATCCCAGCCCACACCATACCCCTGCCCATACCATAGCACACCATACCTACACCATACCATACCCCGGCCCATACCAGTCCCCGGTCCCGGTCGGGGGGGCGCAGCTCCGGCAGCGCATGCGCACCGCGCGGCCGCCGCGTAGGACCCGACTCCCCCGACTCCCCCTCCTCCCCGTGCGGGCCCCCCCCCCCCCGCGCGCGGCGGCGACGGCTCGAGCCCAGTGACGTCAGGCGGGCGGCGGCGCGCGCTCCATCCCTCCCTCCCTCCATCCCTCCGCGGCGGCGGCGGCGCGCGCAGCCCCCCCCTCCGCCCCCGTCCCCGCCCCGCCGCCCCCGGCGCCGCCGCCGCCGCCCATCCCGGAGGGTCCGCCCGCCCCGCCCCGCCCCGCCCCCGCCCGCGCCCCCTCCCCCTCCCGCCGCGGATGTCGGTGCGCGGGCCCGGGACGCGCCGCCCCGCGGGCAGCACGGCGTGAGGAGCCGCCGCCGCCGCCGCCGAGCCGCCGGTAATGGGGCCGCTGCTGCCCCTCGCCGGGTGCCTGCTGGCCCTGCTGGCCGCGCCCGCCGCCCGCGCCCTCGAAGGTGAGTCCGGGGCCGGTCTGGTCCGATCCCCACCGCGGGCAGCGGTGCGGTGCTGTGCGGTGCAGTGCGGGGGGGGAGCGCCGCAGCTGCGCGGCCCCGCGGCCGCTGTCGAGGTCGCGGGAGCGGTCGGGCTCCGGCGGGGCCGCGGCGCTCGGCCGGGCCGGGGGGGCGGGGGGCGCTGCCGCCGCCGCCGCCGTGACAAAGCAGAGCGGGCACAGCCCGACGCCGCCGCGGGGGGGACCGGGGGGCACCGGGAGCGGGATCGGGCGGCGCGTCCTTCCCCGCGGCCGCGCCGCAGTAGAAGGATTTGCCACCCCACCCCCCCCCCCGTTCCCTCCCGCAGCTGCGTGTGGCCGCTCGCTCCCTCTCCCCATTTTCTCCCTCTTTCCCAGTTTCTGGGGACTTTCAGCCCCCTCTTTATCCCATTTTCCCCTGGGATCCAAAGTTGTCCCTGCAGCCACGCAGAAAAGTTGGAACTGGGTGCCACCGTGGGAGCCGGGGCCGAGGGTCCCTGCGGCTGGGGTCCCCCCTCTCCCCTGGGTTGCCCGTGACACTGCGGCCTCCCCCCGCACTCCTACTCTTGCACAACTGGGGCTGCTTTGCCTGGGGCCGCGATGGCCCCGCTGCGGAGTTTGGCCGTGGCCGGGCTGGTGGCACTGGGAGAATGTTTACCCAGTGATGGGGCTGTCCGTCCCTCCGTCTGTCTGTCCGTCCCTCCAGCCTCCACTGCCAGCCGCTTTTTTCCAAGCTGCGCACGTCTCTTCCCTGCTATTATTGATCTATTCAGTAAATACTTTAGCGAGCTCGTCAGCTCAATGGCCGGGCTTTTCAATGTGCGAGGGGCTGCTCTTGGCAGCCGGAGAGCGGTGAGGAGCTGGCAGCTGAACGCGCCGGCAACCAGCGGCGGCGGCGAAGTTCCTCGCAACGCCTGAATGCGTGGCGCAGGAGGCTGTTTTTCCCTTGAAAAGCAGAGGGATGGAGGTTCACAGTTGGCTCTCTGCGCTTCCTTCTTATGGATTCCCTCTGTCTGGAATGGCCTAACGAAGGCAGGAGACTGAAGCAACTGATCGGCGAGGGTGCTTTGGGAAGGTTTTCTCGTCCCCTCTCTGTGCCCACCTTGGAGCGGACCAGGCGAAGCTGCCTGCGTTTGGTGTTGTGGCAGTGCCTGACCCATCACTGGGTCGCAGGGATGGAGGAAGAGGAGGATGGGGCAAACACCAGATCCCTGCCCCAGACTGGTGTCTGGGGCTGCAGGAGACTTGAGCCTGTGGTTTCCATCCCTCTGGCCCCTCCTTGCCCCTGCTGGAGGTCCGGGCACTTAATTAGCATCCCTTGAAGGGAGGTGGCAGGAGCAGAGAAGCTCTCAGCACCCCACAGCCACCTCTGCTCAGCTGATACCCGTGCAGTCGTTAGCACAGGGTTGATTAACCCACTGGCACCCGTGTGGCAGTGCAGGTGATGTAGTTAACAGCTGAGCCCACCGGGGTCGCTGGCTCCTGGGGCCCCCGGAGGTGTCATCCCTGCTCGATGGTGGCTTGGAGCAGCAGGCAGATCCCAAAGTTGGTGGGGGCGGGAGGGACAGGCATCACTCATTGCATAAGCTGTGTTGCCTTTGGAAACGAGGCTGCGGAGTGATGATGTGCCGGAGGGAAGTTCTTCCATCCTCTTCTCCACCCGTGGGCTGGAGCGAGGCAAAAGCCAGAGCAGAGATGCCCCCTCCTTCCAGTGGCACTCCCCTCCCGAGGGGCTCCCCTTGGGGGTGATGGTGGGGGTGAAGTGGCTGTTCTGGCCCCCCTGGAGCCTTGGGCAGCCCAGCAGGGCAAGGGGTCCTCCGGAGAGCAGGGGAAGGAGCTGTGCGAGTCTGTGGGCGGGAGGAGGCAGAGGGGGCTCGTGAAGCACCCCGCTCCGGCAGGGGTGTGCTGGGCTGGCTAGGAAGCAGAAGGTGACACCTTGGTGGCACCTGAGCTGGTGCCATGGCCCCAGCGGTGCTGGCTGGGCTCTGGCTTCCCCGGCTGCAGGTCGCTTGGTGGGGCTCTGGGGGAACCGTGCCGGAGCTGGTGCTGCCCCAATGCCAGAGGTGGTGGGGTGCAGGGTCCCCATCCTCGTACAGAGACCCAACTCCCCCAAACCGCTGCCTTGGTCTGCAGCACTGGAAGCTGTGCGTTTGTCCTGGCTTTGGCTGCAGGAGGACGGGGGGGGGGGGCGCAAAGTCCAGCGAGGGAGGGGGGAAACTCTTCCAGGGGGACAAAGGGCACTGGTGCGTGGCTCCCATCTGCCCGCTCTCTTCTGCCGCTGGCTGGGTGGCATGGCGGTTCCCTGCGTCATGCTGTCTCAGCGGGCAGAGCTGGGCAGGCTTCGGGAGGGGAGCGAGGGGTACGTCGGGGATTGCCCCATGTCTGCCTTGGAAATACTGGTGGTTAAGGGTGGCTGCAGTGTTTTAGTGCAGTGCTTCCCTCTCGCCGTCTTGGTGGTCTGGCGCGTCTCGGGTGTGCGAGGGGAACGTGTGTGCCCACGTGTGTGCACGCGCTGTTTCCCTGGGCGTGTGGGTACGTGCCCGGAGCCACGCTGGGTTCAGCGGAGGTGAAGAGAGGAGCGTTTGGGGGCCGCTGGGGGGGAGAAGGCAGGAGCTGTCGGAGGGACCAGGACTGCCCATGGGGACCAGCTAGCGGCTCCTCCGTGCAATGGTGGGAGGGGAGGGTGCCCACCATCCCCATGTGGAGTGTCCCAGTGAGACCCGGCAGAACTTGAGGTTCCTGGGAGCACTGTGGGGCTCTGCCCCGGCACAGGAGGTGCTGTGCTGTGGGATGCCAGCGTGCCCCGGTGCTGCTGTGGTGTCTGGAGGAGAGGGCTGGGCTCTGGCCCCTGTCCCATGTGCTCCCTGTCCAGTGACATGCACTGATGTCGAGAGGACAGGGCAGCAGTGCAGCACCCCTGGCAGAGCCTGGCAGTGCCACCCGTTTTGGGGTGAAACCGAGGTGTTGCCTTCTCACTGTTTCCAAAGCCATTTCGAGGCATTGTGGGCGGCGCGGAGGTGGGGACAGCCATGACGTCCCCCTGTCTTTGGTGTCTCAGCCCCACCACTCACCCCTTGTCTTCTCTCTGTGCTGTTTCCATGTGCTCAGCAGGAGCGGGGGCTGCTCGCGCCCTCCAGCTGGTGATGCTTTTCCCCTGGTGCCGAGTACCAGTCAGGCTGGTGGGGAGCAAAACCCCCCAGTCCCCTCTGTTCCTCAAAGGCCACGGCCACTGGAGCCTCCTCTTCTGCAGGAGCTGACTCCACGCTGGTGTTTGTTGGTTCCTCTTTGCTGCCTTTTACCTGTACCTGACCCGCGGCCGGCTCCCAGCACGGCAGGGCTGGTTGCCCGCTTGGTGCGCCGGCTGGCATGGGCTCAGCTCTGCTGCATGTGGCATCCCCGTCTCCCCGCAGAAACAGCAGGATCAGGGCGGAAAGGCGGAGACAAATTAAGGGAAAAGCTGTGTAAAACAGCTGGTACGTGGGGTCCCCAGAAACACCGACCTCGAGTCCGCTGAGGGGGACACACGAGCAGCTTTGAGGCAGGAGGGTTGGCCCCAAAAGCTGTGTCCTCCCACAGACTGGGATGAGGATGTTGGGGAAAAGACCACAGTGGGTTGAGCTCTCCTTCCCCCTTTGGGAGGGTGTGGGGGGACCCGCTCGAGGGCTGCGGTAGTGTCCCCTTATCTCCTGGTGTTTGCTGCGTTACGGGCTGAGACTGGGGGGCTATGACCGAGGACAGGACTGGGTGAGGAGCCCTTTGGGCAGAGACCAGGAGCATCGTTGCCCTTCGTGGAGGTGGCATTGTTGGCCAGGTGGGGATGTTGGGGGTCTGCGGAGCCGCACTCATGTGCACCGTGGGCTGTGGGTTATTGCATGGCTCATTCCTGCACGGCAGCAGCGCGAGCAGCCGGCGTTGGAGAGGAGGGAGCTGCTTTTGCTGTCAGGTGGATCCTGCCGACGAGGTCTCGGCACCATCTCGCGAGCTCTGGGGAAGCTTTGCGGGGAGTGGGGCTGCCCACGTGCTCCTGCTGCCCCCACTCCAGACACCTTCCCCCCCCCAGCCCCTCCCCGGGGGACGGGTGTCCGCAGCTGTGGGTTCTGCTGCCCCGTGGGGCATCGACGCCCCGGGAGGCAGGAGGAGCTGTGACCACCCACTGCACTTTGGGATTTTGGGATGGCTTCCCGAACCCATGCTCCCCATGGATGGCCTTCCAGCAGGGACTCTGGCCAGCTCGTGCCCTGAGGAGCCACTCCAAAACAGTGCGGGGAGCACATGCCTCTGCGAGTGCCCTTTGCCCTGGGAAGGGGGTGCATGGGGGTGCTTCCAAAACCACGGGACAGCCTGGGGCAGTGCGGTCAGGGCCAGGCCCTCGGGAGTCATCAAGACCCCAGGGTGGGACAGGCTGTGCCGTGGTCCTGCTGAGTCACCACGATTAGCACAGTGGTAACCAGCGGGTGACACCGTGGCTTTGTCACGGGGCCGGAGGTTCCTCTTCCAGGTGTTGAAATGATTTTGGTTCCCAGATCCGTGTTGAGCACCTTCTTTGTGCCAACCCCGCGGATAAATCCCTCGCTCTGTGCCCCCAAGACCTCCCCAGCTGACCCATGGCCCTGCTTGGGGCTGCCCCTCTCCGAAAGCCGCCTGCCTGCTCACAGTGCCTTGGCCACGCACAAAGTCATTCTGCTTCCAGTTCATCCCAGCACGTCGTGGGGCTTGGCTGGAGCACTGGGGATGAATCTAGTGGTCCCAGGGTTGGGAAACGGGCTCCTTGGAGATGGTGCGGGCTCCTGGTCGCGGTGGCGCGTGGCTGACTCATCCGGTGAGCAATGGATGCATCTGCCCGTTTCCTTCTTGCGGTCCCTGCTTTGCCAGGCAGACAACACTCTCCTTGTGCTTGGACTGAATTTTATCTCTGTCACCTCCTGGAGCGTGCGTCTGGCCATGTTCCCGTGGATGTCCCTCTCTGTGCGGGGACGTTCGGATCCTCAATTGGCATCCGTGGGCTGGGGTCCCTCAGGCAGCCCATCCCCCTCTGCCGCCGCCATGGGGGTGATGCTCCCCATGATCCTGCTGGCTCCTCTACACGAAGCAGCTGCTGCTCCCCAGGGAGGGGGGAGGATGCATTTCTGGGCCCTGTCTGCATCGCGGTGGTGCAGAGGAGCGCCAGCGAGGCTGCTGAGCCCAGTGTTGCGCTGGGGGAACAGCTGGCACCATTGCTGCCGGACCCAGTGCTGCGTGTGCAGGGGGTTGTCCCATCCCAGGGGTGCAGGACATGCTTGGGGGACCCTGTGGGTGGTTGGGTTGGCTGGCGGCGCCTGGGCTGGATGGGTGAGTGCCGGGGCCTGGCTGAGCACATGGGGAGGTTTTGCATCCGGCGCCGTCTTCCACTGGGTCAAACAGAGCATCGGCCCTGTCCGCGCTGCAGCTTGCCGTCGAGGGGGTGCGTTTTCCTCTCCTTCGGGTGTTGCAAGCCCATGCAAGACCGACTGGAGCTATTTGCAGCCCGGGTTTTGCTGTTGACTTAACTTTTCAGTCACTTCCACTTAATGTACCTTGGCAGGCTGACCTGCCAGCGGCGAGCAGCAGCAGCAGCAGCAAATATTTTCAGCATTTTCTAATTCGGCTCAAACTTCTTGTTTTCTTCGCTCTGTGCCTCTTATTTTAAGAAGGAAAAGTACTGGGTGGGCCTTGAGGGCTGTTTTGCTGGATGCTACTCTCTTGCGCTAGGTTGCTTTCCCCAACACAGTCCAGCCATTTCTAGGGCTAAATATAGACTCACAATGTCCTTTCTTAGCCAGGGGAGCGGAGCAGACCAGAGCTGCAGTCATGCAGATGCTTTGCAGGGTCAGAGACGGTCCCAGCACTGCTTGAAGCGGAGGGCTCGTGGGGTTGGCCACCGAAACGTTGGGTAATGACCTCGCTGGCAGCTCAAAGTGTCTCCAGTGGGACCACACTCGAGGTGCTGCTGAGGGGAGGGGTGGGAAGAGCAGCCTCAGCTCTGGGGAGCGTCATCCTGCTGCGAAGGTGCAAGCGGGTCTGTCATGTCCAAAACGTGTGGACTGAGGCACTGGTGGGAATTGCGGCTGGCTGGGAGGCAGTCTAATTGAGGTGGAAGTCACATCTTTAATTGAGTGGACTAATTAGCCTCTTGCAAGATAGTGTTTCTGCAAATGAGACCGCGGCAAGGATGGGCGGGCGTTGGCAGTCGCATCGGTGCGTGAGGTGGTGACGGGCAGGTGAAGGGCGCGTCGAGCGTGCGGTGCACCGGGTCAGCACCAGGGGCTGTTGGCATGGGGGTGAGGGAAGGAGTTGCTGCTTTTAGACTTGCCACAGGACTCGGGCTTCTGGTCTGTGTTCCGTGGCGACCGAACTGAGGAGGAGGAGGATTTTGGCTGTGGGGGACGAAGGCTTCCGCAGCCCTGGTGCTGCTGCTCCTCTGTCCCCGCCTGGCTGGGGGTGGCTGGCTTTTGTTTGCTGTGGGCTGCCAGGCAAATTGTTGTTTTAATCTGCCGAGAGCTCTGAAACGCATCAATCTCGTCCATTTACTTAATAAGGCGCAGCTCTTTGTTTGCCGGCGCCACCGTGCGTCGTGGTGTGCAGGGACCAAGCGCTGGCGGGGTCCCGCATTCACACAGCGGTGCATTGTAGCTGGTGAACAGTCAAGTGTCTCGACTGCTCGTGCCGCCGGTGAGAGGGGCTGCGCCGGGGGGTGCCCACACCTCGTGCTGCTGCATCACCTCTTTGAGGCTGAGTCCCTCCTGGTGTCCCCTTCCTCCGCGTCACTGCGACCCGGAGGGGGCAGAGTCCCCCGATGTCACAGTAGCGCACACTGGCACCTCACAGGTGCGCCCAGTGATCTTGCTCTTCGTGCCATGCTCAGAATATGAATATCGTGGCCTAAAGGATCGCAGGCGAACACAAACGCTCGTGCCATGAGTGTGACGCTGCGGCACTGGGGAGCGGCTGCGCTGCCCACCGTGCCCCTGTCTGCTCTGCAGCTGCCGGACCGGTGGGGTTGCTGCCGGTGGGGCTGCTGGTAGGTGCCCACCTTGTGTGTGCCCACCGCAGCTACTCGGAGCAGCCTCGTCTGGGGACAGGCACGTTGCTCGTCCCCAGCTGCCGTCGATGCCCTCAGCTGTGCCCAGCTGGGTTTCGGGCCAGGAGAATGGCTCCAGCTGATGCACGGCGCTCGAGGGCGGCTCTGACCCCGGGGCCAGTGGCATCCCGAGTGTGTGGCACTTGCAGCGTCTGTGTCCTCCCTCGGGCGCGTGTGCCGGCTCGGTGCAGGACCCCATCCCTCCGGGCAGCCGGCGTGGGGAGCAGAGCCGGGCAAAGGCTGTGAAGGGTTTCCTGCCGGCGCTCAGCGCCGCGGGTGTCGTGGAGCCTTTTTATTGTTTGGAAAAGGAAGCACTTGGGTTTAATACTTCCCGTGGCGGCTGCCTTCCCAGCGGCCCAGGCGGATGCTGCAGGGCACTGGGGGCAAGTGCTATGTGGAGGGTCGGGCTGTGCCTGCGCCTCCACTCCGGGGCTGGCCACAGCCACTGCCATTGCCCCCGAGCAGGGACCCACGGTTCCCGGGTCATTTCCAAGGAGGGAAATTTCCTGTCCTGCTCCTGAAAACATCAGCTGAAATGTCTGCAGGCCGGTGGCCCCGTCTGTGCCGTGGGACATGTCCCCTGCTGCTCCTGGCGGCTGCTCCTGGCAAGGCCGGTGGCCTCACAGTGGCTCAGTGCCTGCACCGCTTCCCACTGCGGCCCCCGGCCACCGCTGGTCCTTCCAGGTGGGTTCGCTCAGCGTCTCCTCTCGCGGCCTGGAGGGTGTTTTCCCTGCGGAAGTGCAGATTTGGAGCCTAGCGCCGCGCTTACACACCAGCTTGGTCTCCTCTGCAACTCCTCCTCCATTGCTCCTCCGCAACTGCTCCGATGCCATCGTCCGTTGAAACCTGCCCGGCCCCACATCCTTTTCGCCGCGTAAAATTTTAAAGCTTCTTTTCCTGCAGCTTGCAGAAGATAAAAGCAGACAAACCAGGATCCCTGACCTGCAGGAGCCGCCTTGGAGCATCCGAGCAAACTGGGCGAGCGGTTCATTGCTGGCGTAGCCAAGCTGCACTGGTGGAGATGCTGAGGGGTAGGGTAGCGCCTGGGACGCAGCATCACAGCAGCCATAACTGTACTGGATTCCTCTTTATTCATATTTACCAGCTATAAACAGATGGGACATCTTACCATGCTGAGGACTTTTTTCCCTTTACCTCTTAAAATACAGCTGCACAAGGAGCGCTGCGGCGCTGAGAAGACCTGCCCCGGTCCCTTGGCACGGCGCGCGGGGACACAGCGGGTCCTTCTCCGGTGATCTGCACGGCTCATCTGAGCAGCAGCGGTGACAAGCCCGGGCGTTGTGTGGTGGCCTCGCACGTGGCTTTGGGGTTCACTCTGCTGTTTCTGGGTTTCCCCCTGCCCCGCTCGGGTTTGGAGCTCGCTGTTTGGGTGGTGGCTGTGGCTTGTGGGCACGGGGGCTTGGTCGCCCACCTGGTGCCCATGTCTGGGGCCGGAGCTGCAGTGGGAGGGGCAGTGCCGGGCTGGTGCGGCGGCCTGGGGAGTGAAGCAGGGATGAGCTCCAGCATGGACCCCCTCGAGCCGCAGTGCTGTGCAGCTGTCTGAGGATGCTGAGGTGCTGTGGACTGCAGCTCTGCGAAGCCGCTGCAGGACGTGCCTTCCCAGGATGCACTGTCAAGGAAACCCCAAACCTTCCCCTGTCCCACACAACCGCCTCGCCGGTGAGCATGCACTTGCTGTGGAAGCTGCCGTGTGGCCTGTGCCTGGAAAGCGCTGGCGCAGGTGTGGTGTCCGCCAGCACGAGGGCTCTTCCCTGGCCGGGCTGGGAGGCAGTGGTTTGTTGTGGCTGTGTCCTCACGTGCTGGTCGGGGCTGCTTTTGGGGACTGGGGACGGGAGTAGGGGGTGGCTGGCAGCCCTGCGCAGGCAGAGAGCGCTGGCAGGAGTGGGCACAGGCTGCGGCGCTGCTATGGGTTGTTTTCTCCTGGGGAGACCTTGACAAGAGCAGGAGATGGTGTTGTGCGATGGGTGGCGTGGGGGCTCTGTGACCTTGTCCTCCCCAGAGCTGGGAGATGCTCCCCAGAGCGCACGGGTCCCCGGAGGACCTCAGGAGGGGACCCGGTAGCTGGAGATGGAGCTGGGTCTCCAGGTTCTCGTTCCCCCTCCTGTTGCTCTCCAGCCTCCTGGAGCCCCTGCGTCTCCTGGGGGACAGGATGGTTGAGTGAGGGGGGCGACTTCTCCCTGCCCCGCTGGGGTGGGACCCCCGGTGTGCTCCCTGCTGGGACCCGCAGGGGTGACCACCCTGAGGTGGGTCCCCGCATCCTCGGTCCCCGTGAGCCGGGGCTGTCCGGGTCGTGGCTGGCGTGGGGGCTGCGTTCACACGGGCAGGTGGAGCAGAATCCAGAGCAGCTCTCCGCGCGAATGCGCTGCTCAGGAATAAAAGTCCCTTTATGCCGGAATAATTAGTGTACTCAGAGCACGCTAATTATTCTGGGATAAAAGTGACTTTTATTCCGGCAGAGTGTCCTCTCAAAGGGCCCTTTCTGCCCGCTCCCGGGGCACAATAGCTGCTCTGCTCCGTTTCCCCATCTCAGACAAAGTCCTTATTTGCGAAGCCAGCGAAATTGAGTTGACTAATGAATTAAGGCCAATGGTTTTGGCCTGGCTCCAGTGCTTTGAAAGCCTTGGCGAGCTGATGCCCGTCCGGGCAGGAGGGAAGCGCGGCACCCTCCTGCCCCGGCAAAGCCCCTGCCGCCGGCTGCCTGCAGCCCCGGGCTGCGCCACGGCGTTCCGGCAGCGTCCTGCCCCCTGATTCAGCTGTCCAGATGAAATGCCTATTAATCTATAATGTGCAATTGCTTTATTGCACAACGCAGGCAGGTCTCTGGAGGAAGCGTTATCAGCTTTAGCCACAAGCCATAAATAACTGCCTCCAGTGCAGAACACTATATTCTGTTTGGGTTCCCAACTGCCCAGGGTGTAAACATCCCACTTCTCATTGCTAGAATAAATAAAGGGAATAAAACCTTCTGAGCAGGTAGAGGGGGTGGGGGGGGCCTCCGCAACAGCCCCCCCCCACCAGCTGGGGGGTCTCCTGCCCACTGTCGCTGCCTCCTCCCCACCCTGGGGCAGGAGAAGGGCTGACCTGGGGCGAGGGGAGAGCGGGGCGTCCCCCTGGCAGGGATGGCCGCCGGCCAGGGACGGCTGCAGCCCATCCAACTGCACCGAGAGGACTTAAGCCCCTTTCTCTTGGCTGCAAATGCTTTTTTTTTTCTTTTTTTTTTTTCTTCTTTTTTTTTCTTTTCATTTAAATTGCAGATAAGCTGCAAAAAGAGAAAGAAATAAAAAAAAGCATGAGTCCTCCTTGAAACCCCCTCCACTGCGTGGCTGGAGCCTGCCCCTTCTGCCCCTCCCCACCATGTTTTGTATGATCGAGCTCTTTTTTTTTTTTTTTTTCCTTTTTTTTTTTTCTTTTTTTTCCTCCCAGTTCTGAAAATGCCGTGGGTTCGTTTCATCTGGTTCCATCTCCTGCCATTTTTCAGCTCATTCTTCTGCGGACCTCTCCATGGGGCCAGAGGAAGGAGGGGGACGGGGGGGATTGCACTCCGGTGCAGATCTCCCAGCTTCTGAATTTGGTTTAAAATGCAAATTTTTTTTTTTTTTCTTCCCCCCCATCTTTTTTTTTTTTTTTTTTTTTTTTTGTCTTTTTAATGCATTTCATCTGAAGGCGGTGGAGCTGCCGGGGATCGGGAGAGGAAGGGGCTGGGCAGGGGGGGGAGCACATTCCTCCCAGCGCGTCCAGATTTCCTGATGCGTATTCGCATTTAAATCGTCTCCCCCTGGATCTGTTTGAAGTCAGGTGGCCGCGGCGCTGTCGACGATGAAAGCCGCCCTTGGGAGCCACAATATCATTTTATTCCCCTTCCCCCTCCCTGCCGGGGAGGACGGATGCTCTCCGGCAGCCTCCATCTTCCAACCTTCTCACCCCGCTGCCCATCCATCGTCCTTCTCCCTCGTCCTCCTTTGTCTGAGCCGGGACGCAGTGCTGGCCGGTCCCGGGAACCCCATCCTGGGGTGGAGGTGTTGGGGGGGCTGCGCTGGGTGGGTGCTGGGGATGGATTCTGAGGCGCTTCGGCGCAGTGTGTGCTGTGGGCGCTGCCAGGGCTTCTCCCCTGCGCCCTGCACTGTGTCACCTCCTGTGCTGCCCCGGACATGGGGCTCTGCCACCTGGGGGGCAATGGAGCTGGGGATGTCCCTGGAGGGGGACGTTGGCGTCCTGGCTGCACCCCGAGGTACCCGGTGCAGGAACCCAGTTGCTCCCAGTCTTCGCCCTGGTGTCCCTGGGGAGGGACGGGTGTCACTCGCCCTGGGGAGTGCCCGCGCGGGCAATGGAGGGTGCGCAGAGCGTGGCCCCGTGGATGGCTGTGCCGAGGGCTGTGCTGTCCCCAGCAGGGTGGTGGGTTTCTCTGGGGGGGCTGCCAGGCAGCGCCGGGGCAGCGGATGGGACCCATCGCACATGTCCCACTGGGCAGTGGGGGCGAACACGTGGGGTGACAGTCCCGGCCGTACCCCAGGATGGGGCTGGGGGCCGACGGGACGGGACCTTCCAGTTGGTTCCAGAGAGCATCCCCCATGCAGTCAGGGGAGATGAGCCAGGGCCGGAGAGGGAAACCAGGGAAGGCCACGGCACGCTGCAGGATGCGCCGGATCAGTGCCCAGAGTGGCGGTTGGGGGCTCTGCCGGCACTTCTCTTTGGTGGGACATTTGTTGTTGGTTCCAGTTCGCCTCCTCAGCATCTCTAAAAACCCTTTGAGTTGCAGCAAACCCCCTCAAGAGCCCATAGACCGCCCTTCTCCTCGGCCGGGGTGCGCTTTTCCAGCCATGGCCTTTCCGATGAATGGTGTTTTGCCACTGTTCCAACATCTCAGGCGAAGCAGAGGCGCTTTTCTGTGCAAAATTGTCTTTTTTTTTTTAAACAAGGTTAATGCCTCATGATTTAAATGCAATAGGCAGACTTAAAAGGAAAGGGGGGGGAAATAAATGTATTTTAAAGTCAATATTTACTTAGCGATTGGAGGGTCCCCTCCCCCCGGCCCGGGCGTGCATACCTGTGGCTTCGTCGGCGGGAACGGCCGGGAGTGCACAGCGACGTCATTCATGGATGCGGCAGCGGCTGGGACGGAGCAGTGGATCTGGTTTGAATATTGGAGGGGGCCGGATGGAGGAATTGCAAAAATGCATTTGAACTGTTTAGAAATCTTGTATTTAAACGCAAAACAAACAAATAAGCCTTCCTTTCCCCTTCCCTTTGAAAAAAAATGTGCCTACAAACTTTGGGTTTTGTTATTTTAAATGTCTCTATTACCCCGTCTAGCTTTTTGGAGTCAAAGGACACGGCAAATTTACATTAGTTGCCAGCTTGCAAATTCTGCACAAACTTCTGCACAGCGCTGTGCCCCTGTGGGGATTTGGGGTTTCAGCATCAGCCTCGTGGCGTCGGCCCCAGACCCCAGACAGAGGCGGAAGAGCTGAGGGGTGCGTGTGCGTCCCGGTGTTATCTATCCTGGTGTCTGTCCCGTGGCTGCAGAGAAACTCTGGGAAATCAGAATAGTCCTGAAAGCACCAAAAAGGAACAAATCACATTTTTTTTTTTTCTGAAATTCAAGGACAAAGGATGGGCGATGTGGAGGAGAAAGATGAAAGTATAAGGTGACTCTGATTTTTGTGTTTGGTTGATTGGGCAACTTGGCCGATCTGCCGGCTCGGTGCTGTGGGACCGCATGGCAGTGCTTCGGGGGGGTCCCGCAGGGAATACAGCTTGGCTGTTACTGGGGAGAGTGGCCTTGGAGTTGTGGTGTGCTGTGGCCGAGTGATGTCCTGAGGGCTGAGTGGACCGGGAGGGACGATGGGACATGGTGTTCAGCTGCCTGATGGGACAGGCTCTCCCCTGGGGAAGGCAGTCAGCCAAAAGCGGCCAAAATCGGCCGAAATGGTAACTGAGAGCAGAGCAGACTGTGGCAGTGGCTCCCCCGGCACCTTGGCCTGCGTTAAGTCTTCATGGCATGCACTGGCACACCCCTGGTGCCAACACGCTCGGGATGGTGGTGAGATTGCCGTGGCTCGATGGGGCCGGAGCTTGGCAGATGCCACCATTGCTTGCCAGGGCTTTGCCGTCCCCCCGATGGTTTCCTGCCCAGTTTTTGCCCTCTAGAACAGCCTGGCAGATTTTTGTCTCGCCAAGGCAAAACGCTGGGGGTGTCCAGCTGGGTGTGCTGCATGTGTCGCTGCAGCCCCTCTCACCCGTCCTGGCGCGGTACAGGGCGAGCTGCCGCAAGCCGCCGGGGCCGAGCCGTGCACTGGGCGGGTTTGCGGACCTCAGCGCAGGGCAAAGCGCAGCTGTGTTTGTGCAGCGCCCGCAGTGCGTGTGTGCTTCGGCAGTGCGCGGAGGGGAGCGGGTGGATGGGGACGGAGACCTGGGAGGAATGTGGAGTGGATTTGTTTTTCTCCCTCTCGAGCGTTCTTCCCCCCCAACCAGAACATCTGTTTTGCAAATCACGCTCATTCCAGTCCGTATTTATGGCCAGCGCTGTTTCCTTTGCGGAGTATCGGCCGGCCACCGCCTCCCGAGGAGGGGAGGAGGAGTTCGGCTGAAGAGGAAAGTATGTCTTGCTCCGGCAGAGTTCTGGAGTGTTTTTGTGGTTTGCGCCCAGTCTGTATGGGTTCTCATGCCGTACTCATCTGCGCGCTGAAGGTAACTTGGCTTCTGCTCAAGGTGGAGACCTCCTGCTCTCTCCCACCTCCCCAAAGAGTCCATTTAAATGGAAGTGTCAATTTCTTGCTTCAGGCAACAATGAAATGTGTTTTGTTGTGTTTCTGTAACTACCCTTTTCCCCACCCGTGTCCGTGGGGCGGTGGGCGCTCGGTCCCGTCCCGCCTGGGAAGAGATCGCTGCCGCTCCGTAAACCCAAGGGGGGGTCTGCTCCCACCCCCCACTGCAGAAGAAGGATCCCCTTTCTTGCACCCAAATAGCCATTTATTTATTTATTTATTTTTAAGTACAATTTTTTTCCCCTCTGTCCCTGTTGAATTACTTTTAAGCAGGGATCTCTCCTCCGACTGCCAAAGAGGGACGTGTTTTCGGCGGGCGGCTCTTGCAGCTGCCCCGGCCCTGCTCTGAGCTGGCCATTGTGCGCTGCATGAAGGCGCCTTTATTCTCCGAGCCGGAGCCGGAGCTCCGCTCTGCGCTGCCATTGCCGCTTCTGCTGGTGCGGCCGCCTGGCTCGCGGCACGGCATTTGGCTCCACGTGAAGGATGCATTAATGGACACCTTCTCTAATTGTCCACCTGGCACTGAGGCATCTCCACACTTACTCTGGGGCCATTTAACTTGCTGGGAACATGCCGTGGAAAAACAGAAAGTGCATGGTGCTGCGGAGCCCGCAGAGCCGTCTGCCGAGAGGGGCAGCGATCTCCTTCCCTCCCACAGCAGTTGGCGTGTGAAAGCGCCACTGGAAACCGCGTGGCCTTGCGCTGCGGAAGCTCTCCTTGTGCTCGGGCATGGCGGAGGGAGGACAGTGGGTGGTTTGAGCCAGGTCTGGGTACAGCTTTGCGGTGGGTCAGCGTGCCCTGCAGCGGCGGGACTGCGCGCTGGGGGGGACATGACTGAGCTGGAGCATCGCCACCTCTGAGAGGAGTGGGAGTGAGCAGTGTGTGTGCCCTGGGGGCAGCTGTCTTTGAGAGCACTGGTGCCTGTGCAGCCTGACAAAGTGTGTGCGAGCGACATTTCAGTGCTTGGAAGAAATCCTGCGTGTTCTGCTCCTGCGCAGGGGAGCTGCGGCAGCCTGAATGTGGCCAGCCCTGGTGCGGGGCTGCCCATGCGGCACATGGGGATGCCATCCTCGAGCGAGGGGAATGTGCCTGGGGAGCACCTCAGCTCCAGGACTGGTGTCTCCGGTGCAAAACAAGATCCCGTCTGGGCTCTGGTTTCTCCTCTTGTGCAGATGCAGCCCCGCAGCGAGTGGCTGGGACGGGGCAGTGGGCTGGGGAACATGTGCCGGGCGTTTGCCCTCCTCTTGCTGGGGGTCTCCCTGCTCCCCTCAGGGGCAGGAGGCAGGTCAGAGGCTGAGCTTGACCCGGTGGAGATGGTGGCCACTGTTGGCCTGGTGGGTTCCTGGGTGCTGGCTGTGGTTGGTTGGGCAGTTGCGGCAGCCGTAGGTCACTTTGTGGTTGCTGGAGACCTGGGAGGGTGAGGGAGAGCAGGAAAACCAAGGGAGTGTCGTTTCTTTGCTGTGGTTTTGTTAATGAATCTTGCATTTGGTGTGCTTGTGGCTGGGAGGTGGAGGCGGAAGATGAGCTCCTGCGGGAAAAGGGGGCGGCGGAGCCGGCTTCGGCAGAGAGCTGGTTGCAGGAGGTGCTGGTCCCCACACTGCCAGCCCTGCGCTGCCGTGTCCCGCAGGAGGAAGGGGACAGGTTTGGTCTGCAAGACATCCCTCGCCAAAAGAAGGTGGTGGTGGTGGTGGAGGGGGAGGCATCTGCTCATAACCAGGGATGTTTCATCCATTTTGATACGTCCAGTCTCCATCTTGATTGCGCTGAGCTCCCTGTCGCGGTGTCAAGCCTCTCCCACTGAGCAACGCTCCAATGCTGCCGACGCTTTACAGAGAGAAGGGCAGCGAGGTTTGTAGAAGGTGGTACTGCTCAGTCAAACTGAATGACATCAGACAAAACTCTTTTGCAGGCCTGAGGAATCATTAGCATTACACGGTGGGGAAAGGTCCCTCCTACCCTTCAAGAACCATGATTTGGACTGAGGACTGGACCTTGCCCATCCTCTTCCCTCTCAGCATCCCCACTGCAGACCAGGCAGAAGCTGCCCGGACCTGGTTGCGGCAATTCCTGTGGCAGGAGCTGCGGAGAAATCACGGCACTGTTGCTGCCTGCCGGGAGCCCGTGGGCGCACTGGGCTGTGAAACGCATGAGCTGCAGCATTCGCAGAGGCTCCTGGCCGTGGCGCTGCTTGGTGCAGCTGCAGTGAGGGAGACGCAGAGACACCCTGTTCCGTGGGCTGAGGAAAAAGTTAAGCAGATCCTTGGAGCAGGGAATTTAGCATAAGACTAGGGATGACACAGAATAAAGGTTTAGGGAATTGAGTGTGTTTGACTGCCTTTGCTTTTAACAAACACTTACGGTTGCGTTTCATTGGGTTTTCAAGATTTCCTGCCTTCCCAAGGGCTCGCTGTTCAGAGCAAAAGCTGCAGTCGGCGGGGAAGCGTTCGCCGCAGCGAGCTGCATCCCTGGGAAGAAAGGGAAATGCCTACAGACCAGCAAGAAGATGCCAGAGCCGGGGGGAGGCTGCGGGAACCGCGGTCTGCCACGTGCCAGGGCGACGGCCCCCGCCTGAGAGCCCCCGGCACGGCTGGTCAGCTTCGAAGCCGACACGGCTTCGCTGCTTCGACCCTTCCCAGCTGCGGCCCTGCCGCAGCATCCCCTGCGAATGGCAGCTCTGGTACCCCCATCTGTGTTACCAGGATGGCTACATACGCATTTTTTCAGCTTTGGCACTGCCCCCCCCCCCCCCCCAGCGTGGGTTGGCCAAAAGAGACTCTGGCGCAGTGGCGGCTGACAGGCGAAGCGCAGCGCGGCAGTGCTGGGGATGGGCGAGGGTCTCTGCCTTCCCTCCCGACTGCGGCCCTTCGGCGAGGGGGATCGGGCGGGCTCTGCTGGGGGAGGGGAGGGCAGAGACCCCCCATAGCAGCCTCTGCTCGGGGGGGTGCAGTGACGCCCTCATTGCAGCCAGCCTCCTCGAGGTGCCAGTTTCGGGGGAGGCAGAGCCCCCCTAGTCCGCAGCCGCCTGGGAGGAGGGCATGGGGGCTCTTCCCAGCCCTGTCCCATCCCGGGGGTCAGGCCAGTTCAGTGCTTTCGTTTTTCCTGCTGGATTTTGTTATGACTTTTGTTTTATTTTGCCAACCCTCCCCGGGAGCACCGTCCTAGCCCTGCATGTGCGTTTCCTGGGTGCAGTATGGATGGAAAACCCATCCTGCTGCTGGTGCTGTCTTTGTGATTTAAAAATGTTACTTTTTAATTTGTCCTCATTTGGGTTTTCTTATTTTTTTCCATGTCTTTTTTACTGTCTAGCATAGAAAATAAACCGCCTTTGGCTCCCAGGAGCTAATTCATCCAAGTTAAATGATCTTTAAAATCTGTTAGCGCATCATGGATCTCAGTTCCTGTTTTCTCGCAGTGTAATTAATGCTTCAGTTTAAATTTTCTCCTTTCCTTAGGGGCAAGGTTGATGGATCTGATGCCAGGCTAAAACTTTTGCTGAGCCATTAGGAAGAAATCAAACTAAAAGCAATCTAGTCCTTAATTTAAATTTTATTTTTTTTAAATAACTTGTCTTTGGGAAGAAACTGATCTTGTTTATTATCATTATTTCTTTTCTCATCCAGCACCGAAGACATGTAGCCCTAAACAGTTTGCATGCAAAGATCAGATTACGTGCATATCTAAGGGCTGGCGCTGTGACGGGGAAAAGGATTGTCCGGATGGCTCGGATGAATCACCCGATATATGTATGTATGCCTTTCCTTCCTAATAATGTTCTTTGGTTTTGTTTCATCCACTCTCTCATTGCACAGTCGTTTCAGGGTCCCAAACAGGCAGCATCGCACAACCGCTCTACCTCAGCTCCTGTTTCTCCCGTAGTACCCAGAGTCCGCAGCACCTCAGGGGGGTGGGTACCACTCGTGGCAGGGGTCCAAGCCGTCCGTCTCTCCGTCCTCCCTTTATCTCCCTCACCGCTGCTCCCGGGGCCTCTGGCTCCGGGACCGTGATCCATCGTAACAAAACAGCCTCCTGGGAACGGGGTATCACTGATTTATGCTTTGTTTCCATCAAAATTGGTTTCCACAAGGAAAGCAGAGTCCTGGAGGTGAGGACGCAGCGAGCCGGGTGGGGGCATGGGGTCAGCTCTGCCACAGCAGCATCCCTTCCTCGGGCGACTGAGCCTCCAGTGCCTCCGGTGCCTGGTGTTTAACGGGTGCTTGGGGTGAGGGCTGGGTCGAAGGGAGGAAGGAGATCTCTGGGAGCTCTGGGGAACAGCTGGAAAGGCCACACAGCTTTCCCCAGATGTGTTTGGATTAGGATGCTGTGTTGGTTTTGCTGGTTTTGTCCTGGGCTGTTGGAGCCTTGCTGCCACAGAGGAGCCGGTGGTCCCGGTGCTGGGGATGCCTCTGCCCCAGATGGGGCATTCGGGTCTCTCCAGAAGCAAACAGGGAATCGGGCTGGGTTAGACGGGGCGCAGGGGTTGGGGATGGGGCGTGTGTGTCTTCATGGGGGAGCAAGCCAGAGCCGTGCTGGCACCCAGGGTCTGTGGGTGTGCCAGTCCTGCCGCACCGCGCTGTGCCGGGGGCTTTGCTCCGGCTGGGCTGGAGTGAGGAACCACCTCCCCCCCTGTCCCTGTTTCTCCCTCCATATGATGAGGGAAGCTGTGCTGCCCTTGTTGCCTCATGGGAACAGCCTCGTGAGGTCGTTTTACTGTGCCAGGAAAGCAGCCTCGAGGTGCCGGGCCATCAGGATGGTCACAGCCGGGTTCATCCCTGCCGCTGCTCACCAGCGACCGGCAAAATCCTCTCATCCTCTGGCTCGGAGATCCTTCCCAGCCTCCCACTTCCCACTGCACTTGGCATATAGGTCTCCTCCAAAGCAGTTTCTGGTTCGGCACCAGGGTTATTTATTTCTTAAAGCAAAATGATGCAACCGTCCCCTCCGTGGGAGGGATGAGGGGGCTGGGATGGGCTGTCTGGCTCCAGTCAATCAGCAGCCCTGGAAAATTACTGCGGGAGGACTCGGAGGCCCGTCCCCAGCTGGAAGAAATCCGTCCTGATTGATGTATTCCGCTTGCTGCATTCCACTGTGTCCGCTTCACCACCCCCTGTCCTGATGGGCAGGTGAATGGAAAACAGACCCCTCAGGTGCTTTTCCCCCATCCTCTTCCTCTTTCTTTGCTGCGAAGGCACCACTGGTGGGGGCTGGCCGAGGGTCCCCTGTGGACGGGGAACGCGGAGCTGCACCCAACTGCTCTGGCTGCTGCTGCCCCGGTGGGAACGGGAAAGCATCGGTGACCTTGGCAGCGGGGCCGTGAACACGGACCAAAGCCCAGAATTTCCTCCCTTCTTGCCCTGCCACCACACGTGGGACAGAGTGCATGAGTCTCCATCACCACCACACACCCTAAACTTTGGAAACGCTCTTTTCCTGGGGAGCCGTTCCCTCCCCAGCTGAGATTTGGGGACCTGGAGGGGCTTCACCTTCCTAAGGGACTCTGCTCACCTTCCCCAAGTTCCCGCTTTAAGCATCCCCAACCCCGAGAGCACCAGGAGGGAGCCAGAAGGATGCTGTGCCCTCCGGCACTTGGAGTTGGGGTCAGCGGCTGTCACTGCCGGCTCCTCCACACCGGTGGCAGGGCAGCGCTTGGCACGGTGCTGGTGCAGGTCTGGCCCAGTGCTCGCCTGCGCCTGCCTGTGCCTTTCCCACATGCAGGGGCTGTGAACGGAGGTTCCTGCCTGCTTCTGCCTGCTCCTGCCCAGGCTTGCGCGAGGGGAGCCCAACCTGTCGGCACACGCAGGGCGCGGAGCCCAGTATCTCTGGGATTGCCAGGCAAGCTTTTCTCACGCCACTTCGGCACCGGGGCTTCCAGCAGGCTCTCATCCTCCTTATCTTTTTGGCAGGGAGAGAATGACTTTTATTACTATTATTTAATCTCCTTTTTTTTTTTTTTTAAAGCCCAGGCTGCAAACACAGCTCTTGCACGCTGCTTGGCGCACCCTTTCACACCCTGGCAGCGTGGCAGCGTTATTTACATTGCGCTAATGTACTCATGTCAGAGTCTCTTGAAATGCTGTCTATTATGTGCGAGGTTTTCCTCCCTGGGGAATCCTTTTAAGTATTTGCTGGCTTTGCTTACATGTTAGCTGAGCATAGGAAGAGTTCCCTTTCCGAGCTTGGTGCTGTGTGCATGTCTGTGTGAGTGGCTCCTACCCGGTTCTTGCCCGGTCAGTCGGTTTTTCACTCCACGGAGCTTTCCTGGGGGAAAAAAAAACTTGGACAAGAGCCTCCATCCTGTGGAAAATCAAAGGAGATGAGGGGCTCTGAGAAATGAATTTGCTGTGGCTGAGCTATGGCTGTCATCTGGCGGCTGTGCCCTGGCTGACCTCGTGCCTGCAGCTCTCCCAGCTCAGCTGGGTGCCCTGGCCAAGCTGGGGGTTTGCCCACCAGTGGGACGGCCGAGCTGCCGGCGCGCGATCTCTGGCTGTGTGACACCGTTTGCTTCGCTGCGGATGAGTCTGTGGATCCGTAGCCTTCGGTCACCAGGGTGTTTGCAAGGATTCGGCATCAAACAGTTCATCGGGCTGAGTGCTGGATCTGGACCTGTCAGTGGCGTTGGTCCTGCTTGGGTTCGGACGTGTCTCGAGTGAGCCCATTGTCTGCAGAGCCTTTGCTCTCCTCTTCCCGTGGTGCTGGCACCAGTTGCAGCCGGGAAGCAGCACCGGGTCCTTCCCTGCCCGAGCTCAGCCGGTGCTGAGCTGCTGGTGCTGCAGTCTGTCCCGGTGGGTTGAGTGGGACCATCCTGCTGCTGGCTCCTCCTGCCCCTTCCCTTGTCCCATTCCCCCCACATCTGTGTCTCTTTGGGCTGCTGCCAAACCAACTGCAGGCTGCGTGTACAGGAGGAAGAACTGCTTTTCTTCTTTTCGTCTGTTTTTTTCTTTTTTTTTTTTTTTCCAAATGGTTTTCGGAGGTTAAATTCAGCTCCTTGGGGTGTACCACAAGCTTGTCAAATGTAATAAATTGGCTCGTTTATTAGTGCACCAACACAGTCAAAAGCAAACAAAGTGGCTCGTAGATTAATCCTGCCCTGTTTGTGATAAGTAGTTTGATCCAGGCTCTTTGCAGGGGAATAATGGACACGGCAGATCAGTTTTGACTGATGAACTGCGCACTTTATTTCAGTGCCTTCATTCTTTCGGCCCGTATATTGATACTACTTAATTAACCCTTAATTTGCAATTACTTGGTGCCCAGACAGAGTTGCTGTTCAGCCCTCTGTGAAAAACAAAAGCCATAAAACAGCATCTGGTGAGAAATTCTCCTGCAGATCGTCTGCTGGGTGCCCTGGGTTGGGGCTGGGGAGGGGGACACCCACGTCCCTGACGGCTGTGACGGAGCCTGGTAGTCCCGAGCTCCGTATCGCCCATCGTGGCCGAGCCCAGTGCTGAGCCAGCTGGCTAACTGGAAACAGACTGGAACACGTTTGACACGCAGCCTGTCTGCCGGGGAGCAATCTGGCATCTGGAGCCAGTTAGATTTCCGTTCTTTGGGCACCTCTTGTGCAAGAAGGGGCAACGTGTGTGTCAACAGCCCCGAGTTACTCACTTGGCACAAAATGGACAAACGAAAGGGGATGAGGATTTCACCGTGGCGGGTTGGGGAACCTTTCTGCAAAGTGCGGTGGCTGTGTGCTCTTAGTGGGGGCTTTCGTGGGCTGCTCCTGCCATGGGAACCTCCTGCCCGTCTCTGTGGGAGCCGCAGCGTGCCGGGCTGTGGGGCGGCTTGTGGACGGTTTCCTGTTGGGCTTTAGTTCTGCGGAGGCTTTGGTGCATTTGGGAAGGGCAGAGGAGAAACCCATCCTGCCCTGTCTGCTCCTGGAGTAGCAATTTGTCGTTTATCATAGTCTGGAGGACGGAGGGGTGGGTGTGTGAAGGCGTCTGCTGGGATGTGCTAAGGGGTGTCGCGCAGGGTCAGGAGAACCACGGCGTCGGAGCCAGCAGGTCCCATCCATCCCTCGTCCAAACTCCCCTTGGCCCTTGCCCAGCAGAGCAAGATGGGTTCCTCCTCCCTCGCCCTCCTCGCTGCCAGCTGAGCCCTGGGGAGCACAGGCAGTGCCGGCGGCACAAGTCCTGCCTGTCCCTGGGGCAGTGCCCCCGCAGGCCCCTCCCGCAGAAGGGGCTCAGGCTACACTGGAGAAGGCTCCGTCTGAGAGCAGCCACCCCCAGGCTTTGCCCTTGGTCTCCGGTTATGTGAACAGGGGCTGCGGTGCAGGGGGGCAGTGGGAGACGAGGTTGAGGGAGACGCGCCAGTGCAGCACTGGGGGGAAGATGGGCTGGAGGTAAGAGCCCCCGTCTGCCCGGGGTGTCTGCGGTCCTGATGTCCCTCCCCTGGGGTTTGCAGCCACATATGCTGCTGAGCTTTCAGCCCCACTGGAGTAGCACCTCCTGTGATCCTGCACGCTACGGGTAAAAGCACGTCGAGTGCAGCTCGGCAAGGACAGCTTGCAGGGAGTGAAACCGAGCCCTTGCTGGCTGGAGTGCATTGGCATGGCAGGAATGGTGCCGGATGGGGATGCGCTGGCATGTGGAGTGCTGGGCTGGACTCTGCATGCTGTGTGATGTAACGCTCCTCTCCAAGGAGAGTTTAAGCTTATTTAGGACAAACTCCATCAGTGGAGTCTTAGATGAAGGTGACTGCCGGTCTCAATAGCTGTCTAAAACAGGACCAAGCCTGGACAAAGTGCTCAGTGCATGATGTGCTGCAGGTGCCCTTCTTGGTGCTCACCTGGCACTTCGCCTGCAGCAGAGGATGGGGTGGTCTGCAGGGAGCTCAGGGAGCTATTTCTGCCACTGTCCCTGCTGATGTGAGAGCAGGGCACAAGCAGCCACTGTCTCCCCGTAAAATGGGATTTTAGTGTTTTTGCTTGCGTGCTGCCGTTGACTCAGCAGAGGCGTTGTTGGCGGCTCCAGCCAGAGCTGGCGAAACGCTGCGTGTTCAGCCCTAAAGCCAAACTTAGGTTTGGGGCCAGGGAGGAGGGGAGAAGAGAGCCTGCAGAGGGGAGTTGGGCTTTGCCACGCTCTGTGGTCTGTGTGCTGTGCTGTGCCGTGCCAGTGGGCTGCGGACGCCGAATCTGTGCCATGCCAGCGCTGTGCTGGGGCTTGCTGTCAGTGCGTCACCCTGTCACCCCCAGACAGCTGCCTTCCAGCCCGGGGTGAAGCAGTGTTCAAAGTGACGCTGCTTTTAACGGGGTTTCAGGATGTTAATCGATTTATGGTGTATTTTGTTGTTTGTCTCAATGCCATGCTTCTTTTCAGAGAAGCTTAAAAATAAAGCCTTGCTTCCTTTGTAATTTTTCTAGTTAATAATGGAGATTAAGTCTCCTTATGTTGCGTAGCCCTGGTTCTTAACGACCCCCTACAGGCCTGCCTGCACAGCGGCCTCTCAATAAAGAGCATGTTGGCACCCAAGGGAGCGCTTGGGGTGATGGGGGGCTGTGGTGGCTGTGCTCGGGTGCTCGGCTCTGTCCGACCCCATGTTCCCTGGCCCTCCCAGCAGTGAGGGGGGCCCAGAGCCGTGTGTCCGGGCAGCCCAGAGCGGACGTGACCCGTGGGAGCTCGAAACGGGGAGTCTGGGGGTGCTGAGGTCTGGGGTCACCTCCCTTGGGGAGGTGCTTGTCCTCCGATGGCAGTCTCTGGGGCTGGGCAGAGGGTCCCCATCTGTTCTGGGTCTCCTTCTATTTCACTCACTGGCAATGGAAAAGCGAAAGTTCACTCCAGATGGGGCATGCTTTTCCTCCCCGGGGAACAGCGCCCGGCAGCGGTCCGCCTGCTTTGAAAGGGAAATCCAGTGTCTGTTGATGAGGTTCCTGCAGGGAGAGCTGGGGAGGGTGTTAGCTGTGGGCGATGGGGTTGCAGAGCCGTCGTGCTCTCCCTTTGGTGACGGTTCTGCCTTTTGCTGTCTTGCAGGTCCTCAGAGCAAGGTGTCCCGATGCCAGCCCAACGAGTACAACTGCCTGGGCACGGAGCTCTGCATACATATGAGCAAACTGTGCAACGGGCTCCACGACTGCTTCGATGGTTCCGACGAGGGGCCACACTGTCGGGGTAGGTGTCAAGGGGGGTCGTGGTCAGAGAGATACTGCCCTTGCCTCCTTTCCTCCCCTTCCATAGTCAGGGTCACAAGGTCCCTGTTTGTCCCCAGTTTCTGGCTGTTCGGCATGAGCCCCATGTTGGTTTAACGGCTTCGTGCTGGTGCCACCACGCTCCATGCTCCCATCTCCCAGCCAAGCACAGCCGACACGGTGCAGCTCAGCGCTGGGCTGGCCGGTAGCAGATCCAGAGATTAGCCAGAGCCGCTTGCAAGTGAAATGCCCGTCATTCCTGAGCCTGCAGGACATTAAATAGCTGCATTGTCTCCTGGGTTTAAAAGCTTGGAGGACTGGGGTTCTGGTTCAGATAAGAGATACTGGTATGTTTTTTTCCTAATTTCCAGGAGCTTTGTCCCCCCTCTGAGCCTGTCCCCTGTTGCTAATCCTGCTGGAAAACTCTCCTTAAATCAGTGTGCGCCGGCTTGCTGGTGTGCAGATTAGTCGTGCAGGGACGTGTGTCCTGGGCTGACCCCTGGAGCCGGGTCCCTGCAGGCTCCGGGCGAGCAGCGAGCCCGATTTATCTCCCCAGCCCTTCCTTTGCCCGAGGCGGGGGGCTCCTGCCCCACTCAGCCCAACCCTGGGACACCCTGCCCCAAAGGCTCCCTCACGCCCAGCCATGGCTCTCACGGGAGGAGCACAGGGCGGCTTCTGCAGCTGTGCCCGAGCTGACAATTAATATTTGGCTAATAGTTCTCGTTACTTAAATGGGATCTGATTTTTCACAGCTGGGCAGCGTGTGATGAGGGCTGGGCGCAGGCAGGCCCCATGTCAGGACAGTTACTGCTCGCAAGTTTGGGCACATTGGAGACACAAGCCCTCGCCAGCGCTTGTGTCGGATGCTGCGGTGCCCCCTGCTCACTGGCCAGCACGGGCAGAGCTGCCGGTGCCGCCCTGGGGAGGCATTTCCTCACAGCTGGTCGCGAGCCCCAGCCCCAGCCTGCCTCCGCCCCAGGCTTGGGGAGAGGAGCAGTAACCCCGGTTCATGCTCGGGCTGCTGGAGCCCTGTGGCTACCTGTCCCGCTGCCCCCAGTGCTGGGCCAGTGCCCGCGCCGCTTGCTCCCTCAGCAGCGGGTGGTTTGTCCCACAGAGGTGCCCCTGCAGAGATGTGGGGACGTGCTGAGGACCCTCTGCTGCCCTTGCAGGCATCCACCGAGGTGGAAACGCCGTCGGGGCCTCCGTGCTGAAACGCCCCCCATTGTCCCCCTCCTGCAGACCCGGTGCTCTTGAGTTTTTTTTCTGTTTTTTGGATGCACACAGTGCTTAAAGCTGAGAGATAAGAATCTGAAATGGATAGCTGGGCCTGCCAAAGCTGATAAACCTTGTAAACAACTCGGCCCGGCCCTGCCTGGCTTATTAAACGGTTCCGCATGCGAAGGGCAGGTTTTTCACCGCAGCCCCGGCCGCAAAGGGGGACCTGGGAAGGGCCGAGTGGTTTTGGTTTGGAGAGGCCCGAGGCCTCCACCGGCAGATTTCCTGGGACCCAGTTCAATGACCTCCGAGCACCCAAGTGACCAGGTCGGGCAGGGAGAGGAGGGAAGAGAAGGAAATAAAACCCAACATAAACCAACCCCCCCCCCCCCCCCAAAAGGGCTGCCAGCGCGTCCCTTGCAGCAGGCCAAGCTGACCCGTTGCTAAATGACCTTGATGGAGTTGGAGGCTGCTCCTGTTTATCGACAGAGTGAGGCAGGCAGCCCTGGCCTCCCCCTGCCCGTGGGCAGCACCGGGCAGGTGGGGGCTTTATTGGTGATTATTGTGACTGCTAATGAACCCACGGGAGGTGGTGAGCCAGGCGGCCGTGGCTCTGGTCCCAGCTTCGCCCGGAGCGGCCCGACCCTGACCCTGGCGCTGGCGGTGCTGCCTCCCAGCAGGACGGGCGGCTGTGAGCGCCAGGCTCTGTGGTGCGAGTGCTCCTCCGCTGCTGGTGCTGCTGCTTCTCTGGTGGCAGCGCAGTTGCCAGGCTCCCTGCAGCCCTGGTTAGAGGGAAGCTGCTGCAGAGAGGACGTGGCGGATAAGCTCACCCCGAAGCCTCTCTGGGATCCGTGTCCCTCAGCATACCCCAGTGCCATGGTCCATGCTGCTCTCCTGTGTGAGGGGTGGATGGGTCTTGGTGGCCATGGCCAAACGAGCTCCCAGTGGGAAGCAGCATCAAGTCATTGGCTCTGGGGGGCGGTTGGGGCTGCTCAGACCCCTGTCTTGTGGAGCAGCCACATATCTGTTATGGCCTCCTCTCCCTCAGCTGAGGGTCTCGGTCCTTCCCTCCCCACCAGGAACAGCATGGAGGCCCCCAGCAGAGCCTGGTGGGGTGCCTGGGGGTCCCCTTCACCGAGTGCCGGGACCTGGGTGTCCATCCTATCCCTCACCCCAGCATCCCTCGGTGACATCCTCTCTCCTCTGTCTTCCCTGTCTCTTCAGAACAATTAGCAAACTGCACGGCGCTGGGCTGCCAGCACCACTGCGTGCCGACGCTGAGTGGACCAGTCTGCTACTGCAACAACTCTTTCCAGCTGGCTGAGGACAGGAGGAGCTGCAAAGGTCGGTACGGGGCAGGCAGCGCCGTCACCCCTGGCACGGTGCCGGTGGCTCCTCTGGGCTGTGGCCGATGCCGCTGTCTCGGCAGTGGTGCTGGGACTTGGCCATGCAGCTGGAGGCACCTGGGGCTTGGCAGACCCTGACCTTCAGAGGGGAACATGGGGCTGACAGGATGGGACTCTACCTCCCCGGGCCTGAGTGAGGAATATTGGGAGGGAGTAGGGAAAAGGCTTTGCCTTTGTGTACAGAGTGAGGGGCCATCACTGGGCTTGTGTGTGCTCCCCGTGTCCGTGCCTCAAAGGATGCCAGAAAATAGGAGAGGGTCAGCGAGGAGTGATCAGATCAATGCGATGCCTGGAAACAAGTCTGGAAGTGAGAGATTGCAGCGGCTCCGTCTTTTTCATTTATCTGAGCAGAGGTGAAAGGGGCCTTTATCAGCTCCTGCATGCACCTCTGGGGGCAAGAGCTCTCTGGTGGAGACAGCTCTTTCATCTGGCAGAAGAAAGAGCAGCGCACAAGCCAGGGGTTTGGAAGCTGAAGATTAGAGAAATTCAGACTGGAAATTTAGGTGCAGATTTTGCAGAGTGGGGGGGAGGGGCAGTGGATAATTAGGCCTTGAAAAGGCTCAGCTGTGAGGCAGGGATTGTCCTCTTGCTGCCGTGCTGCAGATGCTGGAGCAGAAAGCTGGGGGCTGCCACAGGTGTGGTGAGGTGATGTCGGACAGGTATTCCTCTGGAGGCCATTGTGACTGACCCTTGGGTTTGGGGATCATAGCGTCCCCTGCAGCTCTGCCTTGGAGAAAAGGGGGAGCCTTCGTTCCCTCTTAAGGCAGCCAGGGAGAGACGTTCGCTTGTCCAAACGTTGGGGGTTTTTGCCTTCTTTTCCAGACTTTGATGAATGCACCGTCTATGGGACCTGCAGCCAGACGTGCACCAACACAGAGGGCTCCTACACGTGCAGCTGTGTTGAAGGGTACCTCTTGCAGCCTGATAACAGATCCTGCAAAGCCAAGAATGGTGAGATCCTTGGCGGTAGAAGCGTGCTGCTTGTGGGCAGCTCTGTAAACTGTGGCCTCCTGCCATTTGAGTACCCCTGCCCGCAGGTCAGGGTGCTCAGCCCTGAGGACTGTCCTGTGCTACCGCCTTCTTGCGCATGTTGGGCTGCATGTCAGGGCCTTATTTTCATTGTCACAGAAGGGCCAGGCTGATGCAGCGTTGCAGCCATGAGCTTTGGGTGCTCTGCCATGACCGCCCTTCTCCCCTCCTTTCCCTGCCAGAGCCCGTGGACCGTCCTCCTGTGCTGCTCATCGCCAACTCCCAGAACATCCTGGCCACCTACCTGAGCGGAGCCCCTGTGCCCAACATCACCCCCACCAGCGCCAAGCAGACAACGGCCATGGATTTCAACTACATTGAGGATACGGTGTGCTGGGTTCACGTGGGTGACAGTGCCTCCCAGACCATCCTCAAGTGTGCCAAGATCCCCAACCTGAAGGGCTTCGTGGAGGAGCGCTCCATCAACATCTCCCTCAGCCTGCACCGTGAGTGCCTGCTCCCCTTTGAGCCTTGTTCCCAGTCCTTGCTCCCCCAGTCCCTGTCTCCTTTCAACAGCCTGAGCGTCCACAGCCAGCAGTGGGTGAAGCAGGGGTGTATTTTGGTAGGAGGCAGCTTTCCATGGGGCCAGGCACCAAGGCTTCAGCACAAACATAGCTTTTGGCTTTCCTTTTCCTTCCTCTTATTGTTTTTAGCAAGTTTTTTGGTTTCCTTGTGTACGTATTATGAGGAAAAATGATGCAGTGAGGAGCAGAGATGGTACCTGTGTAGCTGCTTCGGGATTGGTAGTTCTCATTTCTTCCTCTCTTGTTTTTTGCCCCATGTTCCTCTGGCCAAACCAGGAGTTGGTCCTCACCCCAGGTAGTGACTGAGAGCAAAATCTCGACCAAAAAGTGCCACATGAGTCACCGGTGTGAGTGGCAGATGGTGGTTTCATTCCACTTGTGTCTACCCGGCTGTAATGAGTGTGGTTACAGCTCCGTCTCCTGTTTGGGCTTGCTGGTCCCAGTTCAGCAGTCAGAATGGGAGGAAGAGTTGCTTGCTGGGATTTCGGTGCTCTTTGACTCAGGCCTGTGCCCACTCTCCCGAGAGCCTCTGCCTGGTGAGGGGTCCCAGCGGAAGCTGTGGGCTTGGAGGAGCCTTTCATGGGTGCTGTTGCATGTGCAGTGGGGTTGGTGGGGTCCCCCCAAGAGGGGAGGTGGGTGGATGCCATAGCCGTACAGCCGGGATGTGGGAAACTGCTCTTGGTGTTGTACTGTGGCTGATTTTATCCTATGAAACCACAGACCAAATCAGTCAGGGTGGGATTGGAGGGGTCCAGGGTTTGCAGTGTGTCACCATCAGGTTTTGCAACCCTCAGCTTCCCTGGCGTCATCTTCCTGCGGTCTTTTGCCCCCTGAAATTAGGGGTGCTTCCAGAGGGAGACTGCGGGGCCTGATGCAAGAGGGACCCCCCTCTCTGCAGACATGGGTGGTGTTCTGTGATGAGCAATAGCTAACCTCGCAAATTAGATGAACGTGTACGAACCGATCTTTGCAAATGAGTAAAGGTCTTGGGTGGATCTCGGAGCCGAGGGCGTTTCTCTGACGAGGGCAATGTCATGGTGCTGGGGGAGCTGGCCGAAGCCCTGGCTGCCATGGGGGGCATGAGCCAGGGACCCGCTGGTCCCCTGCCGCCCCTTGGGCCACGCTGGGGCTGGGGCGCTGCAGGCTCCAGCCGCTGCACCCTGCCGAGGGTGTGTGCAGCACAGTTAATTTAAGCTTGCACTGTGTATTTTTAGGGCAGTGTGTATTTTTAGGGAGAGGCCTCACCCTTTGCTCTTGCAGGCGATAGCCTGAAATTAGGCAGGACAGGGCTTGGCTCTGCTCTCCGCTCCCCCCCAAATGGCTTAAAGAGGTCTGCTTTTGCGTGCTCCTCCTGGCTCCTCTCTTAAGGCTTCCTCGGGCTGAGTTTGGTCTCCCCGTAGTTCACCGGCGGGGCAGACGGCAGCATCACGTAAAGCTCTAGCTGCGCACTTTTTCCTGTCAGGCTCAGTTTTATGTTGTAATTTCCCGCAGCTGGGAGTTGCAATGGAGACCGTGGCTCCTGGATGGCACGTGAGCTGTGGGTTGGCCCAGGGGAAGAGGAGCCTCTGGGGTTCAGGTGGGAGGTTTTGGGGTGTTCCTGAAGTCTGCCCGGGTCCCTTTCCACAGCTGGGTCCCCGCACTGGGAGGGTCCCGAGCTTTCCGGGGTGCCTCCACCTGGCTGTGGATGGCGCGAGGCTGAGGGTGCAGCAGCCCCAGGGATGGTGACCCAGTTCGTGAACCGAGGTGGCTGCAGGAGGAGCAACCACCGTGACCACGAGCGAGTGGTGGTGAGGTGTCAGTGCAGGATCAGGACCTGCAGCACTGACCGCAGCCCCTCCACCATACCCAGATGAGGTCGTCGGCCTGGCGGGCTTTTGGGGCGGTTGTTTGGACAACTCCAGCTTCGGTAAGTTGATCTGAGACACGACCTTTTAATTACAGTCAGGAGGGGAAGGCAGCTCATAATAAGAGCGTGTTCAAGTCCAAACAAGAAAAGGTGCCTTGCTTTGCTTGGCCTCCTGATCAGCTGCGATAGCTCAGGGTGGGAAGAGGGGAATTCAGCTGACCAGGATGGGAAAGCACCTGCCCTTGCCCCAGGACGGCGGGAGCATTCCCATCCGTGGGGAAGGGGGCACCATTGGCTCCCACGCATGGTCCCTGCTGCTGTCAGGTGGAGGCTGGTTGCAGAGGAGCTGCAAAGTGTGGAATGGCCTCAGGTGTGGGCTGTGGAGCACAACCACACACCCAGCACTGATTTCCAGCCCGGAGATGAGATGTGAGCTGTGGTGTGTTTGTGCCATTACCCTCCTTGCCTGCAGACTGCGCTCTGGTGGGTACCTGCTGCCTGGACAGATGTGTGCCGTCTGGAAAAGTGGCATTAATAATGACCATCCAACCTACCTCAGAAGGAGTGAGAGCACAGCTCCTGTGTGTCTCCCGGCAGATCATCCTCCTGCCCGGGGAGGGTGGGGTGAAGGGCCTCCATTCAGCCCTTCCATTAACTGGCTCGGAGTTGCCACCTCTGCCCTCCCGTGGGGATGGTGGCAGAGACCTGCGTTGAGGATGTGTCTCGGCGGGTGCTGCGAGTGCCGTTTGTGGCAGGGTGGGATGCAGAGCGGTGGGAGCGGGGCTGCCCCAAGCTGCTCGTTGGCTACGTGGCGCCGGTTGCTCTTATTCCTCGTTCCCAAGGGAATGGTCCTTACACAGTTTTGCCGTGTGCTCCTGGCAGGCTGTGTGGCTCTGCACTGTATTTGGCGGGCGGCTGCCGGTGCGAGGCTGCGTTCGTGCCCGTGCGGCCTCTCCTGGGCTGCCATGGGTTGGAGACGTGTGGGGAAATGTCCTTGTGGAGCAGCGTTTGTTTGTGAGCACAAAGGCGTTGGAGAAAGGAGTTTCCCCCAGCCCTGGGTCAGATGCTGAGGGTTGTGATGAGGAGATAATGTCTCTCCCCCACTCCTCTCTGTCAGGACGATGGAGAGACCTATGAATCCAATTAGTGGTTTCCCTCTTTATTTGCTTCTTTATGGCATTATCTGCTAACAGCAGGAGTTGGGCTTCCCTGGTGCCTGCTGCTAATGGGGCTTGAGTTGGCATTTGATGGGGGAAGACTGATGCTGAAGGGCTGGAAATTAGCAGCCCCCAGCTGTCAGGGGTAGGTCTGGGCTGGTGAGATGTCACAGCCCAGCTCTGATACCAGCCCTGCTTCCCTGCCTCTGTGTCCCCGCTCCCTTCCTGCAGAGAGATTAGTGTCACTTGTGTTGGTGGGAGATGTGTTAAATGAATGCTATTAACAGGGCTTGGCAAGACCCACTGTACTCCGAAGCTTTGCTTTTCCCCTGGTCCTTGCACGGCTAAACCTTTTTTTTCTACCCGCAGTCTTGAGTACTGATGCACTTCTTCATGGTGACTGTCCCTTGGTTCTGAAATCCGCGCTGCCCATGGACATTTTTCACAGGCAGTGATTTTCTCAGTTGATCTGAGCTGGCCGGTTCCCTACCCCCAGGTCTTTTGCCAGGGACATGCTAAAAATCAGAGGCTGGTGAAGTCTTTCATTTATTTCTTTTAGAAAAAAAAAAAAAAAACAAACCAACACCTAATGTTGGAATTGAATTATTTCTCTCTGCCATCAGTTGGAGCCGACTGTCGTGGCTGGGAAGCCCTGGGCACCGCTCTGGCTTGGAGGTGACAGGGAGGACGCCAGTGCTGGTGGCCGCACTGCATGGCCAAGGCAGCCCCTGGTGCTGCAGAGCGGCTGAACCGCTGTGGGCAGGTGTGGGGGCGGTGTGTCCCCTCACTGGGCAGGGGTCCAGCCTGTCCCCATCCCCACGGGGAACTCGGACGTGGCACCTTCCCACCCAGCCCCTGGTGCTTGGAGTCCCTTGGGGCTGCTCCCGGGTGTCGAGCGCCTGCTGGAGCTCCCTCTGGACTCAGCCCCGTGGGGAGGATGGGGCACAAGCACAGATGTGATGGTATGGGAGCGGTGCCGGGGAGGACTCGTCCTTCCTGACAGCGCTGAATTGCAACAAGGGGAACTTGTCTCGTCCTTCCTCCCTTTCCGCTCTCCCTCTCTCTCCCTCTCCTCTGCTCTGTGTGAAAATCCAGAGCTGTTTCTGACTGGGGAGGATCCTGGCAGGCATCGCACGTCCGCTCACACTCAAGGACAGAGATGCACGCGTCCCTGCACAGGGGGAGAGCCGCTCTCCAGAGTGCGCGGAGGCTTTGCTGCACCGGCACCCGGTGTCTGCTCAGACCAGTCGAGCATCTCTGCTGTGAGCAGGGCAGCACCGGGCAGGTTCCCCATGAACCCCGACAGCCCTTGTTGGCCTGGACCCCTCCAGACCCAGCCTTGCCGCCTGTGTAGGGCTGGGGACGGCTGGTGACCAGGGCAGGTTTTGCTCCGAAGTGACAGCACTCTCATCCAGGGGCTGCTGCCGGTCCCTGCGGACCCACCTTGCTCAGCGACTAATCCCTGACCTCCGAGGACTTTCTGATCCCGTGGGTTTTCTCAACAAGATTCCAGCCTCCACGTGTTTCCCAAGACAATGTCCTCGTTTGTTTGCAGTTGGGCTTCCAAAGAATTTCAAAGCAAAACACACCAGAAAAAAACAAACATATTTGCTTCCAGGCCCTTGTGCTGCTCAGCCTTCCCGGGTCGGTGCTGCCCATCCCTGGCAGGTCCTGCCCAGCGCTGGGATGGGTCCGGCCAGTCCATGGCTTTGCTGTGTGCCGGGAAGCAGCGGGTCCTGGACGGAGCGATGGCAGTTGCCTCGATTATAACTTTCCTGATGCCATTTCTGCTAAGATTAATGTGTGCAGAAAGCTTGCTGTGTCCTGTGGCCTGGTTGGAGACCCTCTGCTTCCCCAGCTCTCCTTGCCTCCCAGCTCGACCCCCAGCCCATGTCCCCCTCATCCCGGGGCCAGGGCTGGCTGCTGGGGGGAGCACATGTCCCGGCTGCGGCTTCTTGGGCAATTCCCTAAGATCTGCCGGAGACCCTGGGGATGCGACAGAGAGGGGCGAGGGAAGCAGCGCTGCCGTCAGGTTTGTGCGGCCGTAAGTCGGATTTGTGCCCCCGTTCCCCACAGGCAGCACAAGAAGGTGATGACGCCTCCCCGGAGCGTGTTCTGGGGGCGAGAGCGTCGGGCCCCCAGTGCTGCAAGGAGCCCTCCTTAAGAGGACACTGTTAATTGACCCCACACTGGCCGCCTCGTCGGCATTTCTCTGAGCGCTGCGATGGCGGCATTAACGCTTCAGCTCCAGCGTGGTGTGATCGAGTGATACTCGGCTTTCAGGGGAAGGCAGGAGTTCTTTGCTTTTACTGTGGAAAAATACTAGAGAACATGTGTCAGGAGACCAAAACCTGGGTTCCTCGGTGGCTCTCCGGGCGGCTCCCCTTCCCCTTCCCTGCTCTTTCTCTTTCTTTTTTCCCTTTCCCGGCCGACTCGTGACTTTTTGCACGGTCAGAACCGGCAGCTCTGCCAGGTTCTCTGCCAGGGTTTGTTTAGCTGAATGCATTTATTGTGCTGGGAGGTCGCTGGTGCCAGTATGGCTAATTCCTGGCCCCGCAAGCCCAGGTGCCCCGAGCTTTGGTGCTCTGCCCATGCAGGGCAATGGCTGCGGGTTTGCCGACGTCCCGCAGTAATGGAGCCAGGGCTGTGCTGGTCGTGCCCTGGGGCTGCCAGCATGGGGATGGCGGCCGGCTCCCAGGCGAAGCGGGCAGGAATGTCGGCAGCTCGGCAGGACGTGTCGAGGGCTGCTGGGAAAGGGCTGCGGAGGTTCCTTGATTTATTATTTCTTGTTTTAAGGTTTGTTGTTTTCTTTTTCTTTTATAAAACAAGCCCCCAGGAAGGGGTTTGAAATATCAGGACATTTGATCCCGAGTGCATTATAAACCCTAAACGATAGCAATCTGGCCATTATTAAAATACCTTCCTGGGCAGCATCTATCTAAACAAGCACGTCTCGGAGGTTGTTTTCATTGACTCCATTTCAGCCCTGTTACTCGTAATGACCTGTCCTGTTGCCAATAAGCAGAAGAGCTGTAGGGTTTGGGACAAATTGATTTCAGGGAGATGTTGCTCTGCAGAGGAATCCAAGTACATTTCTTTCCCCACTTTGCATGGAAAGCTATTTTTCTTCCTTGCTGCCTCATCCTAGCCAAGAAAGAGGCTCCGATGTGAACTTACTTGGCAAGAACGCAGGATGATTGGTAATTTCATCTGCTGATTCCTTTCTTTTTTTTTTTTTTTTTAACTGTTTATGACTGTTCTCGTAGCAGCAACATGTGAGAGCAAGGAATGGGTGCAGTGTCTGGGGCCACACCAGCGCATCAGCTCTTTATGTTGGAGGGGACAACAGCCACGATGGTTTTAATCGGTTTGTTAACGAAGTGCCTGCCAGTCTCTGTTCAGCCTGGAGGCAGATCTGCAGAGACACTGGGGACTGTTCTGCGGCTCTGCCTGGCACTTCTGCCTTCAATTGCCCCTCGAGGTGGGACAGTGATAGCATCCCTGATGGGACCAAGGCCCCTGGAGTGGGGTCAGCTGGGCTGGAGTGGTTTCTGTTCCTCTTCGAGGTTTGCTGAACGGTCCGAGGGTGGCAGCATCCCTGTGCCGGGAGGGGATGGCTCTGTGGTGCTTGGGCTTGGCCACATCTGCTACCCGCACTGCCATCTTCCTTCCTGTTGGCCACCCCGATCCCCCGGGCTGTGGTGGCAGAGCAGGGAAGGGTCTTCTCTGCCTTCCCCTTTCCTGGGACAGAGGACCCCCATGCAATTTCCCTCCTGCAGCGAGAGCCGCTCCCCCTGCGTTGCTCCCCTCTGTCTCTCTCCAGCCAGCCCTGAGGCGTCGAGTGAGCTGCATTCCCACCTTGCTGGAGACAAAAGGGTGAAATTAATGTCCCGAGCAATTCGGATCCTCTTGTGCACTGGGAGGGGTTTGATTTCAAATGGGCAGGAGTGTGTTTATACCTGCGCACATCTGTCCTGCAACGCTGCCTGCTGTGCTCGTGCTGCGTTCACTGTGCTGCAGCCGAGCCCTGCCAGGACCGGCTCTGCCCGCACTGGCCCCATTTTCGCCTTTTTGTTCCCCGCCCCCCAAAATCATCCCAATGGCAGTTCCTTGGGTTCCTGGTGAGCCTGTGTCTCTCTCCTCTCACCCAGAAGGAAACCGAGCGCCCTGTCCCTCCATCAGCCTCCGCTGAATATTTTTGCCTGTGGAATGGCCTCATTAAGGCAGAGTAATTAGCAGTCCCTTGGCTGCCCTCCACGCAGCTGTTCCTGCTCTTCCCACCTCGGGTGCCGCAGCCGGGCTCACGTGGGGATGCCGTGGGGCTGAGCCCGGCCGTGGGGAGGGGGACAGGTTTGGGGCTGGGGAGGAGGGGCGAGCTGTCTTGGCAGGAGGATGACAAAGTGCTGCCGGGGGCGTCCCCACCCCAGGAGGTTGGAGGCTGTGTCAGCCTGGGGCTGTGCCAGGTGCTGGAGAGGTGCTTGTGGCCCATGAGCCACTTTGGGCCATGGTGGCGATGCTGCACGAGCCGGGGCTGGGGTCTGAGGCGTGTAGATAGCGCGAGTTGGGGGTCTGGACAGCACGGGGCTCCCTGGGGAATGTGGTGCTCTGTCATCTTGTTAACTGGCGGTCGCTCTGCCTGTTGCTGGGGATGGACAGGCTGGGACTCTCCTCCCGCAGCGCCCGGGGGGCTGCGCAGCCGTGGGGTGTGGGGGGGTTGGTTTCACCCCCGGAGAGTGTTTGGCTTGTGCAGGCGCAGGGCGTGCGTGTGCGCAGAGGCCACAGGGATCCTTCCGAGCACCGAGTCAGACATCCTGGACGTGGGCCACCAGCTTCCACCCAGCGGTTCCTCCTCTGAGCTAAACAGCTTAACAGAGGGGGGTTTAAATTTATTTATTTTTTAGCCTGGTTTTCTAAGGAAACAAGACTGACGTGACGGTGGTGGCGGTGCATGCCAGTGTCTGCCCCGTCCGTAGTGCCCTCCACCCCATCTCGGCGCTGGCAGTGAGGGTTGAGGTGGTGTTTCCTTGCACAAGGGGGTGTCTGTTCCCAGGAGCCGAGGCCAGGGGGGCTGTGCCAGACCCTCGAGGGGAGCAGGGTGTCCGTGGCTGGTGCCCTTCGGGGCTGGAGTTTGTCTTCATGCCTGTCCTGTTAACATACTTCTAATTAAGGGAAATTGTCCCCAGGAGCAGTGTTTATCCATGGAGTATGCTGCCATTACAGAGACGGTCTTGTTCTCCAGGGGAGAGGATGTCTGTGGAGGGAAGAGACAGAAATTCCTCCAGATTATGGTATTATGTAAATGTATCAAACGGATCATTCCCTATAAAAAGGAAAGTAGGAAACCGATGTATTTGAGAAGCCCTGGGGACTGCATTCCTGACGAGCCTCCGTTCCTCTTCTGGAGGCGTTTTTGAACCAAAACATTCGGCAACTTTTCCAAGCTTTTTTCCCGCAGGAGCCGTGTGTCGTTGGCTCTCCCAGTGCCGTGGGGCATGCTGTGCGGCTGCCCGCCTGGGCTTCTTGCTGGGTGGCAGGTTGGGCATGGCCCCCCTCGGGCTCTGGCTCCCAAGGGTTTTGCTGGGAGCAGGAGGACACAGCGCCGACTGCCCCAGGAGACTGCTCTCCAGGCGGCTCCTCGCTTCCGATGCAGTGTGGACAAGCAGTTTTGGTGCGTTGCCTGCTTGGGCCGTGGGCTGTGCAGTTACCGGTGTGCATTCCTGTGGGGACGGTCACTGCAGCCCGTACTCCTCAGAGCCGCTGGGGCTTGTGTTAGGTCTGATCCACCGGAGCTGAAGCAAAAAACATGGACTGTTCCCCGTTGATGTGCTTGGACATAAATATTCTTTATTTAAAAACAACATGCAAATGTCAGCAGCAGAGCTCAGGCCAGCTCTTTTATCTATCCCGTGTGCTGGGCAAGGGTGAAAATGCACCTCAGCAGAACGGGGGGCAAAGACCTTTGGGGAGGGACCTCTGTGCCTGGCCTTGGAAGTGTGATTGTTGTCAGCTGCTTCAGAGGGGAGTCTCACGAGGAGGGTTCCCAGCAGAGCTGGGACCTCTGCTGACCACTGTTCCTGTCCTGCCCAGCTGCAGGCACCCCACGGGGAGTGCTCCCTTTAGGAGTGATTGAGAAGCGGGATTCCTTCCAGACCACTGCAGTGCAGAGCACTCAGTTGCAAGCTTTTTGCACCCTCACCACTATAGGTTGTTTCTGTTCTCCCATGCTCAACTGTGCGAGAGTCAGGGTGAGCTGCTGAGTTGCACGCATCTTAGTTGCAGCTGTTTCAGAACTGTGTCGAAATCCATGTTTTAGTCTGAGAGAAGATTGCGCGTTTCCTTCCTCCTCGTGTCAGGCCACAATTGATGTATTTGCAGACTGCACAACAACTGATTCATGCAGAGGAAAGTTATGTGCTGGGTCAGCAAAGCTCGTTCCCCAAAAAAACCACAGCCTTGTGGTACTTGACTGGTCGTGGGGTAAATCAGATGCTCCGTGGCTCGGGTTAAGGAGGGAGCCTTGGCAGGAGCTCTTGGGGACAGCCATTGAGTTGGTGACCCACTTGTGTCGAGGAGCTCTTTGAGTGGGACAAGATGCTCCCAGCCCCGTCGAGCACAGGAGGAAGTTGGAACTGGGGAGGGGGAAGGTTATTGCTGAATGCCTGGGAAGACTTGTAAGAGTTGACAGGGCCAAGAACATCTTGAGCGGAGGCTGGATGTTTCTTCTGCCTCTTGGGACAGTAGCTCTCCCTGAGCATGCCCTGGTAGTGCTGCAACGGGTCTCAGCTCGGTGTCGGAGGAGTCTGGGCTGGAATGGACACGTGGGAGCCTTTTCCTCCAGCCGGCTGTCCCCAGTGGTGTCTCCTCAGGGCCTGTTGGCCACAGAGGCTGCTTCAGCTTCTTCCACTGGTGGCAAGGAAAGGGGAAAATCCAAGCACATAGATTATTTTGTGGTAGGGACTTCAGCAAAAGCTTGGTCAGGATTCCTCGGTTCGTGTTGAGCGTGAAACCAGGAAACATCTGTGTGGGGTGGGTTTCGGAGTTTGCTGAAGTTGCCAGCCCGCCCATGTTGAGCAACGTGCCGCTTGTGCGCTGATGAACTTTTTGGTCCTCCCTCTCCCCTCTGTCCTCCCTTCATCTGCCCTCTCCCCCAAGGAAGGCAACAGTCGGAGCCCACTTCAACCAGTGGTGTTCCTGGCCAGCGTCACTGAGTGTGGCCAGGAGCGTGGCTGGCGTGGACCGTGGCTTGCCGGCCTGACAAGGCTGGTTAGCTTCTTCCAGGAAGGGCCTTTAAAGTTGACATTCCCTGTTCTCTGCCCCCACAAGCTCATTTTCAAACACGAGCAGATAAATAAATCTTGGGAAATTAGTTTTGCATGTTGCAATTGCTTGCAACGCCCAGCCATGGTTGGGCAAGGAGGAAGACTTGACTCTGGGATGGGAATTGGTGGGGAGATGGGCTCACTAGCCAGACCCCTCTGCTGCTGGGAGCTGCGGGCAGGAGGATAGGGGTGGTCGCTGCCCCCTGGCTTCTTCCTTCCGTTAAAGTTGTTTGCAGGAGGGACAGGCTGGTCCCTACTGGTGCCCCTGAGCTGGGTCCTTGCATGCGTCTTGCCGGTCATGGGTGGCCATGGTACACCTTCCCTGTACACCCGCTGTCCTGCCGGGGGGATGCGCGGCACCTGGCGGGGACAGACCACGTCCCTCACTCCTCCCCGTTCCCAAAGCTGAGTGCCGAGTGGGGGAGAGCTCTCTGCGGGCTAACGCGAGGGGTTAAAAATAGACATTTGTTAAATTAGCTTCCACTGAAAGTTCAAGAGGAAATCCAGGTTTAGCTGAGGCTAAAAGAAAGAGCTGAAAAAAAAAATAATAATAATAATAAAAACTGATTCCTGCAAAGGAGGGGGGAGGATGGCGAGCAGGGAGAGAAGGAGCAAGCTGAAAAACAAAAGCCTTTGAGGAGGGTAATGCTTTCCAGCTGCAAAAATACAGCCTGGGAGAAGAGCAAGTGCTTGCATCACCCGCAGCTCCCAGGCCCAGCACTGCCCTGCTCAGGGCTAGGGCCCGGCCGGGAGACCCCCGGGAGACCCCCGGGACCCTCGCCCGGAATGGGGAGAGGCAACCATGGCAGAAACGGCGAGAGGGAAGCTGTGGGCCCCAGGAAGCAAGGGGCTGGAAACCTATAGCTTGTTTTGGCCATTTTCCCTTCTGATTCCTGTTTAGCCTTTGAGTGCTGAGTTGGTGAACTTCCTCCCCATTGGATGGGCTGGACGTGGCTCCGGCTCAGCGGGACACAGCCGGTGAGGGGGCAGTGGCCCGGTGATGCTGGGGGTTTTGGGGTCGAGTGATGGGAAAGGAGGACCGAGGTGCGGGAGAGCGGTGGTGACGGGGCGGCAATGGCCTGGTCCCCCCCAGGAGGAAGGCAGTGAGGAAAAGCCAAAGCCTGGGGCCAGGGGGGTCCGTGCCTCTGTGTGGGGGGCTTGGGCCTCTGCACCGTCCCGCCAGGCGCTCCCCATCCGCCCCTGCTTGGATCGCTCCCCAGGTCCTGTGACTCTGACTCAGCCGCGCAGGCGCCAGCCAAGACCTGCTTTTTTGGGGAATTCTTGCACATCCCTTTGCTGAAGCATTTCTCGCCCAAGCAGGGCTGCGCTGCGTGTGCGGCTCTGCCTCCCCCTCTGCTCGTCAGCGGGGTGAATCAGGGCTGGGGGTGCAGGGGGGGATGGCAGGCGGGTGCCCGTCCAGGCAGTGTGACTCAGGCAGCCCCATCTCAGAGGCGGAGAGGGACCCTTGCCCACCCCTGCCACCCCCCTGCACTTTTTTGGTTGTTTTTTGCTCAGCGTCAAAACCTCTTATCACCAGCAGGCACCCAGGAGCCCCAGGTGCCCTGGCTGGACCAGGAACCCCGACTTTGCCCCTGCCCTGCCGCCGGCTCCAGCACATTGGGCAGCACGGCAGGAGCCCTGCACAGGCCTTCGTTTGGCTGGTTTGATGCTAATTCCCTGGCTCTGGGTGTTTCCACTTGGTTTTATGAGATGCATCATGCTGGGTGGTGGCTGCGGGCGCCACAGCTTCGCCCTTCCGGAGGGGAGGGCAGTTGGTCACCAGGCGGCCATCACTGCCAGCAGGACATCCCCGTCTCTGGGGCTGTGGCCTTGACACAAAATGCTCGGTGGAGGTGTGTGAGCGAGCTGGCCGGGATAACTCGGGGACGTGGGCCTCGGGTTTGTGCTTGGGCGGGGCACCCCCAGACCCCTGGGGTTGAGTCTCGCTAAAATCCAGGCAGCGCTTCACAGTGCTGCAGCAGGGAAGGGCTTGATATCGTCAGGCCGAATCTTGCGAGCAGGGGGAGTGTGGGGAGTTGCAAAATGTCCTGGCTTGATTCATGTTTTCCCTCCTTCTGCACTGGTTAATAATTCAGCGGCGTCTGGCCCTGCTCCTCTGGGGCTGTCTGGGTCCCGATGTCCTCGGGGTGGTCGGGCTGTGGAGCTGCTGCTGCTCCCGTGCCAGCTGCGATGCCGAGCCGCAGCGATGACCCTGCGGCGCTGCTGTGTCAGCATGGGAGTGACGTGGGGTCTTGGGGGCACTAACCGAAAGGATGGGCTTCCAAAGCACTTGGCATCTCCCAGAGCCTCCGGGAGCTGCAGCCCCTCACCCCAAGCTGTGGCCGAGGGCGGGTGGGGGGCACGGAGCAGTGCCGGGCACTGACCTGGTTGCAAGGCAGGAATTCAGGTGCATTGGGCTTATCCGATTTAACAGGCTTTCACTGGTTTAATTAAATACTTAAACGCTGTGTGCCAGATGCCGTCTCTCACCTGCTTCAGGGCTCAGGGTGTCCTTGAGGCTCTGGATTAGCTCTGCCCGGGCTGCCTCTCCCAGTCGGGGCTCTGCCTGCAGCCCCCGGCTGCTGCAGTCTCTCCCCGTGCTGCCCTGACCGTGGGCTTGGTGGGTGTTTGCTGTGCGATGCTGCGGTCTGAGCCTCTTCCCCCTCTGTGCCATGTGGCTCTCCAGGAGCTGCCTTCGCCTCCTTGGGTGCCCACCACGCACAGCCTTCCCCCTGCTCGGGACAGTGTTCCTGTGGGATGCTCTCCTGCCTGCCTGTGATGTCTCTGAAAGCGCTGCCGCTTGCAACTGGGCTGCCAGGGGGGTGGCAGGTCCCATGTTCCTCGGGAGGAGGTGGTGGCGTCAATCCACGTGGCGTGCCCAGGGCCAGGTCCCCGGTACTGTGCAGATGACAGCTCCTCCATGGCTCACATGGCCTCACTCCTCAGCTATGTTTGTGCTGGGAATGCCTGGGGGGGCTGGGAGGTGGTCAGAGACCCCATGCACAGGCACGCGTGGGGCTCCTGGCTCCCTCCTTCCCTCCCTCCCTCCCTGCCTAACCTCTCCTCTCCCCCTCTCCCACGGCCTAGATGTCGAGCAGATGGCCATTGACTGGCTCACCGGCAACTTCTACTTCGTGGATGACATTGATGACAGGATCTTTGTCTGCAACAAGAATGGAGTCACCTGTGTCACACTGCTGGACCTGGAGCTGTACAACCCCAAGGGGATAGCGCTGGACCCAGCTATGGGGTAAGAGTCCTGCTTGGGGATGGGAGGGCTCAGCGTTGCTGCCTGGACCTGCACCATGGATTTAGGGGGGTGGAACCAGCCGGCAGGGTCCAGCTGCTGCAGTGAAGTGGGGTGGCAGGGATGCTGCTGGAAGAGTGACTCTCCTGCCTGCGCAGGCCCCTCTGGGCGTTAGCACCGAGTGAGTCGCAGTGTTTTCTCTCCCTCAGCTGGGGTCGGGGCCACATGCTATAGGGTGGTTGTGGCAGCAGCGTTTTGAGCAGCCTACTGGTACCAGCCAGTTTTGGAGGAGGTGAAGGTTTGGTCTTCTGCTCGGCCGGCACTGCACCGGGGACAGGCTGGTGTGGGAGCAGAGCTGGACCGGTGCGGCACTGGGGAATGTTAGCATCTGATCCTGGGTCTTCTAATTAACCGTTCTTGGTGACAGCTGGGAAGCACATGGTCCTTCCTGCTGGGGATGGTGGTACCTGCGTGGCCATGTCCAGAAGCCCTTCTCTGGAGGGTTGCTTCCCACTCCTCCTGCCCTCAGCAGCGGCTTTGCTCAGGACGAGCTTTTGCTTGGGCTCAGGACAAGCTGCCGTTTCCAGGCTGTGGCTGCGTGGTTAACAGCTTTGCACCAGCTTTTGGGAACCGAAACAGTCAGACACACGGATGGAGCAGCTCCCCCTGTGCCTATTTATGCGGGTTGCTGCGGTCAGATGGCAATGCTCGGGCAGCTGCCTTTTGCAAAATCCCATGCATGGGGAAGCTGGGATGCTGAATCATCGGAGCAGCTCAGGGCATGCACGGCAGCTGCAGGACCCCGGGAGCGGGGAGCTGGTGTGGCCGAGGCCGCGGCAGGCAGAGCAGAGTGGCATGCAAGATCCCATTGGGCACTTTCCGCGAGCGTGGTCCAGCCGTGGGGTGTGCGTGCGGGGGAAATCCTGCTGCCTGGCAGGGAAGTCTGTCGGCACGTGAGCATGGTCTGCCTAACCCGACGGCGTGCTCCCTCCGAGGATGCTCAGCTGTGTGTGCCACAGGGTCCCAGCGAAACCAGTAAAGAGGATGTCTCCCCCCTCACCTGCTTCTTTCCACATGGGTGCTTTTATCCTTGCCTGAATGAAGAGAGCTGATGTTATTGAGCAGAAAAGCTGAAAGGGTTTTTTATAAATAAGTAAATATTGCATAGCAGCCTGGAGAGAGACTCTGGCCTGGAACAGGGAAGGTGCAGACAAGCCCCACAGGTGGCTGAGTTAAAGTTACCGGGCTCTGCAACAGAGACCCAGCACGGCTCCGGTGCTCAGGGCGGTGGTGCTGCGTCCTGTCTGGGAAGCGCTGTGCTGAGAGCTGCGGCCACAGGCAGGACGGCTCTCAGGTGCATGGCACCTGGGCAGATGCATCGGGTTGCGTTTTAACACATCCGCTGGTGGAGGGCCCTGGATCTCTTCCTGGTGACACCAGCAAATCCTGGTTTGAGGTTTTGTCCGCTTGTCTCAGCGTCGCTGCCTGGGTTGCTGCGGCTCCTCTGAGGTGCAGGCGGGTGCTGCCAGCCCTTTGCACTGCTGGGCCGTGTGGGCAGCGAGGAGCAACCCTGGGCCAGCCCCGGCTGGGAGCTGCTGTGTTGGACCCCAGCCACCCCCGTGCCCACGGGATCAAGCCCGTGTCTGTGGGTGGGAGTGTGCGCCATCTGTACGTCTGTGTCCTCCATCTCTGGGTCGACCGTGACGTGCAGGTTCTGAGCTCCTGCCTTTGCCCTTCTCATGCAGCAAAGTGTTCTTCACCGACTACGGGCAGATCCCTAAGGTGGAACGCTGCGACATGGACGGGCAGAACCGCACCAAGCTGGTGGACAGCAAGATCGTCTTCCCCCATGGCATCACCTTGGACTTGGTGAACCGGCTGGTGTACTGGGCTGACGCCTACCTGGACTATATTGAGGTGGTGGACTATGAAGGCAAAAACAGACACACCATCATCCAGGGCATCCTGGTGAGTGGGGCCAGAGGGAGGTCGGGGTCGGGGGGGCCTTACGGCAGAGTGCACTGGAGGCAGGTCTGAGCTTGCACTGCTGTGGGGCACTGGTCCATAGGCTTAGCTTTGCTGGTCCAGCAAAGAAAAGGTGTGAGCTGCTGAACGCCAACCAGTCCTGCAGCATCTGCCTGCCAAGCCCAATCTCGTGGGGCGAGAGCCACGGGGCAGGATCAGGGGCAGGGGTTGGGGGCTTTGCACACCTCGGAGCCAGGGTTCTAATGTCTCCTCCTAAATTCCTTGTGGACACCTGCGTGGTGCCTTCCAGATTGAACACCTCTACGGGCTAACCGTCTTTGAGAACTACCTCTACGCCACCAACTCTGACAATGCCAACGCCCAGCAGAAAACCAGCGTCATCCGGGTCAACCGCTTCAACAGCACTGAGTACCAGGTGGTGACGCGGGTGGACAAGGGAGGAGCGCTGCACATCTACCACCAGCGGCGCCAGCCCACAGGTGTGACCCCTGCCCGGAAAAAGCAGCTTCTTGGACCTTGAAGGCTGAGTGGCGATGGGGATGGGCTGCACCTTCTGAATTCCCTCTTCTAATGGGGCCAGACACCCAGGATGGGTTCACTTGCCCGTGAGGCTCTGTTGGTAACCCCCTGTGGTCCTCGGGAGCAGTGCTCAGCCTGAACCTGGTCCTGCCCAGTCTCCCCCAGCTCCCCCCTCGATCCTCCCCACGATCTCCATGTGCCTGGGCAGGCTCTGGCAGCGGAGCTCGCCATGGGTGGTGGCAGCTGACCGGGGGTCACCCCCAGAGCCTGGCTGGGGGTGCTGAGTGCCGGGCACATCAAAATGCAGGGACAGGGACGGACGAGCCAACTGCCCGGCTGTGCTCCACAGAGACTCTCAGAGCTGCCATCCCGCTGCCAGCACTCCTTGGCCAGGGGCTTGTGTGGGATTCCTGCTCCCTGGCAGTCACGGGACCGGCCTCTTGCTTGGCTACCGCACACTCTGGGTGCCCCCGGCCCCTGCTATTGCTCCGTCTCCTCCTGTGAGAGATGTGGCAGCTATCCCCACGGGCCAGGCAGCTGCGCCGCGTGGTTGATGGATCACGTCTCGCTGGAGAGCACAGGGGCATTGGAGCAGATGTGGTATCTTGAAATATTAATGGCTCTCCTTTGCAGTGCCCACACACTCTAGATCCCCACTGCCAGTGTGTTTGGCCTTCGACCAGGGCCATGCGCTCCTGAGCACTGAGGGGGTTTAAGGGAGTTGAAAGGCTTTGGGGCTGCAGGGACTGTCTCCAACCCACGTCCGTCCCCATCTGCCTGCTCCGCCCCCAGCACCTTCCTGCAGTGAATCAATTTACTCATTTAAAATCCTCTTAGCATCTGCAGCCTGCTTGACACTTTCCAGAATATAAAACTAATCAGGAGATTTCCAAGTTGTGAAGGAGTGCGATTAAGGGGGCTCTCTGGGCCGGTGCTGGCTGTCCCCATGCCGGGGCTCATCATGCCAGCACTGTCTGTGGGGCAGCTGGACAAGCCCACTCCCGCCATGGCCTATGAGGGATGGGCTGGACAGACAGACAGAGGCAGCGTGGCCCAGCGGCAGTGGCCGTGTGCCGGGACACACTGTGCTGGTTTCTGCTCTGCAGTGATGCTGCCTCTTGGGCAGGTCCTTTCCCATCTCTGTCCTGTGCCATGCTCAGTGCCTGGCCAGCCAGGAGCTCCAGGAGGATGGGGTCCTCCTAAAGCACCCATGAGACCATCTCCGCATCCCTGTGGTTGCAGAGTAGTGTCCCCTGCCTGCCCGGGCTTCCTGGCCAACAGGGACCTGCAGCCAGGCAGGCCATCTCTGCGCTGCTCTGGTGGCCTGCAGCTGCTGCAGCCCGCGCTCTCTGTTGCAGTGAGGAGTCATGCCTGCGAGCCAGATCAGTTCGGCAAGCCGGGGGGCTGCTCGGACATCTGCCTCCTCGGGAACAGCCACAAGACCCGAACCTGCCGGTGCCGCTCCGGGTTCAGCCTGGGCAGCGATGGGAAGTCCTGCAAAAGTGAGTCCTGGCCCTCCCTGGAGAGCTGCGGGACGGGATGAGGGGGACAAAGGTCCCCTCTCTGCGAGGGTCTAGGGTGGGCGGAGGCACTTGTGCCAGACGACTGGCAGCACATGGGCCAAGGGGCAAGCAGGGCCGGTTGCAAACACCCCTTTCCTTCCTGGCCTAAGCTGTGGGCCGCCTGCTGGGCTCCTCGGTCCCTGCAGACTTGCTGGGTGCAGGGGCAGGCTGCCTCCTCCTGGCCCCTCTGTCCTGGCTGTGACCCTGCCAAAGCCCTGGTGCCACATCCATTGCGCTGCCCACCCCCAGCGCCGCCCTGGCCCAGCTGGTGGCGATGGCTCTCCCTGTCTCTCTGCAGAGCCTGAGCACGAGCTGTTCCTGGTGTATGGGAAGGGGCGTCCAGGCATCATCCGTGGGATGGACATGGGGGCCAAGGTGCCAGATGAACACATGATCCCCATCGAGAACCTCATGAACCCCCGAGCGCTGGACTTCCACTCTGAGACTGGCTTCATCTACTTCGCTGACACCACCAGCTACCTCATTGGGCGCCAGAAGATCGACGGCACAGAGCGAGAGACCATCCTGAAGGACGGTGCGTGGCCGAGGGGCACAGCCCGGTCCCTCCCCAGCGCGGTCGGCCCCCAGGAACTGGTGGCAACAGCCATCAGTGCATTTCCTTGTGTAATGGCACCATTTCTGTCCTCTCCCTTGTCTTTGACCCTTAAAACTGAGGTTTGAAGCTGCTGTTTGGGTTTATCTGTGGACTGCTATTGAGAGGCAGGTACAGAGCACTTGTCCCAGCAGAGGGATCCTTGTCCCTGATGTCCCCCTCCTGCCTGAGCTGGCTCACACCGATCCGGTCAGATGGGAGGAGGGAGGGATGGGGGATCCTCTGTCAGGGTCCCTGAGGCTCAGTGTGGTGGCTGATCCATCCTCACGCTTCCAGCCAAGTATGTTTGTGTTGCCTCAGGGCAAACCAGCCAAGGACACTCCTGAATTTGGCTTTTTCCAGCCCAGGCTTGCCGTGGCTGCGGTACCTCTGGGGGATGTGCCTGCGCTGAGGCTGGGGGGGTCCGTCATCCCTGTCGGTTTGAGTTGGGATCAGGTGGTGCCGAATGCACTGTGAATCATATGGGGCTGTCACATCCACTTCTCATCTTCCCGCTGCTGCGCAGCCCTGGTGATGAGCACCCGCTCCTGCTTTTCCCCAAAGGCATCCACAACGTGGAAGGGATTGCGGTGGACTGGATGGGGAACAACCTGTACTGGACGGATGATGGCCCCAAAAAGACGATCAGCGTGGCTCGGCTGGAGAAGGCTGCCCAGACACGGAAGACACTGATCGAGGGGAAGATGACACACCCCCGAGCGATTGTGGTGGACCCCCTGAACGGGTGCGGGTGCCTGGGCAGGCAGCATTGCCTCGTGGGAGGGCATGTCCCCTCCTGCCTGCAGCAAGGACCGGCAGAGCTGGCAGTGGGGTCCCCAGCTCCGCACGGCATTCGTGGTGGCTCCCAAGCTGTGACACTGGGGTCAGGCAGCAGCTCCGGCCATGGCGATGGCAGCGGCTCTGTGCTGTGCGGCAGCTTCAGCCTGGGCTCGGCAGCACTGGCATGGGTGGGAGGGCTATTGGGCTGTCGCATTGAGCTGGGGCCTGGCTGTAGGCACGGGGCAGCAGGACCTTCCCACTGGTTTGAGTCAGCCGCTCTGTGAGCAGCCATAGAGTTCACACCTGGTTTGGTGGAGGCAGAGCTGGTTGCTCTTCGGATCAGTGGTGGGGTGGGCTTGAAGCCCAATTTGTCTATGTCTCTAACAGCTCAGTGTCTGTGGCAGGTGGATGTACTGGACAGACTGGGAGGAGGATCCCAAGGACAGCAAGAGGGGCAAGATTGAGAGGGCCTGGATGGATGGTTCCAACCGCAACATCTTCATCACCTCCAAGACCGTCCTGTGGCCCAACGGGCTGAGCCTGGACATCCCGGCCAAGATCCTCTACTGGGTGGATGCTTTCTATGACCGCATCGAGATGGTCTACCTCAACGGCACTGAGCGGAAGGCAAGTGGAGGCCCTGCGGGCTCTCGGACGTTGATTGTCCCAGAGTTCGGGCTGTGGGCAGCTGAGCCATTGCCTCAGATGTCTGCATCCGCTGCGGATCTGCTTGGTGGCCACATTCAGCCATGCTCCCCTGCCGCCTGTCCCCTCCTCTCCCCTTCCAATGTCCCTTGCCCTGTCCTGCCACGTGAGATTTGCCCGAGCACCCTTCCCAGCTAACGATGAGCCTCTCTGCCTCCCCATGCCTGCAGATTGTGTATGAGGGACCTGAACTGAATCACGCCTTCGGGCTGTGCCACTACAGCAGCTTCCTCTTCTGGACCGAATACCGCAGCGGCAGCATCTACCGGCTGGACCAGGCCTCCAAGGTGGTGAGCCTGCTCCGGAACGAGCGCCCACCCATCTTCGAGATCCGGATGTATGATGCGCAGCAGCAGCAAGGTACTGGGGCCACCTCTGCTTGGCACCGTGGGGACCTGTCACGCACAAGGGACTGGGGGAGGTGGAAGAGGGATGAGACTGGGGACCAGGGTCTGAGGAATTGCCTTGCCTTCCTCTTGGCCATATCCCTGCCTGTCTGTCCATCCCCATGCACCCTGTCTTTCTCTCCGTAAACCCTGTTGTCCCTCATCCCCTGCCCTTCCAGCCTTTCCTCTCTTTCTCCCCGTCCCTCCCTGCCTGAGAGGCTTCCTGGCAAGTTGAGTCATACTTTATGTCCCCTGAGGAGTCCCCACTGCCTTGCACGGTCTGATAAACGAGTCTCCAGCTGGTGAGGGATCACCAGTGCCTTTCGTGGCCTGGTGAACTGGGGTCTCCAGCTGGTTTCCCACTGTGGACCCTGTTGAGGGAGTCCAGGGGGCTGGGTGTGCCCAGCAGCCCCCCATGGGTCAGCAGGGTTCCCTGAGCACTGAAGTCCCCTTCTCCTCACCCTTGCCTTGCCTCCACAGTGGGCTCCAACAAGTGCCGCGTAAACAACGGTGGCTGCAGCAGCCTGTGCCTGGCCACCCCCCGGGGCCGTCAGTGTGCCTGTGCTGAGGACCAGATCCTGGGATTGGACTCTGTCACCTGCCAGGGTAGGCTGCCTTGGGGCCCAGCCCGCAGTGGGGACCCCCTTTCCCCCGGGGGAGGGGGGGGGACATGGGGTCTGCAGCTCCACTCTGGCATATCAGCAGCGATGCCTCTCACGGTGGGAGGCTGTCCCAGGGCTTGGGGAGATGGGTGCTCCCTGCACCTGTGGGAGCCACAGATGATGAGTCACGTTGCCAGCTCTGGTTCCTCCTCTTGCATGATGGCAGCAGGACAGTCGCCTGCCCAGGGAAGCAGGTGGAAATCCCTGGTGGGGATCGCTGCACTGAAGCTGTGCAACTGTGTCTGATGCTGCCCGCGCAGTTGGGATGCCATCACTCTGCTGCCAGTGTGGGGGAGAGGCAGGTTCAGGGTGGGGAGTCTGAGCAGTACTGTGCTTTGCCGGCTTAAATGAGAGGGGTGAAGCTCTTCTGACGCGTGCAGGCTGGGTGAGGGTCTCTCCCCCTCGATCGTGGGGTGCGCCTTCGCGTTTCGTGCTCAGGAGCTGGTGCACATGGGCACGAGTGTCTGTGTACACTCGCAGGGCTGCTGGGCAGTTGTGTAGGCATCCTGCCAGCCTGGGGACGCGGGACTGTCCTTGCTGCTGCTCTGCACTTGGTCACTTGGTTAAAATCATCCCCTCCCTTTGCTTTTCCCTTGCCAGCCAACCCATCCTACATCCCCCCTCCGCAGTGCCAGCCCGGGGAGTTCGCTTGCAAGAACAACCGCTGCATCCAGGAGCGCTGGAAATGCGATGGGGACAACGACTGCCTGGACAACAGTGATGAAGCCCCTGAGCTCTGCCGTGCGTAGTCACCTCCTGTGCGGTGGGGTAGAGGTTTATGTGCTCCTGGGGTGGCAGAATTCAGGCTAAGCTTCCCCCAGATGTGGGGCCAGTGGCTGGGATGGGATCAGGCAGCCAGGACCCCTGTGTCCCCTCCCCAGCTCTAGGAGGGGAGCAGGCTCAAGTGGCTGATGGGAGAAATGGAGATGAGGATCCTGGATCCCCAGTTTGTCTGAGGCTCCCTGCCCTTTTCTGTCTCAGTTTTTCTGCCCACCAGCCATGGAGGAGGAATGAGGGTGGGATGGAGATGGGCAGGGGCTGAGTGTGTGTTTCCTATACAGACCAGCACACCTGCCCCTCCGACCGTTTCAAGTGCAAGAACAACCGCTGCATCCCCAACCGCTGGCTCTGTGATGGGGACAATGACTGTGGGAACAACGAGGATGAGTCCAACTCCACCTGCTCAGGTGAGGAACCTGCCTCGTCCTTGGGGAACAGAGGGAGAGTGCACACTGCTGTAATGAGCTGCAGCCTTTGCTGCTCCCTGCATGCTGCAGGGCTGAGGCCAAGGTTTTGGGGCCTCACTCATCCCTGCTGCCCACCTTGCAAACAGTTTGGCTTCTGCGCCTGTGCCTTGCAGGAGCCCCAGGGGGTTTGTTCCCCGCCTTTTCCCTGGCAAAGCAAGGCACCACCAGCTACTAAAGCTTTGTCTGTCTCTTCCTGGGCCAGCTCGGACCTGCTCCCCCAACCAGTTCTCCTGTGCCAGTGGGCGCTGCATCCCCATCTCCTGGACATGTGACCTGGACGATGACTGTGGGGACCGCTCCGATGAGTCTGCCTCGTGTGGTGAGCTGGGTTGGGGAACACTGTGAGCGCAGGGCCCTGTTGGGGGAGCGCTGCTCCTCACCCCATGGACAACAGTATGACCATGAGCCAGCAATGTGCCCTGGTGGCCAAGAAGGCCAATGGCATCCTGGGGTGCATCAGGAAGAGTGTGTCCAGCAGGTCGAGGGAGGTCATCTTCCCCCTCGACTCTGCCCTGGTGAGGCCACATCCGGAGTACTGTGCCCAGTTCTGGGCTCCCTTGTTCAAGAAGGACAGGGAACTACTGGAGAGGGTCCAGCAAAGGGCTACAAAGATGATGAGGGGACTGGAGCATCTTTCTTATGAAGAAAGGCTGAGGGAATTGGGTCTTTTTAGTCGAGATAAAAGACAACTGAGGGGGGATCTTATCAATACTTATAAATACTTAACAGGAGGGTGCCAGGGGGATGGGAACAGTCTTTTTTCAGTGGTGCCCAGTGACAGGACAAAAGGTAACGGGCACAAACTTGAGCATAGGAAGATCCATCTAAACATGAGGAGGGACTTCTTTCCTTTGAGGGTGGCAGAGCACTGGCACAGGCTGCCCAGAGAGGTGGAGGAGTCTCCCACTTTGGAGACATTCCAAACCCACCTGGACACTGTCCTGTGCAACTGCTGTAGGTGACCCTGCTCTGGCAGGGGGTTGGACTGGGTGAGCTCCAGAGGTCCCTTCCAAATCTCACCAATCTGTGATTCTGTGATGGGGCAGAGGCATCAGTGGGGCCAGGTGTGAAGATTGGGGCACAGGGTGTCTCCCCAACACTGATCACGCCTCTGCCTCCTCCACAGCCTATCCGACCTGCTTCCCCTTGACACAGTTCACCTGCAACAATGGGCGCTGCATAAACATCAACTGGCGGTGTGACAACGGTAAGGACCACGGCCCTGCTGCTGCCGAGGGGGGTGCAGCCAGGGACAGCGAGATCAGACGCAGGGGTGCCAGCCCTGCAGGGCACCCTGTTCCCACAAGGGCCATTTCTCAGCCTTGTGCTGAACAGCAGAGCCCAGGTCCTGAAGGGAGGAGGCATTAGCTGAAGCTGTAAGTGTGTCCTGCAACACCGAGACCCACATTTTCCTTCGCTGCCCTTGGGGGAACCGTGTGTTGCAGGACCAGCCTGACAGTGATCATTTCAGCAGAGCTTGGCTTTCTTTGCAAGGTGGCCAAAACTCTGCCCCAGTGCTTGAGACGACTGTGGAGTGGCCTGTGCTGCTGGCAGGGCTGAGCCAGGTCCCATAGCCCCAGGGAAGTCAGGAGAGTCTCCCAGCAAGCTCAGATCTGGCCTCAGATCTGTTTCCAGGGCCAGGCTGGGAGAGAGGGTTTACCCCAAGGCTGCCCTCCTTCCCTGCAGGTTTGTTTTAATTTTCCTAGCAGCTCTGCATCGTTAGGTTTAATTAGTGGCTTCAGAGCAGGTGAGGCACATTCAGAGCTGCAGAGTGCAGGAGGTTAGTGGGGAGCTGCGGGTGCAGGTCTCTCCCCGGGGTCTTCCTGAGCAAGTGGCCTCCTCTTCCTGGGACAGCCCCACCTCTGAACTGTCCCCGCCAAGAGATGGTCTCTTTTCCTGGGGATACACCAGTGCTGGCAGCCAGGTGCTTGCAAAAGCGATAGCCTTGGTGTGGGGCACCTCCATGCAGCCAAGAGCATCTCCAGGCACCCACAGGACAGGAGCTGCAGCATCAAGGGGCTCCCAGCCCGACTGCCCCAGGCTCCCCCAGAACCCTCCACTGCTTCTGGTCTCGCCTCCCAGGCCGCTTGGTGTGCCTGCGCAGCCTCTGTCTGTCCCTCTCCATGTCGATGTTTGCGTCCCAGCGTCAACGTGGTTTTGTGCCGTTCTCTGTGCGTGTGCCGTGTTGTGTTGTTTTGTTTGTCATTGTGCCCACTCTCCTGTCTGGTTGGTTCTGTGTTTCAGAAAAAGATTGTGGGGATGGCTCTGACGAAAAGAACTGTCCAAAGCCTACCGGTTAGTGCATAGATCAACATGCACCAGACACCCAACCTGGCCCCACGCAACCCCCAAACCTGCCCCCTCCAAATTGCTGTGAGCCCCATGGGCTGCTCCTCCAGACACTGGCAATGCACCCCATCTTCTCTGGCAATGCCCCCTGCTCTCTGGTGATGTCCCCCGCTCGCCAGCAGCAGGAGAGGCGTGCCGGGGAGTGAAGCAGCTGTCCCTCCCAGCTTACGGAGCAGAGTTGCTCAGGCAGCTCCTGTTGGTGGGAGCCCAGAGAGGTCGGGGGCTGCAGCTGCAGGAGCGGGGCTGTGGTGAAACTGTGCAGCAGCTGCTGGTGCCATTGTCCCCGTGCCCGTCATGAGCTCCCCTGTGCCGAGGGAGACAGAGGCACGGGCAGGCAAAGGCCCTTTACCAAGCTCAGGATGGGCACCCTCAGAGGAGCAGAGCATCGCAGTGGTTCCTGCGAGCTGGTCTGGTCCCGTGCCTCGTGCCGGCGCCAGCAGGGCAGGTGGAGGGGCTGCATTGCCAGTGTCGCAGCACCATCAGACCAAAGCTCCCCCTGCCTGTCAGCGGGTGATGGGGTTTCCTCCAGCCAAGCTGACACCCCCCAATTGGCTGTACTAACCCATCTCCCTGTGGATGCGTCCCATAAAAGAGTGCACCGTCCCCCCAGCTCGGCTCCCCTGCAGAGCGGAATAGCCCCCCTGGTGCTGGGCACCCCCCCAGCCTCCCCAGGTACATGGCTGATCTATGCAGTTTCTGTGTTTCATTTTCTTTGTGCGCTGCTGGTGCTGTGGCCGCGCCTGGAGTGTGTCGGGGGGTGGGAGGGCCGGGGGGCACCAGGGGCTCTCTGTTCAACCCGGCCTCCCCCACAGGGGTCTCACCACCGGCACTGACAGGCCGCCTGTTGCCCCGTGTCCTGTCTGCCAGCGTGGTCCGTCAGATCCCCGTTGTTCCCCGCTTCCCCCGGCTGCCTCCTCTGGCCGGGGGTCTCTGCCTTCCTCCCTCCTGCCGTGCCTCCACCAGTGCTGCCAGCTGGCTGGGCGCTCTCTGAGCCCCGTCCTGCTTCCCTTCCCTCTCCAGACAATGACTGCGGGGACAACAGCGATGAAGCGGGCTGCAGCCACTCCTGCTCCAGCAACCAGTTCAAGTGCAACAGCGGGCGCTGCATCCCTGTGCACTGGACCTGTGATGGGGACAATGACTGTGGGGACTACAGTGATGAGACTCACGCCAACTGCACCAACCAGGGTGAGTCCCAGGCCGCGGTGGGGCTCGGCTGCCCCTGTGCCACTGCTCGGTGTCCTCATCTGGGGGGATTCAGGTCCTGCCCTGGGAGGGAGCACGTGAGCAGCAGATGGACCCTCCTGGGCATCAGCTCTGCTGCCATTCCTCCTGGAGAACCAAAAGACCCCTGGGCAGAGCCCCACCTTCCAGGCAGGAGATCCTGTGGCCTCCTCTGCCCACTCTGGGTGCCTAGATACCCCCTCCTGCACCTCTGGGTGCCCCCAGGCTGAGTGCCTGGTCCTCCTCCCACCCCCTGAGCACGCCCGGTTCCCAGCTCCGGGGGGCGAAGGCAGTGAGCGGATGCCCTCCTGCCAGCCACGCGCCCGCCCGGGGGCTGCCACACCGACGAGTTCCAGTGCCGGCTGGACGGGCTCTGCATCCCCATGCGCTGGCGCTGCGACGGTGACACGGACTGCATGGACTCCAGTGACGAGAAGAACTGCGAGGGGGTCACCCATGTCTGCGACCCCAACGTCAAGTTTGGCTGCAAGGACTCAGGTGAGAGCAGGGGAGGGGAGAACCACTGCCCCTTGCCCCCTCTGACCCGGGGAAGGGGCTGGGACCTACCTCAGCTCGGTGGGGATGGGGACAGCAGTGGAGGGATGCTCTGGGGCAGCTGAGACCCTGAATGCCCAAAATAACATCTCCTCCACATCTGACCTGCCCCCTCCTCGCTCCCCCGTCGGCAGCCCGCTGCATCAGCAAGGCCTGGGTCTGTGATGGGGACAGCGACTGTGAGGACAACTCGGACGAGGAGAACTGTGAGTCTCTGGTGTGCAAACCTCCCTCCCACACCTGCGCCAACAACACCTCCATCTGCCTCCCCCCCGAGAAGCTTTGTGATGGCTCCGACGACTGCGGGGATGGCTCTGATGAGGGCGAGCTCTGTGGTGAGTGGGGGACACAGGGTCTCCCCCAGCCAGGAGCAGGTCAAGGACTTGACGGGCACATCCTCTCTCCACAGACCAGTGCTCCCTGAACAACGGCGGCTGCAGCCACAACTGCACCGTGGCCCCTGGCGAGGGCATTGTCTGCTCCTGTCCCCTGGGCATGGAGCTGGGCATGGATAACAAGACCTGCCAGATCCAGAGCTACTGCGCCAAGCACCTCAAGTGCAGCCAGAAGTGCGAGCAGGACAAGTACAACGTCAAGTGCTCGTGCTATGAGGGCTGGATGCTGGAACCCGATGGCGAGAGCTGCCGCAGCCTGGGTGTGTGTGGGCGGGCTGCAGGGGCTGGCGGCGTTGCCCCAGCTGCCTGTGATGGGAGGTGTCCCCCTGCTCTCGGAGGCAGCAGTAGCGGAGCTGAGGACCATGCTGATGGGCACAGTTGGGTCCTGGGGGGGTCTGCGTGCTGATGGTGGGCCCCTCACTGTCCCCACCTGTCATGAGCTGCCCCTTATGGTGCAGGGGCGTGAGTGGTCCCACAGCTGAGGCTGGGGCCAGGAGCCAGGGACTCCTTCCACCCAGAGATTTGGGGACCGTTGGTCCCATGCAGCCCTTGCTAGTTGGTGCCCCCGTTCTGACCCTGCCCTGCTTTCCCCAGACCCCTTCAAACCCTTCATCATATTCTCCAACCGCCATGAGATCCGCCGCATTGATCTGCACCGGGGTGACTACAGCGTCCTGGTCCCTGGGCTGCGCAACACCATTGCCTTGGACTTCCACCTCAACCAGAGCTCGCTGTACTGGACCGACGTGGTGGAGGACAAAATCTACAGAGGAAAGCTGCTTGAGAATGGGGGTGCGTAGCCCTGGGGGCCTGGAGCAAGCTGGTGGGGGCCAGATGGGTAGTAAAGCAGCGGTGTGGTTCTGGGGTAGGTGCCGGCTGTGACTCCTTGGCACCCCACAGTGGTGCGGCCACTGGAACCCACAGCCCCTGTACTGATCCCTTTCTGCTCTCCAAAGTTGCTCATTATGTAGGAGTTAATTAGCATTCCCGGTGCTTCCTTAATGGTAATTGCAGCCCAGCAGCTGGGAGCACAAAGCCTGGCCCCCTCTCCACCAGTACTGTGGAGGTGGCACCCGCAGGGGGGCAGTGAGAGCCCGGCGCTGGGCCACAGATGTGGGGCTGAGCCCTTTGGGGTTCCCACCCCGTTTGGGGAAGAAGCTTCCCCATGCCAGGGAACCTGGTCAAGCTGGGTGGAACTGTTCAGGAATGGGGCACAATGGTGGCGGGTGGGAGGAAGCACCAGCCTGAGCCCTCTCGGCACTGTGCCCTGCAGCTCTGACCAGCTTCGAGGTGGTGATACAGTACGGGCTGGCCACCCCCGAGGGGCTGGCCGTGGACTGGATCGCTGGCAACATCTACTGGGTGGAGAGCAACCTGGACCAGATTGAGGTGGCCAAGCTGGACGGCACCATGCGAACTACGCTGCTGGCTGGGGACATCGAGCATCCCCGTGCCATTGCCCTGGACCCCCGCTATGGGTAAGGCAGGAGGGGACATCAGTCACCAGGACACAGTGGCACCACTGGCATCTTGTGCGGGAACCAGGCCATGGGCTCCTGTCTGGGCATACACCCTGCTGCTGATTCAGGACGCAGAGCTTGGTGTCCTTGTGCTGACCATCTCCACTCGCTGTCCCTTGCAGGATCCTCTTCTGGACAGACTGGGATGCCAGCCTGCCCCGCATCGAGGCCGCCTCCATGAGCGGTGCAGGCCGGCGCACCATCCACAAGGAGACAGGCTCAGGGGGCTGGCCCAATGGGCTCACTGTCGACTACCTGGAGAAGCGCATCCTCTGGATTGATGCCAGGTAGGACCAGGACACCCATCTCTGCCCCACGCCTGCCTTTTCCTGTCGCCTCTGGACCCCTGCCCCCATCCCATCCCTCCCAGCTCTGGCACCTTCCCCCTTGTTTTTGTGGTGGTCTGCCATTTCACTGCTGCATTGGGAATGAAAGCCTTTGCTCCGTGGGGTCTGTTTGTGTCTGCCACACATTTCAGCCTTTGCTCTGGGATTTTTTCCTCTGTGGGGACTGCAATCCCTGGTGTAAATCAGCAGTCCCTCCTCCTCCTCCTCTGCAGCAGCAACATTAAGTGGAGTAGAGGAGGCAGCTGCTTAGACCCTGTGGGTTGTTGCTGTTGGGATAAAGACGTGGCCTTTGCCTGTGCCTGGTACCCCTTGCCCAGGTGTCTGCCTGCTCTCACCCCTTGTTCCTGCCGGGCACAGGTCAGACGCCATCTACTCAGCCCTGTACGATGGGACGGGGCACATCGAGGTGCTGCGGGGACACGAGTACTTGTCGCATCCCTTTGCTGTCACCCTGTACGGGGGTGAGGTCTACTGGACTGACTGGCGCACCAACACGCTGGCCAAGGCCAACAAGTGGACAGGGCACAATGTGACGGTGGTGCAGAGGACCAACACGCAGCCTTTCGACCTGCAGGTGTATCACCCCTCGCGGCAGCCCCTGGGTGAGGCCTGGGGAAGCGGAGGCGGCTCTCTGGGGCTTCCTGGGTTGGCATCCCCTGGAACAGACATCACTGAGTCTTGTCCCCTTTGCAGCTCCTAATCCCTGTGAAGCCAATGGGGGCAAAGGGCCATGTTCCCACCTCTGCCTCATCAACTACAACCGCACGCTGTCCTGTGCCTGCCCCCATCTCATGAAGCTGGACAAGGACAACACGACCTGCTATGGTAGGGGTCTGCCCAGGCCACCCTGGGGTGGGGAGGACAAGTGGGTGCTTCAGCACTGGCTCTGCAGACCAGGCTGAGGTCCCACAGCTGTGCCTCTCATCCTTCTCCCCAGAGTTTAAGAAGTTCCTGCTGTACGCGCGGCAGATGGAGATCCGGGGTGTGGACATCGACAACCCCTACTACAACTACATCATCTCCTTCACGGTGCCCGACATCGACAACGTCACGGTGGTGGACTATGATGCCCTGGAGCAGCGCATTTATTGGTCTGATGTCCGCACTCAGACCATCAAGAGAGCTTTCATCAACGGCACTGGCGTGGAGACCGTTGTCTCTGCGGGTGAGTGTGGAGGAGCATCACCCCGCATGGCTGCTCCTACCAGGTCCTGGAGTGGGGCAGAGCTGTGAGTCCTCCAGAGGCTTCGGCTCCATGAGATTAGCCCTTCATCTTCATCTGAGCATCATCCCAGCCCCATTCTTACAATTAACGAGTCTTCATTCTCCATTGCCTTTCAGACCTGCCCAACGCTCATGGCCTCTCTGTGGATTGGGTTTCCAGAAACCTCTTCTGGACCAGCTATGATGCCAACAAGAAGCAGATCAACGTCGCCCGGCTGGATGGCTCCTTCAAGAACGCAGTGATCCAGGGGCTGGACAAGCCTCACTGCCTGGTGGTTCACCCCCTCCGGGGGTAAGTCTCTAGTGGGACATGGTGCCAGCAGGCTTGGGGTCAGGCCGGGAGCATCAAAGGAGAAGGTGTACGTGAGGCACATGTGTGAGTGCGCGTGACAGTGCCTGTGTGTGGTGGAGATGAGAACAGGTTGCTCTCCTGATGTGTCAGCATGTGTAGGAGGTGTGTGAGAGGAGATGGGGCCACAGCTTGGGAGGTGTGTGCCTGTTGGCGTGTGTGAAGGAGCAGGCTACGTTTCTGTAACACACATGTGTGCGCATGAAGGACAGGCTGCAGATAAGTGTGCATCCACGAGCGTGTGCCAGTCTGGGTGTGCACAGGGCTTTGCTGGGCAGGGCTGGGCAAGTGCTTCCAAACACCAAATGCCCTCCCAGGTCCTCCAGAGGCGAGGAGGGCATGGGGCTGCCCGGGCTGTGTAGCAAGAGGGGAGAGGCTGGAGAGCAGCTGGGAGAGCAGGCTGGGGTGGCAGGGGCTGGCAGGGCCTGGGTGCGCTGGGAGGGCAACAGAGCTGCGCATGGGCCATCTCCGTGGGGCTGTTGGAGCCACTGTACTCAGTGTCCCCTCACCAATGCAGGAAACTCTACTGGACAGATGGAGACAACATCAGCGTGGCCAACATGGACGGCAGCAACCGCACTCTCCTCTTCACCAACCAGAAAGGGCCTGTTGGTATGGACCCCCCTGCCTGCCCTGTACCACCCCACCTTGCGGCACCCTTGCTGGTCCTAAAAGCCTCACACCCCAAATCTGGCAGCCCAGGCTCTCCAGGGCACTGGTGGCTGGTTTGTGCTGGGTCGCCCTCTTGCATGCCCCTTCTCTCCGTCACCCCATCTGATCTGCCGGTCCCATCCCACCTCCCAGATGGTGACAGTCCCTGCGTGCTGCCTGGACACTGACAGTCGTTTGCTTTCCAGGCCTGGCCATTGACTATCCAGAGAGCAAGCTGTACTGGATCAGCTCTGGCAACGGCACCATCAACAGATGCAACCTGGACGGCAGCAACCTGGAGGTGATCGAGTCCATGAAGAGTCAGTTGAGCAAGGCGACCGCCCTGGCCATCATGGGTGAGAGCTGGCAGGGTGATGGGGGCGGTTCATGAAGCTCTTTCCCTTTCTCCTGGCCCTGCCCAAACACAGACTGCTCGTTGCCACCTCTAGCAGCTGTGGTGGGGAGGTTTCTCCACCAAAGGCTGAGCTCAGACCCCTTTTTCCGGGCCATCGCATGTAAATCTGTATAGAGGGACCACTCTTTGCTGCTGGGGCGGGAGGGGATGGGGAAAACTGCTGCATGTTCCTGCCTTCTCCTTCCAGGCAACAAGCTGTGGTGGGCTGACCAGGCCTCTGAGAGGATGGGCACCTGCAACAAGAAGGATGGGACAGAGGTGACAGTGCTGCGCAATAGCACCACGCTGGTGATGCACATGAAGGTGTATGATGAGACCATCCAGCAAGGTGAGGGCAGAGACCCTGCAGGGCCACACAGCAGCTTGTCTGCTCTGCCAGGATGCCAGTGGTGCCAGAGTCTGGCCCATGGTCACTGGGCAGCTGGCTGACCCCATCCCTTCCTGCTGGACAAAGCCTGGCCTTGCCCTTGTGCTGGGTCCCTGCCGGCTGGCCCAGAGTACCCACATCTTGTGTGGCTGCCCCGAGCAGTGCTGGCCCTGGCTGCCGCAGCCTCTCCCTGGGTGCCAGCAGCACTGCGGGTGTCCCCTGGCCACCACTCACCCCTCTTCTTTCCGTGGCAGCTGGAACCAACCCCTGCAGCCTAAATAATGGTGACTGCTCACAGCTCTGTCTCCCCACTTCCGAGACCTCCCGGTCCTGCATGTGCACAGCGGGCTACAGCCTGAAGAGCGGGCAGCAATCCTGCGAAGGTGAGCGTGCCTGTTGCCGTCCCCTCGCCCTAACTACCCCCTTGGAGCAGAGAGACCTCACAGCCTCCCCTGGCCGTGCCTGCTGCATGCTGCGGCTCTGCCTGTGCCACACAGTGCTGCATGGCCAAGCAAGGCATGTGTGCCGGTGTGGTGCGTGGGGGGCTGTTACTGCTCGCTCTGGCTGTGTGTGCGCTCCTCCTGACTGCCCCCTGCCTCCCTGCGCCCCACAGTGCTGCAAAAGGACACTGGGGGCCAGAGAGACACCGGGGGAGCTCAGGAGAGGCTGTGGGTTTGGGCGGCAGCGAGACCCTCGCATGGGCTGTCCCTGCAAGGGACCGGCGGCGATGAGCATGGGCGGCGCAGGAGCTCTGGGTTTAGCAGGAGGAGGGGAGCAGGACTGCACAGTGGGAGCCCTCAAAGGAGAGGCGAGACCCCTGCTGCCAGCAGCAGGTTTGGGTCACTGTCTTGCCACAGTCACCGGGAACGGGGCTCGGCAGCCGGCACAACATTTGCTTTGCAGATCCCCAGTCCCTGCCTGGTTTGCCACCGTGTCCTTTGGGAGGAAAGCCCCCCCCCCCCCGCTCCCCGGTCACTGCCAGGGCCTCTCAAAGGCTGTTTGTGTGCAAAATGTTCTCGGTGTTTTTGGAGGGGGCTGGCAGAGCTGCTGCACCATCTGGGTCAGGGCAGGCACTGAATAACAAGCACTGCCCTGACCCAGATGCGGCACAGAGCCTTTGCCAGCACTCAGGGGTGGAGGCGGCTCTGGACAGAGCCCTCGCTCGTGCCTCCCCTGTGCCCCGCTGTGGGTCAGGACCCTTTGAACAGGCTGCTCCGGGGCTTGTGGCCTCCAGCATGCAGCCCCTTCACAGAACTGAGCAGGGAAGGGCTTTGCTGCTGCTCCCCACGTTCCTGCCCCAGCCATCAGAAATCTTGTCCCTGACTGTGTTCATGCATGGTTTAGAGCGGGCCTCTTTCCACAAGGTTTCCCGTTCCTTCCCCTGCACGTGTGGTGATGAAAGCTGTCCCATCCTGATCACAGAGGAGTTTTCTCCTCCTTGTGTTCATCCTGGTTAGTCGCCTCTCACGCAGGGCCCCAAGTGAATCAGGGGCATCCCTCCCTCCGTGAGAAACCACAGTGCTGCAAACATGCCACCCCCCGACCGCAGCACCGTGGGCAGGATCAGGCACTCGGTGTCCGGCAGGACTGCCTCCCACGTCGCCTACCCGGCTGCCCGCGGAGCTGACGCTCCCACTGCCGGCCCACGTCTCGCATGCGTCAGCCGCAGAGTCAGCTGAGAGGTGGGCGTAGGGGCTGCCTGTGCGGGGATGCTTCAGGCAGCTGCACAGCCTGCCAGTGCGTCCAGCCAGCGCGGTTCTGCCCTGCCCTGCCTGTCCCTCTGCTGTCCTGGGCCGTCTGCCCGGGCCAAGGACTCACGGTGCTGCTGTGGTGGTAGGGTCAAGCCCTCGCACCAGCCCTGCCAGGCTTGTGCTCTTCCACGGGCTGCTGTCGCAGTTTTCCATGAGTTGTGGCTGTCTGTTGAAGGGACAGTGTGTGGTTTCTGGGATGCATCTGACTGTCCCCGCATCTGTGTTGCAGGTGTTGGCTCCTTCCTCCTGTATTCAGTCCACGAGGGGATCCGTGGCATTCCCCTGGACCCCAATGACAAGTCAGATGCTCTCGTGCCTGTGTCGGGGACATCGCTGGCTGTGGGAATCGACTTCCACGCAGGTGACTTGGGGGCTAGGAGCGGGACAATGGGACTGGAGAGGGTGAGGAGGGGGAGTGCAAGGGAGACCATCACCAGACCCTCCACTGGTAGTGCTCTGCCCTAGAGCATCTCCCCTCAGCAGCTCTGGGTGAGGGAGGGTTTAGGTCACCATGTCAGGGCTGCGGGCTCAGCCCGGTCTGTGCCACCCTTGGGGTGACTCAGAGGTGGTTACTGACCCCTGCTGTCCTGCCTGGCTCCTCTCAGAGAATGACACCATTTACTGGGTGGACATGGGTCTGAGCACCATCAGCCGGGCCAAGCGGGACCAGACGTGGCGGGAGGACGTGGTCACCAATGGCATTGGCCGCGTGGAGGGCATTGCCGTGGACTGGATTGCCGGTGAGATGGGGCTCTGGAGCATGGAGGAGCAGATGGACAGTCAGGGAGTGAGGCTCGGGCAGGTGTTTACTGTCCCCTCTGCAGGAAACATCTACTGGACGGACCAGGGCTTTGACGTCATCGAGGTGGCCAGGCTGAACGGGTCCTTCCGCTACGTGGTCATCTCTCAGGGGCTGGACAAGCCACGGGCCATCACAGTCCATCCAGAGAAGGGGTGAGACACTGCACAAAGCCGCCCAGAGAGGGACGTCAGGTGGGGGGTGGGCACGTACCGGAGACCCCCGGCACTGTCCCAGCAGAGCTGTGCCATTTGTGTTCAGTGGAGGAGGACTCATAGGTCGCCTGCCACACGGAGGGACATGCCCCCGGTGTCCAAACCAGCTGGGTTTAACCACCCTTTCACTGGTGGGCTGAGCTTTCTGGGAGCTCCCCGTGACTTTGTGGGTGCCAACACCTCAGAAAATCCAAGCGGAGCCTACCCGGACTGGCTCCAGCATTGGACTGAACCACAGGGAGAGGAGATTTGTTTGGATCCAGGGAAGGATGGAGAACAGCACCTTACATGCCTGGCACACGGGCTGGTTTCTGGGCTGCGTCCAGCTGCAATGCAGTGCTCCTTTCCCCACTGCAGCGTGGTCTGCAAGCACATGTCACCCAGGAGGCTGGCAGATCGTCAGGGGTCTGGACTGAGGCCCTGGTGTGGAGGGATGAGGGGGAGAGGTGCTTGTCCTCTGCTCTGAGGGCCAAAAAGCCCAAGGGTGTTGCTTCTCACCAGCACTGTGGTCACGTCCCTGCTGTCCCCTGCAGGTATCTGTTCTGGACAGAGTGGGGCCAGTACCCCCGCATCGAACGGTCACGCCTGGATGGGACCGAGCGGATGGTGCTGGTGAACGTCAGCATCAGTTGGCCCAACGGAATATCTGTTGACTATGAGGTACAGCCACCATCTGGGAGGATGGTGCCGCCCTGGGGCCTGGTGGGGTGTGTGCCGGTCCCAAGGGTCCCTGCAGCTGTGTCCCAGCTGGTGGGGACTCTGGGGACACAGCTTCCCTCCTCAGGGCCCTGGAATCTCCTCTCCGGTGCAGGGAGGGTTGTCCAGGGTGGTTGTCATCTGAACCCTGGGACCTTCTGTTGGATGTGGTGGGAGGTGCAGAGGGTGCCTTAGTGCCACCCCAGTGCCCTGCTCCATTACTGACTGGGATTGTTTCTCATTGCCTCAGGATGGAAAGCTTTACTGGTGTGATGCCCGGACAGACAAGATTGAACGAATTGACCTGGAGACAGGTGAAAACCGAGAGGTCGTTCTATCCAGCAACAACATGGACATGTTCTCAGTGTCAGTCTTTGAGGAGTACATTTACTGGAGTGATAGGTATGGTGCCCAAAGGGTCCAGTGGTGCTGGAGGTCACCAGCCGTGCGGGAGGTGGGGGGAGCTGGCAGGTGCTATGGGGAAGGTGGTGGTACCACTATACAGGGTGCTGCTGAGGTGAGCCCCGCGTTGGCTGCTCCGTGACTCTGTCCATCCTTAGGACTCATGCGAATGGCTCCATCAAAAGAGGCAACAAGGACAATGCCACCGAGTCGGTGTCCCTGCGGACAGGGATCGGCGTGCAGCTCAAGGACATCAAAGTCTTCAACCGGGCCAGGCAGAAGGGTGCGTCCAGGAGCAGGGTGTCAGCGCCTCGTGCAGCACTGCTGAGCACCGACGGCTGCCTGGGCTGGGCTCCCACGGCAGGCAGATGTGGGGAGGGGGATGGAGAAACAAACAACAAATGGGCCACTGTGTCCTCATCAAAGAACCGTGTCGTGCCATGGGCTGAGCCCTTTTCTTCACCCACTTCCTCTGGGAGCGGGGAGAGGTGAAAAGCAGCCGAGCGGGAGCATCCTCCTACACAGAGTCTGCCCAGTTCCTTGAACAATCCCCTCTTTCCTCCCCAGGCACCAACATCTGTGCACAGAGCAATGGGGGCTGCCAGCAGCTCTGCCTGTTCCGGGGCAATGGGCAGAGGACATGTGCCTGTGCCCACGGCATGCTGTCCGAGGACGGGGTGAGCTGCCGGGACTACGATGGCTACTTGCTGTATTCAGAGCGCACCATCCTCAAGAGCATCCACCTGTCAGACGAGAACAACCTGAACGCGCCCATCAAGCCCTTCGAGGATGCGGAGCACATGAAGAACGTCATTGCCCTGGCCTTTGACTACCGCTACGGCTCCAAGGGCAGCAACCGCATATTCTACAGTGACATCCACTTCGGCAACATCCAGCAGATCAACGACGATGGCACAGGGCGCAAGACCATCGTGGAGAGTGAGTGTCACTGGGCTCCCTCCACGAGCATCTGCCCCCAGGCCTCTCTTTCCTGTTCTCCCCAGTCAACTCTTCTTGAACTCCCTCCTTCCTCGCCCAAGGGCTTTCTTTTCTTTTCTCACTTAACGTTTTTTGGTGTTTTCAAGAGGTGTTTTGAGTGGCAGCTGTTAAAGGTTCAGCTGTGAGCTTTCTACCGGAGCAAGAGGCAACAGCCTCTTCTAGAAGAGGCAACAGCCTGTGGTAGAGGATGCAAGTGTCAGGAGCCATCCGCAGAGCTTGTTCTGGCAAGGAAGTGTGTATCACGAGGCTCAGGCATGCACGTGGGTATGCATTGCTCTAGAAACAAGGCACTGCAGCAAACTTGGGATCTGCTCTGTGTTTGCATTTGACTTCCAAGACAGACCTGTCAAACCTGAGCAAACCATGCCATGCCTGGCCCCGTCTTCACCTCCAGCCCTCCGTTTGCCCTTGGTTGGTTTTATTGGCTCCTACTGCAGTTGAAAGGACCACGTCTGTTGCTCGGCATCACTAGGGAGCACCTCCAGCAAGGGTTATAGATGTGCTCGCTAATGAGCGTATTTACATTTGGCACTTGGGATAGCTGTTATCACTGAGATCAGGAGAGCAGAGCCCATCTGTTGTAGCCGGTTCATTAAACCTTTTGCTGATCGTTAACGAGGGAGGAAGGATGGGTGTACAGTTCAAGTTCCTGGCCTGAGAGCGGAAGGGAAGGTCTCCCTGGTCTGCCACGAGTCTTCATCTTGTCACTTTGTGCTTCTGGGCCTCAGCTCTCCCCTGGCAGAGGGAGACCCTTCCCTTCCCAGTGCCACTGCTGCGGGGACAGGGGGACCCGGAGCAAGGCGCAGCCAGTGCAGGGGAGATGATCAGAGCATGAGCTTGAAAGCCAAGTTCAAGTCCTCGTTTCATCGTATGTGAACGTCACTCAGCCTTCCTGCAAGGAAGTTACCTGGTTGGTTGCAGAGGCTGCCCAGGGGGGGCCTAAAGTCTCCTTGGGGGTCTCAGCTCACCACGTAGCACAGACCAGCCCAGCCCTGTGGGGTCCCCTCAGGTGCTGCCACATTGGCGCTGTGTTAGCAAGCAGTCAGAGCCTCTGAGGGTTTTTTGGGGGTGTAATTAAAAGCAATAACTTCAGGCTGCCAAAGAAGCCACATTCAAGTGTCGTCGTCTGCACTGGCTGTGTGGAATGAGCTGGGCAGCCTTGTACAGCACAGGCTGGACGCAACCCTTGCCTGTCCTCCCCTCCTGCAGACGTGGGCTCGGTGGAGGGGCTGGCGTACCACCGCGGCTGGGACACGCTGTACTGGACGAGCTACACCACCTCCACCATCACCCGCCACACCGTGGACCAGAGCCGCCTGGGGGCTTTCGAGAGGGAGACAGTGATCACCATGTCGGGGGACGATCACCCCCGGGCCTTCGTGCTGGATGAGTGCCAGAAGTGAGTGGCCATCGGTGGTCCAGCCAGCCTGCCTGGGGGTCTGTGTGGTCCCAGGGCCAGCATCCAGGTGGACTCTCCTCCACAGGGGAGGAAGCACTGGTGCCCAGCACAGAGTGTTGGACCCCAGGGAGGAAAGGCCCTGTGCCCCCTCTACCCACGTGTCCTTCAGCACCCCAAAGCAAAGACAGGAACCTCATCCCATCCCCTGCTCTGGCCGGCTGGTACCATAGGGTACCACGTTTCCCAGCTGGCTGTAGTGTCCTCATTCCTCCCTCTCCCACCCCTTCTTATGCAGGGGTATGTTGTATATTATGTATCTCTCCCCTTCCAGCCTGATGTTCTGGACCAACTGGAACGAGCAGCACCCCAGCATCATGCGTGCCACCCTCTCTGGTGCCAATGTCCTCATCATCATCGACCAGGACATACGGACACCCAATGGGCTGGCCATTGACCACAAGGCTGAGAAGATCTACTTCTCTGATGCCACGCTGGACAAAATTGAACGCTGTGAATACGATGGCTCCCACCGCCACGTGAGTCCAGACCTGGCCCCAGTGGCAGAGATGGAGGAAGACAGCGGCGAGTGTTGCAACTGGGGCTGGCTCGTCCTGGGAGAGCAGTACTGTTCCTGGGGCACAGGGGGGTCGGGTCTTCCCGCGGGGCAGACACACGGGGCTGGCCTGTGTTTGAGGTGGTGCTGGGGGCTGCGTCCCACAGCCAGGTTCCCTCACGCTCATGGTTTGCAAATGTCCGGCAGGTGATCCTGAAATCGGAGCCTGTGCACCCCTTTGGCCTGGCTGTCTATGGCGATTACATCTTCTGGACGGACTGGGTGCGCAGGGCCGTGCAACGAGCCAACAAGTATGTGGGCACCGACATGAAGCTTCTGCGTGTTGACATCCCCCAGCAGCCCATGGGCATCATTGCTGTGGCCAACGACACCGACAGCTGTAAGGACCATGGGCCCCCACTCCTCTGCCCCCCATCAGGGACAGCTCAGCCCCCCACCGGGCAGCGCGGCTCTTCCACCCTATGTGCAGGCCAGGGGAAGGGGGAACCCGTCCCACCATCCTGCCTGGCCTGTCACTGCCCCTGCGGGACCCTCACGCCAAGGCCTGTCCATCTCCAAACCCCCTGCAGGCTGAAGAGAGAGAGAATTTGCCCCATTTGTGCTCTTCCCAGGGCATCCTCCTTCCAAGACTGGATGCCCCCAACCCCATGCATCCCCCATTACCCCGTCTGAAGTGCTTGGGAAGGAACCCCTACTTTTCCTCTTCCCAGCATGAGGAGGGGGGAAGGGACTGGAGGGGGGAAGGGACTGATGAGACTCTCCCTGGTGTGACTGCTCTCTGTCTCTCCTAGGTGAGCTGTCCCCGTGCAGGGTGAACAATGGTGGCTGTCAGGATCTCTGTCTCCTCACGCCCAAAGGACACGTCAACTGCTCCTGCCGCGGCGAGCGTGTCCTGCAGGAGGATTTCACCTGCAAAGGTGGAGGGGAGGTGGAAGCGGGAGCTCGTGGGGATGGGAAGGGGAGGTGAGGCCAGGCTCAGCCTGGCAGAGCTGACGTTCTCCACGCCCTCCCCAGCCCTGAATTCCACCTGCAACGTGCACGATGAGTTCGAGTGTGGGAACGGCGACTGCATTGACTTCAGTCGGACTTGCGATGGCGTGGTCCACTGCAAGGACAAGTCAGATGAGAAGCAGTCCTACTGCAGTAAGGTTCCTCCTCTTGCTGCTTTGCTCAAACACACGCATGCACCCCCCTGCACGTGCAGGCACCTTGGTCGAGCTGTCAGCTCTGCTCAGCAAAGGGAGCCAGCGTGCCTGGGTGTCTTGTCCCTCAAGTCCTCGCAGTCCCTCCTGCCCTCCCAGAGATGGGCCCGGCCAGGCCAGGCTTTAAGGGCTCCAGATCTTTTTTAGTTTTTTGGGGGGAGGCTGGAGAGTGAGACACCTTGAGCCGATCCAGTGGGGGCTGCAGCACCCTCCCTCTAACAGCAACCCTTGCTCCTCAGCCGAGAGGGGTCTCTGCTGCACAAAGACCAAGCTTGACCCCGCCGTGTTGCCAGCACAGCAGAAGTGACCCCATTTCCTAATCCTGCCTGTGTAGTTTTTTCCCCTGCAGAAGGGTCCCTGAGGAGCTGAGATGCCTGGGAACGCCAGCCCTCGCACTCACCTCCTCCTCCTCCTCCTCCTCCTTCTTCTCCTCCTCCTCCTCTTCCTCCTCCTCCTTTTCCTCCTCCTCTTTCTCCTCCTCCTCCTTCTCCTCCTCCTCCTTCTCCTCCTCCTCCTTCTCCTTCTCCTCCTCCTCCTCCCTTGCAGGCAGCCGCAAGTGCAAGAAGGGTTACCTGCACTGCATGAACGGGCGCTGCATCGCCAGCCGCTACTGGTGCAATGGCGTGGATGACTGCGGGGACAACTCGGACGAAGTGCCATGTAACAGTAAGCAGGCTGGCTGGCTCCCGGCCAGCCCTTGCCAGGGCTCGGTCAGCCGTCTGGGACAGGGACAGAGACTTTGGGGAAGAGTTACCTTCAGCTTGACAGGATCAGAGCAGAGCCAGGGCTTAAAGGAGAGTCAAGGTCTAAATCCTACTTGTGCTGCTTGTGCTGCAGACCACTCTGTAAAGCTCACTCCCTGACAGCCGGGAGGAAGAACTCCCGAGCACGGCCATGCAGCACCCAGAGCCTCCTGAGAGCAGGGGTTTGACACCCGGGAGGAACACAAGGCGATGGCGAGGTGCAGTGTCGCTGCTCCTCATGGCTCCTGTGTCCCTGAGAAAAGGGCATCCAAGCAGCCACAAGAGCAGCATCCCTTCAGAGCTGTAGGGCTGCAGGAGCCTGTCTACGTAGTTCAGAACTGACGGGGAAGGTCAGGAGCTTCCCTGAGTCCATGCAGGTCTGCCAGCGACAGGCCAGCTCAGGAGATGAGCTCAGGCTGCCATGCAGAGTGCGAGAGCCAGAGGGACACCAGGTCTCAGCTGGGAGGGGACCAGAGCCGGGAGTGCGGGATCAGACGGTCCGGTCCGTAGCTGTGCTGGGCAGTGTGTGCATGCATGTGCACAACGCTAGTGGGGGCCGTTGGGTGGCTGTACCCGCTGGGTCCCCCAGCCCAGCCTCATCTGCTGCGGGGGCTTCTCCCTTGCAGAAACCAGCTGCGCTGCTACCGAGTTTCGCTGCCGAGATGGGACCTGCATTGGGAATTCAAGCCGCTGTAACCAGTTCATCGATTGCGAGGATGCTTCAGATGAAATGAACTGCAGTGAGTGCCCCAGCTGCTGCCCCATGTTTCCTGCTGCCTCCCCAGCTCTGCCCTGCGGTAGCTCTGGAGATGCTCCTGCCCTCTGCGCCTGCGTGCAGGGGTCTGGGTCCCTGCACCTTGTTCCAGTTTTTGGGACTTGTGCTGAATCGGGGAGGGACAAGGGCCTTGGCTCCCACCCAATCAGCAGAGGCCAGCCCAGGTCAGCCCACCAGCGGGACGCGGCCCCAGCCCATGGCTGCAGCCCCCTATGCCGTGCCTGGCACCTCACCACCCCATAGCCCATCACAGGTGCTTAATGTGGTCCCAGCAGCTTGGGGTACACGTGGGGCAGAGTCAGCTCGGTGCTGCTGTGGGGAGGGAAGGGCTGTCAACAGCAAGGCCAGGGCTTGTGCTATGTGGTGGGAGCTGGACCGAAGGGTTGTGCCACCGGCAAGCAGCACCCGTCACCCAGGGCTCCTGTGGTTCCTTGCAGCCGCCACCGACTGCAGCAGCTATTTCAAGCTGGGGGTGAAGGGTACCACGTTCCAGAAGTGTGAACACACCTCTCTGTGCTATGCTCCGAGCTGGGTGTGCGATGGGGCGAATGATTGTGGAGACTACTCAGACGAGCGCAACTGCCCAGGTGAGAGTGGGGAGAGAAAAGGGGGCTGTGGGCTGGGGAGAGCAGGGGTGTCATGCTGACCCTCTGGCCGGGTGCTCCTCTTTGGGGTCTGTTTGGGTGGTGGATGCTTTGTTTGCACACCAGGACCATCACCCTTTGCCTGCACAGCTCCTGCACAGAGGGTGCTGCAGGGCGCTGATTGATGCGGGATCATAGAGGGCTTTTGGGGAGGAATTCTTCAGAGTCGGGCAGTTCCAGGTTGGGAGGAGGCAGGACACATCCGCGCCACCACCCTTACCTGATGTTTCCTTCTCAAACCAGGTGGGAGAAAACCCAAGTGTCCGGCCAACTACTTCGCCTGCCCAAGTGGGAGGTGCATCCCCATGACTTGGACCTGCGACAAAGAGGACGACTGTGAGAACGGAGAAGATGAGACTCACTGCAGTGAGCGGCAGGGTGGGGAGAGCATGGGACTCTGGGGGGATAGCATGGGGTGGTGAGCGCAAGCGTGCTGGAGGGGAGGCAGGACCCTGTCCTCGCTTTGATGTCCCCTTGCCAAGGACCAGGCTCCGGATTCTTCCCGCTCTGCAGTCTTATTCCATAAGTTTGGACTTTTAACTGTGACCAATGCAAATGTCTTGGTGCGTTTGTTCGCTCAGCACACGCACGAGTGTCCATGGTCACTTTGATGGTGGCCAGTTACGGCTCACTTGAGTTACATTTTTAGTTCCAACCTCCCTGAACAAACCGCAAATGGTGCTCAGGAACTGTGGAACCTCCCCAGCTCCAGAGTAGGGAATCCCACACCACTCCTACAGCTGCAGTGCCTGTCAGCATGGCGTGTGGGCACTGCCAGGTCTGGGCGAGCAGTAGCCCCAGCACCACCCTGGGCTGCAGCCCTGGAGCCCGGCTGGCCCAGCGTGGCTGAGCACTGCTGCTGTGTCCCCCTGGTATCACCCTAGCTCTGACCTCTCCTCTCCTACTCTCCTAGACAAGTTCTGCTACCCCGTGCAGTTTGAGTGCAACAACCATCGCTGCATCTCCAAGCTCTGGGTGTGTGATGGGGCAGACGACTGTGGGGATGGCTCTGATGAGGACAGCCGCTGCCGTGAGTCTGCTCCAGCCCCTGCCCTGACCTCTCTCAGTCCCTGCCTGTGCTGCTGCTCCATCTCTTGTGTATTCCTCCCTCTGCCCATCCCTTCTCCCACCCTTGCTTTCCTGTGCTACAGTCCTCACTGCTCTCCTGGGCCCCACGTAGCCCAAGAGTGCCAGTTCTCCAGCCATGGGGGTGACCGGCCTCCATCCTGCTTCTCCCTTCCCCAGGGCTGACCACCTGCAGCACTGGGTCCTTCCAGTGCCCGGGCACCTATGTGTGCGTGCCAGAGCGCTGGCTCTGTGACGGAGACAAGGACTGCGCGGACGGAGCTGACGAGACCCTCGCTGCCGGCTGCTGTGAGTCCCTGGAGGGATGGGTGCATGGTGGGGCAGGTGCGGGAGAGGAATGGAGTGTAATGCAGGCAGAGCTGCCCGAGGGAGCTGGCCCCACTCCCCGGGGTCCCTGTCAGTAGCAGATAGGATGCCTCGTCCTAGCCACTTCCCCACCAGGCTTGCAGGAGGAAACTGCAGTGCTGTGGTCACAGCAGACGGGGACATGGGCATGTCTGGGTGCCTTTCTCTGACACTGCAGAGAGGAGGAGCATCATGCTGCGGAGCAATAGCCAAAGGCACCACGTTGCCTGGGTGCTGTTCACAGCCAAAGGACATGGGCACAGGCCAGGGCTCAGGCTGGGGGCGAAGGAGTAGGAGTCCCTGTCCTGACTGGACTGTGCCTCAGGTCTTTTCCCCAGTGCCCCAAGACAAAGGGGTTTGGGGGTGCAGGCAGGAGAGCACGCAGTCTGGCGGGGGGCTGACAGTGATGCCTCATTGCAGTGTACAACAACACGTGCGATGAGAGGGAGTTCATGTGCGGAAACCGACAGTGCATTCCCAAGCACTTCGTCTGCGACCACGATGATGACTGCGGCGATGGCTCAGACGAGTCCCCGGAGTGTGGTGGGTGTGCGCGGGATCGGGGAGGACAACGAGGGCTATATTTCCTGTAGCACTGGCCCTGGCAGCCATGCTAGGTCTCCTGGGCTTTGAGACGGGACCGTGGATGGGTCTTCATCATCCAGAAGGCGTTTGATGTGAGAGCAGGGTGAGGGGAAACCAGGAGAGGGAGCGAGAGGGGTTCGGTGCAGGAGAGCTGTCCCCCCCAGCCCCACTGCAGGGCGTCCACCCTGGCACAGAGTGGTTTTGGAGAGATCCAAAACCACCCACGTTTGCCGCCTCCTTGGCTCCTGCGGCACAGCCCTGTCCCGAGGTGGGATGCAGGGAGATTTGGGCACCCATGCCACAGCTCCATGCAGCTCAGCTGCCACAGTGCCCCCGTCGCTCCCAGCTGGCTCGAGGAGGTGGGCCGCGCCGTCTGAGCCCACCACCTTCCCACAGAGTATCCCACCTGCGGCCCCCATGAGTTCCGCTGTGCCAACGGCCGCTGCCTCAGCAACAGGCAATGGGAGTGTGACGGCGAGTTCGACTGCCATGACCACTCGGACGAGGCGCCCAAGAACCCACGCTGCAGCAGCCCAGGTACCTGCGGGCACCGCAGCTGGGGAGCAGGGCTGCCAAGCTGCCTTGTGCTGACCACTGCCGCCTCCTCTCCGTCCCGCTGCAGAGAACAAGTGCAACGACTCCTTCTTCCTCTGCAAGAACGGGAAGTGCATCCCAGAGGCGCTGCTTTGCGACAACAACAATGACTGCACAGATGGCTCGGATGAGCTCAACTGCTTCATCAACGAGTGTCTCAACAAGAAGCTAAGCGGCTGTTCCCAGGAGTGCGAGGACCTCAAGATCGGGTACAAGGTAGGAGCCCGCAGGCTGGGAGTGTCGGCTGGAGGGATGCTCTCCTGCTCCCTTCCTCCTTCGCAGACACTCTTAGCATGAGGGTTGCTTCTGTCCTGCGCCAGCTGGGCAAGGGATGCACACATGGGCACTTTTGGCCCGTGCTTCTGTGTGCTGCTCTTGTGTCAGCAAGCTGTCTGTGCCTGAGCCCGCTTGTCCCATGGTGATGCCTGTCACGTCCCAGTGTGCAAGCCCTGGATACGTCTAACAGCTCCCGGTTGCCTCCTGCAGTGTAGATGCCGTCCTGGGTTCCGGCTGAAGGATGATGGGAAGACGTGCATTGACATCGACGAGTGCTCCACCACATACCCCTGCAGCCAGAAGTGCATCAACACTCTGGGGAGCTACAAGTGCCTGTGCATAGAGGGTTACAAGCTCAAACCTGACAACCCCACCAGCTGTAAAGCTGTCACAGGTGAGAGCTGAGAGCGGACTCGGCAGCAGGGGTGCTCTTCTGGTGACCGTGGGATGCTGCTGGCATTGGAGTCGGTCATCGTGCTCTGAAAAGCAAAGTAGCTGCACCTGACTCACAAAGGAGAGCTGGAAAGCAGTGGGGCAGGGAGGGCGGTGGGTCTGCAGGGAATCTGCCCACATCCCAGCGGCGCTTCCCTGACACCTCTTGTGGTTTCCCTGTGCAGAAGAAGAGCCCTTCCTCATCTTTGCCAACCGGTACTACCTAAGGAAGCTCAACCTGGATGGCTCCAACTACACACTGCTCAAGCAGGTGCGGGAGGAGCTGGGAGCAGGAGGGGACACCAGCCCCACATGGCTGGGGGTTTGGGGTTGGAGAGGGGCCCTGCAGTGTGGGAGACCTGCCAGCCTTGGAGCCTGGGGTCTCGGCTTCCCAGGCAGATGGTAGATCCTGCATAAACAGCAGCTCTCACTACAAGTATACAGGAGGTCCCGTGTAAACAGTAGCTCTTTGGTAGCAGACCTTTATAAGGCAGCGGCTGCACAACAGTTGTCTGTAGCTGCTTTTATCTTCTCTGCTACGGGGACCACGTGTTGAGGGGGGGCTTGCTGGTCTCTGCAAAGCCCCTGTGACCCTGTGCCAGCAGGTGAGGCTGCTTCAACCCTTCTCCCTTCCTCCCAGGGGCTGAACAATGCAGTGGCTCTGGATTTTGACTATCGGGAGCAGATGATTTACTGGACAGATGTCACCACACAGGGCAGCATGATCCGCCGCATGCACATCAACGGGAGCAACGTTCAGGTGGGGGACTGAGGCAGCCCCTCAGGCACCCCCAGTCTGGGCAATCAGTCCTCACCCACCTCAGCACAGAGGTTGCCTTGAGGGGCCCAGACTGGCACCCACCAGGGAAGAGGGCACAAGCCCTACTGTGGGGTCATCCCTGGGCTCAGGGCATCAGCCCAGGTTGCTAATGGGGACATTTCGCAGCACCGTCCTGATCAGATGTGGGCTCCATTCTGTGCCAAAGCCGTGTGGAAGGAGGGTTGGGGGAAGAGAGGAGTGAGGAAAGGAGCTGGGCAGGACTGTCTGCAAGAGCGATGCACTGGGGAAGGGGGATGTTGTCATCCCTGAGGGACCAGGACAGATTATGGTTCTCCCTGTGCAGCCCAACACCTCTGTTTTCTCCCAACAGGTTCTTCACCGCACCGGCCTCAGCAACCCTGATGGGCTGGCTGTGGACTGGGTGGGAGGCAACCTGTATTGGTGCGACAAAGGTCGGGACACCATCGAAGTGTCGAAGCTCAATGGTGCCTACCGCACTGTGCTGGTGAACTCAGGCCTGCGTGAGCCCCGGGCGCTGGTGGTGGATGTGCAGAATGGGTGAGAGCCTGGGGGACCCGGACCTTCCTCTTGATGCAGGGAGGGCGCTGGTGGCCCTCTGCCGTCTTGCCATAGTCCTGGAGGCTGGGAAATGGGATGGGACCTTTCCCCTCACCTCCGGGGTGCCTGGCTGCTTCTCCCTGCCCTGTGCCCTCATGCCCAGGTGTCCCAGTTTAGCCACATGATGGGCAGAATGCAGTGGCTGCTGTGACTTTGGCCAGACTCAGCCTCTGTCTGCTCTGCTGTTTCATGCACAGGTACCTATACTGGACGGACTGGGGGGACCACTCCCTGATCGGGAAGATTGGCATGGATGGCACCAACCGCAGTGTCATCGTTGACACCAAGATAACTTGGCCCAACGGCCTCACCCTCGACTATATCAACAGTCGGATCTATTGGGCCGATGCACGGGAGGACTACATCGAGTTCGCCAGCCTGGACGGCTCCAACCGGCACACAGGTGAGAGTGCCAGGGTGTCCAGAGCGCCGCCAGGCCTTTGTGGGGTGTGGGCTTTGGATTGGTGGTGGGAACAGGAGCCAGGGCTGCTGGGTACAGTCCCCAGCTCCAGCAGCTGCTCCGTGCCTCTGACCAGGGGAAAGGGTTTGTCCCCTGGCTGAGCTGTCCCTGGAGAGAGGCTGCACAGTGGGAGAGGTAGCACGGGGCAGCCCCTTGCTGAGCCACCCGCTCCCCCTTGCAGTGCTGAGCCAGGACATCCCGCACATCTTTGCGCTCACCCTCTTTGAGGATTTCATTTACTGGACCGACTGGGAGACCAAGTCCATCAACCGGGCCCACAAGACTACGGGAGCCAACAAGACGCTGCTGATCAGCACACTGCACCGCCCCATGGACATCCACATCTACCACCCCTACCGCCAGCCTGACGGTGAGCCGAGGGGCTGGGGTGGCCCTGGCGCTGTGGAGCAGCCCTGGGCCAGAGGCTGGGGCTGGGCACGACGTGCAAAGGGACGCCAGGTTGGGCAGGGGGTGCAGGAGGGGTGTGCATGGTGAGAAAGGTCTGTCAGCTGGGGGTTCCTGTGCCACCCTGAGGGTCCCCCACCTTGGTCTGACTGGTGATTGTCTCCCTGTTCTTCCCAGTTCCCAACCATCCCTGCAAGACCAACAATGCTGGCTGCAGCAACCTCTGCCTCCTCTCGCCGGGCGGGGGGCACAAGTGTGCTTGTCCCACCAACTTCTACTTGGGCAGCGATGGCAAAACCTGCGTCTCCAACTGCACAGCCAGCCAGGTAAGGGTCTGCCCGCCCCTGCCAGCCTCTGCCTGCACCTGCCTGTGTTGACATCCCTCCTGTGGCGAGCGTGTGCCTGTGCTCATTTGTGTGTCCCTCCTGCCGTGGTTTCACCAGGTCCCAGCTCCTCTGCTTGTGCTGGTGCCCGCGCCGTGTGTCTGGTGCTGGTGTGCGCACACCTTCTCCCAGCGCAGGCAACACCTCCCTCCTGTGGCACTTCCCAGCACGTACACACGGTGGTCCTTTGGGGTGCCCAGGGGAGCCAGAGACCCTCTGCCTCTGGAATGTCCTTCTGCCTGCTCCCCCTCTCCAGAAGCTGTGTGGGGTGGGCTCAAGGTTAAGGCTTTGCTCCAGGTCGGGACAGAGTGTCCTGGGGGTGCCTGGGAGGGGACAGCACGGAGATCACTGCCCTTGGCAGGGTTCCCCAGGGACAAAGCCTTCTGGGGTCCTCTCTCCCCATTCCCAGCTGCCCTTACAAGCTCGTCTCTCCGTTGCAGTTTGTCTGCAAGAATGACAAGTGCATCCCTTTCTGGTGGAAATGCGACACCGAGGACGACTGCGGGGACCGTTCGGACGAGCCAGAGGACTGCCGTGAGTGCCCAGTGGGGCTGAGCACAGCCCGCAGTGTCCCAGCACCCCAGCCACACTGCCCGGCTCATGCCAGCCCTTGTGTGGCTGGTCCCCCAAAAGCCCTGCTGCTGCTCTGGCTTCGGGACAGCACTGCTGCTCCCTGCTCAGCTCTGGCACAAAGGAGGGTTACCCCACTAACGGGGCTTAGAGAGCAGTGGGATAACGCGCTGTCCCTGCCTGGGGTGTTGCTCCATGGAGGACAACAGCCATCTGCTGCTTTTGGAGCAGAGCTGCCCCTTCACTGCACCAGATCCTGGGGTTGGGTGCTGGTTGCTCAGTCCATGCTGGGGACCCCAGAGAAGAAAACGGGAGGTTAAGGTTTTCCCTGAAAATGTTCCCCAAAGCAAACCTTTCACACGGTCTTACTTACCCTACAGCTGAGTTCAAATGCAGGCCAGGGCAGTTCCAGTGCTCCACTGGGATCTGCACCAACCCAGCCTTCATCTGTGATGGAGACAACGACTGCCAGGACAACTCGGATGAAGCCAACTGTGGTAGGTTCTCCACCTCCCCTTGTGACCCTCAAACCCCAGCAGTGCTGCAGCATCCCAGCAGAGCAGAGATGCAGCGTGTCAGCTTTTGTCCGTGCTGCCTCCCTTCCCAGATATCCATGTCTGCCTGCCCAGCCAGTTCAAATGCACCAACACCAACCGCTGCATTCCCGGCATTTTCCGCTGCAACGGTCAAGACAACTGTGGTGACGGCGAGGACGAGAAGGACTGCCGTAAGTGGGGGGCTGTTAACAGTGTTAGGGATGGGGAGCGTGCACGGTTTAGGTGAGGAGTTCAGTGCTGCGTCAGATCCATGTCTGGGTATTGGCTGCCTTCTGGGAGGTCCTGCCCCTGGGCATGGGGCTTTCTCCTTACCTCTGCTCTGCGCAGAGCCTCTGTCCACCATCACCCTGTTGCCCCTACAGACAATTCTGTTTCCTAGCGGAAACAAAATCCTTAAATCCCACAGAGTGGCAAGTTCAATATTTGTTGTGGATTTGCGCTGAGCCTATTACACAGCGGAGGGATCTTGGGGCTTCTGCCCCATCTCCCTACGGCTGGTCGAGTCTTCTGGGGCCTCCACAGGTCTCTACTCCCTTCCCCTCTCACGCACGTGGTCACCAAACATGGCCAGAAACTTGTTGTGATGCCCAGAGCACCCGCGTGCCTCTCTGCTCTGAGGGGTGGTGTCTGGCAGACCCCTGCCCACCCTGCTGCCTCTCCTGACTCTGCCTCTCCCTCCCGCAGCCGAGGTGACTTGTGCCCCCAACCAGTTCCAGTGCGCGATCACCAAGCGCTGCATCCCCCGTGTCTGGGTGTGCGACCGGGACAACGACTGTGTGGATGGCTCAGACGAACCCGCCAACTGCAGTAAGAAGCCTGTGCAGGGCTGTGGGGGCGAGGATCTGGCCACACTGAAACCGGGAGCTCCCCCGCAGCCGGTCACCTCTGTGTCTGTGCCTGCGGGATGGCAGGTCCCTGCTGAGTCCCTGCAGGTGCTGCGGGCAGTGGGTGATGGTGGTGATGGCTCTGCCTGGATCTGTCCTGCTGAGATACTTCTCTCTCTGAATTCTCCCCGGGAACTGTTTGAAAAGGGGGGAGGTCTTGCCCGCCCTGTTCCAAGCAAGGGTGCTGCAGTAGGCTCCAGGCTGCTGGCACAAGGTGTTCATCAGCCCCGTGGAGAAGGAAACATGCCTGGCCAATGCTAACCCCACCTCCCCTCCCCATGTCCGTGTCATCTTGTTTCTCCCTGCCAGCACAAATGACGTGTGGTGTGGACGAGTTCCGGTGCAAGGACTCCGGCCGGTGCATCCCTGCGCGCTGGAAGTGTGACGGGGAGGACGACTGCGGGGACGGGTCCGACGAGCCCAAGGAGGAATGCGGTGAGCAGGGACTGGGGCTGGGGAGACGAGCTCAGAGGGGAACTTGTGCCCCACACCCTTCCCTGGGGTTCAGGCTGCCCTGGCACTGTCTGTCCCCTCCACCTCCCTGCTGTGCCAGGGCTGGGAGAGGTTTTAGCAGGTCCTTTTCGGAACCGTGTGGGCAAGGCTGGGTGGGAGCATGGCTGGCAGAGAGCAGTGCTGCCCAGCCTGCCGGCTGGCATGCCCACCCCTCACCTTGTGCAGGGGCAGCGCTGATGCCTGTCACTGTCTCATCCCTCCCAGACGAACGCACCTGTGAGCCCTACCAGTTCCGCTGCAAGAACAACCGCTGCGTGCCAGGTCGCTGGCAGTGCGACTACGACAACGACTGCGGGGACAACTCAGATGAGGAGAGCTGCAGTACGTGCCGCCTCAGAGCTTTTGCCTTGCCGGGAGTCAGCTGCGCAGTGGAGTGGGGAGCGGTTCAGGTGCCCCCAGCCCCTCTGCCTGCCGGTGCCCCCAGCTACAGGGGGGGAAGCATCAGGCTGGCTGGGGGTGATGGCCAGGGAGCTGCGTTCTCCCCCTGGACAGAACTCCAGGGGTCTGGCCAGCCTGGTCCTGCAGCCAGGGCTTGACTGATGGCTGTTGTGAGGAGAGTTCCCAAGTGGGACAGGTAAAAGGGAGGAGGTGACCCTGTGCTCGCCTGTGGGGCTCGTGGGCACCTTGTCCCACTCATGGGCACCTCAACCCACTCGCAGTGGAGCAGCTTTGCTCCATCGCGCCATGCTTTGGCTCCAGCCTGGCGGGCAGCACCCTTTGAAACGGTTTGGCCTGGGAAGACAGTGGGGACGCACTGAACTTTTGGGAGGAAAACCATGGAACCACCTGAACCCGGGTCACAAACCAGGACCTGGACCAGCATGTGGGAAGGCGGCTGTTCCCCAGAAGTCATGGCAGACAATCAAATTGCTGCCCCTTAATGAGTTACTGCTTGTTAGTGGAGCTGTGCCAGTGCCCGCCCCGCTGAGCAGCAGATGACTGTGACCATCCACAGTTCTGGGGGCTCTGCTGCAGGCGGGAGCCCGGTCCCGTCCCTCCGGAGGGGCTCAAGCTGCCCATGGGACAGCTCCGGCATCTGCTGTGGGGGTCCAGGCAGAGCCAGACCCTCTTCCCACGGTGCGGCACCTGCCCCGGGTCCCTCTGTCTCCCTGCAGCTCTCTAGGGTGCAACTTTTTTTTTTCTTTTCTGTTGTTTTCACGTCGTGTTTTTGAGTTTGTGCCATTTCACTTCATCTTATGTTTTTCTCCATTTTCACACTGTCGTTATGGGGCGCTCAGAGGTAGGTTCCTGCCAAAATCTTTTAATTCCATGTACAGTCTCTCTAAAATAAATGAAGACAATAAATTCCAGGTGAGGGCAGAGGGGTGGGGACTGGACAACCCAGGCGGATTTACTGAGCATCAGCATCTCCCTCCACTGGAGCCGCAGTCAGCGAGGGTCCGACCCTGTCGCCCCCACTGCCGGGGCGCATGCATGGCTCATACTTGGCTCCAAAATCTGTCCCCACCTTGACCCTTCCCGCTCCAGCTGGACACCCCCTGCCCCTCTCTTCCCCTACGCTCCTGTCGGCTTCTGCACTGCAGCCGGAGCGGCCGCCTGCCCTGACATGTCCTACACTTGGGGCCTCCCTGGGGCAATGGGGAGGGGAAGGGTCCCGAATGCTATCCTGGGTGCGACGCCACACCGTGTGCCTTCCTCCTGCAGATGGGTTTGGCACCGCCTGTGCCGGTGCCAGCCCAGCGGGGGTAGTGAACTGCGAGGGGGCGTCTGTCCCCGTGCCCTGCCAGGGGAGGACGGGTGTGATGACTCTGCCGGACCTGGCCAGGGCGCTGCTGCCTTCGCTCCTGCCCGCAGCTGCTGGCGGGACAGCAGACATGGGCTGTAGGGAGCCGTGGGGGTAGCACTGCCGTCGGTGAAGAATGACCTGGGGGACACATGCAGCTAGGAAGCTGCCAGAAGCGAGTCTGTGTCTCCGTAGTACCCCCTGAAAACCCCATTTCCCCGCAGGGAGCTGGGAGCCCTGGAGCAGGATGGGAAGGGGGCTGCAAGGTGGTGTCAGCCGTGCCCCTCTCTGGCTGCTCCCCGGCTCTGCTTGCACCCTACCCTGTCCTCAGTGCCACTGGATGTGTCTGTGTCAGCCTGTGCCCCCCGAGCTGTCGGCTAGGGAGACCTTCTGCCCTTGCAGCCCTGCTTGCAGCCTGCGCTCCTGACTGCCCTCTGTTCTCTGTCCCCAGCACCGCGGCCCTGCTCGGAGAGCGAGTTCTCATGTGCCAACGGCCGCTGCATTGCCGGCAGGTGGAAGTGCGATGGGGACCACGACTGCGCGGATGGCTCTGACGAGGTACAGTGCTGAGGGCAGAGGCTCCCTGCCAGTGCCTTCGCTCTGCCCACGTGTGGGAGTGGGGACACGTGTCTTTGCCAGAGGTCCCCCACCACCAAGGCGGGGCTGAGAGCCTGGTCCTGGATGCAGTCACGGGATGGGAGGCTGTCCTGACCGGGGCTGTCCCTGCTGACCGCTGTCCCTCGCCTTTCCCCTGCAGAAAGACTGCACACCACGCTGCGAGTTTGACCAGTTCCAGTGCAAGAATGGGCACTGCATCCCTATGCGCTGGCGCTGTGATGCTGATGCGGACTGCATGGATGGCACTGATGAAGAGAACTGCGGCACTGGGGGTAATGGTAGCACCGTGCGGCTCCCTCGGGGCTGGTCATCTTCCCCCCATGCCCTTGTGCCTCCTGTGTCCACGCTGTGGGTGGGAGCACTCCCCTGTGCCTGTGTCGGCTCCGCTCTGCCTGGCCCCAGGGCATGCACGGACGTGTATCTGTGCCCTGGAGAGCCCCCAGCTATGCTGGAAATTGAAGTTGTGGCCCCAGACCAGCGTTTTGGCAGTCAGGCAGCACTGGCTGACACGTCTCCTCCTGCCCTGTGCTGTCACAGTTCGCACGTGTCCCCTGGACGAGTTCCAGTGCAACAACACGCTGTGCAAGCCCCTGGCCTGGAAGTGCGATGGGGAAGATGACTGCGGGGATAACTCGGATGAAAACCCGGAGGAGTGCTGTGAGTGACACCACATTGCCTCTCCCCGCTCCTGGTAAAGCCCCTGCCTGGCACACGTCAGCCCGCGGGGGCTGCAGCCTGCACCGAGCACCCACACGCCGGGGAGGGGTGACAGTCCCAGAGCTTGGGCACCACTGCGGGTACCCCGGGGGCTGTGGGTACCTCTGGCAGCTTGGCACGTCCCCTCTAGGTGGGTTCCCTTGGGAGTGCCCAGTGGGGCCAAGGGGACAGGAGGTGGCTCTGGTCGAGAGAGCAGTCACCGAGGTGCTGAGCGGGTGTGGGGCTGGCAGTGGGGAGTGAGGACCGAGGGTGGGGGGCTGGTGAGAAGAGGGCTGACCCTCCTGCAGCTGGGCCAGCAACCAGGCAGTTGTCTTTGCTTCAGTCTCTTTGCTTTAGCCTCCGGAGCCCGCTCGCCCTCGTGGGACAGGCATCCCCAGAGAGCGGGCAGAGGCCAAGCAGCAGCTCATGACAAGTGTGACAGCCTGGCTATGGCGTCTCCTTTCACCGTCACCGTTTGTTTCTGTTTGCCGGTGCAGTGAAATTCCAGTGTCCCCCCAACAGACCGTTCCGCTGCAAGAACGACCGGGTATGTCTGTGGATCGGTCGACAGTGCGACGGCATTGACAACTGTGGAGACAACACGGATGAGAAGGACTGCGGTGAGTGGGGCTGCCCATGGGTACCGCTTTGCATGGACGGGGCAGTGGGTCACCACTGCCCTCAGGCTGGTCTTCACAGAGCCCTGGGTTTAGCCCAGATGTTGGGGTTTGCTTTGCCCACTCCTTCCCAAAACTGGGAGATGGGCGCAGGCGTCCTGGGTCCCTGCCTGGTCCCTTCCTATGCCTGTGGCTCCCACGGGGCTGGGTGCCCGGGGACACGGAGCGTCACAGCCGCTGCCCGGGGACATGGAGTGTCACAGCCGCTGCCTGTGCTTCCGCAGAGTCTCCCACAGCGAAACCCAAGAGTTGCAGCCAGGACAAGAATGAGTTCCTGTGCGAGAACAAGAAGTGCATCAGCGCCAACCTCCGCTGCAACTTCTTTGATGACTGTGGAGATGGCTCCGATGAGGCGTCCTGCTCCCATGGTGGGTGGGGAGCCAGGGTGTCGGGGGGGGGATGAGGGCGGACACCAGGGAAGCCACGAAGGCACAGGTGCTGACAGTGCATCCCATCCCAGACCACAAGTCGTACGACTGCATGACCAACACCACCATGTGTGGAGACGAGGCCCAGTGCATCCAGTCACAGTCCACCACATACTGCACGTGCCGTAGAGGCTTCCAGAAGATGCCAGACAAGAACTCCTGCCAAGGTACTTCCCGCCACTGCCAGATGGGGGTCGGGCTGTTGTGTTTACGGTTGGTTTTTGCCAGTAAGATGTGTCTTCACACCTGTGGAGTGGCTGCAGCATCAGAATGGTGTCCTTGGGGCACAGACATGGGGAACGGGGAGAGATGGGGTCCCCGAGCCCTGGGTAGCGCAGACCGGCCCCGGCCCTGGTCATGTGCATGGGGGGACCCTGCTGGGCTCCCTCCCAACTCCCGTCTTCTTCTGCCCAGACGTCAACGAGTGCCTGCGCTTTGGAACCTGCTCCCAGCTCTGCAACAACACCAAGGGCTCCCACATCTGTAGCTGTGCCAAGAACTTCATGAAGACGGACAACATGTGCAAGGCAGAAGGTCAGGAGGGAACGGGGGCCCACACAGACCCTGTGCAGGACCCAGCAGCTCTTCCCTCCCTGCTCCTCCTCCTCCCCCTGCACCTCTGCTCACCCTTTCTTCTGGCACCGATGGCGGGTGCCAGGCTCTGCCAGTGCCATCAGTCTGTCCTTCCCTGGCAGAGAAAGCCCCAAGGGGGTGCCAAACCCCCAGTGACCCCATCCCCTGACCCACCATGGAGCTGGGCTGACCCCTCGCTCCTGGCCCAGCCCACGCCAACAGCTCCTCCTCTGCAGGCTCTGAGCACCAAATCCTCTACATCGCGGACGACAACAAGATCCGGAGCATGTACCCCTTCAACCCCAACTCTGCCTATGAGCCGGCCTTCCAGGGTGACGAGAACGTGCGTATTGATGCCATGGACATTTACGTCAAGGGCAACAAGATCTACTGGACCAACTGGCACACGGGCAGGATCTCGTACCGGGAGCTGCCTGCCTCTTCCGCTGCTTCCACTGCCTCCAACCGCAACCGGCGCCAAATAGACGGCGGCGTCACCCACCTGAATGTGAGCTCTGCTGGGGGCGCGGTGGGAGGCACTGAAGCCAGGCTGCCAGTGTCCTCTGCCCTCACCTCTCCCCTCTTTCTGCCCTTCACAGATCTCGGGGCTAAAGATGCCACGGGGTATTGCCATTGACTGGGTTGCTGGGAACATCTACTGGACAGACTCGGGGCGGGATGTCATTGAGGTGGCACAGATGAAAGGCGAGAATCGCAAGACACTGATCTCGGGCATGATCGATGAGCCTCACGCCATCGTGGTTGACCCGCTTAGAGGGTGAGAGACTCAACCCTTTTCTCCCTTCCCTCTGCCCAGCTCTCACCCTGGCTCCACTCACCGACAAGCCCATCCGGGGTGGACGCTCCCGGTTGCCCCATCATCACTCTCCATGTCAGCTTGAGTTGCTGTGCCTTGGAGTCAGCTGGCCCCTGGGGGTCACATCCATGGCTCTAGGACACTGTGGGGAGAATGCAGGAGGGTTTCTCCGCTGATGGGGTGTTGGACTGTCCTGCTCTTCCCTTCCTCCTTGCTCCCCTGATGGGAATGATCTGCCCATGTCCTTCACAGGACTATGTACTGGTCAGACTGGGGCAATCACCCCAAGATTGAGACGGCCGCTATGGACGGGACTCTGCGCGAGACCTTGGTGCAGGACAACATCCAGTGGCCAACAGGTGAACAAAGGCGGGTGCCAGGAGGGGCACGAGGGGTGGCAAAAGCCTTGACAGGAGGGACGTACAACCCGCTCATGTTGGGGCAGCTGGGCCTGGGAGCAATGAGCCCTGTGGCAGGGGTGTGTGGGGGCGGTGGGGCAGCTGCTCTGCCAGCCACGTGGTCAGGAGGGACTTGGGGTGGGCTCGGGGCCCATATCTCACCAGGGGGTGTGTGCCCCCTCAGGCCTGGCCGTGGACTACCACAACGAGCGGCTGTACTGGGCCGACGCCAAGCTCTCCGTCATCGGCAGCATCCGTCTCAACGGCACCGACCCCGTCGTGGCCATTGACAACAAGAAGGGTGAGCAGCACTCAAGACCTGCCAGAGCAGCAGGGAGGAGAGGGACCTGCCTGGGGTCAATGTCCCTGGGGTGCGGTCCCAGCACAGCCCGGCTGCCCAGTGCCGCTGGCCTGGGCCATGCTGCAGGGCAGACCCCAGTGCTGCGCCAGGGATGCTTGGCAGACGGCAGCGAGGGCGGGTGGGCGTTCCTCATTAAATGCTCCACAGATGGTCCAGAGCCTGTCGGCACTGCCGTCCCCCCAACACTGTCCCCCTCGTACAGGGTGGGAGGCCCTGGCCTCAAATCCATCCAAAATCCCTGGTCAGCCACGCCACCTCCACCTGCACATGTCCCCTCTTCGCTTCCCCAGGGCTGAGCCATCCTTTCAGCATCGACATCTTTGAGGACTACATCTACGGTGTGACCTACATCAACAACCGCATCTTCAAGATCCACAAGTTTGGGCACAAGGCTGTCACCAACCTAACGTCTGGCCTCAACCATGCCACCGACGTTGTGCTCTACCACCAGTACAAGCAACCGGAGGGTGCGTGCTGGGCCCGGGACCCTCGCCCTGCCCCCGGGGTGGGAGGGAGGTGCCCGCGACCTGATCTGCGATCAGGTGCCAGAGGGCGAGGGGAGCGAAGGCAGAGCTTGGGGCAAGAGGGGACTCAGCCACATGGCTTCCCTGCCCAAAGTGGGGGGACGTGTGGAAGGGCAGGGCAGGGGAGGGTAGTGGGGAGAGGGGTGGACTGGGGGGAGGCCAGCCACAATGGTGAGTTGTCCGCTGGTGATGCCAGGGCATGGGGGACGGCCACAGGGCTTAGGCAGCTGTAGGGCCATGGGGGATGTCCTGGAGCTGTTGGGGGGCGGTCGTTTGCCAGGAGGGCTGTGGGTGACCCTGCCGTCCTCACCCTGCCGCATCCCCTCCCCTCTTGGCAGTGACCAACCCTTGCGACCGCAAGAAGTGCGAGTGGCTCTGCCTGCTCAGCCCCAGCGGCCCCGTCTGCACCTGCCCCAATGGCAAGCGCCTGGACAACGGCACCTGTGTGGTCATTCCCTCGCCCACCGTCTCCCCCGTCGGTAGGTGGTCTGGAGGAGGAGGAGGACGAGGAGGGGGGTCTCGCTGGGCACGCTCCCACTCACGTCCATTCCTCCCTCCCAGTGCCCACCACTGACACCTGCGACCTGGTCTGCCTGAATGGCGGCAGCTGCTTCCTCAACGCCCGCAAGCAGGCCAAGTGCCGCTGCCAACCGCGCTACAACGGGGAGAAGTGCCAGATCGACCAGTGCTGGGACTACTGCCAGAATGGGGGCACGTGCGCCGCCTCCCCGTCGGGTGAGGCTGCTGGGGGCAAGCCTGGGGCTTGGGGCCGGTGCTGGGTGCACAGACGGACAGATGGGGAGGATGCTAATGGCTCTCCTTCTCAGGCATGCCAACCTGTCGCTGCCCCACCGGCTTCACGGGGCCCCGGTGCAACCAGCAAGTGTGCACCGACTACTGCCTGAACAATGGCAGCTGCACCGTCAACCAGGGCAACCAGCCCAACTGCCGCTGCCTGCCCACCTTCATCGGGGACCGCTGCCAGTACCGTGAGTGCTGCTGGCCCGTGGTGAGGGTGTCTGGGGACCGCCTGGGAGGTCGCACTGCAGGTCCCCCCTCTTCTGGGGGATGCTCTTTGGGGACCTCTGGGGACAGCACCTGAGAGGTCAGACTCCCAGGTCCCCCTCTTTGGGAGATGCTCTCTGGGGACCCCGGGTGGTGTGGAGCCCTCCGGAGGGGCTGGTGGTCCAAAGGGCTGGCGTGGGGCTGCCCACCCTGACACCCCGCCATCCCCTGCAGGGCAGTGCTTCGACTACTGCGAGAATGAGGGCGTCTGCCAGATGATGGCCAGTGGTGCCAAGCAGTGCCGCTGCCCTCCGCAGTTCGAGGGCATCCAATGCCAGGACAACAAGTGCTCCCGGTGCCAGGAGGGCAAGTGCAGCATCAACAAGCAGAGCGGAGAAGTTTCCTGCATGTAGGTGCCAGGGACATCGAACTCAAGGGAGAAAGATGGGGATGGTGGGCATAAGGACCCAAAAAAAGCCCACCTGTGTCCCTGTGGCCAGATCGTTGGAGATCGGCCATGGCTGGGAGATGTGGGGTCAGTGATTCAGGGCAGCTGAGAAATCTGGGAGGCCTCCGGGCCCTGGGGGGAGGTGGTGGAGGTGTCCCTCCCCCAGGCCCATCCTGGTGTCCCAGCTGCCATCGGTGTGGCACAGCTGTGAGGTGTGCCAGAGGGATGAGCTGACAGCCTCCAGCACGCAAAGTCACGGGTGCTGGAGGTGGGGTACGGGGCAGGCTGGGGGTACACGTGTGCCTCATCCTCTCTGCCCCACAGCTGCCCGGACGGCAAGATAGCACCCAGCTGTCTGACCTGCGACAACTACTGCCTGCATGGCGGTACCTGCTCCATCAGCGACAAGACGCAGCTGCCCGAGTGCCTGTAAGCAGTGCTGGGGGCTGGGGGGGGGGGTGTGCTACGGGCGAGCTACTTGCCCCCCCAAGCAGAGATGACTGACAGATCCCAATCTGTGTGTCCTCCCCGACCCCCAGGTCTTTGCCCCACCTCTACCTCCCCCTCCCCGCATGCTGTCCTGCCCCCGCTAACCCCAGTGCTCTCCCTGCGCCCTCAGGTGCCCGGTGGGGGTGACGGGGACACGCTGCGAGGACTTCATTGTCAGCGAGCAGCAGAGCAGCCGTACGTATGGGGCAGTCCTGCCCAGCAAAGCACCACGAGGCATGACACCAAACCGGGGGGGTCAGGGGCGCGTATTAGCCTGTGAAGGCAGGGTTGCCTTGTGCCCCCTGAACCTCATTCTCAGGTGGAGAGGGGGCAGGTCCCTTCCTGCAGGCAGGGCCAGTGCAGGCTGCTGCACCCGCTGCTGCCTGGACGTGAGGTCGCTGGCCCCTGTGCACGCTCTGACTGTACCTGCGCCTCTCAACCCGCAGGAACAGCCTCCATTGTCATCCCCATCCTGCTGCTGCTCATCCTCCTCACCGTGGTGGCTTTTGTCTGGTACAAGTGGAGGATTAAAGGGTGAGTCTGGGCTGTTGGGGGCCGGGAGGGAGCGTTACCTAGCCAGGACGGAAACCCTCTTTGCAGGGCTTGAAAGCCTCGATTGTGTGGGACGGACAAGCCAGACTGCTGGTGGGCTGGGAGGGCTCCTGTTTGCTGCACCCCGTGTTGCTGGCACTGACCCCCTGTTTCACACCCTCCCCAGCGCCAAGGGCTTCCAGCACCAGCGGATGACAAACGGTGCCATGAACGTAGAGATTGGGAACCCCACCTACAAAATGTACGAGGGGGAGCCCGACGACGACGTAGGGGAGCTGCTGGACGCAGACTTCGCCCTGGACCCTGACAAGGTGAGGAGTGGGTCCCCCATGGCACAGAGGGGCCGTCAGCTGTGCAGGGTGCAGCCTGAAGTGGGGGATGCAGAGGCAGGGGGCACGTTGCTGTGGCAGCGTCAGGGCTCCCTGCTCTGCTTTCGGTGCAGAGGAGGTCTGGGGGCTCTGACAGGATGCTGAGGCTTTGAGGCGTGGAGGCTGTGGGGAGGGATGGCGGCATCCACAGGGTCAGTGGTGCTGTACCGTGAGGAGGTCGTGGCTGCTGCGGGCTCTTGCCATGGGGCGGGGAACACCTCCAGGACCGCTCTGATGGGGAGGGACGTGTCCATGCCCCCCTCCCACCTGCTCCCCCCTCTCTGCAGCCCACCAACTTCACCAACCCCGTTTACGCCACGCTGTACATGGGCGCCCACAACAGCCGCAACTCGCTGGCTAGCACGGACGAGAAGCGGGAGCTGCTGTCACGGGGTGCGGATGACGACCTGGCAGACCCCCTGGCATAGGGGCAGGATGGGGGCAAAGGGCTGCCAGGCCACGGCATCTGGGCCTGGCACAGACACCCATTGCAGGAGGCGGGCGGGGGCCGGGGGGGGCCAAGAGCCGCTGTATAAATGTACAAATGAAGGATTATTACTTTTCTATGTGAGCAGTATTATTACTTGTATATGCCCCGGTACTGGGCCTCAGCGCCTCTCATTGCCAGATCCGGCTTTGGTTTATTTTAAATCTCTTTACATCGGGCCCCCCCTCCCACCCGCTGGACAAGGCAGTGCTTTGGAGCGGGGACTGCGCCGGGGCCGGTGCGCCTGGACAGACTTGCTGGGGGCGCTGCAGCTGGGGCGGACAGGACACACGGGGTCACCGCTAACGTGGGGCGCAGGCAGCAGTGGTGGTGCGGGAAGGAGGGAGGCAGAGCAGGGGCCACGTGCTCCCCAGCTCTGGTCTCTGTTGCCCCCGGCCCCTGCAGCTCCCCTCTACGGGGGCCCGGTTTCCTTTCCTCCCCCAAATCTGCTGCTCCCCGGGTCCCTCCTCCTCCTCCTGCAGCTTGGCCTCTGCAAACCCCTCTCGGTCCCCCTGTTCCTCTCCCTCCACACCTTTTCCTCCACCAGTCCTCTCCTTCTCCGCCATTCTTGGCTCTGCCCGACTGTTCCGAGGGGGGACAGGGACAAAGGCCCTCCCACCGCTGCCCCCAGCCTCATTGCGGTGCGGAGGGTCCCCTGGCCCCACGGCCCCCTGCTCCGGCTTGTTGCCTACACCTCGCCCGCTCTCCAACATGCACATTTTTTAACAGGAAAAAGAAAAAGGAAAAAAAAAAAAAACATGGAAATGACCTAGCTTTTATAGTAGAAATAAATAAACGCATGTGGGGGGAGGGTAGGGGGCGACCCCATCCTTTTATTGGGGGGAAACGTTTTAATAATTTTTGCTGGATTACTTTACAACTAAACAAAACAGATATTGTTATAAATAAAATTTTTAAAAACTGAAGAGCAGGCTGCTGGTTGGCGGGAAGTGAGGGGACAGGGGCTGGGGGGGTGGGGTGGGGGTGCACCCAGGCACCGGTGCCGCAGCCCTGACACCCTCGCAGGTGAGCGTCGCCGCTTGTGTCACGGGGGGCGGTGGTGTAGGGTGGGAGGGTCCCACCGGGGCCTTGTGCTGTGGGGTGGGGGGCGCAGGACCCGGGGCAGGGAGTGGCGGTGAGAAGGGGAGCGGTGCGAGCCTGAGCATGCGTGTGTGTGTGTGCATGTGCATGGGTGCACGTGTGTGTGTATGCATGCGTGTGCGTGTGCGTGCTGCCTGGCCGCTCTCGGGGTGCAGCACCTGTGCTGCCATTCGGGACAATGCGTGTCCGTGCACACACGTGTGCGGGGGCTCCCCGCTGCCGGCGGCGCCTCCCGGAGTCCCGAGATGCTGCGGCCCCGCCGGCGGCTCCTTCCCCCGCGCCGCGGGGAGCAGAAACGCCCCAAAGCACCGAGAGCCGGGCACCAGGCACGGAGCACTGGTCACCGAGCACGGACTGCGCGCGGTACCGGGAGCCGCCACCAGGTGGCGCCGCCGCCCTCGAGAAGGGGGGGGGGGCTCCACGCGCAAGCCGGTGTCCCGTTCCCCCCCCATGTGCGGGGGGGGGGTCTGCTCCCCCCGGTCCGTGTGCCCCTCCCGCCGCGGGCAGAGCCACGGGCGCGGGGCCCCGTCCTGCAGAGCCTCCCACGGTGGGGTGAGGGGAGGGCAGTACTGGGGCTGAGCTGAGCGAGGGCGGGGGGGGGCAGAGGGCCGGGGGGGGGCGGCCGGGGGTCGTTTGCCCGACATCTGTCCTTCCGCAGCGGCCGCTCGTGTGCCCCTGTGCCCCCGCTGCTCCGGTCGTGCCCCCCCCCCCGGCACCAGGTGCTGGGCCATGGCCAGCAGGGACGGTGGGGGGGACATGGGGTGCTGAGGGCGGGGGGCTCAGGAGGGATGCCCCCTCAGCCCTCGGAGGGCAGCGGGGACTGGAGAGCAGGGCTGGCTGGGGCCAGGGTGTCGCCCCAGCAGGGTCGGGCTGAGCAGGACAGGGCGAGCACTGGCACATGCAGGGGGCATCGTGGCGTCCGGCCAGCAGCCGCAGCCACTCACACTTGGCCCTGCCACACGCCCGTGCTGCCTCAGCAGAGGTGGGCATGGGGTGCAAGGGGAGCCCAGGGCCATGGCAGGGCCCCGTGGCACCCCTGGCCTGTGGCATGGGAGCAGCGCAGATTGACTCTCAGCAACCACCTTGCCAGCGTCCGCCTCGGCACCAGCCCCCCCCGGCCCCATCCAGATGCCGCGCCAAGGATGTGGCTGCTGCCTTTGAAAACCCCCAAACCCCTCTGCAAAGGGATCCAGCGCGGCCCGAGCGCGGCGCAGCCCTTAGATCTATTTCAATACTGGCTCTTTGTTCACTTATCGGTTTCTTATATCTCCTCTAGAGGTTTTTTTCTCCCTTTCCTCTCCCCCCCCCCCCCTTTTCCTCTTCTTTTTCCTTCAAGCTTTTTCTATTTTTTATTAAACCTTCACTCGTTTCCCCTCACCATGCCTCTGCGCTCCCAGATCTGAGGTCAGTGGGCTGTTAATTGTGTGGGAGGGGTCTTCTCAGAGCCCCCTGGGCCTCTCGCAGACCCTGGTGTCCTTTTGCTCCCTGGTGACACCGTCAGGGACACTGGGACACCCCCCCCCAGGAGTTTGCTCTGGCGATGTGGTGTGAGCCCCCCGGCTGTGTAGCCGTAGCGGGTCTGGAGTGTCCCCAACCTCGTGTTGGCTCCGCACAGCCCCCAGCAGGGGTTCAGCTGCCCCATCCCTCCTGCAGCCTCGGAGCCAATGGGGTAATTGCAGCACCGGGGGGGACCCAGCACTTGTGTCTCCGGGGGGATTGTTGGGGGATCCCGGCTGGGCAGGGAGAGGGGTGCAGAGGCTCTGGCCAGCGTGGGAAGCGGGGAGCCAAGGAGGAGCTGGGAGCGGGGGCCGCAGGGCTGGCAGTGGCTCTCACACCAGCCGGTCGCGCTGGCACCGTGACAGCAAGCAAGAGAAGGGTGGGAGGGACTTTCCCTGGACTGGGGGGACCTTCCCTGGACTGGGGGGACCTTCCCTGGCGGGACCGCTGCCCCATGCCCCGGCTGTGGGCCCTGAGCCCCAGGTGCCACCTGCCCCTGCCGGGGCGATGCTGCGGCTGGGTGTCGGCACAGGCAGGCGCCGCGCTGCCCAGGGCTGCAGTGGGGCTGCTGTGGGGACTGTGTGGGGTTGGCATGGGGCTGGCTACGGCCCCGCAGCACCGTGGTGCCAGGACCCCTTGAACCCCGCACTCTGCTTCGGTGCTACTCTCTCCTTTCCCTTTCCTTTCTCTCCCGTTTCCCTTCATTTCTCTCCCCCTCTCCCTTTCCCTTGCTTATTTCTCCTTTACCTTTTATTCATTCTGTCTCCACACGTACACGCGGTTCTGCAATGCTCCCCCCCACCCTGTGCCTGCCCCCAGCCCCGCCGGTACCGGAGCCGCTGCTGGCAGCTTCCCAGGGACGGCGAGCAGGTAATAATAGTAATAACAGTAACAATAATAGCAATAACAATAAAGTGATAGTGTTGGGGCGGGATGCCCGCTGAGCCCGGGAGGGGGTATGGAAACACCCGGCAGAGCCCCCCGAGAGGGGCCCGGCACAGGGCTGGAGGGATGAGCACGCGTGTCCACGCACACATATATACACTCAGGCGACACGGGTTGCGTGTCCAGCCTGAGACATGGTGTGTGCGCTGCGGCTGTTTGCATGCTCCAGGGTGTGCAAGGCACCCTCGGGGTGTGCACAGGGCCTGGGGGACACCCCCCAAGGACCCCCCTGTGGGATGGTCCCCCCTTCTCTGATGGAGTCTTTGGGGGGAGGGGCAGCAGCAGGGGACCTTCTCCCCTCCCCGGGTGCACCTGGGCAGGGTGGACGTGGGCAGGACTGTGCCCCCCCGGTGCTAGCACACCCCCTCGGACAGGAGCAGAATTGGGGGCGTCCCGGGGTGTGGGGTCTCCTGGGGGGGTGGGGTGTCTGGGGGCATCCCGGGGTGTGGGGTAACCCGGGAGAGGGCAAAGTGCGTCAGGGGGCATCCCGGGGCGTGGGGTCTCCCGGGAGAGGGGGGACAGGACCGGGGTCATCCCGGGGCGTGGGGTCTCTCGGGATCGGGGGCGCCCCGGGCTGTGGGGTGACCCGGGAGGGGGGGCAGCCCTGTGCCCGGGGAGGGGCCAGAGCCGGGGGCTGCCCCGGAGCCTCCGCGGGGTGCGGGCAGGCGCGGGGCGCAGAGTCCCCGGGGCGGCCCCCCGCCGACGCCGCCCCCGCCCGCTGCCCGGTGCCCGGTGCCCCCCCCCATCGCGGTGGGGGGGGGCGGTCCGGGATTGGCGGGGCGCCGCGGAGGCACCGCCCGGCCCCAGCAAGTCTCCAACTTTCTTCCTGCCTCCCCTCCGCCGCCGCCGCCGCCCTCCCGCGCTCCCGCCCTCCATCCCGGGGAGCCCCGCGGAGCCCCGCGATGCTCCGCCGCCGCCTGCCCCTGCTCGGGCCGTGGCTGCTGCTGCAGGTACCGGGGGGGGACGACCGGGGGGGGGGGGGCACCGGGCGGCGGCCCCGCCCGCACCCGCCCGCGGGCGGCAAAGTTGCTGCTGCCGCCGGGGGGTGCGCGGTTCCCTGGGGGGAGACGTGCAATTAGCAGCGGGGGCTGCAGTTCCGTGGGGTAGGTCGTGCAATTATTGGGAGGGTGGTACAATTCCGGGGGGGGTCCGTGCCACTGCGCGGGGGGGGACGTGCAGTCCTGGCGGGGGAGGTCGTGCCGGGGGGGCGGTGGTGCGGTTCTTGGGGAGATGAGCAGTTGGGGGGGGGGGGCGCTCGGGCAGCCGCGGAGATCGCGGCCAATTGCGGGGGGGGGGGGGTGTTGTGCAGTGCTGAGGAGGGGGTCGTGCAATCACGGGGAGGGGGCGTTTGCAGGGAGGTGAATAGGAGAGTTGGGGGGGGGGGCGACATCGGTCAGGGATTGCACAGCGCGGAGGGCGGGGGGTGTCCTGGTCGCCCCAAGTTGGAGCGGGATCGGGGCTGTCCCGGGCTGTGCGCGGGGGGTGCGGGACACCGCGCTTGGCCATGGGGTGGAGTTGGGGGCCGGGGGGCAGCGGTGGGTCCCGCACACCCCCCGGTTGCGAGTCGCCCCCCCCCCCCCCGTTGCAGAGCGCGGAAGGCGCCGTCTGGCAGGTGCGGGGGGGGCAGCGAGACGCGCGAGACGGAGCCGCGCGTGAGCGTGGGGGCGGCCGCGCGAGGGCGGGTCGGGCTCTTTGCCGGGGGGGGTCTGCGGGGGGGGGGGGGGTAGGGAGCGCTGCGCGCCGGGGGGGGGCACTTGTCCCGCACCGCATCGGACCCGCGGGCGGGAGCAGCGCGGGGGGGCGGCGTGGGTCCCCACCAGCGGCCGGTGCCAGGGAGCGCGGGGGGGCCCTGCTGCACCCCGAGCTGGGCCGGCGGAGGTTTCCACTGGTGTGAGCACCAAAACCACCTGCAGAGGTGATGCCCCATTCCTGTCCTGACTCGGTGCGGGCTCAGCTCCAGCACCGCTGTGGACATAACCTCTGCCGGGGGGGGAGGCATCTCCCCTCCACCTCCGTCCGGCCATCTCGCCGGGGTGCCCCCTCAGCCGCGGGGTCGGCACATTCACCCCCGGGACTCGGGCTTTGGCCTTGCTGTGTTGGGCGAGGGGCTTTGCCTGCTCTCGCCCCTTTGCCTCTCTGTGGAGGCCGAAGGTGCAGAGACGCCTTCCCCCCCCCCCCCCCCCCCCCCCCCCGCAGAGCCGTCCCTGCGGTGCCCCCTGGTACCAGACACTAAATGCTCCCCATGGCCACTCACCCCTGCGTGTCCCTTCTCTACCCCCTCCTCTCGAAGCCCAGCGAGGCTTTCCCCCCCCAGGAGGAGCTGTGGGGTTTGGGGGCTACAGCTGCAACTGGTACCAGCATCTGCGGTGGTCGTGAATGGGGAGATTTGTGCCCCCCCAGCCCTGCCCGGGGGGGGGGTGGGGGGTGGGCTCATCACCCAGCGGATCTGATTTCCTGACACTCCATTTTTACTTTCTGTGTTTCATGAATAAAATCAAACGAGTCAATTCCCCTTCGGGAATTGGATGCACATCAGGGACACACACGCACCACCCCCCCCACCCCCACCCCCACCCCCCCCCCCGCACAATCCTGCCCTCCAGGCGAAGGCTCTCGCAACTTGTCTCTCTCTGGCATGCTTCTCTGTGTGTGTAGATGGATAGATGCATGTGTGGGTGTGGGGGTGGCTCTGCGTGACCCCCCCCCTCCTCATGTCCATCTAACGCAGAGCATCTGTCGGTGCTGGAGCTGCTTCAAGACAAATGGGTTTGTTTTGATGAAATCTGGAGCAGGGCGCTGCCCCCGGCCCCCTCCCTGCCTGCACAGGCAGCAGCACTGGGGGTGAGGTGGGGGCTTGCAACCGGGAGGGGGGGAAGGGCCTATCCCGGGGCACAGGGTGGGTACGTGGGTGCTGGAGCCTCCTGCTTCATGCGTGGGGAATAACCCCAGAGGTGCTGCCAGGGGGAGTGCACCCCAACCCCTCTGCGCTGTGGGGCTGGCCAGGGACGTCTGTGGGGTTCCTGGCGTGGGGATGGGCTGCAGGAGGGGCCGGGGTCGGCACAGGGGAAGGGGGATAGAGCTGTTCCTGCTCCTCAGTCCTCTGGGCCTGTTGGGGGGAAACTTTCCTGGCCCCTCTGGGAAGGCAGGAGGCAGCCTGATGGGTGGGGGAACCCCCCCACTCCCAACCCAGCCCCAGTTGCTGCACTGGACCTGAGCTCCCCAGTGCCACATCCCACCAGCTGTGGTGGGAGCGATGGGCAAAGCCGCAGATGTGGCTGCCCCCCTGGGCAAGTACCGGCTGTACAGTGGGTGCGTTCGCCCTGGGTGTGTGTTGGCAAGAGCATTCCTGCTACAGGAAGGACAGACCCCGGGGTGTCCCCCCCGCCATGTGGTGTGTTAGCTGACTGTCCCTGCTGGGAGCATGTGTGTCTCCCTGCTGGGATGGACAAGCTCTGCCGGCCCAGCGGGTGCCCATCTCCGGCGTGTGTGTGCAAATCACCCCCCCGGCTCCCCACCCTTCATGGCTGCTGCCACCCGGGATTTGCCTTTCCTCCCCTGCGCTCGGGCTGGGGATGGCAGCGCTTGGGCAGGCGGGAGCGATGCTGCTCAGTGCTCCCCGCAGGTGATCTCCCTGCCCCAGCCTTCCTCAGGCTGCTGGTTTATGTTTATGCATTAGATATTTTTTTTTTTTTCTGTGCATTGAGCATTAAATCTTGGGGGTCCCTCAGATCAGGGCTGGCCTGCCTTCCCACTGGTTTGGGTCCCACCCAGCTCTCCCAGTGCACCCAGGAGCAACGGGAGACACCCACAGCTGGGGTGGGCACCTGGGCGCTTCCTGTAGCCATCCTTGGGCTTGAAGGGGTGGCTGTGATTTTGGGGAGAGGAGGGGCAATTCCTGGCCAGCAACCTCCTGGCCTTCCCTGCAGGCGGATGCCAGCCTTAGCCCTGCGGTCCCCTATGCCCAGTGACGACGTGATCCACACCAGGCACTGAGCAACAGCCAGCAGTGGAGGGGGATGGCGTGCCACTGGCCCCAGAGTGGGCAGGAGCAGGCAGGTGTGACCAGGATGCGGCTGGTGGAGCGGAGTGTGGTGGTTTGGTGCTGGAGCAGGACTCCAGGTGTCCGTCCTCACTCTGCTCTGCCTGTCCCTTTGCAGGGACGTGCCTCCCCAGCAGCATGCCTCGGTTTCCCTCCTTGCTGGCGGGTGGGGAGGAGGTGAGATAGCAGGTATCTGCGAAGCACCTGGAGTGTTGCTGGCAGGTTTTCCTTCCTGGATTAACCCTTCCCAGGAAAATCCTGCCTTGCAGTGCCGGTGGCCATGCCAGTGGGAGGCTGGTGGCATGGGACGCCAGCCTCCAGTGAACTCACCCCACTGTGTTCCCTTTCCCTTGCTGTCACCCAAGAGCTGTCACACGTCTACTGGGTTGTTGGCTGACAGATGGCTTTGCTCTTAAGCAGATGCTGCCAGCCCTTTGGCGCAAGGACACCTCTATTCAACCCCCCTGCCCTCCCCAGCTCCCATTAATGGGGAGAATTTAACCCTTTCATGGCTCAGAGATGCGTACCCCATTTGGGGCCAGGGGAGGGGAATTGGGTCGTGGCACAGCCCTGCAAGCCACTGTCTGGCTGGGAGTCCCTCCAGGCGCGGAGCTGCAGGGACTGGCCCTGCCAGGATGGTGCCTGGACAGCATCTGCTGGGGTTGGGGGAGCAGCACCATGTGTCCCCCCTCTCCCGGTTCCTGCAGCTCTCCCGAGCTGACCACCGTTGCAGCGAGTGCTTTGTGCTCAGCATGGCTGAGCTAATCTATCGCCAAACAAACACACACTGTTATTCCGAAAGAAGGTTTCCAAGCCACTCATTTCCCTTTTTTTAATAACTCTTCCCTGTGGTGCCCTTTGCACCCTGAGCTGGGAGATTCAATAAGGCTGGAGCCTGGAGCGTGGCGCAGCTCAGCCTCCTGCCGAGGGGGGGGGGAGCAGCAGCTGCGGAGGGGGGGCACCCAGGGGTGCCCCGCGGCCAGACCCACTCCTGCTTTTCCACTGTGGTGTACTGGCTGAAATCGAGGGCCTGCTTTATTGCTTCCCCCCCTTTCTCATTTTTAATTGCCAGTTCTCTGCCGGGCGCTGGCCGGTGGGGGGGGGGGGGGGGGCGGCGGCGGCCTGAGCTGGGACAGCGCTGCAGCCGGCCGCGCTTCCCTCTGCAACAGCAGCCACAAGCTGAGCACCCATCAGCCCCGCTGCTAATCGCACCCATGCCAATTAACACTCCCAGATTAATGACTTTTGCCCCCCGTCCCTGCATCCACAGCTGCTCTTCCCAGGGAGCCGGTCCTGGCACCCGGTGGCCCTACAGTGGGGTGATGCTGCGCTGAGACCCCCTCAGCCGAAGCTTCCCACCCACCCCACCCCCCCCAGCCCGCCCTGGCCAAGCTCCAGCATCTCTGAAGAGCTGCTTGGCTCAGCCTTCGCGCTCCGGCACTGAAGGTAAATGGCCCAGGAAAGATGAAGCTTCCTCTCCAGCCGCTTGGATTGCTGCTAAAGAAATAATCACGTCCCTGTGCCCGTGTTCCCCCCTCCCCGCCTTTTTTTCCTGATCGCTGTTGCAAAAGGAAAGTCATTGTGGAAATAAGCGCCCAGCCTGCAGAAATGATCGGCTGCAAAGAGCCTGCAGGGCCCTGCGCTCGCAGGGGGATTAATTTTCCCCTCCCCAAATAAATCCCTGTCAGACCCTGTTGCTCGCACCGGGGCTGACCGCTGTGCACCCACAGCACCGCAGGTTGCTCAGCCCAGTGCCACTGCTGGCGCAGACCCCATCCAACCCCCTTCACCGTCCCAGCAGCTGGGCTGGCCTCGGTGGGTGTCACGGTGCGCAAAGACCCTCTCATTCCTCCTCCTGTCCCCCCAGCACGGGGCAGCGGAGCCTCTGTCCTCAGCCCCTTGGCAAGCAGAGCGATGCTTTACACCCTTTGTCCTGGCGCCTGCTTGGGTCCGGGCGACTGGGTGGGGTGGTGGGTGCAAAGCGGGGCCGAATCTGCCCCCCGGGGGTCACAAGGAGGCTCCTAGAGGGTGGTGGGCTGCAGGGACCCGCCATCCCCTGCTCCTGGCTGCAGTGGGGCACAGTCCTTGTGACCACGGGACGGCACAGCCCCAGAGGAGCTGCAGCCCCAGCAGTGCCCTTGAGGGTCCCCTGAGTCTCTCAGAGGGTTTTAATTCCCCTCTGCTGCCTGGGGGATGCAAGGGACAGCCGTGTCCCTGCCGCTGTTTCCCCCTTCTTTCTCCTCCAGGGGGGAATAAACCCTCTCTGGTCGGGAATGTGCCGGGGGGGAGATGTGGGCAGCGGGAGGGTGTGTGTGCAGTGCTGGGGGGGCACAGGGACGGGGTTCCCACTGAGGGGACAGCCCCACGTTTGCCCCTCTCCACTGTGACCTTCGCATCGACACTGTCTCATCGGGGAGGGGGGCGGGGGGCGTGTGGTGCAGGGGGGAGAGGGGGCTGGAAATGCAATTTATGATCCCGCCTGATACAATCTTATAAAATTTCCCGGGCACACTTGAAATTACATTTCCATAGCTCAGGAGAAGCGATCTCCTCGCGCACTGATACCTGCCACTTTTATGGCTACATTTATTGCAATAATAAAGTGAAATGGTGAGGCGAGGGGGTGGGGGTGGGCTGGGGGGGAGGAGAGGCTGCTGGGCAGAAGGTGGGGGCTGTGTCCCTGGGGGCCTTGAGGTCCCTCTACTTTAGGGGGGTGTTGGGGTGGCTGCCACATCTCTGCACCCCCCAGGAAGACCTTGAGCGCCAAAGAGCCAGGACAGCTCTGGAGGGGGGGAGGGAGCCCCACAGCCTGCTCTGCTGCGGGGAAACTGAGGCAGCACCGCCAGGGCCGAGGAGGAGGGGCGCAGGCATCCTGGCAGGAGCGACCTGGGACTGGTCCCTGCTGCTTCTGCCTCTGTTTCCCCACATGCCGTCCGTGGGAGCAGCCCGCATCCACCTGCTCTGCAGCACAAGGGGTCTCAGCCGAGGGCTCCTCAGCCCTGGCACTGTGTGCAACGGGAGTGTGGCTTGCGCTGGGCGTGCAGCGCTGCACCGGCCAGGGAGCAGCCCCTCTCCCCACTGAACCCCAGCCCCTTCCCTGAGTGTTCCGGGCAGGCAGTGCGCTGCCAAGGCGAGCAGAATTCAGTTTCCTTGGAGCCCACCAGCCCATGCGTCCCTGTGCCCGCTGCCGCCCCCATGTCCCCTCACCACTGCCTTGTGCGCATCCGCCTGCACATCCCTCTCCCCCTTCCCGCTCCGTTTATCTCCTCATTTTCTCATTCATTCTCTTTTCTTCCTTGAGTCCAATGAGTCACACAAGCCCTGAATCCTTTGCCTGGTGCTGTCTCCTCCCTTCTATTATATTTTTTCCTTTGCTCTTAACAGCACTTTTCTTTTTCACCCGTGGGGGGAGAGACTGGGGATGTACATTTTTCCCTGCTCCCCCCCCAACCACCTACCAGCTCCTGTCTCACCATGAAGCCCTTAAAAGTAATAAATAAATAAAACAACGGCTGAGAAAAGAAAAGGCAGGAAACGAGTGACAGGGAAAAGGAACCAAAACGAAAGAAAGAAGGAGGGGAAAAAAAAGTCCTACTCGGGCTATGAAATATTTATTAGCCAGCGCGTGCCGAGCGCGTTAATAAAGCCGCAGCATTTGCATATTTTTTCTGTCTGCAAGGAGCGAGGTGTCTGTTTAGGGGGTGAAGGCAAATGCGTCTGTGGGAAACTGATTTCTCCCATCCCTGCGCAGGTCGTGCTCCCACACGAAGTGATGCCAGCCCTTGTGCGAGCGTCGCTTTGGGCAGGGATGTCACTTGGAGCAGGACCCTGGTGCAGCTCCTGTGGGTCCTGCCACCACCACGGCCTGCGCCTGCAGGATGGGTGCTGGCAGCTCCACAGTTCCATAGTGACCCAATGGTGGATTTGGCTTTGGCGAGCTCCTCCCGGCTCTCCCCCAGCCGAGGACGTGCTGGCACTGGGTTTGCCCATCCTGGTGCTGGGGGCTCTGCTGCTGCCTGCCTGCTGGGCTGCCTCCGGGTGCATGTGAACCGCTGGCAGCTGCAGCGGCAGCACAGAAGAGGCAAAGACTGAGGAGGCCTTTGGGTGGCCACACTGAGCTCACCTCTGGGGCAAGGTTTGTCTGGCCATCACTGTGACTCTGTGTGCGTGCGTGGCAGGGTGGCTGTGCATGAGTGCATCCTGACTTGTCCCTGTCTGTCACCTGCTTGATCCCTCGGTGCCTGGGACTGGGGCAGGTTCAGCATCCTCCTGAGCGCAACGCCCTTTTGCCCCACCATGGCCGTCCCACCCCATTGTGTTGGGGTGAGTGGGGCTGACGCTGCTGTGGGTGGGGGCTCCCAACTGCAAGTGCGGGGGAGGGAGGAGGAGGCTGAGTGATACCAGTGATGAGAGGGATATGGGCCACGTGTGGGCAGTGGGGGCGTCTGGCTGTGGGGCGAGCTGCTGCCTGCACAGACGTGGGGCGATGTGCCATGCACGGCAGGGACGGTGCTGGCTGTGCCGGCGAGGGTGGCAGGGGGCATTGAGCAGAACCAGCTTCCCCTGGGACACCCCAGCCCTGGAGCTGCTGGCCAGGGATGGGCTTTCAAGCGTCTTTGAGCTGGGAGCCAGTGGAACACGGGGGTGGCTGCTGGGGACAGCTGATGGGGTTTCTCTTGCCCTTGTGAGGCTGAGATGGTGGGGCTCTGCCCTTCCTCCTGGGACTGTCCTGCTTGCCATTCCTGCAACCCCTGCCCATGATACCCCCCCTGCCTGCCCGGCAGCCCACAGCCCTCCCCAGTGGCCCCTGCTGGGCTACACACTGCTGCTGTCCCCGGGCCCCCCCTCACCTGTCCCACTCCCCTGTCCTTTTGCCCTTGAGTCCTCATCACCAGAGGAGCAGCATCCTCTGTCACAGCCTCCCCGGGCAGGGATGGGTGGCCAGACTGGGTCTTACCTTGTGCTTGGGGTCTGTGGCCCCTGGACTCCCCCCAGCTCCACCCGCACCCCAGCCCCAGCCCCGGCGTGCCCGACAGCAGGTAAATTTGTTGCCCTGGCACTACGGAGTCATCACCACGGATTTGCCTCACGGGGACTTTCATTAGCAGCCTGCCACTCACCAGCCCCATCTGCGCTTGCCGAGGCAGAGCGGCACGCTTGCACCCAGCGGGGCAGCAGCAGTGGCAGCAGCATGGCCGTACCCCCGACACGTGCTGGGGCTGCTGCAGAGGAGCACGTTCACCCCGGAGTGCACAAACGCACTGAGGAGCAGAGGCACCCCTGCACAGGCGCACATGCAGAGCCACCTCACTTCACATGTGTGCATGTAACCCTGCATGGATGCACACAAAGGTACCCACAGGGACGTGCAGGACACACGAAGGCATTCGTGCACGTTCAGCTGCATGCAGAGCAGTGCGTGCATACACAAGCAGCCGCAGGCATTTGTTGCATTCACCTGCACGCTTGCTGCAGGTGCACCCCGGGCCAGGCAGGCAGTGGGTGATGGCAGTGCAGACCTGCTGGCACCCGCGGGCGCACACACCCGCACACTCGGTGCTCGCTGCGCACTCTCACTCACATGCAGTCATTCAGATGTGCGTTGCACGCCTCAGCACACTTGGGCTCGTGCTTGGGTCCCTCCCCGCAGCCCGGCAGAGCCCACCGCTGCACCACGTCACCCTGCCACCGCATTAGCACCCGCGCAGCGCCAGCGAGATAAATGGGAGCTGTCAGAGGCACCTTGTTTGCTGCTAACCTTTGGAAATGCCACACCGCCCTGGGCTGTGCTGCGCCGGGGGGAGCGGGCCCGCGGGGATTGTTGCTCACCACCTCCAATTAATCTCCTTGCACTAACGAAGGCAGTAGGGTGACAGGGGAGAGACCAGTGTGACACTGCGCTCACGGGGAGAGCTGGAGACCCCCAATCAGCTCTGCCACCGAGCCCCACCGAGGAGTGGGGACGGCTTGGAGCTGGGTGCGGGGGACAGGCTGTAAGGACGGGGCCGTTGGTGAGGATTGTCGTGGGGGGCTCTGCTCCTGGCACAGGCAAGGGGCTGCTTTGCCTTGAGCTGGTACCCTGTCAGTCATGGCCCTGTTCGCGGGGCGCTGGGAGCTCATCGCAGCACCTGCAGGGGCAGCCAGTCCACCCCACCCCTCCCCGCACTGATCCGCTCCCCTCCTCCAAGGTGACCGTGGGTCTCGGGGGAGCAGCTGATGGCGCTTGGCCCTGCCAGCAAATGGGATGTGAGTGGCCATCACTGCTGGTCCTGACAAGCCAAATTGATGCTGGCACCAAGAGCCTTCCTAGTCCCTCTGCAGCCACCCCCAGCCCTTCCTGCATCCTTGCCTGGCGGCTTGTGCACACGCAGAGCGACACGCGGGTGCCTGCAGATGCATGGCAGCCCTGCACTGCCCCACACGCACCCAGAAAAGTGCACAAGGGGCTGGAGAGCAGCAAAAACGTATATCATTGTCTTGGGGTAGTGCGTGGATGCAGCAGCGCATGCATGTGTAACGGTAAAAAACAAGCGTACCAGACAAACACACATGGGTGGTGCAATCACAGCCAGAACCCAGCACGCAGCGGAGCCAGGCATGGCCCTCCTCTGGCACACGGGACAGATCCAGGTGCGGTGCGTGAGGAAGGGGCTCTGCACACACCTGTGCACGGCCAGGAGGCACTGGGACTCCCCACAGACGCCCGTGAAGCATGTCCGAGAGGTTCACGTGCATGTGTGTGAGTGCTGCACCCCCAACCACTCACAAGCAGAAACATTAATATTTAAGGCGAGGTGTGAGTGGGACCTGCCCAGAATGCCGACAGCACTGGCAGGGTGCAGGGGGATGACCTTGGCTCCCCTCAGCGCCGTCGTGGAAGATGCGTGTTGTGGCCCCGCTCTGCTGCACCTCTTGCCCGCAGGCTCCAAGACCCCAGCAGCCGGCTGGGGGAAACCATCCTCCTGGGGCTGCACTGGGGGCTTGGGCAGTGGAGGTCTCCCCCACACCCCCGTGCTGCCCACGGACCTGGACTGCGCTCGTGCGGCAATCGATAACCCTGGCTGCATCGGCAGTCGCTGCCCTGCTCTGCAATTCCCTTTCATCCCCCGCTCCCCCGGCACCTCCCGGAGAGGGTGGGAGGCTGCCAGCCCGGCCCCTTGCCACAAGCGGCTGGGGGTCACCGCTCTCCCCGCAGGGACGAGGTCTCTTTCCCCCCGGCAGCGCCCAGCCCTGCCCGTGCCTGTCCATGCCCCACAGCTCCCCACCCCATCCTCCCGCAGCAGCCTGGTCTGGGGACCCGCAGCCTTCAGTAGCGCACAGAGCTGGTGTCAGCGCCTCCTTTCCCAGGACATGCCCGTCCCCACTGCTGCCCACTGTGTCTGCTCCTCACTGCCTGCCTGTCTCCGTCACTTTCCTCTCCCTACTGCATCTGTCTCCATCAGTGCCCCATCGCAGCCCCGTTCCCATCGCATCCCTATACGCATTGCAGCCCCATCTCTGCTGCATCCCCCTCACCGCTAGCAGGGGACCATGGAAGGGGGGTGGATTGGAAAGGGAAACTGAGGCAGAGGGAGGAGGGCTGCAGTGGCCCACGTAGCACTGTTGGGAGGAACCAGCCTTCCTGGCTCGCATCCCTGGCTGAGATGGAAAGCCAGCGCAGAGCTGAGAAACCTCCAGAAATCTTTCCCAGGCTGGTGGGGCTTGGGTGGCATGTACTGGCATGCATGTGTTCCCCCATGGGCTGCAGTCTCTGTGCTGCTCCCTGTCCCCCCCACTCCGTGGGTGCAGCCACGTTTTGGGGGCTCCCCTTCCAGCTGTGGGGTCACTGGTGCCTCTCGCCTGCCTATGCTCATCTCGGGGTGAGGGAGGCCCACTGCCTCCCCACGGTGGGACGCAGGGGGCTCCCGGGCTGATGAATATGTACAGGTGGCATTAACAATTGAGCTTAGCTGGGGCAGAGGGGGAGTGGCGGTCTCGCTGGGGGCCACCATTGTGTCCCCCCACCCCGCCAAACACCGCTCTCCTGGCTGGAGGGGGTTGCTGGGGGGCTGCCCTTCTCCCCCTCCCCCATTTATCTCTCCATCTTGCGGTCCTGCCGCACTCGCTCCCTCTCTCTCTGGCTGCTGAAGGCACCCGGCTTTGAAGATGCGTTGAAATATAGATAAGGGCGAAGGCAGCAGCTGCGCTCAAAGAGAGATTGGGGAGGGAGCTGGGGGACAGCCAGACCGGGGCGCGGGGCTGTGGGGATGCTCAGCTGCAGCTCCCCACTGCATGGCCCCCTGTCCCCCGCTCCCCAGGCTGGGCTGAGACACCCCCCCCAAATCCTCCTCCCCTGCCCACAGACCCAGGGCTGGGCAGCCTTGCCCATGCCGGCCAGTTGCCTGGGCAGAGGCAGAGCCCCGGGGCAGGACGGCCGGTGCGGTGCAGTGCGGTGCAGTGCGGGCGAGAGCGAGCACATGCCAGAGCAGATTTACCAGCTCAGCCCAGCACAGGCAGCATTAGAGGGATAAGGCAATAGATCCTGGAGACAGCAGCACACAGCCTGGCCGGAGGCTCCAGCTCAGCAGCCAGGGAGGAGCAGGGCAAGCGCAGGGGAGCCCGTGGCCAGGGCAGCCCCCCCTGGGTGCTGGTCCATACCTGGTGGGTGCCCAGCAGGGACTGGTTCCCACATGCAGATTTGTGTGGGTGTAGAGGAGGGGTCCTGGGAGGCTCTCTCCTCTCTGATGGGGGGCATGGGAAGAGTGCATGGCACTGTGAGGGGGAAGCGGCATCGAGCCATTCTGACAGTGCTGTAGGGTGGCTGGTGTGGGGATGAGACCCCCCAGCAATGGCAGGAGCCCTCCCCAGCTCCTGCCCTGCCTCCAGCCTCACTGGCACATGTTCAGCGCTGAGGCATGCATCAATTTCCTATGGGGGCACAGCCCCCCCCCCCACTCCCCCCAGCCCCGTCCAGCTGGCACCTCCGCTCGCCACCCTCTGTCCCCACTCCCCTCCTCCCCACGTCCCCCGCGGGAAACAGGTCGTCCGGAGCAAAAACTGCCAGAGCAGCCCCAGCACCTGCCAGCTCGCCCGCGACAGTGATTGACGAGGCTGGGGCTGACAGAGCAGCATTCTGCACGCCGGGAGCAGCTGGCAGGGCAGGCAGGGCACCGGGGTGCCAAGCCGGGAGCAGCCAGGATGAGGGATGGGGAAGCAGTGAGGGAGGGCCAGGTGGTCTCGGGCAGGAGAGGGACACGGGACACGTCAGAGACGGGGTCCCAGGGCTGAAGAGGTGCCAGCTGGCTCTGCGCGCTGCTGCTGAGCCGCCTGATGTTGGCCCCAGCAGCCAGATGGGCAGAGCAATGGCTGTGGGGCACCTCAGGAAGGGGACACTGAGGTCCTGTCCCGGCTGGCGCTGGCAGGAGGTGGGTCCCAGTCCCCTCAGTGTGCGGAGTCCCTTCCTTGACTGGTGTGGCTGGAACAGCCACGTTACACCCCAGTGCTGGCTGCATCTCCAGAGGGTCCTGCTGTGCCAGTGCCCACCAGTGCTTGCAGCTTGCCCGGGTTGGCGAGACCATGCAGCTGGTCTCCATTGCAGCTCCCTGCCTCCATTTACCCCACCAGGAGAGGAGCTGCCTCTCCTTGCCCTGTGGGAGCCCTTCCCGAGGACTCTGCGTTGGCTGAGGCGGTGTCCCCGTGCCGGTGCAGGCACCTTGCAACTGTCTGGTGTTTTCCTCCCCTCTTTTCTGCTTTTGCTGCAAATTCCCTCCCTTGGCAGAACGCAGAAAGTGACCCCAACTGCCCGGCAGAGATACCTGTCCCTGCACGTTCCGTGCGTGCCCCCCTCTGCACACAATGCACCCCACTCTTCAGCTGCGTCCGCCCAGTGCAATTATCCTGGAGGGCGGAGCGGCTGCCGTGCAGCCCAGCGGGGGTCTCTGTAATTTCAGCTGTAGATCAGAGGCACCGGGTAATGCAATTAGGCTTTCCTGGCAGGCGGCGCGGGGCTCTGATGCCTCCCCTTCTCTGTGCACGCCGCTGCCCCCCACCCCCCTGCATTTTGATAGGCCTCGGCTGTGGTGGGGCAGGCAGGCATGACTGGTCCGGCGTCCCGCTTCTTCCTGCAGCGGGGACATGGGTGATGCTGGAGAAGCAGCCCGGGCTGCTGGTGTGTCTGGGACAGGCGTGTGTGGGGACGAGCAGGGGCAGGGGGCAGCCACGCGTGGCTCCAGGCACGGCAGACGGAGGGGCACGGTGCAGTAAGGGGCGCGCAGTGCCCAAGGGGTGCATGACCTCAGAAGGGATGCAGGGGCACAGGAGGGGTGCACAGGCGCAGCGGAGTGCATGGGGACAGGCAGGAGGATGGATGAGCAAGGGGGCAGCAGGCACAGCTCATACAGTCTCTGCCCTCTTTCCCCCAGACACTGTGTGCTGGGGGCCACATCACCAAGACCCTGGGGTACCTGGAGCTGGGCACCTCCAACCTCCTTAAGGATGTCCCCTACGGCACCTTGAAGCCCCCGGTGCTCGATCCCAGGCGGCTGATTCCAGCTGAGCCCCCCCAGGGTGCAGGGACACCCTTGGGCGCTGTACGGAGCCCCTGGGACTGGCAGAAGAACCAGACGGCCGGGGAGCTGCCGAGCCCCCGCACCCGGCGCAAGCCCTCACTCAAGTCCGGCCGCACCAAGAAGATCTTCGGCTGGGGCGACTTCTACTTCAACATCAAGACACTGAAGTTCAGCCTGCTGGTGACGGGGAAGATCGTTGATCACATCAACGGCACCTTCAGCGTCTACTTCCGCCATAACTCCTCCAGCCTGGGCAACGTCTCTGTCAGCATTGTGCCCCCCTCCAAGGCGGTGGGCTTCGAGGTGCTGGTGCCAGCGCCCCCGCTCCCCCGCCCGCCCCCCCAGCAGAGCACCCTGCCCGAGGGGCGCCCGGCCAAGGCCCTCAACTGCCACGTGGAGTATGAGAAGACCAACCGGGCACGCAAAAACAAGCCCTGCCTGTACGACCCCTCCAAGGTGTGCTTCACCGAGCACACGCAGAGCCACGCCGCCTGGCTCTGCGCCAAGCCCTTCAAGGTCATCTGCATCTTCATCTCCTTCCTCAGCATCGACTACAAGCTGGTCCAGAAGGTCTGCCCCGACTACAACTTCCAGCACGACAACCCTTACTTCGGCTGACGGCTGTGGGAAGGGGCAGCGGGTGCTGGAGCTGGGGGCTCCTGCGCTCCATCCCGGCTGCACGGTGCCCCCTGTCGCCCCCGCACCAGCCCCCCCTTCATTGCCTCAGCACTTCCCCGGGGCATGGGAGCAGGGCCGGGCTGTCCCATGCCCACTGCCCACTGCCCAGCCATGCGCCCGCCCCTGTGGCTGCATGGGGGTGGCAGGTGCAGAGCCCAGCCCCCCACCAGGGGCTGGGCTGGGGTCCCCGGGAGCATGTGGGTGAGTCATGGGGTACAGCCCCCACGCCATGGCATTGGCTGGGCGTCTGTCACCTGTGGGGGGTCTGCGGGCACAGTTGTGGTGGAGGATTTTGCCATGTGCTGGTGGGTCCTGGTGCTGGGGAGAGCTCTGGCTTCACCCCCTGCACTGAGGGGGGCTTTTGTCATCCTGCAGCTGTAGATGTGCATGCGTGTGCGCGTGGACACGTGTGTGCATGCCAGTCTGCCCGTGTGCGAGGGCACCCGTCCAGGGATTTTGGAGCCTCCCCCCCGCCGTTGGCCCCTTCAAGGCTGCGGCAGTGTTGGGGCACCCAACCGAGCCCCTGCTGCCCCACGGAGTGTCCCGTGGCCCCCGGCCGGGGAGGATCCTGCCCAGATTCGCCACCCCTCACCCAGATTTGCAGCCCCCCCCCCCCCCCCCAGCCACCATTGCCGTGAGGAAGCGCCCCGCCATGGGGCCCTGGGGGTACCCGTCCCCGCGCCGGAGGGCCCTTGCTGGGGGCTGCCACCGCCTTGGCTCCGGGCAGGGGCTTCTTCATAATTTTTTTAAGAAAATTAAAATGGGAAAAAAAAAAAGTGGAAAATAAAAACATTGGTGGAAAAAAAAGGCAAAGCGGTGGAGTGTTCTGACGCCGTATCCACGCGCGGAACCCACCGCCCTCCCGCCGCTCCGGGATGGGGGGGGGCAACGGGGGGGTGCGAGGGATGGAGGTGCCCCCGGCGGGCTGCCTCCCGTTTGGGACATCCAGTTTCCCGGCGGCCCCCGCGGCACCGGCGGCCCCTTGGCCCCGCCCAGTCCCGGCAGCGCGCGCGCGGCGTCGGCGGGGCCGGGGCGGGACCGGGACCGGGGCCGGGACCCCGCCGGGACCCGCCTGGAGCGCGGACCGTGATGTGGCCGCTCCGCCTGGGCAGGGTGAGTCGCGGAGCCGGGAGGGGAGGTCCCGGCGCCCAGGGGTGCCGGTGCCCATTGGGGGTGCCCGGTGCCCGGGGAGTCCCGGTGCCCAGAGAGTGCTGGTGCCCGCAGGGAGCCCCCGTACCCGGGGGGGTCCCGGTACCCGCGGGAGCCCCGGTGCCCGCAGGGGTCCCGGTGGTCGCATGTTGTCCCGGTGCCCCGGGTGTTCCGGTGCTCTCAGGGGGTCCCGGTGCCCAGGGGGGATACGCGGGGGGGGGTGTCTCGGTCCCCTTGGGGGGGTCGCTGCCTGCGTGCCCGTTTCTCCCGCCTGCCCCAGCGCCCCTTCTCAGCCGGGGGACGCAGCTCCTGCCCGGTGGGTGTAGGGGCAGCGGTGCCCGGTCCTGATCCCGGCCCTCGCGCCCCCCCCCCCCCCCCCCCCCCGCCCCGGGCAGCGGCATCCCCGGCCCGGCCGCCGCCCCCGCGGACTTTGTGGCCGTCCCAAAGTCCCCCGGATCGGAACAGCCACCGCCACCGGCCTTGGCCCCTGCCTGGCGCCCGCGGCCTCGCGGGTGATGCAATGGTGCGGCGGCGGTTACATCACCCCGCACCGGGCGCCGGCACCGGGCACGGCCGGCGGGGCAAAGCGGGGGGGGGGGGGCGGTTTCCTCGCCGGGGCTGAGGCGGGCAGCGTGGGGTCCTCCCGTTGTGCACGGTGCTGCCGGGGGGGGGTGCCTCGGGGGGTCCCCCCTGCTGCAGCACCACTCCCACGCAGCACAACGGTGGTGCCCCCTGGGGGGGGGGGGGGGGGGTGTCCAGCCATCCCACCCGGGCGTGCACACATGCACACGCATGTGCAGCTCTGCTGGGCACATACTCTGCACCCGCGGCAGGTCTCGCTGCCATCCCTGCTGCTTTGGCACTGATGGTGGGACACTCCTGCCCCGGCTGTGAGCCCGGGAGACCTCGGGGGGCGGTGGAGGGTGTCCCACGTGCCTTGTGGGGACCTCGGGGGTCCCCCTGTGCCCACCCCGAGAGGTGGCACTGGTGGCTGGAGACAGAACACCGGGGTCTTGCCCCTGGCGCTGTCCCCTGCTGTTGCAGGGGCGCTTCGGGGTATGGGGCCCTGGTACCTGCCTGCGCAGGGTCGCAGCCTGTCAGCCCCCCCTCTCCTGCACAGGCCCTGCGGCGATGTGGCTGGCTGGCCACCAGCAGCCAGTGGGCGCAGCATGGCACCGCCACAGCGGCTGCCACGGGGCACATGCCCGGCTGGACGGGGCAGGAGAGTCTGGCTGAGAGCGACCCCGAGATGTGGACCCTGGTCCAGAAGGAGAAGGATCGGCAGTGCCGGGGGCTGGAGCTCATTGCCTCTGAGGTGGGGCACGGGTGTTTGGGGCAGGGGGTGGTGATGGTCCTGGGGGACCCCTGGTCAGGTGGGAGCTCTGCTGCCCTGTCTCTGACCCCTCTTTTCCCCTAGAATTTCTGCAGCCGGGCGGCACTGGAAGCTCTGGGCTCCTGCCTCAACAACAAGTACTCGGAGGGGTACCCTGGCAAGAGGTAAAGGGGGGAGCAGGCACCGGGGAGTGGGAGGGCACCGGGGGCATCAGGGGTCCTCCCACAGATGGGATTCAGTTGCAGAACAGGTTAAGGGGAGCCCCAGGGCAGGAGCAGGTGTTTCCGAGGGAAGGCTGTCCTCTCCACCAAGGTCTCCTGTGGGGCAGGGTGGGAGGCTGTGGGGCTGGTGGGGGGAAGGCCCCCCATAACCACCTCCCTTCTCCAGGTACTACGGGGGAGCTGAGGTGGTGGACCAGATTGAGCTGCTGTGCGAGCAGCGGGCTCTGGAGGCATTTGACCTGGATCCTGCACGCTGGGGCGTCAATGTTCAGCCCTACTCAGGGTCTCCAGCCAACTTTGCAGCCTACACAGCCCTACTGCAGCCCCACGACCGCCTGATGGGGCTGGACCTGCCCGATGGTGGCCAGTACGTAGCGGGGTGGGGCAACCTGGACCCTTCTGCCTCCCAGGGGGCTCAGCCTGATTCTGCACCTCTGCCTTTCCCTGCAGCCTCACACATGGGTACATGTCGGACATCAAGAGAATCTCGGCAACGTCCATCTTCTTTGAGTCGATGCCCTACAAACTTGACGTGAGCTGAGGGGGGCAGGTTCCTGGGGGGAGGGGGGATCTGACCAAGCTGTTGACCCCAGTGGTGCCCTTGGGGTGGCTGAGCTGCTCCACCATCCCCTGCTCTGCCCTCCCTCTCTCATCCATGTCCCGGTGCCATGGGGTGCCTGTGGTCCAGCTAAACGTGCTGTGCTCAGAGGTGGGCACAGGGAAGTGTGTGTGCCTCTGCAAGATGTCTGTCTGTCTGTCCCTCGCAGCCAGCCACGGGGCTGATTGATTACGACCAGCTGGAGGTGACGGCGCGGCTCTTTCGTCCTCGCCTTGTCATCGCCGGCACCAGCGCATATGCCCGCCTCATTGACTATGCTCGCATGAAAAAGGTACAGGGTGGTAGGCTCCATCCTGGGTGACGGGAGCTCCTGCGGCAGCTCGAGGGCAGTTGCACCCCGCTCATGCCTGTGGGGACAAGGACAGCCCGTGACTCCCCGTGCTTCACATCACCAGGTGTGCGAGGAGGTGAAGGCGTATCTGCTGGCAGACATGGCGCACATCAGTGGGCTGGTGGCAGCCAAGGCCATCCCTTCGCCCTTTGAGCATGCGGACCTGGTCACCAGCACCACACACAAGACCCTGCGTGGTGCCAGGTGAGGCTGCGTCCTGCCGCCCCCTCACCTGGGAGGATGCCCACCCGCAGCGGGGGGAGCGCAAAGCAGAGATGGCATTTCATGCGCTGGCTGGGCCAGAGCTGAGTGGGAGGGACCCACAGGAGGGTGGTGGCAGTGTCAGCACTGCCCCATGGTACTGGAGGCGAACTGGGGTGATGGCGGGCGGGTGGGAAAAGCTGTGCCAGCGGTCTCTTGCTGCCAGGTCAGGACTGATCTTCTACCGCAAAGGCGTGCGCTCAGTGGATAAGAAGACGGGCAAGGAGACACTCTACGACCTGGAGGACAGGGTCAACTTTGCTGTCTTCCCCTCCCTGCAAGGGGGGCCCCACAACCATGCCATTGCTGCTGTGGCTGTGGCCCTCAAACAGGTCTGTGCCAGGGCAGGGGGCTTGGGGCTAATGGTGGCCCAGGCCCCGCGCTGACACAGTCTCTGCGGCCAGGCCAGCTCGCCAGCTTTCCGCCAGTACTGCCAGCAGGTGCTGAAGAATGCCAAAGCCATGGCACAGGCCCTGCTCCAGCGCGGGTACACCCTGGTGTCAGGTAGTGCCTCCTTCCCTGTTCTTTTGGGGACAAGGAAGGACAAGGGTGCGCTAGGACGCAAGTGGCACCGCTCGGCCTCGGTGCCCTTAGGCAGCAGTGGGGAGCGTGGGTGGGTTGGGGGGGGAGGAGGGGGGCATGCAAGGCAGAATGGGGCTGGGGAGGCAGCACTGGGGCGACGCTGCAGAGCAGGGAAGGGGCTGGGATTAGGGGCTGGCTGGGAGGTGCTCGGGGCTAGTCGTCGCTCCTCACCCCTCTCCCTTGCTTCCTAGGTGGCACTGACAACCACCTGGTGCTGGTGGACCTGAGGCCCAAGGGCATGGATGGCGCGCGGGCTGAGCGGGTGCTGGAGCTCGTCTCCATCACTGCCAACAAGAACACGTGCCCAGGGGACAAGAGCGCGCTCACGCCAGGGGGGCTGCGCCTGGGTGAGGGACAGACCCTGCTCGGGGGGGTCTTCGTGCCTCCATCCAGCCCCTTCCTTGGGGGGGGGGGATCCCCAGGCTTTCACCCGGGGCATCCCCCCTCTCTGAGGACTCCATGTGGGGATTTGGAGGCAGTTTCTGTCTCGGAGAGGGACGGGACCCCATGGGGGCTGGGACTTGGGGACCCCCTTGGTGGGATTGGCTTCTGGGGATGGTGCCCCCCTCACGTGCCGCATCCCCCAGGTGCCCCCGCGCTGACTTCCCGCCACTTCTGCGAGGAGGATTTCCAGAAAGTCGTGGCTTTCATCGATGAGGGCATTGCACTGGCCCTGGACGTCAAGAGCAAAACCAGTGAGTGAGTGGGGGTCCGTGTCTCCCCCCTTCCTGGGTGCCAGTCAGCACCTCTCCTTTTGGGGTGGGAGCTGCCCCCCTTGCCTAGGCAGGGAAGGGGCTGCTGTGACATCCCCTCGCCCTTCTCACCACCTCCCCCTCTGCCCCCAGGTAAGCTCCAGGACTTCAAGACCTTCTTGCTGCAGGACGCGGAGACGCAGCGCCGCTTGGCCGACCTGCGCCAGCGCGTGGAGACCTTTGCTCGTGCCTTCCCCATGCCTGGCTTCAGCGACCACTGAGCTGGGGGCTCTCGCCCCTCCTGCCAGGCTGGGACTACTGGAGGACAAGGGGAGGCTTAAATCCACCCTCTGCATTCCCCACTCCCCTTGGTCCACCACCAGCACCTTTGGGATCGGGTGCTCTGTCCCTGGGGTAGGGGGTGGCCTAGCCCTGTCCTGCTCTCAGTGTTAGGGTACAGAGACCCCCAGAGACCCTGATGGGGGGAGGGACCAGTCCTCGCTCCAGCCTTGTCCCCTCTGTCCAAGCAAGTCTTGCACTTTTCTATGGGGAGGGGGGTTGCTAATAAAAGTGGGGTCAGAGCCTGCCTGCGTGGAGGTGCGGGGGTGCTGAGCTGGGGAGGGAAGGGTCTCGGCGCTGTGGGTGACCCACATGGGTGTCCCACTGCTCATGGTCGTGTCTCAGTGTCCCCGCCCCCTTCTCTTCCACCCAGTGGGCTCTGAGGGGCCGGGGGGGAGGAGGGGGTGTTATGCTGAGCCCTGGAGGGAGATGGGTGTGGTGGGGGGCGGTGGTCCAGGCTGCCCCCCCCAGGTCCTGCTGCTGCAGGGTGCAGAGCCACCCGTGAGACCCTTTGTCCCCTCGTTCCCCACCGGGTAGCCTGGTGCTGGTGGGGCAATCGGCTGCCCACTCCCTGGCACATCCCGCTCTCCTGCGCCGTCTGCTCCACGTTTACTGGCCACTTGTTCCCCACTGTGGCCAGAGCCAAACCAAACAGTGCCAGGCGTGAGCGCCCCACCCCCATGCCAGGCCGTGCTCCATGGCATGTAGCCTGGGGGGAGCAGGGCTGCCCACGCCTGCAGCACACACGTGCAGCCATGCATATGTGTGTGTGTGTGTGTGTGTGACTCCCCCACACCCTGCCCTGCTCTTTTCCTCTCCAGAGGGGCTGGTCGGGACTGGGGGGGGTCCCTGGGCAGCCCCCGCAGCCCCGGAGCATGGGAGAGCGGAAACGCATCGTGCAGGGGCCGTGAACTGCTGCTTCCAGTGGGACATGAGCCCCCACCCTGGCCTTCCCCACACGGAGGGGGGTGTGTGAGGGTGTTGTTGGATGTCTCCTGTGTTTATGGGCCTGGGAAACAGCATCCATAATCCATTTTGCTGCCCACCCCCCACCCCCTATAATTTATTATTTTCCTACAAGTTTAATACAGGCGAGACGTGATGGTGAGCAGCGTGCCCAGGGTGGTGACCATTACATTGCTCCTGGAGTGATGTAGTTTATTGGGGGGGGTGGCCCCATGGTTTGGGGCACTGAAGAAGCAGTCAGGGACCTGTCACGGAGCCGTGGGGCAGGCAAAGGCCGGTGGGGGCTGTGGTGGTGCTGCCGGGGGGGGTGGGGGTGGCCATGCTCCCCTCTGCCCCAGCATGGCGGCGCATCCCCAGGGCAGCTCAGAAACTGGGGCGTTCCTTCTTAAGGCTCTTGTAGTCGGTCGAAACTGCCAGAAACTGGTGAAGGGAGGGACATGAGAGGGGGTTGCATGCCCCACGGCTGTCACTGCAGCCGGGCCTCAGCTATGGGGTGGGGGGCAGTGCTCCCCTCCCCAGATCTGAGCACAAGGAGCTGGAGGGCTCCCGCAGCTCTGCCCCATGGCCAACGACGCCTCTCCCCCTTCCCCAAGGAAAACACTGTGTCTTGGCCTCCCCCCCTCCCCAGAGCACCAGCCCTCCAGTTCACCCAGTGCTCACTTTATACTGGTCTGTGGGGCTCAGCTTATTCCAGGGTTCAGGATTATTTTTCCGATCCCAGCTGCAAGGAGTGATGAGGCCATCAGCACCTGTAAGGAGGATGGGGAAAACAACAGACACCCCCCCCCCCCCCCCATTTTACCCCACTAGTGTCCCCAGTCCTGGCGCTCCGCCAAAGTAATCCCCGATGCCATTGTAGCCACGCTTCCCAGTTCAGCTGTGGTTGGGGGGCTCTGAGCGGGTCCCTCCAGCCCCCACAGGGTGAAGGGATGGGGTGGGGGCCAGGTGGGCTCCCTGGGGGCCTGCTTCCGGAGCCCCCATGCCTGGGGTTGTGCCATGGCCATGGACTGACTCACCCAAACCACAGCCTGGCTGCCGCCCTGGCACATGTTTGGCCTGCAAGCGGCGGCACCGGCTGTACATGCAGGGGTGCACGTATGCCCCCCCGCCCCCAGCCAACACCTCTGCAGGCACTGCCCTGCTGCACCCCCATCGGGGGGGGGGGGGGGGGGGGAGGGGCTTCTCCCATGCGCCCCCTGCAGCCTTCACTCCCTGTTTGGGGGGGGGGGTGAGCTGCTGCCTGCCCTGTCGTGCAAGCCCACTGTGAGCAAGCAGGGACATGGCAGCTGAGTGCAGCACTTGTGCACATGCCACGCTTATGAGCGTGCAAGCCAAGCGCACGGGGCGGCTGGTGCTGGTCAGCTGAAGCCTTCCCAAAGAGGACACGTCCCATCCTGTCCCCGGAGGGGTTGTGGAAGGCCAGTGAAGCCGTGGGACGGGTCCCCAGAGAGAGCAGCTCACGTCTGCCCCTCTCCCATCCCCCTGCAATCCGCTGGTGTCGGCCAAGAGCAGAATTTTCCATCTGGGAAGATGCACGTGCGTGTCTGTGCGTGCCTGTTGGGGGATGGAGGGGGGTGCTGTGCTGCAAATGCAGACCCCTGGAGCTGTTTAATAACATTAATGTGCTGGGGGGGTGCTGCTGTTGTTTTATCCCCCCTCATACACACACACACGCATACCCCTGCGCTTCCACCATCAAAGACAAGGTGCCTGGATCTGCTAATTGCTGAGCTAAGTACCCTGGGCAGCTGGCGTCATATTAAATCAATGAGCGTTTTACTGGGAACAAACAAATATTAGATAGGCATTAGACAGCATGGGGCTGCAGGGACTGTGGGCCACTGAGCTACAAGGGAAAAAACCCCCAGCCTCCTGTGGCACAGCATGCCGGTCTGTCCCGTGCCAATCCATCCACCCTCTATTCCTCATCAATCCATCCTCATGCCCTGTCTCCCTCTCCCTTCGCTCCCTCTCCATTCATCCTCACACACTGTTTTTATGTCTGTCCATCCCTCCCTCTCCCCATTCCTTCTCCAACCATCCATCCCACTGGTTTCCCATTCCTCTGTCAATGCAGCCCTCCCCATGCTGTCTTTCCCCCTCTCCATCAGTCACATACTGCTTTTATCTGCCTCGTCATCCGCCCATCCATCCCACACTCTCTGCCGTCCCCGTAGTCCCTGTAACCTCTCTGCATCTCTCTCCTGCCCACCTCTGGTTTCACAGCAGCTGGTGCAGCGCCTGGAGCATCGCGCCGAAGGGCCCCTTGTACCCCCACAGCCCCAGGCAAGGAGTGGGTGGATGGTGCCATAGCTTCCCTCACCCACTCCGGGCACCTCTGCACCTGTGTTTGGCCATTCCCCCCCCAGACACTGCTTGCCACGAAGGTGTCGGAGTGCATCCAGGCGCCTTGTACACCCCAGCACCCACCTGCCATAACAACCCCTTTGGCTGTGGGGGTGCAGGGCGAGAGCCCAAGGGGGGCCCAGGGGGACCCCGACCCGTACCTGACGTCCGGGCTGTACAGGGCCAACCTCAGCAAGTACAGGACAGCACTGCCCAGGCCGACACTGATGAAGCCAATGAGGGGAATGAGCTGCAGAGAGAGAGAGAGAGAGAAATGAAAAATGCCCCAATAAAATGAATATTTATCAGGCCGACTGGAGAGTGAAAGGGAGAGCTGACACACCGGGAGATTTACAGGGGAAATATGGCAGAGCAATCCTGTAGCTGGGCTGCGGTACACAGTGTAGCTGTCAGCTTGAGTGACTGAATTAAAAGAGGGAGAGAAAAATCGGCTCGTGTTAGAGAGGAATTGGATTTGGAATGAGAAATCACTTCCCCTCCACCTGCTGCTGCCCAGCACCAGCGCTGGCTGGCATGGCTGCGGGTGAGGGCCCAGGGGTCCTGTTCCTAGCATGCATGGTGCCACCGGTCAGGGGCTGAGCCTTGGCCAGCGATTCCTCCCTGAGGGATGTGGTCCCTGCCCAGCACAGGGCTGCGGCTGGAGCAGGGCTTGGTCCCAAAACCATGCTGCGCCCCTCGGGCAACCTCTCCATCCCCCCGCAGCTGCCCCCCCTGGCCCTGCACCCCTTCCGCACCATCTCCTGATGAAGCATGAGATGAGGAGGGTTCAGTTCGTCTGCCCCAGTGCCTACGGCAGGGATGGACTGGGACAAACCAGGGCCAGGTGTCACGCCGGTGGCCGAGCCTCTGGGTGCAGAGCAAGTCTTGGGGATGATGCAGCAGAGGGGGGGCACTCAGCAACCTCCCAGGAGCTGCCCCGGCCCTGCTGCAGGTCCCCTCCATGCACACAGGGGCTTTCATTGCACCTTCGCAGGGCAGCCATCTCCATCTTCTTTCGTCTCTGCTCCCCTTTCCGCTCATGCTGCTGATCCCCCAGTGCCCAGGGGGACACGGCCTCAATCGGAGCTGAGACGAGGCTGCTTTGACCTCCCCCAAATTGCTGCGGCCCCCACGCTGGGGAAGACGGTCTGAGCGTAATGAACCTTCCGCCAACCCGTGCCCCTGGGAAGGTAAACACGGCTGGCGCCTCGCAGTGCCCATTAGCGTGGAGCGGGGACCAGTGGCGCCACCAGAGCCGTGCACACCAGGCGGTCTGCATTGGCAGCGCCTGAGTGCCTGGGTTATATTTGCAGTTCTGCTTGGCAGTTTGACTCTGTGCAGCAGTCTCCAACCCCCCCTGTCGTCCCCCCCCCCAGCAACTCAGTTTCCCCACTTGGATGAGACTGGAGGGGGACGACTCTAAAACATGAGGAAAAGGGTCTGTCCAAACCCCTCTGTTCTCTGCTCTGCATGGGGAGGTGATCTTGCGGGGAAGACACACAGGCAGTCAGATGTGTGTCCCCCCCCCAGCACTCCCTGGCCATCCTTCAGTCACTGGCTGGACCCCCCCAACCCCTCCCAGTGCCGCCAGCACAACCCAGCTCCCGCTCGGCAGCACCCATGCGCAAGCCAAGCAGTGCTGCATGCTCGCACTGGCTGATCGAGCGCCTGGCAGATGCCAGCGCCGATTCAGGAGGTTAGAGGCATCAGCAGATAATGATCTTTTGTGCCGGGTGCGGCCGGGTGCCAAGAGGATCTGGCAGTAGCCACTACCCAACCGTGCTGGCTAATCAAGACAAACTCCACAGCGCCGGGAATTGCGGTGTCTGTTGGAGGAGATTCGGGGCGATGGGTTCGTCTCACCATCTGCTGCTGACACCTTCTGGGTAATTAATGCCTGGGAAGAATTAAGGGTAGGGGGAGCTGGGGGAATGGCTCATGCAGCAGGCGAGGGGCTCCGGACCTGCAGGTACAGGCAGTGGGGCCTGTGCCCCCCCAACACATGCACAAAAATAAACAAGACTTATTGAGAGCTTGACCTTCAGTGTGCGGAGATTTAAAACATTGCCTGTGTGTGTGCAGTCTTTGCCCTTTAACCCCGACTGTGGGGACCTGTTGGGAGCGCGGCAGTCAGTGCTGTGCTGCCCAGGACCCCCATCTCTGCTGGCAGTGGGGCTGAGCCCCCTGGCCGGGCATGGACGGTCCCTGCCGCAGCCCCTGCCACCGCCCAGCGCTTCCAAATGATCCAGCAGTGAGCCGGAGCCGTCTCTGCCAGAGTGGGGCCTCTTCCTACTGCTCTGGATACAAAAATAGCAGGAGGGAGAAAACCAAAGTGAAGGTGTTGGGGGAGGCGGGGGGCCCGTGCCTGGACAGGGAGGGACGAGTGTCTCATGCCACGGCATGGTTGAGCATCCCCTCCCGCAGCAGGACCGTGCGCTGGGGTGAGTGAATGGTGGGACACGGTGCTGGGCTCTGCGGGGTGCCTGAAAGGCACCTGCTGCACCATGCAGCCCCCGGACCTCCACGCCACACAGGTTCTTGTCCTGCACTTCACTGCCGTGATGCTCCACGGGCAAGTGTGGGACATTAATCACTGCCAGGTGGGCAGGCAGCCGGGCTGCTGCGGTGGGAGAGCCTATTGCCAGGTGAAAGTGCTGATGTACCTGCCTGGCATGAGCTGCAGCTGATCACATGTAATGGATGACACATCAAAAATTGCCCCAGCAACCTCTACCGGCACTAATCCTGCTTAAACCATGCTGGGTGCATTTCAGGCACTGCACATACAGGTACCTAGCACCACCAGCCCCCGCTTACGTATTACTGTTTGAGGGCCTCTCTGTGTCCCTCGAGTCACACACAGTTTTCTGTTTGACAGCAGGGGAAACCATGGTGGGCATGAACAGAAAACCCCCAAATCCGCCCCATTCTGCACACAGAAATGCGCAGCAGTGCCATGAAGACCATGCAGGAGCGCGGGCCCCTGCTGTCCATCCCTCTGCTCTCACCGAGGATGTGAAAAGCACCCCGGTGACCTTGGTGCCGGCAGCACGCAGGCACCCGCCTTCCTCTGGAAGAGCCTGATCATGCTCCAGCCCCGTGCTCCCTTCCGCTCCCGAGAGCCAGGCGTCCCGACGCTCAGCTATGGCTCATCATCCTTTCCAGCCTGGCTACTCTACCCTCCCCAAACCCAACTGCCAACAGCTTACGTGACTTTCAGCCCAGCGCCTGCAGCTCATTAACCCTCCCCAGGCCACCAGCCCTTGCCAGGTCCCCGGCGAGCGCAGCAGGCAGCAGGGACAGGTGAGGGGGGGCTGGGGGCCCTCTGACCCTCTGGGGTCCAGCTCCCTGCTGCGGGAGGGGATCCAGCCCCACAGCAGGAGATGCATGTCCTGGCAGAGTGGGGATGCTCGCCCGGCTGCTGCCATCTTGGAAGGTCCGTGGGTTATGAGGATTCAGACATCTCCGTACACAAACCCCTCAGCTTGAAATTTTGACGGCAGAGGAACGATCTGAGCTGAAGGGACAGGAACGGGCGCTTCCAACCTAGGGCTGCTAGGGCGAGTGGGGAGGGGGCTTTCTTTCCATTCCCACTCCCCCCAAAGATGCCCCTGGAGCAGAGTGTAGCCAAGGGGAGGACATGGAGCAGCACCGTTCACCCGGGGAGCTGCCAGCATTGCACGCCTGCCAGGGCCAGTGAGCATGGGCACGAGTCGACGTGTCTGAAGCCCAGCTCCGTGACAGCACGGGACAGGCAGCGCAGGGTGGTCCCACCTCTCCTCAGTAGAGGCAGACTGGGGACCACTGGAACCACCCGGCTTCCCTGGAGGATGCTCTGAGAGCCAGGAGGACAGCGTGAAGGGGATGCTGGCAGGGGACAGCCTGGGAAGGCACAGGGAGGGCAGAGGAGCTGCACTGGGGTGCTGAGAAGGGGTTTGGGGAGTGGGAGGAAGAGGGGGTTGGCAAAGGGTGCAAAGGGCAGGAGGAACGGGGAGCCGGAAGGAGGGAGAAGGGTGTGGGGAAGCGCAGGGTCCCTGAGGCACAAGGCAAGAGAAGGGCAAGGATGAGCCTGGAGGGATGGGGGGTGTGAGGGGGGTCCCTGGGAGGAGGAGGGGGGCAGAGGGATGCAGAGGGATGGGGGGATGGGGGACGTCCGTGGAGGGAGAGGGTGTGGGGTGACTCACTCCGGGGTGCCGCTTGACATGCCGGCAGAACATGCTTCCGAGGAGGGGGCCCTTCATGGCGAGGGTGTGGGGAAGATCCGGCTGCGATGGCAGGTTCCCGAGTGCTGTCGGAGGCCGGAGGGTGGGCAGGAGACTCGAGGGAGGCGTCTGCAGCAGGGCTGGGAGGGACGGGGCGGGTCGAGATGGGACAGGGATCCCAGCCCAGGGACACTGCTGGAAGGGGCAAGTGAGGCTGAGGATCAGGTCCTGAGCCCTGGTAGTGCTCTGCCCCTTCCAGCCTCTCCCATAGTGAGCCTGGTGACTGGGTTAACCACAAACTTTGGGGTCAGAGGTTCCTGCGTGCTGCTGCACTTCAGACTGCATTTGTGCCTCAGTTTCCCTCTCTGTACAAGGGGACAGCCCCTTCCCTCCATGTGCAAACCCTTCCTGGGTAGCTCCGCACCTTCCTGCCAGGGTGAATGATGAGTCGTGCGATTTGTTATGACAACTTCGCCGATGTTTGCTGCCTCCCCTCAGCATCCCCCCCCCCCTTTATGATAAATGACATAACAACCAATTTACATTTAGCAATGCAAATCTCCCTGGCAGTAACAGATGCTGCTGTGCATATGGAAACCAGCTATTTGTATCCACTGGCTTTTAACAAAGGACTGGGGAGATGGACAGAGCGGGCAGCCAAAAGCAGCAGGCTGGAACTGGCAAGGACTGGGCCCCCTGACCCTTAGCTGGGGATGGGCTGGTCATGCTCTAGCAGTGGTAAGAAACTGTGTCTGGGGGACAGAGCATGGCGAGGTGGCACATGATGGTGGCAGTGTCACACACTTGACAGGCACAGGCAAGTCCCTGTCTTGTGCCCCTTCCGCTGAGGGCTCCCAGCCAGAAGCCAGTGCCCCCCAGTAGACCAGTCTTTGCTCACGTGTGTGCAGGTAGACAACATACACGCTGACACAGCAGCAGGCACGCGCACGTGAACACTCCTACACATATCTGCACGCATACAGGAGCTCGGGCAATTCTTTTCACTGCTGATTTGTAAACCCCCCACTTTGAAGCTTTGGCTTGGAGCACCCCGGCGATTCTCCCCTCTCCCACACGTGCCCACAGCCCCACTGCTGCCCCTCCTCCGCCCCCAGCCCAACAGTCCACACCAGTCTGGGCTCCCCCCCATCTCAGCACCCTCCGCACAGCGCAGCCCTGTCGGTGTCGCTCCGTCCAAACCTCATTTCTTTCAGCAAAGTATAAAAGGACAAAGGGGAGAAACTTCTCTGGAGAGTGTGGAAACAAGACCTGAATTGCAGCCAGCAGTGCCATGTTGAGGCTTTTGTTGATATAATTAGAGTTTTGAAATGGGATTGATTAAGTGCCACTCCCCAAGACAGAGTGCATCCTGCCCTCAGCACAGGCACGCGCATGTCCTTCGCTGCCTTCCTCTGCCAACGGCTGCTGCAGCACAGGGACAGTAGTGCAGCGTATGGGGAGAGGGTGTGTGCAATCAGGTCACAGCAGCGGTGTGTGAGAGGGGTCCATGGAGCACGTGCACATGGTGTAAGTGGTGGGACTCATGTGCAGCACCATATCCCCTTCAGAGCACAGCACCGAAGTGCTGAGCAGGGATCCTAAGAGGGTGTCCAACAGCATGAGGAGCCCAAGACATCTGGGGGATCCCGGTCCCATCACAGTCGGGTCTGCTTTGGGGCACCCAGCATCTCCCCACCCTGCCCAGTGCAGCCTCAGCTCCCTGCGAACAAGCCCAGGGCTTCTCCTGGAGACGCAGCGGGATTCCCTGCCCACAAAGCCCAGCTGCCTCCACGCTCATTAATGATTGTAATTAAGAGACAGTTTAATTCTGTGCCGTGCTTCCCTCTCCCGCAGTGATTACTGCGCGTGCCTTGCTGCTCTTGGGTTGGTGGCCCGCAGCCCTGCGGGAGCGGGCGTTGAGGGTCTCAGCCCCGCAGAGTGCTGGGGAGGGCTCCTGAGTGCTCACCCCTCCCTGGCCCCCACGGGACACGCGATAAACGCCAGCAAATAGACACGGCTGGAGCTTCTTCTCTTTCATGGCTGCCCCTGCCTGGCACCATGTGGAGCTGATGGGCCAGCGCTTTTGGGGAAGAACACCACAGCCCACAAATAACTCCTCGGGACCTCAGCAGCTGACCACAGGAAGGGTTCACGTGCATGGGCACACACCTGCAAATGCAGCACAACACGTACGCGTACATCTCGGCAGCTCTGCGCTCACACACACACACATGCATGGACACCTGCACACACATGCACACCCTCCCCAACAGATGTGCATGGGCACATACACACCTTTACATGCAGACATATGCTTGCACACGTGCGTACATGCAAACATGCATGGCTAGGTGCACACTCACACATCTGCTGGTGCCATCCCTGGCCCCATACAAGGGTTATGGGGCACTGCTCCCGCAGGGTGGGGAGCTGAAAAGACAAATTGGGGGGGGTGGGGTGGGCTAGAGAGAGCCACTGGGCCCCGGTGTCTCCGCTCGCAGCTGCTGTGGCGGGTTATTTTACAACCACTCCAAAAATATTATTCAAGATGAAGGAGAATCACGGCTGCTGCGAGCAAGCGCAGGGCCGTCGCGGGGAATTTATCATTCCGAATTGGGTGCCCCCCCCCGCAATGCCGTGGTGATGAAGTGCTTCATTAATGGGAGATGCTGCAGCTTGGGGCTGAACGTGCCTGCACCTGAGCATGCCGCTTCCTCTGGCTCCCCATCTTGGCGCTCAGCCCCCCTGTCCCCACACCTCCCCCCAGCCCCACAGGCCACTGCCCCACAGCTCACAGCTTCCCCACAGCCCCCCTGGCCCCACAGCTGGCACCCACTGCTTGCACCCCCCAGCCCTGGGAGGAGCCACCCCAAACCCTCCCTTGATGGTGACACAGAGTCATCCCTCGCTGCTAAGGGGGACCTTTCCCTCGTTAAGGCTCTGCTCATGCCGGAACTGTAAATCTCACTGGCTTTTGGCGGGGCGCAATGGAAACCATCATAAAAAATTCATACCAACTAAAGCAAACAAACAGTAAACAAACAGCCAATAATTAAATGGTGAATTAACGGGATATATTTCATAGCCCCACAGAGCCACGCTGCGGGACGAGCCCCAGCACAGGGAGAAGGGGATGGATCCTGGGGGGAAGCAGCCCCTCCCGGGGACAGAACGGCGTTCCTGGCTCTGCTGGATGGACCCCTCGCCCGGGACCCCTTGCCCAGGCCCCAGCACAGCCACACCAGGGGGCACAAGTGGCCCTGCAGTGGCCGGTGAGGCTGGGCAGCACTACAGCTCCGTGAAGGCCATCACACGCCAGCACTACCACGACATGTCGTGATGACTTGCACAGCCAGATAACGGTGCAGCAACCACAGCCGTTCCTGCCTGCCAGAGTGCCATGTGCGCACAGCACTGGGATTGTCCCACATCCCCTCACTTTGAGCTTGCGTGTGAGGTCATGCCTAGCCTATTACATCACTGAACTCTATGACATCACAATGCCCTCCTTGCTCCTGCCCTGGCCATAACGTGCCTCTGAGCCATCTGCCTACCAGCACCCAGGGAGGGGCTGGCGCTGGCACCATCCATCATGCAGCACGGGCACACATCATTTGTAACTGGCACCTTCATTTAAAGGCCTATTATCATCCTAATTCCCCCCATTAATCACGGGGTGCTGTGTGATGAGCACCAGGAGAGCCTGCCTGTGACCCACAACTGCTGTAGGATGGGGGACAGCACCAGCCTCATACCCCGAGACTGTGACACCCCTGACTAATGCTGCAAAAGGTGGATGAGCTGATGCCCTTCGTTGTCCCCTGCCAGCTCAGGGAGACAGCACCCCAGAGCAGGGAAGGACCTGCACTCCGGTGGCCTCTCCTGGTCCCAGAGCCAACAGCCCAGGGAGCAAGAAGGGGGGGATGACCCCCACCACAGTCCCACGACTGCAGAGGACAGTGGCCGTGGGACAGGAGCCCTTTGGGGGTCAAGGGTCAGGGGGTGGGGGCGTCAGCTCCTCCATGGCTGTGTCACACCAGGAGGCATTTCCTGGAACTGACCCCGCAATTAACTACCGACTTGGCCCCATCCTGCAATATTGATTTTTTTTTTTTTTCCATAATTCTCTGAAGAAAAGCCCAAGCCCAGAGCTGTGATTTCCAAAGCCGGTTTTATAAATAACCGGGGTCACCAGCTGCCAATTGCTGTAATGCTGCCTTGATACAATTTAATAAACATAATAGCCTCTTCCTTCATTGTGACAAAGACACTGGTGAGGACGGAGCCGCACCGAGCTGAGGAACACACGGCTGAGACACGGGCGCACATGGCTGAGACGCACACATGGCCGAGACATGCACACACACGGCTCAGACACGCATGCACGTGGCTGAGACGTGCAAGCTTGCGCGTGGTACACACGTGTACAGGCTGAGACATGCACACACACGGCTGACGCACACAGCTGAGACGCACACACGTCTGAAACATGCAAAGCACATGGCTGAGATGTGTGCACACAGCTGAGATGATGCACACACATCTGAGATGTGTGCAGGTCTGAGACACGCACAGCTGAGAAACACGTGCACACAGCTGAGACATGCAAGCACACGTCTGACACACACGTCTGAAACATGCGTGCAGAAGTCTGAGACATGCAAGCATGTCTGACACACATGCGCCTGAGACATGCATGCACATGGCAGAGGCACACACGGGGACAGCAGGACGCGTCCCTGTGGGGGACACGCTGCGCCCACCGCCACCCACAGACTCGTTCCGTCCCCGCGCGTGCGAAGGCGCGTGCCCGTGGACCGGCACACCCCCCCCCACACACACACCAGGCACACGTGTGCGCGCGCACGCTGTCCCGCGTGGGGCCGCCCCGCGCCCTCGGGAGTCCTGCGGCGCCCTCGCGTGGCCGCGGCGAGAGTCGGGCCGGCGGGGACCGGGACCGGGATCGGGCTGTCCCCGCTGCTCGGGCCTGTCCCGGCAGCCGCCGTGTGCCGCCGAAGAGCCCACGGGACGCGGACGGGGGGACAGCGGGGAACGCGGACCCTCCTGCAGAGACAGCCCCCGTAGGACCGCCCGCAGAGCCGCTGTGGTCCCACTCCGGGGACACAGCCCAGAGCAGGGCCGAGGACCCCAGCCCCAAACGGACCCCGACCCGCCAGGGGGGCACTCGAGGGCCCAGGCGCCCTGTGGTTCCTGACACGGAGTGGGGGGTTTCTGGGCTGCACCACAAGCAGGTCCATGCCTCGTCTCCTGTGTCCCGGCAGCCATCCCCTCTCCACCTCCCCACCTCCCACCCCCAGACCTGCTGACTGATGCCAGAGACTCCAAAATCAATTCCCATCCCCGCCAGGACACGGCGAGAAGGCGACAAATCACGGCTGCTGCTCCGCAGCCCCAGCGCCTCATTTTTCTTGCTGAACTCTATAATAAGAAATCAATGGCAGATGCTGCACTCCTGATGCATCTCCCCTGGGACAGGCGGTGGCAGGTTCTCCTGCCACCCCACACCGCCCCCAACTCTCGGGTCCCCCTCGCTAGGCCCAGCTCTGCCAGGGCCCACAGTGCAGGGCAGCCCCCCGCTCACCTGCAGACCCTGCCACTCCCCAAATACCCCCCACTTCATGCACCCCACACTGTGGGTATGCTCAGCCCCACAGCGTCACACGGAGCTGTACCGATTCCCACCCATGGCCCAGAGCCCTGAGTGCCCCCACCAGCGCAACTGGCAGGTCCACCCTGTCCTGGGTGTCCCCGTCCACCTCTGAGGCCCCTGTGGGGTCCGGGGAGCCCAAACAGGTCCCCACAATGTCGGCAGGGGGGGACAAACCCATCAGTGAGCAGAGCGCATCAGGAAGGCATCTGCAGGTTCTTTGCCTACACCTGCAGCACCAAAAGGATGGGGCAGGGGGGTGGGGGTGGGAAGGACCTCTGCATCCTGTGGGCACAGATTTGGGGGGGGCACGGAGCTGCTGTCACGCGGCAGCTCCAGCAGCTGCAGAAGGGCCTGGGCTGGGGAGAGCCGCTCCAATTAGCTGTAATCGCGCTTCCCCGCGGTGCCTGACACCGAAAAACCTACATAATTACCAGCAGCGACAGGGAAGGCAGGACCAGGCGTTCGTGCTTAATTGAGTGTTTACAGCCCAGTGAGGGGTGGGGGGGCAATAACAGCGCCATAGAAAAGCAACCCGCCCCCCCCCCGGGCAGCCAGAGGAGACACGGAGGGAAGGGAGAGAGTGCAGCCACATCCCTTTGCAGCAGCGTTTGCTCTGTCCTCTCACCCCTCCCTGGGGCGTCCCCGTCCCTGTCCCCAGGTAGACAGGACAGGTAGCCCCCGCCACTGCCACTGCCACCACCAGCAGCCCTTGGGCTCGTGGTTGACTTGCAAATGCAGCCGCAGGAGCTGGAGGTCTTGCTCCTGTCAGCCAGGCTGAAATCCCCAAGGCCTGCTGGGTGGGTCACCCTGTCCAGACGCACCCCAGAGGCAGTGATAGGACATGGGGACACACCTGCACAAGGTCTGGGGTTTTGGGGCTGGAAGGGTCACACCAAGGAGGGGCAACCTCTGAAGACATGATGGGCACCAGACCCCATCCTGTGGCCAACACCAACCTGCCCACACTGTGCCACCCACACTGTGCCCTGGCAGACAAAGCTCCTGCCCAGCTGTTTTCTTCTTGTTAATTTTTCATGAGCGTGATGATAATTCTGCTCACCGCGTTGCCACGGACGCCATAACAATGAGCCACAGTGGTACCCCTGGGCCAGGCAGCACCAGCGTCGGGAGACAGCCGGGGCCAGAGGTCTCCAAAGGGGGCACAGTCAGGGCTCTCCCCGCTGCGCCCACTCCCTGGTGGCCCCCCACTGCCAGAACGAGAATGTACTCCTGCATGGCACGCATGAGGTGGGCACACACATGTCAACATGCATGGGAGGACGCACAGGAGAGGGTTGCAGGGACGCACACAGAGACGTGTGTGGGAACACTGGCACCACAGTATGTGCTGGGATGGGGCAACTGGGTCAGAAAAGTGCTGTTTTCTGTACCCTGCAACTAGGGGCAGCTGGGAGATGGGGTGGGGCGAGTGGGGGGCACCAATGTCCCCCTGCAACCCAGGAAGGGTGGTTGGGCAGAGCCCAGGCATCCAAGCCCAGTCCTGGTGGATGCTCGTCGGCAGCCCTGCGGTTGTATGGCGGTGCTGAGCAAGGGGGATCCACAGTAGGGCTTGGGAGGGAGGCAGACAGCTCTCTGCCACACCAAGTCCTTCCCGCCTGCATGTCTGCCACTTGCTGATGTGCCCAACTAGAATCACTAATTCCAGTAAACCCAGGCTAGATTAATTTTCATTTCCCCATGCAAATCAGTGCTAATTAGGATGGATTTAGTTCACATCACAGGGGCTGTGGGGACAGACGCTGCACACGGCCGTCACTCCCCAGCCAGGCTTTGGGGTGTTTCATCCTCGGTTAATGATTTGGGAGGGTGGACCCCACAGTCTGGAGGTCAGGAGCCAGAGTGGGGGCAGCAGGTAGAGCAGGGATTGCTCCAAAACGCCCGGTCCCTCTGACCATGCTCAGCCCCTGCACAGGATCCCTGTGCGGGCCAGCATCCCTCCCCCACCACCCCCCCCGGAGCCAAATCTGCCTCTCACCAGCTCCCCCCCCCCAGGAGCTTATTGCTGCCCCTGATTAATGCCCGTGTGGGATATTACTGGAGCACAGAGGTACTGAGCAAAGCTGATGGGGCAAACACGGGTGCCAGGCAGAGGGAGGGGACCTCGCCACTCAGGGACTCGGGCTCATCAGGGGCCAGAGCTGGAGCGAGGACGCTTTGCATGGCTCCAAGCGCAACAGTGACAGGCGGTGACAGGGGATCCTTGGGGTCCCCACTTCACCAGCAGCCTTTTAAATGCAGATGGAGGTCTGGCGTAGAGCCAGAGCTGCCTTGTGCTGGGGATCGGGTGATGTCCCTGCACTGGCCCGGCTAGGACAGACCAGCAGCACCCAGCAGGATGCGACCGCCCCCAGACACCTGGGGGTCTGCCCTGCTCTCAGTGGGGCAGGTGACAGCACAGCTAACCCTCCCCCCCCCCGCTCTTTCAGATTCTGCCTGTGCCTCCTGCCTTGCCAAATATTTAACTAATTAACGCTGCCCGCAGGCTCCTGTTTACGCAGTTTGTTGTTGAGCCGAGAAAGACTCGCGGCTGCCTCAGAGCAGAGACGGTGCAAACTGCAAACGGGACCCCCAGGCACAAAGCTCAGCGCCCCCCCCCAGCAGGGCTGGGGCACCTGGGCTGTCCCCACTGCTGCCTGTAGCACGTGGCTGAGCCCCTCCATGGCACTGGCACCCTGTGCACCCCCCCCCATGGCCAGCACTGCACAGCCCACAGCTGAGCCCAGCCCCGTCCCACCGAGCGCCGTGCCACCCCCAGCACCCAGGACATGGGCACACTGCATAGCCAGTGCCTTCCCCCTGGGAGAACCCCCCCCACTCCATCCTCTGCGGGTGGGACAGCCACCATCATCCTCCCCCTGTGCCATGCACCCACACCCTGGCTGCAGCCCCCTTTGCCCTCGCTCTGCTGCCCCTGAAATCTGCCTTTCCTGGTGCCTCTCGCTCCCACCCCACAGCCCACGGCCCCCAAACTCCTCTGCACCCCCAAGCATCCCTGAGCAACGCTATCCCTCCCCTGTAGTGCTGGAGGCTGGGGCAGCCCAGAGCAAGGGCGGGGGGGGAGCATTGCTCAGCTGCACCCCACAGCCCCCTCTTTACTCCCTGAGTGGGGCATTCACATCACTGGAGGGCCAGGAGCCCCTGTGCCCATCCCTGAGTGGGGGAAGACAACGCGAACGGCCCCAGTGCGGTTCCCCATCTCCACCGGGTGCAACCTGGATGTGGGGGCAGCTCCCACAGCCGGACGCTGGTCCCATTGGCTCTTGCCCAGCGGGCAGAGGTGCCAGAGCTGGACCGCCCCCCCGCTGCACCTAGGGGCAGAGGGGAGTCGGGCTGAGCTGGGGGCTCTGGAGGGCACCACACTATGCTATGCCATGGGGGACCACGCAGGGGTCTGTGCGGGCTGTGAGGCCAGAGGCAGCGTGACAAACAGCCAGAGGCAGTGCCTGCCTCTTGCCCTCATTAAATCCCCCCTAACGAGCTCAGCACTGAGCCCTGGGGCCCAGCTGGACCTGGAGCTGGTCATTACTGCTGTCAAGGATCTGTCAAAGTGGGAGATGTGTGTGTGACCCCCCCCTGCAAATACACAGCACAGCCAATGGGGCCACACTGGTGGGGGGCAGGACGGAGCTGGGGACACCCGCCCCCAGACCTTTCCAGTTCCCCTTGGGCCCTTCCCTCTGAGCCAAGCGGGAAGATAAGTGTGCCCCCCCTCTGGTGCCCCCCTCTCATTGCCCACACAGCTGCTTGGGGATGGGCTGAGACTCAGGATGCAGGGAGCTGTGTGGGGTCCCTGGGGCTCCTCCAGTGGCACCGCTGGGGCCAAAGGCAGAGTGGGGAAGGAGGAAAGGCACGCAAGGAGAGAGCAGAGGCAGACCTGAGCAGAGTGGGCCGGGGGGGACAACGACAGTGGGGCGCTGATGCAGGGTGCAAGGCTGCTCCGGATGGGAGGGCAGGGCTGTGGGACAGGACTGCTGCCCAGCCCCGGATTCCCCCCTCGAACCTCCTCTCCCAGGACCTGCCGGGAGCAGGAGAGATGGAGAAGGATGATGAGCACAACCCACCCCACTCCCCGCTCGCATCCCCGAGCAGAGCTGCTCCTTCCTGGGAGCACCCTGGCACAGATAAGGAGCCCTGGTGATCCCCAGGGCACGTTTAATCTGGGACAGGACAGTTATTGGATAAATACCATGAATATGTAAATTGCATTTATGCTGATTTATGGCTGGGGGGGGCAGGTGGTGGGGGGAGGTGGTTTAGTTTAGCTTAATGCATTTATTTCCCTGCCTCGAGATGGAGAACAGTCTCTGAGCGCTGCATCTGCCAAGCCAGAGGAGATGATTCAGGCAGAGCCATGCAGACAGGCACACCCCAGGGCCAGGCTGGATGTGAGGGACCCCCCTGTGGGGACACGGGGTGGACAGGCCATGGGGTGCAGCACCACAACACCTCCACCTCCCACTGCACTCCCTGGGGCTCACTGTCCCCAGAAGGGCTGCGCAGGACGTAGGTGCCCCCATCCCCTCCATGCCAGTGCTACTCTCCTGGGATGATGTATGGATCCGGCACAAGATCAGTGGTATTTCAATTAATTTTTGGGCCTCGCAAAGACTCCTGACCTTTCACAGAGAAATTGAGACGATTAATCTGGCAGGTCAGGGTGGCTCCTCTACCCTGACACTATGTGTTACATGGGGTGGGTGGCAGACCCCTCGCATAAACCAGTTGCAGAGGATTTAGCAGTGAGATGCTGAGCGTCCCCACACCAGCAGAGTCACAGCCCCTCTCTGTACACAGCTGGGGCACAAACAGGCTGTGGGAACCAGGGACAGGAAAAACACGAGCAAGACCAAACCGCAAACTTCTGCTGAGCAGCCGTACACCAGGTGGGTGCACATCATGGTGCCCCTGGGTGATGTGCAGCATGTGTCCCCCGTGGCTGTACGGTCACAGGAAGGCTGTGGCACTCTCAGTCCATTGCCCATCAGGTGCATATGACTCTCCCCACCTCTGCTTCCCCCCCACAGCTGCCTTCCCCGGGGAAGGAGGAGGGCAGCGGGGGTGTAGGCTGCAGTCCACCGGAGAGGCGGTGAGGGGCACGCAGGACGCGCACGGTGGAGCTGGGAGGAGGGAAGGGATTCACCTCTTAATTTCCTATTAACTGCTGATCAATCCAATTAGATCCTGCATGTAATGATGGCCATCTGCTTGGTAGGGCTGGGCCCCAGCAGTGCCCCCCCCCCCCCCCCAAAGCATGTGCTATCCTGTGCAGTCTGTGCGTGCTGGCAGGGAAGGGGTCCGGGGATGGGGAGGCTGATAAAAGGGGTTTTACCCAATTTTCCAGATGACGCTAATTAAGTTGCTCTCTTCAACTGTTAAATTAGCTGGAGCCCTCCCCCCTTCCCTGGGTGGTTCCCCCCTTCCCCTCCCTGCTTCTCAGATGCAGCAAATCAGCTTCCAGCCCCCCCGCAGGGCTTTGCAAGTAAATAAATAGACAGTCCCAGTAAAATTAACCATATGAGGAGCTGCAAATGAGGTGGAAAATTTTAATGGTTCGCATTTAAAAGCTGTCTGACAGGAGGTAAGGACATGAGTGAGCAGGGAGGAAACAGTCCTGGGAGTCGTGTGTTGCCCCCTCCCCCCTCAAGGACCCTCACACCCCCAATTTCCATTATCCTCCCGTTCCCTGGAGCAGCGAATCTCCCAGCTGGTCCGTGACATGCGGGCACCGGGGGAGGACCTCCCACGCGGGGACGAGGCAGCTGCCGCCGTGCCCCTCTCCAGCAGCACCCCTGGGACATCTCCGGGGCCGGGACCCCCCGCACGCCTCGGGCCCGCGCGGCGCCCCAGAGGTTAACGTGGGCCGAGCGGCCCGGGACTGGCCAGTGGCCACGAACTCCCCGGGCGGCAGGCGGCCAGCCGCGGGGTAAGTGGAGGCTGGCGGGAGAAGCGGGGACCCCTCCCCAGGCCCCTGCCGGTTGCCTCCCCGGGGCGGGGCTATGGGACCGGCAGCACCACGACACCCTCCCGGGGGGGTGGGCTCGGGGAGCTGCTTTGCCCCGGAACGCCCTCGTACCTGCCCCCCCCCCCCCCCCCCCCCCCCCCCAGCGCGGGCGGTGGCGGCGGGTGACACAGACGGGTCTCCCCCCACGGGCGGCCCTGCCTGCAGGGCCAGCAGCCGCCCCCGGGTGGCAGTGGGGGACAGGCGGCGACTCCCGGCCGCGCGGGGGTCCTCGCACCGGGGGTGGCGGGAGAGGGTAGGTGGGGGGTGCCCCCCCGCATGGAGTGGGGGCTGCTCTGCGAGGCGTCCGCCAGGGGGCGCCGCGGCTCCCCTCCGCGGCTCATTTGCCTATCTTTGCATACGACGGCGCCGCAAGGCGCGTCAACAGCGCCCCCCCTCCCCCGGCGGCCGCCGCCACCCGAGCGTAGCGAGCCCCGCCCGGCCCGTTCCGGGGGGTTCCGCGACGATGGCGGCCTCGCTGCGGGGGCCGCCGTTACCGGGCCGGGCCGGGCCGGGCCGTCCCGCGGCTACCCGTCGCCAAGGCGACAGGCGGCGCGCCGCACCGGACCCCGTCGCCGTGGTTACCGCCTTGCCAGCCCCCGCGGCCCCGCTTCCGGCCCGTCTCCGTGGTTACCGCCGGCGTCACGGTTCCAGGACGTCACGGCCGACCCGCGCAGCCGCCTCCGCCGGGCCGTGTTCCCCCCCCCCCCCGCCCCGGCCCGAGCCCCCGCCGCGCCGCCCGCCCGGGCACCTGTTCGCGGCCGGGCGCTCGACCCCGCGTTCCAAGGGCTCGCCCTGTCCCCGCGCCCCGTCACCTGTCGCCCGCGGCCCCTATTCGGGCCCCGCCGGGCCCCGCGCCAGCGCTCGGCCCTGCCGGGCGGCCAGCGCAGAGAGAGGGGAGGACGCAGCCCCCCCCCCCCCCCCGGGGATGCGGAACGGGGGAACGGTGGGGTGGGGGTGTCGTGTTCCCCTCCCTTGACGGCGCTTGTCCCCGGGCTGTGCGGCTGCTCGGAGCAGCCTTCGGCTGTGGGGGCCCCATGCGGGGTGCCATGTTGGGGTGGTGGTGGGGAGCGTACAAGCACCGGTGGGTGCTGCACAGGGTGTTGGAAAGCGCCAGTGCAGACCCCCGGCCCGGTCCAATTCACAGCAGCTGGGACCACCGGTGGCCCCACGGTGACACCCCCAGGAAAGCCAAAGCAGAGCGTGCTCAGGTGGGTGGGGGGGTGGGGGGCAGACATGTATTGCCAAAGCAGACATCTATTGCCAAAACAGGCGTGTATTGCCAAAACGGGGCATTGCACAGCCCAGAGCAGCAGGACAGGACTGTGTCGACTCCCCCCAAGGCACCCACCGCCTCGGGCAAGGGGTTTGAGTGGCCTCCAAAAGGAGTCTGGGGGTGCCCCCTCCTTGCACCCAGTGTCTCTGAAGGCAACAAAACCCCCACGGGGGACACAGCCCGAGAGGCACTTCCCGCACCCCAAGCCTGTACCGTGCCTGGTGGAGTCAGTCCCCACTGGAGACCCCCATTGCTGCGGGCATCGGGGACAAGGGTGCCTGCTGTCCCTGTCCCCATCCCCACCCAGCTCGGGCAGGTCCCTACAGCCAGAGTCCATCCATCCCCCCAGCAGGGAGGACCCCAGGATGCTGCCCCGCTCAGATCTCCTGCAGGAAGTCCACAGGGAAGAGCCCCACTTTGCGGCCGGTGTAGACTTTCACGTAACCGTTCACCTCCTCACCCTTCTGCACCACGATCTGGGGGCGAAAGGGGCGCCAGTGAGACTGCCGGTGCCCCACAGAGCAGAGGGGAGGAGGCAAACCCCAGGCAAAGGGGGCCTTGTCCAGGGGAGCTGTGGGGCAGGCAGTGGGGGATGCTGAGGCAGGTTGGGGCTGAGCAGGGCTGTGGGGTGCCACGGGGCGGCTGTGGGGGTGGAGGCCTGGAGGGAGGCTGGGGCAGAGGTGCAGGTGGGGGCCGGAGGACCACAGGCCATGACTGTGTGGTCCTGTCTCACCTGATCCTTCTTGAGCGTGATCTGTCCAATCTCCCTGTTGCCCACAAAGGATCGTGTCACCTTGTGCACCCGCTCGCCTGCCCGCACCCGGATGATGAAGTTTGGAGGGAAATAGCCAATTTTTTCACCGATCTTCCCCTGAAAGAAGTTAGTGGATGGGTGCGAGGTGGGGGCTGGAGCCCATCTGGATGACCTCCAGATTCCCCCGTGACAAACAGCCTGCAGGTTGTGGGTTGGCATGAGGACGCAGCAGATTTAGGGGGCTACATCCCCCTTAGACTGCGATTTGTGGTCCCAGCTGACCTCTCCCTCTGCTTTAAGCTCTGCATCTCTCCCCTCTGTGCTTGTAGGACACCAGCCTTACCCGCCACCACTCCTCATTGGAGTCATCGACCACCGTGATCTTCTCCCCTGGCCTGCAAAGGGAAGGAAGCACTCAGTGTGAGGTGGGGGGCAGGGACACCCCGCCATGGGAGACCCTGCGCTTGGTGAGGAAAATTGCCCTTCCCACAGCACCAGCTCCCAGAGCCCTGCATTGGGGGAGGTTGAGGAACGCATGCAGCCTGCGGGCTCAGGGACAGACAGGTCCTGTTCATGAGCAGTTCAGCCTCAAGTCTGGGGTGCAAGGAGTCAGTGGAACCACGTCAAGACAAAAAGCATCAGCCCTGAATGGGAGGTTTGTGCCCAGAGCCTGGGAGCTAGGAGAGCTGGCGCAGTGAGAACCACAGCCCCACTCGGTATGTAGCCCATTGGGGCAGGCAGGAAAGCCAAAAAAGGCACAAAACCCAAACCGCAGCCAGCATAGCTCCAATTTCTGCCCTCAGTCATTCATTCACAGACCTCTCCTGGCCGTGAGAGCCTCATCATTGAGGTGAAGATTTCTGCCCCTCCCCATTGGGCACCCCACATCCTTCCCTTCATCACCCCTCTGCCCGCAACACAGCTGGAGACTTACGGGAAATCAAGGTCATCTTTCTCCAGGGCTTTGAAGCGATAAAGTGCCACAAAATAGTGAGACTGCGGGTAGCCGCTACGAATCCCTGGCTGTGGCTTCTTGCTCTGGGCGAGGAGGAAAGAGGGGTTTGGAATCTCAGAGAGGATGAGGACAGCCCCAGGGCCGCCCAGCAGGGAGATCCCTGCGGCCTCTGCCAGCACTGCTCCAAGGCCGGGGGCCTTCTGGGCATAGGGGGAGGATGACGGCTACCTTGTCATCCGTCAGGCTCTTCTCAGTCTTCTTGTCCCCTTCAGAGGTGCCTGGAAATGGGAGGAGGGAGGTCACATCTCCCCCGGTGCTGCTGCCCCACCCCAGGAGCCTTCCAAGGCTCTCCTGTGTGCAGGTCGCAATGAGGGGAAGCGGAGAGCACCCCAGGGTGGAGACCTGAACTCAAGACACCCTTTTCGGAGTGCAAAACCCACCCCGGTGGGCACCCCCAAGTGTAGTCTCCCCATCACACTCCCTCTCTGCCCCATGCTTGTGGCTGGAGCTCAACCCACCCCCCACCCCCGTAGCCCTTGCCTGCAGCTGGCCCTGCCACGCACAGCACTCACCGCCCTCCGCTTTGCCCCCTTGTGGCTTTGTGGCCTCTGGCTCCTCATCCATCATGGCGGCCAAAGGCTGCAAAGCAGAGAGCTGTCAGGGGGTGCGGGGGGGGGGGATGTGGGGGGTGTGGGTGCGGCAATGAGGCGCAGGCTGCGGTGCCAGGACCACCCTTGGCCATTTGGGGCGACAGGCCAACCCTGCACTCACATTTTTCTTGTCATCCTGCCCTTTCTTGCGTTCCTTGTTCGCCATAATGACACCTGTCCGCAGGGTCTCGAACACGGGGTCACTCCTGTTGGCTGCTGCGGGGGTGGAGGGATGGTGAGAGAGGCTTGGGTACAGGGCATGAAAAGATAGGGCACCCTGGTGTGGGGATAGCACTTACAGAGCAGATCCTTGACACATTGTTGGTCACTGTAGAGGGGTGAGCTGTATGCCCGGCGAAACCCTGGGGGCTGGAAGGAAAGAGGACATCAGAGCATCGACCACCACCCAGACCTCCTTTGAGAGCTGATGGGAGAGCAGGTGGATGCTGTGGATCCTGAGGGCGACCACCAGGATGCCTGGGTTCCCCCCTCAGAGCCAGGGGGGATCACGGCGCCCGAGTCATGCCCACAGGGACCAAGCTGGCCGCTCCCTGCCACGGTGCTTTGGTCTTCCCTGCAAGGACATGCCCCACACCCATGGCTGGTGGGAACACTCACAATTTTGCCGAAGCAGCGCTGCATCTCCACGTAGGACTGGCAGTGGTGGTGGATGTTGGTTTTGCAGTTCTTGCACCTCAGGCCAAATTTGTTGTTGACTGGGGGTGGGGGGGGGCAGAGGGGTGAAAAGGAGAGGCAATGTGACACTGCAGCTGTGGGGACAGCTGGGCTGGAGCCCTCGCCAGCCTTGGCCCCCAGCCCTCACCCTGGCCATGGCCCCCAGCCCCAGCCCCAGTCCCCTCAGCACTCACGGACAATCATGCGGGCACAAACATCACAGAACTTGGGCTTTTTGAAGTAATGATCTTTGAACTTGTGGGGTTTGTCATTAACAAGTTTCTCAGGCTCGGGAGGGGGCTCAGGCTCCTCCTCCTCTTCCTCCTCTTCCTCCTCCTCATAGATGTAGTAGATGGGTCCCCCTGAGGGACTGACCAGCTCCCCATTGGGCTGTGGCTCTGGTGCCATCTCCTCCTTGGGTTTCCACTGGAAAAGTTGCTTCAGCTTCTGCAGCTGCTGGGGCAGGAGAGGATGCATTGCACGCAGCAGACGTGTGGCAGAGCAGGCAGGCAGAGAAGCTGGTGCCTGGCTCCCTACCCCTTTGCTCTGACCTAGAGACTCCTCCTTACCCAAGTGGGAGGAGACCCCACACATCCTGGGGCAGAAATGCTGTGAGGACAAGGACCCTTCTCCCGGCCCCTTGAGGTCCCCACAAAAGGAGAAACTGTGGCTCCTGAGTGCCATGTGGATGTGGGCACCCTGGGGAAAATCCAAGCTGGGAAATGGCCACCCAGTGCCCTGCTGGATGCCACCAGGCGTCCCTGGTCCCACAAAGACTCCTGGGGCTGAGGCCAAGACGATGCTAGAAAGATGGCTCCCCCCCCCCCCAAGCTGCTCCATGGGCACCCACTTACCCGGCTCTTGGGTTTCCCACCTGAAGCAGGTGAAGCTGGTGGCTCTGGCACTTCCTTCTCTGTCATGCTATGAGAGGAAAAGAGAGACATGACATTGGCTGGGGCTGTTCCCACTGCAGGTGCCCGGTGGGGGCCAAACAGACAGACCTTGTATGGGAAGCATCTCCTGGGCCGGTGCCTCCCTCTGCCCTAGAGCATCACCACCTCCTGCTGCGCTGCCTGCAGCTCTTGCCTCAGCACGGGCCAGTTCTGCTGCGGGTGAGTCCTGGGGCTCCAGGGCACCCGCTCGGCACTGCTGCGCAGGCTCCCAGCCCAGCGTGCACTGCACTGCTGCTTGCTTGGTGGAGGTGGTGCCGAATGCTGCGAGCCAGACCCTGGGCTACCTGCACGTATCCAGCTCTCTCCAGACATCTCCATCTCGCAATTAAACTGCAAATGGTGCTGCCCTTGGCCTCCTAGGACAAGCATGCCTATGACGCTTCTGGCGTCGCCGCACAGTCCTGCTTTCTTCTGCATAGAAACCGCAGGCAACCATGAGGGCAGGATCTGCTCCTGCATCCTCCAAGACATGCCTGATTCCTCCCTTGACTGTTAACCACCCCACAGTCCTTCTACCTAGAACACTATTTTTGGTGATAACTAACACAAGGCCTCCCCATGCTCCCATGGAAACCAACCAGGACAACCATCAGAGAAAAAGAGATGGGGGCTGGGGGGGTCCTGGGGCAGGTGGTGCTGCAGAAGCAAAGAGCCCGGGGGTCTTGCAGCGATGTGGGTGTAGCAGGGGCCCACGGGGGGTCAGTGGCCACGATGAGGGGGAGCCGCGCACGGAGACACACTTACGCTGTGTTTGGAGCTCTTGTCCTGCGATGAAAAACCCCACAAAGGGTGGCCGATGTTGGGGCCCTGTTGGCTGCAGAGCCCCTGGCCCTCCGTGCTGGGTGCGCAGGGAGGGGGGCAGCTGCCCCGGTGCCGTGGAGAGCAGGAGTGACAGGCCAGAGGGGAACCGACAGCTGAGCGCTGGCGGAGGCTGACACCGAGAAATTGGAGCCCATACATAAGCCAGAAGGGGAGCGGGATGGAGAGGAGCCACTGGCTATTTGCGTTAGTGGGTTGCTGGGCGTCACAGGGACCCACCCACCCCCTGGCATGAGGCTGCAGCAGAGCCGGGGCACACCGAGCGTGCTAGCCTTGATGTCTTGTTTGCTCTCCCCTTTGAGGCCGCAGCAACTGGGAGGGCAGAAGGAAAGAGTGGGAGCAGCGTGGTCTCTCATGGGGCAACTCTCATGGCTGCCCCATTACCCTCTGGCAGCAAACCCTGCCAGTCTGCTCTCCACCGAGACAGAGACTTGCCATGGAGGAGAGAACTGAGGACCCCGCTGCTGTCATGCTGTCCTGTGGCAGGTGCCGGGTCCCCACAGCTGGACAGGCACCCCAGTGCCAGAGTCCCTGGACCTATGTCCCTGCCAGGCTGTGGGTGGCAGTGGAGCAGGAGTTTGCACCAAGGCCGGGGTCAGAGCCCACCCCTTCCAGGCAGCTCTCACCTCTCCACTTGCATCTGCTCTTGAAGGCAGATGCTGCGAGAGACTCCAGCTGCTGTACGCGATGCCATGGTGAGGGTGGTGCTAGCACAACTCCTGTACCCACAGAGCAGGAGGACACAGTGACACCCACACTGATCAGCTCAAGGGCTGCTCCCCTGTGGGCAGGAGGAGTACGTTGCTTCCTGGTAGGGGACACAGCTGGGGACACCCCATGCCACCATTCTTGCCACTGGCACAGCTGCAATGGGGCCAGCAGCTGGGAAAAGAGGCTACCAATTTCTGACGGGTAGGACCAGCCCCAGGTCAAAGTGCTCAGCGCTCCTCTCCCAGTCTCAGCGCCTAGCCTGGGCAAGCCATGAGCCTTTGTACACGCCAAGCACTGGGGCAGGACCCAGGCAGGAACACACCATCCCATGAGTGCCCCTTTGGCTCCCTGGTTGTCATCTCACCCTGAAGAGGCAGCACAGAAAGCCCCTAGCACTGGTACTGGCAGAGAATGGGAAAGCAGCGTTAAAGTGATGGACAAGTTTTCTTTTTATATTTAAAAACAACCCCCCCCAAATAAAACAAAACCAAAAATACACCCCCCCCCCCCAAATAATAATCAGATTAAATAAAATGTGCAGTGAACATACCAATCAACACCTGTATGTGCGGTTCAACACAGTGCTTAACAAAACAATATACACAGGGTAAGGTGGGCGGGCATGGGCATCACTCCAAAAATAATAATAATAATAATAATAATAATAAAAAAAAATCAATTTCTTGTCTCTTAATTATGTCCATATAAATATATCCAGGAAGGAGGGTGAGAGGAAAGGAGGGCAGAAAGGAAGAGAAGGCAGAGGGAAGTGCCCGCAGTCCAGTGTGCTCTGTGCCCACGTGGGAGCCCTACTGTGAGCTGGCACGCTCCAGCACCCGCAAGTCATAGTTCTTTTTGGCCACACGCAGCTTGAAGCGGCTGAGGGAGTTGTTGAGGCGTAGGGAGGCATTCTGGGCAGCCAGAGGGCTGGGGAACACGGCCACGATGGTGTATAAGGCAGCAAGGTCACTGTGCCTGCCGTTCTCTGGAGTCCCGTTGTCCCCGCCGCCCCCATCTCCACGGCGCCCCTGAGTCTCTTTGAGCCACTGGATTTTGGCACCAGCCATGGCAAGCTGGGTGAAGAGCTTGTCAGCCTCTGTCCGCGTGATGCCCTCGGGCAGGTCTGTCACCTCCAGCACTCGGCCCAGCACTGCAGTGGAAAGACAGCATGTGTCAGCAGCAACACATTCTTGGGTGGCAATAGCACAGCAAGAGCTGATACATGGGCTCCTCACCAGCCAGCCTCTGGGCTTGGAGAAGTCACCTCTACTTCGCCCATGAAAGCAGCGCTTTGCTATGCTGCCCCCACGTTAGGAATGTATTTTTCTAAGCCAGTCACTTCTTCCCCCTCAACACTGCCCCCACCATTCTGCTCCCTACAGTGCCCCATCCTGATCCTTTCTGATGCCCCCATCCTGGTCCCCACATGGTCTGCTTCAAGAGGAGACTGGTATTTCCGACTTGCCCAGGGCTGCAGCAACACCAAGTCCTCCTTGCTTCTCTTGGCTGGGCTTGGCTTTCCAGTTAGGGCTTTCCCAGGTGCTCTGCCCCGTCTTCCTACCCTGATCCTTGGGCACCAGGACTGGGAGCTAACCCAACTCTCCTGCTCTCTGTCCCTGGAAGGCAGAAAGACAAGCTGCACCCACGGAGGATGTTGACATGTGCAGATCACGAATGTGATGCTGCCCTGTGTGCTTTACCCATATGGAGGATCCCCTTGTGTGCCCAGGCCAGTGTCATGCCAACCTTTTTGCCTCTGCTCTGCAGTACCCAAACACTTCTGCTGCCTCCTGGCTCCAGCCCTGGCTTTTGGACTTAGCAAGGACTGGCTGAATGGATTCTTTGCTAATATTAACGCAGCATGTAATGAACATGCCAGCCGCAGGGAGGGGGGCAGTTCTCCAGCAAGCAGCTCTTAAAGGGCCCCCTGCAACCAGCTGCTGCTGTTGATGGTGACATGGGGGACAAGTCTGAAGCCTCCAGAGAGGCAGTGAAGACTGCCTCCCTTCCAGGCTGTCTGGCTCACACCCAACAAGCGAGTCTTGTATCGCTGCACAGAACCCAAACATGTGCCTCTCCTTCCCTCCCTGATGACCAAGCTGGAGCCCCCCCGGGGTGAGGAACAGGGAGTCCCTTCCCCTTTTGAGAGAAATGATCCACTGAGGATTTCTCGCAGCCACCCCTGAAAGACCCCAAAGCCCTTTACACAGATGAGGGCTCTGCAGCTCCTGGCCCCACTGGGAAATGGAAGAATGAGAGGGAGTAGTCACCTGGGAAGGCAATGGTGGGAAAAAGATCTCAGGGGTCTGGACACTCACTTTCTGCTGACAGAGAGGAATAAAGTCCCAGGAGTTCCGCCAGCTCCACCTGTCCCATCAGACGGCAGGAACCCACAACCCCCACAGAGGCAGGAATAGTGCCCAGGTGCCCTGGTGCTCATCACTGACTCTCCAACAATTTCTCCCCACTCTTCCTCAACAGTTTTGCTCAGTGCAGGCACTGTTTACTAGGTTCCTGAGCAACTCCTGTCCTCCCACCTCCCGACGGGCACAGCTGACGGGGACCGGCCGTGCTGCACCCCCCCGGCCAGTCCTAATGCGGGCTGGGGGACGTTTGTCTGCCTGGGGGAGGCAGTGGCAGACATGAACTGCTCTCCACAACCACCCCAGCGATGGGTTCTGTGGGATGCTGGTGTGAGCGGAGAGCGTCTGGAGTCTCTGCCAATGCCAGCTATGCCCCTGCAGTGGGGACTTGTCAGAGTGCAAAGGGGGAACTGCTTGAGGAAGGGTCACTTACCTACATCACTTGTCCCGAGGTCAGTGGATGCTGACTTGAGGGTCTGTCTCTTGCTCCGGTTTCCATGTTTCATTCCAGTCTGCCCCTTAAGGAATAAAAACAGTAGCGTGTTACTTGAGGAGATACTGTGGCCTCACAGTGCCCATGGAGCATCCTGGGAGTGGGGGAGAAGACCGAATGTGACTAGGCCATGTCTGTGAGGGAGAACGAAGACACTTGGATGAGCCTTGCACACCCTGGCACCTTGAAGGTGACACTGCACTTGGGTAAGTCGGATGAGATCAAGGCACAGCCATGGTTCCAGGACACTCAAAGGACTTGGGGCTGACACCGCTTCTGGGCAAAGTTGGCAGCAGGATGGAATTTTAGCCCAGTGCCAGGCTCAAAGGAAAGCCATTTACAAAGGCAAGAGCGTGGGGTGTCCCAGCACAGGGCAAGGTGTGAGACTCACTTCTCAACTTCTCCTGGGCCCTGCCCAGAGAGAGGCTGTCCGGAGGGAGAGGGGCAGTCTCCCTTTGGTCCCAAGAGAGAGAAAAGGTAGGTGGGTGAGGGTTTGGCCCAATTTTACCTGGTGTGCACTGTAGTTGGGCTGGTTGTGGAGCAGCGGTGGGGGACAGATAGACAGATTATACTGCAGTGGCTGGCCCAGCAAAGAGTAGCGCCCGTCACCTGCAAAAAGGAAGCAAATGCTTGCATGGGTCTGAAAAAATCCCAGGAAAGACCCAGCCCTGTGCTGTCCCCACTCCTTCCCCTTACCTTGTGCTGCGCTCATGGGCCGGGGGAACTGCGTGAGGACAGGGAGGGGGCTTAGCCCCGTGCAGACACTGTTGAGGTTGGTGACAGGAGACGGCGTCGGGGATTGGGTGGGGGACGTGATGGGGCTGTTCAGCTGGGTGCTGGCCTGGGGAAGGGAGAGCGTCAGACAGCCCCAGCGCTTGTGACCAGTCCCACACCCATCTCACCACCATGAGATGAGCCCACCCCAATCTCCCAGCCCATCCAGACAGTACGGACACTGGGGTCCTCTCTCTCCCGCCAGGCTGCTCCCAAAAGATGAGCTGCCTTCTTCCCAGTCCTCTCAATACCTGAGCATTGGTGTCTGGGTTGTACAGGTCTCCTGGCTTCTGCCCCCGCTGGTCCAGGCTGTAGTACTTACAGTGGCTCCACTGCACCACAGGGGGATTCTGTGGGGTCTGGGAGCCATTGGGTACATTCAGCTGCATCACAACCACGCCTGGACCTGACGGAGACACCCCTGGGGAGAGACAGTACCAGCAGTATTGCCCAGGCTCTGTGGGGACAAGAGGCAGCCTGCCTCTCTGTGCACCTTTTCACTCCTCCCTACAACACCGTACTCTCTCCTCTGCCGCTTCTGCTTGCCCAGGTGGGCTGAAAAAAGGTCCACCAAGACCTGGTGGGGATCCCTCTCTGATATTACAGCTTACATCAGCCTGATGACTTCTAATATAGGAGAAATGCAAGCAGAGGGGACAAGTTGAAGGCAACTCGGGTGACCTCTGTGGGCATAACAGTGAAACTTCTGGCAAAGGATCTCATCACAGAGCTGGGGGCAGAGCTCAAGTATTCTGGTTCCAGCTCTCGCACCAATTCACCGGGCCCCAGATCACTTCCCTGCAGCTGGGGCAGGATGCAGGAATCCTGATGCTCCTCATCCACAGTGCTCCCTGGTCCCACGAGCTGCCCTGGTGACACTAAGCCATGTTTCCAGCAGAGGGAGTCCACAGCCCACGGCAGCTCCCTCTGCCTGCTCCTACCCTGCCTGCCCACCACGGAAGATAACACCAGGCACAGGCCAGCGTCAGCCTGGAGTAAAGTCACTGTGCCACGTCCTGATAATTCCCAGTGGGCCATGGGATGGGTAAGACTACGGAAACCCACTGCACATAAGTTGCCGGACTTGGCTGTGAATTGGCAGCTCTACAGCCCCAACAAAACCCGATCCAAGCTGTGCAGAATCAGTGCCAACCCTGACCGGTGGCCCCTCTTACCTGAATACTGCTGCTGCATCTGTGGCGGGCTGCAGGGTGATGGGGACTGTGGCATCTGATACTGTTCAGAGCCAGGTGGCTGAAGGAACCCCACCGAAGGGCTGTGAAGCAGAGAGGGCTCTGGTGAGGGGATGGGGAGAAACAGCCTCTCCCTCTATGCAGGCAACCTCCAGCTCCCCCAATACTTGGGACAGCTGGAAACACAACTGCCTCTGGAGGAGCACAGGAAGGCACCGCATGCTGCAGGACAGCTGTGCCCAGGAAGCACTGACAATGCGAGCTAGGACTGGGCAAGCTTAAGAGATGAACAACATCTACGGTGCCTCGCCTCCTCTTCCAGCTGCAGGAGTAGGCTGCTATGCCCCTTCAGTAGGGCAGCAGGACCCTTTCTCCCCAAGGCAGCCCAGATACAGAAGCTTTACCTGGTGCCATTCTGCTGGGCAGTTGGGATGACGCTGTAGTAGATGGGTACCCCTCCAGCCTGAAGCCCGCCCTGAACAGACTGGCTGGCTGATACAAGCACCGGCTGCTGGAAGGGCTGCTGGACTACACTCTGGGACTCATTGGCCACAGGAACCTGTGCAGGGAGGAAAGAAGCAGCCCTATGGAATGACAGGTAACACAGAGCAGGAGCAGGGAGAACTGGCCTCAAAGAGACACCAGCAAGGTCCATGCAAGGTAGATTACAGGATCATAGAATGGTTTAGGTTGGAAGGGACCTTGAAGATCATCGAGTTCCACCCCCCTGCCATAGGCAGGGACACCTCTCACTAGACAAGGTTGTTCAAAGCCCCATCCAGCCTGGCCTTGAACACCCCCAGGGATGGGGCCTCAACAACTTCTCTGGGCAACCTGTTCCAGATGCCAGATGGTTGTCTACTGCAGCCCAGAGCAATCTTGCCCAGGCAAGGGCAGCCCCTCCCAGTTCTTCTGCAAACACAACAGCGAAGGGACCAGCTGCCCTCAGTCCTTCTCAAGACGTGTCCTACACAGAGTCAAACGCAGACATGCCCTCCCCAAGCTGGCAAGCATGCACTGTCTTCTCAAGGTAAGCCTCCACCTTTGGCTCCATCGCTCTGGCACAAAAAGAGCACTTCTTCATGGCCTGCACAGCTGAGGCCCCCTCCCCAGCAGCCCCTCATCAGAGATCAACTGATGCATACCTGGTATGAAGGCAGTGGGCTGTACTGGACCATCAGGCCTTGCATCTGGCTCCCTATGCCGCTCCTCTGGCTGCTGAGAAGGCCAGGGGGCTGCGCCTGCTGCACTCCCATCATACTCTGCATCTGGCCCCCCATGCTGTTCCTCTGGCTGTTGAGGAGTCCGGGAGGCTGTGCTTGCTGCACTCCCATTACACCTTGGTATGTTTGCTGCTGGTTGGACATCATTGGCTGTAAACCTGTCAGGACAGGGTTTAAAAGGAGCGGCTTCCCAGCTGGCCACAGCAGACAGTCTGACACTTGGCATACGAGGGCCCAAATCCTCTTGCTAAAGAGTAGGAAAAGGGCTTCCCTTATGGCAGATGTAAAAAGACCCGAAGGAAGCTCCTGGCTTTAAATCAACCTTGCAGCACCTCAGTGCTGCATGCTGAGAGAGAGGGAAAAGACTAAAACATAAAACAGCCTTTGGAGCCAGGCCACATTGCAACTTCTCTCTGCGCAATCAAGAGACACTCTATAGTCAGCACGTCCAGCAAAGAGTGGGAGGCAGGGAAGTGCAGCCTGGCCCCAGACAGTGCATGGGTGATCCTTAGGAGCCATCAAGAGTGGCAGGAAATGGAAACATGCCCCCTCCCCCCTTCTACGCCCCCTTACCAGGCTGCTGGGACTGCTGGGGGAGCTGCTGAGTGCGCTGGGAGCTGTAGGCCACTGGGTGACTGAGAGATCGGTATTGCTGGCTGGAGTTCGGGTACTGCCCGGGAGGGTAGTAAGAAACCTGAATCTATCAGAATCAAGAAAACATGGTGATGAGAACACAAGAGGGAGTGGGACCAAGAAAGCTGGTCCCCCAGGACCAGTTTTCTCTCTCACCTGGCCTGGCTTCTGCCGAAGGAAACCAACCAGGGCTTTGGCTCTGGCCAGATGATAGCTCCTCAGGGAACCGCAGCCCCTTCCCGCTCCTCCCAGCCTCCACATCCAAGCATTTCCCAGCACAGTAGTGCAAGAGCACAGTAGGCACAATTCTCATCACAGCACAGGGAACAATCCTAGTGGTCATAATGCCCTGTGGGACCCCAAAGAGAACTTAGAGGTGTCAGCCCTGAATCTGGTCACTGTCCCTCCCCCAACCCTATAAGCCAGGAATGGCCAGCGGGGTCCCAAGATAAGTGGCCTGTGAGTTAAGAGGGGTAAGGGGGCAGAGATTATGCGGTGCCTAGCAAGGGTGTGTGCCAGCCCGGAGCTTGGACCCCTGTGTATTGATCCACCACAAACGAGCAGCAGAAAAAGAGGGGACCCACTCTCAAGGAGCTGTTCTCTGGACTGCTCCCCAGCAGCCCCTTGCCTGACAGACGGCTTTGGGCTGAGGCGCATGTGCCCTCCCGTCTTGCGCATGTCCTTACTTGCTGGGGAGGCTGAATGTAGCCCTGGGGCTGCAGCACCTGCTGTGTGGGGGCCGTGTGCCCTGAGGCGGAGTAGTTGGAGGTGGGAATGGGCTGCCCAGGGGTTGCCATGATGAATCCTGTTTGCTGAGGGTGCTGGGAGACGAGGGATGACTGGAACATAGCTGAGGAAGGATCTGGTGCTTCTGCAGAGCCCTGTCGGCTGAGGCTGATCTGCCCAAAGGGGTTGCTGAGTTCGTCGGCCTGCATTGGGGATAAGTGGGGAGGATGGAGGAGGACAGCATGTAGGACACAGTTCTGCTGAGTAGATTGCAGACCCCTTCTCCCTACTCTGTGTGGAGGAGGAGCTTGCCCAAGAAACGTCCCCAGAAATGAGCCACAGACCAAGTGCACTCTGCAGGACAGAGGCGAGAGGCATGCGAGCTGCCAGGGTGGCCCGAATGCTCAGTGGACACTGGTAACATGCGGGGCACCACACAGGCAGGGGTGGCCCCAGCCCAGAGGCCATGTCCCGTGGGGCATGCCATTCCCGAAAGACCCAGCGGAGACAACACAGGGGCTGACTGAGATCCCAGGGAAGCCATGCCCCCTTGGACCCCAGTGCTAGGCACAAGTGTCGCTTCCTGGAGGAGCTCTGGGCTTGGCACTTGCTCTTCCCCAGGCTCTTTCCAAGATCAGCCACTTCAGCAGTGCCAGGCCCTGATGGGTCCCACAGTCTCGGGCATCCCACTGCTTTGACCCCACTGCAGCGCAGAGCCTCCATGAACCCCAAACCCACTGGGTGCAGTGTCCGCGACATACCTCATTAGCAAAAGCTCATACAACACAAACACAGCACATGAGTAAAACAGAGACAGTGCAGAAGAGGAAATGGGATTTATACCAAGTTGTACTGCTGGGGTGGAGACACTGGCAAGAGGACTTGGGGGCAGGAGCTTGGAGAATACTGAACAGGCTGCAGCGCTGGGACCGGCTAAGACCAGCAGAGAAGGGGGTGGGAGGAGAGAGGTTTGGGTAGGAAAAGGGTGGAGGAGGGGGTGGGGAAGGAAGGACAGGAGGAAGGAGAGAAAGAAGGAACAACAAGGTTAGTCAAGTGAGTCAATTGCAAACACACAGAGGGGGGCATTGCAGAGGGTTGGAAAGCATGGAGACCAGAATGGGCGAGCATTCATCTCTGTGAAGACATACAGCCCGGCCAGTTGCTTTGTGGAAGCTGTGAAGGCTGACCATGTCCACAAAGCAGCTCTTGCCCAGCATGAACAGTGACACAAGTTCACAAAGGCCAGCTATGGCCAGCGGCAGCAGGAGAGCCGCTTCCCCCCAGCACAACCTCTGTGTCTGTCCCACTCCACCGCCCACTTGTGTGTGGCACTGACTCCCAGCTCTCTCTGCAGTGCTTCTTGGCCTTTCCTGCTGGTAATGTCTCTTCTTCACTCTTGCTTTCTGTAGGGGTCCCTCTCGCTTTGTCACTGGGAGGACCTGCTGATGCCTGTTTATGACAACACCTAATTCAAGCACCACATACTGTGCTTTGGGCACCGAACCTGTAATGGTCAGCAGTGGATTGTTTTTTTGATCATTTGATTTGACCTCTAGTGAAACAGAAGGTGCACGCACATGGGGGACAGTGCATTTTCAGACCTTTCACCAACAGTCAAACACATGAAAAAAGTTTTTCCAGGACCTAAACCACTAGAACAGCCAAATAGTAGAAGATACAAAATAAAACCCCAGCAAGAAACAGTGATCCTGCACAACCTCCAGCAGCCTGCTGTGCGTTCAAACCTCCCACTCAGGGCACTGTGCTTTGTCCCACGCCATGCCACAGCTCCAGACAGACACTCCTGCCAACCTTAGCGCTGGACTGTGGCGAGCTCTGGGAGACACCTCATCTGTAGAACTAAGATGTTTCCCTTGAGTCTCAGTATCCTCTGCAAACATCCACAACCCTGGAGCCAGTCCAGGGCCCAAGAACCACAAGCTTCCCTCCAGCCTCATAGAGACGGCAACTGACGGCAAAGAGCTGTTCATGTTATCCGCAGTAAAAGCTGTTTGAGGAGGCTCGTTTCCTCCTCCCATCCCAGCCCACTGTAAACTCTTAGAATTGTAGAACAGCCCAGGTTGGATAGGACCTTGGAAGATCATCTGGTCCAACCTTTCATGGCAAAGGGAGCCTAGATAATATTATCTAGCACCCTCCCTGTACAGTCATATCTTGCAAACATCCAGTGTAACTGCAGTGTAACTTGCCATTCTTTGCTGTAGGAGACATCGTAAGTATGAGATGATGCAGCTGAAAGGATTCCTATGAAACGCACAGGCAGGCTGAGGTCCAGCACTGACACGCTGCTCTGAATAGGGCACGATGGAACAGTACTGAGGACAATTCCTCCACACACTCCCCCAGCTCTGCACCCCCCCGAACACGAGACAGCTTTACTCTCCAATGTGCCCACCAGGGCTGGCTCCCACCCCTTCCCCAGTTCTACGGTGACACAGGGGAAGCTCTTGAGCTGTGTTTTTTTACAGCCTCAGGAGCAGAACAAAGTATGTAGGAATGACAGCCACGAGTGCTTTCCAGAGGGCTCCATCTTCAGAAATAGCCCTGCAGGTTGTGGAACATCACTTGGGTTTAACTCAGGGACGGTCTGGAGAATACACCCAGGCAGTTCCAGGTCTGCTTCTCCCCAGGACACCAGGTGACCAGTCACAGGATTTCAGCACTGGGGAGCTCTGACCCAACTGCCGTTTGTGACAGTCCCTCACCAGGAGGGCAACTGTTTGCAGAACATGACCCTGCCACTCAGCAAAGGGCCACAGAGCCCTTGCCAGGAGGGCTGCTGGCCTGACCAGGTACAGAAGAGGCCAGCAAGTTGAGATGTCACACAGCATCATATTCAGGCACAGCAAGGTCCCCAACCTTCTCCTGCTCTCTGCTAATAGCAGAGGGACTCTTACTCCCTAACAGGCAGCAAGTGTGAGGACACTCAAAATGCACCGGGCAAGTGTGAGTCCAGAGCACCCTGGGTGTACTCTGGCTCTGCTTCTGCCTCCCGCCTGTGTGCCCAAGGAGCATACTGAGCTCTGGGTGTTGTGCCGCAACTCACCTGGGATATCATGTGGTTACTCATGGCTGGCTGCTGCTGGGCTGCAGGTGGAAGTCCTTGGGGCTGCAGTGGTGGCTGTTGGGATTGCTGTGGTTGAGGCTGCTGGGCTGTGCAGGATAGGAGGCCACGGCTGGGCTGTGAAGAAGGGGATTGGCTGCATGCTTCAGGGGCACTTAGTACCAAACCTTGAACAGAGAAAGGCATGGCAGGGTTGGTACCTGGGAGAGAAAACTTCGATTCACTGATGGGGAGGGTGGGGGGTAGATCCTGTCACTACCTCCTGCACTGCAGCCAGATCGCATTCTCTGCTGTCCACGTGGGAGCTCCCATGGGGGATGGGGTGAGCAGGCTAAGTCACTAGTTTGCCTCTACTTCACAGCCAACCAAGGTGTGAACACCCTCAGGACTCCAAGTGATTGTACCTCTCTCCTCTCCACGTCCATGCACACATACTGACCCTCCACAGCTGGTCACAGCATCTTCTCCCCCTAACCCGTGCCATGCCCTACTCCACACAGGGAAGACCATGATGCAATTCTTGTCCCAGGCTATGGCCATGAGTTGTACAGCTGTTATTATTGCCAAGAGGGTGCTCTCTTCCCTGACTCCAGCCTAGCACCCTCACTCCAAGTGGACAGCCGACATGGTGGTCCTCAGCACAGCTCTCAGGTAGTTGCTGTTTGTGTAAACTTTCAACACTACTGTTTCAACACCAACAGAATCCTATTTTATGGCCACATAGACCCAGGACGAGCACATCTTTTGAGTAAAATGCTAGGGGGTGGCAGGCTGAAAGCAGTTCCTTCCCATGGCATGAAAAATTGCTAAGAATGAGTACGACCCATGCTGCAGGGCACCCAGCTGGGAAGAGCTCTCCTCAATATTTCAGTCTTACTTCCAGAAATAAAAGGGCTATGAAACTATTGCTTGATGCCCAGTAGCTGCTACTTAACTAATTCTGTTTCTGATCTACTGCATTTCAACAGCTAACATTCAGGTATTCTGCTAAGGAGGTCTGGATCATCAGCCACATGGTGCAAAGAAGGAAATATTTTGCTGACAGTTGCTCAGGGGCTGAATGCTGAGATGGGAAAAAAGCCCCAGACCCAGAGTCCTAAGCACTTCCTCCTCCCTAGAATAAATATGAGGACATGGAAGGCGGTGTTTTCCCAAGTGAAAATACCTTTGCTTTTTTTTTCCTCCCCCCACCCTGATGTTTCTAATCACTTGCCATTATATAAAGCCTGGAGAGCAACTGGTTTCTGTTCCCAGGGGAGACCTGGAGGAAAAATAGAGAAAGAGCAAAAAAGCAGATCTTTTCCTGCTCTGCTTTGCACACAGCTGGGACAGATCTTCAAATAACTGCTCCCATCAGTTGATGAATCAGTCCTGGAGGTTACTGCAATAATCAGAATAAGTGCAGCCCTGAGCACAATGAAAACAGGGTCCCAAGAGATGATGCAGGCACCTTCAAACTGCAAGATGAAGGTGTGGTTTTCAAAGCCAGCCCGGGTGCTAGAACAGCAGCCTGGCTGCCTTTTAGATCCATCCCTTTTACTTGAAAGGATTCTTGCGGAGCAGTCTAATCACCCATAAGCACCAACCTGCCTCCCCTCCCCAGTAAAACGACAGCTCTCAAGCATTTGGGGACCTGCTGCCTACCAGTGAGAACGGAGGAAGCTAGACAGTGAGACAACACTGGATTTTGCTCATCGATACTGCATGGCAATTGTAAGCAGCTGCCATATGGCTCCTCCATTATCACCACACCATTAAAATGAGAGCAAAGACCTCTGCTGCCTCTTCCACAAATGCCTTTCACAAGCAGCCAGTTGAAAATAAAGGGCTCTGCTCCCCCCGATAGAAGGGCTGGTGCCCTGCCAAGCGCAGCACACATCCTCTCAAGACGCTGTTGTCAGTAACGGATTACCAGCGATGCCCCACAATGCTCTCGTGCATGGGCTAGCCCTTGTGTTACTTGGATGGAAAAGGAAGAACTGATCTGAAGCAGGCAAAGAGACTTGTGATCCTAATTCCCTTTGGTGCTCCTGAAACCTTGAGCTGTATTCAACAGCTCTTGAAGAGCTGCAGGCCTAGCTCCCTGCTGTCACATTCGCTCTCAGGAGTAGAGCGTATCATTTTGAGAGAACATTGTAGGCAGATACCAACTAACACAGTCTTCATCCGATGACATAGACTGCGTGTCTGATGAGACAGACTAATTGGTGACACCCTTTCCTGGATGTCCTTTACTGAAAACCAAGGAAAAGTGCCAGATAGTTCCCCCTGACTAAGTCTCCTTAGGGCTGTGAGGGGTTCTGAGGAGCAGAAAGGAATGGCAACATAACCTGCAGCACAGCAGGGGACAGAAAACAACAGAAAATTGGCAGCTTGAGTTCCAGGGTATGGGACTAAACAATGTCCTTTGTCTTAGGTAACTCCACTAAAGGGAAGGAAGATCTGATGGCAAGTATCGAAAAAGCAGATGATGAACCAACTGACACATCCCTGCCCAGGTACTGAACACATTCAGGTGATGCCAACCATGTCCCATTTTAACCAGTCACTGACCAGAGCATCATGATCCCCAGTCCCCCAGCCCAAAGACTACGTCTGAGAGGTGTCCTTTGGCAGGTGTGCAGAGAAAACAGTACAGTACCTGCCCGGGATGTTCTGCTGGCAGCGTTGCCTTTGCTACTCCCAATGCTGTCCCCCCGTGTCAGGATGGAGATGCCACTGAAGCTGCTGGCTTTGGTAACGGGTGGTCGCAGGTTGCGGATGGAGCCGTCTGAGTCTGTGCTGCTCCACGGCCGAGGCTCCAGCGACTTTATCTCACTCTCTGTGCTGCTCTGGCGGCTGCCTGAGGCCCGGTTCAAACTGTCCCGGTTGCCCCTGCAGAGACCGGAGGAGTTAGACCGCACCTCCAGTGGAAAGGGGCAGCAGCAGGACCTGCAGGTGCTGCATCAGTACTGCCACACCGGGTTGGTGAGCCCGGTTGACAGCTGGCTCTATGAGACAGCGCGTGAGCACTTTGCATAGGGATCTGACAGCAAACAAACACCCTGGGTCACAGCTTTTTGGGCATGCACTGTGAAGACCCAGACACTGCTGATCTTCCTTGGACTGTGCCAAGACCTGGCTCATGGCCCTTCTCCCTAGCCAGATCCCAGCCTGGAAGAGAGGCCATGGGGTCAGGGCATGATCCCTTGCTAAAGCCCTCCTTGTCTCAGAACAGGGAGCTTTTAACAGAGGCCTTGAGACGAGGCTGATCGAGATCTTGCGAGACCACTCTCCACACCAGCCTTGGTGGGGCTTTCTGCCCAGCTGGAACAGCTACGTCCTGGGCTAGTGCTACACTCAGACATGTGCTCCCACTGATCACCCTTCCTTAGCCTCAGGCCAGGTATGGCCACAGCAGGACTTTACAGAGTATCAGCAAAACATTCCGAGCAGTGAGCCCGGTTTATCAGCCCAGCTAAGGGCTATAAGCACAGCAGTGGGTTCCTAGGCCTCCACTGGGGAGGAACAGTGAGGAAGGCAACGCTGGAAGAAACGCTCATCCCGAGCCTCGCAGCAGCTCCACGCAGTCATGGAGGTAAAAAGATAGGCTTGGAAGGAACTTCTGAGGTGATGTCCTGTGCTGCTGGGAGCATGTGAGAGTCAAAGAAAATACATCTCTTGGAAAACCAGTACAATGGTTATATCCTTAAAGAGGTGAAGGAATTGGACTATGCAGCCTCAAACAATGACAGTTGGCCTAACAAGCATCACTGTCAAGCTCTTGGGCTCTTTCCAACCTAAACTCAGAAGGCTGCTCCTGGGGACGATCAGAGGTGGGGGCAGTGTTTGTGTGTGCAGGGAAGGGGTACGTCACGGCCTCTGTTCTGACTCAGCTGCAAACTCTGATTCCCTGAGAACCCAGACCCGTCTCAAGCCTATTACTGCTAACGAAGGAGTATAATGCTTCTGCCTTTTCTACAAATGCTCTCCACACTCCAGGCACACTCCCACACCTTTGCTCTCTGACAGCACTGCCCTAGCAGCTTAAGCCGTGCCTTTCTCTCCATTAGCCTTAGTACAGCCTGTTTCCAAGTGTGTCCACCAGCAGAGAGCTCTCTGCAATCACATCGGTGCTTCAGCAGCATTAATACAGGACTTCCAAGCAAGTGAAGCAGACAGCTGTACTGCTCTGAATGCTAGGCTTTGAGGGCGGTAAGTCTGCGGAGCTCACACAGACATCATCTCCAGCACCACTGCTGAAGGAACCCTAATCTCCTCAAGAGCCTGTCTATCTCTGTCCAGAGCTTAGAATGGTCCTGAGGCCCACATATCCTACCTCTCCTATGGGAATCACAAAACAAAGACAGCAGTCCCTCTTTAGGGACTGGGCACAACAGTCAGAAAAGCTCCTAGCACAGCCCTGGCTGCAGCTCAGCTCCTAAAGCTGCAACCACATCAGCAACATTTTTTTTTGCCACTTGCTGGGTGAGTTTTACTACAGCCCCATGGCTGATCTGGAAACTATAGCCCTTGCCTTGAACACCACTGCCACACACAAACTCCAGGACACAGTCCCTGTAACTGTGCTAAGGATATCTTTCCACGACAGTGACCCTCCAAGGACTGCCTGAGCCACGCAACGGGGTGAGGAGAGGGACAAAGCTGTTCCTACACTTGCTTAGATCCTCCTGTCCTGTTCATACACAGAGACACTTCATCTCTAGAGCTCTGGCTATTAAATGAGAGGACAGCAGGCATGAGGGTCTCTCCATTTTCATCCTGTTCTTTACTCTCATGCCTTCAGCAGCCCCTTGCAGCAGGGGTCTGTGCAAGGTGACTCATCAAGCTAACTCCATCCTTCCAGCCCTTCTACCCACAGGAAAACTACTTAATAAGAAAATGCTGCTCAAACGTGTTCCCAGTGCCCTCTGCAGCATACTCTGGCTGAAATGAAAGCCCGAGACACTTCATTGCCACCATTAAGTAATCCAGCCTTCACAATTAGGGATTAGGGCCAACCCCACCTTATCTGGATGCTGATCCTGTCACTGTAAGGGCAGGGGCTTTCCTATACTTTTGGGAAACAAGAGGCAGAATGGTTTGAAAACTGCTGGAATCCTCTGGCTTCCCCTTTCCTCCCTGCCATTCCCACCTTCCACCCCTCCCTTTTAATTGATGAATCAGCAAAAAAGGACTCAGAAATTGATGTTGCAAAAAATACAACTTCAATAACTTCACAAGCAGCCATGCATGGGGCAAACTTACTCAGCAGGACAATGTACAAAATAAGTCACACAGAGATACCTAAAAATTTGCCTCCGTTTGTGAGAACTAGAAGAAAAGCCTTCTTTGGAGATTCTGTCGGTTAACATCAGAAAAAAGCATCATTATAGAGTCATGCAGTCCTCCAAAGAGAAATCCAGAGATATAAATGGTTTCTGCTAACAGTACTAACCTGCTGTCAGTGAGATATCCATTCTGGCCAGTCTGGAAGCACAGAAAAGACATGGAGATGGGAAGGAAAGAAAAGGGAGACTTAGTAACTTCGAAAGCAACAAACCCAGTCAATTTCAAAGCAAAAAGGAGCAAAGCACTAACAGTATGGGACTCGGACACAGTTTGTTTGTGTCCCAGCTACATGGTGACTTCAGGAGTCTTGCTGAGCCTTCTGCACACCAGTCCCATTTGCGTCTCCATCCAGGCCCATTAGGAACCTTTCCTGATACCTGTGACCCTGAGATCTCTCAAGAGTTTGCAAATCTGAGTCCTCAACTCCCTACTCCTTTGCTCTAAGGCAGCTTTGACAGTAGCTCTGTCAATGGAACAATCAAGGCCAGACATACAAGTGTCCTTATTTGCTAAATGTGGGCACAATTACCAGAGTCATGAAAAAAAGGCAGAAGGCTCAAAGCCAGTCCAGCCCACCCTGTGACAGTCACCCCTGCCTCTGGAAGTCAGGTACAAAGCACTGGCTCAGCACATGAACACGGAGCAAAAGTAAGTACATGCCCACCCAGTGTTGTGCTAACACAGGACAGCATCTGCTCCAGTCCAGGACTATAGGCAGAGCTGCCTACTAACATGTCTGGAGAGCTTTGGGCCTGTGCATGTAAGACAATTCCATGATCACAACTGGCTGGACAGTCATCAGCTGAAGCCCGGTGACTTGACTAGGGACAGTGGCTGCCTTGACATCCTCCTCAGGTAGGCACATGGCCATTCCCATTAGGACAAATGAAAGGTGTCATCCCTAAGATGCTCAAAAGCAGCAGACAAGGAGCTGGACTTTGAACATGATCCACGGCAGATGGGCACTTGGAATCATCCCTGATTCCACCATTTGCCACTTGGCACAGCATGGAGAGCTCCCTCCAGCTGGCAGACAGTACTCAACACAGCAGAGCACAGCAGCCTCTCTGAGCCAGACGTGAGCAAGGAACACAGCTCCGGCTTAGAGGAGTTCCATGTAGGGAGCAGAGATCTCAAGGAAGCAATAACCAAGCTGGACACTTCATAAGAAAGACAATAAACATACTGCTGAGATTCATCATGCAAAGGCACAGAGCCCTGCCCGATACTTCAAGGCCAGCACTGCTCGGGCAGGAGGTTGAAGCTGCAGCACTGGAGAGAAGCTGGGGGGAGGGGGAGCTGCTGTTCCTTTCAGGTTCATCAATTGATTTGCTAGTCACCCCAGAAACACCACTGCATAAGCTTACAGTCTTGCTGGGCAGCAAGGAGCAAACTGCCTCCTCTGTCAGTCCCCACATGTCTACTTCCCCTTGAAACAGGCAATTTAGGGAAGGAGCAGACTGGGGAGCGGAGGTCTGTCTCCTCTATCTCTATGTCTTAGACATCTTTGTTAGGAGGTGGAATTCAATGGTAGATACCAAGAACACTGGGAAATGTGTAGAAAAGGCAATGACGAGATCTGACCTCTTAGTATACTCAAGGACACCTTCTGCCACAAAGTTCCAGGAGGGTACCTGGCAAGTGAGTCATCCAAGCTTACCTCTCGTGCAAATATCCGCTCCCTGACTCGCTGATACTCTTCCTCTCGCTCTTCTATAGATTTGCTCCTTCTCCCATCCTGCAAGGGGAGTCTGATCTGAAGGGACAAACACATCTCAGCGGGTCAGCAGTTGCCAACGGGAGCAGGGGGCGCAGTCAGCTGCTGCTCTTTTTACTTAGCAGTGTAAGGGGATGTGGATTAGGGAGTATGTGCGTGATGCCTAGATGCAATGACACAGCCTCTGCCTTCGAATCTACCTTTTCGACACCTATGTCTAGGGATGAACATCCTGGAGGTCTTAGTGCACTCCACCTCCTGGATCAAGCACAACCACTCTGCCTGAACTCTGCCTGATTCGGAAAGGACAGATCAGGAGTACCACCATGTGCTTCTGAAAGACAGTCTGTTCCCAGAGGTCAAAAGCTAAAGGCCACTCTTTGGAGCATATGCCAACAGAGCAAACTCCTGCTCAGTCATAGATTCTGCGCTTCATGGGTAGACAGGTGACACCTGCAGAGCGTCACCATGGGGAAAGCAGAAGCTGATACTGATTACAGTGACCAGCTCCCCACCCTGACGACTTAAGTTTGGAAACAAAGCAAGGGACAGTGGTATGCTGGGGCGAAGTAAAGATGGAAGCTACAAGAGCAAAGAGCACAAGATCCCTGGTGAAGAGGTCCCCTGTCTCTTGCCCCATTTTTGATGTTCAAGATTCTGTCTGACACAGGCTGGGAAAACAGCCACAGATGAACGAGCTAGGTCTGCGTTACAGGTGTGGTGCCACCTGTGACAGCCCGAAGGCAGCCAGAGATTCAGGAGGGTTTTTAGCTCCAACAACTGGCAACGCTGCTGAGCTCAAAGTGTTCCATTTTGCCGATGGTTTCCTTTCAGCAGCACTGCGAGGTCCTGACGACTTCACAGCTTGACACGCTGTAAGCCTTGGGGAGGGGTGGGAGAGATGCTCTGCAACATTAAGCTCTGGGGCATTTCCAAGGAAACCTTAGCAAAAGGCTTCACCTTAAAGCCTGGCCAAGCCACCAATCGATATTCAAGGTACAGAAAAGTACCCCCTATAGAACCCACACAAATTCTTCATGCATTCCACAGTATTTTGTAAAGTTTTCATGATATATCTATATGCTGCTCCTTGTGTGGGGTGGAAGCTTCTACTAAAGAAAGTTACTGCAGGAAACCCGAGAGAAATTTAGAGTTGTTCTCATCTTAGAAAAGTCTCATTTGACTTTCACAAAGTATGCAGATACCCCATTGCCACCCTTTACCTGATTATCATCTCGGTCCATGCTGGTATCATCTCGTTTTAGGATAAACCTCTGCGGGAACTCTGCATTCTTCTCATCTTTGATGTGCTCAGAGAACCTCTGCTCAGGGCTGCAGGAAGAACCAGCCCTTGTTAGAAGGGCAAAACCGGCCATAGAACCGTCTGCATAAAACCACTGCTTTTGCAGGGAGTGAGAGGTTGTGCAAAGCTGTTTGTTGTGTTAAATCCCTCCTCTGTCTGATGGCAACAAGTGCTCCTGTCCCTTCTCTGACAATTAAAGAGAACTACAAAGGGCTTGTGAAATGCATAAACATAGGACTGGAAGTGAAGGATTCTCCTCTTCAGAGAAGGGATCTGCCTTTCTTAGAGAGGCAAAAAAATGTGGTGTGGAATCCATCCTGCTCTGGACCATGCCAGGGCTCCGTGTCTGGGGGTCATGTAGCACCGGGAAGGGAAGGGAAGGGAAGGGAAGGGAAGGGAAGGGAAGGGAAGGGAAGGGAAGGGAAGGGAAGGGAAGGGAAGGGAAGGGAAGGGAAGGGAAGGGGATGCCAGCCCAGTTGTTCTCCCCCCGCTTACATTCGTGTGTTACTGGTCTTGTTGATAATGACCGCCTTTCCAGTTTGGTCAACGTTATGGTCCATGCCAAAGTATGCAGCTACCCGGTGCAACAGCATCCTATGGTATGAGGTCATCTGAGGGAACTTCTTAAATTGATTGCTGAGAAGAGAGGAGAAAGCATTAGAATTTAGAAGGCCTTGAAACAGACAGTGATAATCTGACACCAAAAGAGAGATCAAGGCCAGACATGCCTTATGCAGATCACAGATCAGACCATGCCACGTATTCCAAGCAGTTAGTCATGACTCAAGTGCTGTTTCTTACACTGAGTGTGAGCATGGCCTTACACTGCTTTGCCAGACGGAGTTGGACTGATTCAAGGGCTCGAGTTGAATAGGCCTTTCCTGAAACAAGACCAGCTTGTGCAGAAATGCACATTTGTTTCTAAGCAGGAACAGGAGCCAGAATTAGTACTTATACTGTGACTTCTCTGATCCTATTAGATAAAGAAGTTTTCAAGCTCTGCTGCAGACACCTGTTCTATCTCACGTTCTGGGATGTGAATCCTGCCCCTGGTTTCTCCACCCACAATGTATGCTAGGAAGAGAAGCACAATGGCACTAATCTCCTTCACAGTGGACATGGTGTTAAAGCAATTGATACCCAATCAATATGACACTCAGAAGCTTTGTATATGGACAAAAGGAGGTGGAGGACGTACAAGAGAATGGGCCTCCTAACCAGTGTGTCCAAAAGACACTTCCCTTCTACCCGGGTGCCCAAGATGCTAAACTGTAAGTTACAAATCTCCTTTGCTTGACACAAACTTGATGATCACTTACTTGTTATCACTAATAAATTCCAGAATCTCCTGTTCTAACTTTAGTAGCATCATTCTATCCCTGTCAAGAAAAGAAAAAGGAAAAGGCCACCTTTAGAGACAGCGAAACACTGCTTTCTTGGCTTGGTATCCCCCTCCCTGCAACAGAGAAAAGTCACAAATACTGGAGCAAGCAACACTATTAACAAGGCTTCACACATCCTCCACAGGTATGAACTAAAGAACTCCACATTTTTTCACATATAGCAAAATAATTGCCAGATTTTTTTTTTCAGTTTAAAGTAGTTGTTTTGCTAACAGTGCTTGGCTTTTGGTAATACTGAATCTCTGCTCTGCTGGAAGCTTCACTGGTAGAAACTCCAGCTTTGCTATTCCTATGCCAGCATTCGGCTTGATTACATTTATTACTGACACAGCAGCATTTCCTTTAGAGGTTGGTATTTGACAATCATTCATAGAATGGGTTTTAAAGCAATCAAGATTCCTTCCTGCTTGCATTCAAACAAATTATTTTTCCTCTTTCTCTCTCTCCATAATACACAATTACATGTTTTGATTGACCGCTGTATACAAAATTACAGTTGTGCTTTTTGTTTCTACACTTCCCCAGTTCTAGTAACGTGCTCTGAATTCCAAAAAGTAAAAACACACTTTCAGGTACTTTCTGTAGTTGCTGTAGTCCCCCCCACTCCTCCCAAGATACGTGAATACATACATACGTACACACACATGCACACAAACACCATGGGTTTAAGAGTCAATCAAAGAAGCATGGGTCACCAGGTACTCCCTCCCTTCACTCCATCAGCAAGTTGTTTTACTGACTAGGGACCTACCGTGGGTTTTTTTTCAGTGTATTTACTAAAAATTCATGCAAATCTATTCCAGTGGAGTCTGTATATTCCTGGCTGGAATCTGAAACAACAACAGCAGCAAAACAAATTAACAAAACACTGCAACAGAACAGACTGAAGGGAAGAGGTGTGTGTCTCACTACATGCATAAGGATGATGTCCCCACATTGCTGCTGGAGGAAATTCAGTTTCATCCTCAGCACCGACTATTCACGACAGGAAGAGAGGAAGAAAACCCCACCTCATTACAGAAATGGACAGGTTGAGACCTGCATCACTTGGGTTCAATTCCAGTTTCTAGCACAAGCTCTGAACGCAACCTCTAGGTCAAGTCTCTCAATCTGTAAAATAGAGACTGTATACCCTTTCCCCTGTGGGCAGCAGAGGATCATACACTGCACACGAGGCACTAATGAGCACAAGGCCCTATTAGAAGGACACCAGAAAGAGGGAGATCGGATCAGTTCACGGAAGGATCTTTGCCCCTAAAACCAACCACTCAGAGCACACTCAGGATATTCCATGCAGGATGTCCCTGCAAGTGTAGTACACCATACTTTTGTTCAAGCAACTTCTGCACCTTTGATCCCGCAAGCTATTTAACTGGAAAGCCCCGCTGTCCCTGTTCTTCCCCTCTCCCCACAGCCTTTTTAATTTAAAAATAATTGCAGAAAAAACATTAAGTGAAACTGAATCTGCACCAGTGCAGAGCTGCTGTCTGTACATGGATTTCAGGTACAATTTACTCACTGGATTAAATGTGTATCTTTTAGCCTTTTCTGTGCCCCAAAATCATACATGCAGGATCATACAGCAGAAACTTAGCTCGCCTCCTCGCAACCTCAGACCATGCCACCTGTGGCAGGTTTTATAAAATCAAATCTAAACTGAAAGCAAGAGTCTATGCAGTGGGCCTTCTCGGATTTGCATCTGCACGTTTAAAAAGCCACCAGGTCACTATAAACTACACAGGAAGCCTGCAAGTCTGTTGGGGCACAAGCCAATCTAGAGAACTCCCCCCTCTCCTTCCCCATGCTTTGCTCCAGAAAGGATGCTATAAAAATGTCACATTCCCCTACAGACACCAGCAGGGATAACCACCCCACTTCCAACAACTGTATCATTGGCCAGCAGAATCCTCAAAGCAGGTATGACAGGACCTGTTCAAACGAGCACCTGACCTCGAGACAGCATTTTCCTTGGTGCCTTTTCTTTATTCTTGTCTTTTTCTTCTTTCTCAGCCCCATCTTTTGTGGACTTTTCCTCTTCCTTGTCAGAGGGACAGCTAACATGCAACTGAATGATGTCCTGAAACAAAACAAAGCAGGCTGGTCTGAGTCACTTGGACACTCCCGGTTATCACTGCCATGCTGGAGATGCCAGCAGCTGAGAAAAGCATCACAGAAAGGCAGGGGATTCAGGTAGCAGATCTGAGACATTTTATGAGAGCCTCCGTTCTGAGAGCAGACAAAAGCAGTCTCTCTCCCCACCTGCCTCCCAACGAGAAGCCTTTGGCAGGCTCTGAGAGGATTCAACAGCATTCGTCACTGTTGAAAACCTGCCTTGCCTGGATCACCTCAGAATCTAAGTCACATGCTTCCCTGTTCAAAGCTGATAAAATGCTGTGACATTTTGGCCTCAGAAGTGCCTAAGGTGAGGTAGGTCCTGCACCATTTCAGTAAGACTACACCATCTAACCTGGAAAGAGAAAGGGCATGAGGAGAAAACCGAATACACAGCAAATAGCTATGTATGCGGTGTGATAAGTGGTCCCTGTGCCACATGGGGCTTTCTGCTGTTTCTTTTCACCTCTTCTCTTGAGTTACAACTGCCCAGCATGGCCTGAGGATTCACTCTGCTCCATGGGAAATGTTAAACACCAGTAGGATTGTCAAAGGCAATGTCAGATGATTCGCTGCTCAAATTCAAGTCAAAACTGACTGTAAAACCACCACCCTTTGTGTCAGCTGACCTTTCCCCATCCTTTTGCCTTTACACTAGTGTGGTTCTAAGTGAAACCCAAAGAAAAGACAGGAGAGCAGCCTCTGGAGCCAGGAGCCTCAACACAAGGAAGGCTTAGAGGCCAAGTGCCCCATTCACCACAAGGGTGAGGTGGTCTGGGCAGCACTCAGCCCCGACACACACCAGGTTTGTCCTTGTCAGTGGAGAGTAGAGGTCTCTGAACTAGCATCACAGACCTAAGCTGGTGACTCTGCACAGTGGGGTACTATGTCAGCTCAACAAAGGGCTGTAGCTAGCCACAACCTGATCTACAGTAAGCCAGCTGAGATCTCTGCGTACTGCACCCTCCTGTGCTTCTAAAGCTCACAAGGGCAGAGAAAGCTCAACCCACGTGCTCTTCTCGGGGCAGACAGGTTCTCAGCACTGCCCTGACTCCCCACCTTCAAGCTTCAGCTTCTCTGTCACTGCCCACAGTGACCACAGACGGGGATCATTTCTGCAGAGCACTGCATATCACTTCTCTATGAGCTGGCTGCTTTCAGTCACTGCAGCCTGAGTTGCGAGGAGAGGGCTTGCACAAAAACGTTCTTCCCACAGCCAAAACCCCAGGGGCTTTGTAAAGGTAAAGTGCCATTCCATGTCTGGGGGCATAAGCCTGCACAACTTGAGTAGCTGTAGGTGCCCCGGGAGCAGATGCAGACAATTCTTTGTAACAGAAGGGTTGTAACTGTATGCATACAAGCAGTGCGCACAGGCATGACCGGTTCCTTCAAGAGCAGCCTCTTGTGAGAAATTCCTGGCCCTCGGAGGCACAAGACCAGGACAGGACATCACTTCTAGCAAGACGTGGATTTTCTGGGCTTCTACACTCCACGGCTTATCTCATTGTAGGCATACCTGGGACTCCAGCAGCCCATCTACAAAGGGACTGGACGATTCTTCACATACAGCCAAACTCCTGACCAGTTTAAGCTTTGAATTAGACTGGAGGAGGAGAAGAAAGACTATAGTTAAGACACGTCAGCCAAAACACACACACATATAAGTTCATCCTGCTGCGTTACCAAGCCACTCCTGCAGTCACTGTTAATTAAACTGCTAAAAAGGAGGACTACCAAACCAGCTTCTTGAAGCAAACAGGAACGTGCAAAGGCTTGGAGTCCTATATCAAATCCGTTATTTTCTTCCTTCAGTCTTTGATTAGGATTTGAACCAACCAGATTTTAGGAGAGAAAGTTCACTGCCTTAATTCATGCATTCCTTGATCTCTTCAGCCAGAGCAATCCCAGCCTCTCCCCTACTCACCTGGCAAGAATTAAAACCATTAACAAAGGATATAGCTGAAACCAACTATTTTATTGTTTTTAAGACATGAAGACTGTTACTGTTCTTAATTAAAAGGCTGTCATCCCATTTACACCTTGCCTTTCTGACCTGACGACTTTGGCTATTTTGGGTAATGTAGTAGTGCTTAGAGAAAAAGCTTCAAATAAAACCTGCACTTTCAGGACTCTTGGTAAGTCGACTCACTTGGGTGACAGGAAAAAATATATCACCCAGTGACATGAGATTCCAGGCAGGATCAACAATTTGGAGAAATGCCTGAGGTGCACAGACACATTCTGCCATAGGTATGGACAGGGCAGGAACTGGAATCACAGTCTGTTTGGGTACTGCACAGAGTCCTGCCTTTTAAGACCAAACAGAACCATTAGAATACTTTTTCTGTACGCTCTGTAGGTCGTAAGCAGCACATCTCTTTCATACATTACTTTCATCACAAAAAATACCTGGGTAGAACTCCTGTTACAAGTTTAACTGGTCTCCCCTCTCTCCCATGCCTCGGGGCAGAACCTGTCTTCATTTGGGTTTGAACTTTTGTGAAAGATTAAAAAAAAGGGGGGGGGGGAAGAGACCTTCGCCCTCCTATTAAAGTTTTAAAATCAATCCCTGAGCAACCTACTCAGATGTCATAGCTGACCCTGTTTTGAGTAGGAGGCTGGACTAAATGAATCCTAGATGGACTCCTGAATTATACTATGTTTCCATAACTGCCTAGCCTGGAAAATTCATGGCCACTTTTGATAAGCTGCTTCAGTAGTTATTATCAAATTTTGCAAAGAAAAAACACGGTTAGGGCTAAGAAAGGTTAAAAAAAAATCAAAACAAAAATATCACACACTGGTTGCATTTTCACCCTGAGATTTTGCCTACAAACAACATTGTAGAACACTGGTGTCCTAGTGCTTACTAGTAGCAAAAGTTTTAGATTCACTAACATGCATGTGCCATCGTTATGGCAGCAAATACTCTTCCCTGAAGAAAAGGGACCTTATGTGAAACCAGTCAGTTATACTTAACTGTTTTGTAACTGGAGAGTTTAACAGACCAGTGCACTGCCCTGTCCCTCCAGTGACATCTCTGAATTTAATTTCTGGTGTTTTGGTCTCTGGGCAGGGGACAGGTGTGGCAATTAATAGCAGCAAACAGTTCCTTCATGGCTAAGTGTGTATTAAAAAGGAGCACTCATGCTCCAGTGCACAGAAAATTACTGTCCTGAACCATCATGTGCTGTGTGTTGCTTCTGGGAAGGGAAGATGAGAGTACCATCCTAAGGCTAGGACCATGACTCAGCTCAGAATGGCCAAAAGAAGAACGGGACATCAGAAGAGGTCATACCTTGGCTCTTTTTCTGGCATGTCCATGACTTGAACTTCGCCTCTGTGGAGGAAGGAAGGAGACGGCAAGAAGCTTAATCTGAATGTGTACACCGTAAATGGCATTCACTGTGTGAGGCAGCACAACACTGAGCATGTAAAATGATTCTGGAGAAAATCTCTACCTAACAGCAATGGAAGCATGTGCAAATAGGCAGACCTGAAAAACTGTCCTGCCAGGCCCCAGGTGGGCAAAAGCTGCTTAAGAGCTTAAGAAACTTCACGTAGACTACACCCAGTTCCTCTGCTTCTGACAGAACCAGCACAACTGTAGGATCTCAGGGCATACAGGTGGAGGTGCGTGACACACTTCTAAGTGGGAAAACTAGGAACACTGGTGTCTGCACAGGCAGTGGTTGAACAAATCTGGCTCCAGCCGCCAGTTTTAAATGCAGAAGCATTCAGAAGGTTGTTGAGGGTGAGCATTTCTTCAAGCTCAACACTAAGCCAAAAGCACATTTAAAAGGAGAGCAGAGCAGCAGCAGAGTCCCAGCACCCTCCAAATGATGCTTGCACAATTTTTTTTTCCTTGCTGAAATGAATGCATTTTTAACAGCAGCTAAACAATGGCCAAGCACCATTCCTGAAACCAGGCTCTCTCTGGGATGCTTTCACTTCACATTAAGTCATTAACTGATCCTTAGGTCAAAGAAAGGAACAAGAGGGAGGTAACTAACAGCCATGGGACTAGAATGTGGGGACTGAGCACAAGTGTCCCCAGGAGCGCACCAGTCTCATTTTCTCCCAGGCTCAAAAAATATTTAAATTATTCCACTCTGAGCAGAACAGATTCAGCTAAAGAGAAAGAGAGCAGCCTGTGAACAACAGTCTGTACCGCATGGAAACCCCTTGGGAGGTGGTGGCACAGGCTTCAGCCCCTTTCAGAAGGGACAGCAACCAGTTTGTGTTTGCCAAGTAGATGGAGAGGGCCCAGCTCTGCAAGCTGGCGGAAGGGACTACCCACTCGTCTGCACACTTACCTGAGATTCCTGGCGCACGCTGACCTCCTCCCCCCTGTCCTTCTCCACCTCCTCCTTGCTTGGTGACCTGGATACGTATTTGGTTTTGTTCACAGATTCCTCAACCACCTTTTTTTCAGACTCCTTCATTATTTCCAGAGACTCCTGTGTTACGTTGCTGTTGGACATCTTCAGAGCCCTACAACGTAGCAATGGGCACCTGCCAGAAGAGGTGACAGAATGGGTAGAAGGGAGTCAGGGGGTGGAGAGAGTTTCTGTCTGGAACACAAACTCTTGCACATATAGGTTGTAACTTCCTTGTAACTCATCTTGTGTACAAAGACCCCAAACCAAGCACTCCAATGACAGCCCACCCACTCGTCCCCTTGGATGCAGCCCATTGCAGCACCAGGCCGGAGGGGACTTTACAGGAGCTCCATGATTCTCACCAGGACTCTGGAGACACTAGCGGGGATGAACAAAGCCTCTGAGATACACAGAGGTCCCCAGTGCAGACACTCTGCCCTCTAACTTGATGCGAGGGAGAGACTGAGGGTAGTCCTAACGCTAGCAAACATCCAGAGGAGGGGAATTCGGTAGGTGAAATAACCTCAAGCAACCAGAGGAGGTGTGCTCTGCCCCAGGACAAACAACAACAAAAAAACTCTGCATTTTTTCCCCAAATCCCAGCACAGTCCTTCCTGCAATTAGTCAAGTCTTCAGTGAGAAAACAGCCACGTACCCAAGACATCACTCTGGTTCTTCCTATGAAATAAAGTAATCCCTGATATCTTCTCTCTAGCTGCCTATGGTTAGATACATCAGGAAAAGTGGGAGTCAAACAATAACAGTCAAATTACAGATTAAGATGAAAAAATAATGTTTCCTGACAATTGCTTCCTTTTGATTAGCAAGAACACAGGCAGCCCACAGAGCCCCTGAAACCATCTCCGAATTAGAGCAGAATCTAGACGAGGCAGCAACATGTGCCTTACCCTGCCGACAGCCTTAAACAGGAGCAATGAACATGTCACATATCCATTCATCAAATTAAGTGTTAATTCCAAACTGATTGTCTAGAATTGAAAACGTCAGCCCTCTCAGATAACTCAAAGCAGGCCTCTGTGAGCTTGAGTGAGGGTTAAATCAGCTTATGTAGGACTGCAGAGGGACTCTGGTACTGAGAAACACCTTTGTAGAGACACTGCCTGTGCAGAACCCGATGTCTGTCCAGGTGACAGGTGAGGAAGATGTATAAAAGCAGGACAAAAGGCAGACCCATTGAGACAAGTTTCCAAAAAGAAAAGGGGAAGCCTAAATTTGAGAGAGACTCAAACTAAAGGCCTGGGCACTACCAAACACAGCTGATATTTAACAACTTGGTTTATTAATTACTTTGGCAGAACATGGCTGAAAAAGAGTCAAATCTCTCAGAGATTTATAAACTCTTGGCTCTGCATGGGAACTGCTAATATTCATTAACTAGTTCAACCTCATTCCCCCTTAATTTGTGGGGCTGCTGAACATAAAACATGTATTTGATTCTTACTGCAGCTACTAGAATCAGTTCCAGTTCCAGATACAGAAAGCAAGAGAATGGAACCTTACAAGGATTTGTAACAAATGGGTGAAGTCATTCAGGGCAGATAACTCTGTCGTGAATGGAAAACACTGTGTGCTACAGGCAAACCCCCGTGGCAGTGCTGCAGAGAGAAAGCAGAGTACCGTGCAGCCAGGATGCCTGGGAGACACCAGCACTGCACGGGATCGAAGGGAGCAGATGGGACAGGACACTTACTGACGCAAGGAGGATGCTACAGTCACCTTAGCTTTCCTTCACACTTATCATCGCCGGTTCTAGACTTATGATGAGCTTTCCCCCAGCAACAAGACTCGCTGCTGTCGGTTCAGAGTCACAGATGGGAGAATCAGGAAAAGAAAGAGGCCCAGATCTTGATGAGTAAGTGGCACCTTGATGTTGTGTGGGAAATATCCCCATTGACTCTAGAAAATTCGGGGAAAAAGGGTGCAGGGAAAGCAAAAAAATCTGGCGTGGATGAAGCTGACAGAGGTGCTCTGTCCAGTTTATGCACAGGAACCAATACATTTCAAGGCAGGGGCATGTATCCATAGGAGAGCGACTGTGGATGCTATGGGTTGATACAGACAAGCAGACACATCCCAGCACTGTATGAAAACAGGGCATTTCTCACTGGAGAGAACTGCTGGAAGATCCCACCCACCGTTCACGTGCAGTTGTTCTGGAGCAGGAAAGTTATAAGAACCCCACTGTTAATTCCATACGTGACTTCTTACACAGCACACCTGAAAGTGTTAGGGGGAGGTCACAAGGGGGCAGAAGGCTCTCTTCTCACCTGAGGGGCAATACTGAACAAACATCTAGGCAAGATCCCCGTGCCCACTGCAGTCTTGAGCCAGGCTCCTTCAGCCCAGCACTATCACACTGTACGAAGCAGGCTGTCCCACAACCAAACTGGTGGCTCCTGGCAGAAAACAGCTTCCAGTGATAGCTCGTTACAGAAAAGTAACCAGAGAGCAGTCTGTTGTCGACATTAGCTTTGCAAGACAGTTCTAACACCTCTCCCTTCCGGCTGCTAATGATTTCCAAGTCTGTATGTAGCCTCAAATGCCAGGTGGAGGAGAGGGTGAGAGCACCTCAATCTGCTATTCTGAATGCTAATCAGCATTCAGATTCTTGCACTGCATGGATCGTTTGCTGCTCCCAACCCCTTCCTGGCACAGTTCCACAGGACGGCACGCAGCACCACAGACGATCCCATTGGCTGGCGTCTCCTGGAGCACCCCTGCAGGAAAGCAGCTTCCCTTGGGCATCACCGAGGCATCCATCCTCCAGCTGCAAGGGTCTGTTCTTCATCCCAGCAGGCTGGGCATCCAGCCTGCGCCAAGAGGAACTGCAGTCGAGCTCCCGGGTTTATAGCAAGTGCGCTGCATGGGGTGGCGAGCCCCCATATGAGGGAGTCGTGCTCTGCCGCGATGCCTCCGTCAGGAACTAGGTCAGAAAAGGGAAAGGGATGCACACCAGCCTCCTTCCTCCCTGGGAGTCTGGATTATGCAGGGAGTGAAGCTGGTAAACTCTGCCTTCCCCCTCCCCAAAATGTTCCACGCTGTAGGAAACTGCTCCAGCCTCATGTCCTGGCTGGGGGCCTGGCTTGTAAATGAGCCAGAAGGGTCTGTAGCAGATTTGGGGAAGGGAGGCAGAAGGAGGCACCTGAACTGCACACACAACACTTATCTAAAAGGGGAATTTCTGCACTAAAACAAAGAAACAGGTTTTGTACAGCTCATTCTCTTTGCAACAGCCACCCTATAACAAGTTTTTACCCCCAAGCCAAGCACCTCAGTCAAATTTGAGAAGGGTAACGCGATTTTTTCTCATCATACTGCAATGCAACTTCGGCATCGCAACAAGGGGAATATCATCAGTTTTCCCTCTCCTCTTCCAGAAAAGACAACTCAGAGCCACTGAAGTGACATTTGTGGCCTGCCCCATCCTGACAAAGCTTCTGTCCCTGACAGCAGTCCTCCAGGACATTTTCCTGGACATAAAATTCAAAGAAGATATGTGCACTGCTAGTACTTTTCAAAAGCGATGCTTTCAAGAGGAGGTTTCCTCCCTGTATGAATGAATCAGCCCTGCTCCCCCAGGACAGACATAGGATGCAGTGAGGGGGTGGCAGACATGATCTGCTGTGACAGACAGCAGCTTGCAGAGAAAGTGGAAGTTCAGCGGACTTGGTGGGGTGGGTGGGACCGAGCTGTGCCTCGCCAGGGAGATGAAAAGATTATGGAGATGCAACAGTAGGGAAGCCACAAAAATCTGTGTCAGAAAAAGAGAACAACAAAGCAACAGAAGGTGGGTAAGCTGTCACTGGGTTTTGGTTTGGGTCTGGTGGCTGGCAAAGTAAACGGGCCGGTCAAGGCACTGACAGCGTGAACACTGTGCATGGCAGCCAAGGGCCAGGTGAAGGGATAGCCAGGACAGATTTACATCCTCCTCTTCACCCCAAAGGGAAACACTTGAATTCCCCTTCTGCTGCCTTCCTGCTACATGCAATTTGCAGCTGCCAAGCCATGCCAGTGCAGGCAGCAGCTGGTTCTGGTTAGGCAGGGGAAAAAAGCAAGAAACTTCTGCATTTACAGTTAGGATGAATCCAGCAGCAAATCTGGGAAAGGCAAGAAGCCTACTGCTAAATACACTCTCTTCCTCGCCTTGTTTCTCAGGTTACAGACACTCCTGTGAGCTAAATGAGGGTGCAAATGAGACATATAGCTGGGTGGCTGTAGCTGCCTACATGCACACTCCTGTGCTGCGATAGGATAGAGGTATCCACGGTAGCTCGTCCCACCACGCAAGAGAGTTAAGCTACCTCTCAGTTTTCAGGAAGGAAAAGAAATAAGTGTGAGTGCATGCCCACAGGAGCAAGTTTTCATGATTGCAGCCTTCTTGACTAGACATCACAATTTGTTTCAAAGACTTGACTCACTTTCCCTCCACCTCCTCCCTTGCTTATTAACCAGTTCTTTTTTTTGGCTTTCTGAGACTCACTCCAAAAGGCATTCAACAGAGCAGAGTAAAAATCTTATCAGACTCAGCCCAGGCCATCAACGTTAATGGAACAGAGTTTTCACTACAGAGAAGGCTGCAGTGCCTCGCTGCCAAGAAGAAACCCTGACATAGCCATAACAACCACGGCTTTCTCCATCCTTGGGCTGGTCATAAAATATAAAGTAAGCATACTTCGAAACAAAACACATCCAATCATACGTGAAGCAGAGTTAAAGTGCTCTGAGGGCTCAGAAATAAACTTCCCGAGGCTGGTGATTCACCAGTGGGCAGGATAGTCCCCACCAAGTTGCTCCGACGGACAAATCAAAGTCAATTCTGAGCACTGGGAGGAGAAGTGGGCAGGAAGAGCTCATCCACCCCAAGGGAGGTTTGCTGGTGCAACTGGTAATTAAAACCAACAAATTAGCCTGTGAGACGGAAGGGGGAAAGCAGTGGCTTTTCTCCAGCACCCGAGTGTTTCACTTCACCCCTCTGTGGAAGGCCTCAGCATTAGCATCATATACCACGGAGTAAGTACCTCCCGCAAGGTTAAATGACGATGATGCTCTCACGAACAATCTGCTTATTGGCTTCCAGGTCAACCAATGGGAAGCGCAGCTCCATGGCAACAGGCTCTATCACTAGGAGCAACTAGACAAGTTTGGGGGGTGATTCAGATTCCCCCTCCTCGCTCCCCTTCCCCAGCACAAGGTCTGCTGTAGAAAAAGGTTTTCACAGGAAAAAGTGGAGGCGGCGAGGTGCAGAGGGTGCTGCAAATTTGAGGCGTCACAGCCTCCTCAGTTCTCCTGACTACAGCAGCGCAGTGCTCCCTCTGCACTGAGGGTCTTCAGAAAGGCTTTTGTCTTCTCCTTTTCTGCCAGGGCACAGCAGCTGGTGAAATTTTTACTGTATTAAAGTACACCTACCAGATGCAATAAGAGGTTGTAATGAAGGGCTTTGCTAGTAGGACCAACAAAGGCCACACAGCTCCTGAAATACCTCCCTCCCAGGTTCCATTTGGGGTCCCAGTGTCTGCTCTGCAAAATATAAGCTGCCTGCACCAGTGCTGCTGACTGGGGCATCCCAAGCATCCCATGAAAAGTCTGTGGCCTCAGCTTGAAAACAGACATGTAAAGAGCCTTTCAAGCACACTCCCCTTCCCTCCTGTTGGAGAAAACAGCTCCCTGTCAGAGGTACGAGCACCTGGTTCGGTGAGAAAGCCCTGAAACCTTACTCATGAACACTCATAAGCTGCAACTGTCTCAGCCAGTGAAGCCACCTCTCCCAAATTCTCTCCATTGCTTTTTTTTTAATTTTCATTATCAGTTGAAGAGAGGGGTTTATTTTCTCACTACCATACAGTTCCTACAAAACGTAGCAAACAACCAAAACAAAACAGGAGGCCAGATGTATTTGCACAGTGCATGGGCTCCCAGTGCTTAGTCATTGCTTTAAATCCTAATCTCCACCCCCACATTACATCAAAGAGGTAAAATTATGATTCAGATGGAAGGGTTTGACTTCAGGTGGAAAGGGGGGAAATAACCTTATATGAACAAGGAGACAGGAAATGCAGGTGAGACACAAAGCCCTCTAAGCTAATTCTGCAGAATATCAGGATGTCTCCAACAGGCCCCTCCCAAATAATTCCAAGGAGGCTAAGACAACACCAGTTAAATTGCCTTCTTCTACAGCTGAGGAAAGACCCCATATCAAGCTTTACTTCACATTTGCTGAGCAAACGGCTGCAGCAGCTTAAGGTGCTCATGGCCCTCCTGGCTGTTCACATAACACTTGTGCTGTAAGGCAGAGCTCCTATGGGAGAATCCTCCAGAGGAACCCATCTCTGCACCTCAGCAGAGCCACTGCCCACTTGGTTTTGAGGGCCTTGAGCTCAGGGGCGACCGGCTCGTTCCACTGACCGTAACTCCTAGCAAGAGGCCAGTGTCTGCACCAGCTGCAGTGGCCATGGTTTGCCTCTGCATCTCTGGCTGAGTGTCAGAATTGAAGCCTGGAGAAGATACGTAATCCTAGAGCTCTCCTTCATTTAAAACACCTTTAGAAAGGCTGTTTGCTAGTACAGGTGCAGTCAGCCCTGTTAAATTGCACAACAGCCAGTAGGTGTGTCATGGGAAGCATCTGAATTACCATCATGGCAGTAGTTCTGTTAATGTGGTACACGCATGGATTTCATTATGTAGAACATCTCAAACCCAAGACACTTTTGGAGTGGGGGGATCAGTTATTTTGCTACCTCCCTCAATCAATGCAAGCACTAAAATCAGGATAGGTCTCATCTTGCTATTACTGTACTCCAAGAGGGTGACACAACTGGTGTCAGGACTGCCAAAATCATCTTCATGTGACACACGGGCATCAAATGTGCCAGGACAACAAAAGCACATTGGCATCCAAAGAAAGAGAGAAAAAGATACTGCATGCTTCGCCCGTGGGCTTCAAAAAGCCAAACTTTTTAAGAGCCTGCCATTTCCACCTGGGTGCAATTCAGGGTTTCTATCCAGAACACTGCTGTCCCAGCCAAGGCTGGCCTGTTGGAAGGCAGCAGGCAAGACACACACTATCATACCACAGCCTTCCCAGCACCGCCACAGGCTGCACCGTCAATGCTGAAGACTCATACAGCATTCTCCCATGCAGACTGCCACCTCCTCAGGGCAGGTTCACCTCCCTCACCTTTGTGAATCTTAATTCACCAAAATAACAGGCAGGACCACAGTCCTGAGGCAGGCATGGAAGGAGTAGGAATGCAGCAGGGCCTCCCTCGCCAAAGCATCTGGGACCACATCACCCTGGGGGTGGGTAAATATCTACATTACTGCAGTCTGAGAGCTGCTGTTAAGACAACACATCTTGCCTAGACACAATGGAGTAGTTTTCACTGATAATGAGTATTTCAGCAGAAGATAAAACAAAAAGCGTAACTTAAATGAAAACACACGAGGCAGAGCAGCTGTTGTGAAGGCAGCACACAGCAGAGGTAATTGCCTGCCACACACAGACAAGCTCCAGGCAGGAGAAGGGTTCCACCACGAGTTCCTTTGCACCAAACAACCAGGAAAGCGCCGCTTCAACTCAATCCACGGTTGCTTTTCATTTCACCATCAACATGAACACATCTGGGCCTAAGACAGAAACTTCATCAGATCCTGTAAGGTAAGCAAAGCAGTACCCTGGGCAGCACACAGGAGGCAGAAGTCCTTTTAAGAGTGGAAGAGGTGTTCGTTCTTCCCTGCGAGGGCAGGAAACAGAAGATGCTGTTGAACCACGTCTGAAACATGAATGTGTCCAGCCACCTACCCAATGCCTCCACGCACTCTGCAGGGGATTCAGCAGTTTTTAATCTGGCATTTGTTGCACTGAGATCCAGCTTTTTGTGGAAGGAAAAGCTTATGGTAGAACCCTTTGCACTTGTCTCAGGATAGAAAAATTCAAAGCAGAACAATTATTTCCTTCCCCCTCCAGATTCCAGATGTTCCCATTCAAGACAGGTCTTTGCTTCTTGCCCCAAAGGCCACACTGGGTTTTTTTTTGTGCAAATTAAATTGCTAGCTTTCATGTCAGAGGTGGCTGAATTTCAGTAGCAAAGGAGATAACTTCCATTCAGAACAGAGCCCTGATCCTTCAGAATGGGAAAAAGTATCACACCAAGGAAGGATTCCCTACTACAGTTAAGAGGGTACCCCAGGATATCCAGCATGTCCTGCCGCCTCCAGGTATAATGCTTGGAAACATCCTTGCCACATGAAGCAACACAGAGGGGGGAAATGACATGTCAAGAAGTAACACAGATTCTGTTTATTTGCCAGGAATACAAAAGCAGCAATGTCCACTGCTCCAAAGGAAAATAGAATAAACAGAGGAAGAGTGTGTTGGGTTTTTTTCCCCTATACATGAAAACTACTGACTGGGTCCAATATGCCTGATGGGAAACTTCAATGCAGGAGTTGAACGATGCATTCAGAGAATCCAGCTTGACTGCCTGCATATTCAGGTCCTTTCTTTTTACTCCCAAAGCAGCCTATATGATATAAAAGATCAGAGCTCCCACCTCATTTCTGCTGTGAAAAGTTGGCAACACAGAAAGAAGACAATCATAGGATTCAGGCATGCTGGAGATCCCCTGAGCAAGACCATTCAGTCCAGCACCAAAGCCAGAGGCTGTAAAGATCCCCAGATCCCACTGAAAGCATCCTCCCCACCTCAACTAGGCTTACTGCTCGATTTTTGATGCATGTTTCCTTTTTATATGCATTGAGAGGAGAAAATGGTGTGTGGAAGGAGGTATCACATGAAGATGCAAGTGAGCAACCACGACAAATTGTTAGAAATTAGTTTAAAATAATACATCCTTTATTGACCGTTACGGCAGGTGCACTGGAATAGCTTTTACATTCAAGTGACCTGACAAGGAAAACAGAATGGAGTTGTGTTTGCAGTGCCTGCTTAACATCGACAGTGGTGCCTCGTCCCTCTCACCATTGAGGCACCTTCACACCAGCTCTTCGCAAGACCTTTCACTGGCGTTTCAAGCCCTCTAGTGCCCGAGCTGGAAACAACAGGCTCCATCAGCAACCCAGGACATCCCTCACTGCTCTACAGAACTTCGGAGTACAGAAACCTCTTAGGCACTTTGAACTGGATGGGCAAACTGTGCTTACACCTATTTTGGAAAAGGAGACGCAGAGAATTCCTGCTACAGTCATTAGATGCCCACAGCTCCACATACCTCCCAGAAGCTGACAGGTTGGACAGACAGGACAACACCAGGAGAAAGGAACCTACTGCACAAACACCACAGGAGTTTGTTTAAAAGGTCTCTTAGACTGAAGTTCACAGCAATGGCAGCCATCTTCGGTCCTTCTGCTCTCCCCTCTGTTAGCTTAGGGGGATATTATGTGTCTGATGTTAAAAACAAACAAACAAAAAAAACCCAAACAGTGACACTGTTCTCTTTTCCTTTTATTTTGGGAGGTACAGTGAAGCCAAGGGAGAACCCTTTCACCCTTTGTTTACAAAATCTGGGGGAGAAAAAAAAAACGACAACAAACCAGTGAATAGTTAAACAGTGAAAGGATCACAGAAGCCATCAATTTAAGCAGTTCTTGAGAAGGAAGGGCTTACGTTCAGTCCAAACACACTGCTTGTAAATTTTTGTGGACGGTTTCTCTGAGGGTCCCTAGGCAGAAGGGTGGGAGAAAGAAAAGATAAATCTGAGAATCTCCCCGTCAGAGAGTTCCCTTTTCCATTTCTCACCCGTTTTCCCTTCCCCATCATGAGCTATTCCTGTATTCATCTGAAGACCAGGGAACTGCTCCGGTGACGTCAAAGCAGTTTCCCAGCAACAATTATTGAGGGCTGTCCACCACAGGGGTTTCCTGAAAAGCTAGCAAGGAATTATCCACCTACTTTCTACAGTGTCAAGATGCAATAGGACAGCATTGAATAGGAACTTCTGTTAACCCTTCCATGGCTCAGAGGAAAACCCTGACACAGTTCCCACTGATGCATGTCCTAATTCTTTCAGAGAACCCCAAGCAGAATCCCTTCTACCTGAACCCATCCATAATGAAATACCACATCAGGTATGAGACACCTGCAGATATGGAGGTGGCAACCAGGCTCAGGAAAAACGCATGACATGAGAAATAGCTCTTATCCTCTTGCTGGCACACTTCTCTTGTGCCATGCCTGCGCCAGTCAGCAGCATAAGTACAAATATTACAAATCTGGCCGAGAGCGCCAGGGATTCCCAGCCCAGCTCACCATTCCTGAGCTGACCTGCACTGGCAAAGCAGATCCTCAAACTTTACTAATCAGATCCAAAGCATTCCAGCTCCTCCTTGGGAGGAAGCCAAAAAGCAGGGCTGTTATCTATATCTCCCTTTCTGTTTTCAAGGCTGATGCTCCTGTTTCTCACTGTGCTGGCAGGGGATGCTGATCCCCCTAACACACCAAGTAGTCAAGGAGTACACAGCACGTACAAGACACCATGGTTGTTTTCCAGGTGGGATCCAGAAACTGATTTGATCATTGAACAAAGGAGGGAGTGATGATTAAAAGAAAAAAAAAAAAAAAAAATCAACTTCAACTTTTGGCTGCCAGCTGCAAAAGTTGGACTTGATAGTGAAGGGGAAGTCTGAGGAGTGGAAAAGGTATTCCCCTTCCCACTTTCCCACAGCCTTAAGCAAGATGAACTCAGCCTTCACCTGCTGAAGCGCTCACCATTCATTGCAGCAGCTCTTGCTGCTCTTTGCAGATCCTCAAGCCACAGGTGATGCCTCCAGTTTAAATAAGCATTTTAAAGACAACAAAGGGAAATGAAATAGGTCAAATGCACCTGAATGAAGATCCTGCAGTACAGTAACTGGCTAATACCTCAAGCCCCCAAAAAACAGCTCCTAGCACCAAATCTCAAATGAAGGGAGGATTATTTCCAATATCTTGTTTTTTAGGCAAGATGAACATGTGTGAGAAGGAGGTAAAGGCAATCCAAACTCCTGATTCCACTAAAAGCAAACCCAATCCAGTGACAGGTTTAAAATAATTTAAAAATGGGGTTAATATATATGTGAACACAAATATAGTCCTACAGAACACCAAACTGTATAAGCTAACCTGAAAATGTCATATGGCACACAGTCAATTAACTAGTCAACATTTCTCATCAACTAACCAGCTTCAATCAAGTAAATCCTTTATAGTATAATCTGGCAGAAGAGTAGGGAGTATTTTGTCTTTGCAAAATAAACAGAAACTACCCAAGAGCAAGCTGCATAAACACCAAGCTAAGACATGAGAAGAACCCATGAGACTGTCAGAGGGAACTCCTTAATGACATGGAAGAGTACAGTATGCTTATCGGGGATTCCCCTGTCTCCTGTAGGTGCATCCCCAGCATCACAAAAAGAGGAAGGAGAAAGCTAATCTCACACTCTCAAGTCTTAGATGGGATCACAGAGCTACATATTCATTTTAGTACAGTACCATTTTAAATTAACCCCATCGAGCAGCAGAAATCCTGTCACTTACTTACCAGAGATGAATGATGTCAGGCCCCCATCCCTGAAACACTCGCTTGCATTTATACCTACACTGTATTTTGCATGGTGAGGGTATAGGCAGAGGAAAAGAAACATCTCTGCTCAATCTTTCTCAAGCCCCAAATAATTGAAGACTTATTCTAAAAATAAACTCACCGTGGTGGTTTTGCACTCTCAGCAGGTCATCTGTTTCCCAATTTCAGCAGAGACTTCATTGCCACAACCAGTTCAAGAGGAATTTTGCCAAGATAATATTGCTTCTTAGAAGCCCCCGCCAGCTCTCAACCCCGAATAAAACGCTAGCTATCTTTGCTGCTGCTACAGCAAGCTAATTGCTCTGACAAGCAGCTCTGAAGCAAAGCAGAGCCCAGCTGTTCAGAGGGATGTCAGAGAGCTCTGCCAATAGCCACATGCACACCCCCCTCCTGCTCTCATTCAAATACTTCAATGGAACTGCCTCCGCAAGAGCCCTGAGAAGGCTTTAAAGACACAGCATCCTTCCCCTGCCCGGCACTGAAGCAACACAAATTTAAGCGCAGGAGCAAAGAAGAGATATCACAGTAAACATCATCACATTCCAGAAGAATTCAAACATACGGACTACACTTTGCAGAATGCCCTACGTGTGACAAGGTAGGTTTTAGGCAGCCTTTCTTCACTCCTATCATCGTTGCCATCATGTTTCCACGGGTTTGTTAATGGGTTCATTTCAATTTTTTTTTTTTTTTCTTGCTCACTTATTAGTGATTAAATCTGACAGACAGGAAACAAGAAATGCAAATGGCCCTAGAGAGGTTTTAAACCACTTGCTTGCTTAAATTTCCCCCAGAAAGGGGGTTTCCATCCCAGACCTAGCAACTGTACAGGCACACAGGCTGCAGTTGAGTCTCTTCTCCATATACTAAAGCTTACTCCCAAGTGCACAAGGCAGCCTTGCTGAGCAGTCGTGCACAGGCAGACTCTGCGATGGGTCACACAAGCACACTCTGTCCCTCACCAGGCTCAGAAGTTGCTTCTTGTTGGATTACGGAGATCTTCCAATTACAAAACACTGGTCAACGGCAGGTAGGCATCGTTCTTCTGCGCCACCGGTTCCTGCTGGGCAGGAGCTCAGCCCAGGTGAGGTGCAGCCAGAGCTGAAGAGAGTGCACTCTTGCGGGGCCACTTCAAACAGGCTCAGCTCACTCAGCAGCTGGTCTCGAGGAGGCTCCTTGCTACAGCTGAGCTCTGGCAGTGCTGGAGCTGGCAGCAGCGCAAGGGGCAGCAGGGCTCACAGGGTAGCTGTCTAAAGCCAAAAGCTTTGAAGAGAAAGAAGATGAAGATGAGAAGGCAAGATCAGCCTTGGGCTTGCAGAGATGGAGAGGCTGAAGTGAGACAGTTGCAAAAAGGTTATGATACACGGCCTTAACTAACAGCATCCATTGCAAATAGCATAGTGCTGTGCTGGTAAAGCCTCTTCAGGACTTGCCTTTACCACTTTTGCTGTTAATGCAGTTTCTTCTGAATGATCCTCTGCTACAGCCAAAGAAACAGTCCAATAAAGCTTTTAAATAGCAAGGAGACAGACAACAGAAACCTGATATATTTCAGCTCCGTGACAAACTGAGGTTCAAGTTTGTAAAGCAGCCCTGCTCTGCAAAGGACTTAAGTTTAAATTTATGCATGAGCTTCTGTCTTAACCTGCTTCAAAGCTTTCTGAATCAAGCCTGCCGTGCCCATGCAGAAAGAAGGTGGATGCTCCTGGCTAGCTGTCCTCCTCTTCCTGCTGAAGCTGCTGTGATCCTGGCTGCAGTAAACTGCTCCTTGCTTCGGCCCACAGCAGTGTTGGTGTTTGAAGAGGGGGTCCCATGGCTAGAGAACCAGAGAGAAAGGAATGACAGAGGGGCAAGATAGAGACAGACAGGGGGTAGTAAGACAAAAGTTACTTGCAGTGCTATACCAGTGTTTTCAAGTGGAAGGCCACAATTAATTGACTCCCACATTGGCTGAATACAAAGGCTTCGTGGATGTTATATAAGATTTCACCATCAAAAGGTGCAAGAAAGACAGATTCAAAGGATTCAAGTTCCTTTTATGCCTCCCATTTCTGGCCACTTCAAATTCTTTCCTCCCAATTCTGCAAAGAACTGCAAAGAACTTTTAAAATGAAGGTGCCTGTCCAAGGAAATGGAACAATGATCTCCCAAGCTCTTTGAGAAACAGTCACCGCTGTCCGAGCAGTGCAAGCTCGTAGGATGAGGGCCTTCAGCTGAGCTCGTGGGCTCTGCTATGAGAGCTTCTCAGTCTGCTGCACCGTGAGCCCCGAGAGGTAGCAAGCGACTGCATCTGCAAGAGCTCCATGGATTGCTCAGTGGGAAGTCAATCTGGACATTGGTGTCCCCTGGCAGAAAGCACATGCTCAGAGTGACTCCCTGTGGCTGCTGAACCCAGAAAAGCTGCAAGATTCAGACAGAGATGAGGTTAACAACTCAGCATCAGGGTTTTACCCCCTTTTTAACTCGTCTATTTTGGGTTTGTTTATTCCCTCTCACCTAGCACCCAGGCAGGACCCTAGAGTTTCAAACCTGGAGTTGTGAGCCCTGAAGAAGCTCTAGCAGCTACTTTGCAAATGAAGAAGCAACAGAAAGAGACAGGGGAGTTCAGGTCCAGGAGCAGTGCTCCAGCAACGTCTTGCCCAGGATCTTTGCTCCACATAGACAGAGCCTTAAAATCTCCATGAAACCTAGTGAAACTAACAGCTTTATTTTGCTAAGGAGCATCTGTGATCTGCATCAGGTCAACTGTGGGTCCAGAGGAGGGCCACAAAGATACGCAGAGGGCTGGAGCACCTCTCCTATGAAGACAGGCTGAGAGAGTTGGGGTTGTTCAGCCTGGAGAAGAGAAGACTCTGGAGAGACCTTATAGCAGCTTTCCAGTATCTGAAAGGTGCCTACAAGAAGGCTGGAAAGGGACTTTTTACAAGGGCATGTAGTGATAGGATGAGGGGTAATGGCTTCCAACTGGAAGAGGGGATATTTAGAATAGATATTAGGAAAAAAAATTTTTCACTATGAGGGTGGTGAGACACTGAAACAAATTGCCCAGAGAAGCTGCGGCTGCCCTATCACTGGAGGTGTTCAAGGTCAGGTTAGACAGGGCTTTGAGCAACTTTGTCTAGTGGAAGGTGTCCCTGCCCACCTGCCCATGGCAGGGGGGTTGCAACCTGATGATCTTTAAGGTGCCTTCCAACCTAAACCATTCTATGACTCAGGATCATTAAGGACAGTTGCTGACACTCCAGAGCCCTGCAGTGGCAAGTTTAGTACTACAAAAGGAGGGAACTTTCAATGCTGTTCTCCCCTTCTACCGAGTCATCCTGTTTTCAAAGAAGCCCAGTCGGCAGAGCATGTTAAGCAAACAAGAACATACAATCAGCTTCTGTTGAAACCCCACTGTCAGTTCTTAACATTGACATTAAAGCAGAAAGAAAAGAAGCTCCATAACCTGAGCCTGCAAACCTGATCTCTTTTTCACTGAAAGGGTTATTAAACATTGGAATAGGCTGCCCAGAGAGGTGGTGGATTCACCATCCCTGGAGGTGTTTAAGAAAAAGGTAGATGAGGTGCTTAGGGACATGGTTTAGAAGTGGTGGTGTTTTTATCAGGGTAGGTTAATGGTTGGACTTGATGATCTTGAAGGTCCCTTCCAACCTCGCTAATTCTGTGATTCTATGATTCTAGCACTTAGATGCCAGGCCGATGTCTCAGCAAGGACAGATTTCTGAAAGAGAAAGCCCTCCAGCCCTAGGACACCTGCCCTAGACAGCACAGATGCAGCCTCCTGTGGGCATGTCCAGCTCTTTCAAAAAAGACTGCCCATTATCACGATGAGTCGGCAACATTCCATCTTCACAAAGCGCATGTATGTGAGAGGATTTCCTAAGTTGCATCTTTCCCCTTAGATGGGGAGACAGTAAATCCTGGGTGGGAGGAGGAGGAAGAGGAGTAAGAGAAGGAAGAGTGAGCCAGCCCCACCAGCAGCCTGGACAAAGCCCTGCAGAGAGGGCTTCTGCCTTTCACACCTGAGAGCCATTTGCTTAGGTATCGCATGTGCATGTGTGTGCATGCATGCACACGATGGAACTAGGTCAGTGAAAGCGGGGCACAGAAAAGATGCAGCAGCTCTAGGTATTGTCTGTGCTCCCAGCTTGCAGGGAAGCTGCCTGTGCTTAACACGGTAATACCACAGAACAAAGAAAGAAAAAAAGCAACAAGACACGTTCCCTCCCTCCCTGGCAGAGACGTATATCAAATGAACCTAGGCTCTAATTTGTCCAGCCCAGCTTCTGTTGAGAGAAGACATGTCAATTAGGTAGTGGACATAACCCCACCACAAGGGGAAAATAGTCGAAGACTTGTGCACCAAACTGGTGGGATGGCACTGGTGCAAACCCCCACCATCAGCCCAGGACAGGGCTCCCCCATGTGATACACGTGTACCAGGCAGCCTGCACCAGACACCTACAGCAGCTGGAAAGGGAGAAGAGCATCACCAATGGACTTAAATGTATTCATTTACCCACCCAGAGCAGAAAACTCACTCTCCCATTAGAAAAGGGGAAAAACCCACACAAAAAAGCCCGGGACAGACTCCTCGTTGCAGGCATGTCAAACACCAGTGCTCACTTCTGCCAGCCTCAGCCACCACAGCACCATGGGGACAAGGGAGAGAAAGCAATCCCCAAGCAGTTGGAGAACTATCACGGACTGTTCTTTGGGTTGGAACTGACCTTGCTCATTGCATCCAGCAGCAGGCTACAAGCTATCATTAATTATTAAAGTGCATAGGTAGAAACACACTCTCCAGACACCGTACACTTCCAAGGACTTCATGAGCATGCAGACTGTAGGAGAGATTTGGAGAGCCGGCTGCCTAATGTGACTCAACTGCAGGGTGCTGCTAGGTTATGCCAGGCATCTGAGCTAAGGGATCAGCTGGGTCAAGGAACACTTCTAGGCGGACCCTATAATAACCACCACACATGGCAAGCCAAAGATCTTTCATAAGTCCTCCAGGCCACAGGCTTGTTTTGTTTTGCAAGAGTGTGTACGCAGCAGAAAGACTTCTTTGTGTTTGGAGTCACAAAGTGGGAAGGATGAGAACTACAGCATATTCCTGGTGGGAGCTACCTTCTCTAACATGTGCCACGAAAACAGCTCCATGAACATCCAGAACCAGAGCAGGCACCCATGGAAAAGCTGAAAGAAGGAGACCAGCAGAAGCCCCACAGCTGGCACTGAAGAAAGGATGTTCTCGTCTTACTCATCCTTTTCCATGGGGCACACAAATGGAAGAGAGGGAGAACAGCCAGGATTGCTCATTGAGACTATGACCACCTGAAACACCTCTCCACTTAAGTCCTACAACGAGCATGCTTTACTTATCAGGACCAAGGTCTCCTCAGAAGAGGTCACAATAAAAGAACAAGGTGTAGATTGAAGGGGAAACAAAAAAAAAAAAAAGTACCCGCATAGTGCAGACTCCACTCTCAAAAGTCACAAGTCAGTAAGTCATGAGGAAGATGGCATTCTAGAGAGGACAGAGAAACCCGGGCCATCAAGAACTCTGTCTAAATTGCTTCTACTACCAGAAAAGAGACAAATGTGTCTTATGCCCAAAGAAGCAAGATCCAAGAGTCAAGCTCTGACCCGTCCCGTCCTCAGCTCACCCTGCTCCTGGGAATCAGTGTCACTCCAACTGCTGCATGAACACACACAAAGTAAAGGCACCTGCTACTCTTTACACACCCAGGACCTAAAACCAATGTGAGGACAGGGGTGGAGTGGGGCTCCTGAAGCTATGAGAAATGATACAAGAACCCTTGAAGAAGCTTACTTGGCCTAAGAGAGAAGAATTCAGAAATTAGATTGTAAGGCAGAATTAGTACTTCACTTCGAAGCCTAGCAGAAAAAGAGCACACTGCCCTAGATTTGGGTTTCATTAGACTAAAGCATTTAGCTTAGCAGTAATCACAGTTGCATTTTCACAGCGCACTGCAGAACATCACACCGGTCGGCTGCTCAAAGCCATAGTGCTCACAGCAAGCTGCATCTACTGCACTTTGGCATTTAAAAAACACACACTGCCCAGTCCCTCGCTCAACTATTACTGGCACCACCTCGCCCTCTAAATTCTACCCTCTTCAGTCCTCCCCCCACTTTATGCCAAGGACGTAAAGGCACAGTAAACCTCATGTCACTAATGAGTCAGCACGCAGAAAAGTGCACATTAGCTCCACGCCAGCAAGACGTCCCCAGTGTGGGAGCTCAACACAGTACCGAGTGAATTTTCTAGTCGCAGACATTTCTGGACTGACTCTGCGAGGGGAGGCAGGCGGAGCTGTGCCTCTGCTCTCCCTGCACCCTCCCTTAGCGGGAAAGCCATGGGGCAGCTCCTTCCTCCAGCCAGACCTGTCCCTTGCCCCGTGTGACTGAGAGGACAGCAGTCTCTCCACTCCATTATGAAGGAAGCGCAGCAGCAGCAGGGATGCAGAGTAGCTAAACCCATCAGCTCAGAGGGACAAAACAAACAAAGGCAAAAGAATATAGCAGAGCCAGAAGGCGGCTGGGGGGGGAGAAAGGGGTAGCAGGATAAATTATAAATGCTGAGAGACACTCAAGGAAGAGTGGGGAAGGGGCAAATTAAGTTTAGTGAGTAGCAGGAAAAACCCTTCAGAGACGAAATGTTTCACCCACCCACTCCTTTTAAAGGCTGTCCTGCCATCTCTGATGGGTGAGGGTGCATGCACTGGACATGGCAGGAAGGAACAGAGAAGGGTTTAAAATTTAAAAGAAATTATCATTTTCTACTCAGTAAAAATTAATCACACCCCCCACCAAGGAGCTTCGAGTCAACCTCAGCCATGCCCACAGCCTCTGACGCTGTCTTCTCCTCTGCAGGTGCATGCACACACACGTGCATGGTGGTGTATTCTTCCTAGGCTGAAGCCAGGTTCCAGGCAGTAAAAAAAAAATAAAATATTATTTTCTTTTTTAAAAAGGGACGTTCCATTCAAATCTGGCTCAGCTGAGGATGTGTTATCATGGCAACCATCTGCTCTCTGTCTGCCCCAGCAATGAGAGTATTAAATACACACAGATCTGAATGATCCTGCACTGGCACAGGCTGCGACCAAGCCCCACCATCCCCTCCAGCCCCTCTGCAAGCCGAGGCTAGCATGATTTGACATGAACCAAATCTGTCAATGGCTCAAGACAGACACGTGGGCAATAATGAGCAGTGGAAAAAACGTAGCACACTCCATTCAGCTCCAAACACTGATAAATAATTCAGGAAGAGAAATGCCGCAATACAGAGCACAGCACGGTTTAAAAATAGAACACGCACTGATGCCAGAGGAATGGGGAAGAGAGAAAAGCAGAGAGGTGGCATGAACTAAAGCATATGTGTCAAACCGGGCAGCTCGAGGGTGCTGCAGCAACCTGGCTCGACATATTGATCCTGGCAGATGTTTATTTGCTTACCCTTTAAATTGGGAATCCAAAAGAATTATTATTATGAACATGGCAACAGCAAGGCATACACCCCAAAAAATAGAAACAGCTTCCACGCTGAAGAGCTTGCAGGAGGTACGTGGGTGGGAGTATGTCCAGCGAGCGTGTACCTGCCCACCCTCCCTGCGCGTGCAGCAGTGACTCTGCAGCAGGATGGGCACCCGCCGCCTGGTGCCCAGGGTCAGGTACAGTCCATTACCTGTGTGGCCCGCTCAGGCGGAGAGCACACAAAAAGCTCAGATAATGGAGGCTGAGCTTTGAGAACTTATTTGGTACAACCTCTTTTCTATTGGGGGGGTGAAGGTGAAACGAGTGCCGACTGTTTCTGATGGAAAAGTTCAAGCCTTTTTCTCTATTCAGCTGTTCTCTTCAAATCCACCTGCCATAAATTCAGACACTTCCACTTATCATTTGTAACATTGGTTGCTGGCCAACTGTCCCAACATCTATATCCAACAAAATATATGTAACACACAAAAATATATAAATACACTGTACAAGCAACACCATCACCACCCTGTTAGGCAACAAACACAAACAGCTCAGAAAATCCTTCCCTCTGGATTCCATTGCCCTTCCTGCATTAATAACTGCATGTTAAAAAAAAAAATACAATGACAACAAACTTTGTGCAAACCTAAAACATTCAATTGTCTGAACAAGTCTGCAATATAGCTGTCACCTGTATTTTCCTGGTGGGAATTAGGATGCAGCAGAAGTGATGTAAGTAAGGTTAGAAAGGTCATTATCAGACCCAAGAATTTCTCCTTTCAGCTGCAGAGCCCAACACATTTCACATTTAGTATTAATAATGAAGCAGCTTCAGTCACAAATACAGCCCCTTTATCTCAGTTTGCCATTGGGCTGCTCTAAAGAAAAAGATGGTCTTTCCAGGTTTTGCAGAACCTGTGAAAATACTTTAACAGATGGCTGCTTTTTTCCCTCCTCGCAGTTTCAAAAAATAACACCAGAACGACACCAATCTCTCCCTGCATCCTCGTGAAGAATGATTCCAATTCCCCCAGTAGTTGCAAGGCAGGAGACTGCCACTAATAAGAAAATAGAGAGTAAATTTTTTATAAGGAAAAATAAAATACTATCATGTACAGTTAATTCAAAACCTCATAAATCTGTACACAGAAGCAGCTTTCCATAAATACTTTGGGTTTCCCCCCCCAATATAAAAAAAATTATTGAAGAAGGGAGGGAATAAAAAAAAAAAAAAAGAAAGTAAAAGGCCACTGGAAGTTCAACAGACAGATCTGGTACCTGCTTGTACAGAACCTGAAGAGGTACTCATAAACAAGTGGCTACTTTGGTTTCAGCAAAGATCTCCCAAAATGTATTTTGCCCTAAATTTGAGCAAAGGTGAACAAAACTGTGTTACTCCATCTTAATCACTGGAGCACTGCAAGGCAACATCCATCTGCTTCTCTGAAGGGCAATTTTAATGGAAATCTTGCCTAAAACAGAGTATGTTGCCTTCCTGCATTTTCATGTGGTCCTGTTACCTTATCGAGTACTGATGTAGTTTTACATGATCACATTCAACCTGAAATGTGAACTGCTGTTCAGAAGATGCTGAAAAGAGGCTTTAAAATGAGAGGAAAAAGAAACACAAACTTGTGCTATAGCTGAAAAGCCCATGCTTCAACCGACCAGCTTCTCTGGGAAGGAGGCTCCCGAGGGAGCCAAGAGGAGGAATGAGCACCGGGCACCCTGCAGAGCCTCCTGCTTTCTGCAGCTGCAGGAGCCGGGAGGAGCCAGTGTCACTGCAGAACACACACCAGCATTTACAAAGCAAACCCACAACTGCCACATTAGGTCTAATTTTAGGATTTTCCCTGCCTTGCCTCAAAGTTGATGCTTTCCCAGTCCTATTTACATGCTCTACAGGCAGGGGTCACACACTGGCTGGTGTCAGCTTGTTACCAGACACTGTCAAGTAAAGAGAAGTCGCACGCCTGGCACTGCATGGCCGTGAGTTATCCACAGAGTCAGTGATACCGTCTTACAATCGGTTGCTATTTCTGGAAAGCATGTAATATTACTGTACAGCACTAAAGGAAGATGTAATAGAAGTAGTCAAACCACTGTCTTGGGACGTAGTGATTTTATACACATTATCAGAATTGCAGTTACAAAAAAAAAATAAATCTCCCAATAGCCTCAGAATTTCTCCCACCCCCCCTCCTGCACCCCCCATGCAGAGTTTTCCTGGGTTAATTTTAGACAACAATATTGCTCAAGGGTTTCTCTCTGCAATAACCAACCACACTATTCCTGAACAAGTTGTTACAAAGATGCTGCTTCTCCAAAATCACTCTGCATTTTAGTAGTCCACCGGATACAAACCTAAAATTATCATAGAGAATAAGCTTAAGAAACAGACTGTGGCTTATGGAGGCAGAGGGCATGACAGTGCTATAGATTTCAGTTCTGGCAAGCTTTTAACTCCAGGCACACGCTATGCCTGTATTGAAGGCTCCTTAGCCAAGGCTGACTCGATCAGCTAGGGACATGCTGTTATCGGGATACTTTCGGGGGGTTGGGGGTGGGTGATGATGATAAAATAAAATAACAATATAATCAAGGCATATACAATTGTGCTGACCTAATTTGCGTGCATCTCTTACTTGCCCAACTAACATTTCAACACAGCAGCAGCAGCCACTGTGAGGGTACTCCGACAGAAGTTAAAACCTCAAAAAAAGCCTTAAAGCCTTATAAGTGACCAGATAAAAGAGAACCTATTAATGCTCCCACTAGTGGCAAGACAGAATCCTGAGATCGATCCTGAGCACAGAATCCATCCACAAGATATTGATAATGAAGACGCCAGGCTCACCAGTTCTGCTGATCACTGAAGAGTTGATTTTTCATGTTGGTACAACCCGCAGCATAGAGTCAGGTACAGGCCAGCGGTTTCCTTACCCAAGTAGCTTGTTCCCATAAGCAGCAGCTGGATCAGACAAAGCACATTTGTACCAATGCAAACACAGCATCAGGCAAGAGGGCAGAATTGCTTTCACTGTACCAGCGCAGCAAAGTCACACTGCTCAGGCTGCTCAAATCCCACAGATACACCACGTGTGTAAAAGTTGAGAGTTGTGCTAGTATCACTTTCGCAGTCCGGAGGAGCTGTGTGCTGGCGGGACCACGTCTGAAATGCACTCACCACAGAGGGTTTCAGGTACATCCAGCCACTGCGACCCAGCAGACTGCTTCTGTACACCTCATGTCCCTCTTTAAAGGAAGCCAAACAATCACAGTCCCAGCCTTGGTCTGAAACTGATCTGGAGGAGACACCGGGAAGGGCAGCCCCCCTGCTTTTGGGCCACTGGAATCTTAAAGAGAGAAAGCAGTTTCGAGGTTGGACCAACTGCATGCAGTTGCGGAGGCAGAAGACAAGCACCTCTCTGCATTCTCCCCATGTTCTGGGTCTTCATTCACTTTTCCGTCTACACTCTCCCCTTTCCCTCCCAAGGTCAAATCACAACAGAAGGATTGGGCTCAAAGCATCTGTTCATTTTGGTTTGGGCATGGGGAAGCAGGCAGGACAGGATCCTATTTCCCAATAGATAGTATGCCTAAAGCCCCCCAAAAGAGGTCAGTTTCTGAGATACAGCAAACACCTTCTGTAATAAAGTGGCACTGGTGTCTAAACTCAGCTCAGGATAAATGAGATTCTCAAAGAAAAGGATGTCAAAGCAATATAAAAATTTTAAAACTTCATTAAAAAAATACAAGCGAGCTGCTATAAAGAGTAGGCTGCATCTGCCCACACTCAATAATCATCACCAAAATTCACTGGGAGGCAGCAGTGACTCAGCCTGCAGTACACAAAGACAGCTTGTGCTCCCAATACATAATGAAACTGGGCTTTATACAGAATCATAAATCCGCATGCACCCCATTGACAACACACATGCAGGGGAATCCCGGCACTGACAGACGGGGGGGGAATCGTTAGCTCTTCTTGCTGCTGCCCACACTCAGACACACAAACGTCTCTGCAGAAGCACACCTCACCTTTGCCTCGATCCAGGAAGTAGGTCGTGCTGTCTTCCAGCTGGGTTTACGAGCACTCAGAAATCAAGAGAAGGTTCAAAAAAAGATGGAGGAGAGCATGATATATTTGAAGGGGGAGGGAAACTAACTATGGTCCTCAGCTACATCCCACTAGCCTTTCAAATGTCACCTCCAGCTTTAAAAAAAAAAAAAAAAAAAAAAAGGAAAAAAGAGAGAGAGCGAAATCCATGCATGGTTTTATTAAATTGCTCCATTGTGTGACTGGATTAATCATACTTCCAGTAAAAACCTTAAGGTATACAATTACTGCAGTTCACTTTCTGCCCAACAGCCACAAGAAACACAGGGCTTTCTTACGAGTTGTACTGTTTGCTCCCATGCTCATGCTGTCACATCACTTAAAAAAATACATTGCTCAGGGACGCTTTCTGTGCTGGCCTCAAGAACGACTCCTTCATTCAGGCATCCTCAGCCTTTTTCTCAGGCTAACTCCTATCAAAATGGACACAGAAGGCCACTCAGCAAATGAAAATAAACCTGTCCTGTGGAATCAGGACTTTAGGAGCACAACACATTTGAGATAAACCCTTCTACCTGTTCACAGCAGGGCACTGGCCTGTGAGCCAGGAAAGCGCAGGATTCCTGGGTTCTTACCCTAGCTTAGCTCTGCCTTTTGATGCTATCTCAGCCAAACAATTTACTCTCCCTGTTCTTCAGATCATCCACCTGTAAAAGAGGGATTACATGCATCTACTCACAGTGGGGTAGAAAGGATTAATATATTAGTGCTGCAAACCCCCCTTCTAAATCCCTCAACGTACAGTCGTGGGCAGGGACAGGATGGGACATAGCTTTATTATTTGCCCCTGCTACGGCACTCACAGGGAAGGCCTCCCTGAACTTTGCAATGTTCCTCATTCTATGTCCCAATGCTTCTCCAGGCAGCTCTGGCTACCAAAGCTCCTCGGATCTCTACAGGCTTCATGCAGCCTTGTGCTCCAGAACTGGGAACACACAGGCCGGAGGAGCTGCTGTGAAGAAACAGGCTTCACTCTGGATTGCCCACACATAAGTTTTACTTCATACAAGAGAGTGGGTATACACCCTCTACTCACATTTTTTTCCCCCCATATAAGCACACTCCATATGAAGTCACTTAACTTTAAGTGCTGACACTGTGAGAGAGACAGAGAGAAGATCTAAGCCTTCAGTAAAAGCCCTCTCCCTCATGGCTGCCTCATTGATTCTCGTGTGGGAGGTACCCTCCTGTTCTGAGCACACCTAGTGCCTGTGCTGCCAGAACTTGGTTACGCACCTTGAGCTTCCAGTCTCTTCTGAGTTGCAAAGCCAAGCAGACTCAGCAGAACTTGCTGCCACACAGCTGCTCAGCAAACCCCAACAAGCTTTTTGTCCTCATTTCTGTTTTTCCCACCTGAAGCCACCTGGTGCCACCATTCCAGTTCCAGGGATGGCTGTATTTTTAAAGACAGGTCTAAAGCAGCAGCTAAAAGAGTTGGGGGAGAGAGTTTCTAAAGCTAAGTGGGTGATCTGGAAAGGATCTCCCTCCTCCAGCGGGGTCCTGGCCTCACCACAGCACTGCCACATCCCGTTCATTTTGCCCACCATGCTCCATGTTCTGCCAGTACTTCCTGACATTATATTTCTCCAAATGGATGTATGCCAGAAGATTTATGAAGTGATGGATATAATCCTGCGGCATCTGTAGCAGCGACAGAGTCTGTGCAAGTGCTCACTGTAAGTAGTAACTTTGGTTATATTTTTCCAAAAGTGTTAGTCTAGCCTAAATGCAAATAAGAGCCTTCCCTAGGACTCAGGGACTGATCAGGGCAGCCAGTGGGATTCCCAAAAAGTTTTCAAGAAGATTCAGAGTTAGTCACCTTTTACATGCAGGAAGATCTCCGAGGTCTTTGTTTCCAAGCGAGGCCAAGGTGCCAAATTCAAATTCAGCATCCACTGAAAGTGGGTTTGGGTTGCTTCTGAAGATGTTACCCATTAACAGTAAATTTTGGTAAACAGTAAATTTCCATTATCAGACTAAGAAGAGCCTTCCAGTACTCACAGTCCAACTCACAACTAGGCACCCTCTGCTTATACAGCCCCTTTCCCTGCCCAGTCGCAAAGCTTCCCTTCCCCCTTCCCCAATCCCAGAGCAATTTCTCCTGGAGGAGAACTATTTTGTCACACCCACTGTTCAGACTGCCAGAATATCGTGGCCACACACTGAACAAAGTTTAGGATGCAGACTCCCGTTCCCTTTCTAAACACTAGTAATATTCCTCCATTTTATAAAGAGATAATAATAATCAAATCAATAAGGCAACAAAAAAGGGCAGAAAGCTGGAGTGCTACAATCCAACCACATACTGACGGCCGACCTCGCATGTTCAGCAGGCCACTGGGATCGCCCAGAGGTCTGACAGCAGCATGGCTCCACACCTACTGCTCACAGACAAGGAAGGGGAGGCAGGAAGGCCCAAGCTGTAAAGTTCTTGTGACATGATTCATAAGGAAGACATTACATTGAGTCATCAATTCAACCTGTCGCCTGAAACAACCTGCTGGGAAGGCTGCACTGGGAAACAGACACATACATACATTGTTCTGCTTTTGTGTTGAACTTGGATTTAATAAAACCAGTTGGGCAGCAGACACAAAAGCTTATTGGAGGCTACCTCACTCTACTGGACACTATCTGCCTGGACTCTCGCTAAAGTCTCCAGAGATCTGCTTTGCCACAGCTCTACTTGGGCTACGTTTATGGAACAGTTGAAAAGCATGCAGTCCATTCAGATATCTGCACTTTCACGTTGCCAGGCAGCTATTTTCTCAGTGATCCTGAAGCAGTTATCCAGAAAGAAGAAATAAACAGGATATATACTAGATCACTGATGGATCTAAGCATTAAGGAACCGAATTAGAAGACCCTTCAGGAACTTGGATGGGTCTCTGCAGTGGTCCCAGAGCGGTTGGGGAAAACAACAGTGTTTGGGACGTTGTAACTACCGTTCCACAACACTGAGTGAGTAGCAGTGCCTCTTTTGCCAGCACTTTTGCACATTAAGCAAGTCAAATGTATTTTGAGTGCCTGATGACTGCTGACCATAGAGGTGATAGTAACTCTCTTCACTGGTTTTCCATAGAGTCACCATCCTTGGTCTTCAGAGCTGGCGTACCTTTATGGACAGCGATACAGAGCAAAACGTCTTGCTAGAGGAAGTTAATAGGTGGCACTAATTACCTCTAAATCACAGCCAAATCATCCCACAGTTAAGCCAGAGAACAAGCCTTTAGGCATTAAAAAAAGAGACATTGCAAACACCCTTATTCACCTTATGTGCTGGGAATAATCAGCTAGAATTAAAAAGAAATGCACTGACATAAACCCAGTTGCTTGCTGGAAACAAAGGCTGCCTGGTCATCCACAATCTTTCTGTATTCCATTGCAAAGAGGAAGATACCCCACAAATTACATCAGCTTTAAATTTCTTTCCACCACCATGCATTCTCCCCAGAGCAATGTTCTCTAGCAGGAGTGAGCAGACCATGCCACCACCAGCTGGAGGCGCCAAGATGGTGCATGCATCTATGAAGTCCATAAAAACCCAGCATCCAAACACAAAGCACCTAGATACCCAGGGCTTTCAGCACCACTGCAATAAACTACAAACATACAGCAACAAAATAATCCAATCACTCTAAATAGAGCAGTACCTGTTTTGCAAGCATTAACTTACAGAAATTTGCACTTTAAAAACCAGCAATGTTCATGTGAAAAAAGCCACTAGAGAGGCAAAGTCAGCCTTTCAGTCATATCTGGCAGCAGGAGGAGGAAGCCTCAACAACAGTTCATTGAGGCAGAGGTGGTGATTGAGGGTCAGGACTGGGTGAGCTTTTCAAGCCCAGTCACTTCCATGCCATACTACGAGCTCCTTAACAGTATGGAAGTGTTACACCTCATCGATTCCCAGGGCAACTGCTGTTCCTAAGGAACCAAGATCCTTAGATGAAAGAAACCGGGAGAAGGACAATGGGTTATTATTAGAAACTAGTACTGACATCAGCTGGAAACAGCATCCAAAGCCAAAACTATTCTACCCATTTAAGGCTGATGCTTTAGCCTTAGTTAGTGAGATGCAAATGTAGCATCAGCTGAAGTGCCGCCTTCCCTTGCCACAGACCCAAGAAGCATTGATGAGCATTGCCATTTACTTCTCTGACCTCTCCAAGTTTTTAAGATACACCACCACCTACAGTTGCAGCTGTACGCACTTCCAAATTGCACAACTAAAAAAAGATTCAGACCATGGTAAAAGTTAAATTCACTTGTCCCACAGGGCTCCCAACATTGCGCTCTCCTGTCAGGGCTATGTCAATGAGCAAAGAAATACAAATGTCTTCTCCCTTTTATTCATTTTAGGGGCTGAAGAACAAGTAACAAGTTTTTTTGAGCCTGCAGTCATGGTGAGCAGTTCATCATAATTTCAACAGGCAACAAGTCATTTTGATGTGGGTTTCAGTCTCTGCTGGGGCCTTTGGATCAGGCCACAAAAGTATGTTCATGAAGAATTTAAGGCAAGAAACACAACTCAGCACAGGCATGCAGAGGAAGTACCAGAGGCAGAGACTATTGGCAAGACCATTTTATTAAGAGTTTATCTTTAGCCAAACAATAGCCCTTTGAAAAGTCTTCAGCACTCAGGTGCCAAGCAGCATTCCTTGCCTCTTGCTGCACCATTACACTGGACTCCCTGCTCCAAATTGCTCAGAAAATAGTGGTTTGTTGCTGGGCAACCCCAAAAGCTGCTGTGCTTGAGGAGTGATTGAGGTGGGTGAAAAGGCAGCTCCAAAACCTATTCTGAAAGTTTTGATACATATCCTGCTGTACAGCCTCTATGGCAGCCACCTCCTCCTTAAAAAACAACAACAACAACAAAAAAAAAAAAAAAAAACAAAAAACAAAAAACCACCAAACAAAAAAAAAACAAAACAAAACAAGTTCTTAAAATGAGTACTGACCTAGTTGAAGTTTTCTATTAAACAATATAATGAGATGAAGTACACTGCATACATGCATATACAAGCTCACAAACATCAGTGCTGGGACTACCTGCACGCATTCTTCACACTTTTCATACAACTCTGCCCATTTAGCTACGAAAGCACTCTCTGTTCCTCCACCTGATTCCTCACCTGATTCATAATTCTGAATTATGCAATGACAAAATTACTTATAGTTAACACTTCTCCAATACACTAATTCTTTTCTTCATCCATCAGCATCTACCATACGAAGGAAGACAAGAAATAGAAGTTAAAACAGATAGATTGGTACCCTAGAAGACAGTGGGGGAAATCCAGACTCCACTGTAATCAGAGAAAGCTTTGGCTCACACATAGCATTTACAAATAATTGGAGCGTAGAGTGGTGGAGGTGAAGGCAACACCTGGAGACAGGCTGAGAGAGCTGGGGTTGTTCAGCCTGGAAAAGAGAAGGCTCCAGGAAGACGTTATTGAGGCCTTTCAATAATTAAAGGGGGCTTACAAGAAAGATGGAGAAAGGCTTTTATCCTGTCACTACAGGCCATGGTAAAGAGTTTTAAACTGAAAAAGAGCAGATTTAGACTGGATATAAGAAATTTTATTACAATGAGGCTGGTGAGGTACTGGCCCAGGTTGCCCAGAGAAGCTGTGGATGCCCCATCCCTGGAAGTATTCAAAGTCAGACTGGATGGGGCTTTGAGCAACCTGATCTAGTGAAAGATCTTACATTTAGGAACACAAATTAAATTTAGGAACACAACCGGCATCACTCCTTGTCGTGGTTTGGCCTCAGCCAGCAGCAAAGACCCACGCAGCTGCTCACTCGACTCCCACAGCCGTGGGAAAAATCGGCAGAAAAAGGCAAAACTCGGTTGAAACAGTGTAATTTAACAGAACAGCCAAAGGGCAGAAGAAAGAAAAACAATAACACCGATACAGGAGTATAAGGACGAGATTACAGTACCGCCGCGCACCGACCGGCCCCGCACCGCCGCAGCCCGCCCCCGAGTGGCGACTGTCCGTCCCGTCCCGTGCCCCCCGCCCCCCGGCTAGCTCCTCTTATAGCTGGGCATAGGTCACATGGTATGGAATACCTGCCTCCCCTGCCGGCTCCTTGGGGAAATTAACCCCATCCTTGCTGGAACCAGGACACTCCTATAAGGGGAACTTGATGCATCTGCGCTCCGACGAGGGGATAGGATATCACAGGCAAAACAAGAGGTATTGCAGAACAGCTGGAAGAAGGGATTTGACACAGACATTCTCCACTGCTGATCCGCAGGCCAGCACTGAACAAGAGGGTCTGCTTCTCCCACAGCCAATTCCTTGCCATCAGTATAGCAGTTCCCTTCCCCTTCAGTTCAGTTGACCAGACCCCTCTATTCCTTCCAACTCCTTTTAGAACCTGCTACAGACAACCCGTGACAACTACAACAGGGGCAGGCAAAAACAACAAACACTTCTCCAATTTCTGTGAAACTCAGCAATGCTGCCACCCCTTCTTCCAACACTGACTACTCCAGGCAATAACAGAAACTCAGGTCCATATGCAACAGTTTCCCAGCCACAGAGAGAGTGGCTGCACATAGTTTGGTAAGTTCTCTGGGACTTGCTTCCTTACACATCCATCTTATTTGAGAAGGTGCTAGCGTACTCCCAGGCCTTAGCTTTTACTTATCTAGAACAAGACATGCAAAGTTGCAATGGTTTAGGTCAAGGGACAACGTAACACCTAGTATTAATCAAGTCAGTGCAGCTTTGGACATATATAGTACACCACTCTAAACCTTTGTTTGCTGGGTTCAGCTCATACCTGTCACAGAAGCCAAAAAAACATACACAGCACCATGCTATTTAAACCAGCTACATCATGTTTCTAAGTTAGATGCGATGGAGGGTAGTACAGTCAAAACACCCTGGTGCTGCTCTCAGCCACAAGGAAAACTCAAGAACCTAAGCCCACCACAACCAATTCAAAATATCCACCTAGCAGTGAGTCTGTAGGGAGCCTGAAGCAACCGTTTAGACAGAGAAAGAAATACTGTATTTGCCCCAATAAGGGATTAACTTCACTGCCAGCATAGTACATACTTCTGCACACCACACAGCAGGCTGCTGAGTAATGCCCTAGGTAATGCTGGAACCAGAAAAACAGAGCTAGTTTTATGCAAGTGCAGTGCCTGGGTAAATCAGATTGTGTCTGGGACCTCAAGAAGCACCACTGCATCAGTGGTACATGGACAGATCAGCTTCCTCCACCATCTCAGCAAGAGACGATCCACAGCTATCTAAGAAATTCTAACATTGCAACTCATAATGTAAGAGGCCAGAGTCTGCTATAAGATGCATTATGCTTTGGCAAGCTGAACAGCTAGATTTAAAAGCATCTTCTTCTTCCAGCCCAGTGACTAGTAACCTGAGAGACTGCAGATCCTGTCCCAAAACAGCAACAAACGACGAAGATACCTGAGAAGAAATCAGAGAACTAACTAGTTCCTTTAATTTCACTCTGCTGAGTGCATTACCAGCCTAGAGACTTGACACACACACACACACACACCCCCCCCCCAGGTCAGATGGCTGCAGCTCAAAGCAGCACTTGACTGACTAAACATTATCTGAACAGAGAGCAATACATCTACATCACAGAAGATAACTTCTCAGTGTTGATCCTAGGAAGATGTAAGTAAATAAAGCTACTACCACTCAGCCAAAGAGAACGAGGACAGGGATACGAACCATTGCCTGATATTGTTAAATCACTCCAGGTTTCATCTTGTTCATGCTATGCAGGTAGCTCAAACTGTCCCTTAGGAATTACTCAGCAAAAACTGCAATGCTTGGTAACTAAGGGGTCAATTTGCTCCATATCCTACTCACCTCTAGGGCACCAGTGCCCATGCATGAGCAGGGGGAGAGATAAGAGAATAGACCATATCCAAGTGATGTTTCTCCTTCACAACTGGCAGGAGTTGATTTGGGAGTCTTAATCCAGCTCCTCAAAAGCCAGGCAGCTGTCTCCAGCAAAGCATCATCATTGCAAACAACCTGTTGAGATCCATCCTCATTTGTGCAATCCCCGGAGTCTGGAGTAATGGGTTACTATCCAGTGAAGCTGCCATCAAACATCACTCTTTGCCATCTTGGTGGACAGAGAAGAAGAAAATTAGTCTAATTTCTTTCCTCATCATCTAGTTTGTTCCATTAAAGACACAACAAAACACTTGTATTTGTAAATACACTCACATACACTGGATTAAGTTTCCGAAGTTTTCTATGCAGATACAATCTGTCCTTGCATTCCAAAGAAACAGGAATGAACAGGGGGAAATCTTTAACAATACATGTTTAACAGCTCATTGAAAATACAAAGAGCTGTGGATAGAGAAGTGAGACCCTAAGAGAATATCTATTAAAAAAAAAAAAAAAACACAAAACAAAACAAACAAAAACCACCAACAAACTTCAGCAAATGCCCTGGGAACTACTGAATTGCCATTTAATCAGGGAGGAAGTACAGTAAGCATACCCGGTGTAATTTAATCGAGAATTTACACCACAAATTCAAGGAGAAGGATGCAGAGGTTACGTCAGTCAGCCTTAATAGGCTATAGGTAGCAAACAGGATAGAAATAAAAAACGGAGTATAAGGAATCAGAACTATTTGAAGTAACAACAGGGAGCCAGGTCCCAGTTCTCAAAGGGAGATGGAGAACAGGTCAAGGCAAGAGATAAGACAAGATTCTCAACAAGAACCAGTAACAGCAAACCAAACTGAGACCAGCCACGTGTGGAACTTTTCTGCATGCTGCCAGCAGGAAAAGGATCACTGAGACAGAGATTCAGAATCCACAAGGGCACTGTTTTGATTTGTAAACAGGCATGTGTTCATCCGCTTTCTCTGACAAGCAAACCAGGTCCCACGACATACTCCCACTGCTCCCCATGCAGACGGAAGAAAACAACTCTTGTGCACACCAATGACTTGGGACATCCATGGCCTACAGAGTGCTGTGCTCTCCAGTATCTGTATTTGTAACGCCAGTCAGCCTTCTTAGCACAGCTGCCGTTCCATGGGTCTTGAAGAAGCAGCCACAACACCATACCAAAGAGCTTCTCCCTCACCACTACCCTTCCCTACTGGTAGGACATAACTCTTCAGCCTATCTTTTGTTTGGTGATAAACAGGCACCAAAGCTTGGCAATATATCACAGAATAGTCAGGGTTGGAAGGGACCTCTGGAGATCATCTAGTCCAACCCCCCTGCCAGAGCAGGGTCACCTACAACAGGTTGCACAGGACAGCGTCCAGGCTGTCTCCAGAGTGGGAGACTCCACAACCTCTCTGGGCAGCCTGTTCCAGTGCTCCACTACCCTCAAAGTGAAGAAGTTCCTCCTCATGTTAAGATGGAACTTCCTATGTTCAATTTCCAGCTCCCCAAGCAGGTTACCTCCCTTTATCAAGTCTTCTTTCCAGTACTTCTCTTCCCCAACCCTTTAGGTTTCTTACACTTTTTAAGCTTTGACTTCGGTCCAAAAATGAAGACAGCCAGTAATCTGCACCTACTCAGCAACACACGCAGGATTAACATCAGCTCTGCATTTCTAGCTCATGTCACATCTGAATCCTCTTCACAGAGTGGTTCAGATTCTAATGGATCACTTTGCATGAACAGAGGCCGCAAAAGCAGCAGAAGCTATAATAAATTCAAGGTTTCTTTGTACTCACAATTAGAGTGGCATCATTGAGCTGTAAGAAAAATAAAGCCTGTTCTGGAAAGTTGGAACCTTGACACTTCTGCCAGAAGCTTCCATAGTGTTCTCCTTGCAGTGAAGCTCATCCTCTTACCACTCCCACTACTAAGGCACACCTAGCTGCATTATCAGCATATATGGCTAGAAATACATTTTGGTTTTCCAGACATCTTTTGTCAACACTGAAGCATCATAAAGCATACAAAGAACAGGCAGACCTAAAGCTGTTGAGCTCAGCTTTAAGTGCTCAGGAGAAAAGCTAACGCATTTCTGAGTTGATCAGTCTCTATGTTAAGAAAATACCTACGAGCAACAGGTCATTCAGACTAGGCAGATGCACTGAGTAGGGTGCTTGGTAGTATCTGCAAGCTGGTAAATCAGTTCCCAGGAACAGGAATCAATTCACCCCTCTGAAAAATCTAACACCTGTTTTGGGGCACAATTACACTATGTGAAACCATCACAGACACATTTCAGACAAAAAACGTGAAGGAGGTGCAATGATCATCCATGTCACATTTTAGCTGAAATACAAAACTGGAAACCAGTGGGGGGCAATTTTAAATTCCCCAAGAGGTCACAAGTCAGTGTTCAGCATACAGCAAGGATTCTGGTGATGCCGCTTCCCACTTTTTTTTTTTTTAATTATTATTATTATTATTAAATATTTTTTATTTGGAGCAGGCAGTTGCCTCACAAGGAACAGTTCACAGTGCAGGGGCTACTGTGTGTAGCACTGCTTAAGGGCAGAAAAGAACACAAATGTAAACCTCATGCCCAAATCAAAATTCAAGGCAACATCTAGAACGGGTTTGTACAGCCAACCCTGACATCCTGACCACAGCATCATCATTGCTTTTGATAGATAAGCTAACTGTAGTGCAGGTCAGCCATGCTCGCTCACAGTAGCACACTCACAGTACAGTGAACAATCAAACCGAGGCTGCATGGGAAACAGGCAAAGACATGGCAGAAAAAGGAATATCCCGGGACAGAATGAAATAAGAGGCATCTTACACCAAACGCTGTGCAGGACAAGTAAGTTGGAGTAACTCAAAAGGACACAGCTGTAGCAGAAGCAAGTACCGACTATAGAGAGAAAAGAGGCAAATAAGGACTTTACCAACAAGTTCAGATTCTCTGTGGCCTAACAAAGAGCTGGAATGGCTGCTCATTTAAGGAACAATCGATAATAAAAGAGATTGAAGAAAACCACTGGGGTCTGCAGATCACCCTCAATGAGCCAGTTATGAACTGGCTAGAGCCTTGCCCACCATTTAAGGAGCTGGCACAGTCTTTGCGCAGCACTCCCCCAGATCTGTGGTGCCTTTTTGAAAGGCAAACACCTGCCTGTAAGCAGTTTCTGAAAGACAGAGCATCATCAAGCCCTTTATAAAACCATAGGCTAGTGCAGCAGCCTAGGCCTGGGCTCAGCTTTCATGCCCATCTTAAAACAAAGAGGACAGAAAGAACAACGGCTGGAAACCAGAACAGGTTGCCATCTATGAAAGCGATAATCTAGAGCAAATTCTAAAGGACATAAGGGAAAAAGATTAAAAAACATTCACACAGTGAGTGACAGGAGAGGTAACAATCCACCAGCTACATCTATTTACACACTGCATCAGCAGCTCAGAAGGACAACCTCTATCAGACTATTTCAAACAGATTGGAAGACGACTTCAAGCTGTATCAACTTACCTGTGAAACTTGCTGCCAGAATACTGCACTGGCAGGAGTCAGAGGCAACTTTGACACTCAGACAGACAGCCCAAACATCTACAGGTACCCAAAAAAGGTCTGTGAATATTTAAATGTGTCATAAAGCAGAGAACACCGAGTAACAAGAAACAAACCAACCCTTCCATGTATCCCATTAGTGGCCTACATAGACCCTCTAAAATCCCTCCTGAACACACTCCAACCAAGCCAACACACAACTAACTCTCCAGCATTTTCACTGCTGTTGTTGCGCACAGCAGGGCCGCAGAAGTCAGAAATGTTTCCAGGAAAGCGTTTCAAAAGCAAAGACGTTGTCTGTGAGGATACCAGAAAACGTTACTGCACTTCCGAGGTGCTAGAATGGATGCCCGGCTATGAGCGAGGTCTGCTCTCCCACCTGTTACTCCCTTCCTCCTCTCGCAAGTGCCCGCGGAGAGCTGAGGAAGGAGCCAGCCGCAGCGCGCCCAGGCACCTCCGGAACGGGACCGGGACCGGGACCCCCTCTGTACCCTGGCCGGACAGGGGCGCACGGGGCAGCGCAGCCCTCCGTTGCCATGTGCTTCGCAAACGCGCCGAGGAACGCGGCCCGCTGCGAACTCCCCCCCACACTGACACCACAGCAAACCTCGCAAGCCCCGACGGGCAGCAGCGCCCGGAGATGGCGGAGACCCAGCTGGACACCGCCACCGAGCGCACCCCCGAGAGGGGAAGGAGCCCCGGGGACACGCCACAGCCGGGACCGCGGCACCCGGGGAGGGACGGGGGAAGGACACGGCAGGCGGGTTCCCCGCGGGCGACGCGTCCCTCCCCGCCCCGGCGGCACCGCCGACCGCCCTACCGGCCCCGAGCCCCAGGCCCGGCCCGGCCCAGTCCGCCCGGCGCAGGCCCCAGCCCCAGCCCACCACCGCGTCCGGCCCCCGGCCCCGACGGCGCGCACTTACCGGGCCGGGCCGGACCGGGCCCTGCGCCGCGGGGCCGCCGCCGCCGCCGCCACCACCCCGGGCCGGGCCGGGCCTGGGCCAGCGCAGGCCGCCCGGGCGGGGCGGCGGAGACGGCGGGCGGGCAGACGCGGGGACAGGGTGGGGAAGGGGGGGGGGAGGGGGGGAGGGGGACGACCGGAACGGGGAGAAAAAGGGAAAGAAACAGAAAAAAAAAAAGGGGGGGGGGAGGGGGGAAGAAGCGGCGGGCCCCTCCCCCGGCGGGCGTGTGGGCTGCGTCACTGCTCCGTGCGCGCTGCGTCACCATACCGCGCCCGCCGAGCGCCGGTTGCCGTAGCAACCACCCGGACGCGACGCCGTGGAAGGCGGGAGGGACGCGGCAGCGCCCCCTGGCGAGGCGGAGGGCGCAGGGGGAGCAGAGACGCTACTGCCATTCAGGGGCGGAGCTAGCTCTAGGCCACGCCCCCGTAGGGAGGGGATGGCCCGGGGGCGGGGCCGACGGCGCGCCAGGCTCCACCCCCGAGGCCCCGCACTCCGGAGGGCAGCATGCGGGACGCCGACGCCCCCGCCCCCGGGGGGCGCCAACCCGCCCCGCACCATGGGGGGCCTCACGCTGCGCTCTCGGCGCTCCCGGAAGCCCGCGCCGTACGCGGGGACCCCTACCATCCGCCTGTGCGCTCACCCCAGGGGTGGGCAGCGGGGCGGGACCGGGGTGGCCTCCCGTGGCCGCAGCGGGTCGCCTGGGACCGAGCCCCAGCCCCCAGGCAGCCTCTGCCGAGCGGGCAGCCCCGGGCTGAGCCTCTCGAGCGGGAGCACCATCCTCCTTGGCTCCATCTCAGCCGGGGCCGAGCCGTGCTGCGGCTGCCCCGTGCCCGGGAGAGGCACGGGAGATCCTCCTGTGGGATCACAGGGGCGGTTATCTCACTCGGGATCAGCCAATATTTGTGGCCACGTCAGGAGAACAAGCACTCCCTCGCTTTCTGCTCCTGCGGAGTCCAGCACTGCTGTCCTGCTGCCGCGCTCTGCTCTCCTGGCCCCAGTGCTGCTGTCCTGGTTTGACTTCAGCTTATCGGACAGTTGGAGGACCACTATTTGCGGAGACCCCAAGCTGTCACCTCCTGGTGCCGAAGATGACACCCATGGTGGCTTTCCTGCTCCTGAGCCTTCTGAGGATGGCGGCTCCCAAGGGAGTGTGGTGCCCAGCCTGTGGGCTGGCGGCACTGGCCCCCACTACACAGCGCGACGTCCTCATTGCGCTGGCAAAGCAGAGCATCCTCTCCAAGCTCCACTTGCCAGACAGGCCCAACATCACTCAGCCCACATCCAGAGGGGCCCTGCTGACCGCTCTCCACAGGATGCGTGCGCAGCGCATGGACACAGCCCTCTCCCCAGGGATGCCCCATGACGGCAGCATCCCACACCTGCGTCCTGGGATGGGTGTGCAGGAATACGAGATCTTGAGCTTTGCTGAGTCAGGTCTGTATAAATCCCGTGTCCCATGGGCATGGTGGGATGGACCCTGAGGTGGGGGGCGCAGAGGGAAGGAAGTTCTTGCCTGAGGGAAGGTGGTGAGAGGTTTCCTTCTCTGCACAGGCATTTCAAAAGCTCTGCACAGGGGCATCACGCTCCTGCAAGCAATGCCAGGGTATGCACCAGGTGGGCACACTGCTGCTGGAAGGACTGGCAATGAGAGGCTCCATATCCAGAACCTTTGCATCCATGTCCTCAGCTTACCCCAACCAGCTGCCCCTCACCATGGGACATGTTGGGGCAAGTGGGTGGGCGCAGGAGCAAAGATGGACTGCTGTATTCTGTAAAATTGTTGTCCATTTCTCTTGAACCCTCCCTACTTGTGCTAGAGGTGGAGGGGTCAAATGGCCATGTTTTTCAAAACACGATTTTAGGCCTAGATTCCCCATCAGCTCATGGTGTGTGTCCCCAAAGCCCATCTGTGCCCCACACTTAGCTGTGTCTCACCTTCCTACCCAAAGCGGTGGGCTGCCACATTTCACTCCAGAATCAGCTGCATTCCTGGGAGGAGAGAGCTCCCCAACACGTGCTATGGGGTCCTGACAAGTATCCCTGGAAAAACAGGGTCCTGTACCCTCCACTTCTCCCAGGCAAATGCAGCCGCCTTTGGAAAGCAGCTGAATCACCTCTCCATCCTGTGGAGCATCCTTCTGCACTGACACTTTGCCGAACCCAAACTGCTGCTTGGTGAGGCAGGGGGGGTGGCACACACTCCCCTCACAGCCCTTTGTGTAGTTTATGTGGCTGCTGTGGGATAGCAAGGGGGCTTGCCACATCCTTGAAGACCCCTGAGAACAATGCTCCTCCACCGTACATTGTGTTCCAATACACAAGGGCAATATGGAGTCACCTCCTGGCTCAGTGGAGTGTCTGCTGGAAGCGGAAGGGCCCGAGTGAGCCACGGGGCTGAGCCCAGTCTCTCGCCCCACTGTGCTGTGCCACACCACAGAGGAGGGGGGTTGTGTCCTCACGGGCAGAGCTGTGCCATGGAGTCCAGCACTACTCTCACAGTCCCTGTCAGACCTTCCTTTGCAAGGAGAGGTGGCTCTGCAGCCTCAGCAGCAGCGCGGGTGGGACATCCTGAAGCAATGTCAGGTGATGGTCTCAGCCATGGAAAGCAGAGGTAATCCTAGAGGTGCAAATCAGCATGACTGCCTTAAATCCAAGGCTGGTTTACATAGCCAGATAACCTACTCCAAAATCCTCCAGCAGCTTCACTGACAAGGGGGATATGAGGCCAGAGGAGGTGGAACCAAGCCAGGTTGCTGCATTCAGCGCTGGGCCCAGATGCTGCTGCTTTAGAGTGGCACAAGAAGGAGGAGCAGCAGCAGTGCAGGGGAGTGGGGGCCCCTCGATGCCTGTGTGTGCTGTGCCCCACTCCCTGCTTTGTATACACCTCCCACTGGCTCCAACTCAGTGGCCCCTGACCACGGGACACCCCTCCCCACCTTCGCCTCCTGACTCTGCTTTTGGTTCTGTGCACAGGGTCCTCCACCTCCCACAGTGTCCGCCTGCATTTCCGCTTCACCCAGGAGCTGGCTGGGAGCACTGAGATCCTGCAAGCCACCCTCTACCTGTTTTGGGCAGTCCCCGTCCCCAGGACGCACCCCGTCACCGTCAGACTCTTGCAGCCAGACCCAACAGGGCTGAATGTGACCGTGGCCAGTGAGACACGGCTGGAGGTGCGGAGGGCCGGCTGGGTCACGCTGGACGTGGGCCAAGCTGTCCAGAGCCTCTTCAGCCGAGGGAGCCAGAGGCTCACCGTGGAGCTGGAGGTGGCAGAGGACTGGGGGTCTCCCCTCCTGGCTGTCCACAGTGATTCCCACTGGCCGTTTGTGGCAGCCCAGGCCCAGGCCAGGACACCCCACCGGGTCCAGCGGCGTGGCATCGATTGCAGTGGGGACTCTCAGATGTGCTGCCGCAAGGAATTCTTTGTGGACTTCAAGGAGATCGGTTGGGAGGACTGGATCATCCAGCCGGAGGGATATCACATGAATTATTGTGCGGGGCTCTGCCCGCTGCACATGGCTGGCATTCCCGGCCTTGCTGCCTCTTTCCACACAGCTGTATTCAACCTCATCAAAGCCAACAATGCGGATGCGGCTGTGGACTCCTGCTGTGTGCCCACACAGCGTCGCCCCCTCTCTCTGCTCTACTATGACCGAGACAGCAACATCGTCAAGACCGACATCCCTGACATGATTGTCGATGCCTGTGGTTGTACTTGACCAGCTGCCTGAGGAGGCAGGAGGGCAGGACCTGTACTGCACAGGGGTCTCCTCCTCCCGGGCCCTCTCTGGCAGTGTGAGACCCAGCGAACTGCTGAGAGATGGGAACCCAGCCAAGGTGTTTTCTCCTCCTGAGGTTGAAGCATCAAGGGCGATACTGAACCTGCAAGTCCTCTCCTCCCTCACCTCCCACACGGTTCTTTTCCCCCTTCAGATCTGCCCGTGGATTCCTCTGCCCACAAGCCATGGCCTCAGGGACAGGCTCGTGATGGACACCAGACCCTTCTACCTGCAGGACTCTACATGGCACAACTCCCCGGGCAGCTCAGGGCAGCCCCGGCTTGCCCCGCTGCTGGTCCCCAACCAAGGCCATGGTGCAGCCCTCAGTGCTGCACCACAAACACATGCTCTTCAGGTAACGGGTCCCAGCAGCAGCTGCCTCAGGCTGCTGCGGGAGATAGAAGCTGGAAAGATGCTGGGGGATGGCTAGGCCAGAGGGGAGAGAGCCATCCACGGGGCCCCACTCCTCAGCTGGACATGACGTTGAGGGGGGTGAGGAAGGGGAAATTGATCTCAGTGGAAGGAAAGTATCTCCTTCTCCAAGCATCCCAGCTACCTGGTATGCAATAAAAGACTCCCAGCCATAGTGCATGCACATGTATGTGTACACATATGTGTGCCCTGTCATTAGCCAGCACATCTTCCACCTCTCCCCAAAGTGCAAGGTGGTGGATGTGCCCTCACACAGACAGCCCCAAGATGGGCACAGAACTGTCCCACTGTGCCATGCGTGGTCCTCTTCTAACCAATGACTTGGTCATAAGCCCCAGGCAGCGGGGCTGGGCATCCATCACCAGGACACACTGTGCCCAAAGGCTGCAGTGCTACTGGCCCCCACAGCTCAGGGCATGGCATGGGAGCCCCCAGACACGGGGGGTGTGGGGGGGCGTGGGGGGGTGTTTTCCACCAGGGAAGGCACCATTCATTGGTTGGGCCAAATTTTCCATACCACCAAAACCACCTGTATTTGGCCATTCTCATCCCAAGTCAGCACAAAACGGAGCAACTTTTCTCCCTTTTAAAGTGGACAGAGACTGGCAGGCAAGACCGCCAAAGCCCCGGTGCCCAGGACACCCACCCTTGCAGGCAACCCCACGCCAGCTCCCTCTTGGCACATCTCTGGCCCGCGGCCCGGAGCAACTGCCCCCTTCGCTGCCCCTCACCAGCCTGGCTGGCGGCAAAGTGGGACATGTCAGTGCCGTGAGAGCTGGGGACAAAGGGCAGCTCTGACACATCAGCCCCATTACGTAATCTCGCGTTAGGGTTTCTCCACTGCTTCCCACGTGTCCCCCATGCGTGAGGGCTGAGAAAGCAGGGAGAGGGTGCGGGGGGGTGGGAGAGGGTGGTCCACGAAGGGAGCTCCTGGGGCGATCCCCTGAGGTGCATGTAGATGGCTGGGGTGGAGCTGGGTGACTGCAGCACCATGGTCCACCCTGCGATCACAGACGACCCTACCCCAGAGGCTGGAGACAGAGCTGAATTAGGTGGCAAGACAGTCGGCAGAGGGAGGAGGGTGATGTTAGACCCTCTCCCCATCTGGCTTGAAGGACAGCTTTGCATCTGCTGTCCCACTACAGGATCAGGCTGGGGTGGGGGCCGGGATGCACGTTGCCCCAGAGGACCTGTGCACCTTGAGCAGGGAATGGAACAACCACTAGCAGGAGACAGAGTTTGTCCTCATTGCACGCGTCCTGAGGCAGGTGCTCCCACCAAGCCCTGCTGGAGTGGGGACCCACATCTCCCCATCAGGTTGCAGTAGCCACCGGGCTGAGATCCATGCTTCCAGGCCCTGGTGCCTCCAGGACTCAGACCTGAAGGGTTCCCGCTAACCCAGCTGCTGAAAAGGCAGGATGGAAAACTCGGGGATCAATACTGTCTGGGACCCAAGGCCACTTGCGCAAACCCAAAGAGGGTTTGGTGTTTGTTTTTTTTTCTGTTTTCTTCTCTTCTTTTTCCAACGCCTCTTTTCACTGTCTCTATTTATTGAACAAACAGCTTTTCTGGGGCCAGTGCTGAGCTCTCGAGGCTGAAGCAGGCATAGGCAGAAAGGGGCTGAGTGAGGGGCAGAGGAGCTGTTGGCTGTGCGCTATGGCCCTACAGATGCCTCAGCTGAGGGCAGCACAAGCCCAGCACCCTGAGCTGAGGCATCTGTAGGTGCTGCAAGCCCTCGAGCAGCACTGGGATGCCACCAGTTCCCCTTATTGGCCCCGCAGTGCTCCTGCCAGGCACTTCACCCACTCCCCATGGGGCCCAGAGCAGAGTGGAGCTGGCTGCCTGTCACTGCTGCACAGCCCTGCAGAGCACAGGTACCTTCCCTGAAACAGCTCCCCAGCCCCCAGCTCTGCCCTTTGCTGGGCTGCACGTGTGCTCTCTGGACAGCACAAGACACAGCAGGCTCTGCCCGCCAGCACTGCGAGGACACTGCCTCTTCCCCTGAGGCACAGGGATGGGGAGCATCTCCCAGTCTAGACCTCTCTGGACCTATGAGTTGTCACCGTGTTGCCTTCCGTCACCGAGGCTGTGGTGCAGCCAGCCCGAGCCCCACAGTACAGCTGTATCCTGATGGACATGAAGGTCCTGCTGATTTGGGGCTCCTGGGTTAGCAGCAGCTCCTCCAAGAGGGTTCCCAGCCTCTGAGGCCCCTCCTTGTCCCTGGCAGTTTGAGATTAGGGCAGAACACATTGTCCTGGGGGTTTGCCAACCACCTGAAAACGTGCCTTCTCCAGTGCCTTCAGGTCAGAGGGCCAGGGTCCTGCAACACAGGCCCTCCTCTCCACGCATGCGGCTTGTCGCACTCCCGTGGGAAACAGGACAGGCAAGTGCAGCCTGCAGCCCCTTCCCCACTCGCAGTGTGGGGCAAGGGTGACCAAGGCTCAGGAATCCCACAGTGGCACCCCCACCTGGGGAACACCGCAGGGTGAGGAGGGTGCAGTGAAGGAAGGGCGATCCCCTGGCACATCCCCCTCCCTCCTGTGGGGCTGGCAGAGGACAGGGGGGGCTCCCAGTACACACAAGGAGCTGCTCAGCCCCCACAGCTGGTGGTGGCCCAGAGCAGGAGCTATGTATTTATAGTCCTAACAAGCTACACATGGAAAAGTGACTATCCGAGCTTCACCACAGCTCTAACTTATTTTGCAAGTCTGCTCCCTTGTCGGCGAAAGTAGCCTTGGTGTAGGCATGAGGGCAGACTACCAAGTCAGGCTCTTCAGGGAGCGGAACAGAAAACCTTCGAGTAGCAGGATGCAACTCCCAGATGGGCATCCACTCCTCCTTCACAGGTGAGAAAGGAGAGGGGATGAGGGTGGCGCTCACATTAGGGTGTCCCCTCTCCCCTTGCTGTGACACCGCACTTCTGCTGGGTTCCCTTAGGGGTCTTTGGAGGGGGTGTCTCAAGGAGGCATGCCCGGCTGCCCTGAAGCACTGCCGCACTGGTCCTGGTGGGGATCCCACCCCGTAGCCCCCAGCCTGGCCCAGCACAAGACGTGCCATGTGGACAGTATTGACCCACCACTTGGGCTGTACCAGATATGACACAGAGGGGAACACAGGACTCCACGAGGTGCCGGTCCCCTCGGCCTCCGCTTTGGAAGGGGACAGCCACCCGCGGCTGCTGCCGGTGGCTCCTGGAAGGAGCCTTTGCCAGTGTCAACAGACCCCGAATCAAAGGTCCAAGTGCAGCGTGCCAGGGTGTCCCTTGGCAAGGCCTGGCTCTCCGGGGAGGGGTGGGAATTCCTGAAAGCCCCTCGCGTTGCCTTGAAAAGCGTTAATTTTTAATTTTCAGTCTCACGGGCCGTTTCCAGCCAGCGGCCCCCGGCTCGGAGGGGCAGCGGGCGATCCGCGCCGGGCGCCTTCGCCTCGGCTGCTGCGCGGTGCTGGTCCCGGTGCTGGTGCCGGTCCCGGTCCCGCACCGTCGGGCCCCGCTCAGCGACCCTGCGGGGGGGCGAGGGGGTCGCGGGGCCGCCGGCCATCACCGCCACGGCGGAGCCCGCGGCGGAGCGGGGCGGCCAAGCCGGAGCCCCCGGTAACGGCGTTGCCCTGCGCCGCCGGGGGGCGCCCGCGCACCGCCAGAGGCGCCCCCGTCGGGAGCAGCGCTGGGCGGGGGGGGGGGGGGGGCAGCGGGGCCGGAGACGCCGCTCCATCGCCCCTCTGCCCTCGGCGGGTGCCGGGGGTGACAGCCTGTCCCTCCCTCCCCTTCCCGCGGTCGGACCCTCGCCCGCCCGCCCGCCGGACCCGGGGACATGGGCCGTTCCCCGACCCCGGCGCTGCCCCTGCGGGAGCCGTCGGTGCCTGCTCCAGCACTCACTGCCCGCCAGCCCCGGCGGCTGTCCCCCACCCCGAGCCTCCAGTCTGGGCGCTCCACAGGTCTGCGGCATCCGGCACAGCGAAGAGGGGCCTGTGGGAGGAAGCTTTTCTGTGCCGGACCCTGGGGCGATGCTATCGCCCCTGGGCAAGGGTCACAGCTGGCTTTGGCACTTGCTTGGCTGACATTGGTGGCAAAGCCATGCAAAATGGGTGTTCCAGCAGGAGCCATGCTCAGGTCCTGGTGCGTCAGCTCTTGAGGGGGGTCCCTGCTTCACCCAGTCCATTGGCACCTCTAGGTCAGGTCGTCAGGTACCACGCTTGCCCCACCGGACACAAGGTCAGAGGCCCAGAAGCCATGTGTGCAGCAAGTGCTGGGGTTGGGGAGATCCGGGGGGGTATTTTGGTCAGGCTGGTCCGTGGGCTTTGCTTTCTGGGAACCGCTTAATCAACAACACACTTATGCAATGGGTGCAAGAACCACTCACAGCTCTGCGCTGACCCCTGGCCTAGATCTGGTGGGCCAGAGCGTGCGGGGACGGCATGCCGCTGTGTGCGAGGGGCGCGGCAGATCGGATGCTCTTGCTAAGCTGGAGGTGAAATGGGGGTTCATGGTGGCAGCCGAAGGGCACTGGCCAGTGCAGAGGGATTTAATCCCTTTGGGGAGACCCCGCTCCCCAGCCTGGAAAGGAAGTTGGGTTAGAGAGTAATTGACCCTTTATGCCACAACTTTTTGGCCTTCTCAGTCTCGTGCTGTGCCACAGCCCTGATCCTGGCTCTGTGGATCTGGCAGGGAAGGAGGAATTCAGCATCGTGCCTCAATTTCCCTTTCCTGCATGTGTGAATCTGTGGTGTGGCTGCTGGGAGGTGGTGGTGACACAGAGGTTTTAACAACCCCCCTGGCCTGGCACCCGGGGCAGTGCCTCTCAGTGATGCAGCTTGGGACTCCTCCAGCTTGCTGCACGTGGGGAGAGGGTCAGGCAGGGGGAACTGGTTCCCTCCATGGGTCAAAGGCAGTAGCAGCCCTGCCCTGTGGTGAATTCAAGCTGCCCTGAGAGCCAGAAAGGAAACACTCCATTTCTAGTACGGGATCATGGAATAAAAGGCAAGGGAATGGGCATGCGGTGCACATGTGAGCGTGTCTGCAAATGGAGCATGTATCCAAATATTTGGGATGAGGGACTGAACATGTGTTTGCAAGAGAGTGTGCAGATGTGTATGTACCACTGAGCATCTGTGCAAGTGAGTGCATGTGCACAGTACACGTGTGCCTAGATGAACGTGCCATCTGCTCCATCCTGTTGGTGCCCAGGTATTGCTGCCTGTGTGCTACCTGCAGCCGGGGCTCCCAGGCCCTGTGGGAGCTGTGCTCCCAGGCCAGGCTGTGCCCACTCTTTCCTCCCTGTTGACATTCCTGGGCTATTCTGGGAGCTGCCAGCAGGCCCAGCCAGCTGAGAACTTTGCCCCTTGCACTATGGTTGCATCATCTCCGGTGGGTGCTTTTTCCCAGACAGCCCACTCTGTTTACACGTCACCTGTGTGCTTGGCCAGAGGCAGGGGCTCTGTGTGGTCAAGACCTTGGAGTCAGCGCTGCGCTGCACGATGGTCACAGGACATGCCTGAAGGGCTGGCCAGGCTTCAGGTTCCCACTGAACTCTGTGGGTTCTCTGCTCTGGCACAAGAGCACTGGCCTCACCCGCTCTTCCAACAACATGGCACCTTGCACCACTTTTGGGAGATTTCTACAGGGGCCTGCCCTGGCTCAGGCTGTGTGCCCTGTGCTAAGCACAGCATCTGGGGCTAAGAATCTGAAGAATGCCTTCAGATTGATGTGACACTAGCTGCCACTGCATGAGCCCTCAGTACATACAAACATCCATTTTAATTTGTGGGGAGCAGGGGGCATAGTATACACCTTTGGTGGCCCTGCCCAGCTCCATCCTGGGGTGAGACTGGACCTGGCAGTCCAAAGGGTAGGCTCAGACCCCCGAACTCATCACATAGCAGGAGTGACAAAAGCCCAGAGCTGTGAACAGTCCCCAGGGAGCTGCAGGGGTCATCCTGGGACCAGCCCTTCATGCCTGCTGGGTCCTCTGTCAGCAATAAGCGAGACTGGCCCTGCTAGGATGGCTAAGAGGGTGCCCCGGGGGGCAATGCACAGGCTGTGGGGGGAGGTCTGCAGGCTCCATGGGCGGGCAGGTGAGGCTGGGATCCATCAGGCAGGCTGTTCCAGGATCGGTGCTCCTCCACACGGCCAGAATTTGCCCCAACCCTCACTCCCTGCAGGTTTTGGACCAGGCAGAGGAGCTCAGCTCCCTGCTGCCCCCGCGGGGGTGCCTGGCCGGATCCCTCTTTCACCCCTGGGCAGATGCCAGGGTGAGCTACAGGCAGGCAGAGCTCGTGTGCAAATGTGTGTGAGAGCCCCGTGGGCACACACCAGCATATGCCACTACTTGTGCACATCCATATGCAGACCCCCGTGCGCAGCCTCGCGTGTGCCCCCCCCGTCCAGCCCCCGCGGTGCCTCCCCAGGCCGGAGCCGGCGGCAGGTGCTTGGCCCCCCTCGAGGACCGCGCCTGGTCGGGGGATCCCCCTACCGCGGGGACCCGACGGCTTCGCACGGAGCGAGGCGGGAGACAGCACTCCGCTACTCGCGGAGCCCGTCCCCCGGGACAACGGGGCGCCGTCTGCCCCCGCTAGCTGGGGGGGGGGGAGCGCTAATCCCGGTAATCCCCCGCCCCGGCAGCGGCTCGACGGGACGGGACAGGCGGGTGAGCCGGCCAATGGCGGGGGGGCGCCAGGCCCGCCCCCGGCCGCAGGTGCCCAAAGCGGGCGGGCCGCGCCACGCCACTCCTGGTGCGGGCCCGGTCCGTCCCGTCGGTGCGGATGGCGGCGCGAGGCGCGGGCCCGTGGCTGCTGCTGGCGGCGGTGTTGCTGCTGCTGTTGCTGTGCGCGGCGGAGCCGCGCTGCCCGTCGTGCGCGGCGGGCGCGGAGCGGCGGCTGCTGGAGGAAGCGGCCAAGCGGCAGCTGCTGGAGAAGCTGCGGCTCCGGGAGCGCCCGAGGCTCGCCCACGCCGTGCCCCGCGCCGCCGTGGCCCGCGCCCTGCGGCGGCTGCAGGCGGGCGGCGCCCGCCGGGGCCCCGACAACGACGACGAGCGGGGCTACGAGATCATCAGCTTTGCGGAGCCAGGTGGGTGCGCGGCACCCGCGGGCAGCCCGGCGCGACCCCCATGGTCGCCCCCGAGGGCTGGGACCCCCGGCGCGGCTCGGGTGAGCCGGGCTGTGCCCGGCGCCAGAGCGCGGGAGATCCCGGGCAAGCCCCTGCAGGGCCAGCCTCGGGGACAGGGTCTCCTTGCCCTGAGCTGGTGGGGACCCGCGAGGATGTGCAGCCTGAGCCTTGGGGTGCTGTAGCACGGCTGGGACGGGGGTCCCAGCCATCTGCCTCCTTGCAGCCGGATGAGGGTGTCTGGAGCCATGCAGGCTGTGATTAAATCATTAGTTAATGCACCTGCTGCTCACTGGTGACCTCCTCGTGCTGCTGATGCAGGAATGCTCAGCCTGGGAGAAGGAGAGATGGCCCTTCTTTTGCTCTGGTGTTGGCCGGTTGGGACCCCGCACCTGAAGCACCGCAATGCCTGTCCCCTTCCTGAAGGATGGGGACAACCCAGGGTGCCTGGGATTCCCAGTAGTTGGACTTGGGAGCTGCGAGGACTAGCTTGGGGGAGTGGGTGGGTTGTGGAGGTGGGGAACGCTTTCTAGCCTTGTACTGTGCAGCAAAGGGAAGGGGCCAGAAGGGCCAGGTGAGACCAGGTGCCTCCTGCCCCCTTCTGTGCCTGTTCTGCCAGGCAGGGTGGGACAGTCCCACATTCCAGCACTGCCCCCTCTGGGTAGCATCCCTAAGGAAGGGAGGGGGACAGTCTGAGAGCCCTGCGGAAACAGGTTTGTGGGTTTTACTGAGAAGAAGACGAAACATATTGTCCTTGATGTGCAGGATGGTGGTGCAGCCTTACCTTCCCTAGCATTCTGCAGCATTCACCTTATCCCTTTCTCCCTTCAGAGCTCACATCTCCCTCTGGTTTGGGGCTGCAGTTCCAGTTCAGCCGTACACAAGACCAGGACGTTCACATCCTGCAGGCTCAGCTTTGGCTCTACCTTCGAGTTCCCCGAGACCTGGTAGCCAGCCTCACCCTGAGAATCTTCCTTGCTGGTGGGGAAGGTGATTTGGTGGGAGGTAATCGCACATTGCTGAGTGAGAGGCGACTGAGTGCTAAGGGCAGTGGTTGGCGTGCCTTCACCCTCATGCCTGCCCTGCAGAGTTTCTTTGGGGGAGAGCGTAGGACCCTGCGGCTGGAACTGGAAAGCCGTGGGGATGGGGGTGATATAATGGCAACAGTCAATGCCAGCCGGTCCCATCAGCCCTTCTTGGTGGCCAAGGCAAAGGTGCGGGAGCCAGGACACCATGTGGCCAAGCGCAGCCTCCGCTGCAGCCAGAACTCCAACCTCTGCTGCCGCAAAGACTACTATGTGGATTTCCGTGACATTGGTTGGAATGACTGGATCATTAAGCCTGAGGGCTACCAGATAAACTACTGTATGGGCCAGTGCCCTCTACATGTGGCAGGCAGCCCTGGGATGGCCTCATCTTTCCACACAGCTGTATTCAACCTTGTCAAAGCTAACAACATCCAGGCATCGGGGCACTCTTGCTGTGTGCCCACGCGACGCCGGCCACTCTCTGTCCTCTACTTTGATCGCAATAGCAACATTGTCAAGACTGACATCCCTGACATGATTGTTGATGCCTGTGGCTGTAGCTAGGGTTGAGGGAGCTGTGCTGGGTACCCTCCTCCTCCAGGACTGTCTTTCTGGTGGGGGCAGGGGGGCTGGAGAGCTCCTTTGAGCTGGAGTCACTGTGGTGCGATGGATCCCTTTAGAAAGGTTGGGTGGGAGGGAGAGGGCCTCATCAGAGGGAGCAGGGGATGTCTCCAGAGAGTCCCTAGGGCAGGGGTCTCTGGAGACACATAGGATATAGCCAAGGTCACATCAGGCTGCTTGAGTCTGAGCTGTGGGTGGCTGGTGATTCTGGGCATCCCTGCTCTCGCTGGCAGCGTCCCTCTGGTCCTGTATTTCTGATGGTCTTGTTTTCCTCTGCATGTGGGGTGAGGGGGCCCTGCTTTGTTTGCATTCAGAGTGTCTGATGACAGTTTGGGGCTTGGCCTCGTTGAGAGCAGAGTGGGATGTGGGAATGGGTCTGTTACTTCCAAGTGGGGAAACTGGAGGACAAGAGGCAGTCCCACTTTTCTCCCCTACTGCTACAAATCTTTCTGTGTCAAATTTTGGCCTATTGTTTGGGACAGGTGGAATGAGGCACAAATAACAGGCCTGGAAGATGAGGATGAAGGGCATGACTTTGTCAAGAACCCCAAAACTGCAATGATTAGACAGTCCTCCGCTCCCAGGAGGGTGTGGAGCTGTGAGGGATGGCCTTGCATTCTGGCCAGGTCCTGTGTATTTCCCTTTTCATTTCCCAGGGTTTTGTGCTTTTCTTCCCTTCTGCCCACCCCACCAGTCAGGTCTCTTCCAGCCCAGTGCCCCCTTCCAAGGAGGTCTGACTCAAACTTTGCCTTTAAGACCAAAGGTACAGATTTCTTCCTGTACCTCTAGTTTTGCAGCTATTACTACTTTTACAGTAGAGATTTCTGTAGCTGTTGGGACTCCCTGGTGCTCTGTCCTGTCTACCAACCTCTCTACTGAAGATCCTACTTTGCCTTTGCCTTCCTGATACTCATGTATGCAATGCACCCATGCGGCCTGGGCTTTTAATTTATTTTAATACTTTGGTGTGTCTTCCCCAATAAATGGGTGGAAATGCAACATTTGGGCTCTGGCTGCTTTCTCCTGGCACCACTTGTGTGAATGGGATGGGGGAAATGCTCCTGCTTGGCCAGAAGGTCCTACTCCTGGCCCAGACCCCTCAGACTCTGGCTGGGAGGGTGCTGGCTGGTTTCTGGGTCTGGAGCAGTATAGGAGCTGCAAACCATTAGCAGCTGTGGGCAGCACTGCTGTCCTGGGAGGTGAGGGGAGCCATTGGTGCTTCTAGAGCTCCCTGGGTGCAACGGGGTGTTGCACACTGAGACCCTGTGTGAACAGGCCTATGCAGGGGGCTCTTACTTGTGGCTGGGGGATCCAGGGATAGGACAGGGGCTGGGAACTGGTACTACCTCACTGGGGGCTGGAGAGGGGTGGCCTGGAATATGAGTGTCAAGAAGCTGTTTCCCAGCAAGGCAGGTCCTGCTGGGGGGCACAGCCCAACCTGAAGATGCTGTTCACCTGGATCAGTCCTCAATGGAGCTCAAAATACCACAGCTCTGGAGACTTTGGCCCCAGGGGGGTGACCTTAAACAACAAGCCACCGCTCGCCCCCAAATCCTGTGCCCACACTGCAAACACCAGAGATTGTACCCTAATCACATATCACTGACCTCCCCGATCTCCTCTCATATGCTCTCCTAAACACCACCCAATGACCTCAGTATCAACCCCATAGCGGCCAGTCATGGAGTCTGGCAACGCCCAAGCTGGTGGATGATGGGGAGTCTCCTGTGTACTTTGGTGTGGGATGCTTTTGGAGGGGGAGACAATGCCACCTGCTCATCTCTCTGGGATCCCACATGACTGGCCTGGGTTCTTATTGCACAAGCACCTGCTCAAAGCTCAGTTTGGGGCTGTTTTATCTGGGGACAAACCCACTTGCTTTCCCAGCTTGGCCCTGTGCTGCACCCTGTGTGTGGACAAAGGGCATCTTTCATCAGCCGGCTGCAGGGGCAGCATGGTCATTGCCCATGCCCCCCAAAATATCTCCACCTGTGGGGAAGAGCCAACTGCACCTGCGGGATACCTCAATCTTCCGGGCACTCCCACAGCTGCAGCATGTGCGTTGCTGACACAACAGGGCACTGGTGTCCGTGCCCCCAGGAGCGTGTGCTGCCATACACGTGCCAAGAGTTGCAGGCGTGGATTTCAGGTAAATGCACGGGGATGTGCACAGTGTCTTTATAGTCTCCCTTCTCCTTCCCTGTATCAGCACTCTTGCTCCAGCCAGTGCAACTGGGGGTGGGGTGGGCAGGGAGGCATCCACAAAGACGCCAGACAGTGTGTTTTCCTTTGCCAGCAACACAGTGTCTTCCCTGTTGCAGCGAATGCGTGTTTCCATGTGGGTGGGGGGTTGTCCACATGCGTGTGTGTGATGTGCTGACTCACTGGCACACTGACACGCTGACCCACCAGCCCAGAGGCGAGATGCTGAGCTGGCTGTGGTGGTACCATTAAGTCTTTAATCTGGGTGATCATCTGGCCCTGTTCTGAGCCGCTTTAACTTTCCTAAACAGGAGGCCAAGATTAACCATGCGGTGGGGGACGCGGCAGGGTTGGGGGTCTGGTGGTTGAGAGCCGCTGGAGGGGGGAGCTGCCCAAGCGTTTTTTTCCACCTGGGTGGCTCAAAGCTGGTGGCCAAAGGGACCTGGGCCTGTCTGGCCATGCAGTGGCCCCTTGGGAAAAGGTGAGTGGTCTTGGGGCAGGTCCTGGCGGTGCTGGGGCGGTGGGGGTGGTGGGGCTGGCCCTGCACGGTGCCCAGTGCCTGGGCGGGCCTTTCCCAACAGCTTATCCAGGGTCACACTCGGCTCAGGAGAAAATCTGCTGAGCTGCTTATGCCTATTACAAAACGGGCATGCAGGCAACCCCTCTCACCTGCACCCGCCACCTTGGCCCTGCCGCCACGCTGATGCTGTGGGACCGGATCCACTACAGCAGTCCGGGGGTACCCCAGGACACAGCTAGCTGTTCTACCCTCGTGCCAGGGGAAGGGGGGAACTGTGCAGGCATTGCCACCTCCCCTGTGTGCCGGGGCCTCCCCAGGGAGCAGAGACACCCCTCCTCACCCCCTGCTGTGTTGGGGGTGGCTGGCAGGGAAAGGAACTGATCCCAGGCTAGGACAGTGGTGAGGGAAACTGAGGCAGCAAGCATTCTTTTGCAGGCCATGGCTGGGAGCTGAGGTGTCTCCCGAAATCTCTGTCAGTCTATGTTGTCCCTCTGCTCTGAGGGTCCCACGCAGTCAGTGAGGAGGGCGTTTCCCAGAACTGTGGCATGGGTCGTGCTGTAAAGCTGCTGCTGTGGTGCACTGGACACCTGCTGTGCGTGATGATACACAGGGGCACTGGGAGGACAGGCTAATGCCAAGGAAGTCAGAGTGCCCACAGCAGGGGTAATCCTGCTAAGAGGCTCTGAGGTCGGGCTGGGTGTGTGGCACAGCTCCCATCACCTTTGAGGCTCACACTGGGCAGCATCGTCCCAGAGAGCAGGATGGAGCTGGGAGGAGCCGAGCGCTGGGGCAGGGTGAGAATGTGCATACCTCCAACCCTTTGGCAAGCCCTGCTCCTGGTCCATCCCTGCTCCAGCCCCAGTGGTCCTGCTGCCCTGTCTGCTCTGGGCTGCAAAGCTCTACGAGGCCACCGGCGCAGGCCCAGAGCTCCCACGTGGGCTGTCCAGGCAGGGGGGTTGTAACTTCGGAGTCAGTGTCCCAACAGTCAGGGAGTGAGGACTAGGGAGAATGGAGCAGGGGCAGAGCTGCAGGCAGGAGCAGGGTCCCCAGGCCTGAGCAGGTCTTGGGGAGGTGATCCTGCCTCCCCATTGTGCCCTGCTGGCATGGACACATGCTGTCACGTTCTGGCTAGGGACAGGTGGGCAAAGGCCACTTTCCCTGAAATAGCTGCTTGCACCCAGGGCCAGCCTGGCTCTTCCCCTACATTTAGTCAGTGTGGCATGGGGGGAACTGACCTTCATTGTAAAAACAAACAAGAAAACACAGCGCTGCTGAGTGAGAAATTAAATTTCCTTCTACCCCTTGCCTCTCCTCCCCAGTCCCTGGAGCTCCCAGGCTTCATGTCCTGCTCTCCCTCAGACACCCATGTTCCCTCCTGCCTCCCTCGGTGCGGGTACCACCATTGCCCTGCTTTCCCTTCAAGGGGACAGGACCTGGCTACCTGCAGACCCCGTGAGCTGGACAAGGCTGGGCTGTTTCAGGGAAAGGGGGCTTAGCTGTGCAGGCTGGTTAGGGCAGAGGACCCTTTTGGGGAAGGCATCAGAACACTCTGCAATTTGCTTCCTGAGCTGCCGCAGCCCCAGCTCTCTGCTTGCCTTCTGTGCATTGACACAAACCCTACCTGGAACTTGGGTTTGCCCCCACAGGGATGTACAGCTGTGGTGGCAGCAGAGGGGCACCAGGCTGTGTGCAAATGACAGTCACTCTCAGGTCCTCGAGATCGTCTCAGGCCCTGCAGTGAGTGTTATCCTCACACCCTCCTCCACCACCTGTAGCCCTGGAACAGCTGATGCAGCAAAGATCTGGGCGGTGAGTAAGGGGCTGAACTGCAGGCACTGGTGCCACACTGGGACACGGCTGGGAGAACTGCCAAGACAGCTACAGGCCATGAGGAAAGCAGCTGGGGGAGCTTTTGGAGTGGGAGAAAGCTATTTGAGCCACAGACATTGTGGCTGAACAAGGAGGCACCTGGGGGACCGATCAGGGCAGCTCTGAAAGGATCGCTGGACACCTCAGCAGCTCACAGGAAGGGGAGGCAGGAGGATTTGCAGGTGGAAATGGGGGGTCTCATCTCCTTAAGCAGCTGAATGGGATGACTTGCAAGGATGGGAGGGGTAGTTTGAGAGGAAGGAAGAGGTTGTAGAGCATGCCCACTGGGGGCAAGATCACCTGGGGAGCCGCTGCCCTCAGGTGACCCGGGGAGAAATGTCTGGTCCTAACCTCCATCCAGCAGCCCCGTGGCAGTGGGACCCCAGTGGGCAAGAGCATGCAGGGGCACTGCAGGCTCCAGGAGCGCCCAAGCTCTGGCCCCACAAAGTGGGTGAAGATGGATGTGTACCCCACCTGGAGGAAGACCCAGCTGCTCCACCTCCTGAACCCTGTGCACCCCGACAGGGGCCACAGCAGCCCTGCCCCGCACCCTCCCCAGTCCCCTTGCTGGGCCGAACTGGGGGCCAAAGGACCCCCACTGCTCCCGCTCTCTCTCTCTCGGAGGTGGCATCCGAAATCCTGCGCTATCCCCATCATTTCAAGGCGGGGTGATGTGAAGAGAGAGGTGTCCCCGCGGCGGTGGGGAACGACCCCACCGGACCCCGGGGCCGGGCCCGCGCCCTGTCGGGCGAGCAGGCGGCTCCGCCCGTCGCCACCAGGGGCCGCTGTCCCGCGGTCCCCCGTGCCCACCCGGGGCCCCGGGCGTTCGACCCCGCACCGTCCCCCGCCCCGGCACAGGGGCAGCACAGCCTGGGTGCCCGGCGGCCCACTCGGGGATCTCACGGGGTGCTGGCGCAAGGAGGGACTCAGGATGCTCGGGGGGGTGGTCAGGGTGATACTCAGTCCCCACGGCCGAGGCTGCTGCTGGCGTCAATGCTCCTCTGCCCGGCACATGCCACCCGTGTCTCAGCCACGCCCCGCGGGGAGGTGGGCACTTTCGTAGGCAGAGTCCTGCCCTGCGGTGTCACGGCCACGAGCTTCTGCCAAACCCACGGTGGCCCCTCCAGGCCACGGAAAACGTGCAGTGTTTCCCACCAATCACAATCCCCCTTCCTGGCAGTTCCCCTCCCAAACCAGTAGCCAGCTCAGGGGTCCCTTGGCAGCACCCTGGGAGGAAAGGCTGGCTGAAGCCACCAGGTCCCTCCATCCCTGCCAGGGGGCTCTGGAGGGAAATGGATTCAGTCCTGCTGGGTGGTAGTCCCAGCACTGGGGAGGATGGGTGCTGCTCAGCGACGCCTGGGGGCACAGGCGTAGGCCCTGTCTGGACCCCCAGTGGTGTGTGGGCTACAGGAGATGCTGAGCCCATGCTGCCCTGCTGGGAGGTGTCGGCCTGAGACACCCCAGGTCTGCCTGCTCCCTCCCCTTGCCCCCCCCAGGGCACCCGCACTGGGGCTTTGGCCTCTCCCCGCTGCGGCGGAGGGGATGCTGGGACCTTGGTCCCCAGACTGGCCATTGGGAGTGTTGGCTGGTGGTTGAACGTCCCATGTGTGCACATGCTGCGCTCATGCTCTGCATACAGGTGTGCACTGTGCATGCAGTGTGTGTGCGTGTGTGTTTGTTTACCCAAATGCATGTGTGCGTGCTTCTGTGCCTGAGCGTACACAGATGTGTGTGTGCAGGTGTGTCTGTGCACATGCCTGCTGTCTGCACCCTGTGTACTCGTGCACACGTGTGTGCCCACCTCTGTGCATGTGCCCGTGGGTGCAAATGTTGCACGTGTGCACACGAAGGCGTGTGGATACCTCCACCTGTGTGCGGGACCTCTGCATGCACGCCACCCATCCGTGCACGGACACGGGTGGGCACGTGTGCAGCCGTAAGCATGCAGAACGAGCCACGTGCGGGACCTATACGTGCACACGGACCGCGCGTGTGGGGTACGCCCGGGCCCCGCGCGTGTGCAGGGCCGTGGCGGGCGCGCGTGTCCCGCGTGCGCGCGTGTGCAGGATCCAGCCCGGGTTTTCGGAGTACCCGGAGCCGGCAGCGCTCCCGGTCGGGGTCTCCGTCCCGAGAGCGCTCGGCGCCGCCGCCGCCGCCCAAGTCGGCGGAGCGGGACCCGCCGCCCCGCCACTTTTGCCGGGACGCGCCGCCCCCGCGGGGCTCCGGCAACTTTCTCTGGGCGCCCGGGGCGGGCCGGGGAAGTGCGGGGGGCGCCGCGCCGTCCCGTCCCGCCCCGACCGCCCGGGTCCCCCTGGATGTGCCGCTTCTCGCCCGGACCGAGCCGCAGCTGCAGCCGGGGGAAGGGGGGCCGCAGAGCCGCGGGACCCCCCGCCCCGCCCGGGGCCGCTCGGAGCCGCTCGGAGGTAGGACCCGTCGGTCGAGTCGGGGCCGCGGGCAGGGGCTGGGGACGCCCGCGGGCCCCCGCTCCCCGGAGGAGCCGGGATGGTGCCGGACCCTCCGCCGGGCCGCGCTGGGGCCGCCCCGCGCCCGCGTCCCGTGCGCGCCAGGGTGGGGGGGGACCGCGACGCGGGGCCCGGCGGGGCGCGGAGCGGTGGCGGGGTCGGACCGCGCGGGGCGGTCGGGGCCGTCCGGGGTGGGATGGGGCGAGCGCGCTCGGGGGGGGGGGGCAGAGCGCCCCGACCTCGCCGCGCTCCCCGTCACGTACACTGGCGCTCACACCCACTCCCACGCCCTCGCGCTCCCGCCGCGCTCCGTGCGCCCCGTGGGTGGGCTGCTCCGGCCGCGCCGCCGCTGTGCCCGCCCGGCGAAGCCCCTCGCCGCCCGCGAAGGGGAGGGCTGGGCTGGGCTGGGGTAGGGTGCTCCGTGCTGCCGGGCAGGCAGCCCCGGCTCCACCAGCTCCGCTGCTGCCCGGGTGGGGGGCGCTGGGCCGGGAGCAGCGACTGGGTGGGAGTTACTGCCCCGGCCCGAGTGACACAGCAGCTGCAGGACTGTCCCCACCACCCGCGCTGCTGGTGCAAGCTCCTGGCCGTCTTGAGCCCTCTTACCCCGGGCCAGTCGGGGTGTGCGTGGGGCTCTGCCAGCCGCCTCGTGGGCCTCCACACCCAGCTGCTTTGGCAGGGCAGGGAGCTGGCTGGCCCAGTGCATGCCCCGCAGCCTGAGCAGAGGGCTGTATCCCCACCGACCGTACACGCCGTTCCCAGGGTCCTGGACAAGGCTCCGAGGGGAGGAGGGTTTGGCGGTGGGACAGTGGTTCCCCCAGCTCCCCTGACATCCCGCCAGGCCATGTGGGCAAAGCATCTGGCAGGAGCGAGGCGTGGGGAGATTCTGCACAACCCCAAGGAGCCTTCCAGAAACCACAGTGAAATGCCCAGGTCCCAGCACACCTCGGCTCATCCCGTGGGCCCTGGGGCTGCGCTTCTTCCATCCCCATGTGGGCTGTAGCGGAGGCTGCCACAGAAGTGCCTCATGCCTGGGAAGCATAGAATCATAGAGCAGCCTGGGTTGGATGGGACCTCAGTCATCTGGTCCAACCATTTGTGGGAAAGGGAGCCTGGATGAGTTTATCAAACCTCTGTGGTTTGGGGTGGAGGGCAGAGCTGTTTTTTCATATCACTTGTAGAGTACCTTGAGTCCTTGCCTGGGCCGGTTCTGAGTGTCCGTCAGTTGTCCTACATGCTCGCACAAGGACTGCTGCTGGCTTTAGTACTTGGAGACCTGGGGCTGGGGGCAGGTGGGTTGAGTGAGGGAGCTCAGCCTTGAGTCTCCCTACAGCTGAAACCAGGCTTGACCTCTCTGGCAGGTGGCTCCAAGTGCCTCCTGTGCCCCACTGGATGCTGACCCTTTGGCCTAAAGCCTCCAGGACTACTGGGTTCAGGTGTTGTCTCTGCGTCACTCCCTGGCTGGCATGAAGAGTCTGGGGCTGGCAGAGCAGACTGGCCAAGGTCAGGCATGGCACAGAGGAGCAGGAAGGAACTGGCACTGCCAGCGTGAGAAGCCCCTGAGCAGGGCATTGTGAGACGTGGGCGGCTCAGCTTGCAGCTGAGCATGAGCTAACCAAGCCTGTGTGGGCACAGGCCGCCCTTTTTGGGGTCTGCCCAGAACCGCCTACAAGGCAACCCCAAACTGCAGCAAGCCATCGGTGAGCCAGGAGCGCAGGAAGGCTAATGGCAGAGGAAGCGTCTCTATAGAGAGTTATCCTCTCTGTGTCATGGTGCCCTGGGCCAGGCCCTGTGCACACATGTGAAGTCCACATGGTCCCTAATCAGAATGGGGGGTACTCAGCGTTGCAGTGACAGCCTGAGAGCTGCACCTCTCCTAACGAGGATGGAGTGGGAGGCTGGGTCTGAGTGGGGCTGCATGGCTGTGGCATTTGCAACGCTGTGCTTGGGGTCTGGGAAACTGGTAGATACTCACTCCAACCACAGCGAGGGTCCTGTGCCCAGTCCTGGAAGGGTTGTGGGAGCCTAGCAGATGCTGCTGGATACAGAGATACCGGAGTTTTTCCCCACTCTGCCCTGTAGGCTATGTGTGGCAAACCTGAGCTGATGGATGCAGCATCCTGAGGGTGGGCATTGGGTTTTGGAGCAGGGGTGGGTTGCGGGGAAGGGAAGAGGAAGCAGCTGGATGAAGTTTCTCCTTCAGAAATTCAGACCTGGGAAAATTTCCCAGTGTGGCTAGGTCTGCTGTGTCCAGCTGAGGCAGAAGCTGCCACTGTGGGAGACAGGGGATGGCAAAGGCACCTACTGTCCCCTCCGTGCTGTTGTGGCTGTTTGAAGGTGGTTTACTGATGCACGTATCTCTGCACAGCGTGAGCTGGATTGGTCCATGCCCTCCCTTGACTCTTTGCGCAGCACAGCAAAGGTTATTGTTATTCAGCAAGGGTCTTCTAGGGCAAGGGGTTCTGCTGGAAATTGAGACCTTGGAGAAAATCCACACCAAAGCTCCCTGTGCCTGGTAGGACCCCCAAATTCCCCAGCTACCAAGGATCCCAGCATCTCTGAGGAGACTGGCACCTACTGACCTGAGCCCACCAGTGCATACCCTCATGCGTCTGCTAGCCTAGCTGCTGCTGTGTGCATGCACGAGCTCCCAGTAATGCTTGTGAGTGGACTTGTGGGGCCCTCTGGGCATCTGCTCGTAGCCAAGTCACTGGTTGCTTGTGGGAGGGTCCTCATCCCCCTCATGTTTGAGGGTCTTTTCTGTCACAAAGACAAGCACAAAATCAGGAGCAGGTTGGGAGGTCTAGTGGGAGGTGGTGAAACAGCCTCAGCACTGCATTCCCCTCATGGTGCTGGAGCTGGCTGAGCTGTGAGAGTCTCCCTGGAGCAGGGAAGTTTTCAGCGCAGACACCTTGTGACGCGTGCTGTCATGTCAGGGCAGCCCAAGGAGAGGCGGGTGTTGAGCTCGCACTTGGAGGGGGATTTGCAGCTCGCTGTCCAGAACGTGCAATGGGTGGGTAGGCGGACAGGCTGGAAGACATGAAGGCCTCTCCTGCAGTTCAACTAGGTATGCTGTTAGTGACATACTGAGGCTCAGGACTCTGGCTGCAGTGCTGGAGAGGCTGGCCAGCCCATGGTCCCTGGGGAGTACTGTTCTCCCCACCACTCCAACATGCTGTACAAGTCTGAACACCCTTGCACATCCATGCATCTTCATGTACACATATTCACATGCGCACAGACATATGCACACCTACACATGTACATACCCAGGTGTGATGTGGCTTTCCCAAAAGGATACTACTTCCTTCTACGGGCCACTGGGCCTCTTCTTGTCCATCTGTATTGACATAATAGAAGAGGGAAACCTTGAGTGTCTGTTAGTTGGTCAGAAGGGAGAGCAATTGTCCAGAGCGACCCCCAGGAGCACGTATGTGCATGCGCACCTATGGACATGTATACAGAGGGGCCTGTTTGCATGTATATGTACATACCTGTATGCATGTGTGCACAATTATCTGCCTGGGTGGTGTCTTGCATCTGCAGTACTGGAGTCTCTCTGTCTGTGTGCCTCAGTTTCTCTTGGTATCTTCCCCTGGTGTTTAGCAATCCCAGCGATGTGATAAATAAAAAAAGTCCATTGGGTGGGTCCGTGGTGAGACTGAGGGGATTCTTCTACAGAAATCTTCAAAAGAACACAGCAAGTGTACCCACCCCAATCCTTATGGCACATCAAAACCCTTCAGAAGCTGCGGAATAACAAGGTGAACAGCTGATAAAATAGCTGCTTCAGAGTGGGAATAAGCAGCAAAACCACAGAGTCGGGTTTCAGCTCTGCAGCATCCGGGTCTGAGGCTGGAGTGGGGTGGGGGGAATGTTTCCAGATGTGGTGCAACCCCACTGTCAGACTCCTGTCCCTGATCTAGTGGGAGCAAAGCCCTGGCTTTCCTGTGGCAGAGGACACAGCTCTAAGTGATGGGGTTGCTGTGTGCAGGGACAGAGCAGGAAGGCAGGCATCTGTGCCACCCACCTCCACCAGTGGCAGGTACTTCAGGAAAGACAAATGTATCCGAGAAGGCAAGGGATCGCTGGGGACTTTTGGGAACAGCCTGAGGGCACCATCTCCACCTCTCAGCAGACAGAGGGGGTCTCCTGCCTCAAAGGAGGAGCAACTTATGCTTTCTAAATCCCCAGGTGCTGTGCTTACCTTGCTCCACGCTCAGCATGTCAAGAGACAGGCAGTTCCACAGATTAAAAGGGATTGCTATTGGATATCTAATCCTTTAATGACTGCTGAAGTCCCTGCCAGGTCCTGCACATCTTCCTGCTCCCGTCCTCTGAGGAATCCTGCGAGATGGAGCTGTTGGGGTGGGAACTGGCTCCGTTTAAACTACACTGACTGCAGTGGGAGGACAGATGACATTGCAACCCACTGCCTGCCACGTCCTACCTTCTGTCCCTCAGCATGGCAGGATTTCCTGTGCTGTAGCCCCTGCTCTGGAGGTGTCCCTCCATGTAACACATGAGCGTGCTGGGTTGGGGGTGATGCCTTGCTGCCATGGGAAGGATCTGTGCCTGGCAGGGGCTCCTACAGCCATGACTCAGAGCTGGTCTTTTATGGGTCCCACATGTTCAATTTTGCTGTTTCCCTCCAGCACTGGGAAGGAAGGGGGAAGCATAAAAATTCCTTAGAGCAGCTGCTGCCATGTGCATACCTCCCCTTACCCTCACCCCAAAACCTTGTCCCCACCCAGACTCTAGCCCAATGAAGGTAGGGGCCAGGGAAGTGGCTTTATATGAGCAATTTGCAGGGATAGTGTGTGCTGGGGGCCAAAGCAAACAACATGCAAGACCACGACAATTGCCTGCCTGCCCTGGGACCACCTATCAAGCACCACCACTCCTGTCCAGCTTGCCATGGCTTCCTGAGAGGCTCAGCTTGTGGTCGAGGGCTCGCAGTCCCTGCTTTACAGGGGGAACAGGCAGAGGGAGCGTGGAGCTGCGAGCTCCCACCCTGCAGCCCTCTGCCGTGGGTTGTCTGTGCCTTGGCATACACTGGAGACTGGGCAGCTAGGGCTGCACCCCAGGCTGGCCTGCCTTTCCCTCTTCCCAAAGCACACGTGTGGTAGCGTGTGTTAACATGTCTAGAGGCATGTCAGTGCATGGTCATGAGTGGGTGTGGATGCATGTGGGAGCGAGGGGCTGGATTGTTTTGCGCCCCGCTGAGATGCAGCGTAGGGGTGGTGGTGTACTGTGGCTTGCATAAGGCTGTGCTGCTGGAGGGATGGGTGGGCTGGGGAGGGACCTCTGGTCCTTACTGGAAGTAGTGTGAAGGGCAGAGAATTTTGGCATGGGTGGGGAATGAGGATGTGTTACATTTTCTGAATGGGCAGCTGGGGCTGGAAAAGGGAGGGAAGGAGAACTGAGTGGAGGATGTCCTGAATCTGTCCTGGGATGGATGTCTCTTCCCCTTTCCCTCCCCACATGTGTAAACTTCCCCTGGAGCTGGTTCTTCTCTGCCTCATCTTTTCCAGGCAAGGGACCACCTTGGAAAGAGCTTGGCAGCCCACACCAGCATGGGATCACGACCCTGAATTGTCCCCTTTCAGACCCCCTGAACCTGAAGCAATGTGCTTTGTGGCAGCCGCAGTCCTGGGCAGATTAGCTGCCCTATGCAGAGGAGCTCGGGCTCACCCTAAAGGCCTGGCCTGACAGTGGGGTCAGAGGCATAGCAAGGCAGCAGGGCGGGAGGTCTGCACATCACTGCTGCTGGAGGCAGAGAAGAAAGAGCGTGCAGGCTCGGGGGAGTGCATCTCCCCAGCGCAGACCAGACTGGCCCCAACTTGGTCCCAGAGCAGGGAAAGAGGCTTCTTCCAGGGGGGAGTTTCACCCTCTTTGCCCCACCGTCAGTGGCCTTTCCCCACCCCCAAGGAGTGCCAGCGCTGTACAGCATGCAGGAGACTTCATAGCTGGGGAGGACTGCGTTGGCACTGCCAGACTGCATTGGCACTGCCAGACAAGGGAATGTGTCCCCTTGATCCTGGACTGTCGCTGGCATGAGGCAGCGTTGACTCCCCAGCAGCTCTCCTCCGGCCTCCCTACGTGCACCTACATGCCACAGCGCAGCCTCTGCCATGTTCCTGGTCCCTGTCTGCAGAACTGCCCCCCACCCCCACAGCAACTGCGGCTCTTTCAGAACTGCTGCCCCAGCACGGGAAGGCAGATCTTGAGCCAGACCAATGTTTTTCCTAAGGCCCTGTAGGGTTAAACTGATGGGGCATGTGGCTGACCTCGGGTCAAGAGAAGGGCTGTAGGGTATGGCAGGCTGAGGGGTTTGCCTACCCCAGGGCTGGAGCCCACCTCTCCTGAGGGGGAAGAAAGGACATGCAGTGGTGGCCTTCTGGGGCATCTCCCCACCCCAGCCCCTGCCACACCACCGGACCCTGCTCTCTCTCCGCCTCTTCGCCCTGCTTTGACCCTCCCTTGCTCCCTCATGGTATGGCTTTGGGGTGACTGGGCCGACAAACATATAGTGGCTCTCCCTTAGCTTCTGTTGTGGCTCCCAACATGTACGTGTAGACATGCACATATGCACATTCCACATATATGCAAACATGCACAAGCACACGTGCAAGCATGCATGCAAACATATATCTGTGAGTACGTACACACGAGCACACCCCCCCCAAAAAACATTTGCACATAAAGACAAACCCTTTTCCACACATGCAAACACGTATGGCCAAAGTTGTGCATTCTCACATGCACGCTTACAGAAGCACAGATGCCCCCATGCATGCACACACAGAGCCCTCCCCCAGGCCCCCCACGCTGGGGGCTGTGCTGGGCGGGTTGATGGATTGTGCCACACACAGCTCAGCACTGCTGGTCTATCGGCTGGGATCTCGGCCGCACAGGCTAATCCAGCCCTGACATCACATTCTTCCACAGTGGGACTCTGGGGTGGTTAACCCTGCCGGGGCTGGGCCTGGGGCGGGAGATGATGGGGACAATGCCGAGGCACAGACGGGGACCCCCACCGCCCTCGTGTGCTGGGCTGGATGGCAGCCGCCCTGCTGCAGCACGCTGCACCCACTGCTGTGGCCCCAGGGCTGTCGGAGCTGATTGGGAGCGGGGAGTGTTCCTGGGGCAAGGGGGGAGCTGGGGTGGGGGCTGTCCTGTCACGTGGTGCCGTGGGGTGCAGCCAGGTCTCCTAAGGGCATGTGATTCCCCTGTCAGTCCCTGCAGCCGTGTCTCCCTCCTTCCTGCCACTTTGGCACCCGTTGGTGGCGGCATCCTGACCGACTGCTGTCCTGTGGTACAAGCTCATGGCATCTCCTTTCCCTCTCTGCCTTTTGCGCCTTCTCCTCTGTCTCCCCCCCCCTCCCACCTCCTCCATTCCCCGGTGTCCTCAGGAAACTGGAGCCAGATGACAGATTTTAGATGTGTTTGCAGGAAATAAAAGGCAAGGAGTTGGGAGGGGGGAGGAGGGGGGGGACACGACGACGGCCAGTCCTGACCCCCTCCTGTGCGGTGTTTCGGAGTCTGGAGCCAGCCCTGCTTCAACTGCTCCTGCCGCTGGCCGCGCTTCTTGTTTTCTTGGCAGAGAGGAGGAGGAATGTGTTTCAGTTTGAGTTTCTTGGCAGGAGGAGACCGAGGGAAGATTCGCCTCAATCCCGGCTGCGCCTGGCTCTCAAATTTATGCCCATAGGCTGCGACTTGGGTGGGCCGCAGCGGTGTGCGGCAGGCGGGGGAGGCGAGCGCGGCGGTGGGGAGGCCGCAGGCCCGTTCCCATTGGCTCCCTGTGTCCCCTGGCCCCCTCCAGCTTCCCCTGCTCGGGGGGCCACCAGGGTCCAGGGAGCCCCTGCAGACCCCAGGGGCTGGGGGGAGCCTCCTGCAGCTGGGACCTGTGGGCCGGGGAAGCTTTCTGCCTTGCCTAGCCATCCCCCCCCCCCCCCCCCCCCCAATACTGGTGCTCAGCAGCGGGAATGTGCAGGATGGGCGAGAGCCGTGTTGCTGCTGTCGTGCCCACCTGGCACCCGCCTAGCCCCCAGGCTGCCCCTGTGGGGGGACCCAGCCCTTGTCAGGCTGGGTCTGCTCGCCAAAATCCTCCCCTCTGCCTGCACCCAGGAAGGAGAGGCTGTCTTGGCACAGAGGGACCCGGACCCTCTTGCCATACCTAGGTGGCCAAGGATGGGGAGACTGGAGGGGACCAGAGCTGCTCCCAGTCCTGCATGATGGGTGCTTGAGGGGGTGCAGAGGGGAGACTACCCCGTGCAGGGAGGTGGTGCACAAGGCTGGGGAGTCGTGAGGCAGTGGTGCTGCTGCCGGTGTGCTCCCCATGCGTGGTGGTATGCTGTGCAAGCGTGTGTGCGCTGTGTGCCCACGTGTGCTCCATGCATGTTTATGTAAGCCTGTGCATGTGCGTTGTGTGCATGTGTGCTGTATGCATGCATGCTGTATGCATGCACATGCAACTTTGCATGTATTCCATTGGACATACATGTTCTCCAGTGTGCCTGAGTGTGTGTGCACGCGCTGCATGTTACACAGTTGCTGTGTGCATGCACATGGAGTTTGTGTGGTGTGTGTACATGTGCTCTGTGAATGCGTGTGTGCGTGTGCAGGGGTATCACAGGTGGAGGGCACGGCAGGGGCTGGCACAGCTGTGCGTAGCAAGGTGAACAGGTCTAACAGTCAGAGAGGTAGAGGGGACATAACAAAGGCTATAGATGAATTAACCCTTTTCCTGGAAGCAGTAGATGCCCCACAGATGCCCCATCTGCTTGGAATGCAGGGCAGCAAGTCCCCAGTCCAGGCCAGGGTGGGGGGCTGTGGGCAGCTGGGAGTCAGCAGAGTCCATTGTCCCATTGCTGCTGCAGCAGGTGGGTGCACTTGGCAGGACCGGCACAGCCCCGCACTGCTTTAGGCCGGGGTGGCCGCATATGGCTACTGTACTGTGTGGTGGCAATCTGCCTGCTCTCATAGAGTATGGAGCTGGTGGGCTCAGCATGTGGGTCAGGGGCGGCTGGGGGGAGCTCAGGTGACAGTTCTCGGGAGGGGGAGACAGGAGGCTTTGGCTTTCCTGGACTCCCAACACCCCGCATCACCTCCCAGCTGCAGGTGCCTCTCCAGATATGTGCAAATGTGTGTTCATGCATCCGTGTGTGTGTCTGCACAAGTGTGAATAGCTGTGTGCACAAAAGGAGGGTGCTGTGGTTGACTCCACAACTAGGCAAACTTTTGTGAGGGACTTGCAAACCCTCTCTTGGTCAGATGTCCTGGCTGGGGTACGGCGCAGATGGGCGGCTTCCCCTGGAGCTAATTCCTCAGTCTTTGCTGCGAGGTCCAGGTCCAGCGGACCACTCCTCCCCCTCACTTCCTTCTCATCTTTCTTTCCCTTGCCTGCCCCCAGCGCCACCACCTTCCCGGGTACCTCCCTCCCCCTTTGCCTGCTGCCCCCCCCGCCCCCCCCCCCGCCCCGTTCTTCCTGGCTGACACTCTCACAAAGCCCCGAGACAAGCTTTCAAAGGGGCAACTCATGCGGAAGAATTGCTGCCCCCCTCGGTCCCCCGTGCTCCGAACACAACCCAGCCCTTTCCCAGCAGGGTGAGGGGCTCTCACTCCCCCAGACCCCTTGTTTGGGGCGATTCCCTTGGTCTCTCAAAGGGGGAGGCTGAGGGGGCAGGAGGCCTTGTTCCCAGCACCACCCACATGTGCCTCCTTCATTTATTCTCCTTCCAGAGCCTCCATGTAAGCCCTCGGGGGTCTTGGGGCAGGACAGTGACCGTGGTTGGGGAGGGAGCTGTGGGCCAGGACCTGGGTGCAGAGGCCAAAGGCGCAGCTGCAGTTGGAGATCTGACCACGGGCAGGGCCGGGCAGAGCAGCAGGTGGAAATGAGACCCGGGAACAGGGCAGGAACCTGCAGGCAGGGATGCGATAGTGGGCTGGGCTGAGCCCTGTGGGCAGGGGTGGGATGTATGGGTGGGACCGGGCAGGGTTTTGACCTGCAGGCAGGGTGCGGGACCTATTGGCAAGACAGGGCTGGGTGGGACCTGCAGATGCTGCAAGGACCCATGAGGAGGGCAGAGCAGGGTGCCAGCTTTAACCAAGAATGGTGCTAACCGTCTGTGCCTTGGTTTCCCCTTTTGGCAGTTAGGGTTCACAATTTTTACATCCATGAGTGTGCTTGAGTGTGGATGTTTGTGTAGGTGACTGGGTGCACACATGCGTATTTCGTTCCCTGTACAACAGATGCTTCAGTGGGCTTGGGATTCTTGCTGGGACAGGACCGTCCTACTACAGCGCCAAGCATGAGAGCACCGTGTTAAGTCAGTGTCCAGGGATGCTTGTGATGGGTGACCCCAGCGTGCCCTGCAGCAGTGTCACTGCTTGTGCTGAGTTATCAGAGGTGGCCTTGAACTAGGCAATCGTATGATCTGTACTGCGGTCCTTGTGCTTAGGATGTGTTAACTCCCCCGTGGTGGTGCCACAAGGAGTCTGGGGGCCTGCCAGGCACTGGGGGCATGGGGACAGCCATGCTTTGGAGGGGGTTGCGGATGGCATCCATGTTTGACCAGGTGGCTCCGGTGACACAGAGCTGCTATGGCTTGTACCTCCTGCCCTCACCCAGCCTGCCAGAGGCATGCAGTTTTCCGCATGGCTTATGTCTCTGCAGTGTCAGCAAGGGAGGAGAGGGATGTGGGGGGCTGCGCCTTGGCCCCACAGACATCTCCTCTTGTACCAGCTCATCTCTCTTCCAGGTGCACAAGGGCCTGTGCCCCAGGTGGGGAACGGCCCCCAGCTCCAGGGAAAAAGTGGGAGCCTTCAGGGCGGGGGGGAGTGCTGTGATAGAAGGGGAGCGCCAGGATGTGTACATGTGGGAGGGGGCAAGGGAAAATGCCAAGGGCCACCAAAGTTTTTGGGTATGTGGAGATGTTGATTGGTGGTTGCTGCTGAGTCAGATACCCTCTAGCCCGGTTCCTCCGCCTAGGACCCTCGTCGTTCACATCTGCGCCCCAAAATGGGGGCGGGCAGGGTTTCCCCTTTGTCACCTGCCCTCCCCTTGGCAGTGCCCCCGGGACTTGGCTTTGCCGTGGGCTTTGCCGCGGTGGGGTCTGGCGTGCAGCGGCAGTGCAGAGGGGTTGTGCGCCCTGGGCAGGTGTGGGTGGGTGGAGGGCCGCGGTGAGGGGGTGCGGGGCCTCGGGAGCACCTCCGTGACGGGAGGGGGGGCGCTCCGGGGATGGCGCGGGAGCTCCCGCTGCTGCTCTGTGCTGCGGCGCCCCCTGGCGGGCACGGGGCTGCGCGGGAGGAGCGGGCGGGGCCGGCAGCCCACCCCTGTCCTCCTCAGGCCCCGACCGGCTCCAGCCCCTCGGCGAGGACCAGATGTGCTCCTGAGCCCGGCCAGGCCCCGCCGCGACATGTTCAACCCTGGCAGCACTCCGGCCGCTGGCTACGCTGAGCACTGCTGCCTGCGCCCACCGCACGGACCAGCCCCCGGTGCCCCAGGGCCACAAGGTCGGTCGTAGCCCCCTCGTCCTGACCAGTGCCTGGGCCCCAACAGTGCCTGCGAGGGGCACCCGACATCAGACTCAGTCCTTGGTTCAGGGGTGCTCTGGGGATTTCCTCTCCCCCTTGTGCCACCCACCCTAATATGTCTTCGCGTCTTTCTCCTCCCCTCTACCAGGACTTGATTTCCCCTTATGCCATCAGACAAACCTCATGAACAGTCACCGTGGTTATGGGTTGGTGCCAGGAACCGAGCACCCAGGCAGTGGTGATGGTAAGTCTCCAGTCTTGGGGGATAGGGAGTAGGTAGGGGTTTAGGCATCTCCTGGGTTTGCTTTGTGTCAGCAGCACAGGTGTGTGTGCCGAGGGTGTTCAGGCAGTGCTGGGGACAGGAACGCCTGTGATGATGGAGGAGACTGCTGGGGCTTCAGGTGTCTTTCCTGGAACAGCAGTGCCTGTGTGAACAGGAGGATTTGTGTTGGCTGTGGCCAAGGGGATTGGGCACTTTTCTTGGGATGATATCAGCTACTGCAGGGAGTACGCCTGTGATAAAGGCCTCAGATACCCCCCAGGGACATTGATGGCTGTGGTAGGCAGGGGAGGACACTTTTGAGCTTTGCCACAGTCCAAAGCCAGCAACAAGTGTACATTGGGAGAGGAGTAGCTGGAGAGCAGCCCTGCAGAAAGGGACCTGGGGGCACTGGTCAGCAGCAGGCACGATAGGAGCCAGCAGTGTGCCCTGGTAGCCAAGAGGGCAAACTGCATCCTGGGGTGCATCAAACACAGCACAAACAGCTGGTCAAAAGAGGGGATTATCCTGCTGTATTTTGCATTGGTGCGGCCTCACGTTGAGTGCTGTGTGCAGTTCTGGGCCCCACTGTTTAAGAAGGATGTGAATGTCCTTGAGTACATCCAGAGGAGGGCAACAAAGCTGGTGACAGGGCTGGAAGGCATGTCCTGTGAGGAGTGGCTAAGAACATTGGACAAGTCTAGTTCAGAGAAAAGGAGGCTAAGGGGCAACCTCATTGCTCCCTACAGCTTCCTGAGGAGGGGACATGGAGAGGGTGGTGTTGAGCTCTTCTCCTGGTATGCAATGATAGGACACATGGGAATGGTTCAAAGCTGCGCCAGGACAGGTTTAGGCTGGACATTAGGAAGCATTTCTTTACCAAGAGGGTGTTCAAACACTGGAAGAGGCTTTCTAGAGAGGCGGTCGATGCCCCAAGCCTGTCAGTGTTTAAGAGGCATTTAGACAATGCCCTTAATACCATGCTTTAACTTTTTGTCAGCCCAAATTGGTCAGGCAGTTGGACTAGATGATCATTGTAGGTCACTTCCAACTGAAATATTCTATTCTATTCTATTCTATTCTATTCTATTCTATTCTATTCTATTCTATTCTATTCTATTCTATATCAGAAGCTAGCTGGCACATGCAGGGTACTCCTCCAGGCTCCAAAGCACCAGGCTTGTGTCCTTGGGGGTTTCTTCAGCCTCCTAGGACCCATGCTGAGAGGAGTGCCCCCCACTCTCTGCTGCTATCCCAGGCTCACGGTTCTCAACGCCCCGTGGTGCAGGCAAACTGGGCAAGAAGCGGGCACTGTCCATCTCACCCCTGTCAGACTCTAGCATTGACCTGCAGACGGTAATCCGCACCTCACCCAACTCCCTCGTTGCGTTCATCAACTCCCGCTGCGCCTCTGCCAGTGGCTCCTATGGCCACCTCTCCATCAGCACCATCAGGTGGGCACCAGACTTCAGCCCTGCTGGCATGCATGCAGCCTGTCAGTATGGGAGCCTGAATGCCAATTCCCAATTTGGGGAGTGCCTGGGCTGAGGGCTAGGGAAGGCGGGAGCAGAGTGGGACTGTGGGTTAGGGAAGGAGCAGCCGGGAGTTCAGACACCTGGAATCCCTGGCTCAGAAGACCTAAATTTCTGTCCTCTGATGAATGGTGTCATCTACTCATCCCTTCTGCTCTTTGCAGTCCGTCACTGGGGTACCAGAGTCCACCGGGTCAGCAGAAGGGCCAAGGCCACCTGTACAGCCACACACCGCCACCACCACCACCACGTAGCTCCCATGAACACGTGTCCACCCTCCCAGGGCTCCTGCACCATGCCCCAGCTCGTGGGACCCTCAAACACTGCCAGGTAAGGGGGCCTTGCATCCATATAAGTGGTGCATCCCATATAAGCAGTGGGCCAGTGGGCATCTCAGTGCTGACTGATTTCCACTTTCACCCTGCGCTGGTAGCAGCTAAAGTTGGAGTGGAGCCTGAGCAGCCCCCTGACTGTAAAATACCCCGAGGAGAGATCTGAGGGTGACATCTCCAGTCCAGCTTCCACAGGCACCCAGGTACTCTCCAGGCCTTGAGATGCCCTCCACTTCCCCAGGGCTATATGCTCCTCCCTGGCACCACTCCCAGTAATGGGGAGCACGAAGGGTCGTACCTGGGAGTGCTCATCTGCCTGTGCTCCCCCAGGACCCCTTGCTGGGGATGCTTGATGTTCGGGAAGATCTGGAGAAGGAAGATGGGAAACCTGAGTCTGAGACTGTGTATGAAACCAATTGCTACTGGGATGGCTGTGCCAAGGAGTTCGATACGCAGGAGCAGCTGGTGCACGTGAGTTATGTCCCGCCTGGGTACACCCAGTCCCAGAACCTGCTCTCAGGCTGCTGGCTGGCATCCCCCTGTGTCAACCCACGACTCCTACTCTAAGACTGTCCTATACTGGGCCGCTCCCCGCTCCCCCCTGCTGAGAACTCACCACACAGGTGCAGGATGTTGGAAGTTGCCCCTAGGAAGGGAGGGATGTGCATCCTCCACTTCTTGTAGACAAGTTCTTCGTGACCGTTCCATACCATACTCCTAGGGGGAACATCCAGTCTGGCCTTCCTCACCCCTGGGGCAGCTCTCCTGAAGGACTGGTGCATCCAGACTTCCTCCTTTGCTCTTTGTCTCCCTCCAGACGCTCCAACTCTCCTATATCCCCTTGACCACCCCCCAGACCACCTTGACCCCTATGTCTTCTCTTGATCCTCCCAAAATAGCCCCCAGCCATCTCCTGTATCCCCTGCCTCCTCCAGACACTATCTCACCACTGTTTTTCCCTAACCTCTGGTGTCCCCACCCACCATTCCGGTTCCTCTGTGTCCATTTCTCCCATGATATTCTCTTAAGACACCTGTATCTCCCTGTCCCTTGTTGCCCTTCTCGATGCCATCAGTGGTGCCCCTCTCTCCTCAGCACATCAACAATGAGCACATCCATGGGGAGAAGAAGGAGTTCGTGTGCCACTGGGCAGCATGTTCCCGGGAGCAGAGGCCCTTCAAAGCTCAGTACATGTTGGTGGTGCACATGCGACGTCACACAGGCGAGAAACCTCACAAATGCACGGTGAGCTGACAGGAGCCTTTGCAAGACCTCAGCTAAGCTGTGGTGCCTTGCACCAGGCAGAGCTCAGGGCAGGGGGCGAGCTGGCTTGTCTGATATATGGCATTGAGGGGAACATGTGGTGGGGAAAATGAGGTGGGACAGACAGGGTGATCAGGAGCATGGTAGTGCATGGGAGAGCGGGGTTCATGTGTGTCAGGCCAGAGCCCGTGTGATCAATGGCATGGCAGAGATGCACATGAGGTAAAGACATATGTAGCAGGCTGGGTACCGCATGGCCGTGTGGCCAGTGCCTAGTGAGGTGGCATGACATAGGCCGGAAGGATAAAGGGCTGTGCAGTGTGAGGGCGTGTACCTGAAGGAGGGCAAGTGTGTTGTGCATTGGCTGGCAGGTGTGATACATGTCCATGGCAGACGTGCTGTGGGTGTGTAGTTTGGGGGTGATGTGGTTCAGGGTCTGTTGAAGGTGTGTGGCATGTTTCACCCTGCTTGCCTGCGCAGTTTGAGGGCTGTAACAAAGCCTACTCACGCCTGGAGAACCTCAAGACGCATCTACGCTCACACACGGGTGAAAAACCCTACGTGTGTGAACACGAGGGTTGCAACAAGGCCTTCTCCAATGCTTCGGACCGAGCCAAGCATCAAAACCGCACTCACTCCAATGAGGTACAGATCCATCTGGGGCTCTTTGCACCCCTTTGGGCTCCCCAAATGCCTCCTGGTTAGTCCTGTACTCTGTAAACTCCCTGGATCCCTGTTTTTTTCTTTTCCTGTGTGCCCTAACTCCCTCCTTGCCTGCTCTAATAAAGTACAGCCCCCTGCTCCCTGGGTCACCTGCATCCCCACCGGGGTCCCTTTACCCCCTGCCCTCCTCCTGTGGAGTGCTGTCCTTGCATTCTTCCTCTGGCTCCCTAGGACCTCCTCCAGGGTCCTGCTGTAGCACCTAACGCCAAGGGGACTCAGCCTCTTTTATCCCTTCCCACCCTCTGTTCCCAGGCCGACTCAAGAGGGAAGGGAAGAAGATTTATTTCATGCCCAGCTGGTACTTTGTTGGGAGGGGTCTCTAGTCGGAGCTAATACCCTCCCTCCACCGTGCCTACCGTTTTTTCCTGACAGAAGCCCTACGTGTGCAAGATTCCAGGCTGCACCAAGCGCTACACAGACCCCAGTTCCCTGCGCAAACATGTGAAGACAGTGCACGGCCCTGACGCCCACGTCACCAAGAAGCACCGAGGGGATGTTGTGTCAGGCCGTGCACTGCCCACCCCTGGTGGCCCCCCAGACATGAAGCAGGAGAAAGACATAAATGGCCCCAGTGAGGCCCGTAAGGATGACAGCAAACTCTTGGTGCCTGACTTGGCCTTGGTAAGGAGTTGGGGGTGTGATGACGGGGAGGCAGGGCCGGGCCTGTCAGAGGAGTCAGTTTGCATAGTAGAGGAATCATCTCCATGTCTGGCAGGGTGCAAGCACAGGTTGCATTAAGTGCGTCGTGGATATCTGACCCCCTTTTTCTTGGTTAATGTTTTGGGTACCACCTAGAAGCCGCAGCCCAGCCCCAGTGGGATGTCATCGTGCAGCAGTGACCACTCCCCACTCGGCAGCACCACCAACAATGACAGTGGGGTGGAGATGGCAGGCAACGCAGGTGGGAGCTACGAGGATCTGTCCACGCTGGAGGATGTGCTGCCCAGTGAGCCCATGGGCACCTCGGGGCTCATGGCCCTCCACAAGCTAGAAAATCTTCGCATTGACAAACTGAAGCAGATGAGGAAGCCATCAGCTACCAAGGGCCTGAATTTGCCTGCCATCCCCGGAGCCGGTGAGACTGTGGTTTCCCTCCCACCTGAATGCAGGGCCAGTCCCATGGGCACTGTGTCAAGAGAGGTCTGGTTTGCAGCCAGAGAGGTTTCCACACCTTCCTTTCACTAGTGGCGGACCCCTATATCTGGGCTGTGCTCCATCTTTGGACTCAATGATCCTAAAGGTCTTTTCCAACCTAAATGATTCTGAATTATCTTCTGCCCCCCTCTTTGTTGCAACCAGTTGAATCTGATTCCTGTCCTACCAGGCACTAACCACGGAAGAGGCCACATCCTGGTGGCTGCCTTGTTCCTCCTTTGACCGCTGGTGCCATGCTGTTGTGTCCTGAGTGCCCTGGTGTAATTCCTCCTTTTCTTTCCTCAGGCCTGCCTGGGGAGGTGCCTGGGGTCTCCGTGCCGCCACCAGCTGCCTCGCACCGGCGCATTGCGGAGCTGTCGGCAGCAGAGATGGGGATGCCACTGAACGAGCGCCGGAGCAGTGCCACCAGTACTGTAAGCTCAGCCTACACAGTGAGCCGGCGTTCGTCCCTGGTGTCCCCGTACCTGACTGGGCGATGTCTGGGTGGCGAGGCCGGGGCAATGCCTGGCGGGGCAGGCCTAGCAGACGGCTATGACCCCATCTCTCCGGATGCATCGCGACGCTCCAGTGGTGCCAGCCACTGTGGAGGGCTGCCAGGTGTGGGCAGCCTTACCCCGGCCCAGCACTACCGTCTCAAGGCCAAATATGCTGCAGCCACAGGTGGCCCACCTCCAACCCCGCTGCCCAGCATGGAGCGGGTGGGCATGGGTGGCCACAGCAGCTTACCTGGGGAATACCTTGGGCCAGCCGAGCCCTGCTGCCTTGCAAATGGTTTGCTGCGAAGGCACAGTTCCAATGACTACCCTGGCTATGCAGGTAATGTTCCCCCTCACCTGGTGCCTCGGAATGGCGTGCGGCGGGCCAGCGATCCTGCCCGGACTGCGGCCAACCCTCATGCTGTGCCCAAGGTGCATCGTTTTAAGAGCATGGGTAATGTGAACGTGCCAGGAGTGGACAGAACTGCTTTGCAGCCCTTGGGTGGTTCTGATGCCAACCTTCAGCGCCATGTCTTCTCCCCACGCCCACCCAGCATCAGTGAAAATGTATTCCTGGAGAGTGTGAGCATAGAGGGCCCTGGCCCGGGCCCGGAATCTGGCTTGCTAGAGATGGAACAGTACTTGAACTACCCCGAGGAAAGCTTCCCATGCCAGGGGACAGGTGTGGAGCTCCCCTGTGAAGGCCTCTATGGTGGCGCTCACCGGACCACGAGGGGTATGCAGCTGAACCCAGGAGGGCAAGGGGACATGGAGGAGGGGTTCCTTCAGTCTGAATTCTCCCTCCCTCAGTGCCAGATGAACCAGCACTTCACGAGTATGCATGCTGGCAACAGGACCATGCCAGCTACTTGGGATGAACCCCCCCAAGGCAATCTGGAGATGAGTTCCGGTCAGCTGAGTGTCAGTGCCTCTGCTGCCACCATGTCTGGGCCACACCGTCACCATCAAAGTACTGAGTACCCACTACCCAGGTCTTGTGGGCAGCAACTCAAACTCGTGAGCTCGTGGCAGGACAGTGGATTTTCTGGGGGGCACCGGCTTGACCGACTGCAGATCAAATCTGAGCAGCGTTACCCAGCACCTGCCCCAGCACTTGCTCCCTGCCAGAACACCAAGCTTGCAGGGCCCATGCAGGCTCCTGCATCGTTTGGCCAAGCCATGAATGTAGGGCCTGGTGGTTACCAGTCTGAGGAACAGGCACCTGCCAGTTATATGGGCATGTTGAGCCCGGGTGGTAGAAGAGCCCAGACACCCACCATGCAGACCAAAGAAGTGATGGTCCGTAGCTATGTGCAGGCCCAGCAGGCTCTGATGTGGGGAGACCAACTAGCCTCCAAAGGAGGGGAGGCTGATATGGGGCTGGGCAGTGAACCTGGGCAGTGCCAAGCCATGCAAGTGCCACCATACCTCAGCCCCAAGTACTCTGGTTACCAAGCCAAACCAGACCACCTGCAGGGTCTGACAGAGACCACACACCTAAATTCCCCATGCTTCAACCCAGAGATGCTGCCACACCCGCCTGGTGGCTCTAAACCGCCCAGCCACCAAAACAGTCTGAGCTATGCAGGCAACCTGCCTCAGCTCAGTCATCCCTATGAGGGAGTGGAAGCCAGCTCCCGGCGTGTACTTCGCTTACCCCCTGCCCGACCCACACCTGAGGGGCCTGGTAAAGCCCTGCTATATTACCCGGGCCAGGGCACACATCTGCAGGTGGGCAAAGGTGGGCACAAGCTGCTGGGCCAAACGGCAGCAAGCTGTGGGGGTCCCGGGCATTATGGTGGGAGTTTGGAAGGACTCAAAGGCAGCTCATACTACTACCCGGATTCGGGAGAGCAGGTGGCCAACAGCCTGGACTCCCTGGACCTGGAGAACACGCACCTTGACTTTGCTGCGATCGTAGAAGACCCGGAGACACCTGCAGTGCTGCCTGGGTCCCCGAGCCCTGCTGGTGGCCTCCTGTTTCCTGCCTCTGGCGGTGCCAACATGGCTGTGGGTGACATGAGCTCCGTGTTGAGCACTCTGGCAGGGGAGAGCCATTTCCTCAACTCCCTGTGCTAACTAGGAGGTACCAGCCATCCAGGTGGGCATGTCTGCAGCTGGGGGTGGGGGGCAGACCACCTTTGGGCAGAGGTATGAAATACCTTCTCACATGCAGATTTATGCCTGGGGGTGGGGGGAACAGGGAGAAACATGCCTGGCATCTCCCCTTCTCCGGTCTGTGAGCGTCAGGTTCTTTCAGGGGAGGAATGTTGCTGGGTCCCAGACACAGCCGCAACCCTGATCAGGCACTTCAGGTCACCTTTTGTGGGGGGAACTGGTTTTACAGAGCCCTTTCATTCCAGTGCCTGGAACCTTTCCCTGCCTCCCCTGGCCCACTGGACACGGTGGCCTTGTGCAGTCTTAATGTCAAAACCAAAGAGTTCCGCCCTCCCCAACCCTTTGGGCAGGCCCCATCCCTATGCTCCCACTGTCATCGTGTCATCATCGTCATCGCCCCCGCCTTAAATCCCACTCTTTGTCATGACTGCAATTAGTCCTTGCTTGGCAAGCCCCCCCCCCCGCCCTTAAGGAGGGAGAAAGGGGAGGCCATTCACCACAAGGATGGTGGCGGGGGGCTTGGGGTGCTTGGCACTGCCTGTGTCGCTCTGTACATAGTGTGCATATGTGTATGTCTCTCCTGTGGGTGTTATCCCAGTCTTTCTTTTATTTGAAAGAAACAGCAGTGCCTCCCCTCCCCATTAAACCTGTTCTCAGGGGAGTCTGAGCTGTGTGCTTTTTTATCACTACAGATGAGCTCCAAACTGGACCCCTGTGTGGTGTACGCACCCTATGCTACCTCTTTCCCTCTTCTGGGACCAAGACCCACTTGTGCCGAGTCCTGGGGAAGCACTCCTCTCTTTGGGCTGGGGATCCAGCCACAGCATGTGCTGCATGGGCCAACCACACACTGATTCCAGATGCAGGGGTGGGGGGCAGAAAGGGCAGTGTTGCCCCCATGTTGCAGACCTGGCAGCATGGAACAAAAGCACTGGCAGAAGCACAGCAAGACCCATATACACTTGAAGACATAGCCTCAAGGTATGGCTCGGTGCCTCTGGGGTTATGCCTGGGTCTGAGACTTTTCTTTCAGACCATCTTGGCATCTCTGTGGGCTACTCTCAGCTCTTCCTCAGGCATCAGGGTGCCACCTTGGCACCTGTAGGTCTGCTTTAAGTGCTGGGGACTCTTTGTAGGGTTTCCGGGACTGTCTAGGTGTGTTTGGGGCTGCACTGGGGCTTTTCTGAGGTCTGTGGGTGGCCTTTTGATGTCTCTGAGCTGCTACGTGTTCTCCAGTGTTCTTTCTGAGGGCTGCCTTGCTGCTTCTGCAAGCTGGCTGGACTTGTCAAGACTGCTAAGGGCACGCTCTGTGTGTTCAAGGCCATTTCAAATCTATAAATTGGGTAGTTTAGGCCATCATGGTGTCTGTGGGGGTGCTCCAAGGCTCTTTCCAGGCTGTTGGGATATTGCTGGGGCTGCTCTCCAGGTTTCTGAGTGGATGTCCTTGTGCTGCTTGAGCTGCTTCAAGTGTGCTGGGGCATTCCCAGTTAGTCCGAGGCTCCTGCAGATTCTCTGGGCTTTTCCAGAACCTCCAAGTCATGCTCAAGAGCACCCTTCCTGGTCCCTGGGCCTGTTCTCGGTCCAACTGCGGTTCCTTCAGGGTCTGAAGGTGTCCTGCCAGAGTCTTGGGGGTGTGTGTGTGTGTGTGTGTGTGTTTCTGGGGCTTTCCCGGTGCTGCGGGGTCTCTCTGGCCAGGGTGGCCCCAAGGGCTGCGGGACTTTCCCCACCGCGGGTGCTGCCCGAGGGCCCCGAGGCTCCTCCTGCCCCGCAGGGCTGCGCCTCAGACGCGCGGGGAGCGTTCAGGGTCGCAGGGGCTCGCTCCGGCGCCTCCTTCGTGGCCCGCCGCTCTGTTTGCCGGGCGGTTACGAGGGTCCCTGCGCCCCTTCCGGGGCCGGGGCCGGGGCCGGTACCGGGAACCGGCGTCTTCAGGGCGTCGGCTCAGCCACAGCCCGGAGCGAGCCGAGGGCGCTGCGCGCGCAGCGGCCGCACGCGACCGCAAGCGGGGAAAGGGGGCAGTCCCTCCCCTCCGCCGCCCGCCCCGCCGCGGCTCGCGGGACAGCCCTCGCTCCCTGGCGCTGCGGGGCCGCCTTCCCCGGTCCCCGTTCCCGTTCTCCGGCATCCCGGGCGCCGGCCGGTTGGAAAAGGGCAGGCGCCTGCTCCGCCGCCGTTTCGGACTGCCCGGCGGGGCGGTTCCCCGAGCGCTCTGCCGGCGTCGCTGGGGCTCGGCTGCGCGCTATTGGGGACGGCGGTAAAGCATGTGGGAAAGTTGGTGAGGGGAGCTTTTTGGGGAGAAAGAACGAACAGTGAATAATAACAATAATGGTAGCACTAACGGTAGCGAGGAGAGAGGCCAACGCAGTGAACGGTGATTCACCCAGAGCAACAGACACAAAACCATCTATTTTTGTAAGAGAAGAAGGAAGGGAAAAAAAGAATAAAAAATCCTCTGAAGTCCCCCATAACCACCCCTGCGGAGGGAAGTTGAGGGGTGTGGGAATCTATGTACCTCCCCAGTCGTTTGGAGGCAGGGCCAGAGGTGCTGATCCCCAAGCCAGGTCACAGCAGGTTTGGGGGGACACGATGGCACTAACGTGGCCTCAATCAGGTCGAGGCTGCCAGGAGGTCCTGCCGCCCCTGAGCTTGCAGCACCCCCAAACCAGGAGGGTCTTGTCCACTCTCCCCTGCCCCCACCCTTCTCCAAATACCCCAAAATGGCAGTTTTGCTCCAACCTCCTCAGCTTGCTGGGGTGGGTGCTTTTGCTGACTGGTTCTAGTGCCCTGGCCAGAAAAGCCCTGAAACCCTCAGCTCCTTCCCCCAACAGGCTGAGCTCCCCATAGCAGCCCCATCGTTTTTGTCATCATTATCTATTATTATTGTTGTTGTTATTGCTATTATTATTTATTATCTCTTCTCCATTGGGATAATTTCTTGCTTTTCAATGGTTTCAGTTCCTATTTATTTCCAATTCTTCTCTGGCATTCCCAGCCCTGGGATTCTTGGGACCCTCTTCTCCTTCCAGGACTCCTGGGACCCAACCCCCCTGCATCCCACTTTTTGCCTTGTGTCGTGCCCATTTGCAGGTTCTTGTAGTTTTAACTTACTGTTAACATAAATATTACCTGCTCCTTGCCCATGTACGCACGTGTCCCTGGGGCGGGCAAGGGACCCAGGTGTCCAGGGCTGCCTCCACCTCCCAGGGTCTTCCCCCCCCCCGAGGTGGCTTTGTCCTGTTCCCTTCCCCTTTTTTGATGTCTTGCTTACTCTACTTTTCTTTCTGTCCTTATCCCCCCCCCCCATCCTTGTCTCTCTATTACTTACTGCTCCATCTTCATCCTGCTCTCTGTCCCTGTCTTTTATTGCTCCATCTCTCCGTCTTTCTCCCTGTCATTTTTGTTCTGTCTGTGTCCCAGTGTACTGCTTCCTGTCCCTCTTTTGTTCTCTGAATCCCACTTTCTGGCTCCCTGTCTCTCACCAGTTTTCTGTATCCCTACGAGTGTCCTCCTGTCCTTCTTTCTCCCTCTCTATCCCTCTGTCCTGCTGCTCATTGCTGATTTTTCTTTCTCTGTGTCCTGATCCTATCACTCTCTTTATCTGTCCCTGTACTGGTTTTGTCTGGGATGGAGTTAATTTCTTCATAGTAGTTTGCATGGGGCTATGGTTTGGATTTGTGATGAAAAAAGCATTCATAACAGTGCATTCACAGCACCAAGGCTGCCTCTGTTTCTCACCCTGCCCTGCCAGAGAGCAGGCTGGGCGGTGGGCAAGAGGCTGGGAGGGGACACAGCCAGGACAGTTGACCCCAACTGACCAAAGGGATCTCCCAGACCCCTGTGACATCATGCTCAGCAGTAAAAGCTGGGGGAAGGATGGGATGTTTGACGTGATGGCATTTGTCTGCACAAGCCACCATTATGTCCGATGGGGCCCTGTTTTCCTGCAAATAGCTAAACACCTGCCTGCCAATGGCAAGTAGTGAATGAATTCCTTATTTTGTTTCGCTTGCGCGTGCAGCTTCTGCTTTACCTATTAAAACTATTTTTATCTCAGCCCACAATTTTTCTAACTTTTGCCCTTCCTGTTCTCTCCCCCATCCCACTGGGGGGAAATGAGCAAGTGGCTGCGTGGTGCTGAGCTGCCTTCTGGAGTTAAACTACAACAGTCCCTCTGTCCCTAATGCTTCTTTGTCCATCTCTATCCAGCTCCCTCTCTCTTTTTTTCTCTCACTGTCCCTCTGTCCTGCTTCTTGTCCCCACCTTTTCTGTCTGTATCTCTCTGTCCTGCTGCCTGTCTCATTGTTTCTTGCTGTATCCCCCCATCCAGCTGGCTCTCTCTTGTATCCTCTGTCCTGCTCCTTAGACCTTTTACTCTTCCTCCACCTCCATCCCGCTGCTGATCTCTTTTTTTTTCCTTATCTTTGTCCTGATCTGCATGCCTTTTCTTTTTTTTTTTTTTCCCCTTTCTTAATTTCCCTCTGGCTTGTTCCCTGTCCTTCTTTTTCTCTATCTCTGTATGTTCTGCTCCCTGTCTTTCTCTCTCTCTCTGTATTCCTCTGTCCTGCTCCCCATTCATCTCTTTCTATCCCTCTATCCCTAAACCGTATCCTTAGTTAGCGATCAACCAAGATTCTAATCCCTAAGTGAGAAGTTTTCCCTTATCTGCAGTATTTATGGTTTGTCTGAATGTATAAAAGCATGTAAACTTAAAGATAAGGTGGAATTTATCCTCAGTGCTTCTTCCTGATTTTATGTTCTTGATAAACAGCAAAAGCTCAAAGTAAACTTATGTTTCAGAGTCTGCTTTAACAGGTGGTAACAGGAGGGGACAGCGCAGAACTGTCCTGTTGGTGTGGCACGCGAGAGTGTTCTCAGGGAAAATGTGGACAGCACTGTGACTGCTGAAGGACCTCCAAAATCACCTAAAAGACTCTGGGCCTTCTCCTCCATCTTGTACCACCCTTCTTTTGGTCTTTGAGCCCCTCTAGGCCCTCTGTGCTGTACAAAGAGGCTGTCCTGAGGCCCCATTGCTCCCTGTGAGCCTTTTCCTGCATGTGTAGTCCTTTTAGGACCCCTCTAGTGTCATCACAAGACCTCCTTTGTCTCTCATTGTGTCCCAGAGCTTTCTTTTGCCCCCTCTCACCTCCTTTAGACCCCTTTAGTCTCCTTGGGACCATCCCCAGGCTTCCTTTGTGCTGCAGAGCATGAAGAGCCATCAAGGTTGCCTCTGTTCTGTCCCTGCCCCCTGAGGACACGTGTACTCTGCTCAGATTCCCTCCTGATTCCTGAGCTGCCTTTGGTCTGTCTGGTCCCTTCTTGTCTCTGTAGTGCACTCTGAGCCTCTCTCGTCTCTTCAAATCCCCTCCGGAGGTCTTCCTTGTGTCCTGAACTGCTCCTTTTGTCCTCTCTCTCTGGGCTCCTCTGTCAGACCTCAAGCCCCCCCCCCATTACCTCCATCCTTTGCTTCAGAAGCCATCCAAAGGTCTGATCGTGCCTCAGAGCCTTCTGCTGTCTCTGTCACAGGGATCCTGGGATGCGTCATTGGTGCTGCTGTGCTCAGGCACGCGGTGTGGAGGGACACCCTTCTCCTTGCCCTCCATTCTGCCCGAGATGGCACCGGGTCTTCCCAGATAAGCACTGGGCAAGGGTGCCTGGGCTGCCAGTGCGGGCCAGAGAGGAGGGACCAGGGGCAGCACATGAAGGACCATGCAGGCGAGAACCAGCTGCCCTGGATGACTGAGGTGGAGAGGAGTGGCAGGAGCAGGGCAAAGTGATGGGGACGGGGGTACGTTTATCAGAGGCAGTACTGTGGGGAGGAGCAACTTCTGTCTCTAACATAAATCATAATCACTTGAGCAAGTATTTTAGTTTACTTTCTTGTTTTATCAAAGTGAAGAATATACTCCCTGTCTGTCGACAGCTGTTGTGTGCTTCCCCAAGCAGGGGCTACTTGTTGCTGCGACTGTGCCAGCACAGTGATTGTGCAGAGGTGTGAACTGGTGGTGCCTGTGATCAGAGCTGTGCACACGGGAGGCTGGAGCACGGGAGTTGTGCTGGAGTAATGCTGAGTTGGGATGAAGCAAAGAGCTTGTTGGAGAGGGCGCAACAGTATTAGCGTGCAGTCTGTATGAGGTTACGCTCCAGCCACGTGCTACTAGTGCCTCTCCTTACTCCAGCTCCCAAAGAGATACAAAAGTTTAAATGTCTATGTTATGTGAGGTTTTTAAAACAGAACGAAAGCCTATTTATAGCAAGCATTTAAAAGCTCGACCCCGCCCTCTAATCTCTATTGGAGACATCAAAGCGCTTTCAAAAGCTGCCCCTTCCCCCTTCTACTTTCCCCCCTTTTCCGACTCCCCCAAATCGGGACTTTGGACCTGCGGGAACGGGGACGAAGAGCCATCGCCGCCTCGGCCCCGCCTCCCCCGCCCGCGCGTGCCCAGAAGAGCGGCGGCGGGTCCGGTCGCTGAGTTCCGTTCCGTTCGGTTCCGTTCTGGGCTGCGGGGCAGTGGGAGCCGCACCGGGGAGGGTGAGGGGCGGCGGGCGGGTTGTGGCATCTCCCGGCCGGGGCCTCGGCAGGTGAGTCTGGGCTCTACCCTCCCGGGGACGGCAGCAGCCCCGGGCCGAGCGCTGCCCCGGGGTCGGTGGCGGGTGCTTGCGGCCGAGCCCGCGTCCGCCCGGGCAGAGCAGGGGCGGCCCCGCCCGGCTCTCAGCTGCTCCCGGGCAGCCTCTGCCGCTCTTGGCGCGGCTCGGGCGGCGGCGGGCAGGTCCCGGTGCCCGCACGGGCGGGGAAGGGCCCCGGCTGCCGCCGCCACGGCCGGGGCTTCTTGGGGGAGCAGGGGGGGAACTGGGCCGCGCTGGGCTCGGAGCGGGGGTGGCTGGGCCCGGCTCCCCGCGGCGTCCCTTCGGCCTTGGCGGTTTGGGGTGCGGCGCTGGTGGTGCCGGAGAAATGAAGCTCGAAAGGGCGATAGTGAAGCGGCGCCCGGGCCGTGCTGGCGCTGCCCCGCAGTGAGGTGGGCCCGGGCCCTCCGCAGTTGCCCAGCGCTTCCTAAAAGCGCCTGTGGGCCCCGGGGATAGCGGGCTGTGGAGTGGCTGCGCCTCCCCCGGCCCTCAGCGTGGCCCGCGGGGACTGCCGAGGGGGTGAGGAAGCAGAGAGGGTGAGCCGGTTTGGGGCTCGAAATGGAGGGCAGGTCAGAAGGAGGAAGGCCCCAGCTTTCCTGGGGCTGGAAGCAGGCTGCCAGGGCTGGTTTTGGGGCCGAGAAACAGATGGAGTTGTATGGCTTTGGAGTGAGGAGCAGGGCTCAAGTCCTGCGTTTCTGGGGCTTGAGAGCAGGCCCAGCAGCTGGGGTTTTGGACTCAGAAATGGGTGGTAAGTGAGTTGTTTTGGGGTCCAAGAGCAGATTCCAGTTTGGCTGTTTTTGCAGGGGAGTAGGACGGTGTGTGTGTGTGTGTGGGGGGGCTGCAGGGGAAAAGCAGGGGGTAGGCAAGGTATGTGGACCCCCCTCAGAGGTGGGGGTCTGGTTCCATCAGACCCCAAAATTTGGGAGGCTGGCGTGCAGCAGGCTGAAATCAGTGTCTGAGGTGGTCTCTGGGGGGAAAGGTGCATTTCAGGCCTGGCACGCCCTCTTTGAGTCCAGCTGTTCTTTGTGCACTGCTTAGAACAGTTATTAAGTAATTAATAATACAAACTAATTAATATTTATACCATGTACATCTCTGGTGTTTAATCGCAATACTCGAGTTATGCTGGTGATTGATTGATGACCTTGTCAGAAGCCCAGACTCTGGCAAATAGCTGGAACTGGTAAGCAGAAGGAGCTGCAATCAGCTGGAGCTTCAGTGCAGAGTTGGGGCTTCAATTAGCCAGAGCTGTGGCAAACGGGCTGGAGGGAGATGGGGTGTCCTCTGTATGGACCGTGCATTAGCCAGAGACGAGACTACTGGCAGCAGTTATGAGGAGGAGCTGCAATTAGCTGGATCGTTTGTTGGCTGGAGTACCCGCAGGCTGGACTCCATTCCCCGCACGGCTGAAGAGCGGCCGGGCACAGGCTGGGCTGTCCTGAGTGAGGAGCTCCGAGCAGCGGGGAGGTGAGCGGTCCTTCTGCTGGCAGGAGCCCGGCCTCTTGCCTGGGGGGTTAAATCCGCACCAGGGGCCTGTCTGGGCCCCACTCCTGAGGGCAGAGGTGTGTGTGGGGTCCCGCGGCTTGTCCCTGTTGGGTGGCTGTGACAAACAGGGTCATTTCTCATCTCCTGTTTTCCCAGTGTCACCTTCTGCATCATATGGAGAAAATCCTGCACGGTTGATTCTGCTGGCTGCTCAGGTAATAGCATGCTGGGGGAGTGGGGAGAAACATTTGCGAGTTCAGGGAGGCTACAGATACTCTGTGTCAAACACACAGAAAAGGCAAATTTGTTGCCAGTGCAGAAAAGCCAATGAAAAATTGCAGTGTGGTTTTTTTTTTTTTTAAAAAAAGAGTGTAATGTTGCCTGGTGGCAGCCTGCAGAGGTCTTTTGCTGCCTGACCTCTCCTTTTCTGCTCTTTCACTCCTCTTTCATGGCTGTAATTGTAATCTGAATAATTTTAGAAGACCTATAGGTTACTCGCCTGTGTAAATGTGCTGGTACTACCAGGAAGGTAAGTGCTTGAATCAGTAGTGAAAGACTTGGCTACAAGTAGAATTTTTGAAGGAAGCAAATAGCAAGTTACCAAAAAATTGTGTGCGTCAAACGCATCTAGGGGTATGGTTTAGTGGTGGTTTTGGTGGTGTTAGGTTGATGGTTGGACTGGATGATCTTAAAGGTCCCTTCCAACCTAGACAATTCTATGATTCTATGAAATTTTTTTTTGCCAAATTGTTGTTTGGCAATATGTTCCAAATGGGTATTCTTGGTCAACATCAATTTTCAGGAAATTCAGGGTTGTGTGTAGCAAAACCTGTCCCTCTGTCTGTGTGCTGCTCCATAAACGACCGGCAGTGGGGCTGTTGTTCCTTTTCTGTAAGGGCTCTGAATGCTGACCCTTTTCTCTCTCTGCTGCTTTCCTGGGTGCGAGATGAAGCTGCTTTATTTTTCTCCCTTGTTCCTCGTCTAGATATCTCTGAAGCTGCTGCTGTGGGTTTGCAATTTGCGTTTCTTTGGAGTTCTCATTATGGATGACTTCTGCTGTGGCTGAGTGTCAAGAGGTGGCTTTCAGTTTAAAGCTTCAGAAACGGCATCCCCTGAAATCGGAGTGGGTGAAGCTGATCCTGCACGTGTGGCTGTGCTCGCAGGGACGCTCAGGGGCTCCTTGTGCATGGTGTGCATGGGCACCGGCAGGGTTGTGCTGGGGTCTGGGCGTGTGCCGTACTTCTGCTGTTAGGACATGGCAGAGAGCGTGTGCCAAGGCCAAGGGCAGTCAAAAGCTGGCAGGGATGCTGAGCAGGTTTGGTGGCACAACAGCAGTATTAAAAGCTCTTGACTGTTTGGAGAAAGTGCCTGGAAAAAAATCATTGTTTTTCTGTGAGGAGACAGTTTACAAGGACGTGTCAGTTGCTGTACCCTTAAAAAAAATCTTCACCTTGTGACGTCTAGGGTGAGGAAACCTTGGCTGTATGTAGGCTTGAGGAATAGTATGTAGGTGCCTGTGTCTGTCACCTGTATGTATCGAAGAAAGTGGCTCTAATGTAACTAAAGCTGCTGGTGAGTCAACAAAAGGCAGGGTTGTCTAAAAAGTGCCAGAGCTCTTAGTGCCTGCACCAACCACCGTCCCAAAGGTGATGCCAAATACTTTTTCCTCCGCTCAGCTGTTGTCTTGAAAAACCTTCAGGAGAGAAGGCAGCTTGAGATTCCTACCCAGCTTTACGCTAAAGGGCAGATTGTCAACTGCCACTGTTTGTCTACGGTCATCCTTTCTTCTGCCGTGATGGTACAGGACGGATGGAAAGGATCCAGAGTGGTCTGCCAGTACGAGGTATGTCTCCGATGTGCATCTGCATTTTTCCCGAAGGTCCTTGATGTGTGGACTCTGAAGTTAATGTGAAGGATGTGCCGACTCTCCTCCTGTAGTTTTTCAATGAAATATTTAAACACGACCATTAAAAATAAGGTGTGTTCTGGAGCACGTTGCGCCCATGCAAAGCTTACTTCCTTTCGCTTATTTTCTCTTTCTGAAAGCATAATCTTCTCTTTCCGTGAGCTTACTGTTAACTGTCACTGTGAAAATAATGTTGTACTAAAAGAGGGGAGAAACTGTTTGTAAGGGTTCAGATGTTCCGAAGAAACAGACTTTGTTTTTGTGATACAAGCTTTATGCTTTTTCAATCAACAAGTTATTTTAAAATACCTTCTAGTAGTACCGGAGAACCTTACGGAGATACTAGCCTCTGTATGAAAAGCAGCTGAGGTCAGAGAAGAGACGTGGACAAAGCGGGACAAATCGGCATGGCTTCTGCGTGTTTTCCAGGCTTTGCCAAGAAGCATTACAGCCTTGTAACTGGTGACAGCGATTCCTGATGTGTTTTTGGTGAGTTATTTCTTCCGTAACGTCCTTGTTCGGCAACAAGATTTTGCGTGCTCTTCTTTTTTTTTTTATTAAAAAAAAAAAAAAGGGAAAAAAGTCCATTTGCTTCCCAAGGCCCAAGCAGAGCCACCCGTCTTCCAAATCTGATGGCATTGCCGGTCTTTGGGTTCTCAGTTGTAACAGGCGAGATATCAAAAACATGTTCCTCTGCATATTCAGCACAGCCAAAAGCATCAGCCCATCTGCCAGTAGTTTTTGGTACCCTTACGGATTGCAGCACTGGGGATTTGATCCTCCCTCCCCAGTAAAACCATGTGGGGGATTTTTTATCTTGCTGATTTTTTAATCCTAAATTTAACTTTAAAAAAGGTTAAAATCATATAATTTACAAACTGATTTCCATTGTTCTAACTGCAATTGCCAAATGGCTGTAGCATACAATTTATTAGGTGTACTTAGGCAGTTAGGTATTTGTTCTAAAGCTTTAAAAACAGGGATGTCTTAAAAAATGTATAAAAAGTAAACCTTTAAAAATAGGCAACCAAATGTTAGCGGGGTTTCTGTCTGGCTGTCAGCGGTGCATTTGCCGTGGTAGTTCAGTACCATCTCCCCTGGGCAGGGCAGCTGGCCAGGTGTCCCTGCTAACTGTGCAGCACACACAAACCCCCGGATCAAATTGTAGCTGTGTATTTTGGAGATGGACAGTTTAATGGTATCGATTAACAGCTGGGCAGGTTCAATTAGTGCCAAAGGCAAGTCAAATAACTTTATAATGTTATGCGCTTTTATTGGAGATAGATCTATCTATCTGTAAGCATACACGTACCTTTTCAGCGTAAAGTGAACGAGCGACCTTTGTTCTTTCTTGTTCATTGAACTCTTCAGAGTTTTACCCTTCTCTTCCGGCTCCAGCAACGTGTGCAGCAGCGGCAGTGCGAGGGCTGTAGCTGTTGGGGGGGTCCATAGCGTCGATTCTGGTTACGGCCCAGCCCTGTTGCGGCAGCCTGGCAGGGTGATGTCCTCGCGTCAGCGCCATAAGGAACGGAGGAGGCGTTTCCCAGGGCCAGCCAGAGGGTTTACTGTCGTGCTTGGAATGTGTTCAGAGTGGCACTGATTAGTTGTAATACTGACTGGAAGAGTTCCAGTAGCTCTGGCTTTGAAAGACCGTGCTGTATTTCGCGCTGAGCTGTTTCCCTGGAGCCCTCCTGTGGCTCCGCTGCTGCCCCATCCCTCGGTGTGAGGGAATTCCTCTGCTTTCTTCGGTGCTCTTTGTTAATCTGCTGAAATACAATTTGGGCTTTTTTTTTTCTCAGGTGTCTCGCCGTACGTGTCTGGTGCCACTCAGTGGACCCCCCCCTGCCCAGGTTTACCTTCCGGCGGTTGAGCGCCCTGAGGGGAAGGGGCCAGCCCTGGATCCGGTGGCTTTGTGCCTTTTTTGGGGGGGTGAATAAAAAGGAGTGTGTGTGTCTGTGCGAGTGATGATGTCATTTGGGGCAGCCCAAGGTCACCGGGGGGGGGCGATGATGCAGTGGGGGATGGGGGTGTGTGTCACCCTAAAAGAGGGTGGGTCACAGCCCCAAAACATATGACAATTCATTTGGGGATTAAAAAACGTGAAAACCTGTAACTATATGCAGGAGGCATTGAAATAGAGAAAAATCTCTAATTTTTATATATATTGATAAATAATGTTTATGTATTTAAAAGGAGTTCAAAATAAAAACCTGTATCTCAAACCATTGTGATTCTGTATTACATAAAGGATTTTAATATCTTTTTTATAAATAAATCTTTTAAAAATCTTTTTCTATTCTAAAGTGTCTAATATGCTTAAACAGGTAGTTAATTAGATGTTCTATGTAAGAAGTGTTAGTATATAATTTAGAATAGATATGTCTAAACAGGTATTCTATATAAGAGTAAACAGATTATATGTATTCCCTAAATATGTCTAAGAAGATATTCTGTATAAGTGTAAACAGATAATATAGATTCCCTAAATGTATATGTGTAAATGGATACGTAATTGTAAATGTCAAAGCTATATAACATTTTTAAAATGCAAAGAATGCCTCTTTATAGAAAGGATTTAAAATCTCGTCCTCCCTCCATTCCTTTTGAAGAGACCGTGCCCACAGAGTGGGAGCCACCACCACCGCCCAAAAATACCCCAACCCCCCCAGATTCTCGGTCTGCGTGGAACAAACCGGGCTGAGACCGGTCAGCGTTCATCAGGGCCAGATAACGAACGGGGCGCTGCCGCCGGCCTGGGAGTAGCGCATGCGTACTGGGGCGCTAGGCGCTGCCGCCCGGCCACGAAGAGTCAGCTGTGCAGCTCGGGTGCATGCGCGTCCTCCCAGAGGCCGGGTCGGCACCGACAGTGCGGCGACCGAGGGCAAAGCGGCAGCGGCGGGGCTCCCGCGGGCTCCCCGCCGCCTGGAGCAGCCTCCGTGCCACCTGCCCGCAGCGACGGCTGTCCCGCCCGGCCTCGAGAGCGGCCATCAGCGCTCCGGTACGGACTCTAACGGCACTCCGGAGCCGCGCGGAAGTGCCCCTGAGTCCTCCGGAAGTCCATCTCTATTGTCCCGCGGTCCTCCAGTACTCCGGAACTGCCCGTCAGTCCTCCGGAAGTCCATCTCTATCGTCTCGCGGTCCTCCAGCACTCCGGAACTGCCCGTCAGTCCTCCGGAAGTCCATCTCTATCGTCTCGCGGTCCTCCAGCACTCCGGAACTGCCCGTCAGTCCTCCGGAAGTCCATCTCTATCGTCCCGCGGTCCTCCAGCACTCCGGAACTGCCCGTCAGTCCTCCGGAAGTCCATCTCTATCATCCCGCGGTCCTCCAGCACTCCGGAACTGCCCGTCAGTCCTCCGGAAGTTGCTCTCTATGGCCCCACGGTCCTCCAGCTACCGGAAGTGCCCTTCAGTCCTCCAGAAGTCATCTCTACGGTCCCGCAGTCCTCCAGCACACCGGAAGTTCTTGTCAGACCTCCGACGTTGAACTCTATGGCTCCACGGTCCTCCAGAATACCGGAAGCTCCCGTCAGTCACGGCTGACCCGCTGCCAGCCCCACTCCCGTTTGCAATGTCCTGTTTTCTGGCTCCTTGTCCCACACCTCTTCTCTCTGTCCTTCCTCCTGCTTTTCTCTTGCCTTTCCTCCCTCTGTCCTGCTGCATTTGGGCACTGAGCCTTGTAGCCAACTCACTGCTGTCATGTCTTAGTGCTGTCACTTTTAAAATTCTACATCTGTTTTAGTTTGCTATTAATCTCTGTCTTTACTTCCCCTCTGTCTATCACTTTTAAAATGTTCTTGCTGCGCCTACTTTTAGTCTCTTTGCGATCTTTTAAAAATTACTGTCTTTCCTTAGTGCTGTTGCTTTTTAAATTTTCTTTCTATGTCTCCATTTTAGTTTGCCGTTACTATTTTCTTATTTTTTCCTTGATTCTTTAATCACGGATGCTCTGAAGATTTTCTGTCAACATTCATCTCCTTTGCTGACTTTATTTTTAATTATTTCTTGTCTTTCCTTAGTGCCCTCATTTTTTAGGTTTTCTTTCTACATCTTTTATGCTCTTGTATTGTCCACTCTGCCATCTAGCACGCTTCCATTTGGTCCTCGGCCTCTCTGGACTCCCTCCTTGCATCCCTGAGTCTTTTTTTGGTCTCTCTGGCCCATTCAGGATCCCTCTCACCATGTCACAATGCCTACGGATGATTTCAAGGTTAGCACACCTTTAGCTTTATCACACCCTCAGCACACCTTTAGCTTTATTGCGGAGCTCACACCCCTCTCGTTCCCTCGGAAGAGTTCCCGAGTCCATATCTGTGACCCAGTGCGGGAAACCACAGTTTTCCTTAGTGTACATAGCTAGACTGGCAAAGCCTTAGACCACAAGATGTAACTTAGCAACTTAGCAAACTTTGGCCGAACTTCTTAGCGCAAGAACAGCTAGTATTTTTGCATGACTTTGATACATTGTAACCTAACTAACTTAATGAAATTGTATAAGTAATAATAATGAAGACTGTATACCTAACATTAGGAAGCAGAGCGACTGTTATGGTCAAGGGGAAACTATAATTCTTCAAAATGAAGAAAGGGACCGTTCTGCCCAGAATCAGCAGAAGACGGATGAGATGCATCGACGGATGAAACAAAGAGATCCTGAAACCGTGTAAGAAGGTAAAATCGCCTGCACTAAAACTCCAGTCATCAAAGAGGACACGTAACCATTGAACAATTTGATTGGTCAAGGGCCAGCTCGTCACGTGAACATGTGCATGAATAGCTTATGCAATAGACTGTGAGGCTTTAAAAAGCACAGGAAAAGAACCCGCGGGGTCCCTCTTTGGAGGCACCCAGCTCGAGCTGTTACTAAACCAACTTTGTGACAGAACCTGGGGTCTGCACTCTTTATTTATGGTCAGAGGCTAAGACCGGTTCCACCTAGACTCCTTTCTGAGGAGTTTAGAAAGGAAGGGGGTCCGGTCTGAACCTCGCGACTCCAGCGGGCAGGTGTTCCCAGTCCGTTCTTCAAGACCCAGCCCAGTCCTTCCATCCTCTCTTCCCTCGAGATCAGCCTCTATTAGTTCCCCGGCCCTCCAATGAAACGTTTACTCTCTTGGGATTCAACCATCGCGTTCCCAATCAGTTTTCTGTCTCTCTGACTCCCGAGACTTTCCCTGCGCTCCATACCCATCTTGTAGCTCTTTAGATGGGGCCATCTTTGAGCCATAGAGCACTCATTTGTTCTTCTACACTACCTAGGATTGCCGCGTTCAGTCCCCTGCGACCCGAGACCATCCGTACTCCACTCACGATCACCCGAGTTCCTCCTTGTCATCCCCAAGCCTTCTTTAGTCCCTCAGCCCCACAGACACTCCTCTCCTCACCGTCAAGATGCTTCCCGAGACCCTCCTTGATCTCCCCAGCACCTCATACCACTTAATCTCCCTTTCTTTTGGTTCGTCAGAGCCTCTGGTTTTTCTTTGCCACACACCGCTCCTTTGTTTTTCTCTCTGCTATCGAGGGTATCACCATTAGATGCTTCTCTCGCTCATTCATCTGTGATTTGCCCAGACGCCCTCCCGGAACTCCGAGGCACCCGCTGTGGCTCTGAGCCTTCTTTTCTTACCCTGCCCCCTCATAATGCCTCTACTCTTTATAGCCACGTGTTCCGAGTCCTTTCTCGTACTCCACAGCGCTCTTTGAGCGCTTCAGCTTCCTGTTGCGGCCAGGTAGAGGGGAGCAAGCACACCGATACGATGTATGTTAGCATTAATCTCCGCTAAGCTCCGTTTATTGCTAACACTCGGGTTACATATATAGTCATTCATATCTTGTACACGCGATCATGCATTGTTTGATTGGCTGTCTCGCTTTGTGCATGCGGCAAGCACGCAGGGTTATTTCACCCATGATTGGTTAACATTAGCATATTGTTTAATCTTGCTCAAGCGTTATTTTTCTTACTGACACCTGTTCTTGTTTTACTCTTTCTGCCAACTTTCCTGTTATCTAGTCTCAAGGTTAAGGCGTCCTTCACAATTTGCTATACACACGGTCTATTTTCCAAGGACTAGCTCCCACATCTCCCCCTCTTTTTTCAATTAGGGCATCTGTTCCTCGACTAATTGCTGCAGAGGCTCTAACTTGTCTTCAGTCAGCGGCCACTGAGATACCCACACCGGTACATCTGATTCCCATTGCAGTTTTACCGTGGGCAGCCTCTGCCCCTCAATGGCCACTATCAGAAACCCGAAGTTCACAGGAAAGCAGAGAGGTCCAAAAGGTGTGGGGCATTTGAAGGGGTTCCCGGAGGCAGTGAGGACCAGCATGACTTTTCCCCCCTGGCTACTTTGCTGTGGGAGCAGCAGCTGGACGTTTGCGTTTTTTGCTCCGGAGTGTGCAGAGAGTGAAAAATGGCGGTTTTGAGGTTATAGTCCACAGGAGAGCAGAGAGGTCCAAAAGGTGTGGGGCATTTGAAGGGGTTCCCGGAGGCAGTGAGGACCAGCATGACTTTTCCCCCCTGGCTCCTTTGCTGTGGGAGCAGCGGCTGGACGTTTGCGTTTTTTGCTCCGGAGTGTGCCGAGAGTGAAAAATGGCGGTTTTGAGGTTCTAGTCCACAGGAAAGCAGAGAGGTCCAAAAGGTGTGGGGCATTTGAAAGGGTTCCCGGAGGCAGTGAGGACCAGCATGACTTTTCCCCCCTGGCTCCTTTGCTGTGGGAGCAGCGGTTGGACGTTTGCGTTTTTTGCTCCGGAGTGTGCCGAGAGTGAAAAATGGCGGTTTTGAGGTTCTAGTCCACAGGAAAGCAGAGAGGTCCAAAAGGTGTGGGGCATTTGAAGGGGTTCCCGGAGGCAGTGAGGACCAGCATGACTTTTCCCCCCTGGCTCCTTTGCTGTGGGAGCAGCGGCTGGACGTTTGCATTTTTTGCTCCGGAGTGTGCAGAGAGTGAAAAATAGCGGTTTTGAGGTTATAGTCCACAGGAAAGCAGAGAGGTCCAAAAGGTGTGGGGCATTTGAAGGGGTTCCCGGAGGCAGTGAGGACCAGCATGACTTTTCCCCCCTGGCTCCTTTGCTGTGGGAGCAGCGGCTGGACGTTTGCGTTTTTTGCTCGGGAGGCTGACGAGAGTGAAAAATGGCGGTTTTGAGGTTATAGTCCACAGGAAAGCAGAGAGGTCAAAAAGGTGTGGGGCATTTGAAGGGGTTCCCGGAGGCAGTGAGGACCAGCATGACTTTTCCCCCCTGGCTCCTTTGCTGTGGGAGCAGCGGCTGGACGTTTGCGTTTTTTGCTCCGGAGTGTGCCGAGAGTGAAAAATGGCGGTTTTGAGGTTCTAGTCCACAGGAAAGCAGAGAGGTCCAAAAGGTGTGGGGCATTTGAAGGGGTTCCCGGAGGCAGTGAGGACCAGCATGACTTTTCCCCCCTGGCTCCTTTGCTGTGGGAGCAGCGGCTGGACGTTTGCGTTTTTTGCTCCGGAGTGTGCAGAGAGTGAAAGATAGTGCTTTTGAGGTTCTAGTCCACAGGAAAGCAGAGAGGTCCAAAAGGTGTGGGGCATTTGAAGGGGTTCCCAGAGGCAGTGAGGACCAGCATGACTTTTCCCCCCTGGCTCCTTTGCTGTGGGAGCAGCGGCTGGACGTTTGCGTTTTTTGCTCTGGAGTGTGCCGAGAGTGAAAAATGGCGATTTTGAGGTTCTAGTCCACAGGAAAGCAGAGAGGTCCAAAAGGTTTGGGGCATTTGAAGGGGTTCCCGGAGGCAGTGAGGACCAGCATGACTTTTCCCCCCTGGCTCCTTTGCTGTGGGAGCAGCAGCTGGACGTTTGCGTTTTTTGCTCCGGAGTGTGCAGAGAGTGAAAAATGGCGGTTTTGAGGTTATAGTCCACAGGAAAGCAGAGAGGTCCAAAAGGTGTGGGGCATTTGAAGGGGTTCCCGGAGGCAGTGAGGACCAGCATGACTTTTCCCCCCTGGCTCCTTTGCTGTGGGAGCAGCGGCTGGACGTTTGCGTTTTTTGCTCCGGAGTTTGCAGAGAGTGAAAGATAGTGCTTTTGAGGTTCTAGTCCACAGGAAAGCAGAGAGGTCCAAAAGGTGTGGGGCATTTGAAGGGGTTCCCGGAGGCAGTGAGGACCAGCATGACTTTTCCCCCCTGGCTCCTTTGCTGTGGGAGCAGCGGTTGGACGTTTGCGTTTTTTGCTCCGGAGTGTGCCGAGAGTGAAAAATGGCGGTTTTGAGGTTCTAGTCCACAGGAAAGCAGAGAGGTCCAAAAGGTGTGGGGCATTTGAAGGGGTTCCCGGAGGCAGTGAGGACCAGCATGACTTTTCCCCCCTGGCTCCTTTGCTGTGGGAGCAGCGGCTGGACGTTTGTGTTTTTTGCTCTGGAGTGTGCAGAGAGTGAAAAATGGCGGTTTTGAGGTTATACTCCACAGGAAAGCAGAGTGGTCCAAAAGGTGTGGGGCATTTGAAGGGGTTCCCGGAGGCAGTGAGGACCAGCATGACTTTTCCCCCCTGGCTCCTTTGCTGTGGGAGCAGCGGCTGGACGTTTGCATTTTTTGCTCCGGAGTGTGCAGAGAGTGAAAAATGGCGGTTTTGAGGTTATAGTCCACAGGAAAGCAGAGAGGTCCAAAAGGTGTGGGGCATTTGAAGGGGTTCCCGGAGGCAGTGAGGACCAGCATGACTTTTCCCCCCTGGCTCCTTTGCTGTGGGAGCAGCGGCTGGACGTTTGCGTTTTTTGCTCCGGAGTGTGCCGAGAGTGAAAAATAGCGGTTTTGAGGTTCTAGTCCACAGGAAAGCAGAGAGGTCCAAAAGGTGTGGGGCATTTGAAGGGGTTCCTGGAGGCAGTGAGGACCAGCATGACTTTTCCCCCCTGGCTCCTTTGCTGTGGGAGCAGCGGCTGGATGTTTGCATTTTTTGCTCCGGAGTGTGCAGAGAGTGAAAAATGGCGGTTTTGAGGTTCTAGTCCACAGGAAAGCAGAGAGGTCCAAAAGGTGTGGGGCATTTGAAGGGGTTCCCGGAGGCAGTGAGGACCAGCATGACTTTTCCCCCCTGGCTCCTTTGCTGTGGGAGCAGCGGCTGGACGTTTGCGTTTTTTGCTCCGGAGTGTGCCGAGAGTGAAAAATGGCGGTTTTGAGGTTCTAGTCCACAGGAAAGCAGAGAGGTCCAAAAGGTGTGGGGCATTTGAAGGGGTTCCCGGAGGCAGTGAGGACCAGCATGACTTTTCCCCCCTGGCTCCTTTGCTGTGGGAGCAGCGGCTGGACGTTTGCGTTTTTTGCTCCGGAGTGTGCCGAGAGTGAAAAATGGCGGTTTTGAGGTTCTAGTCCACAGGAAAGCAGAGAGGTCCAAAAGGTGTGGGGCATTTGAAGGGGTTCCCGGAGGCAGTGAGGACCAGCATGACTTTTCCCCCCTGGCTCCTTTGCTGTGGGAGCAGCGGCTGGACGTTTGCGTTTTTTGCTCCGGAGTGTGCCGAGAGTGAAAAATGGCGGTTTTGAGGTTATAGTTCACAGGAAAGCAGAGAGGTCCAAAAGGTGTGGGGCATTTGAAGGGGTTCCCGGAGGCAGTGAGGACCAGCATGACTTTTCCCCCCTGGCTCCTTTGCTGTGGGAGCAGCGGCTGGACGTTTGCGTTTTTTGCTCCGGAGTGTGCCGAGAGTGAAAAATGGCGGTTTTGAGGTTCTAGTCCACAGGAAAGCAGAGAGGTCCAAAGGGTGTGGGGCATTTGAAGGGGTTCCCGGAGGCAGTGAGGACCAGCATGACTTTTCCCCCCTGGCTCCTTTGCTGTGGGAGCAGCGGCTGGACGTTTGCGTTTTTTGCTCCGGAGTGTGCCGAGAGTGAAAAATGGCGATTTTGAGGTTATAGTCCACAGGAAAGCAGAGAGGTCCAAAAGGTGTGGGGCATTTGAAGGGGTTCCCGGAGGCAGTGAGGACCAGCATGACTTTTCCCCCCTGGCTCCTTTGCTGTGGGAGCAGCGGCCGGACGTTTGCGTTTTTTGCTCCGGAGTGTGCCGAGAGTGAAAAATGGCGGTTTTGAGGTTATAGTCCACAGGAAAGCAGAGAGGTCCAAAAGGTGTGGGGCATTTGAAGGGGTTCCCGGAGGCAGTGAGGACCAGCATGACTTTTCCCCCCTGGCTCCTTTGCTGTGGGAGCAGCGGCTGGACGTTTGCGTTTTTTGCTCCGGAGTGTGCCGAGAGTGAAAAATGGCGGTTTTGAGGTTCTAGTCCACAGGAAAGCAGAGAGGTCCAAAAGGTGTGGGGCATTTGAAGGGGTTCCCGGAGGCAGTGAGGACCAGCATGACTTTTCCCCCCTGGCTCCTTTGCTGTGTGAGCAGCGGCTGGACGTTTGCTTTTTTTGCTCCGGAGTGTGCAGAGAGTGAAAAACGGCTGTTTTGAGGTTATAGTCCACAGGAAAGCAGAGAGGTCCAAAAGGTGTGGGGCATTTGAAGGGGTTCCCAGAGGCAGTGAGGACCAGCATGACTTTTCCCCCCTGGCTCCTTTGCTGTGGGAGCAGCGGCTGGACTTTTGCGTTTTTTGCTCCGGAGTGTGCCGAGAGTGAAAAATGGCGGTTTTGAGGTTCTAGTCCACAGGAAAGCAGAGAGGTCCAAAAGGTGTGGGGCATTTGAAGGGGTTCCCGGAGGCAGTGAGGACCAGCATGACTTTTCCCCCCTGGCTCCTTTGCTGTGGGAGCAGCGGCTGGACGTTTGCGTTTTTTGCTCCGGAGTGTGCCGAGAGTGAAAGATATTGCTTTTGAGGTTCTAGTCCACAGGAAAGCAGAGAGGTCCAAAAGGTGTGGGGCATTTGAAGGGGTTCCCGGAGGCAGTGAGGACCAGCATGACTTTTCCCCCCTGGCTCCTTTGCTGTGGGAGCAGCGGCTGGACGTTTGCGATTTTTGCTCTTGAGTGTGCCGAGAGTGAAAAATGGTGCTTTTGAAATTCTAGTCCACAGGAAAGCAGAGAGGTCCAAAAGGTGTGGGGCATTTGAAGGGGTTCCCAGAGGCAGTGAGGACCAGCATGACTTTTCCCCCCTGGCTCCTTTGCTGTGGGAGCAGCGGCTGGACGTTTGCGATTTTTGCTCTTGAGTGTGCCGAGAGTGAAAAATGGTGCTTTTGAAATTCTAGTCCACAGGAAAGCAGAGAGGTCCAAAAGGTGTGGGGCATTTGAAGGGGTTCCCGGAGGCAGTGAGGACCAGCATGACTTTTCCTCCCTGGCTCCTTTGCTGTGGGAGCAGCGGCTGGACGTTTGCGTTTTTTGCTCCGGAGTGTGCCGAGAGTGAAAAATGGCGGTTTTGAGGTTCTAGTCCACAGGAAAGCAGAGAGGTCCAAAAGGTGTGGGGCATTTGAAGGGGTTCCCGGAGGCAGTGAGGACCAGCATGACTTTTCCTCCCTGGCTCCTTTGCTGTGGGAGCAGCGGCTGGACGTTTGCGTTTTTTGCTCCGGAGGCTGACGAGAGGGAAAAATGGCGGTTTTGAGGTTATAGTCCACAGGAAAGCAGAGAGGTCCAAAAGGTGTGGGGCATTTGAAGGGGTTCCCGGAGGCAGTGAGGACCAGCATGACTTTTCCCCCCTGGCTCCTTTGCTGTGGGAGCAGCGGCTGGACGTTTGCATTTTTTGCTCCGGATTGTGCAGAGAGTGAAAAATAGCGGTTTTGAGGTTATAGTCCACAGGAAAGCAGAGAGGTCCAAAAGGTGTGGGGCATTTGAAGGGGTTCCCGGAGGCAGTGAGGACCAGCATGACTTTTCCCCCCTGGCTCCTTTGCTGTGGGAGCAGCGGCTGGACGTTTGCGTTTTTTGCTCGGGAGGCTGACGAGAGTGAAAAATGGCGGTTTTGAGGTTCTAGTCCACAGGAAAGCAGAGAGGTCCAAAAGGTGTGGGGCATTTGAAGGGGTTCCCGGAGGCAGTGAGGACCAGCATGACTTTTCCCCCCTGGCTCCTTTGCTGTGGGAGCAGCGGCTGGACGTTTGCGTTTTTTGCTCCGGAGTGTGCAGAGAGTGAAAAATGGCGGTTTTGAGGTTCTAGTCCACAGGAAAGCAGAGAGGTCCAAAAGGTGTGGGGCATTTGAAAGGGTTCCCGGAGGCAGTGAGGACCAGCATGACTTTTCCCCCCTGGCTCCTTTGCTGTGGGAGCAGCGGCTGGACGTTTGCGTTTTTTGCTCGGGAGGCTGACGAGAGTGAAAAATGGCGGTTTTGAGGTTCTAGTCCACAGGAAAGCAGAGAGGTCCAAAAGGTGTGGGGCATTTGAAGGGGTTCCCGGAGGCAGTGAGGACCAGCATGACTTTTCCCCCCTGGCTCCTTTGCTGTGGGAGCAGTGGCTGGACGTTTGCGTTTTTTGCTCCGGAGTGTGCCGAGAGTGAAAAATGGCGATTTTGAGGTTATAGTCCACAGGAAAGCAGAGAGGTCCAAAAGGTGTGGGGCATTTGAAGGGGTTCCCGGAGGCAGTGAGGACCAGCATGACTTTTCCCCCCTGGCTCCTTTGCTGTGGGAGCAGCGGCTGGACGTTTGCGTTTTTTGCTCCGGAGTGTGCAGAGAGTGAAAAATGGCGGTTTTGAGGTTCTAGTCCACAGGAAAGCAGAGAGGTCCAAAAGGTGTGGGGCATTTGAAAGGGTTCCCGGAGGCAGTGAGGACCAGCATGACTTTTCCCCCCTGGCTCCTTTGCTGTGGGAGCAGCGGTTGGACGTTTGCGTTTTTTGCTCCGGAGGCTGACGAGAGGGAAAAATGGCGGTTTTGAGGTTCTAGTCCACAGGAAAGCAGAGAGGTCCAAAAGGTGTGGGGCATTTGAAGGGGTTCCCGGAGGCAGTGAGGACCAGCATGACTTTTCCCCCCTGGCTCCTTTGCTGTGGGAGCAGCCGCTGGACGTTTGCGTTTTTTGCTCCGCGGTGTGTAGAGAGTGAAAAATAGCGGTTTTGAGGTTATAGTCCACAGGAAAGCAGAGAGGTCCAAAAGGTGTGGGGCATTTGAAGGGGTTCCCGGAGGCAGTGAGGACCAGCATGACTTTTCCCCCCTGGCTCCTTTGCTGTGGGAGCAGCGGCTGGACGTTTGCGTTTTTTGCTCCGGAGTGTGCAGAGAGTGAAAGATATTGCTTTTGAGGTTATAGTCCACAGGAAAGCAGAGAGGTCCAAAAGGTGTGGGGCATTTGAAGGGGTTCCCGGAGGCAGTGAGGACCAGCATGACTTTTCCCCCCTGGCTCCTTTGCTGTGGGAGCAGCGGCTGGACGTTTGCGATTTTTGCTCTTGAGTGTGCCGAGAGTGAAAAATGGTGCTTTTGAAATTCTAGTCCACAGGAAAGCAGAGAGGTCCAAAAGGTGTGGGGCATTTGAAGGGGTTCCCAGAGGCAGTGAGGACCAGCATGACTTTTCCCCCCTGGCTCCTTTGCTGTGGGAGCAGCGGCTGGACGTTTGCGATTTTTGCTCTTGAGTGTGCCGAGAGTGAAAAATGGTGCTTTTGAAATTCTAGTCCACAGGAAAGCAGAGAGGTCCAAAAGGTGTGGGGCATTTGAAGGGGTTCCCGGAGGCAGTGAGGACCAGCATGACTTTTCCCCCCTGGCTCCTTTGCTGTGGGAGCAGCGGCCGGACGTTTGCGTTTTTTGCTCCGGAGTGTGCCGAGAGTGAAAAATGGCGGTTTTGAGGTTATAGTCCACAGGAAAGCAGAGAGGTCCAAAAGGTGTGGAGCATTTGAAGGGGTTCCCGGAGGCAGTGATGACCAGCATGACTTTTCCCCCCTGGCTCCTTTGCTGTGGGAGCAGCGGCTGGACGTTTGCGTTTTTTGCTCCGGAGTGTGCCGAGAGTGAAAAATGGCGGTTTTGAGGTTATAGTCCACAGGAAAGCAGAGAGGTCCAAAAGGTGTGGAGCATTTGAAGGGGTTCCCGGAGGCAGTGAGGACCAGCATGACTTTTCCCCCCTGGCTCCTTTGCTGTGGGAGCAGCGGCTGGACGTTTGCGTTTTTTGCTCCGGAGTGTGCAGAGAGTGAAAAACGGCTGTTTTGAGGTTATAGTCCACAGGAAAGCAGAGAGGTCCAAAAGGTGTGGGGCATTTGAAGGGGTTCCCAGAGGCAGTGAGGACCAGCATGACTTTTCCCCCCTGGCTCCTTTGCTGTGGGAGCAGCGGCTGGACTTTTGCGGTTTTTGCTCCGGAGTGTGCCGAGAGTGAAAAATGGCGGTTTTGAGGTTCTAGTCCACAGGAAAGCAGAGAGGTCCAAAAGGTGTGGGGCATTTGAAGGGGTTCCCGGAGGCAGTGAGGACCAGCATGACTTTTCCCCCCTGGCTCCTTTGCTGTGGGAGCAGCCGCTGGACGTTTGCGTTTTTTGCTCCGCGGTGTGTAGAGAGTGAAAAATAGCGGTTTTGAGGTTATAGTCCACAGGAAAGCAGAGAGGTCCAAAAGGTGTGGGGCATTTGAAGGGGTTCCCGCAGGCAGTGAGGACCAGCATGACTTTTCCCCCCTGGCTCCTTTGCTGTGGGAGCAGCGGCTGGACGTTTGCGTTTTTTGCTCCGGAGTGTGCAGAGAGTGAAAGATATTGCTTTTGAGGTTCTAGTCCACAGGAAAGCAGAGAGGTCCAAAAGGTGTGGGGCATTTGAAGGGGTTCCCGGAGGCAGTGAGGACCAGCATGACTTTTCCCCCCTGGCTCCTTTGCTGTGGGAGCAGCGGCTGGACGTTTGCGATTTTTGCTCTTGAGTGTGCCGAGAGTGAAAAATGGTGCTTTTGAAATTCTAGTCCACAGGAAAGCAGAGAGGTCCAAAAGGTGTGGGGCATTTGAAGGGGTTCCCGGAGGCAGTGAGGACCAGCATGACTTTTCCCCCCTGGCTCCTTTGCTGTGGGAGCAGCGGCTGGACGTTTGCGTTTTTTGCTCGGGAGGCTGACGAGAGTGAAAAATGGCGGTTTTGAGGTTCTAGTCCACAGGAAAGCAGAGAGGTCCAAAAGGTGTGGGGCATTTGAAGGGGTTCCCGGAGGCAGTGAGGACCAGCATGACTTTTCCCCCCTGGCTCCTTTGCTGTGGGAGCAGTGGCTGGACGTTTGCGTTTTTTGCTCCGGAGTGTGCCGAGAGTGAAAAATGGCGATTTTGAGGTTATAGTCCACAGGAAAGCAGAGAGGTCCAAAAGGTGTGGGGCATTTGAAGGGGTTCCCGGAGGCAGTGAGGACCAGCATGACTTTTCCCCCCTGGCTCCTTTGCTGTGGGAGCAGCGGCTGGACGTTTGCGTTTTTTGCTCCGGAGTGTGCAGAGAGTGAAAAATGGCGGTTTTGAGGTTCTAGTCCACAGGAAAGCAGAGAGGTCCAAAAGGTGTGGGGCATTTGAAAGGGTTCCCGGAGGCAGTGAGGACCAGCATGACTTTTCCCCCCTGGCTCCTTTGCTGTGGGAGCAGCGGTTGGACGTTTGCGTTTTTTGCTCCGGAGGCTGACGAGAGGGAAAAATGGCGGTTTTGAGGTTCTAGTCCACAGGAAAGCAGAGAGGTCCAAAAGGTGTGGGGCATTTGAAGGGGTTCCCGGAGGCAGTGAGGACCAGCATGACTTTTCCCCCCTGGCTCCTTTGCTGTGGGAGCAGCCGCTGGACGTTTGCGTTTTTTGCTCCGCGGTGTGTAGAGAGTGAAAAATAGCGGTTTTGAGGTTATAGTCCACAGGAAAGCAGAGAGGTCCAAAAGGTGTGGGGCATTTGAAGGGGTTCCCGGAGGCAGTGAGGACCAGCATGACTTTTCCCCCCTGGCTCCTTTGCTGTGGGAGCAGCGGCTGGACGTTTGCGTTTTTTGCTCCGGAGTGTGCAGAGAGTGAAAGATATTGCTTTTGAGGTTCTAGTCCACAGGAAAGCAGAGAGGTCCAAAAGGTGTGGGGCATTTGAAGGGGTTCCCGGAGGCAGTGAGGACCAGCATGACTTTTCCCCCCTGGCTCCTTTGCTGTGGGAGCAGCGGCTGGACGTTTGCGATTTTTGCTCTTGAGTGTGCCGAGAGTGAAAAATGGTGCTTTTGAAATTCTAGTCCACAGGAAAGCAGAGAGGTCCAAAAGGTGTGGGGCATTTGAAGGGGTTCCCAGAGGCAGTGAGGACCAGCATGACTTTTCCCCCCTGGCTCCTTTGCTGTGGGAGCAGCGGCTGGACGTTTGCGATTTTTGCTCTTGAGTGTGCCGAGAGTGAAAAATGGTGCTTTTGAAATTCTAGTCCACAGGAAAGCAGAGAGGTCCAAAAGGTGTGGGGCATTTGAAGGGGTTCCCGGAGGCAGTGAGGACCAGCATGACTTTTCCCCCCTGGCTCCTTTGCTGTGGGAGCAGCGGCCGGACGTTTGCGTTTTTTGCTCCGGAGTGTGCCGAGAGTGAAAAATGGCGGTTTTGAGGTTATAGTCCACAGGAAAGCAGAGAGGTCCAAAAGGTGTGGAGCATTTGAAGGGGTTCCCGGAGGCAGTGAGGACCAGCATGACTTTTCCCCCCTGGCTCCTTTGCTGTGGGAGCAGCGGCTGGACGTTTGCGTTTTTTGCTCCGGAGTGTGCAGAGAGTGAAAAACGGCTGTTTTGAGGTTATAGTCCACAGGAAAGCAGAGAGGTCCAAAAGGTGTGGGGCATTTGAAGGGGTTCCCAGAGGCAGTGAGGACCAGCATGACTTTTCCCCCCTGGCTCCTTTGCTGTGGGAGCAGCGGCTGGACTTTTGCGTTTTTTGCTCCGGAGTGTGCCGAGAGTGAAAAATGGCGGTTTTGAGGTTCTAGTCCACAGGAAAGCAGAGAGGTCCAAAAGGTGTGGGGCATTTGAAGGGGTTCCCGGAGGCAGTGAGGACCAGCATGACTTTTCCCCCCTGGCTCCTTTGCTGTGGGAGCAGCCGCTGGACGTTTGCGTTTTTTGCTCCGCGGTGTGTAGAGAGTGAAAAATAGCGGTTTTGAGGTTATAGTCCACAGGAAAGCAGAGAGGTCCAAAAGGTGTGGGGCATTTGAAGGGGTTCCCGCAGGCAGTGAGGACCAGCATGACTTTTCCCCCCTGGCTCCTTTGCTGTGGGAGCAGCGGCTGGACGTTTGCGTTTTTTGCTCCGGAGTGTGCAGAGAGTGAAAGATATTGCTTTTGAGGTTCTAGTCCACAGGAAAGCAGAGAGGTCCAAAAGGTGTGGGGCATTTGAAGGGGTTCCCGGAGGCAGTGAGGACCAGCATGACTTTTCCCCCCTGGCTCCTTTGCTGTGGGAGCAGCGGCTGGACGTTTGCGATTTTTGCTCTTGAGTGTGCCGAGAGTGAAAAATGGTGCTTTTGAAATTCTAGTCCACAGGAAAGCAGAGAGGTCCAAAAGGTGTGGGGCATTTGAAGGGGTTCCCGGAGGCAGTGAGGACCAGCATGACTTTTCCCCCCTGGCTCCTTTGCTGTGGGAGCAGTGGCTGGACGTTTGCGTTTTTTGCTCCGGAGTGTGCCGAGAGTGAAAAATGGCGGTTTTGAGGTTATAGTCCACAGGAAAGCAGAGAGGTCCAAAAGGTGTGGGGCATTTGAAGGGGTTCCCGGAGGCAGTGAGGACCAGCATGACTTTTCCCCCCTGGCTCCTTTGCTGTGGGAGCAGCGGCTGGACGTTTGCGTTTTTTGCTCCGGAGTGTGCAGAGAGTGAAAAATGGCGGTTTTGAGGTTCTAGTCCACAGGAAAGCAGAGAGGTCCAAAAGGTGTGGGGCATTTGAAAGGGTTCCCGGAGGCAGTGAGGACCAGCATGACTTTTCCCCCCTGGCTCCTTTGCTGTGGGAGCAGCGGTTGGACGTTTGCGTTTTTTGCTCCGGAGTGTGCAGAGAGTGAAAAACGGCTGTTTTGAGGTTCTAGTCCACAGGAAAGCAGAGAGGTCCAAAAGGTGTGGGGCATTTGAAGGGGTTCCCGGAGGCAGTGAGGACCAGCATGACTTTTCCCCCCTGGCTCCTTTGCTGTGGGAGCAGCCGCTGGACGTTTGCGTTTTTTGCTCCGCGGTGTGTAGAGAGTGAAAAATAGCGGTTTTGAGGTTCTAGTCCACAGGAAAGCAGAGAGGTCCAAAAGGTGTGGGGCATTTGAAGGGGTTCCCGGAGGCAGTGAGGACCAGCATGACTTTTCCCCCCTGGCTCCTTTGCTGTGGGAGCAGCGGCTGGACGTTTGCGTTTTTTGCTCCGGAGTGTGCAGAGAGTGAAAGATATTGCTTTTGAGGTTATAGTCCACAGGAAAGCAGAGAGGTCCAAAAGGTGTGGGGCATTTGAAGGGGTTCCCGGAGGCAGTGAGGACCAGCATGACTTTTCCCCCCTGGCTCCTTTGCTGTGGGAGCAGCGGCTGGACGTTTGCGATTTTTGCTCTTGAGTGTGCCGAGAGTGAAAAATGGTGCTTTTGAAATTCTAGTCCACAGGAAAGCAGAGAGGTCCAAAAGGTGTGGGGCATTTGAAGGGGTTCCCAGAGGCAGTGAGGACCAGCATGACTTTTCCCCCCTGGCTCCTTTGCTGTGGGAGCAGCGGCTGGACGTTTGCGTTTTTTGCTCCGGAGTGTGCCGAGAGTGAAAAATGGCGGTTTTGAGGTTATAGTCCACAGGAAAGCAGAGAGGTCCAAAAGGTGTGGGGCATTTGAAGGGGTTCCCGGAGGCAGTGAGGACCAGCATGACTTTTCCCCCCTGGCTCCTTTGCTGTGGGAGCAGCGGCCGGACGTTTGCGTTTTTTGCTCCGGAGTGTGCCGAGAGTGAAAAATGGCGGTTTTGAGGTTCTAGTCCACAGGAAAGCAGAGAGGTCCAAAAGGTGTGGGGCATTTGAAGGGGTTCCCGGAGGCAGTGAGGACCAGCATGACTTTTCCGCCCTGGCTCCTTTGCTGTGGGAGCAGCGGCTGGACGTTTGCGTTTTTTGCTCCGGAGGCTGACGAGAGGGAAAAATGGCGGTTTTGAGGTTATAGTCCACAGGAAAGCAGAGAGGTCCAAAAGGTGTGGGGCATTTGAAGGGGTTCCCGGAGGCAGTGAGGACCAGCATGACTTTTCCCCCCTGGCTCCTTTGCTGTGGGAGCAGCGGTTGGACGTTTGCGTTTTTTGCTCCGGAGTGTGCCGAGAGTGAAAAATGGCGGTTTTGAGGTTCTAGTCCACAGGAAAGCAGAGAGGTCCAAAAGGTGTGGGGCATTTGAAGGGGTTCCCAGAGGCAGTGAGGACCAGCATGACTTTTCCCCCCTGGCTCCTTTGCTGTGGGAGCAGCGGCTGGACGTTTGCATTTTTTGCTCCGGATTGTGCAGAGAGTGAAAAATAGCGGTTTTGAGGTTATAGTCCACAGGAAAGCAGAGAGGTCCAAAAGGTGTGGGGCATTTGAAGGGGTTCCCGGAGGCAGTGAGGACCAGCATGACTTTTCCCCCCTGGCTCCTTTGCTGTGGGAGCAGCGGCTGGACGTTTGCGTTTTTTGCTCGGGAGGCTGACGAGAGTGAAAAATGGCGGTTTTGAGGTTCTAGTCCACAGGAAAGCAGAGAGGTCCAAAAGGTGTGGGGCATTTGAAGGGGTTCCCGGAGGCAGTGAGGACCAGCATGACTTTTCCCCCCTGGCTCCTTTGCTGTGGGAGCAGCGGCTGGACGTTTGCGTTTTTTGCTCCGGAGTTTGCAGAGAGTGAAAGATAGTGCTTTTGAGGTTCTAGTCCACAGGAAAGCAGAGAGGTCCAAAAGGTGTGGGGCATTTGAAGGGGTTCCCGGAGGCAGTGAGGACCAGCATGACTTTTCCCCCCTGGCTCCTTTGCTGTGGGAGCAGCGGCTGGACGTTTGCGTTTTTTGCTCCGGAGTGTGCAGAGAGTGAAAAATGGCGGTTTTGAGGTTCTAGTCCACAGGAAAGCAGAGAGGTCCAAAAGGTGTGGGGCATTTGAAAGGGTTCCCGGAGGCAGTGAGGACCAGCATGACTTTTCCCCCCTGGCTCCTTTGCTGTGGGAGCAGCGGTTGGACGTTTGCGTTTTTTGCTCCGGAGTGTGCAGAGAGTGAAAAACGGCTGTTTTGAGGTTCTAGTCCACAGGAAAGCAGAGAGGTCCAAAAGGTGTGGGGCATTTGAAGGGGTTCCCGGAGGCAGTGAGGACCAGCATGACTTTTCCCCCCTGGCTCCTTTGCTGTGGGAGCAGCCGCTGGACGTTTGCGTTTTTTGCTCCGCGGTGTGTAGAGAGTGAAAAATAGCGGTTTTGAGGTTCTAGTCCACAGGAAAGCAGAGAGGTCCAAAAGGTGTGGGGCATTTGAAGGGGTTCCCGGAGGCAGTGAGGACCAGCATGACTTTTCCCCCCTGGCTCCTTTGCTGTGGGAGCAGCGGCTGGACGTTTGCGTTTTTTGCTCCGGAGTGTGCAGAGAGTGAAAGATATTGCTTTTGAGGTTATAGTCCACAGGAAAGCAGAGAGGTCCAAAAGGTGTGGGGCATTTGAAGGGGTTCCCGGAGGCAGTGAGGACCAGCATGACTTTTCCCCCCTGGCTCCTTTGCTGTGGGAGCAGCGGCTGGACGTTTGCGATTTTTGCTCTTGAGTGTGCCGAGAGTGAAAAATGGTGCTTTTGAAATTCTAGTCCACAGGAAAGCAGAGAGGTCCAAAAGGTGTGGGGCATTTGAAGGGGTTCCCAGAGGCAGTGAGGACCAGCATGACTTTTCCCCCCTGGCTCCTTTGCTGTGGGAGCAGCGGCTGGACGTTTGCGTTTTTTGCTCCGGAGTGTGCCGAGAGTGAAAAATGGCGGTTTTGAGGTTATAGTCCACAGGAAAGCAGAGAGGTCCAAAAGGTGTGGGGCATTTGAAGGGGTTCCCGGAGGCAGTGAGGACCAGCATGACTTTTCCCCCCTGGCTCCTTTGCTGTGGGAGCAGCGGCCGGACGTTTGCGTTTTTTGCTCCGGAGTGTGCCGAGAGTGAAAAATGGCGGTTTTGAGGTTCTAGTCCACAGGAAAGCAGAGAGGTCCAAAAGGTGTGGGGCATTTGAAGGGGTTCCCGGAGGCAGTGAGGACCAGCATGACTTTTCCGCCCTGGCTCCTTTGCTGTGGGAGCAGCGGCTGGACGTTTGCGTTTTTTGCTCCGGAGGCTGACGAGAGGGAAAAATGGCGGTTTTGAGGTTATAGTCCACAGGAAAGCAGAGAGGTCCAAAAGGTGTGGGGCATTTGAAGGGGTTCCCGGAGGCAGTGAGGACCAGCATGACTTTTCCCCCCTGGCTCCTTTGCTGTGGGAGCAGCGGTTGGACGTTTGCGTTTTTTGCTCCGGAGTGTGCCGAGAGTGAAAAATGGCGGTTTTGAGGTTCTAGTCCACAGGAAAGCAGAGAGGTCCAAAAGGTGTGGGGCATTTGAAGGGGTTCCCAGAGGCAGTGAGGACCAGCATGACTTTTCCCCCCTGGCTCCTTTGCTGTGGGAGCAGCGGCTGGACGTTTGCATTTTTTGCTCCGGATTGTGCAGAGAGTGAAAAATAGCGGTTTTGAGGTTATAGTCCACAGGAAAGCAGAGAGGTCCAAAAGGTGTGGGGCATTTGAAGGGGTTCCCGGAGGCAGTGAGGACCAGCATGACTTTTCCCCCCTGGCTCCTTTGCTGTGGGAGCAGCGGCTGGACGTTTGCGTTTTTTGCTCGGGAGGCTGACGAGAGTGAAAAATGGCGGTTTTGAGGTTCTAGTCCACAGGAAAGCAGAGAGGTCCAAAAGGTGTGGGGCATTTGAAGGGGTTCCCGGAGGCAGTGAGGACCAGCATGACTTTTCCCCCCTGGCTCCTTTGCTGTGGGAGCAGCGGCTGGACGTTTGCGTTTTTTGCTCCGGAGTTTGCAGAGAGTGAAAGATAGTGCTTTTGAGGTTCTAGTCCACAGGAAAGCAGAGAGGTCCAAAAGGTGTGGGGCATTTGAAGGGGTTCCCGGAGGCAGTGAGGACCAGCATGACTTTTCCCCCCTGGCTCCTTTGCTGTGGGAGCAGCGGCTGGACGTTTGCGTTTTTTGCTCCGGAGTGTGCCGAGAGTGAAAAATGGCGATTTTGAGGTTATAGTCCACAGGAAAGCAGAGAGGTCCAAAAGGTGTGGGGCATTTGAAGGGGTTCCCGGAGGCAGTGAGGACCAGCATGACTTTTCCCCCCTGGCTCCTTTGCTGTGGGAGCAGCGGCTGGACGTTTGCGTTTTTTGCTCCGGAGTGTGCAGAGAGTGAAAAATGGCGGTTTTGAGGTTCTAGTCCACAGGAAAGCAGAGAGGTCCAAAAGGTGTGGGGCATTTGAAAGGGTTCCCGGAGGCAGTGAGGACCAGCATGACTTTTCCCCCCTGGCTCCTTTGCTGTGGGAGCAGCGGCTGGACGTTTGCATTTTTTGCTCCGGAGTGTGCTGAGAGTGAAAAATGGCGGTTTTGAGGTTCTAGTCCACAGGAAAGCAGAGAGGTCCAAAAGGTGTGGGGCATTTGAAGGGGTTCCCGGAGGCAGTGAGGACCAGCATGACTTTTCCCCCCTGGCTCCTTTGCTGTGGGAGCAGCGGCTGGACGTTTGCGTTTTTTGCTCCGGAGTGTGCCGAGAGTGAAAAATGGCGGTTTTGAGGTTCTAGTCCACAGGAAAGCAGAGAGGTCCAAAAGGTGTGGGGCATTTGAAGGGGTTCCCGGAGGCAGTGAGGACCAGCATGACTTTTCCCCCCTGGCTCCTTTGCTGTGGGAGCAGCGGCTGGACGTTTGCGTTTTTTGCTCCGGAGTGTGCCGAGAGTGAAAAATGGCGGTTTTGAGGTTATAGTCCACAGGAAAGCAGAGAGGTCCAAAAGGTGTGGGGCATTTGAAGGGGTTCCCGGAGGCAGTGAGGACCAGCATGACTTTTCCCCCCTGGCTCCTTTGCTGTGGGAGCAGCGGCCGGACGTTTGCGTTTTTTGCTCCGGAGTGTGCCGAGAGTGAAAAATGGCGGTTTTGAGGTTATAGTCCACAGGAAAGCAGAGAGGTCCAAAAGGTGTGGAGCATTTGAAGGGGTTCCCGGAGGCAGTGAGGACCAGCATGACTTTTCCCCCCTGGCTCCTTTGCTGTGGGAGCAGCGGCTGGACGTTTGCGTTTTTTGCTCCGGAGTGTGCCGAGAGTGAAAAATGGCGGTTTTGAGGTTATAGTCCACAGGAAAGCAGAGAGGTCCAAAAGGTGTGGGGCATTTGAAGGGGTTCCCGGAGGCAGTGAGGACCAGCATGACTTTTCCCCCCTGGCTCCTTTGCTGTGTGAGCAGCGGCTGGACGTTTGCTTTTTTTGCTCCGGAGTGTGCAGAGAGTGAAAAACGGCTGTTTTGAGGTTATAGTCCACAGGAAAGCAGAGAGGTCCAAAAGGTGTGGGGCATTTGAAGGGGTTCCCAGAGGCAGTGAGGACCAGCATGACTTTTCCCCCCTGGCTCCTTTGCTGTGGGAGCAGCGGCTGGACTTTTGCGTTTTTTGCTCCAGAGTGTGCCGAGAGTGAAAAATGGCGGTTTTGAGGTTCTAGTCCACAGGAAAGCAGAGAGGTCCAAAAGGTGTGGGGCATTTGAAGGGGTTCCCGGAGGCAGTGAGGACCAGCATGACTTTTCCCCCCTGGCTCCTTTGCTGTGGGAGCAGCCGCTGGACGTTTGCATTTTTTGCTCCGCGGTGTGTAGAGAGTGAAAAATAGCGGTTTTGAGGTTATAGTCCACAGGAAAGCAGAGAGGTCCAAAAGGTGTGGGGCATTTGAAGGGGTTCCCGGAGGCAGTGAGGACCAGCATGACTTTTCCCCCCTGGCTCCTTTGCTGTGGGAGCAGCGGCTGGACGTTTGCGTTTTTTGCTCCGGAGTGTGCAGAGAGTGAAAGATATTGCTTTTGAGGTTATAGTCCACAGGAAAGCAGAGAGGTCCAAAAGGTGTGGGGCATTTGAAGGGGTTCCCGGAGGCAGTGAGGACCAGCATGACTTTTCCCCCCTGGCTCCTTTGCTGTGGGAGCAGCGGCTGGACGTTTGCGATTTTTGCTCTTGAGTGTGCCGAGAGTGAAAAATGGTGCTTTTGAAATTCTAGTCCACAGGAAAGCAGAGAGGTCCAAAAGGTGTGGGGCATTTGAAGGGGTTCCCAGAGGCAGTGAGGACCAGCATGACTTTTCCCCCCTGGCTCCTTTGCTGTGGGAGCAGCGGCTGGACGTTTGCGATTTTTGCTCTTGAGTGTGCCGAGAGTGAAAAATGGTGCTTTTGAAATTCTAGTCCACAGGAAAGCAGAGAGGTCCAAAAGGTGTGGGGCATTTGAAGGGGTTCCCGGAGGCAGTGAGGACCAGCATGACTTTTCCTCCCTGGCTCCTTTGCTGTGGGAGCAGCGGCTGGACGTTTGCGTTTTTTGCTCCGGAGTGTGCCGAGAGTGAAAAATGGCGGTTTTGAGGTTCTAGTCCACAGGAAAGCAGAGAGGTCCAAAAGGTGTGGGGCATTTGAAGGGGTTCCCGGAGGCAGTGAGGACCAGCATGACTTTTCCCCCCTGGCTCCTTTGCTGTGGGAGCAGCGGCTGGACGTTTGCGTTTTTTGCTCCGGCGGCTGACGAGAGGGAAAAATGGCGGTTTTGAGGTTATAGTCCACAGGAAAGCAGAGAGGTCCAAAAGGTGTGGGGCATTTGAAGGGGTTCCCGGAGGCAGTGAGGACCAGCATGACTTTTCCCCCCTGGCTCCTTTGCTGTGGGAGCAGCGGTTGGACGTTTGCGTTTTTTGCTCCGGAGTGTGCCGAGAGTGAAAAATAGCGGTTTTGAGGTTATAGTCCACAGGAAAGCAGAGAGGTCCAAAAGGTGTGGGGCATTTGAAGGGGTTCCCGGAGGCAGTGAGGACCAGCATGACTTTTCCCCCCTGGCTCCTTTGCTGTGGGAGCAGCGGCTGGACGTTTGCATTTTTTGCTCCGGAGTGTGCAGAGAGTGAAAAATAGCGGTTTTGAGGTTCTAGTCCACAGGAAAGCAGAGAGGTCCAAAAGGTGTGGGGCATTTGAAGGGGTTCCCGGAGGCAGTGAGGACCAGCATGACTTTTCCCCCCTGGCTCCTTTGCTGTGGGAGCAGCGGCTGGACGTTTGCGTTTTTTGCTCGGGAGGCTGACGAGAGTGAAAAATGGCGGTTTTGAGGTTCTAGTCCACAGGAAAGCAGAGAGGTCCAAAAGGTGTGGGGCATTTGAAGGGGTTCCCGGAGGCAGTGAGGACCAGCATGACTTTTCCCCCCTGGCTCCTTTGCTGTGGGAGCAGCGGCTGGACGTTTGCGTTTTTTGCTCCGGAGTGTGCCGAGAGTGAAAAATGGCGATTTTGAGGTTATAGTCCACAGGAAAGCAGAGAGGTCCAAAAGGTGTGGGGCATTTGAAGGGGTTCCCGGAGGCAGTGAGGACCAGCATGACTTTTCCCCCCTGGCTCCTTTGCTGTGGGAGCAGCGGCTGGACGTTTGCGTTTTTTGCTCCGGAGTGTGCAGAGAGTGAAAAATGGCGGTTTTGAGGTTCTAGTCCACAGGAAAGCAGAGAGGTCCAAAAGGTGTGGGGCATTTGAAAGGGTTCCCGGAGGCAGTGAGGACCAGCATGACTTTTCCCCCCTGGCTCCTTTGCTGTGGGAGCAGCGGTTGGACGTTTGCGTTTTTTGCTCCGGAGGCTGACGAGAGGGAAAAATGGCGGTTTTGAGGTTCTAGTCCACAGGAAAGCAGAGAGGTCCAAAAGGTGTGGGGCATTTGAAGGGGTTCCCGGAGGCAGTGAGGACCAGCATGACTTTTCCCCCCTGGCTCCTTTGCTGTGGGAGCAGCCACTGGACGTTTGCGTTTTTTGCTCCGCGGTGTGTAGAGAGTGAAAAATAGCGGTTTTGAGGTTATAGTCCACAGGAAAGCAGAGAGGTCCAAAAGGTGTGGGGCATTTGAAGGGGTTCCCGGAGGCAGTGAGGACCAGCATGACTTTTCCCCCCTGGCTCCTTTGCTGTGGGAGCAGCGGCTGGACGTTTGCGTTTTTTGCTCCGGAGTGTGCAGAGAGTGAAAGATATTGCTTTTGAGGTTATAGTCCACAGGAAAGCAGAGAGGTCCAAAAGGTGTGGGGCATTTGAAGGGGTTCCCGGAGGCAGTGAGGACCAGCATGACTTTTCCCCCCTGGCTCCTTTGCTGTGGGAGCAGCGGCTGGACGTTTGCGATTTTTGCTCTTGAGTGTGCCGAGAGTGAAAAATGGTGCTTTTGAAATTCTAGTCCACAGGAAAGCAGAGAGGTCCAAAAGGTGTGGGGCATTTGAAGGGGTTCCCAGAGGCAGTGAGGACCAGCATGACTTTTCCCCCCTGGCTCCTTTGCTGTGGGAGCAGCGGCTGGACGTTTGCGATTTTTGCTCTTGAGTGTGCCGAGAGTGAAAAATGGTGCTTTTGAAATTCTAGTCCACAGGAAAGCAGAGAGGTCCAAAAGGTGTGGGGCATTTGAAGGGGTTCCCGGAGGCAGTGAGGACCAGCATGACTTTTCCTCCCTGGCTCCTTTGCTGTGGGAGCAGCGGCTGGACGTTTGCGTTTTTTGCTCCGGAGTGTGCCGAGAGTGAAAAATGGCGGTTTTGAGGTTCTAGTCCACAGGAAAGCAGAGAGGTCCAAAAGGTGTGGGGCATTTGAAGGGGTTCCCGGAGGCAGTGAGGACCAGCATGACTTTTCCCCCCTGGCTCCTTTGCTGTGGGAGCAGCGGCTGGACGTTTGCGTTTTTTGCTCCGGAGTGTGCCGAGAGTGAAAAATGGCGGTTTTGAGGTTCTAGTCCACAGGAAAGCAGAGAGGTCCAAAAGGTGTGGGGCATTTGAAGGGGTTCCCGGAGGCAGTGAGGACCAGCATGACTTTTCCCCCCTGGCTCCTTTGCTGTGGGAGCAGCGGCTGGATGTTTGTGTTTTTTGCTCCGGAGTGTGCCGAGAGTGAAAAATGGCGGTTTTGAGGTTCTAGTCCACAGGAAAGCAGAGAGGTCCAAAAGGTGTGGGGCATTTGAAGGGGTTCCCGGAGGCAGTGAGGACCAGCATGACTTTTCCCCCCTGGCTCCTTTGCTGTGGGAGCAGCGGCTGGACGTTTGCGTTTTTTGCTCCGGAGTGTGCCGAGAGTGAAAAATGGCGGTTTTGAGGTTCTAGTCCACAGGAAAGCAGAGAGGTCCAAAAGGTGTGGGGCATTTGAAGGGGTTCCCGGAGGCAGTGAGGACCAGCATGACTTTTCCCCCCTGGCTCCTTTGCTGTGGGAGCAGCGGCTGGACGTTTGCGTTTTTTGCTCCGGAGTGTGCCGAGAGTGAAAAATGGTGCTTTTCAGGTTCTAGTCCACAGGAAAGCAGAGAGGTCCAAAAGGTGTGGGGCATTTGAAGGGGTTCCCGGAGGCAGTGAGGACCAGCATGAATTTTCCCCCCTGGCTCCTTTGCTGTGGGAGCAGCGGCTGGACGTTTGCGTTTTTTGCTCCGGAGTGTGCAGAGAGTGAAAAATGGTGCTTATGAGGTTCTAGTCCACAGGAAAGCAGAGAGGTCCAAAAGGTGTGGGGCATTTGAAGGGGTTCCCGGAGGCAGTGAGGACCAGCATGACTTTTCCCCCTTGCTCCTTTGCTGTGGGAGCAGCGGCTGGACGTTTGCGTTTTTTGCTCCGGAGTGTGCCGAGAGTGAAAAATGGCGGTTTTGAGGTTCTAGTCCACAGGAAAGCAGAGAGGTCCAAAGGGTGTGGGGCATTTGAAGGGGTTCCCGGAGGCAGTGAGGACCAGCATGACTTTTCCCCCCTGGCTCCTTTGCTGTGGGAGCAGCGGCTGGACGTTTGCGTTTTTTGCTCCGGAGGCTGACGAGAGTGAAAAATGACGGTTTTGAGGTTCTAGTCCACAGGAAAGCAGAGAGGTCCAAAAGGTGTGGGGCATTTGAAGGGGTTCCCAGAGGCAGTGAGGACCAGCATGACTTTTCCCCCCTGGCTCCTTTGCTGTGGGAGCAGCGGCTGGACGTTTGTGTTTTTTGCTCCAGAGTGTGCAGAGAGTGAAAAATGGCGGTTTTGAGGTTCTAGTCCACAGGAAAGCAGAGAGGTCCAAAGGGTGTGGGGCATTTGAAGGGGTTCCCGGAGGCAGGTAGGACCAGCATGACTTTTCCCCCCTGGCTCCTTTGCTGTGGGAGCAGCGGCTGGACGTTTGCGTTTTTTGCTCCGGAGTGTGCCGAGAGTGAAAAATAGTTCTTTTGAGGTTCTAGTCCACAGGAAAGCAGAGAGGTCCAAAAGGTGTGGGGCATTTGAAGGGGTTCCCAGAGGCAGTGAGGACCAGCATGACTTTTCCCCCCTGGCTCCTTTGCTGTGGGAGCAGCGGCTAAACGTTTGCGTTTTTTGCTCCAGAGCCTGACGAAAGTGAAAAATGGCGGTTTTGAGGTTCTAGTCCACAGGAAAGCAGAGAGGTCCAAAAGGTGTGGGGCATTTGAAGGGGTTCCCGGAGGCAGTGAGGACCAGCATGACTTTTCCCCCCTGGCTCCTTTGCTGTGGGAGCAGCGGCTGGACGTTTGCGTTTTTTGCTCCGGAGTGTGCCGAGAGTGAAAAATGGCGGTTTTGAGGTTCTAGTCCACAGGAAAGCAGAGAGGTCCAAAAGGTGTGGGGCATTTGAAGGGGTTCCCGGAGGCAGTGAGGACCAGCATGACTTTTCCCCCCTGGCTCCTTTGCTGTGGGAGCAGCGGCTGGATGTTTGTGTTTTTTGCTCCGGAGTGTGCCGAGAGTGAAAAATGGCGGTTTTGAGGTTCTAGTCCACAGGAAAGCAGAGAGGTCCAAAAGGTGTGGGGCATTTGAAGGGGTTCCCGGAGGCAGTGAGGACCAGCATGACTTTTCCCCCCTGGCTCCTTTGCTGTGGGAGCAGCGGCTGGACGTTTGCGTTTTTTGCTCCAGAGCCTGACGAAAGTGAAAAATGGCGGTTTTGAGGTTCTAGTCCACAGGAAAGCAGAGAGGTCCAAAAGGTGTGGGGCATTTGAAGGGGTTCCCGGAGGCAGTGAGGACCAGCATGACTTTTCCCCCCTGGCTCCTTTGCTGTGGGAGCAGCGGCTGGACGTTTGCGTTTTTTGCTCCGGAGTGTGCCGAGAGTGAAAAATGGCGGTTTTGAGGTTCTAGTCCACAGGAAAGCAGAGAGGTCCAAAAGGTGTGGGGCATTTGAAGGGATTCCCGGAGGCAGTGAGGACCAGCATGACTTTTCCCCCCTGGCTCCTTTGCTGTGGGAGCAGCGGCTGGACGTTTGCGTTTTTTGCTCCGGAGTGTGCCGAGAGTGAAAAATGGCGGTTTTGAGGTTCTAGTCCACAGGAAAGCAGAGAGGTCCAAAAGGTGTGGGGCATTTGAAGGGGTTCCCGGAGGCAGTGAGGACCAGCATGACTTTTCCCCCCTGGCTCCTTTGCTGTGGGAGCAGCGGCTGGACGTTTGTGTTTTTTGCTCCGGAGTGTGCAGAGAGTGAAAAATGGCGGTTTTGAGGTTCTAGTCCACAGGAAAGCAGAGAGGTCCAAAAGGTGTGGGGCATTTGAAGGGGTTCCCGGAGGCAGTGAGGACCAGCATGACTTTTCCCCCCTGGCTCCTTTGCTGTGGGAGCAGCGGCTGGACGTTTGCGTTTTTTGCTCCGGAGTGTGCCGAGAGTGAAAAATGGCGGTTTTGAGGTTCTAGTCCACAGGAAAGCAGAGAGGTCCAAAAGGTGTGGGGCATTTGAAGGGGTTCCCGGAGGCAGTGAGGACCAGCATGACTTTTCCCCCCTGGCTCCTTTGCTGTGGGAGCAGCGGCTGGACGTTTGCGTTTTTTGCTCCGGAGTGTGCCGAGAGTGAAAAATGGCGGTTTTGAGGTTATAGTCCACAGGAAAGCAGAGAGGTCCAAAAGGTGTGGGGCATTTGAAGGGGTTCCCGGAGGCAGTGAGGACCAGCATGACTTTTCCCCCCTGGCTCCTTTGCTGTGGGAGCAGCGGCTGGACGTTTGCGTTTTTTGCTCCGGAGTGTGCCGAGAGTGAAAAATAGTTCTTTTGAGGTTATAGTCCACAGGAAAGCAGAGAGGTCCAAAAGGTGTGGGGCATTTGAAGGGGTTCCCGGAGGCAGTGAGGACCAGCATGACTTTTCCCCCCTGGCTCCTTTGCTGTGGGAGCAGCGGCTGGACGTTTGCGTTTTTTGCTCCAGAGCCTGACGAAAGTGAAAAATTGCGGTTTTGAGGTTCTAGTCCACAGGAAAGCAGAGAGGTCCAAAAGGTGTGGGGCATTTGAAGGGGTTCCCAGAGGCAGTGAGGACCAGCATGACTTTTCCCCCCTGGCTCCTTTGCTGTGGGAGCAGCGGCTGGACGTTTGCGTTTTTTGCTCCGGAGGCTGACGAGAGTGAAAAATGACGGTTTTGAGGTTATAGTCCACAGGAAAGCAGAGAGGTCCAAAAGGTGTGGGGCATTTGAAGGGGTTCTCGGAGGCAGTGAGAACCAGCATGACTTTTCCCCCCTGGCTCCTTTGCTGTGGGAGCAGTGGCTGGACGTTTGCGTTTTTTGCTCCGGAGTGTGCCGAGAGTGAAAAATGGCGGTTTTGAGGTTCTAGTCCACAGGAAAGCAGAGAGGTCCAAAAGGTGTGGGGCATTTGAAGGGGTTCCCGGAGGCAGTGAGGACCAGCATGACTTTTTCCCCCTGGCTCCTTTGCTGTGGGAGCAGCGGCTGGACGTTTGTGTTTTTTGCTCCGGAGTGTGCAGAGAGTGAAAAATGGCGGTTTTGAGGTTCTAGTCCACAGGAAAGCAGAGAGGTCCAAAGGCTGTGGGGCATTTGAAGGGGTTCCCGGAGGCAGTGAGGACCAGCATGACTTTTCCCCCCTGGCTCCTTTGCTGTGGGAGCAGCGGCTGGACGTTTGCGTTTTTTGCTCCGGAGTGTGCCGAGAGTGAAAAATGGCGGTTTTGAGGTTCTAGTCCACAGGAAAGCAGAGAGGTCCAAAAGGTGTGGGGCATTTGAAGGGGTTCCCGGAGGCAGTGAGGACCAGCATGACTTTTCCCCCCTGGCTCCTTTGCTGTGGGAGCAGCGGCTGGACGTTTGCGTTTTTTGCTCCGGAGTGTGCCGAGAGTGAAAAATGGCGGTTTTGAGGTTATAGTCCACAGGAAAGCAGAGAGGTCCAAAAGGTGTGGGGCATTTGAAGGGGTTCCCGGAGGCAGTGAGGACCAGCATGACTTTTCCCCCCTGGCTCCTTTGCTGTGGGAGCAGCGGCTAAACGTTTGCGTTTTTTGCTCCAGAGCCTGACGAAAGTGAAAAATGGCGGTTTTGAGGTTCTAGTCCACAGGAAAGCAGAGAGGTCCAAAAGGTGTGGGGCATTTGAAGGGGTTCCCGGAGGCAGTGAGGACCAGCATGACTTTTCCCCCCTGGCTCCTTTGCTGTGGGAGCAGCGGCTGGACGTTTGTGTTTTTTGCTCCGGAGTGTGCCGAGAGTGAAAAATGGCGGTTTTGAGGTTCTAGTCCACAGGAAAGCAGAGAGGTCCAAAAGGTGTGGGGCATTTGAAGGGGTTCCCGGAGGCAGTGAGGACCAGCATGACTTTTCCCCCCTGGCTCCTTTGCTGTGGGAGCAGCGGCTGGACGTTTGCGTTTTTTGCTCCAGAGCCTGACGAAAGTGAAAAATGGCGGTTTTGAGGTTCTAGTCCACAGGAAAGCAGAGAGGTCCAAAAGGTGTGGGGCATTTGAAGGGGTTCCCGGAGGCAGTGAGGACCAGCATGACTTTTCCCCCCTGGCTCCTTTGCTGTGGGAGCAGCGGCTGGACGTTTGCGTTTTTTGCTCCGGAGTGTGCCGAGAGTGAAAAATGGCGGTTTTGAGGTTCTAGTCCACAGGAAAGCAGAGAGGTCCAAAAGGTGTGGGGCATTTGAAGGGGTTCCCGGAGGCAGTGAGGACCAGCATGACTTTTCCCCCCCGGCTCCTTTGCTGTGGGAGCAGCGGCTGGACGTTTGCGTTTTTTGCTCCGGAGTGTGCCGAGAGTGAAAAATGGCGGTTTTGAGGTTCTAGTCCACAGGAAAGCAGAGAGATCCAAAAGGTGTGGGGCATTTGAAGGGGTTCCCGGAGGCAGTGAGGACCAGCATGACTTTTCCTCCCTGGCTCCTTTGCTGTGGGAGCAGCGGCTGGACGTTTGTGTTTTTTGCTCCGGAGTGTGCAGAGAGTGAAAAATGGCGGTTTTGAGGTTCTAGTCCACAGGAAAGCAGAGAGGTCCAAAAGGTGTGGGGCATTTGAAGGGGTTCCCGGAGGCAGTGAGGACCAGCATGACTTTTCCCCCCTGGCTCCTTTGCTGTGGGAGCAGCGGCTGGACGTTTGCGTTTTTTGCTCCGGAGTGTGCCGAGAGTGAAAAATGGCGGTTTTGAGGTTCTAGTCCACAGGAAAGCAGAGAGGTCCAAAAGGTGTGGGGCATTTGAAGGGGTTCCCGGAGGCAGTGAGGACCAGCATGACTTTTCCCCCCTGGCTCCTTTGCTGTGGGAGCAGCGGCTGGACGTTTGCGTTTTTTGCTCCGGAGTGTGCCGAGAGTGAAAAATGGCGGTTTTGAGGTTATAGTCCACAGGAAAGCAGAGAGGTCCAAAAGGTGTGGGGCATTTGAAGGGGTTCCCGGAGGCAGTGAGGACCAGCATGACTTTTCCCCCCTGGCTCCTTTGCTGTGGGAGCAGCGGCTGGACGTTTGCATTTTTTGCTCCAGAGTGTGCCGAGACTGAAAAATGGCGGTTTTGAGGTTCTAGTCCACAGGAAAGCAGAGAGGTCCAAAAGGTGTGGGGCATTTGAAGGGGTTCCCGGAGGCAGTGAGGACCAGCATGACTTTTCCCCCCTGGCTCCTTTGCTGTGGGAGCAGCGGCTGGACGTTTGCATTTTTTGCTCCGGAGTGTGCCGAGAGTGAAAAATGGCGGTTTTGAGGTTATAGTCCACAGGAAAGCAGAGAGGTCCAAAAGGTGTGGGGCATTTGAAGGGGTTCCCAGAGGCAGTGAGGACCAGCATGACTTTTCCCCCCTGGCTCCTTTGCTGTGGGAGCAGCGGCTGGACGTTTGCGTTTTTTGCTCCAGAGCCTGACGAAAGTGAAAAATGGCGGTTTTGAGGTTCTAGTCCACAGGAAAGCAGAGAGGTCCAAAAGGTGTGGGGCATTTGAAGGGGTTCCCGGAGGCAGTGAGGACCAGCATGACTTTTCCCCCCTGGCTCCTTTGCTGTGGGAGCAGCGGCTGGATGTTTGCGTTTTTTGCTCCGGAGGCTGACGAGAGTGAAAAATGACGGTTTTGAGGTTATAGTCCACAGGAATGCAGAGAGGTCCAAAAGGTGTGGGGCATTTGAAGGGGTTCCCGGAGGCAGTGAGAACCAGCATGACTTTTCCCCCCTGGCTCCTTTGCTGTGGGAGCAGTGGCTGGACGTTTGCTTTTTTTGCTCCGGAGTGTGCCGAGAGTGAAAAATGGCGGTTTTGAGGTTCTAGTCCACAGGAAAGCAGAGAGGTCCAAAAGGTGTGGGGCATTTGAAGGGGTTCCCGGAGGCAGTGAGGACCAGCATGACTTTTCCCCCCTGGCTCCTTTGCTGTGGGAGCAGCGGCTGGACGTTTGCGTTTTTTGCTCCGGAGGCTGACGAGAGTGAAAAATGACGGTTTTGAGGTTCTAGTCCACAGGAAAGCAGAGAGGTCCAAAAGGTGTGGGGCATTTGAAGGGGTTCCCGGAGGCAGTGAGGACCAGCATGACTTTTCCCCCCTGGCTCCTTTGCTGTGGGAGCAGCGGCTGGACGTTTGCGTTTTTTGCTCCGGAGTGTGCCGAGAGTGAAAAATGGCGGTTTTGAGGTTCTAGTCCACAGGAAAGCAGAGAGGTCCAAAAGGTGTGGGGCATTTGAAGGGGTTCCCGGAGGCAGTGAGGACCAGCATGACTTTTCCCCCCTGGCTCCTTTGCTGTGGGAGCAGCGGCTGGACGTTTGCGTTTTTTGCTCCGGAGTGTGCCGAGAGTGAAAAATGGCGGTTTTGAGGTTCTAGTCCACAGGAAAGCAGAGAGGTCCAAAAGGTGTGGGGCATTTGAAGGGGTTCCCGGAGGCAGTGAGGACCAGCATGACTTTTCCCCCCTGGCTCCTTTGCTGTGGGAGCAGCGGCTGGACGTTTGCATTTTTTGCTCCGGAGTGTGCCGAGAGTGAAAAATGGCGGTTTTGAGGTTATAGTCCACAGGAAAGCAGAGAGGTCCAAAAGGTGTGGGGCATTTGAAGGGGTTCCCGGAGGCAGTGAGGACCAGCATGACTTTTCCCCCCTGGCTCCTTTGCTGTGGGAGCAGCGGCTAAACGTTTGCGTTTTTTGCTCCAGAGCCTGACGAAAGTGAAAAATGGCGGTTTTGAGGTTCTAGTCCACAGGAAAGCAGAGAGGTCCAAAAGGTGTGGGGCATTTGAAGGGGTTCCCGGAGGCAGTGAGGACCAGCATGACTTTTCCTCCCTGGCTCCTTTGCTGTGGGAGCAGCGGCTGGACGTTTGCGTTTTTTGCTCCGGAGTGTGCCGAGAGTGAAAAATGGCGGTTTTGAGGTTCTAGTCCACAGGAAAGCAGAGAGGTCCAAAAGGTGTGGGGCATTTGAAGGGGTTCCCGGAGGCAGTGAGGACCAGCATGACTTTTCCCCCCTGGCTCCTTTGCTGTGGGAGCAGCGGCTGGACGTTTGTGTTTTTTGCTCCGGAGTGTGCCGAGAGTGAAAAATGGCGGTTTTGAGGTTCTAGTCCACAGGAAAGCAGAGAGGTCCAAAAGGTGTGGGGCATTTGAAGGGGTTCCCGGAGGCAGTGAGGACCAGCATGACTTTTCCCCCCTGGCTCCTTTGCTGTGGGAGCAGCGGCTGGACGTTTGCGTTTTTTGCTCCAGAGCCTGACGAAAGTGAAAAATGGCGGTTTTGAGGTTCTAGTCCACAGGAAAGCAGAGAGGTCCAAAAGGTGTGGGGCATTTGAAGGGGTTCCCGGAGGCAGTGAGGACCAGCATGACTTTTCCCCCCTGGCTCCTTTGCTGTGGGAGCAGCGGCTGGACGTTTGCGTTTTTTGCTCCGGAGTGTGCCGAGAGTGAAAAATGGCGGTTTTGAGGTTATAGTCCACAGGAAAGCAGAGAGGTCCAAAAGGTGTGGGGCATTTGAAGGGGTTCCCGGAGGCAGTGAGGACCAGCATGACTTTTCCCCCCTGGCTCCTTTGCTGTGGGAGCAGCGGCTGGACGTTTGTGTTTTTTGCTCCGGAGTGTGCAGAGAGTGAAAAATGGCGGTTTTGAGGTTCTAGTCCACAGGAAAGCAGAGAGGTCCAAAAGGTGTGGGGCATTTGAAGGGGTTCCCGGAGGCAGTGAGGACCAGCATGACTTTTCCCCCCTGGCTCCTTTGCTGTGGGAGCAGCGGCTGGACGTTTGCGTTTTTTGCTCCGGAGTGTGCCGAGAGTGAAAAATGGCGGTTTTGAGGTTCTAGTCCACAGGAAAGCAGAGAGGTCCAAAAGGTGTGGGGCATTTGAAAGGGTTCCCGGAGGCAGTGAGGACCAGCATGACTTTTCCCCCCTGGCTCCTTTGCTGTGGGAGCAGCGGCTGGACGTTTGCGTTTTTTGCTCCGGAGTGTGCAGAGAGTGAAAAATGGCGATTTTGAGGTTCTAGTCCACAGGAAAGCAGAGAGGTCCAAAAGGTGTGGGGCATTTGAAGGGGTTCCCGGAGGCAGTGAGGACCAGCATGACTTTTCCCCCCTGGCTCCTTTGCTGTGGGAGCAGCGGCTGGACGTTTGCGTTTTTTGCTCCGGAGTGTGCCGAGAGTGAAAAATAGTTCTTTTGAGGTTATAGTCCACAGGAAAGCAGAGAGGTCCAAAAGGTGTGGGGCATTTGAAGGGGTTCCCGGAGGCAGTGAGGACCAGCATGACTTTTCCCCCCTGGCTCCTTTGCTGTGGGAGCAGCGGCTGGACGTTTGCGTTTTTTGCTCCGGAGTGTGCCGAGAGTGAAAAATGGCGGTTTTGAGGTTCTAGTCCACAGGAAAGCAGAGAGGTCCAAAAGGTGTGGGGCATTTGAAGGGGTTCCCGGAGGCAGTGAGGACCAGCATGACTTTTCCCCCCTGGCTCCTTTGCTGTGGGAGCAGCGGCTGGACGTTTGCGTTTTTTGCTCCAGAGCCTGACGAAAGTGAAAAATGGCGGTTTTGAGGTTCTAGTCCACAGGAAAGCAGAGAGGTCCAAAAGGTGTGGGGCATTTGAAGGGGTTCCCGGAGGCAGTGAGGACCAGCATGACTTTTCCCCCCTGGCTCCTTTGCTGTGGGAGCAGCGGCTGGACGTTTGCGTTTTTTGCTCCGGAGTGTGCCGAGAGTGAAAAATAGTTCTTTTGAGGTTATAGTCCACAGGAAAGCAGAGAGGTCCAAAAGGTGTGGGGCATTTGAAGGGGTTCCCGGAGGCAGTGAGGACCAGCATGACTTTTCCCCCCTGGCTCCTTTGCTGTGGGAGCAGCGGCTGGACGTTTGCATTTTTTGCTCCGGAGTGTGCCGAGACTGAAAAATGGCGGTTTTGAGGTTCTAGTCCACAGGAAAGCAGAGAGGTCCAAAAGGTGTGGGGCATTTGAAGGGGTTCCCGGAGGCAGTGAGGACCAGCATGACTTTTCCCCCCTGGCTCCTTTGCTGTGGGAGCAGCGGCTGGACGTTTGCATTTTTTGCTCCGGAGTGTGCCGAGAGTGAAAAATGGCGGTTTTGAGGTTCTAGTCCACAGGAAAGCAGAGAGGTCCAAAAGGTGTGGGGCATTTGAAGGGGTTCCCAGAGGCAGTGAGGACCAGCATGACTTTTCCCCCCTGGCTCCTTTGCTGTGGGAGCAGCGGCTGGACGTTTGCGTTTTTTGCTCCAGAGCCTGACGAAAGTGAAAAATGGCGGTTTTGAGGTTCTAGTCCACAGGAAAGCAGAGAGGTCCAAAAGGTGTGGGGCATTTGAAGGGGTTCCCGGAGGCAGTGAGGACCAGCATGACTTTTCCCCCCTGGCTCCTTTGCTGTGGGAGCAGCGGCTGGACGTTTGCGTTTTTTGCTCCGGAGGCTGACGAGAGTGAAAAATGACGGTTTTGAGGTTATAGTCCACAGGAAAGCAGAGAGGTCCAAAAGGTGTGGGGCATTTGAAGGGGTTCCCGGAGGCAGTGAGAACCAGCATGACTTTTCCCCCCTGGCTCCTTTGCTGTGGGAGCAGTGGCTGGACGTTTGCGTTTTTTGCTCCGGAGTGTGCCGAGAGTGAAAAATGGCGGTTTTGAGGTTCTAGTCCACAGGAAAGCAGAGAGGTCCAAAAGGTGTGGGGCATTTGAAGGGGTTCCCGGAGGCAGTGAGGACCAGCATGACTTTTCCCCCCTGGCTCCTTTGCTGTGGGAGCAGCGGCTGGACGTTTGTGTTTTTTGCTCCGGAGTGTGCAGAGAGTGAAAAATGGCGGTTTTGAGGTTCTAGTCCACAGGAAAGCAGAGAGGTCCAAAGGCTGTGGGGCATTTGAAGGGGTTCCCGGAGGCAGTGAGGACCAGCATGACTTTTCCCCCCTGGCTCCTTTGCTGTGGGAGCAGCGGCTGGACGTTTGCGTTTTTTGCTCCGGAGTGTGCCGAGAGTGAAAAATAGTTCTTTTGAGGTTATAGTCCACAGGAAAGCAGAGAGGTCCAAAAGGTGTGGGGCATTTGAAGGGGTTCCCGGAGGCAGTGAGGACCAGCATGACTTTTCCCCCCTGGCTCCTTTGCTGTGGGAGCAGCGGCTGGACGTTTGCGTTTTTTGCTCCGGAGTGTGCCGAGAGTGAAAAATGGCGGTTTTGAGGTTCTAGTCCACAGGAAAGCAGAGAGGTCCAAAAGGTGTGGGGCATTTGAAGGGGTTCCCGGAGGCAGGTAGGACCAGCATGACTTTTCCCCCCTGGCTCCTTTGCTGTGGGAGCAGCGGCTGGACGTTTGCGTTTTTTGCTCCGGAGTGTGCCGAGAGTGAAAAATAGTTCTTTTGAGGTTATAGTCCACAGGAAAGCAGAGAGGTCCAAAAGGTGTGGGGCATTTGAAGGGGTTCCCGGAGGCAGTGAGGACCAGCATGACTTTTCCCCCCTGGCTCCTTTGCTGTGGGAGCAGCGGCTGGACGTTTGCGTTTTTTGCTCCGGAGTGTGCCGAGAGTGAAAAATGGCGGTTTTGAGGTTATAGTCCACAGGAAAGCAGAGAGGTCCAAAAGGTGTGGGGCATTTGAAGGGGTTCCCGGAGGCAGTGAGGACCAGCATGACTTTTCCCCCCTGGCTCCTTTGCTGTGGGAGCAGCGGCTGGACGTTTGTGTTTTTTGCTCCGGAGTGTGCAGAGAGTGAAAAATGGCGGTTTTGAGGTTCTAGTCCACAGGAAAGCAGAGAGGTCCAAAAGGTGTGGGGCATTTGAAGGGGTTCCCGGAGGCAGTGAGGACCAGCATGACTTTTCCCCCCTGGCTCCTTTGCTGTGGGAGCAGCGGCTGGACGTTTGCGTTTTTTGCTCCGGAGGCTGACGAAAGTGAAAAATGGCGGTTTTGAGGTTCTAGTCCACAGGAAAGCAGAGAGGTCCAAAAGGTGTGGGGCATTTGAAGGGGTTCCCGGAGGCAGTGAGGACCAGCATGACTTTTCCCCCCTGGCTCCTTTGCTGTGGGAGCAGCGGCTGGACGTTTGCGTTTTTTGCTCCGGAGTGTGCCGAGAGTGAAAAATGGCGGTTTTGAGGTTCTAGTCCACAGGAAAGCAGAGAGGTCCAAAAGGTGTGGGGCATTTGAAGGGGTTCCCGGAGGCAGTGAGGACCAGCATGACTTTTCCCCCCTGGCTCCTTTGCTGTGGGAGCAGCGGCTGGACGTTTGTGTTTTTTGCTCCGGAGTGTGCCGAGAGTGAAAAATGGCGGTTTTGAGGTTCTAGTCCACAGGAAAGCAGAGAGGTCCAAAAGGTGTGGGGCATTTGAAGGGGTTCCCAGAGGCAGTGAGGACCAGCATGACTTTTCCCCCCTGGCTCCTTTGCTGTGGGAGCAGCGGCTAAACGTTTGCGTTTTTTGCTCCAGAGCCTGACGAAAGTGAAAAATGGCGGTTTTGAGGTTATAGTCCACAGGAAAGCAGAGAGGTCCAAAAGGTGTGGGGCATTTGAAGGGGTTCCCGGAGGCAGTGAGGACCAGCATGACTTTTCCCCCCTGGCTCCTTTGCTGTGGGAGCAGCGGCTGGACGTTTGCGTTTTTTGCTCCAGAGCCTGACGAAAGTGAAAAATGGCGGTTTTGAGGTTCTAGTCCACAGGAAAGCAGAGAGGTCCAAAAGGTGTGGGGCATTTGAAGGGGTTCCCGGAGGCAGTGAGGACCAGCATGACTTTTCCCCCCTGGCTCCTTTGCTGTGGGAGCAGCGGCTGGACGTTTGCGTTTTTTGCTCCGGAGTGTGCCGAGAGTGAAAAATAGTTCTTTTGAGGTTATAGTCCACAGGAAAGCAGAGAGGTCCAAAAGGTGTGGGGCATTTGAAGGGGTTCCCAGAGGCAGTGAGGACCAGCATGACTTTTCCCCCCTGGCTCCTTTGCTGTGGGAGCAGCGGCTGGACGTTTGCATTTTTTGCTCCGGAGTGTGCCGAGAGTGAAAAATGGCGGTTTTGAGGTTATAGTCCACAGGAAAGCAGAGAGGTCCAAAAGGTGTGGGGCATTTGAAGGGGTTCCCAGAGGCAGTGAGGACCAGCATGACTTTTCCCCCCTGGCTCCTTTGCTGTGGGAGCAGCGGCTGGACGTTTGCGTTTTTTGCTCCGGAGTGTGCCGAGAGTGAAAAATGGCGGTTTTGAGGTTCTAGTCCACAGGAAAGCAGAGAGGTCCAAAAGGTGTGGGGCATTTGAAGGGGTTCCCGGAGGCAGTGAGGACCAGCATGACTTTTCCCCCCTGGCTCCTTTGCTGTGGGAGCAGCGGCTGGACGTTTGCGTTTTTTGCTCCGGAGTGTGCCGAGAGTGAAAAATGGCGGTTTTGAGGTTCTAGTCCACAGGAAAGCAGAGAGGTCCAAAAGGTGTGGGGCATTTGAAGGGGTTCCCGGAGGCAGTGAGGACCAGCATGACTTTTCCCCCCTGGCTCCTTTGCTGTGGGAGCAGCGGCTGGACGTTTGTGTTTTTTGCTCCGGAGTGTGCCGAGAGTGAAAAATGGCGGTTTTGAGGTTCTAGTCCACAGGAAAGCAGAGAGGTCCAAAAGGTGTGGGGCATTTGAAGGGGTTCCCGGAGGCAGTGAGGACCAGCATGACTTTTCCCCCCTGGCTCCTTTGCTGTGGGAGCAGCGGCTGGACGTTTGCGTTTTTTGCTCCGGAGTGTGCCGAGAGTGAAAAATGGCGGTTTTGAGGTTCTAGTCCACAGGAAAGCAGAGAGGTCCAAAAGGTGTGGGGCATTTGAAGGGGTTCCCGGAGGCAGTGAGGACCAGCATGACTTTTCCCCCCTGGCTCCTTTGCTGTGGGAGCAGCGGCTGGACGTTTGCGGTTTTTGCTCCGGAGTGTGCCGAGAGTGAAAACTAGTTCTTTTGAGGTTCTAGTCCACAGGAAAGCAGAGAGGTCCAAAAGGTGTGGGGCATTTGAAGGGGTTCCCGGAGGCAGTGAGGACCAGCATGACTTTTCCCCCCTGGCTCCTTTGCTGTGGGAGCAGCGGCTGGACGTTTGCGTTTTTTTGCTCCGGAGTGTGCCGAGAGTGAAAAATGGCGGTTTTGAGGTTATAGTCCACAGGAAAGCAGAGAGGTCCAAAAGGTGTGGGGCATTTGAAGGGGTTCCCGGAGGCAGTGAGGACCAGCATGACTTTTCCCCCCTGGCTCCTTTGCTGTGGGAGCAGCGGCTGGACGTTTGCGTTTTTTGCTCCGGAGTGTGCCGAGAGTGAAAAATATTTCTTTTGAGGTTCTAGTCCACAGGAAAGCAGAGAGGTCCAAAAGGTGTGGGGCATTTGAAGGGGTTCCCGGAGGCAGTGAGGACCAGCATGACTTTTCCCCCCTGGCTCCTTTGCTGTGGGAGCAGCGGCTGGACGTTTGCATTTTTTGCTCCGGAGTGTGCCGAGACTGAAAAATGGCGGTTTTGAGGTTCTAGTCCACAGGAAAGCAGAGAGGTCCAAAAGGTGTGGGGCATTTGAAGGGGTTCCCGGAGGCAGTGAGGACCAGCATGACTTTTCCCCCCTGGCTCCTTTGCTGTGGGAGCAGCGGCTGGACGTTTGCGTTTTTTGCTCCGGAGTGTGCCGAGAGTGAAAAATGGCGGTTTTGAGGTTCTAGTCCACAGGAAAGCAGAGAGGTCCAAAAGGTGTGGGGCATTTGAAGGGGTTCCCAGAGGCAGTGAGGACCAGCATGACTTTTCCCCCCTGGCTCCTTTGCTGTGGGAGCAGCGGCTGGACGTTTGCGTTTTTTGCTCCGGAGTGTGCCGAGAGTGAAAAATGGCGGTTTTGAGGTTCTAGTCCACAGGAAAGCAGAGAGGTCCAAAAGGTGTGGGGCATTTGAAGGGGTTCCCGGAGGCAGTGAGGACCAGCATGACTTTTCCCCCCTGGCTCCTTTGCTGTGGGAGCAGCGGCTGGACGTTTGCGTTTTTTGCTCCAGAGGCTGACGAGAGTGAAAAATGACGGTTTTGAGGTTCTAGTCCACAGGAAAGCAGAGAGGTCCAAAAGGTGTGGGGCATTTGAAGGGGTTCCCGGAGGCAGTGAGGACCAGCATGACTTTTCCCCCCTGGCTCCTTTGCTGTGGGAGCAGCGGCTGGACGTTTGCGTTTTTTGCTCCGGAGTGTGCCGAGAGTGAAAAATGGCGGTTTTGAGGTTCTAGTCCACAGGAAAGCAGAGAGGTCCAAAAGGTGTGGGGCATTTGAAGGGGTTCCCGGAGGCAGTGAGGACCAGCATGACTTTTCCCCCCTGGCTCCTTTGCTGTGGGAGCAGCGGCTGGACGTTTGCGTTTTTTACTCCGGAGTGTGCCGAGAGTGAAAAATAGTTCTTTTGAGGTTATAGTCCACAGGAAAGCAGAGAGGTCCAAAAGGTGTGGGGCATTTGAAGGGGTTCCCGGAGGCAGTGAGGACCAGCATGACTTTTCCCCCCTGGCTCCTTTGCTGTGGGAGCAGCGGCTGGACGTTTGTGTTTTTTGCTCCGGAGTGTGCAGAGAGTGAAAAATGGCGGTTTTGAGGTTCTAGTCCACAGGAAAGCAGAGAGGTCCAAAAGGTGTGGGGCATTTGAAGGGGTTCCCGGAGGCAGTGAGGACCAGCATGACTTTTCCCCCCTGGCTCCTTTGCTGTGGGAGCAGCGGCTGGACGTTTGCGTTTTTTGCTCCGGAGTGTGCCGAGAGTGAAAAATATTTCTTTTGAGGTTCTAGTCCACAGGAAAGCAGAGAGGTCCAAAAGGTGTGGGGCATTTGAAGGGGTTCCCGGAGGCAGTGAGGACCAGCATGACTTTTCCCCCCTGGCTCCTTTGCTGTGGGAGCAGCGGCTGGACGTTTGCGTTTTTTGCTCCGGAGTGTGCCGAGAGTGAAAAATGGCGGTTTTGAGGTTCTAGTCCACAGGAAAGCAGAGAGGTCCAAAAGGTGTGGGGCATTTGAAGGGGTTCCCGGAGGCAGTGAGGACCAGCATGACTTTTCCCCCCTGGCTCCTTTGCTGTGGGAGCAGCGGCTGGACGTTTGCGGTTTTTGCTCCGGAGTGTGCCGAGAGTGAAAAATAGTTCTTTTGAGGTTATAGTCCACAGGAAAGCAGAGAGGTCCAAAAGGTGTGGGGCATTTGAAGGGGTTCCCGGAGGCAGTGAGGACCAGCATGACTTTTCCCCCCTGGCTCCTTTGCTGTGGGAGCAGCGGCTGGACGTTTGCGTTTTTTACTCCGGAGTGTGCCGAGAGTGAAAAATAGTTCTTTTGAGGTTATAGTCCACAGGAAAGCAGAGAGGTCCAAAAGGTGTGGGGCATTTGAAGGGGTTCCCGGAGGCAGTGAGGACCAGCATGACTTTTCCCCCCTGGCTCCTTTGCTGTGGGAGCAGCGGCTGGACGTTTGCATTTTTTTGCTCCGGAGTGTGCCGAGAGTGAAAAATGGCGGTTTTGAGGCTATAGTCCACAGGAAAGCAGAGAGGTCCAAAAGGTGTGGGGCATTTGAAGGGGTTCCCGGAGGCAGTGAGGACCAGCATGACTTTTCCCCCCTGGCTCCTTTGCTGTGGGAGCAGCGGCTGGACGTTTGCATTTTTTGCTCCGGAGTGTGCCGAGAGTGAAAAATGGCGGTTTTGAGGTTGTAGTCCACAGGAAAGCAGAGAGGTCCAAAAGGTGTGGGGCATTTGAAGGGGTTCCCGGAGGCAGTGAGGACCAGCATGACTTTTCCCCCCTGGCTCCTTTGCTGTGGGAGCAGCGGCTAAACGTTTGCGTTTTTTGCTCCAGAGCCTGACGAAAGTGAAAATGGCGGTTTTGAGGTTCTAGTCCACAGGAAAGCAGAGAGGTCCAAAAGGTGTGGGGCATTTGAAGGGGTTCCCGGAGGCAGTGAGGACCAGCATGACTTTTCCTCCCTGGCTCCTTTGCTGTGGGAGCAGCGGCTGGACGTTTGCGTTTTTTGCTCCGGAGTGTGCCGAGAGTGAAAAATGGCGGTTTTGAGGTTCTAGTCCACAGGAAAGCAGAGAGGTCCAAAAGGTGTGGGGCATTTGAAGGGGTTCCCGGAGGCAGTGAGGACCAGCATGACTTTTCCCCCCTGGCTCCTTTGCTGTGGGAGCAGCGGCTGGACGTTTGTGTTTTTTGCTCCGGAGTGTGCAGAGAGTGAAAAATGGCGGTTTTGAGGTTCTAGTCCACAGGAAAGCAGAGAGGTCCAAAAGGTGTGGGGCATTTGAAGGGGTTCCCGGAGGCAGTGAGGACCAGCATGACTTTTCCCCCCTGGCTCCTTTGCTGTGGGAGCAGCGGCTGGACGTTTGCGTTTTTTTGCTCCAGAGCCTGACGAAAGTGAAAAATGGCGGTTTTGAGGTTCTAGTCCACAGGAAAGCAGAGAGGTCCAAAAGGTGTGGGGCATTTGAAGGGGTTCCCGGAGGCAGTGAGGACCAGCATGACTTTTCCCCCCTGGCTCCTTTGCTGTGGGAGCAGCGGCTGGACGTTTGCGTTTTTTGCTCCGGAGTGTGCCGAGAGTGAAAAATGGCGGTTTTGAGGTTCTAGTCCACAGGAAAGCAGAGAGGTCCAAAAGGTGTGGGGCATTTGAAGGGGTTCCCGGAGGCAGTGAGGACCAGCATGACTTTTCCCCCCTGGCTCCTTTGCTGTGGGAGCAGCGGCTGGACGTTTGCGTTTTTTGCTCCGGAGTGTGCCGAGAGTGAAAAATAGTTCTTTTGAGGTTCTAGTCCACAGAAAAGCAGAGAGGTCCAAAAGGTGTGGGGCATTTGAAGGGGTTCCCAGAGGCAGTGAGGACCAGCATGACTTTTCCCCCCTGGCTCCTTTGCTGTGGGAGCAGCGGCTGGACGTTTGCATTTTTTGCTCCGGAGTGTGCCGAGAGTGAAAAATGGCGGTTTTGAGGTTATAGTCCACAGGAAAGCAGAGAGGTCCAAAAGGTGTGGGGCATTTGAAGGGGTTCCCAGAGGCAGTGAGGACCAGCATGACTTTTCCCCCCTGGCTCCTTTGCTGTGGGAGCAGCGGCTGGACGTTTGTGTTTTTTGCTCCGGAGTGTGCAGAGAGTGAAAAATGGCGGTTTTGAGGTTCTAGTCCACAGGAAAGCAGAGAGGTCCAAAAGGTGTGGGGCATTTGAAGGGGTTCCCGGAGGCAGTGAGGACCAGCATGACTTTTCCCCCCTGGCTCCTTTGCTGTGGGAGCAGCGGCTGGACGTTTGCGTTTTTTGCTCCAGAGCCTGACGAAAGTGAAAAATGGCGGTTTTGAGGTTCTAGTCCACAGGAAAGCAGAGAGGTCCAAAAGGTGTGGGGCATTTGAAGGGGTTCCCGGAGGCAGTGAGGACCAGCATGACTTTTCCCCCCTGGCTCCTTTGCTGTGGGAGCAGCGGCTGGACGTTTGCGTTTTTTGCTCCGGAGTGTGCCGAGAGTGAAAAATGGCGGTTTTGAGGTTCTAGTCCACAGGAAAGCAGAGAGGTCCAAAAGGTGTGGGGCATTTGAAGGGGTTCCCGGAGGCAGTGAGGACCAGCATGACTTTTCCCCCCTGGCTCCTTTGCTGTGGGAGCAGCGGCTGGACGTTTGCGTTTTTTGCTCCGGAGTGTGCCGAGAGTGAAAAATAGTTCTTTTGAGGTTCTAGTCCACAGAAAAGCAGAGAGGTCCAAAAGGTGTGGGGCATTTGAAGGGGTTCCCAGAGGCAGTGAGGACCAGCATGACTTTTCCCCCCTGGCTCCTTTGCTGTGGGAGCAGCGGCTGGACGTTTGCATTTTTTGCTCCGGAGTGTGCCGAGAGTGAAAAATGGCGGTTTTGAGGTTATAGTCCACAGGAAAGCAGAGAGGTCCAAAAGGTGTGGGGCATTTGAAGGGGTTCCCAGAGGCAGTGAGGACCAGCATGACTTTTCCCCCCTGGCTCCTTTGCTGTGGGAGCAGCGGCTGGACGTTTGTGTTTTTTGCTCCGGAGTGTGCCGAGACTGAAAAATGGCGGTTTTGAGGTTCTAGTCCACAGGAAAGCAGAGAGGTCCAAAAGGTGTGGGGCATTTGAAGGGGTTCCCGGAGGCAGTGAGGACCAGCATGACTTTTCCCCCCTGGCTCCTTTGCTGTGGGAGCAGCGGCTGGACGTTTGCGTTTTTTGCTCCGGAGTGTGCCGAGAGTGAAAAATGGCGGTTTTGAGGTTCTAGTCCACAGGAAAGCAGAGAGGTCCAAAAGGTGTGGGGCATTTGAAGGGGTTCCCGGAGGCAGTGAGGACCAGCATGACTTTTCCCCCCTGGCTCCTTTGCTGTGGGAGCAGCGGCTGGACGTTTGTGTTTTTTGCTCCGGAGTGTGCAGAGAGTGAAAAATGGCGGTTTTGAGGTTCTAGTCCACAGGAAAGCAGAGAGGTCCAAAAGGTGTGGGGCATTTGAAGGGGTTCCCGGAGGCAGTGAGGACCAGCATGACTTTTCCCCCCTGGCTCCTTTGCTGTGGGAGCAGCGGCTGGACGTTTGCGTTTTTTGCTCCGGAGTGTGCCGAGAGTGAAAAATGGCGGTTTTGAGGTTCTAGTCCACAGGAAAGCAGAGAGGTCCAAAAGGTGTGGGGCATTTGAAGGGGTTCCCGGAGGCAGTGAGGACCAGCATGACTTTTCCCCCCTGGCTCCTTTGCTGTGGGAGCAGCGGCTGGACGTTTGCGTTTTTTGCTCCGGAGTGTGCCGAGAGTGAAAAATAGTTCTTTTGAGGTTATAGTCCACAGGAAAGCAGAGAGGTCCAAAAGGTGTGGGGCATTTGAAGGGGTTCCCGGAGGCAGTGAGGACCAGCATGACTTTTCCCCCCTGGCTCCTTTGCTGTGGGAGCAGCGGCTGGACGTTTGCATTTTTTGCTCCGGAGTGTGCCGAGACTGAAAAATGGCGGTTTTGAGGTTCTAGTCCACAGGAAAGCAGAGAGGTCCAAAAGGTGTGGGGCATTTGAAGGGGTTCCCGGAGGCAGTGAGGACCAGCATGACTTTTCCCCCCTGGCTCCTTTGCTGTGGGAGCAGCGGCTGGACGTTTGCATTTTTTGCTCCGGAGTGTGCCGAGAGTGAAAAATGGCGGTTTTGAGGTTCTAGTCCACAGGAAAGCAGAGAGGTCCAAAAGGTGTGGGGCATTTGAAGGGGTTCCCGGAGGCAGTGAGGACCAGCATGACTTTTCCCCCCTGGCTCCTTTGCTGTGGGAGCAGCGGCTGGACGTTTGCATTTTTTGCTCCGGAGTGTGCCGAGAGTGAAAAATGGCGGTTTTGAGGTTCTAGTCCACAGGAAAGCAGAGAGGTCCAAAAGGTGTGGGGCATTTGAAGGGGTTCCCGGAGGCAGTGAGGACCAGCATGACTTTTCCCCCCTGGCTCCTTTGCTGTGGGAGCAGCGGCTGGACGTTTGCGTTTTTTGCTCCGGAGTGTGCCGAGAGTGAAAAATGGCGGTTTTGAGGTTCTAGTCCACAGGAAAGCAGAGAGGTCCAAAAGGTGTGGGGCATTTGAAGGGGTTCCCGGAGGCAGTGAGGACCAGCATGACTTTTCCCCCCTGGCTCCTTTGCTGTGGGAGCAGCGGCTGGACGTTTGCGTTTTTTGCTCCGGAGTGTGCCGAGAGTGAAAAATGGCGGTTTTGAGGTTCTAGTCCACAGGAAAGCAGAGAGGTCCAAAAGGTGTGGGGCATTTGAAGGGGTTCCCGGAGGCAGTGAGGACCAGCATGACTTTTCCCCCCTGGCTCCTTTGCTGTGGGAGCAGCGGCTGGACGTTTGCGTTTTTTACTCCGGAGTGTGCCGAGAGTGAAAAATAGTTCTTTTGAGGTTATAGTCCACAGGAAAGCAGAGAGGTCCAAAAGGTGTGGGGCATTTGAAGGGGTTCCCGGAGGCAGTGAGGACCAGCATGACTTTTCCCCCCTGGCTCCTTTGCTGTGGGAGCAGCGGCTGGACGTTTGCATTTTTTGCTCCGGAGTGTGCCGAGAGTGAAAAATGGCGGTTTTGAGGCTATAGTCCACAGGAAAGCAGAGAGGTCCAAAAGGTGTGGGGCATTTGAAGGGGTTCCCGGAGGCAGTGAGGACCAGCATGACTTTTCCCCCCTGGCTCCTTTGCTGTGGGAGCAGCGGCTGGACGTTTGCATTTTTTGCTCCGGAGTGTGCCGAGAGTGAAAAATGGCGGTTTTGAGGTTGTAGTCCACAGGAAAGCAGAGAGGTCCAAAAGGTGTGGGGCATTTGAAGGGGTTCCCAGAGGCAGTGAGGACCAGCATGACTTTTCCCCCCTGGCTCCTTTGCTGTGGGAGCAGCGGCTAAACGTTTGCGTTTTTTGCTCCAGAGCCTGACGAAAGTGAAAAATGGCGGTTTTGAGGTTCTAGTCCACAGGAAAGCAGAGAGGTCCAAAAGGTGTGGGGCATTTGAAGGGGTTCCCGGAGGCAGTGAGGACCAGCATGACTTTTCCTCCCTGGCTCCTTTGCTGTGGGAGCAGCGGCTGGACGTTTGCGTGTTTTGCTCCGGAGTGTGCCGAGAGTGAAAAATGGCGGTTTTGAGGTTCTAGTCCACAGGAAAGCAGAGAGGTCCAAAAGGTGTGGGGCATTTGAAGGGGTTCCCGGAGGCAGTGAGGACCAGCATGACTTTTCCCCCCTGGCTCCTTTGCTGTGGGAGCAGCGGCTGGACGTTTGTGTTTTTTGCTCCGGAGTGTGCAGAGAGTGAAAAATGGCGGTTTTGAGGTTCTAGTCCACAGGAAAGCAGAGAGGTCCAAAAGGTGTGGGGCATTTGAAGGGGTTCCCGGAGGCAGTGAGGACCAGCATGACTTTTCCCCCCTGGCTCCTTTGCTGTGGGAGCAGCGGCTGGACGTTTGCGTTTTTTGCTCCAGAGCCTGACGAAAGTGAAAAATGGCGGTTTTGAGGTTCTAGTCCACAGGAAAGCAGAGAGGTCCAAAAGGTGTGGGGCATTTGAAGGGGTTCCCGGAGGCAGTGAGGACCAGCATGACTTTTCCCCCCTGGCTCCTTTGCTGTGGGAGCAGCGGCTGGACGTTTGCGTTTTTTGCTCCGGAGTGTGCCGAGAGTGAAAAATGGCGGTTTTGAGGTTCTAGTCCACAGGAAAGCAGAGAGGTCCAAAAGGTGTGGGGCATTTGAAGGGGTTCCCGGAGGCAGTGAGGACCAGCATGACTTTTCCCCCCTGGCCCCTTTGCTGTGGGAGCAGCGGCTGGACGTTTGCGTTTTTTGCTCCGGAGTGTGCCGAGAGTGAAAAATAGTTCTTTTGAGGTTCTAGTCCACAGAAAAGCAGAGAGGTCCAAAAGGTGTGGGGCATTTGAAGGGGTTCCCAGAGGCAGTGAGGACCAGCATGACTTTTCCCCCCTGGCTCCTTTGCTGTGGGAGCAGCGGCTGGACGTTTGTGTTTTTTGCTCCGGAGTGTGCAGAGAGTGAAAAATGGCGGTTTTGAGGTTCTAGTCCACAGGAAAGCAGAGAGGTCCAAAAGGTGTGGGGCATTTGAAGGGGTTCCCGGAGGCAGTGAGGACCAGCATGACTTTTCCCCCCTGGCTCCTTTGCTGTGGGAGCAGCGGCTGGACGTTTGCGTTTTTTGCTCCAGAGCCTGACGAAAGTGAAAAATGGCGGTTTTGAGGTTCTAGTCCACAGGAAAGCAGAGAGGTCCAAAAGGTGTGGGGCATTTGAAGGGGTTCCCGGAGGCAGTGAGGACCAGCATGACTTTTCCCCCCTGGCTCCTTTGCTGTGGGAGCAGCGGCTGGACGTTTGCGTTTTTTGCTCCGGAGTGTGCCGAGAGTGAAAAATGGCGGTTTTGAGGTTCTAGTCCACAGGAAAGCAGAGAGGTCCAAAAGGTGTGGGGCATTTGAAGGGGTTCCCGGAGGCAGTGAGGACCAGCATGACTTTTCCCCCCTGGCTCCTTTGCTGTGGGAGCAGCGGCTGGACGTTTGTGTTTTTTGCTCCGGAGTGTGCAGAGAGTGAAAAATGGCGGTTTTGAGGTTCTAGTCCACAGGAAAGCAGAGAGGTCCAAAAGGTGTGGGGCATTTGAAGGGGTTCCCGGAGGCAGTGAGGACCAGCATGACTTTTCCCCCCTGGCTCCTTTGCTGTGGGAGCAGCGGCTGGACGTTTGCGTTTTTTGCTCCGGAGTGTGCCGAGAGTGAAAAATGGCGGTTTTGAGGTTCTAGTCCACAGGAAAGCAGAGAGGTCCAAAAGGTGTGGGGCATTTGAAGGGGTTCCCGGAGGCAGTGAGGACCAGCATGACTTTTCCCCCCTGGCTCCTTTGCTGTGGGAGCAGCGGCTGGACGTTTGCGTTTTTTGCTCCGGAGTGTGCCGAGAGTGAAAAATAGTTCTTTTGAGGTTCTAGTCCACAGGAAAGCAGAGAGGTCCAAAAGGTGTGGGGCATTTGAAGGGGTTCCCGGAGGCAGTGAGGACCAGCATGACTTTTCCCCCCTGGCTCCTTTGCTGTGGGAGCAGCGGCTGGACGTTTGCATTTTTTGCTCCGGAGTGTGCCGAGACTGAAAAATGGCGGTTTTGAGGTTCTAGTCCACAGGAAAGCAGAGAGGTCCAAAAGGTGTGGGGCATTTGAAGGGGTTCCCGGAGGCAGTGAGGACCAGCATGACTTTTCCCCCCTGGCTCCTTTGCTGTGGGAGCAGCGGCTGGACGTTTGCATTTTTTGCTCCGGAGTGTGCCGAGAGTGAAAAATGGCGGTTTTGAGGTACTAGTCCACAGGAAAGCAGAGAGGTCCAAAAGGTGTGGGGCATTTGAAGGGGTTCCCAGAGGCAGTGAGGACCAGCATGACTTTTCCCCCCTGGCTCCTTTGCTGTGGGAGCAGCGGCTAAACGTTTGCGTTTTTTGCTCCAGAGCCTGACGAAAGTGAAAAATGGCGGTTTTGAGGTTCTAGTCCACAGGAAAGCAGAGAGGTCCAAAAGGTGTGGGGCATTTGAAGGGGTTCCCGGAGGCAGTGAGGACCAGCATGACTTTTCCCCCCTGGCTCCTTTGCTGTGGGAGCAGCGGCTGGACGTTTGCGTTTTTTGCTCCGGAGTGTGCCGAGAGTGAAAAATGGCGGTTTTGAGGTTCTAGTCCACAGGAAAGCAGAGAGGTCCAAAAGGTGTGGGGCATTTGAAGGGGTTCCCGGAGGCAGTGAGGACCAGCATGACTTTTCCCCCCTGGCTCCTTTGCTGTGGGAGCAGCGGCTGGACGTTTGTGTTTTTTGCTCCGGAGTGTGCCGAGAGTGAAAAATGGCGGTTTTGAGGTTCTAGTCCACAGGAAAGCAGAGAGGTCCAAAAGGTGTGGGGCATTTGAAGGGGTTCCCGGAGGCAGTGAGGACCAGCATGACTTTTCCCCCCTGGCTCCTTTGCTGTGGGAGCAGCGGCTGGACGTTTGCGTTTTTTGCTCCGGAGTGTGCCGAGAGTGAAAAATGGCGGTTTTGAGGTTCTAGTCCACAGGAAAGCAGAGAGGTCCAAAAGGTGTGGGGCATTTGAAGGGGTTCCCGGAGGCAGTGAGGACCAGCATGACTTTTCCCCCCTGGCTCCTTTGCTGTGGGAGCAGCGGCTGGACGTTTGCGTTTTTTGCTCCGGAGTGTGCCGAGAGTGAAAAATGGCGGTTTTGAGGTTCTAGTCCACAGGAAAGCAGAGAGGTCCAAAAGGTGTGGGGCATTTGAAGGGGTTCCCGGAGGCAGTGAGGACCAGCATGACTTTTCCCCCCTGGCTCTATTGCTGTGGGAGCAGCGGCTGGACGTTTGCGTTTTTTGCTCCGGAGTGTGCCGAGAGTGAAAAATAGTTCTTTTGAGGTTATAGTCCACAGGAAAGCAGAGAGGTCCAAAAGGTGTGGGGCATTTGAAGGGGTTCCCGGAGGCAGTGAGGACCAGCATGACTTTTCCCCCCTGGCTCCTTTGCTGTGGGAGCAGCGGCTGGACGTTTGCATTTTTTGCTCCGGAGTGTGCCGAGAGTGAAAAATGGCGGTTTTGAGGTTCTAGTCCACAGGAAAGCAGAGAGGTCCAAAAGGTGTGGGGCATTTGAAGGGGTTCCCAGAGGCAGTGAGGACCAGCATGACTTTTCCCCCCTGGCTCCTTTGCTGTGGGAGCAGCGGCTAAACGTTTGCGTTTTTTGCTCCAGAGCCTGACGAAAGTGAAAAATGGCGGTTTTGAGGTTCTAGTCCACAGGAAAGCAGAGAGGTCCAAAAGGTGTGGGGCATTTGAAGGGGTTCCCGGAGGCAGTGAGGACCAGCATGACTTTTCCCCCCTGGCTCCTTTGCTGTGGGAGCAGCGGCTGGACGTTTGCGTTTTTTGCTCCGGAGTGTGCCGAGAGTGAAAAATGGCGGTTTTGAGGTTCTAGTCCACAGGAAAGCAGAGAGGTCCAAAAGGTGTGGGGCATTTGAAGGGGTTCCCGGAGGCAGTGAGGACCAGCATGACTTTTCCCCCCTGGCTCCTTTGCTGTGGGAGCAGCGGCTGGACGTTTGCGTTTTTTGCTCCGGAGTGTGCCGAGAGTGAAAAATAGTTCTTTTGAGGTTCTAGTCCACAGAAAAGCAGAGAGGTCCAAAAGGTGTGGGGCATTTGAAGGGGTTCCCAGAGGCAGTGAGGACCAGCATGACTTTTCCCCCCTGGCTCCTTTGCTGTGGGAGCAGCGGCTGGACGTTTGCGTTTTTTGCTCCGGAGTGTGCCGAGAGTGAAAAATGGCGGTTTTGAGGTTATAGTCCACAGGAAAGCAGAGAGGTCCAAAAGGTGTGGGGCATTTGAAGGGGTTCCCGGAGGCAGTGAGGACCAGCATGACTTTTCCCCCCTGGCTCCTTTGCTGTGGGAGCAGCGGCTGGACGTTTGTGTTTTTTGCTCCGGAGTGTGCAGAGAGTGAAAAATGGCGGTTTTGAGGTTCTAGTCCACAGGAAAGCAGAGAGGTCCAAAAGGTGTGGGGCATTTGAAGGGGTTCCCGGAGGCAGTGAGGACCAGCATGACTTTTCCCCCCTGGCTCCTTTGCTGTGGGAGCAGCGGCTGGACGTTTGCGTTTTTTGCTCCGGAGTGTGCCGAGAGTGAAAAATGGCGGTTTTGAGGTTCTAGTCCACAGGAAAGCAGAGAGGTCCAAAAGGTGTGGGGCATTTGAAGGGGTTCCCGGAGGCAGTGAGGACCAGCATGACTTTTCCCCCCTGGCTCCTTTGCTGTGGGAGCAGCGGCTGGACGTTTGCGTTTTTTGCTCCGGAGTGTGCCGAGAGTGAAAAATAGTTCTTTTGAGGTTATAGTCCACAGGAAAGCAGAGAGGTCCAAAAGGTGTGGGGCATTTGAAGGGGTTCCCGGAGGCAGTGAGGACCAGCATGACTTTTCCCCCCTGGCTCCTTTGCTGTGGGAGCAGCGGCTGGACGTTTGCATTTTTTGCTCCGGAGTGTGCCGAGACTGAAAAATGGCGGTTTTGAGGTTCTAGTCCACAGGAAAGCAGAGAGGTCCAAAAGGTGTGGGGCATTTGAAGGGGTTCCCGGAGGCAGTGAGGACCAGCATGACTTTTCCCCCCTGGCTCCTTTGCTGTGGGAGCAGCGGCTGGACGTTTGCATTTTTTGCTCCGGAATGTGCCGAGAGTGAAAAATGGCGGTTTTGAGGTTCTAGTCCACAGGAAAGCAGAGAGGTCCAAAAGGTGTGGGGCATTTGAAGGGGTTCCCAGAGGCAGTGAGGACCAGCATGACTTTTCCCCCCTGGCTCCTTTGCTGTGGGAGCAGCGGCTAAACGTTTGCGTTTTTTGCTCCAGAGCCTGACGAAAGTGAAAAATGGCGGTTTTGAGGTTCTAGTCCACAGGAAAGCAGAGTGGTCCAAAAGGTGTGGGGCATTTGAAGGGGTTCCCGGAGGCAGTGAGGACCAGCATGACTTTTCCCCCCTGGCTCCTTTGCTGTGGGAGCAGCGGCTGGACGTTTGTGTTTTTTGCTCCGGAGTGTGCCGAGAGTGAAAAATGGCGGTTTTGAGGTTCTAGTCCACAGGAAAGCAGAGAGGTCCAAAAGGTGTGGGGCATTTGAAGGGGTTCCCGGAGGCAGTGAGGACCAGCATGACTTTTCCCCCCTGGCTCCTTTGCTGTGGGAGCAGCGGCTGGACGTTTGCGTTTTTTGCTCCGGAGTGTGCCGAGAGTGAAAAATGGCGGTTTTGAGGTTCTAGTCCACAGGAAAGCAGAGAGGTCCAAAAGGTGTGGGGCATTTGAAGGGGTTCCCGGAGGCAGTGAGGACCAGCATGACTTTTCCCCCCTGGCTCCTTTGCTGTGGGAGCAGCGGCTGGACGTTTGCGTTTTTTGCTCCGGAGTGTGCCGAGAGTGAAAAATGGCGGTTTTGAGGTTCTAGTCCACAGGAAAGCAGAGAGGTCCAAAAGGTGTGGGGCATTTGAAGGGGTTCCCGGAGGCAGTGAGGACCAGCATGACTTTTCCCCCCTGGCTCTATTGCTGTGGGAGCAGCGGCTGGACGTTTGCGTTTTTTGCTCCGGAGTGTGCCGAGAGTGAAAAATAGTTCTTTTGAGGTTATAGTCCACAGGAAAGCAGAGAGGTCCAAAAGGTGTGGGGCATTTGAAGGGGTTCCCGGAGGCAGTGAGGACCAGCATGACTTTTCCCCCCTGGCTCCTTTGCTGTGAGAGCAGCGGCTGGACGTTTGCATTTTTTGCTCCGGAGTGTGCCGAGAGTGAAAAATGGCGGTTTTGAGGTTCTAGTCCACAGGAAAGCAGAGAGGTCCAAAAGGTGTGGGGCATTTGAAGGGGTTCCCAGAGGCAGTGAGGACCAGCATGACTTTTCCCCCCTGGCTCCTTTGCTGTGGGAGCAGCGGCTAAACGTTTGCGTTTTTTGCTCCGGAGTGTGCCGAGAGTGAAAAATGGCGGTTTTGAGGTTCTAGTCCACAGGAAAGCAGAGAGGTCCAAAAGGTGTGGGGCATTTGAAGGGGTTCCCGGAGGCAGTGAGGACCAGCATGACTTTTCCTCCCTGGCTCCTTTGCTGTGGGAGCAGCGGCTGGACGTTTGCGTTTTTTGCTCCGGAGTGTGCCGAGAGTGAAAAATGGCGGTTTTGAGGTTCTAGTCCACAGGAAAGCAGAGAGGTCCAAAAGGTGTGGGGCATTTGAAGGGGTTCCCGGAGGCAGTGAGGACCAGCATGACTTTTCCCCCCTGGCTCCTTTGCTGTGGGAGCAGCGGCTGGACGTTTGTGTTTTTTGCTCCGGAGTGTGCAGAGAGTGAAAAATGGCGGTTTTGAGGTTCTAGTCCACAGGAAAGCAGAGAGGTCCAAAAGGTGTGGGGCATTTGAAGGGGTTCCCGCAGGCAGTGAGGACCAGCATGACTTTTCCCCCCTGGCTCCTTTGCTGTGGGAGCAGCGGCTGGACGTTTGCGTTTTTTGCTCCGGAGTGTGCCGAGAGTGAAAAATGGCGGTTTTGAGGTTCTAGTCCACAGGAAAGCAGAGAGGTCCAAAAGGTGTGGGGCATTTGAAGGGGTTCCCGGAGGCAGTGAGGACCAGCATGACTTTTCCCCCCTGGCTCCTTTGCTGTGGGAGCAGCGGCTGGACGTTTGCGTTTTTTGCTCCGGAGTGTGCCGAGAGTGAAAAATGGCGGTTTTGAGGTTCTAGTCCACAGGAAAGCAGAGAGGTCCAAAAGGTGTGGGGCATTTGAAGGGGTTCCCGGAGGCAGTGAGGACCAGCATGACTTTTCCCCCCTGGCTCCTTTGCTGTGGGAGCAGCGGCTGGACGTTTGCGTTTTTTGCTCCGGAGTGTGCCGAGAGTGAAAAATGGCGGTTTTGAGGTTCTAGTCCACAGGAAAGCAGAGAGGTCCAAAAGGTGTGGGGCATTTGAAGGGGTTCCCAGAGGCAGTGAGGACCAGCATGACTTTTCCCCCCTGGCTCCTTTGCTGTGGGAGCAGCGGCTAAACGTTTGCGTTTTTTGCTCCGGAGTGTGCCGAGAGTGAAAAATGGCGGTTTTGAGGTTCTAGTCCACAGGAAAGCAGAGAGGTCCAAAAGGTGTGGGGCATTTGAAGGGGTTCCCGGAGGCAGTGAGGACCAGCATGACTTTTCCTCCCTGGCTCCTTTGCTGTGGGAGCAGCGGCTGGACGTTTGCGTTTTTTGCTCCGGAGTGTGCCGAGAGTGAAAAATGGCGGTTTTGAGGTTCTAGTCCACAGGAAAGCAGAGAGGTCCAAAAGGTGTGGGGCATTTGAAGGGGTTCCCGGAGGCAGTGAGGACCAGCATGACTTTTCCCCCCTGGCTCCTTTGCTGTGGGAGCAGCGGCTGGACGTTTGTGTTTTTTGCTCCGGAGTGTGCAGAGAGTGAAAAATGGCGGTTTTGAGGTTCTAGTCCACAGGAAAGCAGAGAGGTCCAAAAGGTGTGGGGCATTTGAAGGGGTTCCCGGAGGCAGTGAGGACCAGCATGACTTTTCCCCCCTGGCTCCTTTGCTGTGGGAGCAGCGGCTGGACGTTTGCGTTTTTTGCTCCGGAGTGTGCCGAGAGTGAAAAATAGTTCTTTTGAGGTTATAGTCCACAGGAAAGCAGAGAGGTCCAAAAGGTGTGGGGCATTTGAAGGGGTTCCCGGAGGCAGTGAGGACCAGCATGACTTTTCCCCCCTGGCTCCTTTGCTGTGGGAGCAGCGGCTGGACGTTTGCATTTTTTGCTCCGGAGTGTGCCGAGAGTGAAAAATGGCGGTTTTGAGGTTCTAGTCCACAGGAAAGCAGAGAGGTCCAAAAGGTGTGGGGCATTTGAAGGGGTTCCCAGAGGCAGTGAGGACCAGCATGACTTTTCCCCCCTGGCTCCTTTGCTGTGGGAGCAGCGGCTAAACGTTTGCGTTTTTTGCTCCGGAGTGTGCCGAGAGTGAAAAATGGCGGTTTTGAGGTTCTAGTCCACAGGAAAGCAGAGAGGTCCAAAAGGTGTGGGGCATTTGAAGGGGTTCCCGGAGGCAGTGAGGACCAGCATGACTTTTCCTCCCTGGCTCCTTTGCTGTGGGAGCAGCGGCTGGACGTTTGCGTTTTTTGCTCCGGAGTGTGCCGAGAGTGAAAAATAGTTCTTTTGAGGTTCTAGTCCACAGGAAAGCAGAGAGGTCCAAAAGGTGTGGGGCATTTGAAGGGGTTCCCGGAGGCAGTGAGGACCAGCATGACTTTTCCCCCCTGGCTCCTTTGCTGTGGGAGCAGCGGCTGGACGTTTGTGTTTTTTGCTCCGGAGTGTGCAGAGAGTGAAAAATGGCGGTTTTGAGGTTCTAGTCCACAGGAAAGCAGAGAGGTCCAAAAGGTGTGGGGCATTTGAAGGGGTTCCCGGAGGCAGTGAGGACCAGCATGACTTTTCCCCCCTGGCTCCTTTGCTGTGGGAGCAGCGGCTGGACGTTTGCGTTTTTTGCTCCGGAGTGTGCCGAGAGTGAAAAATGGCGGTTTTGAGGTTCTAGTCCACAGGAAAGCAGAGAGGTCCAAAAGGTGTGGGGCATTTGAAGGGGTTCCCGGAGGCAGTGAGGACCAGCATGACTTTTCCCCCCTGGCTCCTTTGCTGTGGGAGCAGCGGCTGGACGTTTGCGTTTTTTGCTCCGGAGTGTGCCGAGAGTGAAAAATGGCGGTTTTGAGGTTCTAGTCCACAGGAAAGCAGAGAGGTCCAAAAGGTGTGGGGCATTTGAAGGGGTTCCCGGAGGCAGTGAGGACCAGCATGACTTTTCCCCCCTGGCTCCTTTGCTGTGGGAGCAGCGGCTGGACGTTTGCGTTTTTTGCTCCGGAGTGTGCCGAGAGTGAAAAATGGCGGTTTTGAGGTTCTAGTCCACAGGAAAGCAGAGAGGTCCAAAAGGTGTGGGGCATTTGAAGGGGTTCCCAGAGGCAGTGAGGACCAGCATGACTTTTCCCCCCTGGCTCCTTTGCTGTGGGAGCAGCGGCTAAACGTTTGCGTTTTTTGCTCCGGAGTGTGCCGAGAGTGAAAAATGGCGGTTTTGAGGTTCTAGTCCACAGGAAAGCAGAGAGGTCCAAAAGGTGTGGGGCATTTGAAGGGGTTCCCGGAGGCAGTGAGGACCAGCATGACTTTTCCTCCCTGGCTCCTTTGCTGTGGGAGCAGCGGCTGGACGTTTGCGTTTTTTGCTCCGGAGTGTGCCGAGAGTGAAAAATGGCGGTTTTGAGGTTCTAGTCCACAGGAAAGCAGAGAGGTCCAAAAGGTGTGGGGCATTTGAAGGGGTTCCCGGAGGCAGTGAGGACCAGCATGACTTTTCCCCCCTGGCTCCTTTGCTGTGGGAGCAGCGGCTGGACGTTTGTGTTTTTTGCTCCGGAGTGTGCAGAGAGTGAAAAATGGCGGTTTTGAGGTTCTAGTCCACAGGAAAGCAGAGAGGTCCAAAAGGTGTGGGGCATTTGAAGGGGTTCCCGGAGGCAGTGAGGACCAGCATGACTTTTCCCCCCTGGCTCCTTTGCTGTGGGAGCAGCGGCTAGACGTTTGCGTTTTTTGCTCCGGAGTGTGCCGAGAGTGAAAAATGGCGGTTTTGAGGTTCTAGTCCACAGGAAAGCAGAGAGGTCCAAAAGGTGTGGGGCATTTGAAGGGGTTCCCGGAGGCAGTGAGGACCAGCATGACTTTTCCCCCCTGGCTCCTTTGCTGTGGGAGCAGCGGCTGGACGTTTGCATTTTTTGCTCCGGAGTGTGCCGAGAGTGAAAAATGGCGGTTTTGAGGTTATAGTCCACAGGAAAGCAGAGAGGTCCAAAAGGTGTGGGGCATTTGAAGGGGTTCCCAGAGGCAGTGAGGACCAACATGACTTTTCCCCCCTGGCTCCTTTGCTGTGGGAGCAGCGGCTAAACGTTTGCGTTTTTTGCTCCAGAGCCTGACGAAAGTGAAAAATGGCGGTTTTGAGGTTCTAGTCCACAGGAAAGCAGAGAGGTCCAAAAGGTGTGGGGCATTTGAAGGGGTTCCCGGAGGCAGTGAGGACCAGCATGACTTTTCCCCCCTGGCTCCTTTGCTGTGGGAGCAGCGGCTGGACTTTGTGTTTTTTGCTCCGGAGTGTGCAGAGAGTGAAAAATGGCGGTTTTGAGGTTCTAGTCCACAGGAAAGCAGAGAGGTCCAAAAGGTGTGGGGCATTTGAAGGGGTTCCCGGAGGCAGTGAGGACCAGCATGACTTTTCCCCCCTGGCTCCTTTGCTGTGGGAGCAGCGGCTGGACGTTTGCGTTTTTTGCTCCGGAGTGTGCCGAGAGTGAAAAATAGTTCTTTTGAGGTTCTAGTCCACAGGAAAGCAGAGAGGTCCAAAAGGTGTGGGGCATTTGAAGGGGTTCCCGGAGGCAGTGAGGACCAGCATGACTTTTCCCCCCTGGCTCCTTTGCTGTGGGAGCAGCAGCTGGACGTTTGCGTTTTTTGCTCCGGAGTGTGCCGAGAGTGAAAAATGGCGGTTTTGAGGTTCTAGTCCACAGGAAAGCAGAGAGGTCCAAAAGGTGTGGGGCATTTGAAGGGGTTCCCGGAGGCAGTGAGGACCAGCATGACTTTTCCCCCCTGGCTCCTTTGCTGTGGGAGCAGCGGCTGGACGTTTGCGTTTTTTGCTCCGGAGTGTGCCGAGAGTGAAAAATAGTTCTTTTGAGGTTATAGTCCACAGGAAAGCAGAGAGGTCCAAAAGGTGTGGGGCATTTGAAGGGGGTCCCAGAGGCAGTGAGGACCAGCATGACTTTTCCCCCCTGGCTCCTTTGCTGTGGGAGCAGCGGCTGGACGTTTGCATTTTTTGCTCCGGAGTGTGCCGAGAGTGAAAAATGGCGGTTTTGAGGTTATAGTCCACAGGAAAGCAGAGAGGTCCAAAGGGTGTGGGGCATTTGAAGGGGTTCCCAGAGGCAGTGAGGACCAGCATGACTTTTCCCCCCTGGCTCCTTTGCTGTGGGAGCAGCGGCTGGACGTTTGCGTTTTTTGCTGCGGAGTGTGCCGAGAGTGAAAAATGGCGGTTTTGAGGTTCTAGTCCACAGGAAAGCAGAGAGGTCCAAAAGGTGTGGGGCATTTGAAGGGGTTCCCGGAGGCAGTGAGGACCAGCATGACTTTTCCCCCCTGGCTCCTTTGCTGTGGGAGCAGCGGCTGGACGTTTGCGTTTTTTGCTCCAGAGCCTGACGAAAGTGAAAAATGGCGGTTTTGAGGTTCTAGTCCACAGGAAAGCAGAGAGGTCCAAAAGGTGTGGGGCATTTGAAGGGGTTCCCGGAGGCAGTGAGGACCAGCATGACTTTTCCCCCCTGGCTCCTTTGCTGTGGGAGCAGCGGCTGGACGTTTGCGTTTTTTGCTCCGGAGGCTGACGAGAGTGAAAAATGACGGTTTTGAGGTTATAGTCCACAGGAAAGCAGAGAGGTCCAAAAGGTGTGGGGCATTTGAAGGGGTTCCCGGAGGCAGTGAGGACCAGCATGACTTTTCCCCCCTGGCTCCTTTGCTGTGGGAGCAGCGGCTGGACGTTTGCGTTTTTTACTCCGGAGTGTGCCGAGAGTGAAAAATAGTTCTTTTGAGGTTATAGTCCACAGGAAAGCAGAGAGGTCCAAAAGGTGTGGGGCATTTGAAGGGGTTCCCAGAGGCAGTGAGGACCAGCATGACTTTTCCCCCCTGGCTCCTTTGCTGTGGGAGCAGCGGCTGGACGTTTGCGTTTTTTGCTCCAGAGCCTGACGAAAGTGAAAAATGGCGGTTTTGAGGTTCTAGTCCACAGGAAAGCAGAGAGGTCCCAAAGGTGTGGGGCATTTGAAGGGGTTCCCGGAGGCAGTGAGGACCAGCATGACTTTTCCCCCCTGGCTCCTTTGCTGTGGGAGCAGCGGCTGGACGTTTGCGTTTTTTGATCCGGAGGCTGACGAGAGTGAAAAATGACGGTTTTGAGGTTATAGTCCACAGGAAAGCAGAGAGGTCCAAAAGGTGTGGGGCATTTGAAGGGGTTCCCGGAGGCAGTGAGGACCAGCATGACTTTTCCCCCCTGGCTCCTTTGCTGTGGGAGCAGCGGCTGGACGTTTGCGTTTTTTACTCCGGAGTGTGCCGAGAGTTAAAAATAGTTCTTTTGAGGTTCTAGTCCACAGGAAAGCAGAGAGGTCCAAAAGGTGTGGGGCATTTGAAGGGGTTCCCGGAGGCAGTGAGGACCAGCATGACTTTTCCTCCCTGGCTCCTTTGCTGTGGGAGCAGCGGCTGGACGTTTGCATTTTTTGCTCCGGAGTGTGCCGAGAGTGAAAAATGGCGGTTTTGAGGTTCTAGTCCACAGGAAAGCAGAGAGGTCCAAAAGGTGTGGGGCATTTGAAGGGGTTCCCAGAGGCAGTGAGGACCAGCATGACTTTTCCCCCCTGGCTCCTTTGCTGTGGGAGCAGCGGCTAAACGTTTGCGTTTTTTGCTCCAGAGCCTGACGAAAGTGAAAAATGGCGGTTTTGAGGTTCTAGTCCACAGGAAAGCAGAGAGGTCCAAAAGGTGTGGGGCATTTGAAGGGGTTCCCGGAGGCAGTGAGGACCAGCATGACTTTTCCCCCCTGGCTCCTTTGCTGTGGGAGCAGCGGCTGGACGTTTGCGTTTTTTGCTCCGGAGTGTGCCGAGAGTGAAAAATGGCGGTTTTGAGGTTCTAGTCCACAGGAAAGCAGAGAGGTCCAAAAGGTGTGGGGCATTTGAAGGGGTTCCCGGAGGCAGTGAGAACCAGCATGACTTTTCCCCCCTGGCTCCTTTGCTGTGGGAGCAGCGGCTGGACGTTTGTGTTTTTTGCTCCGGAGTGTGCCGAGAGTGAAAAATGGCGGTTTTGAGGTTCTAGTCCACAGGAAAGCAGAGAGGTCCAAAAGGTGTGGGGCATTTGAAGGGGTTCCCGGAGGCAGTGAGAACCAGCATGACTTTTCCCCCCTGGCTCCTTTGCTGTGGGAGCAGCGGCTGGACGTTTGTGTTTTTTGCTCCGGAGTGTGCCGAGAGTGAAAAATGGCGGTTTTGAGGTTCTAGTCCACAGGAAAGCAGAGAGGTCCAAAAGGTGTGGGGCATTTGAAGGGGTTCCCGGAGGCAGTGAGGACCAGCATGACTTTTCCCCCCTGGCTCCTTTGCTGTGGGAGCAGCGGCTGGACGTTTGCGTTTTTTGCTCCGGAGTGTGCCGAGAGTGAAAAATGGCGGTTTTGAGGTTCTAGTCCACAGGAAAGCAGAGAGGTCCAAAAGGTGTGGGGCATTTGAAGGGGTTCCCGGAGGCAGTGAGGACCAGCATGACTTTTCCTCCCTGGCTCCTTTGCTGTGGGAGCAGCGGCTGGACGTTTGCGTTTTTTGCTCCGGAGTGTGCCGAGAGTGAAAAATGGCGGTTTTGAGGTTCTAGTCCACAGGAAAGCAGAGAGGTCCAAAAGGTGTGGGGCATTTGAAGGGGTTCCCGGAGGCAGTGAGGACCAGCATGACTTTTCCCCCCTGGCTCCTTTGCTGTGGGAGCAGCGGCTGGACGTTTGTGTTTTTTGCTCCGGAGTGTGCAGAGAGTGAAAAATGGCGGTTTTGAGGTTCTAGTCCACAGGAAAGCAGAGAGGTCCAAAAGGTGTGGGGCATTTGAAGGGGTTCCCGGAGGCAGTGAGGACCAGCATGACTTTTCCCCCCTGGCTCCTTTGCTGTGGGAGCAGCGGCTGGACGTTTGCGTTTTTTGCTCCGGAGTGTGCCGAGAGTGAAAAATGGCGGTTTTGAGGTTCTAGTCCACAGGAAAGCAGAGAGGTCCAAAAGGTGTGGGGCATTTGAAGGGGTTCCCGGAGGCAGTGAGGACCAGCATGACTTTTCCCCCCTGGCTCCTTTGCTGTGGGAGCAGCGGCTGGACGTTTGCATTTTTTGCTCCGGAGTGTGCCGAGAGTGAAAAATGGCGGTTTTGAGGTTATAGTCCACAGGAAAGCAGAGAGGTCCAAAAGGTGTGGGGCATTTGAAGGGGTTCCCAGAGGCAGTGAGGACCAACATGACTTTTCCCCCCTGGCTCCTTTGCTGTGGGAGCAGCGGCTAAACGTTTGCGTTTTTTGCTCCAGAGCCTGACGAAAGTGAAAAATGGCGGTTTTGAGGTTCTAGTCCACAGGAAAGCAGAGAGGTCCAAAAGGTGTGGGGCATTTGAAGGGGTTCCCGGAGGCAGTGAGGACCAGCATGACTTTTCCTCCCTGGCTCCTTTGCTGTGGGAGCAGCGGCTGGACGTTTGCGTTTTTTGCTCCGGAGTGTGCCGAGAGTGAAAAATGGCGGTTTTGAGGTTCTAGTCCACAGGAAAGCAGAGAGGTCCAAAAGGTGTGGGGCATTTGAAGGGGTTCCCGGAGGCAGTGAGGACCAGCATGACTTTTCCCCCCTGGCTCCTTTGCTGTGGGAGCAGCGGCTGGACGTTTGTGTTTTTTGCTCCGGAGTGTGCAGAGAGTGAAAAATGGCGGTTTTGAGGTTCTAGTCCACAGGAAAGCAGAGAGGTCCAAAAGGTGTGGGGCATTTGAAGGGGTTCCCGGAGGCAGTGAGGACCAGCATGACTTTTCCCCCCTGGCTCCTTTGCTGTGGGAGCAGCGGCTGGACGTTTGCGTTTTTTGCTCCGGAGTGTGCCGAGAGTGAAAAATAGTTCTTTTGAGGTTCTAGTCCACAGGAAAGCAGAGAGGTCCAAAAGGTGTGGGGCATTTGAAGGGGTTCCCGGAGGCAGTGAGGACCAGCATGACTTTTCCCCCCTGGCTCCTTTGCTGTGGGAGCAGCAGCTGGACGTTTGCGTTTTTTGCTCCGGAGTGTGCCGAGAGTGAAAAATGGCGGTTTTGAGGTTCTAGTCCACAGGAAAGCAGAGAGGTCCAAAAGGTGTGGGGCATTTGAAGGGGTTCCCGGAGGCAGTGAGGACCAGCATGACTTTTCCCCCCTGGCTCCTTTGCTGTGGGAGCAGCGGCTGGACGTTTGCGTTTTTTGCTCCGGAGTGTGCCGAGAGTGAAAAATAGTTCTTTTGAGGTTATAGTCCACAGGAAAGCAGAGAGGTCCAAAAGGTGTGGGGCATTTGAAGGGGTTCCCGGAGGCAGTGAGGACCAGCATGACTTTTCCCCCCTGGCTCCTTTGCTGTGGGAGCAGCGGCTGGACGTTTGCGTTTTTTACTCCGGAGTGTGCCGAGAGTGAAAAATAGTTCTTTTGAGGTTATAGTCCACAGGAAAGCAGAGAGGTCCAAAAGGTGTGGGGCATTTGAAGGGGTTCCCAGAGGCAGTGAGGACCAGCATGACTTTTCCCCCCTGGCTCCTTTGCTGTGGGAGCAGCGGCTGGACGTTTGCGTTTTTTGCTCCAGAGCCTGACGAAAGTGAAAAATGGCGGTTTTGAGGTTCTAGTCCACAGGAAAGCAGAGAGGTCCAAAAGGTGTGGGGCATTTGAAGGGGTTCCCGGAGGCAGTGAGGACCAGCATGACTTTTCCCCCCTGGCTCCTTTGCTGTGGGAGCAGCGGCTGGACGTTTGCGTTTTTTGATCCGGAGGCTGACGAGAGTGAAAAATGACGGTTTTGAGGTTATAGTCCACAGGAAAGCAGAGAGGTCCAAAAGGTGTGGGGCATTTGAAGGGGTTCCCGGAGGCAGTGAGGACCAGCATGACTTTTCCCCCCTGGCTCCTTTGCTGTGGGAGCAGCGGCTGGACGTTTGCGTTTTTTACTCCGGAGTGTGCCGAGAGTTAAAAATAGTTCTTTTGAGGTTCTAGTCCACAGGAAAGCAGAGAGGTCCAAAAGGTGTGGGGCATTTGAAGGGGTTCCCGGAGGCAGTGAGGACCAGCATGACTTTTCCTCCCTGGCTCCTTTGCTGTGGGAGCAGCGGCTGGACGTTTGCATTTTTTGCTCCGGAGTGTGCCGAGAGTGAAAAATGGCGGTTTTGAGGTTCTAGTCCACAGGAAAGCAGAGAGGTCCAAAAGGTGTGGGGCATTTGAAGGGGTTCCCAGAGGCAGTGAGGACCAGCATGACTTTTCCCCCCTGGCTCCTTTGCTGTGGGAGCAGCGGCTAAACGTTTGCGTTTTTTGCTCCAGAGCCTGACGAAAGTGAAAAATGGCGGTTTTGAGGTTCTAGTCCACAGGAAAGCAGAGAGGTCCAAAAGGTGTGGGGCATTTGAAGGGGTTCCCGGAGGCAGTGAGGACCAGCATGACTTTTCCCCCCTGGCTCCTTTGCTGTGGGAGCAGCGGCTGGACGTTTGCGTTTTTTGCTCCGGAGTGTGCCGAGAGTGAAAAATGGCGGTTTTGAGGTTCTAGTCCACAGGAAAGCAGAGAGGTCCAAAAGGTGTGGGGCATTTGAAGGGGTTCCCGGAGGCAGTGAGGACCAGCATGACTTTTCCCCCCTGGCTCCTTTGCTGTGGGAGCAGCGGCTGGACGTTTGCGTTTTTTGCTCCGGAGTGTGCAGAGAGTGAAAAATGGCTGTTTTGAGGTTCTAGTCCACAGGAAAGCAGAGAGGTCCAAAAGGTGTGGGGCATTTGAAGGGGTTCCCGGAGGCAGTGAGGACCAGCATGACTTTTCCCCCCTGGCTCCTTTGCTGTGGGAGCAGCGGCTGGACGTTTGCGTTTTTTGCTCCGGAGTGTGCCGAGAGTGAAAAATGGCGGTTTTGAGGTTCTAGTCCACAGGAAAGCAGAGAGGTCCAAAAGGTGTGGGGCATTTGAAGGGGTTCCCGGAGGCAGTGAGGACCAGCATGACTTTTCCCCCCTGGCTCCTTTGCTGTGGGAGCAGCGGCTGGACGTTTGCGTTTTTTGTTTCGGAGTGTGCCAAGAGTGAAAAATGGCGGTTTTGAGGTTCTAGTCCACAGGAAAGCAGAGAGGTCCAAAAGGTGTGGGGCATTTGAAGGGGTTCCCGGAGGCAGTGAGGACCAGCATGACTTTTCCCCCCTGGCTCCTTTGCTGTGGGAGCAGCGGCTGGACGTTTGCGTTTTTTGCTCCGGAGTGTGCCGAGAGTGAAAAATGGCGGTTTTGAGGTTCTAGTCCACAGGAAAGCAGAGAGGTCCAAAAGGTGTGGGGCATTTGAAGGGGTTCCCGGAGGCAGTGAGGACCAGCATGACTTTTCCCCCCTGGCTCCTTTGCTGTGGGAGCAGCGGCTGGACGTTTGCGTTTTTTGCTGCGGAGTGTGCCGAGAGTGAAAAATGGCGGTTTTGAGGTTCTAGTCCACAGGAAAGCAGAGAGGTCCAAAAGGTGTGGGGCATTTGAAGGGGTTCCCGGAGGCAGTGAGGACCAGCATGACTTTTCCCCCCTGGCTCCTTTGCTGTGGGAGCAGCGGCTGGACGTTTGCGTTTTTTGCTGCGGAGTGTGCCGAGAGTGAAAAATGGCGGTTTTGAGGTTCTAGTCCACAGGAAAGCAGAGAGGTCCAAAAGGTGTGGGGCATTTGAAGGGGTTCCCGGAGGCAGTGAGGACCAGCATGACTTTTCCCCCCTGGCTCCTTTGCTGTGGGAGCAGCGGCTAAACGTTTGCGTTTTTTGCTCCAGAGCCTGACGAAAGTGAAAAATGGCGGTTTTGAGGTTCTAGTCCACAGGAAAGCAGAGAGGTCCAAAAGGTGTGGGGCATTTGAAGGGGTTCCCGGAGGCAGTGAGGACCAGCATGACTTTTCCCCCCTGGCTCCTTTGCTGTGGGAGCAGCGGCTGGACGTTTGCGTTTTTTGCTGCGGAGTGTGCCGAGAGTGAAAAATGGCGGTTTTGAGGTTCTAGTCCACAGGAAAGCAGAGAGGTCCAAAAGGTGTGGGGCATTTGAAGGGGTTCCCGGAGGCAGTGAGGACCAGCATGACTTTTCCCCCCTGGCTCCTTTGCTGTGGGAGCAGCGGCTGGACGTTTGTGTTTTTTGCTCCGGAGTGTGCCGAGAGTGAAAAATGGCGGTTTTGAGGTTCTAGTCCACAGGAAAGCAGAGAGGTCCAAAAGGTGTGGGGCATTTGAAGGGGTTCCCGGAGGCAGTGAGGACCAGCATGACTTTTCCCCCCTGGCTCCTTTGCTGTGGGAGCAGCGGCTGGACGTTTGCGTTTTTTGCTCCGGAGTGTGCCGAGAGTGAAAAATGGCGGTTTTGAGGTTATATTCCACAGGAAAGCAGAGAGGTCCAAAAGGTGTGGGGCATTTGAAGGGGTTCCCGGAGGCAGTGAGGACCAGCATGACTTTTCCCCCCTGGCTCCTTTGCTGTGGGAGCAGCGGCTGGACGTTTGCATTTTTTGCTCCGGAGTGTGCCGAGAGTGAAAAATGGCGGTTTTGAGGTTCTAGTCCACAGGAAAGCAGAGAGGTCCAAAAGGTATGGGGCATTTGAAGGGGTTCCCGGAGGCAGTGAGGACCAGCATGACTTTTCCCCCCTGGCTCCTTTGCTGTGGGAGCAGCGGCTGGACGTTTGCGTTTTTTGCTCCGGAGTGTGCCGAGAGTGAAAAATGGCGGTTTTGAGGTTATAGTCCACAGGAAAGCAGAGAGGTCCAAAAGGTGTGGGGCATTTGAAGGGGTTCCCGGAGGCAGTGAGGACCAGCATGACTTTTCCCCCCTGGCTCCTTTGCTGTGGGAGCAGCGGCTGGACGTTTGCGTTTTTTGCTCCGGAGTGTGCAGAGAGTGAAAAATGGCTGTTTTGAGGTTCTAGTCCACAGGAAAGCAGAGAGGTCCAAAAGGTGTGGGGCATTTGAAGGGGTTCCCGGAGGCAGTGAGGACCAGCATGACTTTTCCCCCCTGGCTCCTTTGCTGTGGGAGCAGCGGCTGGACGTTTGCGTTTTTTGCTCCGGAGTGTGCCGAGAGTGAAAAATGGCGGTTTTGAGGTTCTAGTCCACAGGAAAGCAGAGAGGTCCAAAAGGTGTGGGGCATTTGAAGGGGTTCCCGGAGGCAGTGAGGACCAGCATGACTTTTCCCCCCTGGCTCCTTTGCTGTGGGAGCAGCGGCTGGACGTTTGCGTTTTTTGTTTCGGAGTGTGCCAAGAGTGAAAAATGGCGGTTTTGAGGTTCTAGTCCACAGGAAAGCAGAGAGGTCCAAAAGGTGTGGGGCATTTGAAGGGGTTCCCGGAGGCAGTGAGGACCAGCATGACTTTTCCCCCCTGGCTCCTTTGCTGTGGGAGCAGCGGCTGGACGTTTGCGTTTTTTGCTCCGGAGTGTGCCGAGAGTGAAAAATGGCGGTTTTGAGGTTCTAGTCCACAGGAAAGCAGAGAGGTCCAAAAGGTGTGGGGCATTTGAAGGGGTTCCCGGAGGCAGTGAGGACCAGCATGACTTTTCCCCCCTGGCTCCTTTGCTGTGGGAGCAGCGGCTGGACGTTTGCGTTTTTTGCTGCGGAGTGTGCCGAGAGTGAAAAATGGCGGTTTTGAGGTTCTAGTCCACAGGAAAGCAGAGAGGTCCAAAAGGTGTGGGGCATTTGAAGGGGTTCCCGGAGGCAGTGAGGACCAGCATGACTTTTCCCCCCTGGCTCCTTTGCTGTGGGAGCAGCGGCTGGACGTTTGCGTTTTTTGCTGCGGAGTGTGCCGAGAGTGAAAAATGGCGGTTTTGAGGTTCTAGTCCACAGGAAAGCAGAGAGGTCCAAAAGGTGTGGGGCATTTGAAGGGGTTCCCGGAGGCAGTGAGGACCAGCATGACTTTTCCCCCCTGGCTCCTTTGCTGTGGGAGCAGCGGCTAAACGTTTGCGTTTTTTGCTCCAGAGCCTGACGAAAGTGAAAAATGGCGGTTTTGAGGTTCTAGTCCACAGGAAAGCAGAGAGGTCCAAAAGGTGTGGGGCATTTGAAGGGGTTCCCGGAGGCAGTGAGGACCAGCATGACTTTTCCCCCCTGGCTCCTTTGCTGTGGGAGCAGCGGCTGGACGTTTGTATTTTTTGCTCCGGAGTGTGCCGAGAGTGAAAAATGGCGGTTTTGAGGTTCTAGTCCACAGGAAAGCAGAGAGGTCCAAAAGGTGTGGGGCATTTGAAGGGGTTCCCGGAGGCAGTGAGGACCAGCATGACTTTTCCCCCCTGGCTCCTTTGCTGTGGGAGCAGCGGCTGGACGTTTGTATTTTTTGCTCCGGAGTGTGCCGAGAGTGAAAAATGGCGGTTTTGAGGTTCTAGTCCACAGGAAAGCAGAGAGGTCCAAAAGGTGTGGGGCATTTGAAGGGGTTCCCGGAGGCAGTGAGGACCAGCATGACTTTTCCCCCCTGGCTCCTTTGCTGTGGGAGCAGCGGCTAAACATTTGCGTTTTTTACTCCAGAGCCTGACGAAAGTGAAAAATGGCGGTTTTGAGGTTCTAGTCCACAGGAAAGCAGAGAGGTCCAAAAGGTGTGGGGCATTTGAAGGGGTTCCCGGAGGCAGTGAGGACCAGCATGACTTTTCCCCCCTGGCTCCTTTGCTGTGGGAGCAGCGGCTGGACGTTTGCGTTTTTTGCTGCGGAGTGTGCCGAGAGTGAAAAATGGCGGTTTTGAGGTTCTAGTCCACAGGAAAGCAGAGAGGTCCAAAAGGTGTGGGGCATTTGAAGGGGTTCCCGGAGGCAGTGAGGACCAGCATGACTTTTCCCCCCTGGCTCCTTTGCTGTGGGAGCAGCGGCTGGACGTTTGTGTTTTTTGCTCCGGAGTGTGCAGAGAGTGAAAAATGGCGGTTTTGAGGTTCTAGTCCACAGGAAAGCAGAGAGGTCCAAAAGGTGTGGGGCATTTGAAGGGGTTCCCGGAGGCAGTGAGGACCAGCATGACTTTTCCCCCCTGGCTCCTTTGCTGTGGGAGCAGCGGCTGGACGTTTGCGTTTTTTGCTCCGGAGTGTGCCGAGAGTGAAAAATGGTGGTTTTGAGGTTCTAGTCCACAGGAAAGCAGAGAGGTCCAAAAGGTGTGGGGCATTTGAAGGGGTTCCCGGAGGCAGTGAGGACCAGCATGACTTTTCCCCCCTGGCTCCTTTGCTGTGGGAGCAGCGGCTGGACGTTTGCGTTTTTTGCTCCGGAGTGTGCCGAGAGTGAAAAATAGTTCTTTTGAGGTTCTAGTCCACAGGAAAGCAGAGAGGTCCAAAAGGTGTGGGGCATTTGAAGGGGTTCCCGGAGGCAGTGAGGACCAGCATGACTTTTCCCCCCTGGCTCCTTTGCTGTGGGAGCAGCGGCTGGACGTTTGCATTTTTTGCTCCGGAGTGTGCCGAGAGTGAAAAATGGCGGTTTTGAGGTTCTAGTCCACAGGAAAGCAGAGAGGTCCAAAAGGTGTGGGGCATTTGAAGGGGTTCCCGGAGGCAGTGAGGACCAGCATGACTTTTCCCCCCTGGCTCCTTTGCTGTGGGAGCAGCGGCTAAACATTTGCGTTTTTTACTCCAGAGCCTGAAGAAAGTGAAAAATGGCGGTTTTGAGGTTCTAGTCCACAGGAAAGCAGAGAGGTCCAAAAGGTGTGGGGCATTTGAAGGGGTTCCCGGAGGCAGTGAGGACCAGCATGACTTTTCCCCCCTGGCTCCTTTGCTGTGGGAGCAGCGGCTGGACGTTTGCGTTTTTTGCTGCGGAGTGTGTCGAGAGTGAAAAATGGCGGTTTTGAGGTTCTAGTCCACAGGAAAGCAGAGAGGTCCAAAAGGTGTGGGGCATTTGAAGGGGTTCCCGGAGGCAGTGAGGACCAGCATGACTTTTCCCCCCTGGCTCCTTTGCTGTGGGAGCAGCGGCTGGACGTTTGTGTTTTTTGCTCCGGAGTGTGCAGAGAGTGAAAAATGGCGGTTTTGAGGTTCTAGTCCACAGGAAAGCAGAGAGGTCCAAAAGGTGTGGGGCATTTGAAGGGGTTCCCGGAGGCAGTGAGGACCAGCATGACTTTTCCCCCCTGGCTCCTTTGCTGTGGGAGCAGCGGCTGGACGTTTGCATTTTTTGCTCCGGAGTGTGCCGAGAGTGAAAAATGGCGGTTTTGAGGTTCTAGTCCACAGGAAAGCAGAGAGGTCCAAAAGGTATGGGGCATTTGAAGGGGTTCCCGGAGGCAGTGAGGACCAGCATGACTTTTCCCCCCTGGCTCCTTTGCTGTGGGAGCAGCGGCTGGACGTTTGTGTTTTTTGCTCCGGAGTGTGCCGAGAGTGAAAAATGGCGGTTTTGAGGTTCTAGTCCACAGGAAAGCAGAGAGGTCCAAAAGGTGTGGGGCATTTGAAGGGGTTCCCGGAGGCAGTGAGGACCAGCATGACTTTTCCCCCCTGGCTCCTTTGCTGTGGGAGCAGCGGCTGGACGTTTGCGTTTTTTGCTCCGGAGTGTGCCGAGAGTGAAAAATAGTGCTTTTGAGGTTCTAGTCCACAGGAAAGCAGAGAGGTCCAAAAGGTGTGGGGCATTTGAAGGGGTTCCCGGAGGCAGTGAGGACCAGCATGACTTTTCCCCCCTGGCTCCTTTGCTGTGGGAGCAGCGGCTGGACGTTTGCGTTTTTTGCTCCGGAGTGTGCAGAGAGTGAAAAATGGCGGTTTTGAGGTTATAGTCCACAGGAAAGCAGAGAGGTCCAAAAGGTGTGGGGCATTTGAAGGGGTTCCCGGAGGCAGTGAGGACCAGCATGACTTTTCCCCCCTGGCTCCTTTGCTGTGGGAGCAGCGGCTGGATGTTTGCGTTTTTTGCTGCGGAGTGTGCCGAGAGTGAAAAATGGCGGTTTTGAGGTTCTAGTCCACAGGAAAGCAGAGAGGTCCAAAAGGTGTGGGGCATTTGAAGGGGTTCCCGGAGGCAGTGAGGACCAGCATGACTTTTCCCCCCTGGCTCCTTTGCTGTGGGAGCAGCGGCTGGACGTTTGCGTTTTTTGCTCCGGAGTGTGCCGAGAGTGAAAAATGGCGGTTTTGAGGTTCTAGTCCACAGGAAAGCAGAGAGGTCCAAAAGGTGTGGGGCATTTGAAGGGGTTCCCGGAGGCAGTGAGGACCAGCATGACTTTTCCCCCCTGGCTCCTTTGCTGTGGGAGCAGCGGCTGGACGTTTGCGATTTTTGCTTTGGAGTGTGCCGAGAGTGAAAAATGGTGCTTTTGAGGTTCTAGTCCACAGGAAAGCAGAGAGGTCCAAAAGGTGTGGGGCATTTGAAGGGGTTCCCGGAGGCAGTGAGGACCAGCATGACTTTTCCCCCCTGGCTCCTTTGCTGTGGGAGCAGCGGCTGGACGTTTGCGTTTTTTGCTCCGGAGTGTGCCGAGAGTGAAAAATGGCGGTTTTGAGGTTATAGTCCACAGGAAAGCAGAGAGGTCCAAAAGGTGTGGGGCATTTGAAGGGGTTCCCAGAGGCAGTGAGGACCAGCATGACTTTTCCCCCCTGGCTCCTTTGCTGTGGGAGCAGCGGCTAAACGTTTGCGTTTTTTGCTCCAGAGCCTGACGAAAGTGAAAAATGGCGGTTTTGAGGTTCTAGTCCACAGGAAAGCAGAGAGGTCCAAAAGGTGTGGGGCATTTGAAGGGGTTCCCGGAGGCAGTGAGGACCAGCATGACTTTTCCCCCCTGGCTCCTTTGCTGTGGGAGCAGCGGCTGGACGTTTGCGTTTTTTGCTCCGGAGTGTGCCGAGAGTGAAAAATGGCGGTTTTGAGGTTCTAGTCCACAGGAAAGCAGAGAGGTCCAAAAGGTGTGGGGCATTTGAAGGGGTTCCCGGAGGCAGTGAGGACCAGCATGACTTTTCCTCCCTGGCTCCTTTGCTGTGGGAGCAGCGGCTGGACGTTTGCGTTTTTTGCTCCGGAGTGTGCCGAGAGTGAAAAATGGCGGTTTTGAGGTTCTAGTCCACAGGAAAGCAGAGAGGTCCAAAAGGTGTGGGGCATTTGAAGGGGTTCCCGGAGGCAGTGAGGACCAGCATGACTTTTCCCCCCTGGCTCCTTTGCTGTGGGAGCAGCGGCTGGACGTTTGCGTTTTTTGCTGCGGAGTGTGCCGAGAGTGAAAAATGGTGCTTTTGAGGTTCTAGTCCACAGGAAAGCAGAGAGGTCCAAAAGGTGTGGGGCATTTGAAGGGGTTCCCGGAGGCAGTGAGGACCAGCATGACTTTTCCCCCCTGGCTCCTTTGCTGTGGGAGCAGCGGCTGGACGTTTGCGTTTTTTGCTACGGAGTGTGCCGAGAGTGAAAAATGGTGCTTTTGAGGTTCTAGTCCACAGGAAAGCAGAGAGGTCCAAAAGGTGTGGGGCATTTGAAGGGGTTCCTGGAGGCAGTGAGGACCAGCATGAATTTTCCCCCCTGGCTCCTTTGCTGTGGGAGCAGCGGCTGGACGTTTGCATTTTTTGCTCCGGAGTGTGCAGAGAGTGAAAAATGGTGCTTTTGAGGTTCTAGTCCACAGGAAAGCAGAGAGGTCCAAAAGGTGTGGGGCATTTGAAGGGGTTCCCGGAGGCAGTGAGGACCAGCATGACTTTTCCCCCCTGGCTCCTTTGCTGTGGGAGCAGCGGCTGGACGTTTGCGTTTTTTGCTCCGGAGTGTGCCGAGAGTGAAAAATGGCGGTTTTGAGGTTCTAGTCCACAGGAAAGCAGAGAGGTCCAAAAGGTGTGGGGCATTTGAAGGGGTTCCCGGAGGCAGTGAGGACCAGCATGACTTTTCCCCCCTGGCTCCTTTGCTGTGGGAGCAGCGGCTGGACGTTTGCGTTTTTTGCTCTGGAGTGTGCCGAGAGTGAAAAATGGCGGTTTTGAGGTTCTAGTCCACAGGAAAGCAGAGAGGTCCAAAAGGTGTGGGGCATTTGAAGGGGTTCCCGGAGGCAGTGAGGACCAGCATGACTTTTCCCCCCTGGCTCCTTTGCTGTGGGAGCAGCGGCTGGACGTTTGCGTTTTTTGCTCCGGAGTGTGCCGAGAGTGAAAAATAGTTCTTTTGAGGTTCTAGTCCACAGGAAAGCAGAGAGGTCCAAAAGGTGTGGGGCATTTGAAGGGGTTCCCGGAGGCAGTGAGGACCAGCATGACTTTTCCCCCCTGGCTCCTTTGCTGTGGGAGCAGCGGCTGGACGTTTGCATTTTTTGCTCCGGAGTGTGCCGAGAGTGAAAAATGGCGGTTTTGAGGTTCTAGTCCACAGGAAAGCAGAGAGGTCCAAAAGGTGTGGGGCATTTGAAGGGGTTCCCAGAGGCAGTGAGGACCAGCATGACTTTTCCCCCCTGGCTCCTTTGCTGTGGGAGCAGCGGCTAAACGTTTGCGTTTTTTGCTCCAGAGCCTGACGAAAGTGAAAAATGGCGGTTTTGAGGTTCTAGTCCACAGGAAAGCAGAGAGGTCCAAAAGGTGTGGGGCATTTGAAGGGGTTCCCGGAGGCAGTGAGGACCAGCATGACTTTTCCCCCCTGGCTCCTTTGCTGTGGGAGCAGCGGCTGGACATTTGCGTTTTTTGCTCCGGAGTGTGCCGAGAGTGAAAAATGGTGCTTTTGAGGTTCTAGTCCACAGGAAAGCAGAGAGGTCCAAAAGGTGTGGGGCATTTGAAGGGGTTCCCGGAGGCAGTGAGGACCAGCATGACTTTTCCCCCCTGGCTCCTTTGCTGTGGGAGCAGCGGCTGGACGTTTGCGTTTTTTGCTCCGGAGTGTGCCGAGAGTGAAAAATGGTGCTTTTGAGGTTCTAGTCCACAGGAAAGCAGAGAGGTCCAAAAGGTGTGGGGCATTTGAAGGGGTTCCCGGAGGCAGTGAGGACCAGCATGACTTTTCCCCCCTGGCTCCTTTGCTGTGGGAGCAGCGGCTGGACGTTTGCGTTTTTTGCTCCGGAGGCTGCCGAGAGTGAAAAATGGTGCTTTTGAGGTTCTAGTCCACAGGAAAGCAGAGAGGTCCAAAAGGTGTGGGGCATTTGAAGGGGTTCCCGGAGGCAGTGAGGACCAGCATGACTTTTCCCCCCTGGCTCCTTTGCTGTGGGAGCAGCGGCTGGACGTTTGCGTTTTTTGCTCCGGAGTGTGCCGAGAGTGAAAAATGGCGGTTTTGAGGTTCTAGTCCACAGGAAAGCAGAGAGGTCCAAAAGGTGTGGGGCATTTGAAGGGGTTCCCGGAGGCAGTGAGGACCAGCATGACTTTTCCCCCCTGGCTCCTTTGCTGTGGGAGCAGCGGCTGGACGTTTGCCTTTTTTGCTCCGGAGTGTGCCGAGAGTGAAAAATGGCGGTTTTGAGGTTCTAGTCCACAGGAAAGCAGAGAGGTCCAAAAGGTGTGGGGCATTTGAAGGGGTTCCCGGAGGCAGTGAGGACCAGCATGACTTTTCCCCCCTGGCTCCTTTGCTGTGGGAGCAGCGGCTGGACGTTTGCGTTTTTTGCTCCGGAGGCTGCCGAGAGTGAAAAATGGTGCTTTTGAGGTTCTAGTCCACAGGAAAGCAGAGAGGTCCAAAAGGTGTGGGGCATTTGAAGGGGTTCCCGGAGGCAGTGAGGACCAGCATGACTTTTCCCCCCTGGCTCCTTTGCTGTGGGAGCAGTGGCTGGACGTTTGCGTTTTTTGCTCCGGAGTGTGCCGAGAGTGAAAAATGGTGCTTTTGAGGTTCTAGTCCACAGGAAAGCAGAGAGGTCCAAAAGGTGTGGGGCATTTGAAGGGGTTCCCGGAGGCAGTGAGGACCAGCATGACTTTTCCCCCCTGGCTCCTTTGCTGTGGGAGCAGCGGCTAAACGTTTGCGTTTTTTGCTCCGGAGTGTGCTGAGAGTGAAAAATGGCGGTTTTGAGGTTCTAGTCCACAGGAAAGCAGAGAGGTCCAAAAGGTGTGGGGCATTTGAAGGGGTTCCCGGAGGCAGTGAGGACCAGCATGACTTTTCCCCCCTGGCTCCTTTGCTGTGGGAGCAGCGGCTGGACGTTTGCGTTTTTTGCTCCGGAGTGTGCCGAGAGTGAAAAATGGCGGTTTTGAGGTTCTAGTCCACAGGAAAGCAGAGAGGTCCAAAAGGTGTGGGGCATTTGAAGGGGTTCCTGGAGGCAGTGAGGACCAGCATGACTTTTCCCCCCTGGCTCCTTTGCTGTGGGAGCAGCGGCTGGACGTTTGCGTTTTTTGCTCCAGAGCCTGACGAAAGTGAAAAATGGCGGTTTTGAGGTTCTAGTCCACAGGAAAGCAGAGAGGTCCAAAAGGTGTGGGGCATTTGAAGGGGTTCCCGGAGGCAGTGAGGACCAGCATGACTTTTCCCCCCTGGCTCCTTTGCTGTGGGAGCAGCGGCTGGACGTTTGCATTTTTTGCTCCGGAGTGTGCCGAGAGTGAAAAATGGCGGTTTTGAGGTTATAGTCCACAGGAAAGCAGAGAGGTCCAAAAGGTGTGGGGCATTTGAAGGGGTTCCCGGAGGCAGTGAGGACCAGCATGACTTTTCCCCCCTGGCTCCTTTGCTGTGGGAGCAGCGGCTAAACGTTTGCGTTTTTTGCTCCAGAGCCTGACGAAAGTGAAAAATGGCGGTTTTGAGGTTCTAGTCCACAGGAAAGCAGAGAGGTCCAAAAGGTGTGGGGCATTTGAAGGGGTTCCCGGAGGCAGTGAGGACCAGCATGACTTTTCCCCCCTGGCTCCTTTGCTGTGGGAGCAGCGGCTGGACATTTGCGTTTTTTGCTCCGGAGTGTGCCGAGAGTGAAAAATGGTGCTTTTGAGGTTCTAGTCCACAGGAAAGCAGAGAGGTCCAAAAGGTGTGGGGCATTTGAAGGGGTTCCCGGAGGCAGTGAGGACCAGCATGACTTTTCCCCCCTGGCTCCTTTGCTGTGGGAGCAGCGGCTGGACGTTTGCGTTTTTTGCTCCAGAGTGTGCCGAGAGTGAAAAATGGTGCTTTTGAGGTTCTAGTCCACAGGAAAGCAGAGAGGTCCAAAAGGTGTGGGGCATTTGAAGGGGTTCCCGGAGGCAGTGAGGACCAGCATGACTTTTCCCCCCTGGCTCCTTTGCTGTGGGAGCAGCGGCTGGACGTTTGCGTTTTTTGCTCCGGAGGCTTCCGAGAGTGAAAAATGGTGCTTTTGAGGTTCTAGTCCACAGGAAAGCAGAGAGGTCCAAAAGGTGTGGGGCATTTGAAGGGGTTCCCGGAGGCAGTGAGGACCAGCATGACTTTTCCCCCCTGGCTCCTTTGCTGTGGGAGCAGCGGCTGGACGTTTGCGTTTTTTGCTCCGGAGTGTGCCGAGAGTGAAAAATGGCGGTTTTGAGGTTATAGTCCACAGGAAAGCAGAGAGGTCCAAAAGGTGTGGGGCATTTGAAGGGGTTCCCGGAGGCAGTGAGGACCATCATGACTTTTCCCCCCTGGCTCCTTTGCTGTGGGAGCAGCGGCTGGACGTTTGCGTTTTTTGCTCCGGAGTGTGCCGAGAGTGAAAAATGGCGGTTTTGAGGTTCTAGTCCACAGGAAAGCAGAGAGGTCCAAAAGGTGTGGGGCATTTGAAGGGGTTCCCGGAGGCAGTGAGGACCAGCATGACTTTTCCCCCCTGGCTCCTTTGCTGTGGGAGCAGCGGCTGGACGTTTGCGTTTTTTGCTCCGGAGGCTGACGAAAGTGAAAAATGGCGGTTTTGAGGTTATAGTCCACAGGAAAGCAGAGAGGTCCAAAAGGTGTGGGGCATTTGAAGGGGTTCCCAGAGGCAGTGAGGACCAGCATGACTTTTCCCCCCTGGCTCCTTTGCTGTGGGAGCAGCGGCTGGACGTTTGCATTTTTTGCTCCGGAGTGTGCCGAGAGTGAAAAATGGCGGTTTTGAGGTTCTAGTCCACAGGAAAGCAGAGAGGTCCAAAAGGTGTGGGGCATTTGAAGGGGTTCCCGGAGGCAGTGAGGACCAGCATGACTTTTCCCCCCTGGCTCCTTTGCTGTGGGAGCAGCGGCTGGACGTTTGCGTTTTTTGCTCCGGAGTGCGCCGAGATTGAAAAATAGTGCTTTTGAGGTTCTAGTCCACAGGAAAGCAGAGAGGTCCAAAAGGTGTGGGGCATTTGAAGGGGTTCCCGGAGGCAGTGAGGACCAGCATGACTTTTCCCCCCTGGCTCCTTTGCTGTGGGAGCAGCGGCTGGACGTTTGCATTTTTTGCTCCGGAGTGTGCCGAGAGTGAAAAATGGCGGTTTTGAGGTTCTAGTCCACAGGAAAGCAGAGAGGTCCAAAAGGTGTGGGGCATTTGAAGGGGTTCCCGGAGGCAGTGAGGACCAGCATGACTTTTCCCCCCTGGCTCCTTTGCTGTGGGAGCAGCGGCTGGACGTTTGCGTTTTTTGCTCCGGAGGCTGACGAGAGTGAAAAATGACGGTTTTGAGGTTCTAGTCCACAGGAAAGCAGAGAGGTCCAAAAGGTGTGGGGCATTTGAAGGGGTTCCCGGAGGCAGTGAGGACCAGCATGACTTTTCCCCCCTGGCTCCTTTGCTGTGGGAGCAGCGGCTGGACGTTTGCGTTTTTTGCTCCGGAGGCTGCCCAGAGTGAAAAATGGTGCTTTTGAGGTTCTAGTCCACAGGAAAGCAGAGAGGTCCAAAAGGTGTGGGGCATTTGAAGGGGTTCCCGGAGGCAGTGAGGACCAGCATGACTTTTCCCCCCTGGCTCCTTTGCTGTGGGAGCAGCGGCTGGACGTTTGCGTTTTTTGCTCCGGAGTGTGCCGAGAGTGAAAAATGGCGGTTTTGAGGTTCTAGTCCACAGGAAAGCAGAGAGGTCCAAAAGGTGTGGGGCATTTGAAGGGGTTCCCGGAGGCAGTGAGGACCAGCATGACTTTTCCCCCCTGGCTCCTTTGCTGTGGGAGCAGCGGCTGGACGTTTGCGTTTTTTGCTCCGGAGTGTGCCGAGAGTGAAAAATGGCGGTTTTGAGGTTCTAGTCCACAGGAAAGCAGAGAGGTCCAAAAGGTGTGGGGCATTTGAAGGGGTTCCCGGAGGCAGTGAGGACCAGCATGACTTTTCCCCCCTGGCTCCTTTGCTGTGGGAGCAGCGGCTGGACGTTTGCGTTTTTTGCTCCGGAGTGTGCCGAGAGTGAAAAATGGCGGTTTTGAGGTTCTAGTCCACAGGAAAGCAGAGAGGTCCAAAAGGTGTGGGGCATTTGAAGGGGTTCCCGGAGGCAGTGAGGACCAGCATGACTTTTCCCCCCTGGCTCCTTTGCTGTGGGAGCAGCGGCTGGACGTTTGCATTTTTTGCTCCGGAGTGTGCCGAGAGTGAAAAATGGCGGTTTTGAGGTTCTAGTCCACAGGAAAGCAGAGAGGTCCAAAAGGTGTGGGGCATTTGAAGGGGTTCCCGGAGGCAGTGAGGACCAGCATGACTTTTCCCCCCTGGCTCCTTTGCTGTGGGAGCAGCGGCTGGACGTTTGCGTTTTTTGCTCCGGAGTGCGCCGAGATTGAAAAATAGTGCTTTTGAGGTTCTAGTCCACAGGAAAGCAGAGAGGTCCAAAAGGTGTGGGGCATTTGAAGGGGTTCCCGGAGGCAGTGAGGACCATCATGACTTTTCCCCCCTGGCTCCTTTGCTGTGGGAGCAGCGGCTGGACGTTTGCGTTTTTTGCTCCGGAGTGTGCCGAGAGTGAAAAATGGCGGTTTTGAGGTTCTAGTCCACAGGAAAGCAGAGAGGTCCAAAAGGTGTGGGGCATTTGAAGGGGTTCCCGGAGGCAGTGAGGACCAGCATGACTTTTCCCCCCTGGCTCCTTTGCTGTGGGAGCAGCGGCTGGACGTTTGCGTTTTTTGCTCCGGAGTGTGCCGAGAGTGAAAAATGGTGCTTTTGAGGTTCTAGTCCACAGGAAAGCAGAGAGGTCCAAAAGGTGTGGGGCATTTGAAGGGGTTCCCGGAGGCAGTGAGGACCAGCATGACTTTTCCCCCCTGGCTCCTTTGCTGTGGGAGCAGCGGCTGGACGTTTGCGTTTTTTGCTGCGGAGTGTGCCGAGAGTGAAAAATGGCGGTTTTGAGGTTCTAGTCCACAGGAAAGCAGAGAGGTCCAAAAGGTGTGGGGCATTTGAAGGGGTTCCCGGAGGCAGTGAGGACCAGCATGACTTTTCCCCCCTGGCTCCTTTGCTGTGGGAGCAGCGGCTGGACGTTTGCGTTTTTTACTCCGGAGTGTGCCGAGAGTGAAAAATAGTTCTTTTGAGGTTCTAGTCCACAGGAAAGCAGAGAGGTCCAAAAGGTGTGGGGCATTTGAAGGGGTTCCCGGAGGCAGTGAGGACCAGCATGACTTTTCCCCCCTGGCTCCTTTGCTGTGGGAGCAGCGGCTGGACGTTTGCATTTTTTGCTCCGGAGTGTGCCGAGAGTGAAAAATGGCGGTTTTGAGGTTCTAGTCCACAGGAAAGCAGAGAGGTCCAAAAGGTGTGGGGCATTTGAAGGGGTTCCCAGAGGCAGTGAGGACCAGCATGACTTTTCCCCCCTGGCTCCTTTGCTGTGGGAGCAGCGGCTAAACGTTTGCGTTTTTTGCTCCAGAGCCTGACGAAAGTGAAAAATGGCGGTTTTGAGGTTCTAGTCCAAGGGAAAGCAGAGAGGTCCAAAAGGTGTGGGGCATTTGAAGGGGTTCCCGGAGGCAGTGAGGACCAGCATGACTTTTCCCCCCTGGCTCCTTTGCTGTGGGAGCAGCGGCTGGACGTTTGCGTTTTTTGCTCCGGAGTGTGCCGAGAGTGAAAAATGGCGGTTTTGAGGTTCTAGTCCACAGGAAAGCAGAGAGGTCCAAAAGGTGTGGGGCATTTGAAGGGGTTCCCGGAGGCAGTGAGGACCATCATGACTTTTCCCCCCTGGCTCCTTTGCTGTGGGAGCAGTGGCTGGACGTTTGTGTTTTTTGCTCCGGAGTGTGCCGAGAGTGAAAAATGGCGGTTTTGAGGTTCTAGTCCACAGGAAAGCAGAGAGGTCCAAAAGGTGTGGGGCATTTGAAGGGGTTGCCGGAGGCAGTGAGGACCAGCATGACTTTTCCCCCCTGGCTCCTTTGCTGTGGGAGCAGCGGCTGGACGTTTGCATTTTTTGCTCCGGAGTGTGCCGAGAGTGAAAAATGGCGGTTTTGAGGTTCTAGTCCACAGGAAAGCAGAGAGGTCCAAAAGGTGTGGGGCATTTGAAGGGGTTCCCGGAGGCAGTGAGGACCAGCATGACTTTTCCCCCCTGGCTCCTTTGCTGTGGGAGCAGCGGCTGGACGTTTGCGTTTTTTGCTCCGGAGTGTGCCGAGAGTGAAAAATGGCGGTTTTGAGGTTCTAGTCCACAGGAAAGCAGAGAGGTCCAAAAGGTGTGGGGCATTTGAAGGGGTTCCCGGAGGCAGTGAGGACCAGCATGACTTTTCCCCCCTGGCTCCTTTGCTGTGGGAGCAGCGGCTGGACGTTTGCGTTTTTTGCTCCGGAGTGTGCCGAGAGTGAAAAATAGTTCTTTTGAGGTTCTAGTCCACAGGAAAGCAGAGAGGTCCAAAAGGTGTGGGGCATTTGAAGGGGTTCCCGGAGGCAGTGAGGACCAGCATGACTTTTCCCCCCTGCCTCCTTTGCTGTGGGAGCAGCGGCTGGACGTTTGCGTTTTTTGCTGCGGAGTGTGCCGAGAGTGAAAAATGGCGGTTTTGAGGTTCTAGTCCACAGGAAAGCAGAGAGGTCCAAAAGGTGTGGGGCATTTGAAGGGGTTCCCAGAGGCAGTGAGGACCAGCATGACTTTTCCCCCCTGGCTCCTTTGCTGTGGGAGCAGCGGCTAAACGTTTGCGTTTTTTGCTCCGGAGTGTGCCGAGAGTGAAAAATGGCGGTTTTGAGGTTCTAGTCCACAGGAAAGCAGAGAGGTCCAAAAGGTGTGGAGCATTTGAAGGGGTTCCCGGAGGCAGTGAGGACCAGCATGACTTTTCCTCCCTGGCTCCTTTGCTGTGGGAGCAGCGGCTGGACGTTTGCGTTTTTTGCTGCGGAGTGTGCCGAGAGTGAAAAATGGCGGTTTTGAGGTTCTAGTCCACAGGAAAGCAGAGAGGTCCAAAAGGTGTGGGGCATTTGAAGGGGTTCCCGGAGGCAGTGAGGACCAGCATGACTTTTCCCCCCTGGCTCCTTTGCTGTGGGAGCAGCGGCTGGACGTTTGTGTTTTTTGCTCCGGAGTGTGCAGAGAGTGAAAAATGGCGGTTTTGAGGTTATAGTCCACAGGAAAGCAGAGAGGTCCAAAAGGTGTGGGGCATTTGAAGGGGTTCCCGGAGGCAGTGAGGACCAGCATGACTTTTCCCCCATGGCTCCTTTGCTGTGGGAGCAGCGGCTGGACGTTTGCGTTTTTTGCTCCGGAGTGTGCCGAGAGTGAAAAATGGCGGTTTTGAGGTTCTAGTCCACAGGAAAGCAGAGAGGTCCAAAAGGTGTGGGGCATTTGAAGGGGTTCCCAGAGGCAGTGAGGACCAGCATGACTTTTCCCCCCTGGCTCCTTTGCTGTGGGAGCAGCGGCTGGACGTTTGCGTTTTTTGCTCCGGAGTGTGCCGAGAGTGAAAAATGGCGGTTTTGAGGTTCTAGTCCACAGGAAAGCAGAGAGGTCCAAAAGGTGTGGGGCATTTGAAGGGGTTCCCGGAGGCAGTGAGGACCAGCATGACTTTTCCCCCCTGGCTCCTTTGCTGTGGGAGCAGCGGCTGGACGTTTGCATTTTTTGCTCCGGAGTGTGCCGAGAGTGAAAAATGGCGGTTTTGAGGTTATAGTCCACAGGAAAGCAGAGAGGTCCAAAAGGTGTGGGGCATTTGAAGGGGTTCCCGGAGGCAGTGAGGACCAGCATGACTTTTCCCCCCTGGCTCCTTTGCTGTGGGAGCAGCGGCTGGACGTTTGCGTTTTTTGCTCCGGAGGCTTCCGAGAGTGAAAAATGGTGCTTTTGAGGTTCTAGTCCACAGGAAAGCAGAGAGGTCCAAAAGGTGTGGGGCATTTGAAGGGGTTCCCGGAGGCAGTGAGGACCAGCATGACTTTTCCCCCCTGGCTCCTTTGCTGTGGGAGCAGCGGCTGGACGTTTGCGTTTTTTGCTCCGGAGTGTGCCGAGAGTGAAAAATGGCGGTTTTGAGGTTATAGTCCACAGGAAAGCAGAGAGGTCCAAAAGGTGTGGGGCATTTGAAGGGGTTCCCGGAGGCAGTGAGGACCAGCATGACTTTTCCCCCCTGGCTCCTTTGCTGTGGGAGCAGCGGCTGGACGTTTGAGTTTTTTGCTCCGGAGTGTGCCGAGAGTGAAAAATGGCGGTTTTGAGGTTCTAGTCCACAGGAAAGCAGAGAGGTCCAAAAGGTGTGGGGCATTTGAAGGGGTTCCCGGAGGCAGTGAGGACCAGCATGACTTTTCCCCCATGGCTCCTTTGCTGTGGGAGCAGCGGCTGGACGTTTGCGTTTTTTGCTCCGGAGGCTGACGAAAGTGAAAAATGGCGGTTTTGAGGTTATAGTCCACAGGAAAGCAGAGAGGTCCAAAAGGTGTGGGGCATTTGAAGGGGTTCCCGGAGGCAGTGAGGACCAGCATGACTTTTCCCCCCTGGCTCCTTTGCTGTGGGAGCAGCGGCTGGACGTTTGCATTTTTTGCTCCGGAGTGTGCCGAGAGTGAAAAATGGCGGTTTTGAGGTTCTAGTCCACAGGAAAGCAGAGAGGTCCAAAAGGTGTGGGGCATTTGAAGGGGTTCCCGGAGGCAGTGAGGACCAGCATGACTTTTCCCCCCTGGCTCCTTTGCTGTGGGAGCAGCGGCTGGACGTTTGCGTTTTTTGCTCCGGAGTGCGCCGAGATTGAAAAATAGTGCTTTTGAGGTTCTAGTCCACAGGAAAGCAGAGAGGTCCAAAAGGTGTGGGGCATTTGAAGGGGTTCCCGGAGGCAGTGAGGACCAGCATGACTTTTCCCCCCTGGCTCCTTTGCTGTGGGAGCAGCGGCTGGACGTTTGCATTTTTTGCTCCGGAGTGTGCCGAGAGTGAAAAATGGCGGTTTTGAGGTTCTAGTCCACAGGAAAGCAGAGAGGTCCAAAAGGTGTGGGGCATTTGAAGGGGTTCCCGGAGGCAGTGAGGACCAGCATGACTTTTCCCCCCTGGCTCCTTTGCTGTGGGAGCAGCGGCTGGACGTTTGCGTTTTTTGCTCCGGAGTGTGCCGAGAGTGAAAAATGCTGGTTTTGAGGTTCTAGTCCACAGGAAAGCAGAGAGGTCCAAAAGGTGTGGGGCATTTGAAGGGGTTCCCGGAGGCAGTGAGGACCAGCATGACTTTTCCCCCCTGGCTCCTTTGCTGTGGGAGCAGCGGCTGGACGTTTGCGTTTTTTGCTCCGGAGGCTGCCGAGAGTGAAAAATGGTGCTTTTGAGGTTCTAGTCCACAGGAAAGCAGAGAGGTCCAAAAGGTGTGGGGCATTTGAAGGGGTTCCCGGAGGCAGTGAGGACCAGCATGACTTTTCCCCCCTGGCTCCTTTGCTGTGGGAGCAGCGGCTGGACGTTTGCGTTTTTTGCTCCGGAGTGTGCCGAGAGTGAAAAATGGCGGTTTTGAGGTTCTAGTCCACAGGAAAGCAGAGAGGTCCAAAAGGTGTGGGGCATTTGAAGGGGTTCCCGGAGGCAGTGAGGACCAGCATGACTTTTCCCCCCTGGCTCCTTTGCTGTGGGAGCAGCGGCTGGACGTTTGCGTTTTTTGCTCCGGAGTGTGCCGAGAGTGAAAAATGGCGGTTTTGAGGTTCTAGTCCACAGGAAAGCAGAGAGGTCCAAAAGGTGTGGGGCATTTGAAGGGGTTCCCGGAGGCAGTGAGGACCAGCATGACTTTTCCCCCCTGGCTCCTTTGCTGTGGGAGCAGCGGCTGGACGTTTGCGTTTTTTGCTCCGGAGTGTGCCGAGAGTGAAAAATGGCGGTTTTGAGGTTCTAGTCCACAGGAAAGCAGAGAGGTCCAAAAGGTGTGGGGCATTTGAAGGGGTTCCCGGAGGCAGTGAGGACCAGCATGACTTTTCCCCCCTGGCTCCTTTGCTGTGGGAGCAGCGGCTGGACGTTTGCATTTTTTGCTCCGGAGTGTGCCGAGAGTGAAAAATGGCGGTTTTGAGGTTCTAGTCCACAGGAAAGCAGAGAGGTCCAAAAGGTGTGGGGCATTTGAAGGGGTTCCCGGAGGCAGTGAGGACCAGCATGACTTTTCCCCCCTGGCTCCTTTGCTGTGGGAGCAGCGGCTGGACGTTTGCGTTTTTTGCTCCGGAGTGCGCCGAGATTGAAAAATAGTGCTTTTGAGCTTCTAGTCCACAGGAAAGCAGAGAGGTCCAAAAGGTGTGGGGCATTTGAAGGGGTTCCCGGAGGCAGTGAGGACCAGCATGACTTTTCCCCCCTGGCTCCTTTGCTGTGGGAGCAGCGGCTGGACGTTTGCGTTTTTTGCTCCAGAGCCTGACGAAAGTGAAAAATGGCGGTTTTGAGGTTCTAGTCCACAGGAAAGCAGAGAGGTCCAAAAGGTGTGGGGCATTTGAAGGGGTTCCCGGAGGCAGTGAGGACCAGCATGACTTTTCCCCCCTGGCTCCTTTGCTGTGGGAGCAGCGGCTGGACGTTTGCGTTTTTTGCTCCGGAGTGTGCCGAGAGTGAAAAATGGTGCTTTTGAGGTTCTAGTCCACAGGAAAGCAGAGAGGTCCAAAAGGTGTGGGGCATTTGAAGGGGTTCCCGGAGGCAGTGAGGACCAGCATGACTTTTCCCCCCTGGCTCCTTTGCTGTGGGAGCAGCGGCTGGACGTTTGCGTTTTTTGCTGCGGAGTGTGCCGAGAGTGAAAAATGGCGGTTTTGAGGTTCTAGTCCACAGGAAAGCAGAGAGGTCCAAAAGGTGTGGGGCATTTGAAGGGGTTCCCGGAGGCAGTGAGGACCAGCATGACTTTTCCCCCCTGGCTCCTTTGCTGTGGGAGCAGCGGCTGGACGTTTGCGTTTTTTACTCCGGAGTGTGCCGAGAGTGAAAAATAGTTCTTTTGAGGTTCTAGTCCACAGGAAAGCAGAGAGGTCCAAAAGGTGTGGGGCATTTGAAGGGGTTCCCGGAGGCAGTGAGGACCAGCATGACTTTTCCCCCCTGGCTCCTTTGCTGTGGGAGCAGCGGCTGGACGTTTGCATTTTTTGCTCCGGAGTGTGCCGAGAGTGAAAAATGGCGGTTTTGAGGTTCTAGTCCACAGGAAAGCAGAGAGGTCCAAAAGGTGTGGGGCATTTGAAGGGGTTCCCAGAGGCAGTGAGGACCAGCATGACTTTTCCCCCCTGGCTCCTTTGCTGTGGGAGCAGCGGCTAAACGTTTGCGTTTTTTGCTCCAGAGCCTGACGAAAGTGAAAAATGGCGGTTTTGAGGTTCTAGTCCACAGGAAAGCAGAGAGGTCCAAAAGGTGTGGGGCATTTGAAGGGGTTCCCGGAGGCAGTGAGGACCAGCATGACTTTTCCCCCCTGGCTCCTTTGCTGTGGGAGCAGCGGCTGGACGTTTGCGTTTTTTGCTCCGGAGTGTGCCGAGAGTGAAAAATGGCGGTTTTGAGGTTCTAGTCCACAGGAAAGCAGAGAGGTCCAAAAGGTGTGGGGCATTTGAAGGGGTTCCCGGAGGCAGTGAGGACCATCATGACTTTTCCCCCCTGGCTCCTTTGCTGTGGGAGCAGTGGCTGGACGTTTGTGTTTTTTGCTCCGGAGTGTGCCGAGAGTGAAAAATGGCGGTTTTGAGGTTCTAGTCCACAGGAAAGCAGAGAGGTCCAAAAGGTGTGGGGCATTTGAAGGGGTTGCCGGAGGCAGTGAGGACCAGCATGACTTTTCCCCCCTGGCTCCTTTGCTGTGGGAGCAGCGGCTGGACGTTTGCATTTTTTGCTCCGGAGTGTGCCGAGAGTGAAAAATGGCGGTTTTGAGGTTCTAGTCCACAGGAAAGCAGAGAGGTCCAAAAGGTGTGGGGCATTTGAAGGGGTTCCCGGAGGCAGTGAGGACCAGCATGACTTTTCCCCCCTGGCTCCTTTGCTGTGGGAGCAGCGGCTGGACGTTTGCGTTTTTTGCTCCGGAGTGTGCCGAGAGTGAAAAATGGCGGTTTTGAGGTTCTAGTCCACAGGAAAGCAGAGAGGTCCAAAAGGTGTGGGGCATTTGAAGGGGTTCCCGGAGGCAGGTAGGACCAGCATGACTTTTCCCCCCTGGCTCCTTTGCTGTGGGAGCAGCGGCTGGACGTTTGCGTTTTTTGCTCCGGAGTGTGCCGAGAGTGAAAAATAGTTCTTTTGAGGTTCTAGTCCACAGGAAAGCAGAGAGGTCCAAAAGGTGTGGGGCATTTGAAGGGGTTCCCGGAGGCAGTGAGGACCAGCATGACTTTTCCCCCCTGGCTCCTTTGCTGTGGGAGCAGCGGCTGGACGTTTGCGTTTTTTGCTGCGGAGTGTGCCGAGAGTGAAAAATGGCGGTTTTGAGGTTCTAGTCCACAGGAAAGCAGAGAGGTCCAAAAGGTGTGGGGCATTTGAAGGGGTTCCCAGAGGCAGTGAGGACCAGCATGACTTTTCCCCCCTGGCTCCTTTGCTGTGGGAGCAGCGGCTAAACGTTTGCGTTTTTTGCTCCGGAGTGTGCCGAGAGTGAAAAATGGCGGTTTTGAGGTTCTAGTCCACAGGAAAGCAGAGAGGTCCAAAAGGTGTGGGGCATTTGAAGGGGTTCCCGGAGGCAGTGAGGACCAGCATGACTTTTCCTCCCTGGCTCCTTTGCTGTGGGAGCAGCGGCTGGACGTTTGCGTTTTTTGCTCCGGAGTGTGCCGAGAGTGAAAAATGGCGGTTTTGAGGTTCTAGTCCACAGGAAAGCAGAGAGGTCCAAAAGGTGTGGGGCATTTGAAGGGGTTCCCGGAGGCAGTGAGGACCAGCATGACTTTTCCCCCCTGGCTCCTTTGCTGTGGGAGCAGCGGCTGGACGTTTGTGTTTTTTGCTCCGGAGTGTGCAGAGAGTGAAAAATGGCGGTTTTGAGGTTATAGTCCACAGGAAAGCAGAGAGGTCCAAAAGGTGTGGGGCATTTGAAGGGGTTCCCGGAGGCAGTGAGGACCAGCATGACTTTTCCCCCATGGCTCCTTTGCTGTGGGAGCAGCGGCTGGACGTTTGCGTTTTTTGCTCCGGAGTGTGCCGAGAGTGAAAAATGGCGGTTTTGAGGTTCTAGTCCACAGGAAAGCAGAGAGGTCCAAAAGGTGTGGGGCATTTGAAGGGGTTCCCAGAGGCAGTGAGGACCAGCATGACTTTTCCCCCCTGGCTCCTTTGCTGTGGGAGCAGCGGCTGGACGTTTGCGTTTTTTGCTCCGGAGTGTGCCGAGAGTGAAAAATGGCGGTTTTGAGGTTCTAGTCCACAGGAAAGCAGAGAGGTCCAAAAGGTGTGGGGCATTTGAAGGGGTTCCCGGAGGCAGTGAGGACCAGCATGACTTTTCCCCCCTGGCTCCTTTGCTGTGGGAGCAGCGGCTGGACGTTTGCATTTTTTGCTCCGGAGTGTGCCGAGAGTGAAAAATGGCGGTTTTGAGGTTATAGTCCACAGGAAAGCAGAGAGGTCCAAAAGGTGTGGGGCATTTGAAGGGGTTCCCAGAGGCAGTGAGGACCAGCATGACTTTTCCCCCCTGGCTCCTTTGCTGTGGGAGCAGCGGCTAAACGTTTGCGTTTTTTGCTCCAGAGCCTGACGAAAGTGAAAAATGGCGGTTTTGAGGTTCTAGTCCACAGGAAAGCAGAGAGGTCCAAAAGGTGTGGGGCATTTGAAGGGGTTCCCGGAGGCAGTGAGGACCAGCATGACTTTTCCTCCCTGGCTCCTTTGCTGTGGGAGCAGCGGCTGGACGTTTGCTTTTTTTGCTCCGGAGTGTGCCGAGAGTGAAAAATGGCGGTTTTGAGGTTCTAGTCCACAGGAAAGCAGAGAGGTCCAAAAGGTGTGGGGCATTTGAAGGGGTTCCCGGAGGCAGTGAGGACCAGCATGACTTTTCCCCCCTGGCTCCTTTGCTGTGGGAGCAGCGGCTGGACGTTTGTGTTTTTTGCTCCGGAGTGTGCAGAGAGTGAAAAATGGCGGTTTTGAGGTTCTAGTCCACAGGAAAGCAGAGAGGTCCAAAAGGTGTGGGGCATTTGAAGGGGTTCCCGGAGGCAGTGAGGACCAGCATGACTTTTCCCCCCTGGCTCCTTTGCTGTGGGAGCAGCGGCTGGACGTTTGCGTTTTTTGCTCCGGAGTGTGCCGAGAGTGAAAAATGGCGGTTTTGAGGTTCTAGTCCACAGGAAAGCAGAGAGGTCCAAAAGGTGTGGGGCATTTGAAGGGGTTCCCGGAGGCAGTGAGGACCAGCATGACTTTTCCCCCCTGGCTCCTTTGCTGTGGGAGCAGCAGCTGGACGTTTGCGTTTTTTGCTCCGGAGTGTGCCGAGATTGAAAAATGGCGGTTTTGAGGTTCTAGTCCACAGGAAAGCAGAGAGGTCCAAAAGGTGTGGGGCATTTGAAGGGGTTCCCGGAGGCAGTGAGGACCAGCATGACTTTTCCCCCCTGGCTCCTTTGCTGTGGGAGCAGCGGCTGGACGTTTGCGTTTTTTGCTCCGGAGTGTGCCGAGAGTGAAAAATAGTTCTTTTGAGGTTCTAGTCCACAGGAAAGCAGAGAGGTCCAAAAGGTGTGGGGCATTTGAAGGGGTTCCCGGAGGCAGTGAGGACCAGCATGACTTTTCCCCCCTGGCTCCTTTGCTGTGGGAGCAGCGGCTGGACGTTTGCGTTTTTTGCTCCGGAGTGTGCCGAGAGTGAAAAATGGTGCTTTTGAGGTTCTAGTCCACAGGAAAGCAGAGAGGTCCAAAAGGTGTGGGGCATTTGAAGGGGTTCCCGGAGGCAGTGAGGACCAGCATGACTTTTCCCCCCTGGCTCCTTTGCTGTGGGAGCAGCGGCTGGACGTTTGCGTTTTTTGCTCCGGAGTGTGCCGAGAGTGAAAAATGGCGGTTTTGAGGTTCTAGTCCACAGGAAAGCAGAGAGGTCCAAAAGGTGTGGGGCATTTGAAGGGGTTCCCGGAGGCAGTGAGGACCAGCATGACTTTTCCCCCCTGGCTCCTTTGCTGTGGGAGCAGCGGCTGGACGTTTGCATTTTTTGCTCCGGAGTGTGCCGAGAGTGAAAAATAGTTCTTTTGAGGTTCTAGTCCACAGGAAAGCAGAGAGGTCCAAAAGGTGTGGGGCATTTGAAGGGGTTCCCGGAGGCAGTGAGGACCAGCATGACTTTTCCCCCCTGGCTCCTTTGCTGTGGGAGCAGCGGCTGGACGTTTGTGTTTTTTGCTGCGGAGTGTGCCGAGAGTGAAAAATGGTGCTTTTGAGGTTCTAGTCCACAGGAAAGCAGAGAGGTCCAAAAGGTGTGGGGCATTTGAAGGGGTTCCCGGAGGCAGTGAGGACCAGCATGACTTTTCCCCCCTGGCTCCTTTGCTGTGGGAGCAGCGGCTGGACGTTTGCGTTTTTTGCTCCGGAGTGTGCCGAGAGTGAAAAATGGCGGTTTTGAGGTTCTAGTCCACAGGAAAGCAGAGAGGTCCAAAAGGTGTGGGGCATTTGAAGGGGTTCCCAGAGGCAGTGAGGACCAGCATGACTTTTCCCCCCTGGCTCCTTTGCTGTGGGAGCAGCGGCTGGACGTTTGCGTTTTTTGCTCCGGAGTGTGCCGAGAGTGAAAAATGGCGGTTTTGAGGTTAAAGTCCACAGGAAAGCAGAGAGGTCCAAAAGGTGTGGGGCATTTGAAGGGGTTCCCGGAGGCAGTGAGGACCAGCATGACTTTTCCCCCCTGGCTCCTTTGCTGTGGGAGCAGCGGCTGGACGTTTGCATTTTTTGCTCCGGAGTGTGCCGAGAGTGAAAAATGGCGGTTTTGAGGTTATAGTCCACAGGAAAGCAGAGAGGTCCAAAAGGTGTGAGGCATTTGAAGGGGTTCCCAGAGGCAGTGAGGACCAGCATGACTTTTCCCCCCTGGCTCCTTTGCTGTGGGAGCAGCGGCTAAACGTTACGTTTTTTGCTCCAGAGCCTGACGAAAGTGAAAAATGGCGGTTTTGAGGTTCTAGTCCACAGGAAAGCAGAGAGGTCCAAAAGGTGTGGGGCATTTGAAGGGGTTCCCGGAGGCAGTGAGGACCAGCATGACTTTTCCTCCCTGGCTCCTTTGCTGTGGGAGCAGCGGCTGGACGTTTGCGTTTTTTGCTCCGGAGTGTGCCGAGAGTGAAAAATGGCGGTTTTGAGGTTCTAGTCCACAGGAAAGCAGAGAGGTCCAAAAGGTGTGGGGCATTTGAAGGGGTTCCCGGAGGCAGTGAGGACCAGCATGACTTTTCCCCCCTGGCTCCTTTGCTGTGGGAGCAGCGGCTGGACGTTTGTGTTTTTTGCTCCGGAGTGTGCAGAGAGTGAAAAATGGCGGTTTTGAGGTTCTAGTCCACAGGAAAGCAGAGAGGTCCAAAAGGTGTGGGGCATTTGAAGGGGTTCCCGGAGGCAGTGAGGACCAGCATGACTTTTCCCCCCTGGCTCCTTTGCTGTGGGAGCAGCGGCTGGACGTTTGCGTTTTTTGCTCCGGAGTGTGCCGAGAGTGAAAAATGGCGGTTTTGAGGTTCTAGTCCACAGGAAAGCAGAGAGGTCCAAAAGGTGTGGGGCATTTGAAGGGGTTCCCGGAGGCAGTGAGGACCAGCATGACTTTTCCCCCCTGGCTCCTTTGCTGTGGGAGCAGCAGCTGGACGTTTGCGTTTTTTGCTCCGGAGTGTGCCGAGAGTGAAAAATGGCGGTTTTGAGGTTCTAGTCCACAGGAAAGCAGAGAGGTCCAAAAGGTGTGGGGCATTTGAAGGGGTTCCCGGAGGCAGTGAGGACCAGCATGACTTTTCCCCCCTGGCTCCTTTGCTGTGGGAGCAGCGGCTGGACGTTTGCGTTTTTTGCTCCGGAGTGTGCCGAGAGTGAAAAATAGTTCTTTTGAGGTTATACTCCACAGGAAAGCAGAGAGGTCCAAAAGGTGTGGGGCATTTGAAGGGGTTCCCGGAGGCAGTGAGGACCAGCATGACTTTTCCCCCCTGGCTCCTTTGCTGTGGGAGCAGCGGCTGGACGTTTGCGTTTTTTGCTCCGGAGTGTGCCGAGAGTGAAAAATGGTGCTTTTGAGGTTCTAGTCCACAGGAAAGCAGAGAGGTCCAAAAGGTGTGGGGCATTTGAAGGGGTTCCCGGAGGCAGTGAGGACCAGCATGACTTTTCCCCCCTGGCTCCTTTGCTGTGGGAGCAGCGGCTGGACGTTTGCGTTTTTTGCTCCGGAGTGTGCCGAGAGTGAAAAATGGCGGTTTTGAGGTTCTAGTCCACAGGAAAGCAGAGAGGTCCAAAAGGTGTGGGGCATTTGAAGGGGTTCCCGGAGGCAGTGAGGACCAGCATGACTTTTCCTCCCTGGCTCCTTTGCTGTGGGAGCAGCGGCTGGACGTTTGCGTTTTTTACTCCGGAGTGTGCCGAGAGTGAAAAATAGTTCTTTTGAGGTTCTAGTCCACAGGAAAGCAGAGAGGTCCAAAAGGTGTGGGGCATTTGAAGGGGTTCCCGGAGGCAGTGAGGACCAGCATGACTTTTCCCCCCTGGCTCCTTTGCTGTGGGAGCAGCGGCTGGACGTTTGCATTTTTTGCTCCGGAGTGTGCCGAGAGTGAAAAATGGCGGTTTTGAGGTTCTAGTCCACAGGAAAGCAGAGAGGTCCAAAAGGTGTGGGGCATTTGAAGGGGTTCCCAGAGGCAGTGAGGACCAGCATGACTTTTCCCCCCTGGCTCCTTTGCTGTGGGAGCAGCGGCTAAACGTTTGCGTTTTTTGCTCCAGAGCCTGACGAAAGTGAAGAATGGCGGTTTTGAGGTTCTAGTCCACAGGAAAGCAGAGAGGTCCAAAAGGTGTGGGGCATTTGAAGGGGTTCCCGGAGGCAGTGAGGACCAGCATGACTTTTCCCCCCTGGCTCCTTTGCTGTGGGAGCAGCGGCTGGACGTTTGCGTTTTTTGCTCCGGAGTGTGCCGAGAGTGAAAAATAGTTCTTTTGAGGTTATACTCCACAGGAAAGCAGAGAGGTCCAAAAGGTGTGGGGCATTTGAAGGGGTTCCCGGAGGCAGTGAGGACCAGCATGACTTTTCCCCCCTGGCTCCTTTGCTGTGGGAGCAGCGGCTGGACGTTTGCGTTTTTTGCTCCGGAGTGTGCCGAGAGTGAAAAATGGTGCTTTTGAGGTTCTAGTCCACAGGAAAGCAGAGAGGTCCAAAAGGTGTGGGGCATTTGAAGGGGTTCCCGGAGGCAGTGAGGACCAGCATGACTTTTCCCCCCTGGCTCCTTTGCTGTGGGAGCAGCGGCTGGACGTTTGCGTTTTTTGCTCCGGAGTGTGCCGAGAGTGAAAAATGGCGGTTTTGAGGTTCTAGTCCACAGGAAAGCAGAGAGGTCCAAAAGGTGTGGGGCATTTGAAGGGGTTCCCGGAGGCAGTGAGGACCAGCATGACTTTTCCTCCCTGGCTCCTTTGCTGTGGGAGCAGCGGCTGGACGTTTGCGTTTTTTACTCCGGAGTGTGCCGAGAGTGAAAAATAGTTCTTTTGAGGTTCTAGTCCACAGGAAAGCAGAGAGGTCCAAAAGGTGTGGGGCATTTGAAGGGGTTCCCGGAGGCAGTGAGGACCAGCATGACTTTTCCCCCCTGGCTCCTTTGCTGTGGGAGCAGCGGCTGGACGTTTGCATTTTTTGCTCCGGAGTGTGCCGAGAGTGAAAAATGGCGGTTTTGAGGTTCTAGTCCACAGGAAAGCAGAGAGGTCCAAAAGGTGTGGGGCATTTGAAGGGGTTCCCAGAGGCAGTGAGGACCAGCATGACTTTTCCCCCCTGGCTCCTTTGCTGTGGGAGCAGCGGCTAAACGTTTGCGTTTTTTGCTCCAGAGCCTGACGAAAGTGAAGAATGGCGGTTTTGAGGTTCTAGTCCACAGGAAAGCAGAGAGGTCCAAAAGGTGTGGGGCATTTGAAGGGGTTCCCGGAGGCAGTGAGGACCAGCATGACTTTTCCCCCCTGGCTCCTTTGCTGTGGGAGCAGCGGCTGGACGTTTGCGTTTTTTGCTCCGGAGTGTGCCGAGAGTGAAAAATGGCGGTTTTGAGGTTCTAGTCCACAGGAAAGCAGAGAGGTCCAAAAGGTGTGGGGCATTTGAAGGGGTTCCCGGAGGCAGTGAGGACCAGCATGACTTTTCCCCCCTGGCTCCTTTGCTGTGGGAGCAGCGGCTGGACGTTTGTGTTTTTTGCTCCGGAGTGTGCCGAGAGTGAAAAATGGCGGTTTTGAGGTTCTAGTCCACAGGAAAGCAGAGAGGTCCAAAAGGTGTGGGGCATTTGAAGGGGTTCCCGGAGGCAGTGAGGACCAGCATGACTTTTCCCCCCTGGCTCCTTTGCTGTGGGAGCAGCGGCTGGACGTTTGCGTTTTTTGCTCCGGAGTGTGCCGAGAGTGAAAAATGGCGGTTTTGAGGTTCTAGTCCACAGGAAAGCAGAGAGGTCCAAAAGGTGTGGGGCATTTGAAGGGGTTCCCGGAGGCAGTGAGGACCAGCATGACTTTTCCCCCCTGGCTCCTTTGCTGTGGGAGCAGCGGCTGGACGTTTGCGTTTTTTGCTCCGGAGTGTGCCGAGAGTGAAAAATGGCGGTTTTGAGGTTCTAGTCCACAGGAAAGCAGAGAGGTCCAAAAGGTGTGGGGCATTTGAAGGGGTTCCCGGAGGCAGGTAGGACCAGCATGACTTTTCCCCCCTGGCTCCTTTGCTGTGGGAGCAGCGGCTGGACGTTTGCGTTTTTTGCTCCGGAGTGTGCCGAGAGTGAAAAATGGCGGTTTTGAGGTTATAGTCCACAGGAAAGCAGAGAGGTCCAAAAGGTGTGGGGCATTTGAAGGGGTTCCCGGAGGCAGTGAGGACCAGCATGACTTTTCCCCCCTGGCTCCTTTGCTGTGGGAGCAGCGGCTGGACGTTTGTGTTTTTTGCTCCGGAGTGTGCCGAGAGTGAAAAATGGCGGTTTTGAGGTTATAGTCCACAGGAAAGCAGAGAGGTCCAAAAGGTGTGGGGCATTTGAAGGGGTTCCCGGAGGCAGTGAGGACCAGCATGACTTTTCCCCCCTGGCTCCTTTGCTGTGGGAGCAGCGGCTGGACGTTTGCGTTTTTTGCTCCGGAGTGTGCCGAGAGTGAAAAATGGCGGTTTTGAGGTTCTAGTCCACAGGAAAGCAGAGAGGTCCAAAAGGTGTGGGGCATTTGAAGGGGTTCCCGGAGGCAGTGAGGACCAGCATGACTTTTCCCCCCTGGCTCCTTTGCCGTTGGAGCAGCGGCTGGACGTTTGCGTTTTTTGCTCCGGAGTGTGCCGAGAGTGAAAAATGGCGGTTTTGAGGTTCTAGTCCACAGGAAAGCAGAGAGGTCCAAAAGGTGTGGGGAATTTGAAGGGGTTCCCGGAGGCAGTGAGGACCAGCATGACTTTTCCCCCCTGGCTCCTTTGCTGTGGGAGCAGCGGCTGGACGTTTGCATTTTTTGCTCCGGAGTGTGCCGAGAGTGAAAAATGGCGGTTTTGAGGTTCTAGTCCACAGGAAAGCAGAGAGGTCCAAAAGGTGTGGGGCATTTGAAGGGGTTCCCAGAGGCAGTGAGGACCAGCATGACTTTTCCCCCCTGGCTCCTTTGCTGTGGGAGCAGCGGCTAAACGTTTGCGTTTTTTGCTCCAGAGCCTGACGAAAGTGAAAAATGGCGGTTTTGAGGTTCTAGTCCACAGGAAAGCAGAGAGGTCCAAAAGGTGTGGGGCATTTGAAGGGGTTCCCGGAGGCAGTGAGGACCAGCATGACTTTTCCTCCCTGGCTCCTTTGCTGTGGGAGCAGCGGCTGGACGTTTGCGTTTTTTGCTCCGGAGTGTGCCGAGAGTGAAAAATGGCGGTTTTGAGGTTCTAGTCCACAGGAAAGCAGAGAGGTCCAAAAGGTGTGGGGCATTTGAAGGGGTTCCCGGAGGCAGTGAGGACCAGCATGACTTTTCCCCCCTGGCTCCTTTGCTGTGGGAGCAGCGGCTGGACGTTTGTGTTTTTTGCTCCGGAGTGTGCAGAGAGTGAAAAATGGCGGTTTTGAGGTTCTAGTCCACAGGAAAGCAGAGAGGTCCAAAAGGTGTGGGGCATTTGAAGGGGTTCCCGGAGGCAGTGAGGACCAGCATGACTTTTCCCCCCTGGCTCCTTTGCTGTGGGAGCAGCGGCTGGACGTTTGCGTTTTTTGCTCCGGAGTGTGCCGAGAGTGAAAAATGGCGGTTTTGAGGTTCTAGTCCACAGGAAAGCAGAGAGGTCCAAAAGGTGTGGGGCATTTGAAGGGGTTCCCGGAGGCAGTGAGGACCAGCATGACTTTTCCCCCCTGGCTCCTTTGCTGTGGGAGCAGCAGCTGGACGTTTGCGTTTTTTGCTCCGGAGTGTGCCGAGAGTGAAAAATGGCGGTTTTGAGGTTCTAGTCCACAGGAAAGCAGAGAGGTCCAAAAGGTGTGGGGCATTTGAAGGGGTTCCCGGAGGCAGTGAGGACCAGCATGACTTTTCCCCCCTGGCTCCTTTGCTGTGGGAGCAGCGGCTGGACGTTTGCATTTTTTGCTCCGGAGTGTGCCGAGAGTGAAAAATGGTGCTTTTGAGGTTCTAGTCCACAGGAAAGCAGAGAGGTCCAAAAGGTGTGGGGCATTTGAAGGGGTTCCCGGAGGCAGTGAGGACCAGCATGACTTTTCCCCCCTGGCTCCTTTGCTGTGGGAGCAGCGGCTAAACGTTTGCGTTTTTTGCTCCAGAGCCTGACGAAAGTGAAAAATGGCGGTTTTGAGGTTCTAGTCCACAGGAAAGCAGAGAGGTCCAAAAGGTGTGGGGCATTTGAAGGGGTTCCCGGAGGCAGTGAGGACCAGCATGACTTTTCCTCCCTGGCTCCTTTGCTGTGGGAGCAGCGGCTGGACGTTTGCGTTTTTTGCTCCGGAGTGTGCCGAGAGTGAAAAATGGCGGTTTTGAGGTTCTAGTCCACAGGAAAGCAGAGAGGTCCAAAAGGTGTGGGGCATTTGAAGGGGTTCCCGGAGGCAGTGAGGACCAGCATGACTTTTCCCCCCTGGCTCCTTTGCTGTGGGAGCAGCGGCTGGACGTTTGTGTTTTTTGCTCCGGAGTGTGCCGAGAGTGAAAAATGGCGGTTTTGAGGTTCTAGTCCACAGGAAAGCAGAGAGGTCCAAAAGGTGTGGGGCATTTGAAGGGGTTCCCGGAGGCAGTGAGGACCAGCATGACTTTTCCCCCCTGGCTCCTTTGCTGTGGGAGCAGCGGCTGGACGTTTGCGTTTTTTGCTCCAGAGCCTGACGAAAGTGAAAAATGGCGGTTTTGAGGTTCTAGTCCACAGGAAAGCAGAGAGGTCCAAAAGGTGTGGGGCATTTGAAGGGGTTCCCGGAGGCAGTGAGGACCAGCATGACTTTTCCCCCCTGGCTCCTTTGCCGTGGGAGCAGCGGCTGGACGTTTGCGTTTTTTGCTCCGGAGTGTGCTGAGAGTGAAAAATGGCGGTTTTGAGGTTCTAGTCCACAGGAAAGCAGAGAGGTCCAAAAGGTGTGGGGCATTTGAAGGGGTTCCCGGAGGCAGTGAGGACCAGCATGACTTTTCCCCCCTGGCTCCTTTGCTGTGGGAGCAGCGGCTGGACGTTTGCATTTTTTGCTCCGGAGTGTGCCGAGAGTGAAAAATGGCGGTTTTGAGGTTCTAGTCCACAGGAAAGCAGAGAGGTCCAAAAGGTGTGGGGCATTTGAAGGGGTTCCCAGAGGCAGTGAGGACCAGCATGACTTTTCCCCCCTGGCTCCTTTGCTGTGGGAGCAGCGGCTAAACGTTTGCGTTTTTTGCTCCAGAGCCTGACGAAAGTGAAAAATGGCGGTTTTGAGGTTCTAGTCCACAGGAAAGCAGAGAGGTCCAAAAGGTGTGGGGCATTTGAGGGGGTTCCCGGAGGCAGTGAGGACCAGCATGACTTTTCCTCCCTGGCTCCTTTGCTGTGGGAGCAGCGGCTGGACGTTTGCGTTTTTTGCTCCGGAGTGTGCCGAGAGTGAAAAATGGCGGTTTTGAGGTTCTAGTCCACAGGAAAGCAGAGAGGTCCAAAAGGTGTGGGGCATTTGAAGGGGTTCCCGGAGGCAGTGAGGACCAGCATGACTTTTCCCCCCTGGCTCCTTTGCTGTGGGAGCAGCGGCTGGACGTTTGTGTTTTTTGCTCCGGAGTGTGCCGAGAGTGAAAAATGGCGGTTTTGAGGTTCTAGTCCACAGGAAAGCAGAGAGGTCCAAAAGGTGTGGGGCATTTGAAGGGGTTCCCGGAGGCAGTGAGGACCAGCATGACTTTTCCCCCCTGGCTCCTTTGCTGTGGGAGCAGCGGCTGGACGTTTGCGTTTTTTGCTCCGGAGTGTGCCGAGAGTGAAAAATGGCGGTTTTGAGGTTCTAGTCCACAGGAAAGCAGAGAGGTCCAAAAGGTGTGGGGCATTTGAAGGGGTTCCCGGAGGCAGTGAGGACCAGCATGACTTTTCCCCCCTGGCTCCTTTGCTGTGGGAGCAGCAGCTGGACGTTTGCGTTTTTTGCTCCGGAGTGTGCCGAGAGTGAAAAATGGCGGTTTTGAGGTTCTAGTCCACAGGAAAGCAGAGAGGTCCAAAAGGTGTGGGGCATTTGAAGGGGTTCCCGGAGGCAGTGAGGACCAGCATGACTTTTCCCCCCTGGCTCCTTTGCTGTGGGAGCAGCGGCTGGACGTTTGCGTTTTTTGCTGCGGAGTGTGCCGAGAGTGAAAAATAGTTCTTTTGAGGTTCTAGTCCACAGGAAAGCAGAGAGGTCCAAAAGGTGTGGGGCATTTGAAGGGGTTCCCGGAGGCAGTGAGGACCAGCATGACTTTTCCCCCCTGGCTCCTTTGCTGTGGGAGCAGCGGCTGGACGTTTGCATTTTTTGCTCCGGAGTGTGCCGAGAGTGAAAAATGGCGGTTTTGAGGTTATAGTCCACAGGAAAGCAGAGAGGTCCAAAAGGTGTGGGGCATTTGAAGGGGTTCCCAGAGGCAGTGAGGACCAGCATGACTTTTCCCCCCTGGCTCCTTTGCTGTGGGAGCAGCGGCTGGACGTTTGCGTTTTTTGCTCCGGAGTGTGCCGAGAGTGAAAAATGGCGGTTTTGAGGTTCTAGTCCACAGGAAAGCAGAGAGGTCCAAAAGGTGTGGGGCATTTGAAGGGGTTCCCGGAGGCAGTGAGGACCAGCATGACTTTTCCCCCCTGGCTCCTTTGCTGTGGGAGCAGCGGCTGGACGTTTGCGTTTTTTGCTCCGGAGTGTGCCGAGAGTGAAAAATGGCGGTTTTGAGGTTCTAGTCCACAGGAAAGCAGAGAGGTCCAAAAGGTGTGGGGCATTTGAAGGGGTTCCCGGAGGCAGTGAGGACCAGCATGACTTTTCCCCCCTGGCTCCTTTGCTGTGGGAGCAGCGGCTGGACGTTTGCATTTTTTGCTCCGGAGTGTGCAGAGAGTGAAAAATGGCGGTTTTGAGGTTCTAGTCCACAGGAAAGCAGAGAGGTCCAAAAGGTGTGGGGCATTTGAAGGGGTTCCCGGAGGCAGTGAGGACCAGCATGACTTTTCCCCCCTGGCTCCTTTGCTGTGGGAGCAGCGGCTGGACGTTTACGTTTTTTGCTCCGGAGTGTGCCGAGAGTGAAAAATGGCGGTTTTGAGGTTCTAGTCCACAGGAAAGCAGAGAGGTCCAAAAGGTGTGGGGCATTTGAAGGGGTTCCCGGAGGCAGTGAGGACCAGCATGACTTTTTCCCCCTGGCTCCTTTGCTGTGGGAGCAGCGGCTGGACGTTTGCGTTTTTTGCTCCGGAGGCTGACGAGAGTGAAAAATAGTTCTTTTGAGGTTCTAGTCCACAGGAAAGCAGAGAGGTCCAAAAGGTGTGGGGCATTTGAAGGGGTTCCCGGAGGCAGTGAGGACCGGCATGACTTTTCCCCCCTGGCTCCTTTGCTGTGGGAGCAGCGGCTGGACGTTTGCGTTTTTTGCTGCGGAGTGTGCCGAGAGTGAAAAATAGTTCTTTTGAGGTTCTAGTCCACAGGAAAGCAGAGAGGTCCAAAAGGTGTGGGGCATTTGAAGGGGTTCCCGGAGGCAGTGAGGACCAGCATGACTTTTCCCCCCTGGCTCCTTTGCTGTGGGAGCAGCGGCTGGACGTTTGCATTTTTTGCTCCGGAGTGTGCCGAGAGTGAAAAATAGTTCTTTTGAGGTTCTAGTCCACAGGAAAGCAGAGAGGTCCAAAAGGTGTGGGGCATTTGAAGGGGTTCCCGGAGGCAGTGAGGACCAGCATGACTTTTCCCCCCTGGCTCCTTTGCTGTGGGAGCAGCGGCTGGACGTTTGCGTTTTTTGCTCCAGAGCCTGACGCAAGTGAAAAATGGCGGTTTTGAGGTTCTAGTCCACAGGAAAGCAGAGAGGTCCAAAAGGTGTGGGGCATTTGAAGGGGTTCCCGGAGGCAGTGAGGACCAGCATGACTTTTCCCCCCTGGCTCCTTTGCTGTGGGAGCAGCGGCTGGACGTTTGCGTTTTTTGCTCCGGAGGCTGACGAGAGTGAAAAATGACGGTTTTGAGGTTATAGTCCACAGGAAAGCAGAGAGGTCCAAAAGGTGTGGGGCATTTGAAGGGGTTCCCGGAGGCAGTGAGGACCAGCATGACTTTTCCCCCCTGGCTCCTTTGCTGTGGGAGCAGCGGCTGGACGTTTGCGTTTTTTGCTCCGGAGTGTGCCGAGAGTGAAAAATGGCGGTTTTGAGGTTCTAGTCCACAGGAAAGCAGAGAGGTCCAAAAGGTGTGGGGCATTTGAAGGGGTTCCCAGAGGCAGTGAGGACCAGCATGACTTTTCCCCCCTGGCTCCTTTGCTGTGGGAGCAGCGGCTAAACGTTTGCGTTTTTTGCTCCAGAGCCTGACGAAAGTGAAAAATGGCGGTTTTGAGGTTCTAGTCCACAGGAAAGCAGAGAGGTCCAAAAGGTGTGGGGCATTTGAAGGGGTTCCCGGAGGCAGTGAGGACCAGCATGACTTTTCCTCCCTGGCTCCTTTGCTGTGGGAGCAGCGGCTGGACGTTTGCGTTTTTTGCTCCGGAGTGTGCCGAGAGTGAAAAATGACGGTTTTGAGGTTCTAGTCCACAGGAAAGCAGAGAGGTCCAAAAGGTGTGGGGCATTTGAAGGGGTTCCCGGAGGCAGTGAGGACCAGCATGACTTTTCCCCCCTGGCTCCTTTGCTGTGGGAGCAGCGGCTGGACGTTTGTGTTTTTTGCTCCGGAGTGTGCAGAGAGTGAAAAATGGCGGTTTTGAGGTTCTAGTCCACAGGAAAGCAGAGAGGTCCAAAAGGTGTGGGGCATTTGAAGGGGTTCCCGGAGGCAGTGAGGACCAGCATGACTTTTCCCCCCTGGCTCCTTTGCTGTGGGAGCAGCGGCTGGACGTTTGCGTTCTTTGCTCCGGAGTGTGCCGAGAGTGAAAAATGGCGGTTTTGAGGTTCTAGTCCACAGGAAAGCAGAGAGGTCCAAAAGGTGTGGGGCATTTGAAGGGGTTCCCGGAGGCAGTGAGGACCAGCATGACTTTTCCCCCCTGGCTCCTTTGCTGTGGGAGCAGCGGCTGGACGTTTGCGTTTTTTGCTCCGGAGTGTGCCGAGAGTGAAAAATGGCGGTTTTGAGGTTCTAGTCCACAGGAAAGCAGAGAGGTCCAAAAGGTGTGGGGCATTTGAAGGGGTTCCCGGAGGCAGTGAGGACCAGCATGACTTTTCCCCCCTGGCTCCTTTGCTGTGGGAGCAGCGGCTGGACGTTTGCATTTTTTGCTCCGGAGTGTGCCGAGAGTGAAAAATGGCGGTTTTGAGGTTCTAGTCCACAGGAAAGCAGAGAGGTCCAAAAGGTGTGGGGCATTTGAAGGGGTTCCCAGAGGCAGTGAGGACCAGCATGACTTTTCCCCCCTGGCTCCTTTGCTGTGGGAGCAGCGGCTAAACGTTTGCGTTTTTTGCTCCAGAGCCTGACGAAAGTGAAAAATGGCGGTTTTGAGGTTCTAGTCCACAGGAAAGCAGAGAGGTCCAAAAGGTGTGGGGCATTTGAAGGGGTTCCCGGAGGCAGTGAGGACCAGCATGACTTTTCCCCCCTGGCTCCTTTGCTGTGGGAGCAGCGGCTGGACGTTTGCGTTTTTTGCTCCGGAGGCTGACGAGAGTGAAAAATGGCGGTTTTGAGGTTATAGTCCACAGGAAAGCAGAGAGGTCCAAAAGGTGTGGGGCATTTGAAGGGGTTCCCGGAGGCAGTGAGGACCAGCATGACTTCTCCCCCCTGGCTCCTTTGCTGTGGGAGCAGCGGCTGGACGTTTGCGTTTTTTGCTCCGGAGTGTGCCGAGAGTGAAAAATGGCGGTTTTGAGGTTCTAGTCCACAGGAAAGCAGAGAGGTCCAAAAGGTGTGGGGCATTTGAAGGGGTTCCCGGAGGCAGTGAGGACCAGCATGACTTTTCCCCCCTGGCTCCTTTGCTGTGGGAGCAGCGGCTGGACGTTTGCGTTTTTTGCTCCGGAGGCTGACGAGAGTGAAAAATGACGGTTTTGAGGTTATAGTCCACAGGAAAGCAGAGAGGTCCAAAAGGTGTGGGGCATTTGAAGGGGTTCCCGGAGGCAGTGAGGACCAGCATGACTTTTCCCCCCTGGCTCCTTTGCTGTGGGAGCAGCGGCTGGACGTTTGCGTTTTTTGCTCCGGAGTGTGCCGAGAGTGAAAAATGGCGGTTTTGAGGTTCTAGTCCACAGGAAAGCAGAGAGGTCCAAAAGGTGTGGGGCATTTGAAGGGGTTCCCGGAGGCAGTGAGGACCAGCATGACTTTTCCCCCCTGGCTCCTTTGCTGTGGGAGCAGCGGCTGGACGTTTGCGTTTTTTACTCCGGAGTGTACCGAGAGTGAAAAATAGTTCTTTTGAGGTTATAGTCCACAGGAAAGCAGAGAGGTCCAAAAGGTGTGGGGCATTTGAAGGGGTTCCCGGAGGCAGTGAGGACCAGCATGACTTTTCCCCCCTGGCTCCTTTGCTGTGGGAGCAGCGGCTGGACGTTTGCATTTTTTGCTCCGGAGTGTGCGGAGAGTGAAAAATGGCGGTTTTGAGGTTCTAGTCCACAGGAAAGCAGAGAGGTCCAAAAGGTGTGGGGCATTTGAAGGGGTTCCCAGAGGCAGTGAGGACCAGCATGACTTTTCCCCCCTGGCTCCTTTGCTGTGGGAGCAGCGGCTAAACGTTTGCGTTTTTTGCTCCAGAGCCGGACGAAAGTGAAAAATGGCGGTTTTGAGGTTCTAGTCCACAGGAAAGCAGAGAGGTCCAAAAGGTGTGGGGCATTTGAAGGGGTTCCCGGAGGCAGTGAGGACCAGCATGACTTTTCCCCCCTGGCTCCTTTGCTGTGGGAGCAGCGGCTGGACGTTTGCGTTTTTTGCTCCGGAGTGTGCCGAGAGTGAAAAACTGTGGTTTTGAGGATGGAGTCCACAGGAAAGCAGAGAGGTCCAAAAGGTGTGGGGCATTTGAAGGGGTTCCCGGAGGCAGTGAGGACCAGCATGACTTTTCCCCCCTGGCTCCTTTGCTGTGGGAGCAGCGGCTGGACGTTTGTGTTTTTTGCTCCGGAGTGTGCCGAGAGTGAAAAATGGCGGTTTTGAGGTTCTAGTCCACAGGAAAGCAGAGAGGTCCAAAAGGTGTGGGGCATTTGAAGGGGTTCCCGGAGGCAGTGAGGACCAGCATGACTTTTCCCCCCTGGCTCCTTTGCTGTGGGAGCAGCGGCTGGACGTTTGCGTTTTTTACTCCGGAGTGTACCGAGAGTGAAAAATAGTTCTTTTGAGGTTATAGTCCACAGGAAAGCAGAGAGGTCCAAAAGGTGTGGGGCATTTGAAGGGGTTCCCGGAGGCAGTGAGGACCAGCATGACTTTTCCCCCCTGGCTCCTTTGCTGTGGGAGCAGCGGCTGGACGTTTGCATTTTTTGCTCCGGAGTGTGCGGAGAGTGAAAAATGGCGGTTTTGAGGTTCTAGTCCACAGGAAAGCAGAGAGGTCCAAAAGGTGTGGGGCATTTGAAGGGGTTCCCAGAGGCAGTGAGGACCAGCATGACTTTTCCCCCCTGGCTCCTTTGCTGTGGGAGCAGCGGCTAAACGTTTGCGTTTTTTGCTCCAGAGCCGGACGAAAGTGAAAAATGGCGGTTTTGAGGTTCTAGTCCACAGGAAAGCAGAGAGGTCCAAAAGGTGTGGGGCATTTGAAGGGGTTCCCGGAGGCAGTGAGGACCAGCATGACTTTTCCCCCCTGGCTCCTTTGCTGTGGGAGCAGCGGCTGGACGTTTGCGTTTTTTGCTCCGGAGTGTGCCGAGAGTGAAAAACTGTGGTTTTGAGGATGGAGTCCACAGGAAAGCAGAGAGGTCCAAAAGGTGTGGGGCATTTGAAGGGGTTCCCGGAGGCAGTGAGGACCAGCATGACTTTTCCCCCCTGGCTCCTTTGCTGTGGGAGCAGCGGCTGGACGTTTGTGTTTTTTGCTCCGGAGTGTGCCGAGAGTGAAAAATGGCGATTTTGAGGTTCTAGTCCACAGGAAAGCAGAGAGGTCCAAAAGGTGTGGGGCATTTGAAGGGGTTCCCGGAGGCAGTGAGGACCAGCATGACTTTTCCCCCCTGGCTCCTTTGCTGTGGGAGCAGCGGCTGGACGTTTGCGTGTTTTGCTCCGGAGTGTGCCGAGAGTGAAAAATGGCGGTTTTGAGGTTCTAGTCCACAGGAAAGCAGAGAGGTCCAAAAGGTGTGGGGCATTTGAAGGGGTTCCCGGAGGCAGTGAGGACCAGCATGACTTTTCCCCCCTGGCTCCTTTGCTGTGGGAGCAGCGGCTGGACGTTTGCGTTTTTTGCTCCGGAGTGTGCAGAGAGTGAAAAATGGCTGTTTTGAGGTTCTAGTCCACAGAAAAGCAGAGAGGTCCAAAAGGTGTGGGGCATTTGAAGGGGTTCCCGGAGGCAGTGAGGACCAGCATGACTTTTCCCCCCTGGCTCCTTTGCTGTGGGAGCAGCGGCTGGACGTTTGCGTTTTTTGCTCCGGAGTGTGCCGAGAGTGAAAAATGGCGGTTTTGAGGTTCTAGTCCACAGGAAAGCAGAGAGGTCCAAAAGGTGTGGGGCATTTGAAGGGGTTCCCGGAGGCAGTGAGGACCAGCATGACTTTTCCCCCCTGGCTCCTTTGCTGTGGGAGCAGCGGCTGGACGTTTGCGTTTTTTGCTCCGGAGTGTGCCGAGAGTGAAAAATGGCGGTTTTGAGGTTCTAGTCCACAGGAAAGCAGAGAGGTCCAAAAGGTATGGGGCATTTGAAGGGGTTCCCGGAGGCAGTGAGGACCAGCATGACTTTTCCCCCCTGGCTCCTTTGCTGTGGGAGCAGCGGCTGGACGTTTGCGATTTTTGCTCCGGAGTGTGCCGAGAGTGAAAAATGGCGGTTTTGAGGTTCTAGTCCACAGGAAAGCAGAGAGGTCCAAAAGGTGTGGGGCATTTGAAGGGGTTCCCGGAGGCAGTGAGGACCAGCATGACTTTTCCCCCCTGGCTCCTTTGCTGTGGGAGCAGCGGCTGGACGTTTGCGTTTTTTACACCGGAGTGTGCCGAGAGTGAAAAATAGTTCTTTTGAGGTTATAGTCCACAGGAAAGCAGAGAGGTCCAAAAGGTGTGGGGCATTTGAAGGGGTTCCCGGAGGCAGTGAGGACCAGCATGACTTTTCCCCCCTGGCTCCTTTGCTGTGGGAGCAGCGGCTGGACGTTTGCATTTTTTGCTCCGGAGTGTGCCGAGAGTGAAAAATGGCGGTTTTGAGGTTCTAGTCCACAGGAAAGCAGAGAGGTCCAAAAGGTGTGGGGCATTTGAAGGGGTTCCCAGAGGCAGTGAGGACCAGCATGACTTTTCCCCCCTGGCTCCTTTGCTGTGGGAGCAGCGGCTGGACGTTTGCGTTTTTTGCTCCGGAGTGTGCCGAGAGTGAAAAATGGCGGTTTTGAGGTTCTAGTCCACAGGAAAGCAGAGAGGTCCAAAAGGTGTGGGGCATTTGAAGGGGTTCCCGGAGGCAGTGAGGACCAGCATGACTTTTCCCCCCTGGCTCCTTTGCTGTGGGAGCAGCGGCTGGACGTTTGCGTTTTTTGCTGCGGAGTGTGCCGAGAGTGAAAAATGGCGGTTTTGAGGTTCTAGTCCACAGGAAAGCAGAGAGGTCCAAAAGGTGTGGGGCATTTGAAGGGGTTCCCGGAGGCAGTGAGGACCAGCATGACTTTTCCCCCCTGGCTCCTTTGCTGTGGGAGCAGCGGCTGGACGTTTGTGTTTTTTGCTCCGGAGTGTGCCGAGAGTGAAAAATGGCGGTTTTGAGGTTCTAGTCCACAGGAAAGCAGAGAGGTCCAAAAGGTGTGGGGCATTTGAAGGGGTTCCCGGAGGCAGTGAGGACCAGCATGACTTTTCCCCCCTGGCTCCTTTGCTGTGGGAGCAGCGGCTGGACGTTTGCGTTTTTTGCTCCGGAGTGTGCCGAGAGTGAAAAATGGCGGTTTTGAGGTTCTAGTCCACAGGAAAGCAGAGAGGTCCAAAAGGTGTGGGGCATTTGAAGGGGTTCCCGGAGGCAGTGAGGACCAGCATGACTTTTCCCCCCTGGCTCCTTTGCTGTGGGAGCAGCGACTGGACGTTTGCGTTTTTTGCTCCGGAGTGTGCAGAGAGTGAAAAATGGCTGTTTTGAGGTTCTAGTCCACAGGAAAGCAGAGAGGTCCAAAAGGTGTGGGGCATTTGAAGGGGTTCCCGGAGGCAGTGAGGACCAGCATGACTTTTCCCCCCTGGCTCCTTTGCTGTGGGAGCAGCGGCTGGACGTTTGCGTTTTTTGCTCCGGAGTGTGCCGAGAGTGAAAAATGGCGGTTTTGAGGTTCTAGTCCACAGGAAAGCAGAGAGGTCCAAAAGGTGTGGGGCATTTGAAGGGGTTCCCGGAGGCAGTGAGGACCAGCATGACTTTTCCCCCCTGGCTCCTTTGCTGTGGGAGCAGCGGCTGGACGTTTGCGTTTTTTGCTCCGGAGTGTGCCGAGAGTGAAAAATGGCGGTTTTGAGGTTCTAGTCCACAGGAAAGCAGAGAGGTCCAAAAGGTATGGGGCATTTGAAGGGGTTCCCGGAGGCAGTGAGGACCAGCATGACTTTTCCCCCCTGGCTCCTTTGCTGTGGGAGCAGCGGCTGGACGTTTGCGATTTTTGCTCCGGAGTGTGCAGAGAGTGAAAAATGGCGGTTTTGAGGTTCTAGTCCACAGGAAAGCAGAGAGGTCCAAAAGGTGTGGGGCATTTGAAGGGGTTCCCGGAGGCAGTGAGGACCAGCATGACTTTTCCCCCCTGGCTCCTTTGCTGTGGGAGCAGCGGCTAAACGTTTGCGTTTTTTGCTCCAGAGCCTGACGAAGTGAAAAATGGTGCTTTTGAGGTTCTAGTCCACAGGAAAGCAGAGAGGTCCAAAAGGTGTGGGGCATTTGAAGGGGTTCCCGGAGGCAGTGAGGACCAGCATGAATTTTCCCCCCTGGCTCCTTTGCTGTGGGAGCAGCGGCTGGACGTTTGCGTTTTTTGTTTCGGAGTGTGCCGAGAGTGAAAAATGCTGGTTTTGAGGTTCTAGTCCACAGGAAAGCAGAGAGGTCCAAAAGGTGTGGGGCATTTGAAGGGGTTCCCGGAGGCAGTGAGGACCAGCATGACTTTTCCCCCCTGGCTCCTTTGCTGTGGGAGCAGCGGCTGGACGTTTGCGTTTTTTGCTCCGGAGTGTGCCGAGAGTGAAAAATGGCGGTTTTGAGGTTCTAGTCCACAGGAAAGCAGAGAGGTCCAAAAGGTGTGGGGCATTTGAAGGGGTTCCCGGAGGCAGTGAGGACCAGCATGACTTTTCCCCCCTGGCTCCTTTGCTGTGGGAGCAGCGGCTGGACGTTTGCGTTTTTTGCTCCGGAGTGTGCCGAGAGTGAAAAATGGCGGTTTTGAGGTTATACTCCACAGGAAAGCAGAGAGGTCCAAAAGGTGTGGGGCATTTGAAGGGGTTCCCGGAGGCAGTGAGGACCAGCATGACTTTTCCTTCCTGGCTCCTTTGCTGTGGGAGCAGCGGCTGGACGTTTGCGTTTTTGCTCCGGAGGCTGACGAGAGTGAAAAATGACGGTTTTGAGGTTATAGTCCACAGGAAAGCAGAGAGGTCCAAAAGGTGTGGGGCATTTGAAGGGATTCCCGGAGGCAGTGAGGACCAGCATGACTTTTCCCCCCTGGCTCCTTTGCTGTGGGAGCAGCGGCTGGACGTTTGCGTTTTTTGCTCCGGAGTGTGCCGAGAGTGAAAAATGGCGGTTTTGAGGTTCTAGTCCACAGGAAAGCAGAGAGGTCCAAAAGGTGTGGGGCATTTGAAGGGGTTCCCGGAGGCAGTGAGGACCAGCATGACTTTTCCCCCCTGGCTCCTTTGCTGTGGGAGCAGCGGCTGGACGTTTGCGATTTTTGCTCCGGAGTGTGCAGAGAGTGAAAAATGGTGCTTTTGAGGTTCTAGTCCACAGGAAAGCAGAGAGGTCCAAAAGGTGTGGGGCATTTGAAGGGGTTCCCGGAGGCAGTGAGGACCAGCATGACTTTTCCCCCCTGCCTCCTTTGCTGTGGGAGCAGCGGCTGGACGTTTGCATTTTTTGCTCCGGAGTGTGCCGAGAGTGAGAAATGGCGGTTTTGAGGTTATAGTCCACAGGAAAGCAGAGAGGTCCAAAAGGTGTGGGGCATTTGAAGGGGTTCCCGGAGGCAGTGAGGACCAGCATGACTTTTCCCCCCTGGCTCCTTTGCTGTGGGAGCAGCGGCTAAACGTTTGCGTTTTTTGCTCCAGAGCCTGACGAAAGTGAAAAATGGTGCTTTTGAGGTTCTAGTCCACAGGAAAGCAGAGAGGTCCAAAAGGTGTGGGGCATTTGAAGGGGTTCCCGGAGGCAGTGAGGACCAGCATGACTTTTCCCCCCTGGCTCCTTTGCTGTGGGAGCAGCGGCTGGACGTTTGCGTTTTTTGCTGCGGAGTGTGCCGAGAGTGAAAAATGGCGGTTTTGAGGTTCTAGTCCACAGGAAAGCAGAGAGGTCCAAAAGGTGTGGGGCATTTGAAGGGGTTCCCGGAGGCAGTGAGGACCAGCATGACTTTTCCCCCCTGGCTCCTTTGCTGTGGGAGCAGCGGCTGGACGTTTGTGTTTTTTGCTCCGGAGTGTGCCGAGACTGAAAAATGGCGGTTTTGAGGTTCTAGTCCACAGGAAAGCAGAGAGGTCCAAAAGGTGTGGGGCATTTGAAGGGGTTCCCGGAGGCAGTGAGGACCAGCATGACTTTTCCCCCCTGGCTCCTTTGCTGTGGGAGCAGCGGCTGGACGTTTGCGTTTTTTGCTCCGGAGTGTGCCGAGAGTGAAAAATGGCGGTTTTGAGGTTATAGTCCACAGGAAAGCAGAGATGTCCAAAAGGTGTGGGGCATTTGAAGGGGTTCCCGGAGGCAGTGAGGACCAGCATGACTTTTCCCCCCTGGCTCCTTTGCTGTGGGAGCAGCGGCTGGACGTTTGCATTTTTTGCTCCGGAGTGTGCCGAGAGTGAAAAATGGCGGTTTTGAGGTTCTAGTCCACAGGAAAGCAGAGAGGTCCAAAAGGTGTGGGGCATTTGAAGGGGTTCCCGGAGGCAGTGAGGACCAGCATGACTTTTCCCCCCTGGCTCCTTTGCTGTGGGAGCAGCGGCTGGACGTTTGCGTTTTTTGCTCCGGAGTGTGCCGAGAGTGAAAAATGGCGGTTTTGAGGTTATAGTCCACAGGAAAGCAGAGAGGTCCAAAAGGTGTGGGGCATTTGAAGGGGTTCCCGGAGGCAGTGAGGACCAGCATGACTTTTCCCCCCTGGCTCCTTTGCTGTGGGAGCAGCGGCTGGACGTTTGCGTTTTTTGCTCCGGAGTGTGCCGAGAGTGAAAAATGGTGCTTTTGAGGTTCTAGTCCACAGGAAAGCAGAGAGGTCCAAAAGGTGTGGGGCATTTGAAGGGGTTCCCGGAGGCAGTGAGGACCAGCATGAATTTTCCCCCCTGGCTCCTTTGCTGTGGGAGCAGCGGCTGGACGTTTGCATTTTTTGCTCCGGAGTGTGCAGAGAGTGAAAAATGGTGCTTTTGAGGTTCTAGTCCACAGGAAAGCAGAGAGGTCCAAAAGGTGTGGGGCATTTGAAGGGGTTCCCGGAGGCAGTGAGGACCAGCATGACTTTTCCCCCCTGGCTCCTTTGCTGTGGGAGCAGCGGCTGGACGTTTGCGTTTTTTGCTCCGGAGTGTGCCGAGAGTGAAAAATGGCGGTTTTGAGGTTCTAGTCCACAGGAAAGCAGAGAGGTCCAAAAGGTGTGGGGCATTTGAAGGGGTTCCCGGAGGCAGTGAGGACCAGCATGACTTTTCCCCCCTGGCTCCTTTGCTGTGGGAGCAGCGGCTGGACGTTTGCGTTTTTGCTCCGGAGGCTGACGAGAGTGAAAAATGACGGTTTTGAGGTTATAGTCCACAGGAAAGCAGAGAGGTCCAAAAGGTGTGGGGCATTTGAAGGGGTTCCCGGAGGCAGTGAGGACCAGCATGACTTTTCCCCCCTGGCTCCTTTGCTGTGGGAGCAGCGGCTAAACATTTGCGTTTTTTACTCCAGAGCCTGACGAAAGTGAAAAATGGCGGTTTTGAGGTTCTAGTCCACAGGAAAGCAGAGAGGTCCAAAAGGTGTGGGGCATTTGAAGGGGTTCCCGGAGGCAGTGAGGACCAGCATGACTTTTCCCCCCTGGCTCCTTTGCTGTGGGAGCAGCGGCTGGACGTTTGCGTTTTTTGCTGCGGAGTGTGCGGAGAGTGAAAAATGGCGGTTTTGAGGTTCTAGTCCACAGGAAAGCAGAGAGGTCCAAAAGGTGTGGGGCATTTGAAGGGGTTCCCGGAGGCAGTGAGGACCAGCATGACTTTTCCCCCCTGGCTCCTTTGCTGTGGGAGCAGCGGCTGTACGTTTGTGTTTTATGCTCCGGAGTGTGCAGAGAGTGAAAAATGGCGGTTTTGAGGTTCTAGTCCACAGGAAAGCAGAGAGGTCCAAAAGGTGTGGGGCATTTGAAGGGGTTCCCGGAGGCAGTGAGGACCAGCATGACTTTTCCCCCCTGGCTCCTTTGCTGTGGGAGCAGCGGCTGGACATTTGCGTTTTTTGCTCCGGAGTGTGCCGAGAGTGAAAAATAGTGCTTTTGAGGTTCTAGTCCACAGGAAAGCAGAGAGGTCCAAAAGGTGTGGGGCATTTGAAGGGGTTCCCGGAGGCAGTGAGGACCAGCATGACTTTTCCCCCCTGGCTCCTTTGCTGTGGGAGCAGCGGCTGGACGTTTGCGTTTTTTGCTCCGGAGTGTGCCGAGAGTGAAAAATGGCGGTTTTGAGGTTATAGTCCACAGGAAAGCAGAGAGGTCCAAAAGGTGTGGGGCATTTGAAGGGGTTCCCGGAGGCAGTGAGGACCAGCATGACTTTTCCCCCCTGGCTCCTTTGCTGTGGGAGCAGCGGCTGGATGTTTGCGTTTTTTGCTCCGGAGTGTGCAGAGAGTGAAAAATGGCGGTTTTGAGGTTCTAGTCCACAGGAAAGCAGAGAGGTCCAAAAGGTGTGGGGCATTTGAAGGGGTTCCCGGAGGCAGTGAGGACCAGCATGACTTTTCCCCCCTGGCTCCTTTGCTGTGGGAGCAGCGGCTGGACGTTTGCGTTTTTTGCTCCGGAGTGTGCCGAGAGTGAAAAATGGCGGTTTTGAGGTTATAGTCCACAGGAAAGCAGAGAGGTCCAAAAGGTGTGGGGCATTTGAAGGGGTTCCCGGAGGCAGTGAGGACCAGCATGACTTTTCCCCCCTGGCTCCTTTGCTGTGGGAGCAGCGGCTGGACGTTTGCGTTTTTTGCTCCGGAGTGTGCCGAGAGTGAAAAATGGTGCTTTTGAGGTTCTAGTCCACAGGAAAGCAGAGAGGTCCAAAAGGTGTGGAGCATTTGAAGGGGTTCCCGGAGGCAGTGAGGACCAGCATGACTTTTCCCCCCTGGCTCCTTTGCTGTGGGAGCAGCGGCTGGACGTTTGCGTTTTTTGCTCCGGAGTGCGCCGAGAGTGAAAAATAGTTCTTTTGATGTTATCGTCCACAGGAAAGCAGAGAGGTCCAAAAGGTGTGGGGCATTTGAAGGGGTTCCCGGAGGCAGTGAGGACCAGCATGACTTTTCCCCCCTGGCTCCTTTGCTGTGGGAGCAGCGGCTGGACGTTTGCATTTTTTGCTCCGGAGTGTGCCGAGAGTGAAAAATGGCGGTTTTGAGGTTCTAGTCCACAGGAAAGCAGAGAGGTCCAAAAGGTGTGGGGCATTTGAAGGGGTTCCCGGAGGCAGTGAGGACCAGCATGACTTTTCCCCCCTGGCTCCTTTGCTGTGAGAGCAGCGGCTAAACATTTGCGTTTTTGCTCCGGAGGCTGACGAGAGTGAAAAATGACGGTTTTGAGGTTCTAGTCCACAGGAAAGCAGAGAGGTCCAAAAGGTGTGGGGCATTTGAAGGGGTTCCCGGAGGCAGTGAGGACCAGCATGACTTTTCCCCCCTGGCTCCTTTGCTGTGGGAGCAGCGGCTGGACGTTTGCGTTTTTTGCTCCGGAGTGTGCCGAGAGTGAAAAATGGCGGTTTTGAGGTTCTAGTCCACAGGAAAGCAGAGAGGTCCAAAAGGTGTGGGGCATTTGAAGGGGTTCCCGGAGGCAGTGAGGACCAGCATGACTTTTCCCCCCTGGCTCCTTTGCTGTGGGAGCAGCGGCTGGACGTTTTTGATTTTTGCTCCGGAGTGTGCCGAGAGTGAAAAATGGCGGTTTTGAGGTTCTAGTCCACAGGAAAGCAGAGAGGTCCAAAAGGTGTGGGGCATTTGAAGGGGTTCCCGGAGGCAGTGAGGACCAGCATGACTTTTCCCCCCTGGCTCCTTTGCTGTGGGAGCAGCGGCTGGACGTTTGCGTTTTTTGCTCCGGAGTGTGCCGAGAGTGAAAAATAGTGCTTTTGAGGTTCTAGTCCACAGGAAAGCAGAGAGGTCCAAAAGGTGTGGGGCATTTGAAGGGGTTCCCGGAGGCAGTGAGGACCAGCATGACTTTTCCCCCCTGGCTCCTTTGCTGTGGGAGCAGCGGCTGGATGTTTGCGTTTTTTGCTCCGGAGTGTGCCGAGAGTGAGAAATGGCGGTTTTGAGGTTCTAGTCCACAGGAAAGCAGAGAGGTCCAAAAGGTGTGGGGCATTTGAAGGGGTTCCCGGAGGCAGTGAGGACCAGCATGACTTTTCCCCCCTGGCTCCTTTGCTGTGGGAGCAGCGGCTGGACGTTTGCGTTTTTTGCTCCGGAGTGTGCCGAGAGTGAAAAATAGTTCTTTTGAGGTTCTAGTCCACAGGAAAGCAGAGAGGTCCAAAAGGTGTGGGGCATTTGAAGGGGTTCCCGGAGGCAGTGAGGACCAGCATGACTTTTCCCCCCTGGCTCCTTTGCTGTGGGAGCAGCGGCTGGACGTTTGCGATTTTTGCTTTGGAGTGTGCAGAGAGTGAAAAATGGCTGTTTTGAGGTTCTAGTCCACAGGAAAGCAGAGAGGTCCAAAAGGTGTGGGGCATTTGAAGGGGTTCCCGGAGGCAGTGAGGACCAGCATGACTTTTCCCCCCTGGCTCCTTTGCTGTGGGAGCAGCGGCTGGACGTTTGCGTTTTTTGCTCCGGAGTGCGCCGAGAGTGAAAAATAGTTCTTTTGATGTTATAGTCCACAGGAAAGCAGAGAGGTCCAAAAGGTGTGGGGCATTTGAAGGGGTTCCCGGAGGCAGTGAGGACCAGCATGACTTTTCCCCCCTGGCTCCTTTGCTGTGGGAGCAGCGGCTGGACGTTTGCATTTTTTGCTCCAGAGTGTGCCGAGACTGAAAAATGGCGGTTTTGAGGTTATAGTCCACAGGAAAGCAGAGAGGTCCAAAAGGTGTGGGGCATTTGAAGGGGTTCCCAGAGGCAGTGAGGACCAGCATGACTTTTCCTCCCTGGCTCCTTTGCTGTGGGAGCAGCGGCTAAACGTTTGCGTTTTTTGCTCCAGAGCCTGACGAAAGTGAAAAATGGCGGTTTTGAGGTTCTAGTCCACAGGAAAGCAGAGAGGTCCAAAAGGTGTGGGGCATTTGAAGGGGTTCCCGGAGGCAGTGAGGACCAGCATGACTTTTCCCCCCTGGCTCCTTTGCTGTGGGAGCAGCGGCTGGACGTTTGCATTTTTTGCTCCGGAGTGTGCCGAGAGTGAAAAATGGCGGTTTTGAGGTTCTAGTCCACAGGAAAGCAGAGAGGTCCAAAAGGTGTGGGGCATTTGAAGGGGTTCCCAGAGGCAGTGAGGACCAGCATGAATTTTCCCCCCTGGCTCCTTTGCTGTGGGAGCAGCGGCTGGACGTTTGCATTTTTTGCTCCGGAGTGTGCAGAGAGTGAAAAATGGTGCTTTTGAGGTTCTAGTCCACAGGAAAGCAGAGAGGTCCAAAAGGTGTGGGGCATTTGAAGGGGTTCCCGGAGGCAGTGAGGACCAGCATGACTTTTCCCCCCTGGCTCCTTTGCTGTGGGAGCAGCGGCTGGACGTTTGCGTTTTTTGCTCCGGAGTGTGCCGAGAGTGAAAAATGGCGGTTTTGAGGTTCTAGTCCACAGGAAAGCAGAGAGGTCCAAAAGGTGTGGGGCATTTGAAGGGGTTCCCGGAGGCAGTGAGGACCAGCATGACTTTTCCCCCCTGGCTCCTTTGCTGTGGGAGCAGCGGCTGGACGTTTGCGTTTTTGCTCCGGAGGCTGACGAGAGTGAAAAATGACGGTTTTGAGGTTATAGTCCACAGGAAAGCAGAGAGGTCCAAAAGGTGTGGGGCATTTGAAGGGGTTCCCGGAGGCAGTGAGGACCAGCATGACTTTTCCCCCCTGGCTCCTTTGCTGTGGGAGCAGCGGCTAAACATTTGCGTTTTTTACTCCAGAGCCTGACGAAAGTGAAAAATGGCGGTTTTGAGGTTCTAGTCCACAGGAAAGCAGAGAGGTCCAAAAGGTGTGGGGCATTTGAAGGGGTTCCCGGAGGCAGTGAGGACCAGCATGACTTTTCCCCCCTGGCTCCTTTGCTGTGGGAGCAGCGGCTGGACGTTTGCGTTTTTTGCTGCGGAGTGTGCCGAGAGTGAAAAATGGCGGTTTTGAGGTTCTAGTCCACAGGAAAGCAGAGAGGTCCAAAAGGTGTGGGGCATTTGAAGGGGTTCCCGGAGGCAGTGAGGACCAGCATGACTTTTCCCCCCTGGCTCCTTTGCTGTGGGAGCAGCGGCTGGACGTTTGTGTTTTATGCTCCGGAGTGTGCCGAGAGTGAAAAATGGCGGTTTTGAGGTTCTAGTCCACAGGAAAGCAGAGAGGTCCAAAAGGTGTGGGGCATTTGAAGGGGTTCCCGGAGGCAGTGAGGACCAGCATGACTTTTCCCCCCTGGCTCCTTTGCTGTGGGAGCAGCGGCTGGACATTTGCGTTTTTTGCTCCGGAGTGTGCCGAGAGTGAAAAATAGTGCTTTTGAGGTTCTAGTCCACAGGAAAGCAGAGAGGTCCAAAAGGTGTGGGGCATTTGAAGGGGTTCCCGGAGGCAGTGAGGACCAGCATGACTTTTCCCCCCTGGCTCCTTTGCTGTGGGAGCAGCGGCTGGACGTTTGCGTTTTTTGCTCCGGAGTGTGCCGAGAGTGAAAAATGGCGGTTTTGAGGTTCTAGTCCACAGGAAAGCAGAGAGGTCCAAAAGGTGTGGGGCATTTGAAGGGGTTCCCGGAGGCAGTGAGGACCAGCATGACTTTTCCCCCCTGGCTCCTTTGCTGTGGGAGCAGCGGCTGGATGTTTGCGTTTTTTGCTCCGGAGTGTGCCGAGAGTGAAAAATGGCGGTTTTGAGGTTCTAGTCCACAGGAAAGCAGAGAGGTCCAAAAGGTGTGGGGCATTTGAAGGGGTTCCCGGAGGCAGTGAGGACCAGCATGACTTTTCCCCCCTGGCTCCTTTGCTGTGGGAGCAGCGGCTGGACGTTTGCGTTTTTTGCTCCGGAGTGTGCCGAGAGTGAAAAATAGTTCTTTTGAGGTTATAGTCCACAGGAAAGCAGAGAGGTCCAAAAGGTGTGGGGCATTTGAAGGGGTTCCCGGAGGCAGTGAGGACCAGCATGACTTTTCCCCCCTGGCTCCTTTGCTGTGGGAGCAGCGGCTGGACGTTTGCGATTTTTGCTTTGGAGTGTGCAGAGAGTGAAAAATGGTGCTTTTGAGGTTCTAGTCCACAGGAAAGCAGAGAGGTCCAAAAGGTGTGGGGCATTTGAAGGGGTTCCCGGAGGCAGTGAGGACCAGCATGACTTTTCCCCCCTGGCTCCTTTGCTGTGGGAGCAGCGGCTGGACGTTTGCGTTTTTTGCTCCGGAGTGCGCCGAGAGTGAAAAATAGTTCTTTTGATGTTATCGTCCACAGGAAAGCAGAGAGGTCCAAAAGGTGTGGGGCATTTGAAGGGGTTCCCGGAGGCAGTGAGGACCAGCATGACTTTTCCCCCCTGGCTCCTTTGCTGTGGGAGCAGCGGCTGGACGTTTGCATTTTTTGCTCCGGAGTGTGCCGAGAGTGAAAAATGGCGGTTTTGAGGTTCTAGTCCACAGGAAAGCAGAGAGGTCCAAAAGGTGTGGGGCATTTGAAGGGGTTCCCGGAGGCAGTGAGGACCAGCATGACTTTTCCCCCCTGGCTCCTTTGCTGTGAGAGCAGCGGCTAAACATTTGCGTTTTTTGCTCCAGAGCCAGACGAAAGTGAAAAATGGCTGTTTTGAGGTTCTAGTCCACAGGAAAGCAGAGAGGTCCAAAAGGTGTGGGGCATTTGAAGGGGTTCCCGGAGGCAGTGAGGACCAGCATGACTTTTCCCCCCTGGCTCCTTTGCTGTGGGAGCAGCGGCTGGACGTTTGCGTTTTTTGCTCCGGAGTGTGCCGAGAGTGAAAAATGGCGGTTTTGAGGTTATAGTCCACAGGAAAGCAGAGAGGTCCAAAAGGTGTGGGGCATTTGAAGGGGTTCCCGGAGGCAGTGAGGACCAGCATGACTTTTCCCCCCTGGCTCCTTTGCTGTGGGAGCAGCGGCTGGACGTTTGCATTTTTTGCTCCGGAGTGTGCCGAGAGTGAAAAATGGCGGTTTTGAGGTTCTAGTCCACAGGAAAGCAGAGAGGTCCAAAAGGTATGGGGCATTTGAAGGGGTTCCCGGAGGCAGTGAGGACCAGCATGACTTTTCCCCCCTGGCTCCTTTGCTGTGGGAGCAGCGGCTGGACGTTTTTGATTTTTGCTCCGGAGTGTGCCGAGAGTGAAAAATGGCGGTTTTGAGGTTCTAGTCCACAGGAAAGCAGAGAGGTCCAAAAGGTGTGGGGCATTTGAAGGGGTTCCCGGAGGCAGTGAGGACCAGCATGACTTTTCCCCCCTGGCTCCTTTGCTGTGGGAGCAGCGGCTGGACGTTTGCGTTTTTTGCTCCGGAGTGTGCCGAGAGTGAAAAATAGTGCTTTTGAGGTTCTAGTCCACAGGAAAGCAGAGAGGTCCAAAAGGTGTGGGGCATTTGAAGGGGTTCCCGGAGGCAGTGAGGACCAGCATGACTTTTCCCCCCTGGCTCCTTTGCTGTGGGAGCAGCGGCTGGATGTTTGCGTTTTTTGCTCCGGAGTGTGCCGAGAGTGAAAAATGGCGGTTTTGAGGTTCTAGTCCACAGGAAAGCAGAGAGGTCCAAAAGGTGTGGGGCATTTGAAGGGGTTCCCGGAGGCAGTGAGGACCAGCATGACTTTTCCCCCCTGGCTCCTTTGCTGTGGGAGCAGCGGCTGGACGTTTGCGATTTTTGCTTTGGAGTGTGCAGAGAGTGAAAAATGGTGCTTTTGAGGTTCTAGTCCACAGGAAAGCAGAGAGGTCCAAAAGGTGTGGGGCATTTGAAGGGGTTCCCAGAGGCAGTGAGGACCAGCATGACTTTTCCTCCCTGGCTCCTTTGCTGTGGGAGCAGCGGCTAAACGTTTGCGTTTTTTGCTCCAGAGCCTGACGAAAGTGAAAAATGGCGGTTTTGAGGTTCTAGTCCACAGGAAAGCAGAGAGGTCCAAAAGGTGTGGGGCATTTGAAGGGGTTCCCGGAGGCAGTGAGGACCAGCATGACTTTTCCCCCCTGGCTCCTTTGCTGTGGGAGCAGCGGCTGGACGTTTGCATTTTTTGCTCCGGAGTGTGCCGAGAGTGAAAAATGGCGGTTTTGAGGTTCTAGTCCACAGGAAAGCAGAGAGGTCCAAAAGGTGTGGGGCATTTGAAGGGGTTCCCAGAGGCAGTGAGGACCAGCATGAATTTTCCCCCCTGGCTCCTTTGCTGTGGGAGCAGCGGCTGGACGTTTGCATTTTTTGCTCCGGAGTGTGCAGAGAGTGAAAAATGGTGCTTTTGAGGTTCTAGTCCACAGGAAAGCAGAGAGGTCCAAAAGGTGTGGGGCATTTGAAGGGGTTCCCGGAGGCAGTGAGGACCAGCATGACTTTTCCCCCCTGGCTCCTTTGCTGTGGGAGCAGCGGCTGGACGTTTGCGTTTTTTGCTCCGGAGTGTGCCGAGAGTGAAAAATGGTGCTTTTGAGGTTCTAGTCCACAGGAAAGCAGAGAGGTCCAAAAGGTGTGGGGCATTTGAAGGGGTTCCCGGAGGCAGTGAGGACCAGCATGACTTTTCCCCCCTGGCTCCTTTGCTGTGGGAGCAGCGGCTGGACGTTTGCGTTTTTTGCTCCGGAGTGTGCCGAGAGTGAAAAATGGCGGTTTTGAGGTTCTAGTCCACAGGAAAGCAGAGAGGTCCAAAAGGTGTGGGGCATTTGAAGGGGTTCCCGGAGGCAGTGAGGACCAGCATGACTTTTCCCCCCTGGCTCCTTTGCTGTGGGAGCAGCGGCTGGACGTTTGCGTTTTTTGCTCCGGAGTGTGCCGAGAGTGAAAAATAGTTCTTTTGAGGTTCTAGTCCACAGGAAAGCAGAGAGGTCCAAAAGGTGTGGGGCATTTGAAGGGGTTCCCGGAGGCAGTGAGGACCAGCATGACTTTTCCCCCCTGGCTCCTTTGCTGTGGGAGCAGCGGCTGGACGTTTTTGATTTTTGCTCCGGAGTGTGCCGAGAGTGAAAAATGGCGGTTTTGAGGTTCTAGTCCACAGGAAAGCAGAGAGGTCCAAAAGGTGTGGGGCATTTGAAGGGGTTCCCGGAGGCAGTGAGGACCAGCATGACTTTTCCCCCCTGGCTCCTTTGCTGTGGGAGCAGCGGCTGGACGTTTGCGTTTTTTGCTCCGGAGTGTGCCGAGAGTGAAAAATAGTGCTTTTGAGGTTCTAGTCCACAGGAAAGCAGAGAGGTCCAAAAGGTGTGGGGCATTTGAAGGGGTTCCCGGAGGCAGTGAGGACCAGCATGACTTTTCCCCCCTGGCTCCTTTGCTGTGGGAGCAGCGGCTGGATGTTTGCGTTTTTTGCTCCGGAGTGTGCCGAGAGTGAAAAATGGCGGTTTTGAGGTTCTAGTCCACAGGAAAGCAGAGAGGTCCAAAAGGTGTGGGGCATTTGAAGGGGTTCCCGGAGGCAGTGAGGACCAGCATGACTTTTCCCCCCTGGCTCCTTTGCTGTGGGAGCAGCGGCTGGACGTTTGCGATTTTTGCTTTGGAGTGTGCAGAGAGTGAAAAATGGTGCTTTTGAGGTTCTAGTCCACAGGAAAGCAGAGAGGTCCAAAAGGTGTGGGGCATTTGAAGGGGTTCCCAGAGGCAGTGAGGACCAGCATGACTTTTCCTCCCTGGCTCCTTTGCTGTGGGAGCAGCGGCTAAACGTTTGCGTTTTTTGCTCCAGAGCCTGACGAAAGTGAAAAATGGCGGTTTTGAGGTTCTAGTCCACAGGAAAGCAGAGAGGTCCAAAAGGTGTGGGGCATTTGAAGGGGTTCCCGGAGGCAGTGAGGACCAGCATGACTTTTCCCCCCTGGCTCCTTTGCTGTGGGAGCAGCGGCTGGACGTTTGCATTTTTTGCTCCGGAGTGTGCCGAGAGTGAAAAATGGCGGTTTTGAGGTTCTAGTCCACAGGAAAGCAGAGAGGTCCAAAAGGTGTGGGGCATTTGAAGGGGTTCCCAGAGGCAGTGAGGACCAGCATGAATTTTCCCCCCTGGCTCCTTTGCTGTGGGAGCAGCGGCTGGACGTTTGCATTTTTTGCTCCGGAGTGTGCAGAGAGTGAAAAATGGTGCTTTTGAGGTTCTAGTCCACAGGAAAGCAGAGAGGTCCAAAAGGTGTGGGGCATTTGAAGGGGTTCCCGGAGGCAGTGAGGACCAGCATGACTTTTCCCCCCTGGCTCCTTTGCTGTGGGAGCAGCGGCTGGACGTTTGCGTTTTTTGCTCCGGAGTGTGCCGAGAGTGAAAAATGGTGCTTTTGAGGTTCTAGTCCACAGGAAAGCAGAGAGGTCCAAAAGGTGTGGGGCATTTGAAGGGGTTCCCGGAGGCAGTGAGGACCAGCATGACTTTTCCCCCCTGGCTCCTTTGCTGTGGGAGCAGCGGCTGGACGTTTGCGTTTTTTGCTCCGGAGTGTGCCGAGAGTGAAAAATGGCGGTTTTGAGGTTCTAGTCCACAGGAAAGCAGAGAGGTCCAAAAGGTGTGGGGCATTTGAAGGGGTTCCCGGAGGCAGTGAGGACCAGCATGACTTTTCCCCCCTGGCTCCTTTGCTGTGGGAGCAGCGGCTGGACGTTTGCGTTTTTTGCTCCGGAGTGTGCCGAGAGTGAAAAATAGTTCTTTTGAGGTTCTAGTCCACAGGAAAGCAGAGAGGTCCAAAAGGTGTGGGGCATTTGAAGGGGTTCCCGGAGGCAGTGAGGACCAGCATGACTTTTCCCCCCTGGCTCCTTTGCTGTGGGAGCAGCGGCTAAACGTTTGCGTTTTTTGCTCCAGAGCCTGACGAAAGTGAAAAATGGCGGTTTTGAGGTTCTAGTCCACAGGAAAGCAGAGAGGTCCAAAAGGTGTGGGGCATTTGAAGGGGTTCCCGGAGGCAGTGAGGACCAGCATGACTTTTCCCCCCTGGCTCCTTTGCTGTGGGAGCAGCGGCTAAACGTTTGCGTTTTTTGTACCAGAGCCTGACGAAAGTGAAAAATGGCGGTTTTGAGGTTCTAGTCCACAGGAAAGCAGAGAGGTCCAAAAGGTGTGGGGCATTTGAAGGTGTTCCCGGAGGCAGTGAGGACCAGCATGACTTTTCCCCCCTGGCTCCTTTGCTGTGGGAGCAGCGGCTGGACGTTTGTGTTTTTTGCTCCGGAGTGTGCAGAGAGTGAAAAATGGTGCTTTTGAGGTTCTAGTCCACAGGAAAGCAGAGAGGTCCAAAAGGTGTGGGGCATTTGAAGGGGTTCCCGGAGGCAGTGAGGACCAGCATGACTTTTCCCCCCTGGCTCCTTTGCTGTGGGAGCAGCGGCTGGACGTTTGCGTTTTTTGCTCCGGAGTGTGCAGAGAGTGAAAAATGGCGGTTTTGAGGTTCTAGTCCACAGGAAAGCAGAGAGGTCCAAAAGGTGTGGGGCATTTGAAGGGGTTCCCGGAGGCAGTGAGGACCAGCATGACTTTTCCCCCCTGGCTCCTTTGCTGTGGGAGCAGCGGCTGGACGTTTGCGTTTTTTGCTCCGGAGTGTGCCGAGAGTGAAAAATGGCGGTTTTGAGGTTATAGTCCACAGGAAAGCAGAGAGGTCCAAAAGGTGTGGGGCATTTGAAGGGGTTCCCGGAGGCAGTGAGGACCAGCATGACTTTTCCCCCCTGGCTCCTTTGCTGTGGGAGCAGCGGCTGGACGTTTGCGTTTTTTGCTGCGGAGTGTGCCGAGAGTGAAAAATAGTTCTTTTGAGGTTCTAGTCCACAGGAAAGCAGAGAGGTCCAAAAGGTGTGGGGCATTTGAAGGGGTTCCCGGAGGCAGTGAGGACCAGCATGACTTTTCCCCCCTGGCTCCTTTGCTGTGGGAGCAGCGGCTGGACGTTTGCATTTTTTGCTCCGGAGTGTGCCGAGAGTGAAAAATGGCGGTTTTGAGGTTATACTCCACAGGAAAGCAGAGAGGTCCAAAAGGTGTGGGGCATTTGAAGGGGTTCCTGGAGGCAGTGAGGACCAGCATGACTTTTCCCCCCTGGCTCCTTTGCTGTGGGAGCAGCGGCTAAACGTTTGCGTTTTTTGCTCCAGAGCCTGACGAAAGTGAAAAATGGCGGTTTTGAGGTTCTAGTCCACAGGAAAGCAGAGAGGTCCAAAAGGTGTGGGGCATTTGAAGGGGTTCCCGGAGGCAGTGAGGACCAGCATGACTTTTCCCCCCTGGCTCCTTTGCTGTGGGAGCAGCGGCTGGACGTTTGCGTTTTTTGCTCCGGAGTGTGCCGAGAGTGAAAAATGGTGCTTTTGAGGTTCTAGTCCACAGGAAAGCAGAGAGGTCCAAAAGGTGTGGGGCATTTGAAGGGGTTCCCGGAGGCAGTGAGGACCAGCATGACTTTTCCCCCCTGGCTCCTTTGCTGTGGGAGCAGCGGCTGGACGTTTGCGTTTTTTGCTCCGGAGGCTGCCGAGAGTGAAAAATGGTGCTTTTGAGGTTCTAGTCCACAGGAAAGCAGAGAGGTCCAAAAGGTGTGGGGCATTTGAAGGGGTTCCCGGAGGCAGTGAGGACCAGCATGACTTTTCCCCCCTGGCTCCTTTGCTGTGGGAGCAGCGGCTGGACGTTTGCGTTTTTTGCTCCGGAGTGTGCCGAGAGGGAAATTGGCGGTTTTGAAGTTCTAGTCCACAGGAAAGCAGAGAGGTCCAAAAGGTGTGGGGCATTTGAAGGGGTTCCCGGAGGCAGTGAGGACCAGCATGACTTTTCCCCCCTGGCTCCTTTGCTGTGGGAGCAGCGGCTGGACGTTTGCGTTTTTTGCTCCGGAGGCTGCCGAGAGTGAAAAATGGTGCTTTTGAGGTTCTAGTCCACAGGAAAGCAGAGAGGTCCAAAAGGTGTGGGGCATTTGAAGGGGTTCCCGGAGGCAGTGAGGACCAGCATGACTTTTCCCCCCTGGCTCCTTTGCTGTGGGAGCAGCGGCTGGACGTTTGCGTTTTTTGCTCCGGAGTGTGCCGAGAGGGAAATTGGCGTTTTTGAAGTTCTAGTCCACAGGAAAGCAGAGAGGTCCAAAAGGTGTGGGGCATTTGAAGGGGTTCCCGGAGGCAGTGAGGACCAGCATGACTTTTCCCCCCTGGCTCCTTTGCTGTGGGAGCAGCGGCTGGACGTTTGCGTTTTTTGCTCCGGAGGCTGACGAAAGTGAAAAATGGCGGTTTTGAGGTTCTAGTCCACAGGAAAGCAGAGAGGTCCAAAAGGTGTGGGGCATTTGAAGGGGTTCCCGGAGGCAGTGAGGACCAGCATGACTTTTCCCCCCTGGCTCCTTTGCTGTGGGAGCAGCGGCTGGACGTTTGCGTTTTTTGCTCCGGAGTGTGCCGAGAGTGAAAAATGGTGCTTTTGAGGTTCTAGTCCACAGGAAAGCAGAGAGGTCCAAAAGGTGTGGGGCATTTGAAGGGGTTCCCGGAGGCAGTGAGGACCAGCATGACTTTTCCCCCCTGGCTCCTTTGCTGTGGGAGCAGCGGCTGGACGTTTGCGTTTTTTGCTCCGGAGTGTGCCGAGAGTGAAAAATGGTGCTTTTGAGGTTCTAGTCCACAGGAAAGCAGAGAGGTCCAAAAGGTGTGGGGCATTTGAAGGGGTTCCCGGAGGCAGTGAGGACCAGCATGACTTTTCCCCCCTGGCTCCTTTGCTGTGGGAGCAGCGGCTGGACGTTTGCGTTTTTTGCTCCGGAGTGTGCCGAGAGGGAAATTGGCGGTTTTGAAGTTCTAGTCCACAGGAAAGCAGAGAGGTCCAAAAGGTGTGGGGCATTTGAAGGGGTTCCCGGAGGCAGTGAGGACCAGCATGACTTTTCCCCCCTGGCTCCTTTGCTGTGGGAGCAGCGGCTGGACGTTTGCGTTTTTTGCTCCGGAGGCTGCCGAGAGTGAAAAATGGTGCTTTTGAGGTTCTAGTCCACAGGAAAGCAGAGAGGTCCAAAAGGTGTGGGGCATTTGAAGGGGTTCCCGGAGGCAGTGAGGACCAGCATGACTTTTCCCCCCTGGCTCCTTTGCTGTGGGAGCAGCGGCTGGACGTTTGCGTTTTTTGCTCCGGAGTGTGCCGAGAGGGAAATTGGCGGTTTTGAAGTTCTAGTCCACAGGAAAGCAGAGAGGTCCAAAAGGTGTGGGGCATTTGAAGGGGTTCCCGGAGGCAGTGAGGACCAGCATGACTTTTCCCCCCTGGCTCCTTTGCTGTGGGAGCAGCGGCTGGACGTTTGCGTTTTTTGCTCCGGAGGCTGACGAAAGTGAAAAATGGCGGTTTTGAGGTTCTAGTCCACAGGAAAGCAGAGAGGTCCAAAAGGTGTGGGGCATTTGAAGGGGTTCCCGGAGGCAGTGAGGACCAGCATGACTTTTCCCCCCTGGCTCCTTTGCTGTGGGAGCAGCGGCTGGACGTTTGCATTTTTTGCTCCGGAGTGTGCAGAGAGTGAAAAATGGCGGTTTTGAGGTTCTAGTCCACAGGAAAGCAGAGAGGTCCAAAAGGTGTGGGGCATTTGAAGGGGTTCCCGGAGGCAGTGAGGACCAGCATGACTTTTCCCCCCTGGCTCCTTTGCTGTGGGAGCAGCGGCTGGACGTTTGCGTTTTTTGCTCCGGAGTGCGCCGAGATTGAAAAATAGTGCTTTTGAGGTTCTAGTCCACAGGAAAGCAGAGAGGTCCAAAAGGTGTGGGGCATTTGAAGGGGTTCCCGGAGGCAGTGAGGACCAGCATGACTTTTCCCCCCTGGCTCCTTTGCTGTGGGAGCAGCGGCTGGACGTTTGCATTTTTTGCTCCGGAGTGTGCCGAGAGTGAAAAATGGCGGTTTTGAGGTTCTAGTCCACAGGAAAGCAGAGAGGTCCAAAAGGTGTGGGGCATTTGAAGGGGTTCCCGGAGGCAGTGAGGACCAGCATGACTTTTCCCCCCTGGCTCCTTTGCTGTGGGAGCAGCGGCTGGACGTTTGCGTTTTTTGCTCCAGAGCCTGACGAAAGTGAAAAATGGCGGTTTTGAGGTTCTAGTCCACAGGAAAGCAGAGAGGTCCAAAAGGTGTGGGGCATTTGAAGGGGTTCCCGGAGGCAGTGAGGACCAGCATGACTTTTCCCCCCTGGCTCCTTTGCTGTGGGAGCAGCGGCTGGACGTTTGCGTTTTTTGCTCCGGAGTGTGCCGAGAGTGAAAAATGGCGGTTTTGAGGTTCTAGTCCACAGGAAAGCAGAGAGGTCCAAAAGGTGTGGGGCATTTGAAGGGGTTCCCGGAGGCAGTGAGGACCAGCATGACTTTTCCCCCTGGCTCCTTTGCTGTGGGAGCAGCGGCTGGACGTTTGCGTTTTTTGCTCCGGAGTGTGCCGAGAGTGAAAAATGGTGCTTTTGAGGTTCTAGCCCACAGGAAAGCAGAGAGGTCCAAAAGGTGTGGGGCATTTGAAGGGGTTCCCGGAGGCAGTGAGGACCAGCATGACTTTTCCCCCCTGGCTCCTTTGCTGTGGGAGCAGCGGCTGGACGTTTGCGTTTTTTGCTCCAGAGTGTGCCGAGAGTGAAAAATGGCGGTTTTGAGGTTCTAGTCCACAGGAAAGCAGAGAGGTCCAAAAGGTGTGGGGCATTTGAAGGGGTTCCCGGAGGCAGTGAGGACCAGCATGACTTTTCCCCCCTGGCTCCTTTGCTGTGGGAGCAGCGGCTGGACGTTTGCGTTTTTTGCTCCGGAGTGTGCCGAGAGTGAAAAATGGCGGTTTTGAGGTTCTAGTCCACAGGAAAGCAGAGAGGTCCAAAAGGTGTGGGGCATTTGAAGGGGTTCCCGGAGGCAGTGAGGACCAGCATGACTTTTTCCCCCTGGCTCCTTTGCTGTGGGAGCAGCGGCTGGACGTTTGCATTTTTTGCTCCAGAGCCTGACGAAAGTGAAAAATGGCGGTTTTGAGGTTCTAGTCCACAGGAAAGCAGAGAGGTCCAAAAGGTGTGGGGCATTTGAAGAGGTTCCCGGAGGCAGTGAGGACCAGCATGACTTTTCCCCCCTGGCTCCTTTGCTGTGGGAGCAGCGGCTGGACGTTTGCGTTTTTTGCTCCGGAGTGCGCCGAGGTTTAAAAATAGTGCTTTTGAGGTTCTAGTCCACAGGAAAGCAGAGAGGTCCAAAAGGTGTGGGGCATTTGAAGGGGTTCCCGGAGGCAGTGAGGACCAGCATGACTTTTCCCCCCTGGCTCCTTTGCTGTGGGAGCAGCGGCTGGACGTTTGCGTTTTTTGCTCCGGAGTGTGCCGAGAGTGAAAAATGGCGGTTTTGAGGTTCTAGTCCACAGGAAAGCAGAGAGGTCCAAAAGGTGTGGGGCATTTGAAGGGGTTCCCGGAGGCAGTGAGGACCAGCATGACTTTTCCCCCCTGGCTCCTTTGCTGTGGGAGCAGCGGCTGGACGTTTGCGTTTTTTGCTGCGGAGTGTGCCGAGAGTGAAAAATGGCGGTTTTGAGGTTCTAGTCCACAGGAAAGCAGAGAGGTCCAAAAGGTGTGGGGCATTTGAAGGGGTTCCCGGAGGCAGTGAGGACCAGCATGACTTTTCCCCCCTGGCTCCTTTGCTGTGGGAGCAGCGGCTGGACGTTTGCATTTTTTGCTCCGGAGTGTGCCGAGAGTGAAAAATGGCGGTTTTGAGGTTCTAGTCCACAGGAAAGCAGAGAGGTCCAAAAGGTGTGGGGCATTTGAAGGGGTTCCCAGAGGCAGTGAGGACCAGCATGACTTTTCCCCCCTGGCTCCTTTGCTGTGGGAGCAGCGGCTAAACGTTTGCGTTTTTTGCTCCAGAGCCTGACGAAAGTGAAAAATGGCGGTTTTGAGGTTCTAGTCCACAGGAAAGCAGAGAGGTCCAAAAGGTGTGGGGCATTTGAAGGGGTTCCCGGAGGCAGTGAGGACCAGCATGACTTTTCCCCCCTGGCTCCTTTGCTGTGGGAGCAGCGGCTGGACGTTTGCGTTTTTTGCTCCGGAGTGTGCCGAGAGTGAAAAATGGTGCTTTTGAGGTTCTAGTCCACAGGAAAGCAGAGAGGTCCAAAAGGTGTGGGGCATTTGAAGGGGTTCCCGGAGGCAGTGAGGACCAGCATGACTTTTCCCCCCTGGCTCCTTTGCTGTGGGAGCAGCGGCTGGACGTTTGCGTTTTTTGCTCCGGAGTGTGCCGAGAGTGAAAAATGGTGCTTTTGAGGTTCTAGTCCACAGGAAAGCAGAGAGGTCCAAAAGGTGTGGGGCATTTGAAGGGGTTCTCGGAGGCAGTGAGGACCAGCATGACTTTTCCCCCCTGGCTCCTTTGCTGTGGGAGCAGCGGCTGGACGTTTGCGTTTTTTGCTCCGGAGTGTGCCGAGAGTGAAAAATGGCGGTTTTGAGGTTCTAGTCCACAGGAAAGCAGAGAGGTCCAAAAGGTGTGGGGCATTTGAAGGGGTTCCCGGAGGCAGTGAGGACCAGCATGACTTTTCCCCCCTGGCTCCTTTGCTGTGGGAGCAGCGGCTGGACGTTTGCGTTTTTTGCTCCAGAGTGCGCCGAGAGTGAAAAATAGCGCTTTTGAGGTTCTAGTCCACAGGAAAGCAGAGAGGTCCAAAAGGTGTGGGGCATTTGAAGGGGTTCCCGGAGGCAGTGAGGACCAGCATGACTTTTCCCCCCTGGCTCCTTTGCTGTGGGAGCAGCGGCTGGACGTTTGCGTTTTTTGCTCCGGAGTGTACCGAGAGTGAAAAATAGTGCTTTTGAGGTTCTAGTCCACAGGAAAGCAGAGAGGTCCAAAAGGTGTGGGGCATTTGAAGGGGTTCCCGGAGGCAGTGAGGACCAGCATGACTTTTCCCCCCTGGCTCCTTTGCTGTGGGAGCAGCGGCTGGACGTTTGCGTTTTTTGCTCCGGAGTGTGCCGAGAGTGAAAAATGGCGGTTTTGAGGTTCTAGTCCACAGGAAAGCAGAGAGGTCCAAAAGGTGTGGGGCATTTGAAGGGGTTCCCGGAGGCAGTGAGGACCAGCATGACTTTTCCCCCCTGGCTCCTTTGCTGTGGGAGCAGCGGCTGGACGTTTGCGTTTTTTGCTCCGGAGTGTGCCGAGAGTGAAAAATGGCGGTTTTGAGGTTCTAGTCCACAGGAAAGCAGAGAGGTCCAAAAGGTGTGGGGCATTTGAAGGGGTTCCCGGAGGCAGTGAGGACCAGCATGACTTTTCCCCCCTGGCTCCTTTGCTGTGGGAGCAGCGGCTGGACGTTTGCGTTTTTTGTTCCGGAGTGCGCCGAGGGTGAAAAATAGTGCTTTTGAGGTTCTAGTCCACAGGAAAGCAGAGAGGTCCAAAAGGTGTGGGGCATTTGAAGGGGTTCCCGGAGGCAGTGAGGACCAGCATGACTTTTCCCCCCTGGCTCCTTTGCTGTGGGAGCAGCGGCTGGACGTTTGCGTTTTTTGCTCCGGAGTGTACCGAGAGTGAAAAATAGTGCTTTTGAGGTTCTAGTCCACAGGAAAGCAGAGAGGTCCAAAAGGTGTGGGGCATTTGAAGGGGTTCCCGGAGGCAGTGAGGACCAGCTTGACTTTTCCCCCCTGGCTCCTTTGCTGTGGGAGCAGCGGCTGGACGTTTGCGTTTTTTGCTCCGGAGTGTGCCGAGAGTGAAAAATGGCGGTTTTGAGGTTCTAGTCCACAGGAAAGCAGAGAGGTCCAAAAGGTGTGGGGCATTTGAAGGGGTTCCCGGAGGCAGTGAGGACCAGCATGACTTTTCCCCCCTGGCTCCTTTGCTGTGGGAGCAGCGGCTGGACGTTTGCGTTTTTTGCTGCGGAGTGTGCCGAGAGTGAAAAATGGCGGTTTTGAGGTTCTAGTCCACAGGAAAGCAGAGAGGTCCAAAAGGTGTGGGGCATTTGAAGGGGTTCCCGGAGGCAGTGAGGACCAGCATGACTTTTTCCCCCTGGCTCCTTTGCTGTGGGAGCAGCGGCTGGACGTTTGCGTTTTTTGCTCCGGAGGCTGACGAAAGTGAAAAATGGCGGTTTTGAGGTTCTAGTCCACAGGAAAGCAGAGAGGTCCAAAAGGTGTGGGGCATTTGAAGGGGTTCCCGGAGGCAGTGAGGACCAGCATGACTTTTCCCCCCTGGCTCCTTTGCTGTGGGAGCAGCGGCTGGACGTTTGCGTTTTTTGCTCCGGAGTGCGCCGAGATTGAAAAATAGTGCTTTTGAGGTTCTAGTCCACAGGAAAGCAGAGAGGTCCAAAAGGTGTGGGGCATTTGAAGGGGTTCCCGGAGGCAGTGAGGACCAGCATGACTTTTCCCCCCTGGCTCCTTTGCTGTGGGAGCAGCGGCTGGACGTTTGCGTTTTTTGCTCCGGAGTGTGCCGAGAGTGAAAAATGGCGGTTTTGAGGTTCTAGTCCACAGGAAAGCAGAGAGGTCCAAAAGGTGTGGGGCATTTGAAGGGGTTCCCGGAGGCAGTGAGGACCAGCATGACTTTTCCCCCCTGGCTCCTTTGCTGTGGGAGCAGCGGCTGGACGTTTGCGTTTTTTGCTGCGGAGTGTGCCGAGAGTGAAAAATGGCGGTTTTGAGGTTCTAGTCCACAGGAAAGCAGAGAGGTCCAAAAGGTGTGGGGCATTTGAAGGGGTTCCCGGAGGCAGTGAGGACCAGCATGACTTTTCCCCCCTGGCTCCTTTGCTGTGGGAGCAGCGGCTGGACGTTTGCGTTTTTTGCTCCGGAGTGTGCCGAGAGTGAAAAATAGTTCTTTTGAGGTTCTAGTCCACAGGAAAGCAGAGAGGTCCAAAAGGTGTGGGGCATTTGAAGGGGTTCCCGGAGGCAGTGAGGACCAGCATGACTTTTCCCCCCTGGCTCCTTTGCTGTGGGAGCAGCGGCTGGACGTTTGCATTTTTTGCTCCGGAGTGTGCCAAGAGTGAAAAATGGCGGTTTTGAGGTTCTAGTCCACAGGAAAGCAGAGAGGTCCAAAAGGTGTGGGGCATTTGAAGGGGTTCCCAGAGGCAGTGAGGACCAGCATGACTTTTCCCCCCTGGCTCCTTTGCTGTGGGAGCAGCGGCTAAACGTTTGCGTTTTTTGCTCCAGAGCCTGACGAAAGTGAAAAATGGCGGTTTTGAGGTTCTAGTCCACAGGAAAGCAGAGAGGTCCAAAAGGTGTGGGGCATTTGAAGGGGTTCCCGGAGGCAGTGAGGACCAGCATGACTTTTCCCCCCTGGCTCCTTTGCTGTGGGAGCAGCGGCTGGACGTTTGCGTTTTTTGCTCCGGAGTGTGCCGAGAGTGAAAAATGGTGCTTTTGAGGTTCTAGTCCACAGGAAAGCAGAGAGGTCCAAAAGGTGTGGGGCATTTGAAGGGGTTCCCGGAGGCAGTGAGGACCAGCATGACTTTTCCCCCCTGGCTCCTTTGCTGTGGGAGCAGCGGCTGGACGTTTGCGTTTTTTGCTCCGGAGTGTGCCGAGAGTGAAAAATGGTGCTTTTGAGGTTCTAGTCCACAGGAAAGCAGAGAGGTCCAAAAGGTGTGGGGCATTTGAAGGGGTTCCCGGAGGCAGTGAGGACCAGCATGACTTTTCCCCCCTGGCTCCTTTGCTGTGGGAGCAGCGGCTGGACGTTTGCGTTTTTTGCTCCGGAGTGTGCCGAGAGTGAAAAATGGCGGTTTTGAGGTTCTAGTCCACAGGAAAGCAGAGAGGTCCAAAAGGTGTGGGGCATTTGAAGGGGTTCCCGGAGGCAGTGAGGACCAGCATGACTTTTCCCCCCTGGCTCCTTTGCTGTGGGAGCAGCGGCTGGACGTTTGCGTTTTTTGCTCCGGAGTGCGCCGAGAGTGAAAAATAGCGCTTTTGAGGTTCTAGTCCACAGGAAAGCAGAGAGGTCCAAAAGGTGTGGGGCATTTGAAGGGGTTCCCGGAGGCAGTGAGGACCAGCATGACTTTTCCCCCCTGGCTCCTTTGCTGTGGGAGCAGCGGCTGGACGTTTGCGTTTTTTGCTCCGGAGTGTACCGAGAGTGAAAAATAGTGCTTTTGAGGTTCTAGTCCACAGGAAAGCAGAGAGGTCCAAAAGGTGTGGGGCATTTGAAGGGGTTCCCGGAGGCAGTGAGGACCAGCATGACTTTTCCCCCCTGGCTCCTTTGCTGTGGGAGCAGCGGCTGGACGTTTGCGTTTTTTGCTCCGGAGTGTGCCGAGAGTGAGAAATGGCGGTTTTGAGGTTCTAGTCCACAGGAAAGCAGAGAGGTCCAAAAGGTGTGGGGCATTTGAAGGGGTTCCCGGAGGCAGTGAGGACCAGCATGACTTTTCCCCCCTGGCTCCTTTGCTGTGGGAGCAGTGGCTGGACGTTTGCGTTTTTTGCTCCGGAGTGTGCCGAGAGTGAAAAATGGCGGTTTTGAGGTTCTAGTCCACAGGAAAGCAGAGAGGTCCAAAAGGTGTGGGGCATTTGAAGGGGTTCCCGGAGGCAGTGAGGACCAGCATGACTTTTCCCCCCTGGCTCCTTTGCTGTGGGAGCAGCGGCTGGACGTTTGCGTTTTTTGCTCCGGAGTGCGCCGAGGGTGAAAAATAGTGCTTTTGAGGTTCTAGTCCACAGGAAAGCAGAGAGGTCCAAAAGGTGTGGGGCATTTGAAGGGGTTCCCGGAGGCAGTGAGGACCAGCATGACTTTTCCCCCCTGGCTCCTTTGCTGTGGGAGCAGCGGCTGGACGTTTGCGTTTTTTGCTCCGGAGTGTACCGAGAGTGAAAAATAGTGCTTTTGAGGTTCTAGTCCACAGGAAAGCAGAGAGGTCCAAAAGGTGTGGGGCATTTGAAGGGGTTCCCGGAGGCAGTGAGGACCAGCTTGACTTTTCCCCCCTGGCTCCTTTGCTGTGGGAGCAGCGGCTGGACGTTTGCGTTTTTTGCTCCGGAGTGTGCCGAGAGTGAAAAATGGCGGTTTTGAGGTTCTAGTCCACAGGAAAGCAGAGAGGTCCAAAAGGTGTGGGGCATTTGAAGGGGTTCCCGGAGGCAGTGAGGACCAGCATGACTTTTCCCCCCTGGCTCCTTTGCTGTGGGAGCAGCGGCCGGACGTTTGTGTTTTTTGCTCCGGAGTCTGACGAAAGTGAAAAATGGCGGTTTTGAGGTTAAAGTCCACAGGAAAGCAGAGAGGTCCAAAAGGTGTGGGGCATTTGAAGGGGTTCCCGGAGGCAGTGAGGACCAGCATGACTTTTCCCCCCTGGCTCCTTTGCTGTGGGAGCAGCGGCTGGACGTTTGCGTTTTTTGCTCCGGAGTCTGACGAAATTGAAAAATGGCGGTTTTGAGGTTAAAGTCCACAGGAAAGCAGAGATGTCCAAAAGGTGTGGGGCATTTGAAGGGGTTCCCGGAGGCAGTGAGGACCAGCATGACTTTTCCCCCCTGGCTCCTTTGCTGTGAGAGCAGCGGCTGGACGTTTGCGTTTTTTGCTCCGGAGTGTGCCGAGAGTGAAAAATGGCGGTTTTGAGGTTCTAGTCCACAGGAAAGCAGAGAGGTCCAAAAGGTGTGGGGCATTTGAAGGGGTTCCCGGAGGCAGTGAGGACCAGCATGACTTTTCCCCCCTGGCTCCTTTGCTGTGGGAGCAGCGGCTGGACGTTTGCGTTTTTTGCTCCGGAGTGTGCCGAGAGTGAAAAATGGCGGTTTTGAGGTTCTAGTCCACAGGAAAGCAGAGAGGTCCAAAAGGTGTGGGGCATTTGAAGGGGTTCCCGGAGGCAGTGAGGACCAGCATGACTTTTCCCCCCTGGCTCCTTTGCTGTGGGAGCAGCGGCTGGACGTTTGCGTTTTTTGCTGCGGAGTGTACCGAGCGTGAAAAATGGCGGTTTTGAGGTTCTAGTCCACAGGAAAGCAGAGAGGTCCAAAAGGTGTGGGGCATTTGAAGGGGTTCCCGCAGGCAGTGAGGACCAGCATGACTTTTCCCCCCTGGCTCCTTTGCTGTGGGAGCAGCGGCTGGACGTTTGCGTTTTTTGCTCCGGAGTGCGCCGAGAGTGAAAAATAGTGCTTTTGAGGTTCTAGTCCACAGGAAAGCAGAGAGGTCCAAAAGGTGTGGGGCATTTGAAGGGGTTCCCGGAGGCAGTGAGGACCAGCATGACTTTTCCCCCCTGGCTCCTTTGCTGTGGGAGCAGTGGCTGGACATTTGCGTTTTTTGCTCCGGAGTGTGCCGAGAGTAAAAAATGGCGGTTTTGAGGTTCTAGTCCACAGGAAAGCAGAGAGGTCCAAAAGGTGTGGGGCATTTGAAGGGGTTCCCGGAGGCAGTGAGGACCAGCATGACTTTTCCCCCCTGGCTCCTTTGCTGTGGGAGCAGCGGCTGGACGTTTGCGATTTTTGCTCCGGAGTGTGCAGAGAGTGAAAAATGGTGCTTTTGAGGTTATAGTCCACAGGAAAGCAGAGAGGTCCAAAAGGTGTGGGGCATTTGAAGGGGTTCCCGGAGGCAGTGAGGACCAGCATGACTTTTCCCCCCTGGCTCCTTTGCTGTGGGAGCAGCGGCCGGACGTTTGCGTTTTTTGCTCCGGAGTCTGACGAAAGTGAAAAATGGCGGTTTTGAGGTTAAAGTCCACAGGAAAGCAGAGAGGTCCAAAAGGTGTGGGGCATTTGAAGGGGTTCCCGGAGGCAGTGAGGACCAGCATGACTTTTCCCCCCTGGCTCCTTTGCTGTGGGAGCAGCGGCTGGACGTTTGCGTTTTTTGCTCCGGAGTGTGCCGAGAGTGAAAAATGGTGCTTTTGAGGTTCTAGTCCACAGGAAAGCAGAGAGGTCCAAAAGGTGTGGGGCATTTGAAGGGGTTCCCGGAGGCAGTGAGGACCAGCATGACTTTTCCCCGCTGGGGCCTTTGCTGTGGTAGCAGCGGCTGGACGTTTGCATTTTTTGCTCCGGAGGCTACTGAGGGTGAAAAACGGTGGTTTTGAACATGGAGTCCACAGGAAAGCAGAGAGGTCCAAAAGGTGTGGGGCATTTGAAGGGGTTCCCGGAGGCAGTGAGGACCAGCATGACTTTTTCCCCCTGGCTCCTTTGCTGTGGGAGCAGCGGCTGGACGTTTGCGTTTTTTGCTCCGGAGGCTGACGAAAGTGAAAAATGGCGGTTTTGAGGTTCTAGTCCACAGGAAAGCAGAGAGGTCCAAAAGGTGTGGGGCATTTGAAGAGGTTCCCGGAGGCAGTGAGGACCAGAATGACTTTTCCCCCCTGGCTCCTTTGCTGTGGGAGCAGCGGCTGGACGTTTGCGTTTTTTGCTCCGGAGTGCGCCGAGATTGAAAAATAGTTCTTTTGAGGTTCTAGTCCACAGGAAAGCAGAGAGGTCCAAAAGGTGTGGGGCATTTGAAGGGGTTCCCGGAGGCAGTGAGGACCAGCATGACTTTTCCCCCCTGGCTCCTTTGCTGTGGGAGCAGCGGCTGGACGTTTGCGTTTTTTGCTCCGGAGTGTGCCGAGAGTGAAAAATGGCGGTTTTGAGGTTCTAGTCCACAGGAAAGCAGAGAGGTCCAAAAGGTGTGGGGCATTTGAAGGGGTTCCCGGAGGCAGTGAGGACCAGCATGACTTTTCCCCCCTGGCTCCTTTGCTGTGGGAGCAGCGGCTGGACGTTTGCGTTTTTTGCTGCGGAGTGTGCCGAGAGTGAAAAATGGCGGTTTTGAGGTTCTAGTCCACAGGAAAGCAGAGAGGTCCAAAAGGTGTGGGGCATTTGAAGGGGTTCCCGGAGGCAGTGAGGACCAGCATGACTTTTCCCCCCTGGCTCCTTTGCTGTGGGAGCAGCGGCTGGACGTTTGCGTTTTTTGCTGCGGAGTGTGCCGAGAGTGAAAAATGGCGGTTTTGAGGTTCTAGTCCACAGGAAAGCAGAGAGGTCCAAAAGGTGTGGGGCATTTGAAGGGGTTCCCAGAGGCAGTGAGGACCAGCATGACTTTTCCCCCCTGGCTCCTTTGCTGTGGGAGCAGCGGCTAAACGTTTGCGTTTTTTGCTCCAGAGCCTGACGAAAGTGAAAAATGGCGGTTTTGAGGTTCTAGTCCACAGGAAAGCAGAGAGGTCCAAAAGGTGTGGGGCATTTGAAGGGGTTCCCGGAGGCAGTGAGGACCAGCATGACTTTTCCCCCCTGGCTCCTTTGCTGTGGGAGCAGCTGCTGGACGTTTGCGTTTTTTGCTCCGGAGTGTGCCGAGAGTGAAAAATGGTGCTTTTGAGGTTCTAGTCTACAGGAAAGCAGAGAGGTCCAAAAGGTGTGGGGCATTTGAAGGGGTTCCCGGAGGCAGTGAGGACCAGCATGACTTTTCCCCCCTGGCTCCTTTGCTGTGGGAGCAGCGGCTGGACGTTTGCGTTTTTTGCTCCGGAGTGTGCCGAGAGTGAAAAATGGTGCTTTTGAGGTTCTAGTCCACAGGAAAGCAGAGAGGTCCAAAAGGTGTGGGGCATTTGAAGGGGTTCCCGGAGGCAGTGAGGACCAGCATGACTTTTCCCCCCTGGCTCCTTTGCTGTGGGAGCAGCGGCTGGACGTTTGCGTTTTTTGCTCCGGAGTGTGCCGAGAGTGAAAAATGGCGGTTTTGAGGTTCTAGTCCACAGGAAAGCAGAGAGGTCCAAAAGGTGTGGGGCATTTGAAGGGGTTCCCGGAGGCAGTGAGGACCAGCATGACTTTTCCCCCCTGGCTCCTTTGCTGTGGGAGCAGCGGCTGGACGTTTGCGTTTTTTGCTCCGGAGTGCGCCGAGAGTGAAAAATAGCGCTTTTGAGGTTCTAGTCCACAGGAAAGCAGAGAGGTCCAAAAGGTGTGGGGCATTTGAAGGGGTTCCCGGAGGCAGTGAGGACCAGCATGACTTTTCCCCCCTGGCTCCTTTGCTGTGGGAGCAGCGGCTGGACGTTTGCGTTTTTTGCTCCGGAGTGTACCGAGAGTGAAAAATAGTGCTTTTGAGGTTCTAGTCCACAGGAAAGCAGAGAGGTCCAAAAGGTGTGGGGCATTTGAAGGGGTTCCCGGAGGCAGTGAGGACCAGCATGACTTTTCCCCCCTGGCTCCTTTGCTGTGGGAGCAGCGGCTGGACGTTTGCGTTTTTTGCTCCGGAGTGTGCCGAGAGTGAAAAATGGCGGTTTTGAGGTTCTAGTCCACAGGAAAGCAGAGAGGTCCAAAAGGTGTGGGGCATTTGAAGGGGTTCCCGGAGGCAGTGAGGACCAGCATGACTTTTCCCCCCTGGCTCCTTTGCTGTGGGAGCAGCGGCTGGACGTTTGCGTTTTTTGCTCCGGAGTGTGCCGAGAGTGAAAAATGGCGGTTTTGAGGTTCTAGTCCACAGGAAAGCAGAGAGGTCCAAAAGGTGTGGGGCATTTGAAGGGGTTCCCGGAGGCAGTGAGGACCAGCATGACTTTTCCCCCCTGGCTCCTTTGCTGTGGGAGCAGCGGCTGGACGTTTGCGTTTTTTGTTCCGGAGTGCGCCGAGGGTGAAAAATAGTGCTTTTGAGGTTCTAGTCCACAGGAAAGCAGAGAGGTCCAAAAGGTGTGGGGCATTTGAAGGGGTTCCCGGAGGCAGTGAGGACCAGCATGACTTTTCCCCCCTGGCTCCTTTGCTGTGGGAGCAGCGGCTGGACGTTTGCGTTTTTTGCTCCGGAGTGTACCGAGAGTGAAAAATAGTGCTTTTGAGGTTCTAGTCCACAGGAAAGCAGAGAGGTCCAAAAGGTGTGGGGCATTTGAAGGGGTTCCCGGAGGCAGTGAGGACCAGCTTGACTTTTCCCCCCTGGCTCCTTTGCTGTGGGAGCAGCGGCTGGACGTTTGCGTTTTTTGCTCCGGAGTGTGCCGAGAGTGAAAAATGGCGGTTTTGAGGTTCTAGTCCACAGGAAAGCAGAGAGGTCCAAAAGGTGTGGGGCATTTGAAGGGGTTCCCGGAGGCAGTGAGGACCAGCATGACTTTTCCCCCCTGGCTCCTTTGCTGTGGGAGCAGCGGCCGGACGTTTGCGTTTTTTGCTCCGGAGTCTGACGAAAGTGAAAAATGGCGGTTTTGAGGTTAAAGTCCACAGGAAAGCAGAGAGGTCCAAAAGGTGTGGGGCATTTGAAGGGGTTCCCGGAGGCAGTGAGGACCAGCATGACTTTTCCCCCCTGGCTCCTTTGCTGTGAGAGCAGCGGCTGGACGTTTGCGTTTTTTGCTCCGGAGTGTGCCGAGAGTGAAAAATGGTGGTTTTGAGGTTCTAGTCCACAGGAAAGCAGAGAGGTCCAAAAGGTGTGGGGCATTTGAAGGGGTTCCCGGAGGCAGTGAGGACCAGCATGACTTTTCCCCCCTGGCTCCTTTGCTGTGGGAGCAGCGGCTGGACGTTTGCGTTTTTTGCTCCGGAGTGTGCCGAGAGTGAAAAATGGCGGTTTTGAGGTTCTAGTCCACAGGAAAGCAGAGAGGTCCAAAAGGTGTGGGGCATTTGAAGGGGTTCCCGGAGGCAGTGAGGACCAGCATGACTTTTCCCCCCTGGCTCCTTTGCTGTGGGAGCAGCGGCTGGACGTTTGCGTTTTTTGCTCCGGAGGCTGACGAGAGTGAAAAATGACGGTTTTGAGGTTATAGTCCACAGGAAAGCAGAGAGGTCCAAAAGGTGTGGGGCATTTGAAGGGGTTCCCGGAGGCAGTGAGGACCAGCATGACTTTTCCCCCCTGGCTCCTTTGCTGTGGGAGCAGCGGCTGGACGTTTGCGTTTTTTGCTGCGGAGTGTACCGAGCGTGAAAAATGGCGGTTTTGAGGTTCTAGTCCACAGGAAAGCAGAGAGGTCCAAAAGGTGTGGGGCATTTGAAGGGGTTCCCGCAGGCAGTGAGGACCAGCATGACTTTTCCCCCCTGGCTCCTTTGCTGTGGGAGCAGCGGCTGGACGTTTGCGTTTTTTGCTCCGGAGTGCGCCGAGAGTGAAAAATAGTGCTTTTGAGGTTCTAGTCCACAGGAAAGCAGAGAGGTCCAAAAGGTGTGGGGCATTTGAAGGGGTTCCCGGAGGCAGTGAGGACCAGCATGACTTTTCCCCCCTGGCTCCTTTGCTGTGGGAGCAGCGGCTGGACGTTTGCGTTTTTTGCTCCGGAGTGTGCCGAGAGTGAAAAATGCTGGTTTTGAGGTTCTAGTCCACAGGAAAGCAGAGAGGTCCAAAAGGTGTGGGGCATTTGAAGGGGTTCCCGGAGGCAGTGAGGACCAGCATGACTTTTCCCCCCTGGCTCCTTTGCTGTGGGAGCAGTGGCTGGACATTTGCGTTTTTTGCTCCGGAGTCTGACGAAAGTGAAAAATGGCGGTTTTGAGGTTAAAGTCCACAGGAAAGCAGAGAGGTCCAAAAGGTGTGGGGCATTTGAAGGGGTTCCCGGAGGCAGTGAGGACCAGCATGACTTTTCCCCCCTGGCTCCTTTGCTGTGGGAGCAGCGGCTGGACGTTTGCGTTTTTTGCTCCGGAGGCTGCCGAGAGTGAAAAATGGTGCTTTTGAGGTTCTAGTCCACAGGAAAGCAGAGAGGTCCAAAAGGTGTGGGGCATTTGAAGGGGTTCCCGGAGGCAGTGAGGACCAGCATGACTTTTCCCCGCTGGGGCCTTTGCTGTGGTAGCAGCGGCTGGACGTTTGCATTTTTTGCTCCGGAGGCTACTGAGGGTGAAAAACGGTGGTTTTGAACATGGAGTCCACAGGAAAGCAGAGAGGTCCAAAAGGTGTGGGGCATTTGAAGGGGTTCCCAGAGGCAGTGAGGACCAGCATGACTTTTCCGCCTTGGAACCTTTGCTGTGGGAGCAGCGGCTGGACGTTTGCGTTTTCTGCTACAGAGACTACCGAGGGTTAATAACGATGGTTTTGAGGATGGATTCCACAGGAAAGCAGAGAGGTGCAAAAGGTGTGGGGCATTTGAAGGGGTTCCCGGAGGCAGTGAGGACCAGCATGACCTTTCCCCGCTGGGGCCTTCGCTGTGGGAGCAGCGGCTGGACGTTTGCGTTTTTTGCTACAGAGACTACCGAGAGTGAAAAACGGTGGTTTTGAGGATGGAGTCCACAGGAAAGCAGAGAGGTCCAAAAGGTGTGGGGCATTTGAAGGGGTTCCCAGAGGCAGTGAGGACCAGCATGACTTTTCCCCGCTGGGGCCTTTGCTGTGGGAGCAGCGGCTGGACGTTTGCGTTTTTTGCTCCGGAGGCTGCCGAGGGTTAAAAACGGTGGTTTTGAGGATGGAGTCCACAGGAAAGCAGAGAGGTCCAAAAGGTGTGGGGCATTTGAAGGGGTTCCCCGAGCCAGTGAGGACCAGCATGACTTTTCCCCGCTGGGGCCTTTGCTGTGGGAGCAGCGGCTGGACGTTTGCGTTTTTTGCTCCGGAGGCTGCCGAGAGTGAAAAACGGTGGTTTTGAGGATGGAGTCCACAGGAAAGCAGAGAGGTCCAAAAGGTGTGGGGCATTTGAAGGGGTTCCCGGAGGCAGTGAGGACCAGCATGACTTTTCAGCCTTGGAAACTTTGCTGTGGGAGCAGCGGCTGGACTTTTGCGTTTTTTGCTCTGGCGGATGCCAATAGTGAAAAACGGTGGTTTTGAGGATGGAGTCCACAGGAAAGCAGAGAGGTCCAAAAGGTGTGGGGCATTTGAAGGGGTTCCTGGAGGCAGTGAGGACCAGCATGACTTTTCCCTGCTGGGGCCTTTGCTGTGGTAGCAGCGGCTGGACGTTTGCGTTTTCTGCTCTGGAGGCTGCCGAGAGGGAAAAACTGTGGTTTTGAGGATGGAGTCCACAGGAAAGCAGAGAGGTCCAAAAGGTGTGGGGCATTTGAAGGGGTTCCCGGAGGCAGTGAGGACCAGCATGACTTTTCCCCACTGGGGCCTTTTCTGTGGGACCAGCGGCTGGACGTTTGCGTTTTTTGCTCCGGACGCTGCCGGGAGTGAAAATCGGTGGTTTTGAGGATGGAGTCCACAGGAAAACAGAGAGGTCCAAAAGGTGTGGGGCATTTGAAGGGGTTCCCGGAGGCAGTGAGGACCAGCATGACTTTTCCGCCTTGGAACCTTTGGTGTGGGAGCAGCGGCTGGACGTTTGCGTTTTTTGCTCCGGAGGCTGCCGAGAGTGAAAAACGGTGGTTTTGAGGATGGAGTCCACAGGAAAACAGAGAGGTCCAAAAGGTGTGGGGCATTTGAAGGGGTTCCCGGAGGCAGTGAGGACCAGCATGACTTTTCCCCGCTGGGGCCTTTGCTGTGGGAGCAGCGGCTGGACATCTGCGTTTTTTGCTCCGGAGGCTGCCGAGAGTGAAAAACGGTGGTTTTGAGGATGGAGTCCACAGGAAAGCAGAGAGGTCAAACAGGTGTGGGGCATTTGAAGGGGTTCCCGGAGGCAGTGAGGACCAGCATGACTTTTCCCCGCTGGGGCCTTTGCTGTGGTAGCAGCGGCTGGACGTTTGCATTTTTTGCTCCGGAGGCTACTGAGGTTGAAAAACGGTGGTTTTGAGGATGGAGTCCACAGGAAAGCAGAGAGGTCCAAAAGGTGTGGGGCATTTGAAGGGGTTCCCGGAGGCAGTGAGGACCAGCATGACTTTTCCGCCTTGGAACCTTTGCTGTGGGAGCGGCGGCTGGACGCTTGCGTTTTTTGCTACAGAGACTACCGAGGGTTAAAAACGGTGGTTTTGAGGATGGAGTCCACAGGAAAGCAGAGAGGTCCAAAAAATGTGGGGTATTTGAAGGGGTTCGGGGAGGCAGTGAGGACCAGCATGACTTTTCCCCGCTGGGGCTTTGCTGTGGGAGCAGCGGCTGGACGTTTGCGGTTTTTGCTCCGGAGGCTGCCGAGAGTGAAAAACGGTGGTTTTGAGGATGGAGTCCACAGGAAAGCAGAGAGGTCCAAAAGGTGTGGGGCATTTGAAGGGGTTCCCGGAGGCAGTGAGGACCAGCATGACTTTTCCCCGCTGGGGCCTTTGCTGTGGTAGCAGCGGCTGGACGTTTGCATTTTTTGCTCCGGAGGCTACTGAGGGTGAAAAACGGTGGTTTTGAACATGGAGTCCACAGGAAAGCAGAGAGGTCCAAAAGGTGTGGGGCATTTGAAGGGGTTCCCAGAGGCAGTGAGGACCAGCATGACTTTTCCCCGCTGGGGCCTTTGCTGTGGGAGCAGCGGCTGGACGTTTGCGTTTTTTGCTCCGGAGGCTGCCGAGGGTTAAAAACGGTGGTTTTGAGGATGGAGTCCACAGGAAAGCAGAGAGGTCCAAAAGGTGTGGGGCATTTGAAGGGGTTCCCCGAGCCAGTGAGGACCAGCATGACTTTTCCCCGCTGGGGCCTTTGCTGTGGGAGCAGCGGCTGGACGTTTGCGTTTTTTGCTCCGGAGGCTGCCGAGAGTGAAAAACGGTGGTTTTGAGGATGGAGTCCACAGGAAAGCAGAGAGGTCCAAAAGGTGTGGGGCATTTGAAGGGGTTCCCGGAGGCAGTGAGGACCAGCATGACTTTTCAGCCTTGGAACCTTTGCTGTGGGAGCAGCGGCTGGACTTTTGCGTTTTTTGCTCTGGCGGATGCCAATAGTGAAAAACGGTGGTTTTGAGGATGGAGTCCACAGGAAAGCAGAGAGGTCCAAAAGGTGTGGGGCATTTGAAGGGGTTCCTGGAGGCAGTGAGGACCAGCATGACTTTTCCCTGCTGGGGCCTTTGCTGTGGTAGCAGCGGCTGGACGTTTGCGTTTTCTGCTCTGGAGGCTGCCGAGAGTGAAAAACGGTGGTTTTGAGGATGGAGTCCACAGGAAAGCAGAGAGGTCCAAAAGGTGTGGGGCATTTGAAGGGGTTCCCGGAGGCAGTGAGGACCAGCATGACTTTTCCCCACTGGGGCCTTTTCTGTGGGACCAGCGGCTGGACGTTTGCGTTTTTTGCTCCAGACGCTGCCGGGAGTGAAAATCGGTGGTTTTGAGGATGGAGTCCACAGGAAAACAGAGAGGTCCAAAAGGTGTGGGGCATTTGAAGGGGTTCCCGGAGGCAGTGAGGACCAGCATGACTTTTCCGCCTTGGAACCTTTGGTGTGGGAGCAGCGGCTGGACGTTTGCGTTTTTTGCTCCGGAGGCTGCCGAGAGTGAAAAACGGTGGTTTTGAGGATGGAGTCCACAGGAAAACAGAGAGGTCCAAAAGGTGTGGGGCATTTGAAGGGGTTCCCGGAGGCAGTGAGGACCAGCATGACTTTTCCCCGCTGGGGCCTTTGCTGTGGGAGCAGCGGCTGGACATCTGCGTTTTTTGCTCCGGAGGCTGCCGAGAGTGAAAAACGGTGGTTTTGAGGATGGAGTCCACAGGAAAGCAGAGAGGTCAAACAGGTGTGGGGCATTTGAAGGGGTTCCCGGAGGCAGTGAGGACCAGCATGACTTTTCCCCGCTGGGGCCTTTGCTGTGGTAGCAGCGGCTGGACGTTTGCATTTTTTGCTCCGGAGGCTACTGAGGTTGAAAAACGGTGGTTTTGAGGATGGAGTCCACAGGAAAGCAGAGAGGTCCAAAAGGTGTGGGGCATTTGAAGGGGTTCCCGGAGGCAGTGAGGACCAGCATGACTTTTCCGCCTTGGAACCTTTGCTGTGGGAGCGGCGGCTGGACGCTTGCGTTTTTTGCTACAGAGACTACCGAGGGTTAAAAACGGTTGTTTTGAGGATGGAGTCCACAGGAAAGCAGAGAGGTCCAAAAAATGTGGGGTATTTGAAGGGGTTCGGGGAGGCAGTGAGGACCAGCATGACTTTTCCCCGCTGGGGCTTTGCTGTGGGAGCAGCGGCTGGACGTTTGCGGTTTTTGCTCCGGAGGCTGCCGAGAGTGAAAAACGGTGGTTTTGAGGATGGAGTCCACAGGAAAGCAGAGAGGTCCAAAAGGTGTGGGGCATTTGAAGGGGTTCCCGGAGGCAGTGAGGACCAGCATGACTTTTCCCCGCTGCGGCCTTTGCTGTGGGAGCAGCGGCTGGACGTTTGCGTTTTTTGCTCTGGAGGCTGCTGAGAGTGAAAAACGGTGGTTTTGGGGATGGAGTCCACAGGAAAGCAGAGAGGTCCAAAAGGTGTGGGGCATTTGAAGGGGTTCCCGGAGGCAGTGAGGACCAGCATGACTTTTCCGCCTTGGAACCTTTGGTGTGGGAGCAGCAGCTGGACGTTTGTGTTTTTTGCTCCGGCGGATGCCAAGAGTGAAAAACGGTGGTTTCGAGGATGGATTCCATAGGAAAGCAGAGAGGTCCAAAAGGTGTGGGGCATTTGAAGGGGTTCCCGGAGGCAGTGAGGACCAGCATGACTTTTCCCCGCTGGGGCCTTTGCTGTGGGAGCAGCGGCTTAACATCTGCGTTTTTTGCTACAGAGACTACCGAGGGTTAATAATGGTGGTTTTGAGGATGGAGTCCACAGGAAAGCAGAGAGGTCCAAAAGGTGTGGGGCATTTGAAGGGGTTCCTGGAGGCAGTGAGGACCAGCATGACTTTTCAGCCTTGGAACCTTTGCTGTGGGAGCAGCGGCTGGACGTTTGCGTTTTCTGCTACAGAGACTACCGAGGGTTAATAACGATGGTTTTGAGGATGGATTCCACAGGAAAGCAGAGAGGTGCAAAAGGTGTGGGGCATTTGAAGGGGTTCCCGGAGGCAGTGAGGACCAGCATGACTTTTCCCCGCTGGGGCCTTTGCTGTGGGAGCAGCGGCTGGACGTTTGCGTTTTTTGCTACAGAGACTACCGAGGGTTAATAACGGTGGTTTTGAGGATGGAGTCCACAGGAAAGCAGAGAGGTCCAAAAGGTGTGGGGCATTTGAAGGGGTTCCCGGAGGCAGTGAGGACCAGCATGACCTTTCCCCGCTGGGGCCTTCGCTGTGGGAGCAGCGGCTGGACGTTTGCGTTTTTTGCTACAGAGACTACCGAGAGTGAAAAACGGTGGTTTTGAGGATGGAGTCCACAGGAAAGCAGAGAGGTCCAAAAGGTGTGGGGCATTTGAAGGGGTTCCCAGAGGCAGTGAGGACCAGCATGACTTTTCCCCGCTGGGGCCTTTGCTGTGGGAGCAGCGGCTGGACGTTTGCGTTTTTTGCTCCGGAGGCTGCCGAGGGTTAAAAACGGTGGTTTTGAGGATGGAGTCCACAGGAAAGCAGAGAGGTCCAAAAGGTGTGGGGCATTTGAAGGGGTTCCCCGAGGCAGTGAGGACCAGCATGACTTTTCCCCGCTGGGGCCTTTGTTGTGGGAGCAGCGGCTGGACGTTTGCGTTTTTTGCTCCGGAGGCTGCCGAGAGTGAAAAACGGTGGTTTTGAGGATGGAGTCCACAGGAAAGCAGAGAGGTCCAAAAGGTGTGGGGCATTTGAAGGGGTTCCCGGAGGCAGTGAGGACCAGCATGACTTTTCAGCCTTGGAACCTTTGCTGTGGGAGCAGCGGCTGGACGTTTGCGTTTTTTGCTCTGGCGGATGCCAATAGTGAAAAACGGTGGTTTTGAGGATGGAGTCCACAGGAAAGCAGAGAGGTCCAAAAGGTGTGGGGCATTTGAAGGGGTTCCTGGAGGCAGTGAGGACCAGCATGACTTTTCCCTGCTGGGGCCTTTGCTGTGGTAGCAGCGGCTGGACGTTTGCGTTTTCTGCTCTGGAGGCTGCCGAGAGTGAAAAACTGTGGTTTTGAGGATGGAGTCCACAGGAAAGCAGAGAGGTCCAAAAGGTGTGGGGCATTTGAAGGGGTTCCCGGAGGCAGTGAGGACCAGCATGACTTTTCCCCACTGGGGCCTTTTCTGTGGGACCAGCGGCTGGACGTTTGCGTTTTTTGCTCCGGACGCTGCCGGGAGTGAAAATCGGTGGTTTTGAGGATGGAGTCCACAGGAAAGCAGAGAGGTCCAAAAGGTGTGGGGCATTTGAAGGGGTTCCCGGAGGCAGTGAGGACCAGCATGACTTTTCCCCGCTGGGGCTTTGCTGTGGGAGCAGCGGCTGGACGTTTGCGGTTTTTGCTCCGGAGGCTGCCGAGAGTGAAAAACGGTGGTTTTGAGGATGGAGTCCACAGGAAAGCAGAGAGGTCCAAAAGGTGTGGGGCATTTGAAGGGGTTCCCAGAGGCAGTGAGGACCAGCATGACTTTTCCCCGCTGCGGCCTTTGCTGTGGGAGCAGCGGCTGGACGTTTGCGTTTTTTGCTCTGGAGGCTGCTGAGAGTGAAAAACGGTGGTTTTGGGGATGGAGTCCACAGGAAAGCAGAGAGGTCCAAAAGGTGTGGGGCATTTGAAGGGGTTCCCGGAGGCAGTGAGGACCAGCATGACTTTTCCGCCTTGGAACCTTTGGTGTGGGAGCAGCAGCTGGACGTTTGTGTTTTTTGCTCCGGCGGATGCCAAGAGTGAAAAACGGTGGTTTTGAGGATGGAGTCCATAGGAAAGCAGAGAGGTCCAAAAGGTGTGGGGCATTTGAAGGGGTTCCCGGAGGCAGTGAGGACCAGCATGACTTTTCCCCGCTGGGGCCTTTGCTGTGGGAGCAGCGGCTTAACATCTGCGTTTTTTGCTACAGAGACTACCGAGGGTTAATAATGGTGGTTTTGAGGATGGAGTCCACAGGAAAGCAGAGAGGTCCAAAAGGTGTGGGGCATTTGAAGGGGTTCCTGGAGGCAGTGAGGACCAGCATGACTTTTCAGCCTTGGAACCTTTGCTGTGGGAGCAGCGGCTGGACGTTTGCGTTTTCTGCTACAGAGACTACCGAGGGTTAATAACGATGGTTTTGAGGATGGATTCCACAGGAAAGCAGAGAGGTGCAAAAGGTGTGGGGCATTTGAAGGGGTTCCCGGAGGCAGTGAGGACCAGCATGACTTTTCCCCGCTGGGGCCTTTGCTGTGGGAGCAGCGGCTGGACGTTTGCGTTTTTTGCTACAGAGACTACCGAGGGTTAATAACGGTGGTTTTGAGGATGGAGTCCACAGGAAAGCAGAGAGGTCCAAAAGGTGTGGGGCATTTGAAGGGGTTCCCGGAGGCAGTGAGGACCAGCATGACCTTACCCCGCTGGGGCCTTCGCTGTGGGAGCAGCGGCTGGACGTTTGCGTTTTTTGCTACAGAGACTACCGAGAGTGAAAAACGGTGGTTTTGAGGATGGAGTCCACAGGAAAGCAGAGAGGTCCAAAAGGTGTGGGGCATTTGAAGGGGTTCCCAGAGGCAGTGAGGACCAGCATGACTTTTCCCCGCTGGGGCCTTTGCTGTGGGAGCAGCGGCTGGACGTTTGCGTTTTTTGCTCCGGAGGCTGCCGAGGGTTAAAAACGGTGGTTTTGAGGATGGAGTCCACAGGAAAGCAGAGAGGTCCAAAAGGTGTGGGGCATTTGAAGGGGTTCCCCGAGGCAGTGAGGACCAGCATGACTTTTCCCCGCTGGGGCCTTTGTTGTGGGAGCAGCGGCTGGACGTTTGCGTTTTTTGCTCCGGAGGCTGCCGAGAGTGAAAAACGGTGGTTTTGAGGATGGAGTCCACAGGAAAGCAGAGAGGTCCAAAAGGTGTGGGGCATTTGAAGGGGTTCCCGGAGGCAGTGAGGACCAGCATGACTTTTCAGCCTTGGAACCTTTGCTGTGGGAGCAGCGGCTGGACGTTTGCGTTTTTTGCTCTGGCGGATGCCAATAGTGAAAAACGGTGGTTTTGAGGATGGAGTCCACAGGAAAGCAGAGAGGTCCAAAAGGTGTGGGGCATTTGAAGGGGTTCCTGGAGGCAGTGAGGACCAGCATGACTTTTCCCTGCTGGGGCCTTTGCTGTGGTAGCAGCGGCTGGACGTTTGCGTTTTCTGCTCTGGAGGCTGCCGAGAGTGAAAAACTGTGGTTTTGAGGATGGAGTCCACAGGAAAGCAGAGAGGTCCAAAAGGTGTGGGGCATTTGAAGGGGTTCCCGGAGGCAGTGAGGACCAGCATGACTTTTCCCCACTGGGGCCTTTTCTGTGGGACCAGCGGCTGGACGTTTGCGTTTTTTGCTCCGGACGCTGCCGGGAGTGAAAATCGGTGGTTTTGAGGATGGAGTCCACAGGAAAGCAGAGAGGTCCAAAAGGTGTGGGGCATTTGAAGGGGTTCCCGGAGGCAGTGAGGACCAGCATGACTTTTCCCTGCTGGGGCCTTTGCTGTGGGACCAGCGGCTGGACGTTTGCGTTTTTTGCTCCGGCGGATGCCGAGAGTGAAAAACGGTGGTTTTGAGGATGGAGTCCACAGGAAAGCAGAGAGGTCCAAAAGGTGTGGGGCATTTGAAGGGGTTCCCGGAGGCAGTGAGAACCAGCATGACTTTTCCCCGCTGGGGCCTTTGCTGTGGGAGCAGCGGCTGGACGTTTACGTTTTTTGCTCCGGCGGATGCCGAGAGTGAAAAACGGTGGTTTTGAGGATGGAGTCCAGAGGAAAGCAGAGAGGTCCAAAAGGTGTGGGGCATTTGAAGGGGTTCCCGGAGGCAGTGAGGACCAGCATGACTTTTCCCCGCTGGGGCCTTTGCTGTGGGAGCAGCGGCTGGACGTTTGCGTTTTTTGCTCCGGAGGCTGCCGAGGGTTAAAAACGGTGGTTTTGAGGATGGAGTCCACAGGAAAGCAGAGAGGTCCAAAAGGTGTGGGGCATTTGAAGGGGTTCCCGGAGGCAGTGAGGACCAGCATGACTTTTCAGCCTTGGAACCTTTGCTGTGGGAGCAGCGGCTGGACGTTTGCGTTTTTTGCTCTGGCGGATGCCAATAGTGAGAAACGGTGGTTTTGAGGATGGAGTCCACAGGAAAGCAGAGAGGTCCAAAAGGTGTGGGGCATTTGAAGGGGTTCCCGGAGGCAGTGAGGACCAGCATGACTTTTCCCCACTGGGGCCTTTTCTGTGGGACCAGCGGCTGGACGTTTGCGTTTTTTGCTCCGGACGCTGCCGGGAGTGAAAATCGGTGGTTTTGAGGATGGAGTCCACAGGAAAGCAGAGAGGTCCAAAAGGTGTGGGGCATTTGAAGGGGTTCCCGGAGGCAGTGAGGACCAGCATGACTTTTCCCTGCTGGGGCCTTTGCTGTGGGACCAGCGGCTGGACGTTTGCGTTTTTTGCTCCGGCGGATGCCGAGAGTGAAAAACGGTGGTTTTGAGGATGGAGTCCACAGGAAAGCAGAGAGGTCCAAAAGGTGTGGGGCATTTGAAGGGGTTCCCGGAGGCAGTGAGAACCAGCATGACTTTTCCCCGCTGGGGCCTTTGCTGTGGGAGCAGCGGCTGGACGTTTACGTTTTTTGCTCCGGCGGATGCCGAGAGTGAAAAACGGTGGTTTTGAGGATGGAGTCCAGAGGAAAGCAGAGAGGTCCAAAAGGTGTGGGGCATTTGAAGGGGTTCCCGGAGGCAGTGAGGACCAGCATGACTTTTCCCCGCTGGGGCCTTTGCTGTGGGAGCAGCGGCTGGATGTTTGCGTTTTTTGCTCCGGAGGCTGCCGAGAGTGAAAAACGGTGGTTTTGAGGATGGAGTCCACAGGAAAGCAGAGAGGTCCAAAAGGTGTGGGGCATTTGAAGGGGTTCCCGGAGGTAGTGAGGACCAGCATGACTTTTCCCCGCTGGGGCCTTTGCTGTGGGAGCAGCGGCTGGACATCTGCTTTTTTTGCTACAGAGACTACCGAGGGTTAATAATGTTGGTTTTGAGGATGGAGTCCACAGGAAAGCAGAGAGGTCCAAAAGGTGTGGGGCATTTGAAGGGGTTCCCGGAGGCAGTGAGGACCAGCATGACTTTTCCGCCTTGGAACCTTTGCTGTGGGAGCAGCGGCTGGACGTTTGCGTTTTTTGCTACAGAGACTACCGAGGGTTAATAACGATGGTTTTGAGGATGGAGTCCACAGGAAAGCAGAGAGGTCCAAAAGGTGTGGGGCATTTGAAGGGGTTCCCGGAGGCAGTGAGGACCAGCATGACTTTTCCCCGCTGGGGCCTTTGCTGTGGTAGCAGGGGTGGACGTTTGCGTTTTTTGCTCCGGAGGCTGCCGAGAGTGAAAAACGGTGGTTTTGAGGATGGATTCCACAGGAAAGCAGAGAGGTCCAAAAGGTGTGGGGCATTTGAAGGGGTTCCTGGAGGCAGTGAGGACCAGCATGACTTTTCCCCGCTGGGGCCTTTGCTGTGGGAGCAGCGGCTGGACGTTTGCGTTTTTTGCTCCGGAGGCTGCCGAGAGTGAAAAACGGTGGTTTTGAGGATGGAGTCCACAGGAAAGCAGAGAGGTCCAAAAGGTGTGGGGCATTTGAAGGGGTTCCCGGAGGCAGTGAGGACCAGCATGTCTTTTCCCCGCTGGGGCCTTTGCTGTGGGAGCAGCGGCTGGACGTTTGCGTTTTTTGCTCCGGAGGCTGCCGAGAGTGAAAAACGGTGGTTTTGAGGATGGAGTCCACAGGAAAGCAGAGAGGTCCAAAAGGTGTGGGGCACTTGAAGGGGTTCCTGGAGGCAGTGAGGACCAGCATGACTTTTCCCCGCTGGGGCCTTTGCTGTGGAAGCAGCGGCTGGACGTTTGCGTTTTTTGCTCCGGAGACTGCCGAGAGTGAAAAACGGTGGTTTTGAGGATGGAGTCCACAGGAAAGCAGAGATGTCCAAAAGGTGTGGGGCATTTGAAGGGGTTCCCGGAGGCAGTGAGGACCAGCATGACTTTTCTGCCTTGGAACATTTGCTGTGGGAGCAGCGGCTGGACGTTTGCGTTTTTTGCTCCGGCGGATGCCAAGAGTGAAAAACGGTGGTTTTGAGGATGGAGTCCACAGGAAAGCAGAGAGGTCCGAAAGGTGTGGGGCATTTGAAGGGGTTCCCGGAGGCAGTGAGGACCAGCATGACTTTTCCCCGCTGGGGCCTTTGCTGTGGTAGCAGCGGCTGGACGTTTGCATTTTTTGCTCTGGAGGCTGCTCAGGGTGAAAAACGGTGGTTTTGAGGATGGAGTCCACAGGAAAGCAGAGAGGTCCAAAAGCTGTGGGGCATTTGAAGGGGTTCCCGGAGGCAGTGAGGACCAGCATGACTTTTCCCCGCTGGGGCCTTTGCTGTGGGAGCAGCGGCTGGACGCTTGCGTTTTTTGCTACAGAGACTACCGAGGGTTAAAAACGGTGGTTTTGAGGATGGAGTCCACAGGAAAGCAGAGAGGTCCAAAAAATGTGGGGCATTTGAAGGGGTTCCCGGAGGCAGTGAGGACCAGCATGACTTTTCCCCGCTGGGGCTTTGCTGTGGGAGCAGCGGCTGGACGTTTGCGTTTTTTGCTCCGGAGGCTGCCGAGAGTGAAAAACGGTGGTTCTGAGGATGGAGTCCACAGGAAAGCAGAGAGGTCCAAAAGGTGTGGGGCATTTGAAGGGGTTCCTGGAGGCAGTGAGGACCAGCATGACTTTTCCCCGCTGGGGCCTTTGCTGTGGGAGCAGGGGCTGGACGTTTGCGCTTTTTGCTCCGGAGGCTGCCGAGGTTTAAAAACGGTGGTTTTGAGGATGGAGTCCACAGGAAAGCAGAGAGGTCCAAAAGATGTGGGGCATTTGAAGGGGTTCCTGGAGGCAGTGAGGACCAGCATGACTTTTCCCCGCTGGGGCCTTTGCTGTGGGAGCAGCGGCTGGACGTTTGCGTTTTTTGCTCCGGAGGCTGCTGAGAGTGAAAAACGGTGGTTTTGAGGATGGAGTCCACAGGAAAGCAGAGAGGTCCAAAAGGTGTGGGGCATTTGAAGGGGTTCCTGGAGGCAGTGAGGACCAGCATGACTTTTCCCCCCTGGGGCCTTTCCAGTGGAAGCAGCGGCTGGACGTTTGCGTTTTTTGCTCCGGAGGCTGCCGAGAGTGAAAAACGGTGGTTTTGAGGATGGAGTCCACAGGAAAGCAGAGAGGTCCAAAAAGTGTGGGGCATTTGAAGGGGTTCCCAGAGGCAGTGAGGACCAGCATGACTTTTCCCCGCTGGGGCCTTTGCTGTGGGAGCAGCGGCTGGACGTTTGCGCTTTTTGCTCCGGAGGCTGCCGAGGTTTAAAAACGGTGGTTTTGAGGATGGAGTCCACAGGAAAGCAGAGAGGTCCAAAAGGTGTGGGGCATTTGAAGGGGTTCCTGGAGGCAGTGAGGACCAGCATGACTTTTCCCCGCTGGGGCCTTTGCTGTGGGAGCAGCGGCTGGACGTTTGCGTTTTTTGATCCGGCGGATGCCGAGAGTGAAAAACGGTGGTTTTGAGGATGGAGTCCACAGGAAAACAGAGATGTCCAAAAGGTATGGGGCATTTGAAGGGGTTCCCGGAGGCAGTGAGGACCAGCATGACTTTTCCGCCTTGGAACCTTTGCTGTGGGAGCAGCGGCTGGACGTTAGCGTTTTTTGCTCCGGCGGATGCCGAGAGTGAAAAACGGTGGTTTTGAGGATGGAGTCCACAGGAAAGCAGAGAGGTCCAAAAGGTGTGGGGCATTTGAAGGGGTTCCCGGAGGCAGTGAGGACCAGCATGACTTTTCCCCGCTGGGACCTTTGCTGTGGGAGCAGCGGCTGGACGTTTGCTTTTTTTGCTCCGGAGGCTGACGAGAGTGAAAAACAGTGGTTTTGAGGATGGAGTCCACAGGAAAGCAGAGAGGTCCAAAAGGTGTGGGGCATTTGAAGGGGTTCCCGGAGGCAGTGAGGACCAGCATGACTTTTCCCCGCTGGGGCCTTTGCTGTGGGAGCAGCGGCTGGATGTTTGCGTTTTTTGCTCCGGAGGCTGCCGAGAGTGAAAAACGGTGGTTTGGAGGATGGAGTCCACAGGAAAGCAGAGAGGTCCAAAAGGTGTGGGGCATTTGAAGGGGTTCCCGGAGGCAGTGAGGACCAGCATGACTTTTCCGCCTTGGAACCTTTGCTGTGGGAGCAGCGGCTGGACGTTTGCGTTTTTTGCTCCGGCGGATGCCAAGAGTGAAAAACGGTAGTTTTGAGGATGGAGTCCACAGGAAAGCAGAGAGGTTCAAAAGGTGTGGGGCATTTGAAGGGGTTCCCGGAGGCAGTGAGGACCAGCATGACTTTTCCCTGCTGGGGCCTTTGCTGTGGGAGCAGCGGCTGGACGTTTGCGTTTTTTGCTCCGGAGGCTGCTGAGAGTGAAAAACGGTGGTTTTGAGGATGGAGTCCACAGGAAAGCAGAGAGGTCCAAAAGGTGTGGGGCATTTGAAGGGGTTCCCGGAGGCAGTGAGGACCAGCATGACTTTTCCCCGCTGTGGCCTTTGCTGTGGGAGCAGCGGCTGGACGTTTGCGTTTTTTGCTCCGGAGGCTGCCGAGAGTGAAAAACGGTGGTTTTGAGGATGGAGTCCACAGGAAAGCAGAGAGGGCCAAAAGGTGTGGGGCATTTGAAGGGGTTCCCGGAGGTAGTGAGGACCAGCATGACTTTTCCCCGCTGGGGCCTTTGCTGTGGGAGCAGCGGCTGGACGTTTGCGTTTTTTGCTCCAGAGGCTATAGAGAGTGAAAAACGGTGGTTTTGAGGATGGAGTCCACAGGAAAGCAGAGAGGTGCAAAAAGTGTGGGGCATTTGAAGGGGTTCCAAGAGGCAGTGAGGACCAGCATGACTTTTCCCCGCTGGGGCCTTTGCTGTGGGAGTAGCGGCTGGACGTTTACGCTTTTTGCTCCGGAGGCTGCCGAGAGTGAAAAACGGTGGTTTTGAGGATGGAGTCCACAGGAAAGCAGAGAGGTCCAAAAGGTGTGGGGCATTTGAAGGGGTTCCTGGAGGCAGTGAGGACCAGCATGACTTTTCCCCGCTGGGGCCTTTGCTGTGGGAGCAGCGGCTGGACGTTTGCGTTTTTTGATCCGGCGGATGCCGAGAGTGAAAAACGGTGGTTTTGAGGATGGAGTCCACAGGAAAGCAGAGAGGTCCAAAAGGTGTGGGGCATTTGAATGGGTTCCCGGAGGCAGTGAGGACCAGCATGACTTTTCCCCGCTGGGACCTTTGCTGTGGGAGCAGCGGCTGGACGTTTGCGTTTTTTGCTCCGGAGGCTGACGAGAGTGAAAAACAGTGGTTTTGAGGATGGAGTCCACAGGAAAGCAGAGAGGTCCAAAAGGTGTGGGGCATTTGAAGGGGTTCCCGGAGGCAGTGAGGACCAGCATGACATTTCCCCGCTGGGGCCTTTGCTGTGGGAGCAGCGGCTGGATGTTTGCGTTTTTTGCTCCGGAGGCTGCCGAGAGTGAAAAACGGTGGTTTTGAGGATGGATTCCACAGGAAAACAGAGAGGTCCAAAAGGTGTGAGGCATTTGAAGGGGTTCCCGGAGGCAGTGAGGACCAGCATGACTTTTCCCCGCTGGGGCCTTTGCTGTGGGAGCAGCGGCTGGACGTTTGCGTTTTTTGCTCCGGAGGCTGCCGAGAGTGAAAAACGGTGGTTTTGAGGATGGAGTCCACAGGAAAGCAGAGAAGTCCAAAAGGTGTGGGGCATTTGAAGGGGTTCCCGGAGGCAGTGAGGACCAGCATGACTTTTCCCTGCTGGGGCCTTCGCTGTGGGAGCAGCGGTTGGACGTTTGCGTTTTTTGCTACAGAGACTACCGAGGGTTAAAAACGGTGGTTTTGAGGATGGAGTCCACAGGAAAGCAGAGAGGGCCAAAAGGTGTGGGGCATTTGAAGGGGTTCCTGGAGGCAGTGAGGACCAGCATGACTTTTCCCCGCTGGGGCCTTTGCTGTGGGAGCAGCGGCTGGACGTTTGCGTTTTTTGATCCGGCGGATGCCGAGAGTGAAAAACGGTGGTTTTGAGGATGGAGTCCACAGGAAAACAGAGATGTCCAAAAGGTATGGGGCATTTGAAGGGGTTCCCGGAGGCAGTGAGGACCAGCATGACTTTTCCGCCTTGGAACCTTTGCTGTGGGAGCAGCGGCTGGACGTTAGCGTTTTTTGCTCCGGCGGATGCCGAGAGTGAAAAACGGTGGTTTTGAGGATGGAGTCCACAGGAAAGCAGAGAGGTCCAAAAGGTGTGGGGCATTTGAAGGGGTTCCCGGAGGCAGTGAGGACCAGCATGACTTTTCCCCGCTGGGACCTTTGCTGTGGGAGCAGCGGCTGGACGTTTGCTTTTTTTGCTCCGGAGGCTGACGAGAGTGAAAAACAGTGGTTTTGAGGATGGAGTCCACAGGAAAGCAGAGAGGTCCAAAAGGTGTGGGGCATTTGAAGGGGTTCCCGGAGGCAGTGAGGACCAGCATGACTTTTCCCCGCTGGGGCCTTTGCTGTGGGAGCAGCGGCTGGATGTTTGCGTTTTTTGCTCCGGAGGCTGCCGAGAGTGAAAAACGGTGGTTTGGAGGATGGAGTCCACAGGAAAGCAGAGAGGTCCAAAAGGTGTGGGGCATTTGAAGGGGTTCCCGGAGGCAGTGAGGACCAGCATGACTTTTCCGCCTTGGAACCTTTGCTGTGGGAGCAGCGGCTGGACGTTTGCGTTTTTTGCTCCGGCGGATGCCAAGAGTGAAAAACGGTAGTTTTGAGGATGGAGTCCACAGGAAAGCAGAGAGGTTCAAAAGGTGTGGGGCATTTGAAGGGGTTCCCGGAGGCAGTGAGGACCAGCATGACTTTTCCCTGCTGGGGCCTTTGCTGTGGGAGCAGCGGCTGGACGTTTGCGTTTTTTGCTCCGGAGGCTGCTGAGAGTGAAAAACGGTGGTTTTGAGGATGGAGTCCACAGGAAAGCAGAGAGGTCCAAAAGGTGTGGGGCATTTGAAGGGGTTCCCGGAGGCAGTGAGGACCAGCATGACTTTTCCCCGCTGTGGCCTTTGCTGTGGGAGCAGCGGCTGGACGTTTGCGTTTTTTGCTCCGGAGGCTGCCGAGAGTGAAAAACGGTGGTTTTGAGGATGGAGTCCACAGGAAAGCAGAGAGGGCCAAAAGGTGTGGGGCATTTGAAGGGGTTCCCGGAGGTAGTGAGGACCAGCATGACTTTTCCCCGCTGGGGCCTTTGCTGTGGGAGCAGCGGCTGGACGTTTGCGTTTTTTGCTCCAGAGGCTATAGAGAGTGAAAAACGGTGGTTTTGAGGATGGAGTCCACAGGAAAGCAGAGAGGTGCAAAAAGTGTGGGGCATTTGAAGGGGTTGCAAGAGGCAGTGAGGACCAGCATGACTTTTCCCCGCTGGGGCCTTTGCTGTGGGAGTAGCGGCTGGACGTTTACGCTTTTTGCTCCGGAGGCTGCCGAGAGTGAAAAACGGTGCTTTTGAGGATGGAGTCCACAGGAAAGCAGAGAGGTCCAAAAGGTGTGGGGCATTTGAAGGGGTTCCTGGAGGCAGTGAGGACCAGCATGACTTTTCCCCGCTGGGGCCTTTGCTGTGGGAGCAGCGGCTGGACGTTTGCGTTTTTTGATCCGGCGGATGCCGAGAGTGAAAAACGGTGGTTTTGAGGATGGAGTCCACAGGAAAGCAGAGAGGTCCAAAAGGTGTGGGGCATTTGAATGGGTTCCCGGAGGCAGTGAGGACCAGCATGACTTTTCCCCGCTGGGACCTTTGCTGTGGGAGCAGCGGCTGGACGTTTGCGTTTTTTGCTCCGGAGGCTGACGAGAGTGAAAAACAGTGGTTTTGAGGATGGAGTCCACAGGAAAGCAGAGAGGTCCAAAAGGTGTGGGGCATTTGAAGGGGTTCCCGGAGGCAGTGAGGACCAGCATGACTTTTCCCCGCTGGGGCCTTTGCTGTGGGAGCAGCGGCTGGATGTTTGCGTTTTTTGCTCCGGAGGCTGCCGAGAGTGAAAAACGGTGGTTTTGAGGATGGATTCCACAGGAAAACAGAGAGGTCCAAAAGGTGTGAGGCATTTGAAGGGGTTCCCGGAGGCAGTGAGGACCAGCATGACTTTTCCCCGCTGGGGCCTTTGCTGTGGGAGCAGCGGCTGGACGTTTGCGTTTTTTGCTCCGGAGGCTGCCGAGAGTGAAAAACGGTGGTTTTGAGGATGGAGTCCACAGGAAAGCAGAGAGGTCCAAAAGGTGTGGGGCATTTGAAGGGGTTCCCGGAGGCAGTGAGGACCAGCATGACTTTTCCCTGCTGGGGCCTTCGCTGTGGGAGCAGCGGCTGGACGTTTGCGTTTTTTGCTACAGAGACTACCGAGGGTTAAAAACGGTGGTTTTGAGGATGGAGTCCACAGGAAAGCAGAGAGGTCCAAAAGGTGTGGGGCATTTGAAGGGGTTCCCGGAGGCAGTGAGGACCAGCATGACTTTTCCCTGCTGGGGCCTTTGCTGTGGGAGCAGCGGCTGGACGTTTGCGTTTTTTGCTCCGGAGGCTGCCGAGAGTGAAAAACGGTGGTTTTGAGGATGGAGTCCACAGGAAAGCAGAGAGGGCCAAAACTTATGGGACATTTGAAGGGGTTCCCGGAGGCAGTGAGGACCAGCATGACTTTTCCCCGCTGTGGCCTTTGCTGTGGGAGCAGCGGCTGGACATTTGCGTTTTTTGCTCCGGAGGCTGCCGAGAGTGAAAAACGGTGGTTTTGAGGATGGAGTCCACAGGAAAGCAGAGAGGTCCAAAAGGTGTGGGGCATTTGAAGGGGTTCCCAGAGGTAGTGAGGACCAGCATGACTTTTCCCCGCTGGGGCCTTTGCTGTGGGAGCAGCGGATGGACGTTTGCGCTTTTTGCTCCGGAGGCTGCCGAGAGTGAAAAACGGTGGTTTTGAGGATGGAGTCCACAGGAAAGCAGAGAGGTCCAAAAGGTGTGGGGCATTTGAAGGGGTTCCTGGAGGCAGTGAGGACCAGCATGACTTTTCCCCGCTGGGGCCTTTGCTGTGGGAGCAGCGGCTGGACGTTTGCGTTTTTTGATCCGGCGGATGCCGAGAGTGAAAAACGGTGGTTTTGAGGATGGAGTCCACAGGAAAACAGAGAGGTCCAAAAGGTATGGGGCATTTGAAGGGGTTCCCGGAGGCAGTGAGGACCAGCATGACTTTTCCGCCTTGGAACCTTTGCTGTGGGAGCAGCGGCTGGACGTTAGCGTTTTTTGCTCCGGCGGATGCCGAGAGTGAAAAACGGTGGTTTTGAGGATGGAGTCCACAGGAAAGCAGAGAGGTCCAAAAGGTGTGGGGCATTTGAAGGGGTTCCCGGAGGCAGTGAGGACCAGCATGACTTTTCCCCGCTGGGACCTTTGCTGTGGGAGCAGCGGCTGGACGTTTGCGTTTTTTGCTCCGGAGGCTGACGAGAGTGAAAAACAGTGGTTTTGAGGATGGAGTCCACAGGAAAGCAGAGAGGTCCAAAAGGTGTGGGGCATTTGAATGGGTTCCCGGAGGCAGTGAGGACCAGCATGACTTTTCCCCGCTGGGGCCTTTGCTGTGGGAGCAGCGGCTGGATGTTTGCGTTTTTTGCTCCGGAGGCTGCCGAGAGTGAAAAACGGTGGTTTTGAGGATGGAGTCCACAGGAAAGCAGAGAGGTCCAAAAGGTGTGAGGCATTTGAAGGGGTTCCTGGAGGTAGTGAGGACCAGCATGACTTTTCCCCGCTGGGGCCTTTGCTGTGGGAGCAGCGGCTGGACATTTGCGTTTTTTGCTCCGGAGGCTGCCGAGAGTGAAAAACGGTGGTTTTGAGGATGGAGTCCACAGGAAAGCAGAGAGGTCCAAAAGGTGTGGGGCATTTGAAGGGGTTCCCGGAGGCAGTGAGGACCAGCATGACTTTTCCCTGCTGGGGCCTTCGCTGTGGGAGCAGCGGCTGGACGTTTGCGTTTTTTGCTACACAGACTACCGAGTGTTAAAAACGGTGGTTTTGAGGATGGAGTCCACAGGAAAGCAGAGAGGTCCAAAAGGTGTGGGGCATTTGAAGGGGTTCCCGGAGGCAGTGAGGACCAGCATGACTTTTCCCCGCTGGGGCCTTTGCTGTGGGAGCAGCAGCTGGACGTTTGCGTTTTTTGCTCCGGAGGCTGCCGAGAGTGAAAAACAGTGGTTTTGAGGATGGAGTCCACAGGAAAGCAGAGAGGTCCAAAAGGTGTGGGGCATTTTAAGGGGTTCCTGGAGGCAGTGAGGACCAGCATGACTTTTCCCCGCTTGGGCCTTTGCTGTGGAGGCAGCGGCTGGACGTTTTCGTTTTTTGCTCCGGAGGCTGCCGAGAGTGAAAAACGGTGGTTTTGAGGATGGAGTCCACAGGAAAGCAGAGAGGTGCAAAAGGTGTGGGGTATTTGAAGGGGTTCCCGGAGGCAGTGAGGACCAGCATGACTTTTCCGCTTTGGAACCTTTGCTGTGGGAGCAGCGGCTGGACGTTTGCGTTTTTTGCTCCGGAGGCTGCCGAGAGTGAAAAACGGTAGTTTTGAGGATGGAGTCCCCAGGAAAGCAGAGAGGTCCAAAAGGTGTGGGGCATTTGAAGGGGTTCCCGGAGGCAGTGAGGACCAGCATGACTTTTCCCTGCTGGGGCCTTTGCTGTGGGAGCAGCGGCTGGACGTTTGCGTTTTTTGCTCCGGAGGCTGCCGAGAGTGAAAAACGGTGGTTTTGAGGATGGAGTCCACAGGAAAGCAGAGAGGTCCAAAAGGTGTGGGGCATTTGAAGGGGTTCCCGGAGGCAGTGAGGACCAGCATGACTTTTCCCCGCTGGGGCCTTTGCTGTGGGAGCAGCGGCTGGACGTTTGCGTTTTTTGTTCCGGAGGCTGCCGAGAGTGAAAAACGGTGGTTTTGAGGGTGGAGTCCACAGGAAAGCAGAGAGGTGCAAAAGGTGTGGGGCATTTGAAGGGGTTCCCGGAGGCAGTGAGGACCAGCATGACTTTTCCCCGCTGGGGCCTTTGCTGTGCGAGCAGCAGCTGGACGTTTGCGTTTTTTGCTCCGGAGGATGTTGAGAGTGAAAAACGGTGGTTTTGAGGATGGAGTCCACAGGAAAGCAGAGAGGTCCAAAAGGTGTGGGGCATTTGAAGGGGTTCCCGGAGGCAGTGAGGACCAGCATGACTTTTCAGCCTTGGAACCTTTGCTGTGGGAGCAGCGGCTGGACGTTTGCGTTTTTTGCTACAGAGACTACCGAGGGTTAAAAACGGTGGTTTTGAGGATGGAGTCCACAGGAAAGCAGAGAGGTCCAAAAGGTGTGGGGCATTTGAAGGGGTTCCCGGAGGCAGTGAGGACCAGCATGACTTTTACCCGCTGGGGCCTTTGCTGTGGGAGCAGCGGCTGGACGTTTGCTTTTTTTGATACAGAGACTACAGAGGGTTAAAAACGGTGGTTTTGAGGCAATGAATTATGAAAATTACAAAATTTTTTTGTTTGGCCTCTGGCCTCCACTTTTTGGCCTCCACTTGTTGGCCTCCACTTGTTGGCCTCCACTTTTTGGCCTCCACTTTTTGGCCTCCACTTTTTGGCCTTCACTTTTTGGGCCTCCACTTTTTGGGCCTCCACTTTTTGGCCTCCACTTTTGGGCCTCCACTTTTTGTGCCTCCACTTTTTGGGCCTCCACTTTTTGGGCCTCCACTTTTTGGGCCTCTGGCCTCCCCTTTCCGGCCTCCACTTTTCATCCTCTGGCCTCCACTTTTCGTCCTCTGGCCTCCACTTTCCGGCTTTTACTTTCTGGCCTCCGGCCTCCACCTTCCGGCCTCTATCTCTTGGCCTCCACCTTCCGGCCTCTATCTCCTGGCCTCCACCTTCCGGCCTCCACCTCCTAACTGTTGTTCCTGTTTTTCCATCTTTACGCCTTGCCCGTCCCCTCTTTCTCTCCCAGTGTTTCTACTTTCCCTTCCCCCCTTTCCTTTTTTCCCTCTTCCCCCCCTTTTTGTTTTTCCCCTGTCCCACTTTTTCTCCTTTTTGTTCTGCACTGTTCCGTGCCCCCTTTCCCCTCTCCTCCTTATTATTTTTTTATTTTTTAGTATAGAATCACACGCATACATTTCCACCTGAAGGGAAAGGGGGAGGAACAAGCCCTTTCCCGAGAACAGACAGCAGCTTTACTGCCACACTAACAATGGCTGCAAAATTTCTTCAGATGGATCAACACTCATTTGAAGTCTTCAAATACTTCTCATCTTTAAAGGAGGTGCCGCATGTCCACCTGAATCCTTCCTCTTTCTTCTGGCCTATTTGGTAATACGCTGAAATAGGATGATGCCATTTACGGCAGCCCAAGGTCCATTGTTGGGGTTGTATGCCTCAGAAGAGGGAGATTCATAGGGGACATTAGAAAACGTTACAATCTGGAAACATGGGTGGGAGCCATTGAAATAGAGAAAACCCTCTCATTTTACTATCTATTGACATATGACTATTTGTTTGCGTATAGCGAAGGTGTTCAAAATAAAAATCTACTCTACAAAAAACCTCCTCTATTACATAAAGGATTTTAGAATATAAAATATGTGTCCCACAGTCTGTTTTTACCTTTATTGTTCTCTCTCTGCCTGGCTCCCCGTCCCCATTCTTTAATTGCTCTGTCTCTCCCCTTCAGCTCATCGAGGTTTTTTGGTATGTTTCAGTTTATCTCTGTCTACCTCACTGCCCCCCTTTTTAATTCCTTCTTCTCTGCCTTGTGGCTCATTGCTCTTTTTTGTTTTGTGTGTTTTTTGTTTTGTTTTTTTTCATCTCTGTCAGCATGGTTTCCTGTTGCTTCCTTCTTCCTGGCCTGTAGCCCATCGCTGTTGCATTGGGTTTACCATGCGAGGTGTCGTTAGCTGGGGCGGGGGCTGCAGGGGTGGGTTCTGTGAGAAGACACCGGGTGTTGTTCCCATGTTGGGCACAGCCAGTTCCCACGCTGAGACGGATGTGCTGCTGGTTAAAGCTGAGCCCATCGGCAGCGCTGGTAGGAAGCAGAGCAGAGGTTCTCCTGCAGCCTGTGGTGAAGACCATGGTGAGGCAGGCTGTTCCCCTGCAGTCCAGGGAGGTCCAGGGTGGAGCCAACGTGCCCCTGCGGCGCGTGGAGGACCCGAGGCCGGAGCAGGTGGCTGTGCCTGAAGGAAGCCGAGAGCCTGTGCGAGACCTGCGGCCTCATGGGAGGGACCCCCCACTGGAGCAGAAAAAGAGCCTGAGGAGGAAGGAGCCGCAACCCCCATGCCATGTCCCCTGCGTTGGTCAGGGCTGGGATGTAGAGAAGTCAGGAGAGAAGAGGCGCCCAGGAAAAGAGGGAGGGGTGGCAGGAAGGTGTTTTATTTTGCGTTTGTTCCTATTTGTCATTATTTGATTAACAGTAAGTTAAATTAATTTCCCCTCCTACCCTTCCCTCTCTGATTCCCCAAACTAATTTTAACTTCTTGCCCGTGTGGCTTGTGCTATGTCGCTTTTCAAATTGTCTTCCTACCTCTCCCTCCATGCAGCTCTGCGTAACTAGGTTTGAATTCTGGTGTATGATTCTTGTATCCCATCGCTTTCAAAATTTTCTGTCCTTGTCTCCCTCTAGCCGTCTACCTGTCTGCAAATCCCCATTCTACCCTCTCTTTCCTGCACCCAGTCACTCTTTTTCACTTTCTTTTTACATCTCCCTGTCCCTATTTTTTAGTTTTTGTCTATGTTTCGTGTACCATATTGCCTTTTGAGATTTTCTTTCAATGTCTACCTCTGTCCGGATCCCCGGTGTTATTTTTTATGTCTTGCCAATGTTTCTTTTCCCCCTGACACGGCAGAAATTTTCCCCGCCCCTTGTCTTGTCTCCGTCTTCTTGTCCTGCCGGTCCCTTTGGCCTCTGTCCTGCTCCCTGTCGCTCTTATTTGTTCCTCCATCTCTATGCCTGTTATTTTGCGCAGTCTGTCCGCTCTCCTCTCTCTACGTGGCTGTCCCACTCCCCACCCCTCTCTTGTTTGCAGCGTGCTGTTTTCTGCTTCCCTGTCTCACACCTCTTCTCTATGTCCCTCTGTCCTTCCTCCTGCTTTTCTCTTGCCTTTTCTCCCTCTGTCCTGTTGCGTTTGGGCACTGAGCCTTATAGCCAACTCACTGCTGGGATTTCTTGCGTACATTAATGAATAAACTTTTCCTGCCCCTTGTGTGCCCCTGGATGTGTTTGCATCCCCTGGGTGCAGAGGTCGTGGCTGGGGACAGGGGCAGGGGAGGGGGCGATGTGCTGTGGGGCTTTGGCAAGGGCCCCTGCTCCTGACGGGCTCCAGCTGTGGGCTGGGGCAGCCCAGGTGGGACCAGTGAGGTGATGGTGGGACGGGGCCAAGGGTTTAAAAAGGCTGCAGGTGGGGATGAGTGGGGGCAGCCTCAGGTGCAGCCAGTGAGGCTGAGGATGGGGCTGGCCCTGCTGTGCCAAGGGTCGGGGGCTGCCTGGGCACGCATGCCTGCTGGAGCTGGCTGAGGAGTGAAAAGAAGGGGGTTCCACAGGCGGCTGCCCCCAGCAAGGAGCGGACGGGCCCCACGGCGAGGAAGGATCGCTCCCAGCCATTCCTGACAGCGCACACCACCAGCTCACAGCTCCAGGACGTCGGTACCTCTGTCAGCTGCACATGTGAGCCACCGTGCCTCCGGGAAGCCTCGGGGGAGAGTTTAATAGCATGCTTTTTGTTTTTTCCATTCCATTTCGATGAATTCCCGACTTTACCGAAAATGGAAATTTGTGTTTTTCACTAATGTTGCTGTATACTGTGTAAGTTGCTGATATAATTACTCTTTATAGGGCTGATGATGAGACTATCAAGCAGGGGTTCAGGTTAGCATCTTGTATGTGTCTGTCTATGGCGTTTCAGTATTTTTAAAGAAAGCAGAAGGGACATAAGGCATAGTGTATTTCAGGTGATGGGACCGCTCATTGCATTTCCCCTTCACCCTTCCCTGTCCCCTTTCCCTGTTTTCCCCCTTCTTCCCTGTGTTCCCCCATTCCCCCCTTTTCCCTTTCTTTCCCGTTCTCCTCATCCCCCTTTACCCTTCTTTTCCTTGTCCCCTTTCCCCTTTCTTCCCTCCCGTCCCACCTTTCCCTCTTTCCCTTTATTCCCCCACCCCATGTTCCCCCCTTCCTTTCCCTTTCTTCCACCCTGTCGCCCCTTTCCCCCTTTGCCTTTCTTTCCCCCTGTCCAATGTCCCCTATTTCCCCTTTTGTTCTACCTCCCCTGTTCCCTCATTATCCCTTATACCCCCCACCCCCCGTGCCCTTTCTTCCCCACACTACTGTCCCCCTTTCCCCCTTCCTTTCCCCTATGCCTCCTGTTTTGCTCTTTCCCTTCATCCTTGGTACCCCCTTTAATTCTTCCCCGTTGCCCCTTTCCCCGTCCTTTCCCTCTGCCCTTTCCCCCCCGTTGCCCCGTTCCTTCTTTTTCAATGACGCTCTCCCAATGTGTTCCATGCTCCCCCTTTCTCCCTTGTTCCCCCTTTCCTTCTCCTGCATCCCCCCTTTTCCCTACCCTTCTTTCTCAGTTCCCCCTACCATCTGTGTTCCGTGTCCCCCCTTCCCCATTTCCTCACCCCCCATCACCCCTTTTCTTTCTCCATTTTTCCTCCGTCCCATTTCTCCCTTTCTTTCCCCCACTCCATCCGCTGTCCCCCTCTTTCCACCTGTCTTGTCTCTCCTGTTCCAGGTCTCCCCTCTCTCTTTCTACCTCCCTTTCTTTCTGTTTTTCCATCTTCACACCTTGCCCGCCCCCCCTTCATTGTTTCTTCCCTGCTGCTCCCCTTTCTTCTTTTTTTTTTCCCCCAGCTGTCTCCTCTTTCCTCCTTTCTTGGCTCCCCCTTTTCCCTCTCATTCCCACGTTGAACCCTCCCCCCCCACTCCTCCCCCCCTCCTCACATGGCCCTTGTGACTCGCAGGTCTTCTTGCCCGACAGTGACTTCCATCCCGGCATGATTCTTCTTGCTGAGAGTTTTCCCTCACCTTTGAGGCACATTGTTTGTAGTGTTCTGTGTAGTATCTGTGCATATCCGCGTGGCTCGGAGTCACCCCGCCCAGGGGTGTAGAGTCAAGGGTAGGTGGTATACCTTTAAGAGTATACGGTTTATATTTTGATGTGACGAGGCAAAAGCGGTAAGATCATTTCGGACAGAGTAGCTGTGAGTGGGTTTTGCGAACAGGTTTTTCATTAACACTTCCTGGGGAAGGACAGAGCTCTGCAGGAGGGGCCATTCAGCGCTGTGGCCAGAGACTGCATCTCAGACGAAAGGAGGCTGCCGAGAGTGACAAACGGTGGTTTTGAAGATAGAGTCTGTAAGAAACCAGAGAGGGCCGAAGTGCGTGGGGCATTTGAAGGGGTTCCCGGAGGCACTGAGGACCAGCATGACTTTTCCCCGCTGGGGCCTTTGCTGTGGGAGCAGCGGCTGGACGTTTGCGTTTTTTGCTCCGGAGGCTGCCGAGAGTGAAAAACGGTGGTTTTGAGGATGGAGTCCACAGGAAAGCAGAGAGGTCCAAAAGGTGTGGGGCATTTGAAGGGGTTCCCGGAGGCAGTGAGGACCAGCATGACTTTTCCTCGCTGGGCCTTTGCTGTGGGTGCAGCGGCTGGATGTTTGAGTTTTTTGCTCCGGAGGCTGCCGAGAGTGAAAAACGGTGGTTTTGAGGATGGAGTCCACAGGAAAGCAGAGAGGTCCAAAAGGTGTGGGGCATTTGAAGGGGTTCCCGGAGGCAGTGAGGACCAGCATGACTTTTCCCCGCTGGGGCCTTTGCTGTGGGAGCAGCCCCTGGACGTTTGCGTATTTTGCTCCGGAGGCTGCCGAGAGTGAAAAACGGTGGTTTTGAGGATGGAGTCCACAGGAAAGCAGAGAGGTCCAAAAGGTGTGGGGCATTTGAAGGGGTTCCTGGAGGTAGTGAGGACCAGCATGACTTTTCTTGCTGGGGCCTTTGCTGTGGAAGCAGCGGCTGGACGTTTGCGTTTTTTGCTCCGGAGGCTGCCGAGGTTGAAAAACGGTGGTTTTGAGGATGGAGTCCACAGGAAAACAGAGAGGTCCAAAAGGTGTGGGGCATTTGAAGGGGTTCCCGGAGGTAGTGAGGACCAGCATGACTTTTCTGCCTTGGAACGTTTGCTGTGGGAGCAGCGGCTGGACGTTTGCGTTTTTTGCTACAGGGAATACCGAGGGTTAAAAGCGGTGGTTTTGAGGATGGATTCCACAGGAAAACAGAGAGGTCCAAAAGGTGTGGGGCATTTGAAGGGCTTCCCCGAGGCAGTGAGGACCAGCATGACTTTTCCCCACTGGGGCCTTTGCTGTGGGAGCAGCGGCTGGACATCTGCGTTTTTTGCTACAGAGACTACCGAGGGTTAATAACGGTGGTTTTGAGGATGGAGTCCACAGGAAAGCAGAGAGGTCCAAAAGGTGTGGGGCATTTGAAGGGGTTCCCAGAGGCAGTGAGGACCAGCATGACTTTTCCCCGCTGGGGCCTTTGCTGTGGGAGCAGCGGCTGGACGTTTGCGTTTTTTGCTCCGGAGGCTGCCGAGAGTGAAAAACGGTGGTTTTGAGGATGGAGTTCACAGGAAAGCAGAGAGGTCCAAAAGGTGTGGCGTATTTGAAGGGGTTCCCGGAGGCAGTGAGGACCAGCATGACTTTTCCCCGCTGGGGCCTTCGCTGTGGGAGCAGCGGCTGGACGTTTGCGTTTTTTGCTCCGGAGGCTGCCGAGAGTGAAAAACGGTGGTTTTGAGGATGGAGTCCACAGGAAAGCAGACAGATCCAAAAGGTGTGGGGCATATAAAGGTGTTCCCGGAGGCAGTGAGGACCAGCATGACTTTTCCCCGCTGGGGCCTTTGCTGTGCTAGCAGCGGCTGGACGTTTGCGTATTTTGCTCCGGAGGCTGCCGAGAGTGAAAAACGGTGGTTTTGAGGATGGAGTCCACAGGAAAGCAGAGAGGTCCAAAAGGTGTGGGGCATTTGAAGGGGTTCCTGGAGGTAGTGAGGACCAGCATGACTTTTCTTGCTGGGGCCTTTGCTGTGGAAGCAGCGGCTGGACGTTTGCGTATTTTGCTCCGGAGGCTGCCGAGAGTGAAAAACGGTGGTTTTGAGGATGGAGTCCACAGGAAAACAGAGAGGTCCAAAAGGTGTGGGGCATTTGAAGGGGTTCCCAGAGGCAGTGAGGACCAGCATGACTTTTCCGCCTTGGAACCTTTGCTGTGGGAGCAGCGGCTGGACGTTTGCGTTTTTTGCTCCGGCGGATGCCGAGAGTGAAAAACGGTGGTTTTTAGGATGGAGTCAGCAGGAAAACAGAGAGGTCCAAAACGTATGGGGCATTTGAAGGGGTTCCCGGAGGCAGTGAGGACCAGCATGACTTTTCCCTGCTGGGGCCTTTGCTGTGGGAGCAGCGGCTGGACGTTTGCGTTTTTTGCTCCGGAGGCTGCCGAGAGTGAAAAACGGTGGTTTTGAGGATGGAGTCCACAGGAAAGCAGAGAGGTCCAAAAGGTGTGGGGCATTTGAAGGGGTTCCCGGAGGCAGTGAGGACCAGCATGACTTTTCTGCCTTGGAACGTTTGCTGTGGGAGCAGCGGCTGGACGTTTGCTTTTTTTGCTACAGAGACTACCGAGGGTTAAAAGCGGTGGTTTTGAGGATGGATTCCACAGGAAAACAGAGAGGTCCAAAAGGTGTGGGGCATTTGAAGGGGTTCCCGGAGGCAGTGAGGACCAGCATGACTTTTCCCCGCTGGGGCCTTTGCTGTGGGAGCAGCGGCTGGACGTTTGCGTTTTTTGATACAGAGAATACAGAGGGTTAAAAACAGTTGTTTTGAGGATGGATTCCACAGCAAAGCAGAGAGGTCCAAAAGGTGTGGGGCATTTGAAGTGGTTCCCGGAGGCAGTGAGGACCAGCATGACTTTTCCCCGCTGGGGCCTTTGCTGTGGGAGCAGCGGCTGGACGTTTGCGTTTTTTGCTCCGGAGGCTGCCGAGAGTGAAAAACGGTGGTTTTGAGGATGGAGTCCACAGGAAAGCAGAGAGGTCCAAAAGGTGTGGGGCATTTGAAGGGGTTCCCGGAGGCAGTGAGGACCAGCATGACTTTTCAGCCTTGGAACATTTGCTGTGGGAGCAGCGGCTGGACGTTTGCGTTTTTTGCTAAAGAGACTACGGAGGGTATAAAAACGGTGGTTTTGAGGATGGAGTCCACAGGAAAGCAAAGAGGTGCAAAAGGTGTGGGGCATTTGCAGGGGTTCCCGGAGGCAGTGAGGACCAGCATGACTTTTCCCCGCTGGGGCCTTTGCTGTGGGAGCAGCGGCTGGACGTTTGCGTTTTTTGCTACAGAGACTACCGAGGGTTACTAACGGTGGTTTTGAGGATGGATTCCACAGGAAAGCAGAGAGGTCCAAAAGGTGTGGGGCATTTGAAGGGGTTCCCGGAGGCAGTGAGGACCAGCATGACTTTTCCCCGCTGGGGCCTTTGCTGTGGGAGCAGCGGCTGGACGTTTGCGTTTTTTGCTCCGGCGGATGCCAATAGTGAAAAACGGTGGTTTTGAGGATGGAGTCCACAGGAAAGCAGAGAGGTCCAAAAGGTGTGGGGCATTTGAAGGGGTTCTAGGAGGCAGTGAGGACCAGCATGACTTTTCACCGCTGGGCATTTGCTGTGGGTGCAGCGGCTGGATGTTTGAGTTTTTTGCTCCGGAGGCTGCTGAGAGTGAAAAACGATGGTTTTGAGGATGGATTCCACAGGAAAGCAGAGAGGTCCAAAAGGTGTGGGGCATTTGAAAGGGTTCCCGGAGGCAGTGAGGACCAGCATGACTTTTCCTTGAAGGGGCCGTTTCTGTGGGAGCAGCGGCTGGACGTTTGCGTTTTTTGCTCCGGCGGATGCCGAGAGTGAAAAACGGTGGTTTTGAGGATGGAGTCCACAGGAAAGCAGAGAGGTCCAAAAGGTGTGGGGTATTTGAAGGGGTTCCCGGAGGCAGTGAGGACCAGCATGACTTTTCCCCGCTGGGGCCTTTGCTGTGGGAGCAGCGGCTGGACGTTTGCGTTTTTTGCTCCGGAGGCTGCCGAGAGTGAAAAACGGTGGTTTTGAGGATGGATTCCACAGGAAAGCAGAGAGGTCCAAAAGGTGTGGGGCATTTGAAGAGGTTCCTGGAGGTAGTGAAGACCAGCATGACTTTTCCCCGCTGGGGCTTTTGCTGTGGGAGCAGCGGCTGGACGTTTGCGTTTTTTGCTCCGGAGGCTGCCGAGAGTGAAAAACGGTGGTTTTGAGGATAGAGTCCACAGGAAAACAGAGAGGTCCAAAAGGTGTGGGGCATTTGAAGGGGTTCCCGGAGGCAGTGAGGACCAGCATGACTTTTACCCGCTGGCTCCTTTGCTGTGGGAGCAGCGGCTGGACGTTTGCGTTTTTTGTTCCGGAGGATGCCGAGGGTTAAAAACGGTGGTTTTGAGGATGGATTCCACAGGAAAGCAGAGAGGTCCAAAAGGTGTGGGGCATTTGAAGGGGTTCCCGGAGGCAGTGAGAACCAGCATGACTTTTCCCCGCTGGGGCTTTTGCTGTGCTAGCAGCGGCTGGACGTTTGCGTTTTTTGCTCCGGCGGATGCTGAGAGTGAAAACCGGTGGTTTTGAGGATGGAGTCCACAGGAAAGCAGAGAGGTGCAAAAGGTGTGGGGCATTTGCAGGGGTTCCTGGAGGCAGTGAGGACCAGCATGACTTTTCCCCGCTGGGGCCTTTGCTGTGGGAGCAGCGGCTGGACGTTTGCGTTTTTTGCTCCGGCGGATGCCAATAGTGAAAAACGGTGGTTTTGAGGATGGAGTCCACAGGAAAGCAGAGAGGTCCAAAAGCTGTGGGGCATTTGAAGGGGTTCCCGGAGGCAGTGAGTACCAGCATGACTTTTCACCGCTGGGCATTTGCTGTGGGTGCAGCGGCTGGATGTTTGAGTTTTTTGCTCCGGAGGCTGCTGAGAGTGAAAAACGATGGTTTTGAGGATGGATTCCACAGGAAAGCAGAGAGGTCCAAAAGGTGTGGGGCATTTCAAGGGGTTCCCGGAGGCAGTGAGGACCAGCATGACTTGTCCCCGCTGGGGCCTTTGCTGTGGGAGCAGCGGCTGGACTTTTGCGTTTTTTACTCCGGAGGCTGCCGAGTGAAGAACGGTGGTTTTGAGGGTGGAGTCCACAGGAAAGCAGAGAGTTCCAAAAGGTGTGGGGCATATGAAGGGGTTCCCGGAGGCAGTGAGGACCAGCATGACTTTTCCCCGCTGGGGCCTTTGCTGTGGGAGCAGTGGTTGGACGTTTTCGTTTTCTGCTCCGGAGGCTGCCGAGAGTGAAAAACGGTGGTTTTGAGGATGGAGTCCACAGGAAAGCAGAGAGGTCCAAAAGGTGTGGGGCATTTGAAAGGGTTCCCGGAGGCAGTGAGGAACAGCATGACTTTTCCTTGAAGGGGCCTTTGCTGTGGGAGCAGCGGCTGGACGTTTGCGTTTTTTGCTCCGGTGGATGCCGAGAGTGAAAAACGGTGGTTTTGAGGATGGAGTCCACATGAAACCAGACAGATCCAAAAGGTGTGGGGCATATGAAGGGGTTCCCGGAGGCAGTGAGGACCAGCATGACTTTTCCCCGCTGGGGCCTTTGCTGTGGGAGCAGCGGCTGGACGTTTGCGTTTTTTGCTCCGGAGGCTGCCGAGAGTGAAAAACGGTGGTTTTGAGGATGGATTCCACAGGAAAGCAGATAGGTCCAAAAGGTGTGGGGCATTTGAAGAGGTTCCTGGAGGTAGTGAAGACCAGCATGACTTTTCCCCGCTGGGGCCTTTGCTGTGGGAGCAGCGGCTGGACGTTTGCGTTTTTTGCTCCGGAGGCTGCCGAGAGTGAAAAACGGTGGTTTTGAGGATAGAGTCCACAGGAAAACAGAGAGGTCCAAAAGGTGTGGGGCATTTGAAGGGGTTCCCAGAGGCAGTGAGGACCAGCATGACTTTTCCGCCTTGGAACCTTTGCTGTGGGAGCAGCGGCTGGACGTTTGCGTTTTTTGCTCCGGCGGATGCCGAGAGTGAAAAACGGTGGTTTTGAGGATGGAGTCCACAGGAAAGCAGAGAGGTCCAAAAGGTGTGGGGCATTTGAAGGGGTTCCTGGAGGTAGTGAAGACCAGCATGACTTTTCCCCGCTGGGTCCTTTGCTGTGGGAGCAGCGGCTGGACGTTTGCGTTTTTTGCTCCGGAGGCTGCTGAGAGTGTAAAACGGTGGTTTTGAGGATGGAGTCCACAGGAAAGCAGACAGATCCAAAAGGTGTGGGGCATTTGAAGGGGTTCCCGGAGGCAGTGAGGACCAGCATGACTTTTCCTTGATGGGGCCTTTGCTGTGGGAGCAGCGGCTGGACGTTTGCGTTTTTTGCTCCGGCGGATGCCGAGAGTGAAAAAAGGTGGTTTTGAGGATGGATTCCACAGGAAAGCAGAGAGGTCCAAAAGGTGTGGGGTATTTGAAGGGGTTCCCGGAGGCAGTGAGGACCAGCATGACTTTTCCCCGCTGGGGCCTTTGCTGTGGGAGCAGCGGCTGGACGTTTGCGTTTTTTGCTCCGGAGGCTGCCGAGAGTGAAAAACGGTGGTTTTGAGGATGGAGTCCACATGAAAGCAGACAGATCCAAAAGGTGTGGGGCATATGAAGGGGTTCCCGGAGGCAGTGAGGACCAGCATGACTTTTCCCCTCTGGGGCCTTTGCTGTGGGAGCAGCGGCTGGACGTTTGCGTTTTTTGCTCCGGAGGCTGCCGAGAGTGAAAAACGGTGGTTTTGAGGATAGAGTCCACAGGAAAACAGAGAGGTCTAAAAGGTGTGGGGCATTTGAAGGGGTTCCCAGAGGCAGTGAGGACCAGCATGACTTTTCCGCCTTGGAACCTTTGCTGTGGGAGCAGCGGCTGGACGTTTGCGTTTTTTGCTCCGGAGGCTGCCGAGAGTGAAAAACGGTGGTTTTGAGGATGGAGTCCACAGGAAAACAGAGAGGTCCAAAAGGTGTGGGGCATTTGAAGGGGTTCCCAGAGGCAGTGAGGACCAGCATGACTTTTCCGCTTTGGAACCTTTGCTGTGGGAGCAGCGGCTGGACGTTTGCGTTTTTTGCTCCGGAGGCTGCCGAGAGTGAAAAACGGTGGTTTTGAGGATGGAGTCCACAGGAAAGCAGAGAGGTCCAAAAGGTGTGGGGCATTTGAAGGGGTTCCCGGAGGCAGTGAGGACCAGCATGACTTTTCCCCCCTGGCTCCTTTGCTGTGGGAGCAGCGGCTAAACGTTTGCGTTTTTTGCTCCAGAGCCTGACGAAAGTGAAAAATGGCGGTTTTGAGGTTCTAGTCCACAGGAAAGCAGAGAGGTCCAAAAGGTGTGGGGCATTTGAAGGGGTTCCCGGAGGCAGTGAGGACCAGCATGACTTTTCCCCCCTGGCTCCTTTGCTGTGGGAGCAGCGGCTGGACGTTTGTGTTTTTTGCTCCGGAGTGTGCCGAGAGTGAAAAATGGCGGTTTTGAGGTTCTAGTCCACAGGAAAGCAGAGAGGTCCAAAAGGTGTGGGGCATTTGAAGGGGTTCCCGGAGGCAGTGAGGACCAGCATGACTTTTCCCCCCTGGCTCCTTTGCTGTGGGAGCAGCGGCTAAACGTTTGCGTTTTTTGCTCCAGAGCCTGACGAAAGTGAAAAATGGCGGTTTTGAGGTTCTAGTCCACAGGAAAGCAGAGAGGTCCAAAAGGTGTGGGGCATTTGAAGGGGTTCCCGGAGGCAGTGAGGACCAGCATGACTTTTCCTCCCTGGCTCTTTTGCTGTGGGAGCAGCGGCTGGACGTTTGCGTTTTTTGCTCCGGAGGCTGACGAGAGTGAAAAATGGCGGTTTTGAGGTTCTAGTCCACAGGAAAGCAGAGAGGTCCAAAAGGTGTGGGGCATTTGAAGGGGTTCCCGGAGGCAGTGAGGACCAGCATGACTTTTCCCCCCTGGCTCCTTTGCTGTGGGAGCAGCGGCTGGACGTTTGCGTTTTTTGCTCCGGAGTGTGCCGAGAGTGAAAAATGGCGGTTTTGAGGTTCTAGTCCACAGGAAAGCAGAGAGGTCCAAAAGGTGTGGGGCATTTGAAGGGGTTCCCGGAGGCAGTGAGGACCAGCATGACTTTTCCCCCCTGGCTCCTTTGCTGTGGGAGCAGCAGCTGGACGTTTGCGTTTTTTGCTCCGGAGTGTGCCGAGAGTGAAAAATGGCGGTTTTGAGGTTCTAGTCCACAGGAAAGCAGAGAGGTCCAAAAGGTGTGGGGCATTTGAAGGGGTTCCCGGAGGCAGTGAGGACCAGCATGACTTTTCCCCCCTGGCTCCTTTGCTGTGGGAGCAGCGGCTGGACGTTTGCGTTTTTTGCTCCGGAGTGTGCCGAGAGTGAAAAATGGCGGTTTTGAGGTTCTAGTCCACAGGAAAGCAGAGAGGTCCAAAAGGTGTGGGGCATTTGAAGGGGTTCCCGGAGGCAGTGAGGACCAGCATGACTTTTCCCCCCTGGCTCCTTTGCTGTGGGAGCAGCGGCTGGACGTTTGCGTTTTTTGCTCCGGAGTGTGCCGAGAGTGAAAAATGGTGCTTTTGAGGTTCTAGTCCACAGGAAAGCAGAGAGGTCCAAAAGGTGTGGGGCATTTGAAGGGGTTCCCGGAGGCAGTGAGGACCAGCATGACTTTTCCCCCCTGGCTCCTTTGCTGTGGGAGCAGCGGCTGGACGTTTGCGTTTTTTGCTCCGGAGTGTGCCGAGAGTGAAAAATGGCGGTTTTGAGGTTCTAGTCCACAGGAAAGCAGAGAGGTCCAAAAGGTGTGGGGCATTTGAAGGGGTTCCCGGAGGCAGTGAGGACCAGCATGACTTTTCCCCCCTGGCTCCTTTGCTGTGGGAGCAGCGGCTGGACGTTTGTGTTTTTTGCTCCGGAGTGTGCCGAGAGTGAAAAATGGCGGTTTTGAGGTTCTAGTCCACAGGAAAGCAGAGAGGTCCAAAAGGTGTGGGGCATTTGAAGGGGTTCCCGGAGGCAGTGAGGACCAGCATGACTTTTCCCCCCTGGCTCCTTTGCTGTGGGAGCAGCGGCTGGACGTTTGCGTTTTTTGCTCCGGAGTGTGCCGAGAGTGAAAAATGGCGGTTTTGAGGTTCTAGTCCACAGGAAAGCAGAGAGGTCCAAAAGGTGTGGGGCATTTGAAGGGGTTCCCGGAGGCAGTGAGGACCAGCATGACTTTTCCCCCCTGGCTCCTTTGCTGTGGGAGCAGCAGCTGGACGTTTGCGTTTTTTGCTCCGGAGTGTGCCGAGAGTGAAAGATGGCGGTTTTGAGGTTCTAGTCCACAGGAAAGCAGAGAGGTCCAAAAGGTGTGGGGCATTTGAAGGGGTTCCCGGAGGCAGTGAGGACCAGCATGACTTTTCCCCCCTGGCTCCTTTGCTGTGGGAGCAGCGGCTGGACGTTTGCGTTTTTTGCTCCGGAGTGTGCCGAGAGTGAAAAATAGTTCTTTTGAGGTTATAGTCCACAGGAAAGCAGAGAGGTCCAAAAGGTGTGGGGCATTTGAAGGGGTTCCCGGAGGCAGTGAGGACCAGCATGACTTTTCCCCCCTGGCTCCTTTGCTGTGGGAGCAGCGGCTGGACGTTTGCGTTTTTTGCTCCGGAGTGTGCCGAGAGTGAAAAATGGTGCTTTTGAGGTTCTAGTCCACAGGAAAGCAGAGAGGTCCAAAAGGTGTGGGGCATTTGAAGGGGTTCCCGGAGGCAGTGAGGACCAGCATGACTTTTCCCCCCTGGCTCCTTTGCTGTGGGAGCAGCGGCTGGACGTTTGCGTTTTTTGCTCCGGAGTGTGCCGAGAGTGAAAAATGGCGGTTTTGAGGTTCTAGTCCACAGGAAAGCAGAGAGGTCCAAAAGGTGTGGGGCATTTGAAGGGGTTCCCGGAGGCAGTGAGGACCAGCATGACTTTTCCCCCCTGGCTCCTTTGCTGTGGGAGCAGCGGCTGGACGTTTGCGTTTTTTACTCCGGAGTGTGCCGAGAGTGAAAAATAGTTCTTTTGAGGTTCTAGTCCACAGGAAAGCAGAGAGGTCCAAAAGGTGTGGGGCATTTGAAGGGGTTCCCGGAGGCAGTGAGGACCAGCATGACTTTTCCCCCCTGGCTCCTTTGCTGTGGGAGCAGCGGCTGGACGTTTGCATTTTTTGCTCCGGAGTGTGCCGAGAGTGAAAAATGGCGGTTTTGAGGTTCTAGTCCACAGGAAAGCAGAGAGGTCCAAAAGGTGTGGGGCATTTGAAGGGGTTCCCAGAGGCAGTGAGGACCAGCATGACTTTTCCCCCCTGGCTCCTTTGCTGTGGGAGCAGCGGCTAAACGTTTGCGTTTTTTGCTCCAGAGCCTGACGAAAGTGAAAAATGGCGGTTTTGAGGTTCTAGTCCACAGGAAAGCAGAGAGGTCCAAAAGGTGTGGGGCATTTGAAGGGGTTCCCGGAGGCAGTGAGGACCAGCATGACTTTTCCCCCCTGGCTCCTTTGCTGTGGGAGCAGCGGCTGGACGTTTGTGTTTTTTGCTCCGGAGTGTGCCGAGAGTGAAAAATGGCGGTTTTGAGGTTCTAGTCCACAGGAAAGCAGAGAGGTCCAAAAGGTGTGGGGCATTTGAAGGGGTTCCCGGAGGCAGTGAGGACCAGCATGACTTTTCCCCCCTGGCTCCTTTGCTGTGGGAGCAGCGGCTGGACGTTTGCGTTTTTTGCTCCGGAGTGTGCCGAGAGTGAAAAATGGCGGTTTTGAGGTTCTAGTCCACAGGAAAGCAGAGAGGTCCAAAAGGTGTGGGGCATTTGAAGGGGTTCCCGGAGGCAGTGAGGACCAGCATGACTTTTCCCCCCTGGCTCCTTTGCTGTGGGAGCAGCGGCTGGACGTTTGCGTTTTTTGCTCCGGAGTGTGCCGAGAGTGAAAAATGGCGGTTTTGAGGTTCTAGTCCACAGGAAAGCAGAGAGGTCCAAAAGGTGTGGGGCATTTGAAGGGGTTCCCGGAGGCAGTGAGGACCAGCATGACTTTTCCCCCCTGGCTCCTTTGCTGTGGGAGCAGCGGCTGGACGTTTGCGTTTTTTGCTCCGGAGTGTGCCGAGAGTGAAAAATAGTTCTTTTAAGGTTATAGTCCACAGGAAAGCAGAGAGGTCCAAAAGGTGTGGGGCATTTGAAGGGGTTCCCGGAGGCAGTGAGGACCAGCATGACTTTTCCCCCCTGGCTCCTTTGCTGTGGGAGCAGCGGCTGGACGTTTGCATTTTTTGCTCCGGAGTGTGCCGAGAGTGAAAAATGGCGGTTTTGAGGTTCTAGTCCACAGGAAAGCAGAGAGGTCCAAAAGGTGTGGGGCATGTGAAGGGGTTCCCAGAGGCAGTGAGGACCAGCATGACTTTTCCCCCCTGGCTCCTTTGCTGTGGGAGCAGCGGCTAAACGTTTGCGTTTTTTGCTCCAGAGCCTGACGAAAGTGAAAAATGGCGGTTTTGAGGTTCTAGTCCACAGGAAAGCAGAGAGGTCCAAAAGGTGTGGGGCATGTGAAGGGGTTCCCGGAGGCAGTGAGGACCAGCATGACTTTTCCCCCCTGGCTCCTTTGCTGTGGGAGCAGCGGCTGGACGTTTGTGTTTTTTGCTCCGGAGTGTGCAGAGAGTGAAAAATGGCGGTTTTGAGGTTCTAGTCCACAGGAAAGCAGAGAGGTCCAAAAGGTGTGGGGCATTTGAAGGGGTTCCCGGAGGCAGTGAGGACCAGCATGACTTTTCCCCCCTGGCTCCTTTGCTGTGGGAGCAGCGGCTGGACGTTTGCGTTTTTTGCTGCGGAGTGTGCCGAGAGTGAAAAATGGCGGTTTTGAGGTTCTAGTCCACAGGAAAGCAGAGAGGTCCAAAAGGTGTGGGGCATTTGAAGGGGTTCCCAGAGGCAGTGAGGACCAGCATGACTTTTCCCCCCTGGCTCCTTTGCTGTGGGAGCAGCGGCTAAACGTTTGCGTTTTTTGCTCCAGAGCCTGACGAAAGTGAAAAATGGCGGTTTTGAGGTTCTAGTCCACAGGAAAGCAGAGAGGTCCAAAAGGTGTGGGGCATTTGAAGGGGTTCCCGGAGGCAGTGAGGACCAGCATGACTTTTCCTCCCTGGCTCCTTTGCTGTGGGAGCAGCGGCTGGACGTTTGCGTTTTTTGCTCCGGAGTGTGCCGAGAGTGAAAAATGGCGGTTTTGAGGTTCTAGTCCACAGGAAAGCAGAGAGGTCCAAAAGGTGTGGGGCATTTGAAGGGGTTCCCGGAGGCAGTGAGGACCAGCATGACTTTTCCCCCCTGGCTCCTTTGCTGTGGGAGCAGCGGCTGGACGTTTGTGTTTTTTACTCCGGAGTGTGCCGAGAGTGAAAAATGGCTGTTTTGAGGTTCTAGTCCACAGGAAAGCAGAGAGGTCCAAAAGGTGTGGGGCATTTGAAGGGGTTCCCGGAGGCAGTGAGGACCAGCATGACTTTTCCCCCCTGGCTCCTTTGCTGTGGGAGCAGCGGCTGGACGTTTGCGTTTTTTGCTCCGGAGTGTGCCGAGAGTGAAAAATGGCGGTTTTGAGGTTCTAGTCCACAGGAAAGCAGAGAGGTCCAAAAGGTGTGGGGCATTTGAAGGGGTTCCCGGAGGCAGTGAGGACCAGCATGACTTTTCCCCCCTGGCTCCTTTGCTGTGGGAGCAGCGGCTGGACGTTTGCGTTTTTTGCTCCGGAGTGTGCCGAGAGTGAAAAATAGTTCTTTTGAGGTTCTAGTCCACAGGAAAGCAGAGAGGTCCAAAAGGTGTGGGGCATTTGAAGGGGGTCCCAGAGGCAGTGAGGACCAGCATGACTTTTCCCCCCTGGCTCCTTTGCTGTGGGAGCAGCGGCTGGACGTTTGCATTTTTTGCTCCGGAGTGTGCCGAGAGTGAAAAATGGCGGTTTTGAGGTTATAGTCCACAGGAAAGCAGAGAGGTCCAAAAGGTGTGGGGCATTTGATGGGGTTCCCAGAGGCAGTGAGGACCAGCATGACTTTTCCCCCCTGGCTCCTTTGCTGTGGGAGCAGCGGCTGGACGTTGGCGTTTTTTGCTCCGGAGTGTGCCGAGAGTGAAAAATAGTTCTTTTGAGGTTCTAGTCCACAGGAAAGCAGAGAGGTCCAAAAGGTGTGGGGCATTTGAAGGGGTTCCCGGAGGCAGTGAGGACCAGCATGACTTTTCCCCCCTGGCTCCTTTGCTGTGGGAGCAGCGGCTGGACGTTTGCGTTTTATGCTCCGGAGTGTGCAGAGAGTGAAAAATGGCGGTTTTGAGGTTCTAGTCCACAGGAAAGCAGAGAGGTCCAAAAGGTGTGGGGCATTTGAAGGGGTTCCCGGAGGCAGTGAGGACCAGCATGACTTTTCCCGCCTGGCTCCTTTGCTGTGGGAGCAGCGGCTGGACGTTTGCGTTTTTTGCTCCGGAGGCTGACGAGAGCGAAAAATAGTTCTTTTGAGGTTCTAGTCCACAGGAAAGCAGAGAGGTCCAAAAGGTGTGGGGCATTTGAAGGGGTTCCCGGAGGCAGTGAGGACCAGCATGACTTTTCCCCCCTGGCTCCTTTGCTGTGGGAGCAGCGGCTGGACGTTTGCGTTTTTTGCTGCGGAGTGTGCCGAGAGTGAAAAATAGTTCTTTTGAGGTTCTAGTCCACAGGAAAGCAGAGAGGTCCAAAAGGTGTGGGGCATTTGAAGGGGTTCCCGGAGGCAGTGAGGACCAGCATGACTTTTCCCCCCTGGCTCCTTTGCTGTGGGAGCAGCGGCTGGACGTTTGCATTTTTTGCTCCGGAGTGTGCCGAGACTGAAAAATGGCGGTTTTGAGGTTCTAGTCCACAGGAAAGCAGAGAGGTCCAAAAGGTGTGGGGCATTTGAAGGGGTTCCCGGAGGCAGTGAGGACCAGCATGACTTTTCCCCCCTGGCTCCTTTGCTGTGGGAGCAGCGGCTGGACGTTTGCATTTTTTGCTCCGGAGTGTGCCGAGAGTGAAAAATGGCGGTTTTGAGGTTATAGTCCACAGGAAAGCAGAGAGGTCCAAAAGGTGTGGGGCATTTGAAGGGGTTCCCAGAGGCAGTGAGGACCAGCATGACTTTTCCCCCCTGGCTCCTTTGCTGTGGGAGCAGCGGCTGGACGTTTGCGTTTTTTGCTCCAGAGCCTGACGCAAGTGAAAAATGGCTGTTTTGAGGTTCTAGTCCACAGGAAAGCAGAGAGGTCCAAAACGTGTGGGGCATTTGAAGGGGTTCCCGGAGGCAGTGAGGACCAGCATGACTTTTCCTCCCTGGCTCCTTTGCTGTGGGAGCAGCGGCTAAACGTTTGCGTTTTTTGCTCCAGAGCCTGAAGAAAGTGAAAAATGGCGGTTTTGAGGTTCTAGTCCACAGGAAAGCAGAGAGGTCCAAAAGGTGTGGGGCATTTGAAGGGGTTCCCGGAGGCAGTGAGGACCAGCATGACTTTTCCCCCCTGGCTCCTTTGCTGTGGGAGCAGCGGCTGGACGTTTGTGTTTTTTGCTCCGGAGTGTGCCGAGAGTGAAAAATGGCGGTTTTGAGGTTCTAGTCCACAGGAAAGCAGAGAGGTCCAAAAGGTGTGGGGCATTTGAAGGGGTTCCCGGAGGCAGTGAGGACCAGCATGACTTTTCCCCCCTGGCTCCTTTGCTGTGGGAGCAGCGGCTGGACGTTTGCGTTTTTTGCTCCGGAGTGTGCCGAGAGTGAAAAATGGCGGTTTTGAGGTTCTAGTCCACAGGAAAGCAGAGAGGTCCAAAAGGTGTGGGGCATTTGAAGGGGTTCCCGGAGGCAGTGAGGACCAGCATGACTTTTCCCCCCTGGCTCCTTTGCTGTGGGAGCAGCGGCTGGACGTTTGCGTTTTTTGCTCCGGAGTGTGCCGAGAGTGAAAAATGGCGGTTTTGAGGTTCTAGTCCACAGGAAAGCAGAGAGGTCCAAAAGGTGTGGGGCATTTGAAGGGGTTCCCGGAGGCAGTGAGGACCAGCATGACTTTTCCCCCCTGGCTCCTTTGCTGTGGGAGCAGCGGCTGGACGTTTGCGTTTTTTGCTCCGGAGTGTGCCGAGAGTGAAAAATAGTTCTTTTAAGGTTATAGTCCACAGGAAAGCAGAGAGGTCCAAAAGGTGTGGGGCATTTGAAGGGGTTCCCGGAGGCAGTGAGGACCAGCATGACTTTTCCCCCCTGGCTCCTTTGCTGTGGGAGCAGCGGCTGGACGTTTGCATTTTTTGCTCCGGAGTGTGCCGAGAGTGAAAAATGGCGGTTTTGAGGTTCTAGTCCACAGGAAAGCAGAGAGGTCCAAAAGGTGTGTGGCATGTGAAGGGGTTCCCAGAGGCAGTGAGGACCAGCATGACTTTTCCCCCCTGGCTCCTTTGCTGTGGGAGCAGCGGCTAAACGTTTGCGTTTTTTGCTCCGGAGTGTGCAGAGAGTGAAAAATGGCGGTTTTGAGGTTCTAGTCCACAGGAAAGCAGAGAGGTCCAAAAGGTGTGGGGCATTTGAAGGGGTTCCCGGAGGCAGTGAGGACCAGCATGACTTTTCCCCCCTGGCTCCTTTGCTGTGGGAGCAGCGGCTGGACGTTTGCGTTTTTTACACCGGAGTGTGCCGAGAGTGAAAAATGGCGGTTTTGAGGTTCTAGTCCACAGGAAAGCAGAGAGGTCCAAAAGGTGTGGGGCATTTGAAGGGGTTCCCAGAGGCAGTGAGGACCAGCATGACTTTTCCCCCCTGGCTCCTTTGCTGTGGGAGCAGCGGCTAAACGTTTGCGTTTTTTGCTCCAGAGCCTGACGAAAGTGAAAAATGGCGGTTTTGAGGTTCTAGTCCACAGGAAAGCAGAGAGGTCCAAAAGGTGTGGGGCATTTGAAGGGGTTCCCGGAGGCAGTGAGGACCAGCATGACTTTTCCTCCCTGGCTCCTTTGCTGTGGGAGCAGCGGCTGGACGTTTGCGTTTTTTGCTCCGGAGTGTGCCGAGAGTGAAAAATGGCGGTTTTGAGGTTCTAGTCCACAGGAAAGCAGAGAGGTCCAAAAGGTGTGGGGCATTTGAAGGGGTTCCCGGAGGCAGTGAGGACCAGCATGACTTTTCCCCCCTGGCTCCTTTGCTGTGGGAGCAGCGGCTGGACGTTTGTGTTTTTTACTCCGGAGTGTGCCGAGAGTGAAAAATGGCTGTTTTGAGGTTCTAGTCCACAGGAAAGCAGAGAGGTCCAAAAGGTGTGGGGCATTTGAAGGGGTTCCCGGAGGCAGTGAGGACCAGCATGACTTTTCCCCCCTGGCTCCTTTGCTGTGGGAGCAGCGGCTGGACGTTTGCGTTTTTTGCTCCGGAGTGTGCCGAGAGTGAAAAATGGCGGTTTTGAGGTTCTAGTCCACAGGAAAGCAGAGAGGTCCAAAAGGTGTGGGGCATTTGAAGGGGTTCCCGGAGGCAGTGAGGACCAGCATGACTTTTCCCCCCTGGCTCCTTTGCTGTGGGAGCAGCGGCTGGACGTTTGCGTTTTTTGCTCCGGAGTGTGCCGAGAGTGAAAAATAGTTCTTTTGAGGTTCTAGTCCACAGGAAAGCAGAGAGGTCCAAAAGGTGTGGGGCATTTGAAGGGGGTCCCAGAGGCAGTGAGGACCAGCATGACTTTTCCCCCCTGGCTCCTTTGCTGTGGGAGCAGCGGCTGGACGTTTGCATTTTTTGCTCCGGAGTGTGCCGAGAGTGAAAAATGGCGGTTTTGAGGTTATAGTCCACAGGAAAGCAGAGAGGTCCAAAAGGTGTGGGGCATTTGATGGGGTTCCCAGAGGCAGTGAGGACCAGCATGACTTTTCCCCCCTGGCTCCTTTGCTGTGGGAGCAGCGGCTGGACGTTTGCGTTTTTTGCTCCGGAGTGTGCCGAGAGTGAAAAATAGTTCTTTTGAGGTTCTAGTCCACAGGAAAGCAGAGAGGTCCAAAAGGTGTGGGGCATTTGAAGGGGTTCCCGGAGGCAGTGAGGACCAGCATGACTTTTCCCCCCTGGCTCCTTTGCTGTGGGAGCAGCGGCTGGACGTTTGCGTTTTATGCTCCGGAGTGTGCAGAGAGTGAAAAATGGCGGTTTTGAGGTTCTAGTCCACAGGAAAGCAGAGAGGTCCAAAAGGTGTGGGGCATTTGAAGGGGTTCCCGGAGGCAGTGAGGACCAGCATGACTTTTCCCCCCTGGCTCCTTTGCTGTGGGAGCAGCGGCTGGACGTTTGCGTTTTTTGCTCCGGAGGCTGACGAGAGCGAAAAATAGTTCTTTTGAGGTTCTAGTCCACAGGAAAGCAGAGAGGTCCAAAAGGTGTGGGGCATTTGAAGGGGTTCCCGGAGGCAGTGAGGACCAGCATGACTTTTCCCCCCTGGCTCCTTTGCTGTGGGAGCAGCGGCTGGACGTTTGCGTTTTTTGCTGCGGAGTGTGCCGAGAGTGAAAAATAGTTCTTTTGAGGTTCTAGTCCACAGGAAAGCAGAGAGGTCCAAAAGGTGTGGGGCATTTGAAGGGGTTCCCGGAGGCAGTGAGGACCAGCATGACTTTTCCCCCCTGGCTCCTTTGCTGTGGGAGCAGCGGCTGGACGTTTGCATTTTTTGCTCCGGAGTGTGCCGAGACTGAAAAATGGCGGTTTTGAGGTTCTAGTCCACAGGAAAGCAGAGAGGTCCAAAAGGTGTGGGGCATTTGAAGGGGTTCCCGGAGGCAGTGAGGACCAGCATGACTTTTCCCCCCTGGCTCCTTTGCTGTGGGAGCAGCGGCTGGACGTTTGCATTTTTTGCTCCGGAGTGTGCCGAGAGTGAAAAATGGCGGTTTTGAGGTTATAGTCCACAGGAAAGCAGAGAGGTCCAAAAGGTGTGGGGCATTTGAAGGGGTTCCCAGAGGCAGTGAGGACCAGCATGACTTTTCCCCCCTGGCTCCTTTGCTGTGGGAGCAGCGGCTGGACGTTTGCGTTTTTTGCTCCAGAGCCTGACGCAAGTGAAAAATGGCTGTTTTGAGGTTCTAGTCCACAGGAAAGCAGAGAGGTCCAAAACGTGTGGGGCATTTGAAGGGGTTCCCGGAGGCAGTGAGGACCAGCATGACTTTTCCTCCCTGGCTCCTTTGCTGTGGGAGCAGCGGCTAAACGTTTGCGTTTTTTGCTCCAGAGCCTGACGAAAGTGAAAAATGGCGGTTTTGAGGTTCTAGTCCACAGGAAAGCAGAGAGGTCCAAAAGGTGTGGGGCATTTGAAGGGGTTCCCGGAGGCAGTGAGGACCAGCATGACTTTTCCCCCCTGGCTCCTTTGCTGTGGGAGCAGCGGCTGGACGTTTGCATTTTTTGCTCCGGAGTGTGCCGAGAGTGAAAAATGGCGGTTTTGAGGTTCTAGTCCACAGGAAAGTAGAGAGGTCCAAAAGGTGTGGGGCATTTGAAGGGGTTCCCAGAGGCAGTGAGGACCAGCATGACTTTTCCCCCCTGGCTCCTTTGCTGTGGGAGCAGCGGCTAAACGTTTGCGTTTTTTGCTCCAGAGCCTGACGAAAGTGAAAAATGGCGGTTTTGAGGTTCTAGTCCACAGGAAAGCAGAGAGGTCCAAAAGGTGTGGGGCATTTGAAGGGGTTCCCGGAGGCAGTGAGGACCAGCATGACTTTTCCTCCCTGGCTCCTTTGCTGTGGGAGCAGCGGCTGGACGTTTGCGTTCTTTGCTCCGGAGTGTGCCGAGAGTGAAAAATGGCGGTTTTGAGGTTCTAGTCCACAGGAAAGCAGAGAGGTCCAAAAGGTGTGGGGCATTTGAAGGGGTTCCCGGAGGCAGTGAGGACCAGCATGACTTTTCCCCCCTGGCTCCTTTGCTGTGGGAGCAGCGGCTGGACGTTTGTGTTTTTTGCTCCGGAGTGTGCAGAGAGTGAAAAATGGCGGTTTTGAGGTTCTAGTCCACAGGAAAGCAGAGAGGTCCAAAAGGTGTGGGGCATTTGAAGGGGTTCCCGGAGGCAGTGAGGACCAGCATGACTTTTCCCCCCTGGCTCCTTTGCTGTGGGAGCAGCGGCTGGACGTTTGCGTTTTTTGCTCCGGAGTGTGCCGAGAGTGAAAAATGGCGGTTTTGAGGTTCTAGTCCACAGGAAAGCAGAGAGGTCCAAAAGGTGTGGGGCATTTGAAGGGGTTCCCGGAGGCAGTGAGGACCAGCATGACTTTTCCCCCCTGGCTCCTTTGCTGTGGGAGCAGCAGCTGGACGTTTGCGTTTTTTGCTCCGGAGTGTGCCGAGAGTGAAAAATGGCGGTTTTGAGGTTCTAGTCCACAGGAAAGCAGAGAGGTCCAAAAGGTGTGGGGCATTTGAAGGGGTTCCCGGAGGCAGTGAGGACCAGCATGACTTTTCCCCCCTGGCTCCTTTGCTGTGGGAGCAGCGGCTGGACGTTTGCGTTTTTTGCTCCGGAGTGTGCCGAGAGTGAAAAATAGTTCTTTTGAGGTTCTAGTCCACAGGAAAGCAGAGAGGTCCAAAAGGTGTGGGGCATTTGAAGGGGGTCCCAGAGGCAGTGAGGACCAGCATGACTTTTCCCCCCTGGCTCCTTTGCTGTGGGAGCAGCGGCTGGACGTTTGCATTTTTTGCTCCGGAGTGTGCCGAGAGTGAAAAATGGCGGTTTTGAGGTTCTAGTCCACAGGAAAGCAGAGAGGTCCAAAAGGTGTGGGGCATTTGAAGGGGTTCCCGGAGGCAGTGAGGACCAGCATGACTTTTCCCCCCTGGCTCCTTTGCTGTGGGAGCAGCGGCTGGACGTTTGCGTTTTTTGCTCCGGAGTGTGCCGAGAGTGAAAAATGGCGGTTTTGAGGTTCTAGTCCACAGGAAAGCAGAGAGGTCCAAAAGGTGTGGGGCATTTGAAGGGGTTCCCGGAGGCAGTGAGGACCAGCATGACTTTTCCCCCCTGGCTCCTTTGCTGTGGGAGCAGCGGCTGGACGTTTGCGTTTTTTGCTCCGGAGGCTGACGAGAGCGAAAAATAGTTCTTTTGAGGTTCTAGTCCACAGGAAAGCAGAGAGGTCCAAAAGGTGTGGGGCATTTGAAGGGGTTCCCGGAGGCAGTGAGGACCAGCATGACTTTTCCCCCCTGGCTCCTTTGCTGTGGGAGCAGCGGCTGGACGTTTGCGTTTTTTGCTCCGGAGGCTGCCGAGAGTGAAAAATAGTTCTTTTGAGGTTATAGTCCACAGGAAAGCAGAGAGGTCCAAAAGGTGTGGGGCATTTGAAGGGGTTCCCGGAGGCAGTGAGGACCAGCATGACTTTTCCCCCCTGGCTCCTTTGCTGTGGGAGCAGCGGCTGGACGTTTGCATTTTTTGCTCCGGAGTGTGCCGAGACTGAAAAATGGCGGTTTTGAGGTTCTAGTCCACAGGAAAGCAGAGAGGTCCAAAAGGTGTGGGGCATTTGAAGGGGTTCCCGGAGGCAGTGAGGACCAGCATGACTTTTCCCCCCTGGCTCCTTTGCTGTGGGAGCAGCGGCTGGACGTTTGCATTTTTTGCTCCGGAGTGTGCCGAGAGTGAAAAATGGCGGTTTTGAGGTTATAGTCCACAGGAAAGCAGAGAGGTCCAAAAGGTGTGGGGCATTTGAAGGGGTTCCCAGAGGCAGTGAGGACCAGCATGACTTTTCCCCCCTGGCTCCTTTGCTGTGGGAGCAGCGGCTGGACGTTTGCGTTTTTTGCTCCAGAGCCTGACGCAAGTGAAAAATGGCTGTTTTGAGGTTCTAGTCCACAGGAAAGCAGAGAGGTCCAAAAGGTGTGGGGCATTTGAAGGGGTTCCCGGAGGCAGTGAGGACCAGCATGACTTTTCCTCCCTGGCTCCTTTGCTGTGGGAGCAGCGGCTGGACGTTTGCGTTTTTTGCTCCGGAGTGTGCCGAGAGTGAAAAATGGCGGTTTTGAGGTTCTAGTCCACAGGAAAGCAGAGAGGTCCAAAAGGTGTGGGGCATTTGAAGGGGTTCCCGGAGGCAGTGAGGACCAGCATGACTTTTCCCCCCTGGCTCCTTTGCTGTGGGAGCAGCGGCTGGACGTTTGTGTTTTTTGCTCCGGAGTGTGCCGAGAGTGAAAAATGGCGGTTTTGAGGTTCTAGTCCACAGGAAAGCAGAGAGGTCCAAAAGGTGTGGGGCATTTGAAGGGGTTCCCGGAGGCAGTGAGGACCAGCATGACTTTTCCCCCCTGGCTCCTTTGCTGTGGGAGCAGCGGCTGGACGTTTGCGTTTTTTGCTCCGGAGTGTGCCGAGAGTGAAAAATGGCGGTTTTGAGGTTCTAGTCCACAGGAAAGCAGAGAGGTCCAAAAGGTGTGGGGCATTTGAAGGGGTTCCCGGAGGCAGTGAGGACCAGCATGACTTTTCCCCCCTGGCTCCTTTGCTGTGGGAGCAGCGGCTGGACGTTTGCGTTTTTTGCTCCGGAGTGTGCCGAGAGTGAAAAATGGCGGTTTTGAGGTTCTAGTCCACAGGAAAGCAGAGAGGTCCAAAAGGTGTGGGGCATTTGAAGGGGTTCCCGGAGGCAGTGAGGACCAGCATGACTTTTCCCCCCTGGCTCCTTTGCTGTGGGAGCAGCAGCTGGACGTTTGCGTTTTTTGCTCCGGAGTGTGCCGAGAGTGAAAAATGGCGGTTTTGAGGTTCTAGTCCACAGGAAAGCAGAGAGGTCCAAAAGGTGTGGGGCATTTGAAGGGGTTCCCGGAGGCAGTGAGGACCAGCATGACTTTTCCCCCCTGGCTCCTTTGCTGTGGGAGCAGCGGCTGGACGTTTGCGTTTTTTGCTCCGGAGTGTGCCGAGAGTGAAAAATGGCGGTTTTGAGGTTCTAGTCCACAGGAAAGCAGAGAGGTCCAAAAGGTGTGGGGCATTTGAAGGGGTTCCCGGAGGCAGTGAGGACCAGCATGACTTTTCCCCCCTGGCTCCTTTGCTGTGGGAGCAGCGGCTGGACGTTTGCATTTTTTGCTCCGGAGTGTGCCGAGAGTGAAAAATGGCGGTTTTGAGGTTCTAGTCCACAGGAAAGCAGAGAGGTCCAAAAGGTGTGGGGCATTTGAAGGGGTTCCCAGAGGCAGTGAGGACCAGCATGACTTTTCCCCCCTGGCTCCTTTGCTGTGGGAGCAGCGGCTAAACGTTTGCGTTTTTTGCTCCGGAGTGTGCCGAGAGTGAAAAATGGCGGTTTTGAGGTTCTAGTCCACAGGAAAGCAGAGAGGTCCAAAAGGTGTGGGGCATTTGAAGGGGTTCCCGGAGGCAGTGAGGACCAGCATGACTTTTCCCCCCTGGCTCCTTTGCTGTGGGAGCAGCGGCTGGACGTTTGTGTTTTTTGCTCCGGAGTGTGCAGAGAGTGAAAAATGGCGGTTTTGAGGTTCTAGTCCACAGGAAAGCAGAGAGGTCCAAAAGGTGTGGGGCATTTGAAGGGGTTCCCGGAGGCAGTGAGGACCAGCATGACTTTTCCCCCCTGGCTCCTTTGCTGTGGGAGCAGCGGCTGGACGTTTGCGTTTTTTGCTCCGGTGTGTGCCGAGAGTGAAAAATGGCGTTTTTGAGGTTCTAGTCCACAGGAAAGCAGAGAGGTCCAAAAGGTGTGGGGCATTTGAAGGGGTTCCCGGAGGCAGTGAGGACCAGCATGACTTTTCCCCCCTGGCTCCTTTGCTGTGGGAGCAGCGGCTGGACGTTTGCGTTTTTTGCTCCGGAGTGTGCCGAGAGTGAAAAATGGCGGTTTTGAGGTTCTAGTCCACAGGAAAGCAGAGAGGTCCAAAAGGTGTGGGGCATTTGAAGGGGTTCCCGGAGGCAGTGAGGACCAGCATGACTTTTCCCCCCTGGCTCCTTTGCTGTGGGAGCAGCGGCTGGACGTTTGCGTTTTTTGCTCCGGAGTGTGCCGAGACTGAAAAATGGCGGTTTTGAGGTTTTAGTCCACAGGAAAGCAGAGAGGTCCAAAAGGTGTGGGGCATTTGAAGGGGTTCCCGGAGGCAGTGAGGACCAGCATGACTTTTCCCCCCTGGCTCCTTTGCTGTGGGAGCAGCGGCTGGACGTTTGCGTTTTTTGCTCCGGAGTGTGCCGAGAGTGAAAAATGGCGGTTTTGAGGTTCTAGTCCACAGGAAAGCAGAGAGGTCCAAAAGGTGTGGGGCATTTGAAGGGGTTCCCGGAGGCAGTGAGGACCAGCATGACTTTTCCCCCCTGGCTCCTTTGCTGTGGGAGCAGCGGCTGGACGTTTGCGTTTTTTGCTCCGGAGTGTGCCGAGAGTGAAAAATGGCGGTTTTGAGGTTCTAGTCCACAGGAAAGCAGAGAGGTCCAAAAGGTGTGGGGCATTTGAAGGGGTTCCCGGAGGCAGTGAGGACCAGCATGACTTTTCCCCCCTGGCTCCTTTGCTGTGGGAGCAGCGGCTGGACGTTTGCGTTTTTTGCTCCGGAGTGTGCCGAGAGTGAAAAATGGCGGTTTTGAGGTTCTAGTCCACAGGAAAGCAGAGAGGTCCAAAAGGTGTGGGGCATTTGAAGGGGTTCCCGGAGGCAGTGAGGACCAGCATGACTTTTCCCCCCTGGCTCCTTTGCTGTGGGAGCAGCGGCTGGACGTTTGCGTTTTTTGCTCCGGATTGTGCCGAGAGTGAAAAATGGCGGTTTTGAGGTTCTAGTCCACAGGAAAGCAGAGAGGTCCAAAAGGTGTGGGGCATTTGAAGGGGTTCCCGGAGGCAGTGAGGACCAGCATGACTTTTCCCCCCTGGCTCCTTTGCTGTGGGAGCAGCGGCTGTACGTTTGCGTTTTTTGCTCCGGAGTGTGCCGAGAGTGAAAAATGGCGGTTTTGAGGTTCTAGTCCACAGGAAAGCAGAGAGGTCCAAAAGGTGTGGGGCATTTGAAGGGGTTCCCGGAGGCAGTGAGGACCAGCATGACTTTTCCCCCCTGGCTCCTTTGCTGTGGGAGCAGCGGCTGGACGTTTGCATTTTTTGCTCCGGAGTGTGCCGAGAGTGAAAAATGGCGGTTTTGAGGTTCTAGTCCACAGGAAAGCAGAGAGGTCCAAAAGGTGTGGGGCATTTGAAGGGGTTCCCAGAGGCAGTGAGGACCAGCATGACTTTTCCCCCCTGGCTCCTTTGCTGTGGGAGCAGCGGCTAAACGTTTGCGTTTTTTGCTCCGGAGTGTGCCGAGAGTGAAAAATGGCGGTTTTGAGGTTCTAGTCCACAGGAAAGCAGAGAGGTCCAAAAGGTGTGGGGCATTTGAAGGGGTTCCCGGAGGCAGTGAGGACCAGCATGACTTTTCCCCCCTGGCTCCTTTGCTGTGGGAGCAGCGGCTGGACGTTTGTGTTTTTTGCTCCGGAGTGTGCAGAGAGTGAAAAATGGCGGTTTTGAGGTTCTAGTCCACAGGAAAGCAGAGAGGTCCAAAAGGTGTGGGGCATTTGAAGGGGTTCCCGGAGGCAGTGAGGACCAGCATGACTTTTCCCCCCTGGCTCCTTTGCTGTGGGAGCAGCGGCTGGACGTTTGCGTTTTTTGCTCCGGTGTGTGCCGAGAGTGAAAAATGGCGTTTTTGAGGTTCTAGTCCACAGGAAAGCAGAGAGGTCCAAAAGGTGTGGGGCATTTGAAGGGGTTCCCGGAGGCAGTGAGGACCAGCATGACTTTTCCCCCCTGGCTCCTTTGCTGTGGGAGCAGCGGCTGGACGTTTGCGTTTTTTGCTCCGGAGTGTGCCGAGAGTGAAAAATGGCGGTTTTGAGGTTCTAGTCCACAGGAAAGCAGAGAGGTCCAAAAGGTGTGGGGCATTTGAAGGGGTTCCCGGAGGCAGTGAGGACCAGCATGACTTTTCCCCCCTGGCTCCTTTGCTGTGGGAGCAGCGGCTGGACGTTTGCGTTTTTTGCTCCGGAGTGTGCCGAGACTGAAAAATGGCGGTTTTGAGGTTTTAGTCCACAGGAAAGCAGAGAGGTCCAAAAGGTGTGGGGCATTTGAAGGGGTTCCCGGAGGCAGTGAGGACCAGCATGACTTTTCCCCCCTGGCTCCTTTGCTGTGGGAGCAGCGGCTGGACGTTTGCGTTTTTTGCTCCGGAGTGTGCCGAGAGTGAAAAATGGCGGTTTTGAGGTTCTAGTCCACAGGAAAGCAGAGAGGTCCAAAAGGTGTGGGGCATTTGAAGGGGTTCCCGGAGGCAGTGAGGACCAGCATGACTTTTCCCCCCTGGCTCCTTTGCTGTGGGAGCAGCGGCTGGACGTTTGCGTTTTTTGCTCCGGAGTGTGCCGAGAGTGAAAAATGGCGGTTTTGAGGTTCTAGTCCACAGGAAAGCAGAGAGGTCCAAAAGGTGTGGGGCATTTGAAGGGGTTCCCGGAGGCAGTGAGGACCAGCATGACTTTTCCCCCCTGGCTCCTTTGCTGTGGGAGCAGCGGCTGTACGTTTGCGTTTTTTGCTCCGGAGTGTGCCGAGAGTGAAAAATGGCGGTTTTGAGGTTCTAGTCCACAGGAAAGCAGAGAGGTCCAAAAGGTGTGGGGCATTTGAAGGGGTTCCCGGAGGCAGTGAGGACCAGCATGACTTTTCCCCCCTGGCTCCTTTGCTGTGGGAGCAGCGGCTGGACGTTTGCATTTTTTGCTCCGGAGTGTGCCGAGAGTGAAAAATGGCGGTTTTGAGGTTCTAGTCCACAGGAAAGCAGAGAGGTCCAAAAGGTGTGGGGCATTTGAAGGGGTTCCCAGAGGCAGTGAGGGCCAGCATGACTTTTCCCCCCTGGCTCCTTTGCTGTGGGAGCAGCGGCTAAACGTTTGCGTTTTTTGCTCCAGAGCCTGACGAAAGTGAAAAATGGCGGTTTTGAGGTTCTAGTCCACAGGAAAGCAGAGAGGTCCAAAAGGTGTGGGGCATTTGAAGGGGTTCCCGGAGGCAGTGAGGACCAGCATGACTTTTCCTCCCTGGCTCCTTTGCTGTGGGAGCAGCGGCTGGACGTTTGCGTTTTTTGCTCCGGAGTGTGCCGAGAGTGAAAAATGGCGGTTTTGAGGTTCTAGTCCACAGGAAAGCAGAGAGGTCCAAAAGGTGTGGGGCATTTGAAGGGGTTCCCGGAGGCAGTGAGGACCAGCATGACTTTCCCCCCCTGGCTCCTTTGCTGTGGGAGCAGCGGCTGGACGTTTGTGTTTTTTGCTCCGGAGTGTGCAGAGAGTGAAAAATGGCGGTTTTGAGGTTCTAGTCCACAGGAAAGCAGAGAGGTCCAAAAGGTGTGGGGCATTTGAAGGGGTTCCCGGAGGCAGTGAGGACCAGCATGACTTTTCCCCCCTGGCTCCTTTGCTGTGGGAGCAGCGGCTGGACGTTTGCGTTTTTTGCTCCGGAGTGTGCCGAGAGTGAAAAATGGCGGTTTTGAGGTTCTAGTCCACAGGAAAGCAGAGAGGTCCAAAAGGTGTGGGGCATTTGAAGGGGTTCCCGGAGGCAGTGAGGACCAGCATGACTTTTCCCCCCTGGCTCCTTTGCTGTGGGAGCAGCGGCTGGACGTTTGCGTTTTTTGCTCCGGAGTGTGCCGAGAGTGAAAAATGGCGGTTTTGAGGTTTTAGTCCACAGGAAAGCAGAGAGGTCCAAAAGGTGTGGGGCATTTGAAGGGGTTCCCGGAGGCAGTGAGGACCAGCATGACTTTTCCCCCCTGGCTCCTTTGCTGTGGGAGCAGCGGCTGGACGTTTGCGTTTTTTGCTCCGGAGTGTGCCGAGAGTGAAAAATGGCGGTTTTGAGGTTCTAGTCCACAGGAAAGCAGAGAGGTCCAAAAGGTGTGGGGCATTTGAAGGGGTTCCCGGAGGCAGTGAGGACCAGCATGACTTTTCCCCCCTGGCTCCTTTGCTGTGGGAGCAGCGGCTGGACGTTTGTGTTTTTTGCTCCGGAGTGTGCAGAGAGTGAAAAATGGCGGTTTTGAGGTTCTAGTCCACAGGAAAGCAGAGAGGTCCAAAAGGTGTGGGGCATTTGAAGGGGTTCCCAGAGGCAGTGAGGACCAGCATGACTTTTCCCCCCTGGCTCCTTTGCTGTGGGAGCAGCGGCTGGACGTTTGCGTTTTTTGCTCCGGAGTGTGCCGAGAGTGAAAAATGGCGGTTTTGAGGTTCTAGTCCACAGGAAAGCAGAGAGGTCCAAAAGGTGTGGGGCATTTGAAGGGGTTCCCGGAGGCAGTGAGGACCAGCATGACTTTTCCCCCCTGGCTCCTTTGCTGTGGGAGCAGCGGCTGGACGTTTGCGTTTTTTGCTCCGGAGGCTGACGAGAGTGAAAAATAGTTCTTTTGAGGTTCTAGTCCACAGGAAAGCAGAGAGGTCCAAAAGGTGTGGGGCATTTGAAGGGGTTCCCGGAGGCAGTGAGGACCAGCATGACTTTTCCCCCCTGGCTCCTTTGCTGTGGGAGCAGCGGCTGGACGTTTGCGTTTTTTGCTCCGGAGTGTGCCGAGAGTGAAAAATGGCGGTTTTGAGGTTATAGTCCACAGGAAAGCAGAGAGGTCCAAAAGGTGTGGGGCATTTGAAGGGGTTCCCGGAGGCAGTGAGGACCAGCATGACTTTTCCCCCCTGGCTCCTTTGCTGTGGGAGCAGCGGCTGGACGTTTGCGTTTTTTGCTGCGGAGTGTGCCGAGAGTGAAAAATGGCGGTTTTGAGGTTCTAGTCCACAGGAAAGCAGAGAGGTCCAAAAGGTGTGGGGCATTTGAAGGGGTTCCCGGAGGCAGTGAGGACCAGCATGACTTTTCCCCCCTGGCTCCTTTGCTGTGGGAGCAGCGGCTGGACGTTTGCAATTTTTGTTCCGGAGTGTGCCGAGAGTGAAAAATGGCGGTTTTGAGGTTCTAGTCCACAGGAAAGCAGAGAGGTCCAAAAGGTGTGGGGCATTTGAAGGGGTTCCCGGAGGCAGTGAGGACCAGCATGACTTTTCCCCCCTGGCTCCTTTGCTGTGGGAGCAGCGGCTGGACGTTTGCATTTTTTGCTCCGGAGTGTGCCGAGAGTAAAAAATGGCGGTTTTGAGGTTCTAGTCCACAGGAAAGCAGAGAGGTCCAAAAGGTGTGGGGCATTTGAAGGGGTTCCCGGAGGCAGTGAGGACCAGCATGACTTTTCCCCCCTGGCTCCTTTGCTGTGGGAGCAGCGGCTGGACGTTTGCGTTTTTTGCTCCAGAGCCTGACGCAAGTGAAAAATGGCGGTTTTGAGGTTCTAGTCCACAGGAAAGCAGAGAGGTCCAAAAGGTGTGGGGCATTTGAAGGGGTTCCCGGAGGCAGTGAGGACCAGCATGACTTTTCCCCCCTGGCTCCTTTGCTGTGGGAGCAGCGGCTGGACGTTTGCGTTTTTTGCTCCGGAGTGTGCCGAGAGTGAAAAATGGCGGTTTTGAGGTTCTAGTCCACAGGAAAGCAGAGAGGTCCAAAAGGTGTGGGGCATTTGAAGGGGTTCCCGCAGGCAGTGAGGACCAGCATGACTTTTCCCCCCTGGCTCCTTTGCTGTGGGAGCAGCGGCTGGACGTTTGCGTTTTTTGCTCCGGAGTGTGCAGAGAGTGAAAAATGGCTCTTTTGAGGTTCTAGTCCACAGAAAAGCAGAGAGGTCCAAAAGGTGTGGGGCATTTGAAGGGGTTCCCGGAGGCAGTGAGGACCAGCATGACTTTTCCCCCCTGGCTCCTTTGCTGTGGGAGCAGCGGCTGGACGTTTGCGTTTTTTGCTCCGGAGTGTGCCGAGAGTGAAAAATGGCGGTTTTGAGGTTCTAGTCCACAGGAAAGCAGAGAGGTCCAAAAGGTATGGGGCATTTGAAGGGGTTCCCGGAGGCAGTGAGGACCAGCATGACTTTTCCCCCCTGGCTCCTTTGCTGTGGGAGCAGCGGCTGGACGTTTGCGATTTTTGCTCCGGAGTGTGCCGAGAGTGAAAAATGGCGGTTTTGAGGTCCTAGTCCACAGGAAAGCAGAGAGGTCCAAAAGGTGTGGGGCATTTGAAGGGGTTCCCGGAGGCAGTGAGGACCAGCATGACTTTTCCCCCCTGGCTCCTTTGCTGTGGGAGCAGCGGCTGGACGTTTGCGTTTTTTACACCGGAGTGTGCCGAGAGTGAAAAATAGTTCTTTTGAGGTTATAGTCCACAGGAAAGCAGAGAGGTCCAAAAGGTGTGGGGCATTTGAAGGGGTTCCCGGAGGCAGTGAGGACCAGCATGACTTTTCCCCCCTGGCTCCTTTGCTGTGGGAGCAGCGGCTGGACGTTTGCGTTTTTTGCTCCGGAGTGTGCCGAGAGTGAAAAATGGCGGTTTTGAGGTTCTAGTCCACAGGAAAGCAGAGAGGTCCAAAAGGTGTGGGGCATTTGAAGGGGTTCCCGGAGGCAGTGAGGACCAGCATGACTTTTCCCCCCTGGCTCCTTTGCTGTGGGAGCAGCGGCTGGACGTTTGCGTTTTTTGCTCCGGAGTGTGCAGAGAGTGAAAAATGGCTCTTTTGAGGTTCTAGTCCACAGAAAAGCAGAGAGGTCCAAAAGGTGTGGGGCATTTGAAGGGGTTCCCGGAGGCAGTGAGGACCAGCATGACTTTTCCCCCCTGGCTCCTTTGCTGTGGGAGCAGCGGCTGGACGTTTGCGTTTTTTGCTCCGGAGTGTGCCGAGAGTGAAAAATGGCGGTTTTGAGGTTCTAGTCCACAGGAAAGCAGAGAGGTCCAAAAGGTATGGGGCATTTGAAGGGGTTCCCGGAGGCAGTGAGGACCAGCATGACTTTTCCCCCCTGGCTCCTTTGCTGTTGGAGCAGCGGCTGGACGTTTGCGATTTTTGCTCCGGAGTGTGGCGAGAGTGAAAAATGGCGGTTTTGAGGTTCTAGTCCACAGGAAAGCAGAGAGGTCCAAAAGGTGTGGGGCATTTGAAGGGGTTCCCGGAGGCAGTGAGGACCAGCATGACTTTTCCCCCCTGGCTCCTTTGCTGTGGGAGCAGCGGCTGGACGTTTGCGTTTTTTACACCGGAGTGTGCCGAGAGTGAAAAATAGTTCTTTTGAGGTTATAGTCCACAGGAAAGCAGAGAGGTCCAAAAGGTGTGGGGCATTTGAAGGGGTTCCCGGAGGCAGTGAGGACCAGCATGACTTTTCCCCCCTGGCTCCTTTGCTGTGGGAGCAGCGGCTGGACGTTTGCGTTTTTTGCTCCGGAGTGTGCCGAGAGTGAAAAATAGCGGTTTTGAGGTTATAGTCCACAGGAAAGCAGAGAGGTCCAAAAGGTGTGGGGCATTTGAAGGGGTTCCCGGAGGCAGTGAGGACCAGCATGACTTTTCCCCCCTGGCTCCTTTGCTGTGGGAGCAGCGGCTGGACGTTTGCGTTTTTTGCTCCGGAGTGTGCCGAGAGTGAAAAATGGCGGTTTTGAGGTTCTAGTCCACAGGAAAGCAGAGAGGTCCAAAAGGTGTGGGGCATTTGAAGGGGTTCCCGGAGGCAGTGAGGACCAGCATGACTTTTCCCCCCTGGCTCCTTTGCTGTGGGAGCAGCGGCTGGACGTTTGTGTTTTTTGCTCCGGAGTGTGCCGAGAGTGAAAAATGGCGGTTTTGAGGTTCTAGTCCACAGGAAAGCAGAGAGGTCCAAAAGGTGTGGGGCATTTGAAGGGGTTCCCGGAGGCAGTGAGGACCAGCATGACTTTTCCCCCCTGGCTCCTTTGCTGTGGGAGCAGCGGCTGGACGTTTGCGTTTTTTGCTCCGGAGTGTGCCGAGAGTGAAAAATGGCGGTTTTGAGGTTCTAGTCCACAGGAAAGCAGAGAGGTCCAAAAGGTGTGGGGCATTTGAAGGGGTTCCCGGAGGCAGTGAGGACCAGCATGACTTTTCCCCCCTGGCTCCTTTGCTGTGGGAGCAGCGGCTGGACGTTTGCATTTTTTGCTCCGGAGGCTGACGAGAGTGAAAAATGACGGTTTTGAGGTTATAGTGCACAGGAAAGCAGAGAGGTCCAAAAGGTGTGGGGCATTTGAAGGGGTTCCCGGAGGCAGTGAGGACCAGCATGACTTTTCCCCCCTGGCTCCTTTGCTGTGGGAGCAGCGGCTGGACGTTTGCGTTTTTTGCTCCGGAGTGTGCCGAGAGTGAAAAATGGCGGTTTTGAGGTTCTAGTCCACAGGAAAGCAGAGAGGTCCAAAAGGTGTGGGGCATTTGAAGGGGTTCCCGGAGGCAGTGAGGACCAGCATGACTTTTCCCCCCTGGCTCCTTTGCTGTGGGAGCAGCGGCTGGACGTTTGCGATTTTTGCTCCGGAGTGTGCCGAGAGTGAAAAATGGCGGTTTTGAGGTTCTAGTCCACAGGAAAGCAGAGAGGTCCAAAAGGTGTGGGGCATTTGAAGGGGTTCCCGGAGGCAGTGAGGACCAGCATGACTTTTCCCCCCTGGCTCCTTTGCTGTGGGAGCAGCGGCTGGACGTTTGCGTTTTTTACACCGGAGTGTGCCGAGAGTGAAAAATAGTGCTTTTGAGGTTCTAGTCCACAGGAAAGCAGAGAGGTCCAAAAGGTGTGGGGCATTTGAAGGGGTTCCCGGAGGCAGTGAGGACCAGCATGACTTTTCCCCCCTGGCTCCTTTGCTGTGGGAGCAGCGGCTGGACGTTTGCATTTTTTGCTCCGGAGTGTGCCGAGAGTGAAAAATGGCGGTTTTGAGGTTCTAGTCCACAGGAAAGCAGAGAGGTCCAAAAGGTGTGGGGCATTTGAAGGGGTTCCCAGAGGCAATGAGGACCAGCATGACTTTTCCCCCCTGGCTCCTTTGCTGTGGGAGCAGCGGCTGGACGTTTGTGTTTTTTGCTCCGGAGTGTGCCGAGAGTGAAAAATGGCGGTTTTGAGGTTCTAGTCCACAGGAAAGCAGAGAGGTCCAAAAGGTGTGGGGCATTTGAAGGGGTTCCCGGAGGCAGTGAGGACCAGCATGACTTTTCCCCCCTGGCTCCTTTGCTGTGGGAGCAGCGGCTGGACGTTTGCGTTTTTTGCTCCGGAGTGTGCCGAGAGTGAAAAATGGCGGTTTTGAGGTTCTAGTCCACAGGAAAGCAGAGAGGTCCAAAAGGTGTGGGGCATTTGAAGGGGTTCCCGGAGGCAGTGAGGACCAGCATGACTTTTCCCCCCTGGCTCCTTTGCTGTGGGAGCAGCGACTGGACGTTTGCGTTTTTTGCTCCGGAGTGTGCAGAGAGTGAAAAATGGCTGTTTTGAGGTTCTAGTCCACAGGAAAGCAGAGAGGTCCAAAAGGTGTGGGGCATTTGAAGGGGTTCCCGGAGGCAGTGAGGACCAGCATGACTTTTCCCCCCTGGCTCCTTTGCTGTGGGAGCAGCGGCTGGACGTTTGCGATTTTTGCTCCGGAGTGTGCCGAGAGTGAAAAATGGCGGTTTTGAGGTTATAGTCCACAGGAAAGCAGAGAGGTCCAAAAGGTGTGGGGCATTTGAAGGGGTTCCCGGAGGCAGTGAGGACCAGCATGACTTTTCCCCCCTGGCTCCTTTGCTGTGGGAGCAGCGGCTGGACGTTTGCGTTTTTTGTTTCGGAGTGTGCCGAGAGTGAAAAATGCTGGTTTTGAGGTTCTAGTCCACAGGAAAGCAGAGAGGTCCAAAAGGTGTGGGGCATTTGAAGGGGTTCCCGGAGGCAGTGAGGACCAGCATGACTTTTCCCCCCTGGCTCCTTTGCTGTGGGAGCAGCGGCTGGACGTTTGCTTTTTTTGCTCCGGAGTGTGCCGAGAGTGAAAAATGGCGGTTTTGAGGTTCTAGTCCACAGGAAAGCAGAGAGGTCCAAAAGGTGTGGGGCATTTGAAGGGGTTCCCGGAGGCAGTGAGGACCAGCATGACTTTTCCCCCCTGGCTCCTTTGCTGTGGGAGCAGCGGCTGGACGTTTGCGTTTTTTGCTCCGGAGTGTGCAGAGAGTGAAAAATGGCGGTTTTGAGGTTCTAGTCCACAGGAAAGCAGAGAGGTCCAAAAGGTGTGGGGCATTTGAAGGGGTTCCCGGAGGCAGTGAGGACCAGCATGACTTTTCCCCCCTGGCTCCTTTGCTGTGGGAGCAGCGGCTGGACGTTTGCGTTTTTGCTCCGGAGGCTGACGAAAGTGAAAAATGACGGTTTTGAGGTTATAGTCCACAGGAAAGCAGAGAGGTCCAAAAGGTGTGGGGCATTTGAAGGGGTTCCCGGAGGCAGTGAGGACCAGCATGACTTTTCCCCCCTGGCTCCTTTGCTGTGGGAGCAGCGGCTGGACGTTTGCGTTTTTTGCTCCGGAGTGTGCCGAGAGTGAAAAATGGCGGTTTTGAGGTTCTAGTCCACAGGAAAGCAGAGAGGTCCAAAAGGTGTGGGGCATTTGAAGGGGTTCCCGGAGGCAGTGAGGACCAGCATGACTTTTCCCCCCTGGCTCCTTTGCTGTGGGAGCAGCGGCTGGACGTTTGCGTTTTTTGCTCCGGAGTGTGCCGAGAGTGAAAAATGGTGCTTTTGAGGTTCTAGTCCACAGGAAAGCAGAGAGGTCCAAAAGGTGTGGGGCATTTGAAGGGGTTCCCGGAGGCAGTGAGGACCAGCATGACTTTTCCCCCCTGGCTCCTTTGCTGTGGGAGCAGCGGCTGGACGTTTGCGTTTTTTGCTCCGGAGTGTGCCGAGAGTGAAAAATAGCGGTTTTGAGGTTATAGTCCACAGGAAAGCAGAGAGGTCCAAAAGGTGTGGGGCATTTGAAGGGGTTCCCGGAGGCAGTGAGGACCAGCATGACTTTTCCCCCCTGGCTCCTTTGCTGTGGGAGCAGCGGCTGGACGTTTGTGTTTTTTGCTCCGGAGTGTGCCGAGAGTGAAAAATGGCGGTTTTGAGGTTCTAGTCCACAGGAAAGCAGAGAGGTCCAAAAGGTGTGGGGCATTTGAAGGGGTTCCCGGAGGCAGTGAGGACCAGCATGACTTTTCCCCCCTGGCTCCTTTGCTGTGGGAGCAGCGGCTGGACGTTTGCGTTTTTTGCTCCGGAGTGTGCCGAGAGTGAAAAATGGCGGTTTTGAGGTTCTAGTCCACAGGAAAGCAGAGAGGTCCAAAAGGTGTGGGGCATTTGAAGGGGTTCCCGCAGGCAGTGAGGACCAGCATGACTTTTCCCCCCTGGCTCCTTTGCTGTGGGAGCAGCGGCTGGACGTTTGCGTTTTTTGCTCCGGAGTGTGCAGAGAGTGAAAAATGGCTCTTTTGAGGTTCTAGTCCACAGAAAAGCAGAGAGGTCCAAAAGGTGTGGGGCATTTGAAGGGGTTCCCGGAGGCAGTGAGGACCAGCATGACTTTTCCCCCCTGGCTCCTTTGCTGTGGGAGCAGCGGCTGGACGTTTGCGTTTTTTGCTCCGGAGTGTGCCGAGAGTGAAAAATGGCGGTTTTGAGGTTCTAGTCCACAGGAAAGCAGAGAGGTCCAAAAGGTATGGGGCATTTGAAGGGGTTCCCGGAGGCAGTGAGGACCAGCATGACTTTTCCCCCCTGGCTCCTTTGCTGTGGGAGCAGCGGCTGGACGTTTGCGATTTTTGCTCCGGAGTGTGGCGAGAGTGAAAAATGGCGGTTTTGAGGTTCTAGTCCACAGGAAAGCAGAGAGGTCCAAAAGGTGTGGGGCATTTGAAGGGGTTCCCGGAGGCAGTGAGGACCAGCATGACTTTTCCCCCCTGGCTCCTTTGCTGTGGGAGCAGCGGCTGGACGTTTGCGTTTTTTACACCGGAGTGTGCCGAGAGTGAAAAATAGTTCTTTTGAGGTTATAGTCCACAGGAAAGCAGAGAGGTCCAAAAGGTGTGGGGCATTTGAAGGGGTTCCCGGAGGCAGTGAGGACCAGCATGACTTTTCCCCCCTGGCTCCTTTGCTGTGGGAGCAGCGGCTGGACGTTTGTGTTTTTTGCTCCGGAGTGTGCCGAGAGTGAAAAATGGCGGTTTTGAGGTTCTAGTCCACAGGAAAGCAGAGAGGTCCAAAAGGTGTGGGGCATTTGAAGGGGTTCCCGGAGGCAGTGAGGACCAGCATGACTTTTCCCCCCTGGCTCCTTTGCTGTGGGAGCAGCGGCTGGACGTTTGCGTTTTTTGCTCCGGAGTGTGCCGAGAGTGAAAAATAGTTCTTTTGAGGTTATAGTCCACAGGAAAGCAGAGAGGTCCAAAAGGTGTGGGGCATTTGAAGGGGTTCCCGGAGGCAGTGAGGACCAGCATGACTTTTCCCCCCTGGCTCCTTTGCTGTGGGAGCAGCGGCTGGACGTTTGCGTTTTTTGCTCCGGAGTGTGCCGAGAGTGAAAAATGGCGGTTTTGAGGTTCTAGTCCACAGGAAAGCAGAGAGGTCCAAAAGGTGTGGGGCATTTGAAGGGGTTCCCGGAGGCAGTGAGGACCAGCATGACTTTTCCCCCCTGGCTCCTTTGCTGTGGGAGCAGCGGCTGGACGTTTGCATTTTTTGCTCCGGAGGCTGACGAGAGTGAAAAATGACGGTTTTGAGGTTATAGTCCACAGGAAAGCAGAGAGGTCCAAAAGGTGTGGGGCATTTGAAGGGGTTCCCGGAGGCAGTGAGGACCAGCATGACTTTTCCCCCCTGGCTCCTTTGCTGTGGGAGCAGCGGCTGGACGTTTGCGTTTTTTGCTCCGGAGTGTGCCGAGAGTGAAAAATGGCGGTTTTGAGGTTCTAGTCCACAGGAAAGCAGAGAGGTCCAAAAGGTGTGGGGCATTTGAAGGGGTTCCCGGAGGCAGTGAGGACCAGCATGACTTTTCCCCCCTGGCTCCTTTGCTGTGGGAGCAGCGGCTGGACGTTTGCGATTTTTGCTCCGGAGTGTGCCGAGAGTGAAAAATGGCGGTTTTGAGGTTCTAGTCCACAGGAAAGCAGAGAGGTCCAAAAGGTGTGGGGCATTTGAAGGGGTTCCCGGAGGCAGTGAGGACCAGCATGACTTTTCCCCCCTGGCTCCTTTGCTGTGGGAGCAGCGGCTGGACGTTTGCGTTTTTTACACCGGAGTGTGCCGAGAGTGAAAAATAGTTCTTTTGAGGTTCTAGTCCACAGGAAAGCAGAGAGGTCCAAAAGGTGTGGGGCATTTGAAGGGGTTCCCGGAGGCAGTGAGGACCAGCATGACTTTTCCCCCCTGGCTCCTTTGCTGTGGGAGCAGCGGCTGGACGTTTGCATTTTTTGCTCCGGAGTGTGCCGAGAGTGAAAAATGGCGGTTTTGAGGTTCTAGTCCACAGGAAAGCAGAGAGGTCCAAAAGGTGTGGGGCATTTGAAGGGGTTCCCGGAGGCAGTGAGGACCAGCATGACTTTTCCCCCCTGGCTCCTTTGCTGTGGGAGCAGCGGCTGGACGTTTGTGTTTTTTGCTCCGGAGTGTGCCGAGAGTGAAAAATGGCGGTTTTGAGGTTCTAGTCCACAGGAAAGCAGAGAGGTCCAAAAGGTGTGGGGCATTTGAAGGGGTTCCCGGAGGCAGTGAGGACCAGCATGACTTTTCCCCCCTGGCTCCTTTGCTGTGGGAGCAGCGGCTGGACGTTTGCGTTTTTTGCTCCGGAGTGTGCCGAGAGTGAAAAATGGCGGTTTTGAGGTTCTAGTCCACAGGAAAGCAGAGAGGTCCAAAAGGTGTGGGGCATTTGAAGGGGTTCCCGGAGGCAGTGAGGACCAGCATGACTTTTCCCCCCTGGCTCCTTTGCTGTGGGAGCAGCGGCTGGACGTTTGCGATTTTTGCTCCGGAGTGTGCCGAGAGTGAAAAATGGCGGTTTTGAGGTTCTAGTCCACAGGAAAGCAGAGAGGTCCAAAAGGTGTGGGGCATTTGAAGGGGTTCCCGGAGGCAGTGAGGACCAGCATGACTTTTCCCCCCTGGCTCCTTTGCTGTGGGAGCAGCGGCTGGACGTTTGCGTTTTTTACACCGGAGTGTGCCGAGAGTGAAAAATAGTTCTTTTGAGGTTCTAGTCCACAGGAAAGCAGAGAGGTCCAAAAGGTGTGGGGCATTTGAAGGGGTTCCCGGAGGCAGTGAGGACCAGCATGACTTTTCCCCCCTGGCTCCTTTGCTGTGGGAGCAGCGGCTGGACGTTTGCATTTTTTGCTCCGGAGTGTGCCGAGAGTGAAAAATGGCGGTTTTGAGGTTCTAGTCCACAGGAAAGCAGAGAGGTCCAAAAGGTGTGGGGCATTTGAAGGGGTTCCCAGAGGCAGTGAGGACCAGCATGACTTTTCCCCCCTGGCTCCTTTGCTGTGGGAGCAGCGGCTAAACGTTTGCATTTTTTGCTCCAGAGCCGGACGAAAGTGAAAAATGGCGGTTTTGAGGTTCTAGTCCACAGGAAAGCAGAGAGGTCCAAAAGGTGTGGGGCATTTGAAGGGGTTCCCGGAGGCAGTGAGGACCAGCATGACTTTTCCCCCCTGGCTCCTTTGCTGTGGGAGCAGCGGCTGGACGTTTGCGTTTTTTGCTCCGGAGTGTGCCGAGAGTGAAAAATGGCGGTTTTGAGGTTCTAGTCCACAGGAAAGCAGAGAGGTCCAAAAGGTGTGGGGCATTTGAAGGGGTTCCCGGAGGCAGTGAGGACCAGCATGACTTTTCCCCCCTGGCTCCTTTGCTGTGGGAGCAGCGGCTGGACGTTTGTGTTTTTTGCTCCGGAGTGTGCCGAGAGTGAAAAATGGCGGTTTTGAGGTTCTAGTCCACAGGAAAGCAGAGAGGTCCAAAAGGTGTGGGGCATTTGAAGGGGTTCCCGGAGGCAGTGAGGACCAGCATGACTTTTCCCCCCTGGCTCCTTTGCTGTGGGAGCAGCGGCTGGACGTTTGCGATTTTTGCTCCGGAGTGTGCCGAGAGTGAAAAATGGCGGTTTTGAGGTTATAGTCCACAGGAAAGCAGAGAGGTCCAAAAGGTGTGGGGCATTTGAAGGGGTTCCCGGAGGCAGTGAGGACCAGCATGACTTTTCCCCCCTGGCTCCTTTGCTGTGGGAGCAGCGGCTGGACGTTTGCGTTTTTTGTTTCGGAGTGTGCCGAGAGTGAAAAATGCTGGTTTTGAGGTTCTAGTCCACAGGAAAGCAGAGAGGTCCAAAAGGTGTGGGGCATTTGAAGGGGTTCCCGGAGGCAGTGAGGACCAGCATGACTTTTCCCCCCTGGCTCCTTTGCTGTGGGAGCAGCGGCTGGACGTTTGCTTTTTTTGCTCCGGAGTGTGCCGAGAGTGAAAAATGGCGGTTTTGAGGTTCTAGTCCACAGGAAAGCAGAGAGGTCCAAAAGGTGTGGGGCATTTGAAGGGGTTCCCGGAGGCAGTGAGGACCAGCATGACTTTTCCCCCCTGGCTCCTTTGCTGTGGGAGCAGCGGCTGGACGTTTGCGTTTTTTGCTCCGGAGTGTGCAGAGAGTGAAAAATGGCGGTTTTGAGGTTCTAGTCCACAGGAAAGCAGAGAGGTCCAAAAGGTGTGGGGCATTTGAAGGGGTTCCCGGAGGCAGTGAGGACCAGCATGACTTTTCCCCCCTGGCTCCTTTGCTGTGGGAGCAGCGGCTGGACGTTTGCGTTTTTGCTCCGGAGGCTGACGAAAGTGAAAAATGACGGTTTTGAGGTTATAGTCCACAGGAAAGCAGAGAGGTCCAAAAGGTGTGGGGCATTTGAAGGGGTTCCCGGAGGCAGTGAGGACCAGCATGACTTTTCCCCCCTGGCTCCTTTGCTGTGGGAGCAGCGGCTGGACGTTTGCGTTTTTTGCTCCGGAGTGTGCCGAGAGTGAAAAATGGCGGTTTTGAGGTTCTAGTCCACAGGAAAGCAGAGAGGTCCAAAAGGTGTGGGGCATTTGAAGGGGTTCCCGCAGGCAGTGAGGACCAGCATGACTTTTCCCCCCTGGCTCCTTTGCTGTGGGAGCAGCGGCTGGACGTTTGCGTTTTTTGCTCCGGAGTGTGCCGAGAGTGAAAAATGGTGCTTTTGAGGTTCTAGTCCACAGGAAAGCAGAGAGGTCCAAAAGGTGTGGGGCATTTGAAGGGGTTCCCGGAGGCAGTGAGGACCAGCATGACTTTTCCCCCCTGGCTCCTTTGCTGTGGGAGCAGCGGCTGGACGTTTGCGTTTTTTGCTCCGGAGTGTGCCGAGAGTGAAAAATAGCGGTTTTGAGGTTATAGTCCACAGGAAAGCAGAGAGGTCCAAAAGGTGTGGGGCATTTGAAGGGGTTCCCGGAGGCAGTGAGGACCAGCATGACTTTTCCCCCCTGGCTCCTTTGCTGTGGGAGCAGCGGCTGGACGTTTGCGTTTTTTGCTCCGGAGTGTGCCGAGAGTGAAAAATGGCGGTTTTGAGGTTCTAGTCCACAGGAAAGCAGAGAGGTCCAAAAGGTATGGGGCATTTGAAGGGGTTCCCGGAGGCAGTGAGGACCAGCATGACTTTTCCCCCCTGGCTCCTTTGCTGTGGGAGCAGCGGCTGGACGTTTGCGATTTTTGCTCCGGAGTGTGGCGAGAGTGAAAAATGGCGGTTTTGAGGTTCTAGTCCACAGGAAAGCAGAGAGGTCCAAAAGGTGTGGGGCATTTGAAGGGGTTCCCGCAGGCAGTGAGGACCAGCATGACTTTTCCCCCCTGGCTCCTTTGCTGTGGGAGCAGCGGCTGGACGTTTGCGTTTTTTACACCGGAGTGTGCCGAGAGTGAAAAATAGTTCTTTTGAGGTTATAGTCCACAGGAAAGCAGAGAGGTCCAAAAGGTGTGGGGCATTTGAAGGGGTTCCCGGAGGCAGTGAGGACCAGCATGACTTTTCCCCCCTGGCTCCTTTGCTGTGGGAGCAGCGGCTGGACGTTTGCGTTTTTTGCTCCGGAGTGTGCCGAGAGTGAAAAATAGTTCTTTTGAGGTTATAGTCCACAGGAAAGCAGAGAGGTGCAAAAGGTGTGGGGCATTTGAAGGGGTTCCCGGAGGCAGTGAGGACCAGCATGACTTTTCCCCCCTGGCTCCTTTGCTGTGGGAGCAGCGGCTGGACGTTTGCGTTTTTTGCTCCGGAGTGTGCCGAGAGTGAAAAATGGCGGTTTTGAGGTTCTAGTCCACAGGAAAGCAGAGAGGTCCAAAAGGTGTGGGGCATTTGAAGGGGTTCCCGGAGGCAGTGAGGACCAGCATGACTTTTCCCCCCTGGCTCCTTTGCTGTGGGAGCAGCGGCTGGACGTTTGTGTTTTTTGCTCCGGAGTGTGCCGAGAGTGAAAAATGGCGGTTTTGAGGTTCTAGTCCACAGGAAAGCAGAGAGGTCCAAAAGGTGTGGGGCATTTGAAGGGGTTCCCGGAGGCAGTGAGGACCAGCATGACTTTTCCCCCCTGGCTCCTTTGCTGTGGGAGCAGCGGCTGGACGTTTGCGTTTTTTGCTCCGGAGTGTGCCGAGAGTGAAAAATGGCGGTTTTGAGGTTCTAGTCCACAGGAAAGCAGAGAGGTCCAAAAGGTGTGGGGCATTTGAAGGGGTTCCCGGAGGCAGTGAGGACCAGCATGACTTTTCCCCCCTGGCTCCTTTGCTGTGGGAGCAGCGGCTGGACGTTTGCATTTTTTGCTCCGGAGGCTGACGAGAGTGAAAAATGACGGTTTTGAGGTTATAGTCCACAGGAAAGCAGAGAGGTCCAAAAGGTGTGGGGCATTTGAAGGGGTTCCCGGAGGCAGTGAGGACCAGCATGACTTTTCCCCCCTGGCTCCTTTGCTGTGGGAGCAGCGGCTGGACGTTTGCGTTTTTTGCTCCGGAGTGTGCCGAGAGTGAAAAATGGCGGTTTTGAGGTTCTAGTCCACAGGAAAGCAGAGAGGTCCAAAAGGTGTGGGGCATTTGAAGGGGTTCCCGGAGGCAGTGAGGACCAGCATGACTTTTCCCCCCTGGCTCCTTTGCTGTGGGAGCAGCGGCTGGACGTTTGCGATTTTTGCTCCGGAGTGTGCCGAGAGTGAAAAATGGCGGTTTTGAGGTTCTAGTCCACAGGAAAGCAGAGAGGTCCAAAAGGTGTGGGGCATTTGAAGGGGTTCCCGGAGGCAGTGAGGACCAGCATGACTTTTCCCCCCTGGCTCCTTTGCTGTGGGAGCAGCGGCTGGACGTTTGCGTTTTTTACACCGGAGTGTGCCGAGAGTGAAAAATAGTTCTTTTGAGGTTCTAGTCCACAGGAAAGCAGAGAGGTCCAAAAGGTGTGGGGCATTTGAAGGGGTTCCCGGAGGCAGTGAGGACCAGCATGACTTTTCCCCCCTGGCTCCTTTGCTGTGGGAGCAGCGGCTGGACGTTTGCATTTTTTGCTCCGGAGTGTGCCGAGAGTGAAAAATGGCGGTTTTGAGGTTCTAGTCCACAGGAAAGCAGAGAGGTCCAAAAGGTGTGGGGCATTTGAAGGGGTTCCCGGAGGCAGTGAGGACCAGCATGACTTTTCCCCCCTGGCTCCTTTGCTGTGGGAGCAGCGGCTGGACGTTTGTGTTTTTTGCTCCGGAGTGTGCCGAGAGTGAAAAATGGCGGTTTTGAGGTTCTAGTCCACAGGAAAGCAGAGAGGTCCAAAAGGTGTGGGGCATTTGAAGGGGTTCCCGGAGGCAGTGAGGACCAGCATGACTTTTCCCCCCTGGCTCCTTTGCTGTGGGAGCAGCGGCTGGACGTTTGCGTTTTTTGCTCCGGAGTGTGCCGAGAGTGAAAAATGGCGGTTTTGAGGTTCTAGTCCACAGGAAAGCAGAGAGGTCCAAAAGGTGTGGGGCATTTGAAGGGGTTCCCGGAGGCAGTGAGGACCAGCATGACTTTTCCCCCCTGGCTCCTTTGCTGTGGGAGCAGCGGCTGGACGTTTGCGATTTTTGCTCCGGAGTGTGCCGAGAGTGAAAAATGGCGGTTTTGAGGTTCTAGTCCACAGGAAAGCAGAGAGGTCCAAAAGGTGTGGGGCATTTGAAGGGGTTCCCGGAGGCAGTGAGGACCAGCATGACTTTTCCCCCCTGGCTCCTTTGCTGTGGGAGCAGCGGCTGGACGTTTGCGTTTTTTACACCGGAGTGTGCCGAGAGTGAAAAATAGTTCTTTTGAGGTTCTAGTCCACAGGAAAGCAGAGAGGTCCAAAAGGTGTGGGGCATTTGAAGGGGTTCCCGGAGGCAGTGAGGACCAGCATGACTTTTCCCCCCTGGCTCCTTTGCTGTGGGAGCAGCGGCTGGACGTTTGCATTTTTTGCTCCGGAGTGTGCCGAGAGTGAAAAATGGCGGTTTTGAGGTTCTAGTCCACAGGAAAGCAGAGAGGTCCAAAAGGTGTGGGGCATTTGAAGGGGTTCCCAGAGGCAGTGAGGACCAGCATGACTTTTCCCCCCTGGCTCCTTTGCTGTGGGAGCAGCGGCTAAACGTTTGCATTTTTTGCTCCAGAGCCGGACGAAAGTGAAAAATGGCGGTTTTGAGGTTCTAGTCCACAGGAAAGCAGAGAGGTCCAAAAGGTGTGGGGCATTTGAAGGGGTTCCCGGAGGCAGTGAGGACCAGCATGACTTTTCCCCCCTGGCTCCTTTGCTGTGGGAGCAGCGGCTGGACGTTTGCGTTTTTTGCTCCGGAGTGTGCCGAGAGTGAAAAATGGCGGTTTTGAGGTTCTAGTCCACAGGAAAGCAGAGAGGTCCAAAAGGTGTGGGGCATTTGAAGGGGTTCCCGGAGGCAGTGAGGACCAGCATGACTTTTCCCCCCTGGCTCCTTTGCTGTGGGAGCAGCGGCTGGACGTTTGTGTTTTTTGCTCCGGAGTGTGCCGAGAGTGAAAAATGGCGGTTTTGAGGTTCTAGTCCACAGGAAAGCAGAGAGGTCCAAAAGGTGTGGGGCATTTGAAGGGGTTCCCGGAGGCAGTGAGGACCAGCATGACTTTTCCCCCCTGGCTCCTTTGCTGTGGGAGCAGCGGCTGGACGTTTGCGTTTTTTGCTCCGGAGTGTGCCGAGAGTGAAAAATGGCGGTTTTGAGGTTCTAGTCCACAGGAAAGCAGAGAGGTCCAAAAGGTGTGGGGCATTTGAAGGGGTTCCCGGAGGCAGTGAGGACCAGCATGACTTTTCCCCCCTGGCTCCTTTGCTGTGGGAGCAGCGACTGGACGTTTGCGTTTTTTGCTCCGGAGTGTGCAGAGAGTGAAAAATGGCTGTTTTGAGGTTCTAGTCCACAGGAAAGCAGAGAGGTCCAAAAGGTGTGGGGCATTTGAAGGGGTTCCCGGAGGCAGTGAGGACCAGCATGACTTTTCCCCCCTGGCTCCTTTGCTGTGGGAGCAGCGGCTGGACGTTTGCGATTTTTGCTCCGGAGTGTGCCGAGAGTGAAAAATGGCGGTTTTGAGGTTATAGTCCACAGGAAAGCAGAGAGGTCCAAAAGGTGTGGGGCATTTGAAGGGGTTCCCGGAGGCAGTGAGGACCAGCATGACTTTTCCCCCCTGGCTCCTTTGCTGTGGGAGCAGCGGCTGGACGTTTGCGTTTTTTGTTTCGGAGTGTGCCGAGAGTGAAAAATGCTGGTTTTGAGGTTCTAGTCCACAGGAAAGCAGAGAGGTCCAAAAGGTGTGGGGCATTTGAAGGGGTTCCCGGAGGCAGTGAGGACCAGCATGACTTTTCCCCCCTGGCTCCTTTGCTGTGGGAGCAGCGGCTGGACGTTTGCTTTTTTTGCTCCGGAGTGTGCCGAGAGTGAAAAATGGCGGTTTTGAGGTTCTAGTCCACAGGAAAGCAGAGAGGTCCAAAAGGTGTGGGGCATTTGAAGGGGTTCCCGGAGGCAGTGAGGACCAGCATGACTTTTCCCCCCTGGCTCCTTTGCTGTGGGAGCAGCGGCTGGACGTTTGCGTTTTTTGCTCCGGAGTGTGCAGAGAGTGAAAAATGGCGGTTTTGAGGTTCTAGTCCACAGGAAAGCAGAGAGGTCCAAAAGGTGTGGGGCATTTGAAGGGGTTCCCGGAGGCAGTGAGGACCAGCATGACTTTTCCCCCCTGGCTCCTTTGCTGTGGGAGCAGCGGCTGGACGTTTGCGTTTTTGCTCCGGAGGCTGACGAAAGTGAAAAATGACGGTTTTGAGGTTATAGTCCACAGGAAAGCAGAGAGGTCCAAAAGGTGTGGGGGCATTTGAAGGGGTTCCCGGAGGCAGTGAGGACCAGCATGACTTTTCCCCCCTGGCTCCTTTGCTGTGGGAGCAGCGGCTGGACGTTTGCGTTTTTTGCTCCGGAGTGTGCCGAGAGTGAAAAATGGCGGTTTTGAGGTTCTAGTCCACAGGAAAGCAGAGAGGTCCAAAAGGTGTGGGGCATTTGAAGGGGTTCCCGGAGGCAGTGAGGACCAGCATGACTTTTCCCCCCTGGCTCCTTTGCTGTGGGAGCAGCGGCTGGACGTTTGCGTTTTTTGCTCCGGAGTGTGCCGAGAGTGAAAAATGGTGCTTTTGAGGTTCTAGTCCACAGGAAAGCAGAGAGGTCCAAAAGGTGTGGGGCATTTGAAGGGGTTCCCGGAGGCAGTGAGGACCAGCATGACTTTTCCCCCCTGCCTCCTTTGCTGTGGGAGCAGCGGCTGGACGTTTGCATTTTTTGCTCCGGAGTGTGCCGAGAGTGAAAAATGGCGGTTTTGAGGTTATAGTCCACAGGAAAGCAGAGAGGTCCAAAAGGTGTGGGGCATTTGAAGGGGTTCCCGGAGGCAGTGAGGACCAGCATGACTTTTCCCCCCTGGCTCCTTTGCTGTGGGAGCAGCGGCTAAACGTTTGCGTTTTTTGCTCCAGACCCTGACGAAAGTGAAAAATGGCGGTTTTGAGGTTCTAGTCCACAGGAAAGCAGAGAGGTCCAAAAGGTGTGGGGCATTTGAAGGGGTTCCCGGAGGCAGTGAGGACCAGCATGACTTTTCCCCCCTGGCTCCTTTGCTGTGGGAGCAGCGGCTGGACGTTTGCGTTTTTTGCTCCGGAGTGTGCCGAGAGTGAAAAATGGCGGTTTTGAGGTTCTAGTCCACAGGAAAGCAGAGAGGTCCAAAAGGTGTGGGGCATTTGAAGGGGTTCCCGGAGGCAGTGAGGACCAGCATGACTTTTCCCCCCTGGCTCCTTTGCTGTGGGAGCAGCGGCTGGACGTTTGCGTTTTTTGCTCCGGAGTGTGCCGAGAGTGAAAAATGGCGGTTTTGAGGTTCTAGTCCACAGGAAAGCAGAGAGGTCCAAAAGGTGTGGGGCATTTGAAGGGGTTCCCGGAGGCAGTGAGGACCAGCATGAATTTTCCCCCCTGGCTCCTTTGCTGTGGGAGCAGCGGCTGGACGTTTGCATTTTTTGCTCCGGAGTGTGCAGAGAGTGAAAAATGGTGCTTTTGAGGTTCTAGTCCACAGGAAAGCAGAGAGGTCCAAAAGGTGTGGGGCATTTGAAGGGGTTCCCGGAGGCAGTGAGGACCAGCATGACTTTTCCCCCCTGGCTCCTTTGCTGTGGGAGCAGCGGCTGGACGTTTGCGTTTTTTGCTCCGGAGTGTGCAGAGAGTGAAAAATGGCGGTTTTGAGGTTCTAGTCCACAGGAAAGCAGAGAGGTCCAAAAGGTGTGGGGCATTTGAAGGGGTTCCCGGAGGCAGTGAGGACCAGCATGACTTTTCCCCCCTGGCTCCTTTGCTGTGGGAGCAGCGGCTGGACGTTTGCGTTTTTGCTCCGGAGGCTGACGAGAGTGAAAAATGATGGTTTTGAGGTTATAGTCCACAGGAAAGCAGAGAGGTCCAAAAGGTGTGGGGCATTTGAAGGGGTTCCCGGAGGCAGTGAGGACCAGCATGACTTTTCCCCCCTGGCTCCTTTGCTGTGGGAGCAGCGGCTAAACATTTGCGTTTTTTACTCCAGAGCCTGACCAAAGTGAAAAATGGCGGTTTTGAGGTTCTAGTCCACAGGAAAGCAGAGAGGTCCAAAAGGTGTGGGGCATTTGAAGGGGTTCCCGGAGGCAGTGAGGACCAGCATGACTTTTCCCCCCTGGCTCCTTTGCTGTGGGAGCAGCGGCTGGACGTTTGCGTTTTTTGCTGCGGAGTGTGCCGAGAGTGAAAAATGGCGGTTTTGAGGTTCTAGTCCACAGGAAAGCAGAGAGGTCCAAAAGGTGTGGGGCATTTGAAGGGGTTCCCGGAGGCAGTGAGGACCAGCATGACTTTTCCCCCCTGGCTCCTTTGCTGTGGGAGCAGCGGCTGGACGTTTGCGTTTTATGCTCCGGAGTGTGCAGAGAGTGAAAAATGGCGGTTTTGAGGTTCTAGTCCACAGGAAAGCAGAGAGGTCCAAAAGGTGTGGGGCATTTGAAGGGGTTCCCGGAGGCAGTGAGGACCAGCATGACTTTTCCCCCCTGGCTCCTTTGCTGTGGGAGCAGCGGCTGGACATTTGCGTTTTTTGCTCCGGAGTGTGCCGAGAGTGAAAAATAGTGCTTTTGAGGTTCTAGTCCACAGGAAAGCAGAGAGGTCCAAAAGGTGTGGGGCATTTGAAGGGGTTCCCGGAGGCAGTGAGGACCAGCATGACTTTTCCCCCCTGGCTCCTTTGCTGTGGGAGCAGCAGCTGGACGTTTGCGTTTTTTGCTCCAGAGTGTGCCGAGAGTGAAAAATGGCGGTTTAGAGGTTATAGTCCACAGGAAAGCAGAGAGGTCCAAAAGGTGTGGGGCATTTGAAGGGGTTCCCGGAGGCAGTGAGGACCAGCATGACTTTTCCCCCCTGGCTCCTTTGCTGTGGGAGCAGCGGCTGGACGTTTGCATTTTTTGCTCCGGAGTGTGCCGAGAGTGAAAAATGGCGGTTTTGAGTTTATAGTCCACAGGAAAGCAGAGAGGTCCAAAAGGTGTGGGGCATTTGAAGGGGTTCCCGGAGGCAGTGAGGACCAGCATGACTTTTCCCCCCTGGCTCCTTTGCTGTGGGAGCAGCGGCTAAACATTTGCGTTTTTTACTCCAGAGCCTGACGAAAGTGAAAAATGGCGGTTTTGAGGTTCTAGTCCACAGGAAAGCAGAGAGGTCCAAAAGGTGTGGGGCATTTGAAGGGGTTCCCGGAGGCAGTGAGGACCAGCATGACTTTTCCCCCCTGGCTCCTTTGCTGTGGGAGCAGCGGCTGGACGTTTGCGTTTTTTGCTGCGGAGTGTGCCGAGAGTGAAAAATGGCGGTTTTGAGGTTCTAGTCCACAGGAAAGCAGAGAGGTCCAAAAGGTGTGGGGCATTTGAAGGGGTTCCCGGAGGCAGTGAGGACCAGCATGACTTTTCCCCCCTGGCTCCTTTGCTGTGGGAGCAGCGGCTGGACGTTTGTGTTTTATGCTCCGGAGTGTGCAGAGAGTGAAAAATGGCGGTTTTGAGGTTCTAGTCCACAGGAAAGCAGAGAGGTCCAAAAGGTATGGGGCATTTGAAGGGGTTCCCGGAGGCAGTGAGGACCAGCATGACTTTTCCCCCCTGGCTCCTTTGCTGTGGGAGCAGCGGCTGGACGTTTGCATTTTTTGCTCCGGAGTGTGCCGAGAGTGAAAAATGGCGGTTTTGAGGTTCTAGTCCACAGGAAAGCAGAGAGGTCCAAAAGGTATGGGGCATTTGAAGGGGTTCCCGGAGGCAGTGAGGACCAGCATGACTTTTCCCCCCTGGCTCCTTTGCTGTGGGAGCAGCGGCTGGACATTTGCGTTTTTTGCTCCGGAGTGTGCCGAGAGTGAAAAATAGTGCTTTTGAGGTTCTAGTCCACAGGAAAGCAGAGAGGTCCAAAAGGTGTGGGGCATTTGAAGGGGTTCCCGGAGGCAGTGAGGACCAGCATGACTTTTCCCCCCTGGCTCCTTTGCTGTGGGAGCAGCGGCTGGACGTTTGCGTTTTTTGCTCCAGAGTGTGCCGAGAGTGAAAAATGGCGGTTTAGAGGTTATAGTCCACAGGAAAGCAGAGAGGTCCAAAAGGTGTGGGGCATTTGAAGGGGTTCCCGGAGGCAGTGAGGACCAGCATGACTTTTCCCCCCTGGCTCCTTTGCTGTGGGAGCAGCGGCTGGATGTTTGCGTTTTTTGCTCCGGAGTGTGCCGAGAGTGAAAAATGGCGGTTTTGAGGTTCTAGTCCACAGGAAAGCAGAGAGGTCCAAAAGGTGTGGGGCATTTGAAGGGGTTCCCGGAGGCAGTGAGGACCAGCATGACTTTTCCCCCCTGGCTCCTTTGCTGTGGGAGCAGCGGCTGGACGTTTGCGTTTTTTGCTCCGGAGTGTGCCGAGAGTGAAAAATGGTGCTTTTGAGGTTCTAGTCCACAGGAAAGCAGAGAGGTCCAAAAGGTGTGGGGCATTTGAAGGGGTTCCCGGAGGCAGTGAGGACCAGCATGACTTTTCCCCCCTGGCTCCTTTGCTGTGGGAGCAGCGGCTGGACGTTTGCGTTTTTTGCTCCGGAGTGCGCCGAGAGTGAAAAATAGTTCTTTTGATGTTATAGTCCACAGGAAAGCAGAGAGGTCCAAAAGGTGTGGGGCATTTGAAGGGGTTCCCGGAGGCAGTGAGGACCAGCATGACTTTTCCCCCCTGGCTCCTTTGCTGTGGGAGCAGCGGCTGGACGTTTGCATTTTTTGCTCCGGAGTGTGCCGAGAGTGAAAAATGGCGGTTTTGAGGTTATAGTCCACAGGAAAGCAGAGAGGTCCAAAAGGTGTGGGGCATTTGAAGGGGTTCCCGGAGGCAGTGAGGACCAGCATGACTTTTCCCCCCTGGCTCCTTTGCTGTGAGAGCAGCGGCTAAACATTTGCGTTTTTTGCTCCAGAGCCTGACGAAAGTGAAAAATGGCGGTTTTGAGGTTCTAGTCCACAGGAAAGCAGAGAGGTCCAAAAGGTGTGGGGCATTTGAAGGGGTTCCCGGAGGCAGTGAGGACCAGCATGACTTTTCCCCCCTGGCTCCTTTGCTGTGGGAGCAGCGGCTGGACGTTTGCGTTTTTTGCTCCGGAGTGTGCCGAGAGTGAAAAATGGCGGTTTTGAGGTTATAGTCCACAGGAAAGCAGAGAGGTCCAAAAGGTGTGGGGCATTTGAAGGGGTTCCCGGAGGCAGTGAGGACCAGCATGACTTTTCCCCCCTGGCTCCTTTGCTGTGGGAGCAGCGGCTGGACGTTTGCATTTTTTGCTCCGGAGTGTGCCGAGAGTGAAAAATGGCGGTTTTGAGGTTATAGTCCACAGGAAAGCAGAGAGGTCCAAAAGGTGTGGGGCATTTGAAGGGGTTCCCGGAGGCAGTGAGGACCAGCATGACTTTTCCCCCCTGGCTCCTTTGCTGTGGGAGCAGCGGCTGGACGTTTGCATTTTTTGCTCCGGAGTGTGCCGAGAGTGAAAAATGGCGGTTTTGAGGTTATACTCCACAGGAAAGCAGAGAGGTCCAAAAGGTGTGGGGCATTTGAAGGGGTTCCCGGAGGCAGTGAGGACCAGCATGACTTTTCCCCCCTGGCTCCTTTGCTGTGGGAGCAGCGGCTGGACGTTTGCGTTTTTTGCTCCAGAGCCTGACGAAAGTGAAAAATGGCGGTTTTGAGGTTATACTCCACAGGAAAGCAGAGAGGTCCAAAAGGTGTGGGGCATTTGAAGGGGTTCCCGGAGGCAGTGAGGACCAGCATGACTTTTCCCCCCTGGCTCCTTTGCTGTGGGAGCAGCGGCTAAACGTTTGCGTTTTTTGCTCCAGAGCCTGACGAAAGTGAAAAATGGCGGTTTTGAGGTTCTAGTCCACAGGAAAGCAGAGAGGTCCAAAAGGTGTGGGGCATTTGAAGGGGTTCCCGGAGGCAGTGAGGACCAGCATGACTTTTCCCCCCTGGCTCCTTTGCTGTGGGAGCAGCGGCTGGACGTTTGCGTTTTTTGCTCCGGAGTGTGCCGAGAGTGAAAAATGGTGCTTTTGAGGTTCTAGTCCACAGGAAAGCAGAGAGGTCCAAAAGGTGTGGGGCATTTGAAGGGGTTCCCGGAGGCAGTGAGGACCAGCATGACTTTTCCCCCCTGGCTCCTTTGCTGTGGGAGCAGCGGCTGGACGTTTGCGTTTTTTGCTCCGGAGTGTGCCGAGAGTGAAAAATGGCGGTTTTGAGGTTCTAGTCCACAGGAAAGCAGAGAGGTCCAAAAGGTGTGGGGCATTTGAAGGGGTTCCCGGAGGCAGTGAGGACCAGCATGACTTTTCCCCCCTGGCTCCTTTGCTGTGGGAGCAGCGGCTGGACGTTTGCGTTTTTTGCTCCGGAGGCTGCCGAGAGTGAAAAATGGCGGTTTTGAGGTTCTAGTCCACAGGAAAGCAGAGAGGTCCAAAAGGTGTGGGGCATTTGAAGGGGTTCCCGGAGGCAGTGAGGACCAGCATGACTTTTCCCCCCTGGCTCCTTTGCTGTGGGAGCAGCGGCTGGACGTTTGCGTTTTTTGCTCCGGAGGCTGACGAAAGTGAAAAATGGCGGTTTTGAGGTTATAGTCCACAGGAAAGCAGAGAGGTCCAAAAGGTGTGGGGCATTTGAAGGGGTTCCCGGAGGCAGTGAGGACCAGCATGACTTTTCCCCCCTGGCTCCTTTGCTGTGGGAGCAGCGGCTGGACGTTTGCATTTTTTGCTCCGGAGTGTGCAGAGAGTGAAAAATGGCGGTTTTGAGGTTCTAGTCCACAGGAAAGCAGAGAGGTCCAAAAGGTGTGGGGCATTTGAAGGGGTTCCCGGAGGCAGTGAGGACCAGCATGACTTTTCCCCCCTGGCTCCTTTGCTGTGGGAGCAGCGGCTGGACGTTTGCGTTTTTTGCTCCGGAGTGCGCCGAGATTGAAAAATAGTGCTTTTGAGGTTCTAGTCCACAGGAAAGCAGAGAGGTCCAAAAGGTGTGGGGCATTTGAAGGGGTTCCCGGAGGCAGTGAGGACCAGCATGACTTTTCCCCCCTGGCTCCTTTGCTGTGGGAGCAGCGGCTGGACGTTTGCATTTTTTGCTCCGGAGTGTGCCGAGAGTGAAAAATGGCGGTTTTGAGGTTCTAGTCCACAGGAAAGCAGAGAGGTCCAAAAGGTGTGGGGCATTTGAAGGGGTTCCCGGAGGCAGTGAGGACCAGCATGACTTTTCCCCCCTGGCTCCTTTGCTGTGGGAGCAGCGGCTAAACGTTTGCGTTTTTTGTACCAGAGCCTGACGAAAGTGAAAAATGGCGGTTTTGAGGTTCTAGTCCACAGGAAAGCAGAGAGGTCCAAAAGGTGTGGGGCATTTGAAGGGGTTCCCGGAGGCAGTGAGGACCAGCATGACTTTTCCCCCCTGGCTCCTTTGCTGTGGGAGCAGCGGCTGGACGTTTGCGTTTTTTGCTCCGGAGTGTGCCGAGAGTGAAAAATGGCGGTTTTGAGGTTCTAGTCCACAGGAAAGCAGAGAGGTCCAAAAGGTGTGGGGCATTTGAAGGGGTTCCCGGAGGCAGTGAGGACCAGCATGACTTTTCCCCCCTGGCTCCTTTGCTGTGGGAGCAGCGGCTGGACGTTTGCGTTTTTTGCTCCGGAGTGTGCCGAGAGTGAAAAATGGCGGTTTTGAGGTTCTAGTCCACAGGAAAGCAGAGAGGTCCAAAAGGTGTGGGGCATTTGAAGGGGTTCCCGGAGGCAGTGAGGACCAGCATGACTTTTCCCCCCTGGCTCCTTTGCTGTGGGAGCAGCGGCTGGACGTTTGCGTTTTTTGCTCCGGAGTGTGCCGAGAGTGAAAAATAGTTCTTTTGAGGTTCTAGTCCACAGGAAAGCAGAGAGGTCCAAAAGGTGTGGGGCATTTGAAGGGGTTCCCGGAGGCAGTGAGGACCAGCATGACTTTTCCCCCCTGGCTCCTTTGCTGTGGGAGCAGCGGCTAAACGTTTGCGTTTTTTGCTCCAGAGCCTGACGAAAGTGAAAAATGGCGGTTTTGAGGTTCTAGTCCACAGGAAAGCAGAGAGGTCCAAAAGGTGTGGGGCATTTGAAGGGGTTCCCGGAGGCAGTGAGGACCATCATGACTTTTCCCCCCTGGCTCCTTTGCTGTGGGAGCAGCGGCTGGACGTTTGCGTTTTTTGCTCCGGAGAGTGCCGAGAGTGAAAAATAGTTCTTTTGAGGTTCTAGTCCACAGGAAAGCAGAGAGGTCCAAAAGGTGTGGGGCATTTGAAGGGGTTCCCGGAGGCAGTGAGGACCAGCATGACTTTTCCCCCCTGGCTCCTTTGCTGTGGGAGCAGCGGCTGGACGTTTGCATTTTTTGCTCCGGAGTGTGCCGAGAGTGAAAAATGGCGGTTTTGAGGTTATACTCCACAGGAAAGCAGAGAGGTCCAAAAGGTGTGGGGCATTTGAAGGGGTTCCCGGAGGCAGTGAGGACCAGCATGACTTTTCCCCCCTGGCTCCTTTGCTGTGGGAGCAGCGGCTGGACGTTTGCGTTTTTTGCTCCAGAGCCTGACGAAAGTGAAAAATGGCGGTTTTGAGGTTCTAGTCCACAGGAAAGCAGAGAGGTCCAAAAGGTGTGGGGCATTTGAAGGGGTTCCCGGAGGCAGGTAGGACCAGCATGACTTTTCCCCCCTGGCTCCTTTGCTGTGGGAGCAGCGGCTGGACGTTTGCGTTTTTTGCTCCGGAGTGTGCCGAGAGTGAAAAATGGTGCTTTTGAGGTTCTAGTCCACAGGAAAGCAGAGAGGTCCAAAAGGTGTGGGGCATTTGAAGGGGTTCCCGGAGGCAGTGAGGACCAGCATGACTTTTCCCCCCTGGCTCCTTTGCTGTGGGAGCAGCGGCTGGACGTTTGCGTTTTTTGCTCCGGAGTGTGCCGAGAGTGAAAAATGGTGCTTTTGAGGTTCTAGTCCACAGGAAAGCAGAGAGGTCCAAAAGGTGTGGGGCATTTGAAGGGGTTCCCGGAGGCAGTGAGGACCAGCATGACTTTTCCCCCCTGGCTCCTTTGCTGTGGGAGCAGCGGCTGGACGTTTGCGTTTTTTGCTCCGGAGTGTGCCGAGAGTGAAAAATAGTTCTTTTGAGGTTCTAGTCCACAGGAAAGCAGAGAGGTCCAAAAGGTGTGGGGCATTTGAAGGGGTTCCCGAAGGCAGTGAGGACCAGCATGACTTTTCCCCCCTGGCTCCTTTGCTGTGGGAGCAGCGGCTGGACGTTTGCATTTTTTGCTCCGGAGTGTGCCGAGAGTGAAAAATGGCGGTTTTGAGGTTCTAGTCCACAGGAAAGCAGAGAGGTCCAAAAGGTGTGGGGCATTTGAAGGGGTTCCCGGAGGCAGTGAGGACCAGCATGACTTTTCCCCCCTGGCTCCTTTGCTGTGGGAGCAGCGGCTAAACGTTTGCGTTTTTTGCTCCAGAGCCTGACGAAAGTGAAAAATGGCGGTTTTGAGGTTCTAGTCCACAGGAAAGCAGAGAGGTCCAAAAGGTGTGGGGCATTTGAAGGGGTTCCCGGAGGCAGTGAGGACCAGCATGACTTTTCCCCCCTGGCTCCTTTGCTGTGGGAGCAGCGGCTGGACGTTTGCGATTTTTGCTCCGGAGTGTGCCGAGAGTGAAAAATGGCGGTTTTGAGGTTCTAGTCCACAGGAAAGCAGAGAGGTCCAAAAGGTGTGGGGCATTTGAAGGGGTTCCCGGAGGCAGTGAGGACCAGCATGACTTTTCCCCCCTGGCTCCTTTGCTGTGGGAGCAGCGGCTGGACGTTTGCGTTTTTTGCTCCGGAGTGTGCCGAGAGTGAAAAATGGCGGTTTTGAGGTTCTAGTCCACAGGAAAGCAGAGAGGTCCAAAAGGTGTGGGGCATTTGAAGGGGTTCCCGGAGGCAGTGAGGACCAGCATGACTTTTCCCCCCTGGCTCCTTTGCTGTGGGAGCAGCGGCTGGATGTTTGCATTTTTTGCTCCGGAGTGTGCAGAGAGTGAAAAATGGCGGTTTTGAGGTTCTAGTCCACAGGAAAGCAGAGAGGTCCAAAAGGTGTGGGGCATTTGAAGGGGTTCCCGGAGGCAGTGAGGACCAGCATGACTTTTCCCCCCTGGCTCCTTTGCTGTGGGAGCAGCGGCTGGACGTTTGCGTTTTTTGCTCCGGAGTGCGCCGAGATTGAAAAATAGTGCTTTTGAGGTTCTAGTCCACAGGAAAGCAGAGAGGTCCAAAAGGTGTGGGGCATTTGAAGGGGTTCCCGGAGGCAGTGAGGACCAGCATGACTTTTCCCCCCTGGCTCCTTTGCTGTGGGAGCAGCGGCTGGACGTTTGCGTTTTTTGCTCCGGAGTGTGCCGAGAGTGAAAAATGGCGGTTTTGAGGTTCTAGTCCACAGGAAAGCAGAGAGGTCCAAAAGGTGTGGGGCATTTGAAGGGGTTCCCGGAGGCAGTGAGGACCAGCATGACTTTTCCCCCCTGGCTCCTTTGCTGTGGGAGCAGCGGCTGGACGTTTGCGTTTTTTGCTCCAGAGCCTGACGAAAGTGAAAAATGGCGGTTTTGAGGTTCTAGTCCACAGGAAAGCAGAGAGGTCCAAAAGGTGTGGGGCATTTGAAGGGGTTCCCGGAGGCAGTGAGGACCAGCATGACTTTTCCCCCCTGGCTCCTTTGCTGTGGGAGCAGCGGCTGGACGTTTGCATTTTTTGCTCCGGAGTGTGCAGAGAGTGAAAAATGGCGGTTTTGAGGTTCTAGTCCACAGGAAAGCAGAGAGGTCCAAAAGGTGTGGGGCATTTGAAGGGGTTCCCGGAGGCAGTGAGGACCAGCATGACTTTTCCCCCCTGGCTCCTTTGCTGTGGGAGCAGCGGCTGGACGTTTGCGTTTTTTGCTCCGGAGTGCGCCGAGATTGAAAAATAGTGCTTTTGAGGTTCTAGTCCACAGGAAAGCAGAGAGGTCCAAAAGGTGTGGGGCATTTGAAGGGGTTCCCGGAGGCAGTGAGGACCAGCATGACTTTTCCCCCCTGGCTCCTTTGCTGTGGGAGCAGCGGCTGGACGTTTGCGTTTTTTGCTCCGGAGTGTGCCGAGAGTGAAAAATGGCGGTTTTGAGGTTCTAGTCCACAGGAAAGCAGAGAGGTCCAAAAGGTGTGGGGCATTTGAAGGGGTTCCCGGAGGCAGTGAGGACCAGCATGACTTTTCCCCCCTGGCTCCTTTGCTGTGGGAGCAGCGGCTGGACGTTTGCGTTTTTTGCTCCAGAGCCTGACGAAAGTGAAAAATGGCGGTTTTGAGGTTCTAGTCCACAGGAAAGCAGAGAGGTCCAAAAGGTGTGGGGCATTTGAAGGGGTTCCCGGAGGCAGTGAGGACCAGCATGACTTTTCCCCCCTGGCTCCTTTGCTGTGGGAGCAGCGGCTGGACGTTTGCGTTTTTTGCTCCGGAGGCTGCCGAGAGTGAAAAATGGCGGTTTTGAGGTTCTAGTCCACAGGAAAGCAGAGAGGTCCAAAAGGTGTGGGGCATTTGAAGGGGTTCCCGGAGGCAGTGAGGACCAGCATGACTTTTCCCCCCTGGCTCCTTTGCTGTGGGAGCAGCGGCTGGACGTTTGCGTTTTTTGCTCCGGAGTGTGCCGAGAGTGAAAAATGGCGGTTTTGAGGTTCTAGTCCACAGGAAAGCAGAGAGGTCCAAAAGGTGTGGGGCATTTGAAGGGGTTCCCGGAGGCAGTGAGGACCAGCATGACTTTTCCCCCCTGGCTCCTTTGCTGTGGGAGCAGCGGCTGGACGTTTGCGTTTTTTGCTCCGGAGTGTGCCGAGAGTGAAAAATGGCGGTTTTGAGGTTCTAGTCCACAGGAAAGCAGAGAGGTCCAAAAGGTGTGGGGCATTTGAAGGGGTTCCCGGAGGCAGTGAGGACCAGCATGACTTTTCCCCCCTGGCTCCTTTGCTGTGGGAGCGGCGGCTGGACGTTTGCGTTTTTTGCTCCGGAGTGTGCCGAGAGTGAAAAATGGTGCTTTTGAGGTTCTAGTCCACAGGAAAGCAGAGAGGTCCAAAAGGTGTGGGGCATTTGAAGGGGTTCCCGGAGGCAGTGAGGACCAGCATGACTTTTCCCCCCTGGCTCCTTTGCTGTGGGAGCAGCGGCTGGACGTTTGCGTTTTTTGCTCCGGAGTGTGCCGAGAGTGAAAAATGGCGGTTTTGAGGTTCTAGTCCACAGGAAAGCAGAGAGGTCCAAAAGGTGTGGGGCATTTGAAGGGGTTCCCGGAGGCAGTGAGGACCAGCATGACTTTTCCCCCCTGGCTCCTTTGCTGTGGGAGCAGCGGCTGGACGTTTGCGTTTTTTGCTCCAGAGCCTGACGAAAGTGAAAAATGGCGGTTTTGAGGTTCTAGTCCACAGGAAAGCAGAGAGGTCCAAAAGGTGTGGGGCATTTGAAGGGGTTCCCGGAGGCAGTGAGGACCAGCATGACTTTTCCCCCCTGGCTCCTTTGCTGTGGGAGCAGCGGCTGGACGTTTGCGTTTTTTGCTCCGGAGTGTGCCGAGAGTGAAAAATGGCGGTTTTGAGGTTCTAGTCCACAGGAAAGCAGAGAGGTCCAAAAGGTGTGGGGCATTTGAAGGGGTTCCCGGAGGCAGTGAGGACCAGCATGACTTTTCCCCCCTGGCTCCTTTGCTGTGGGAGCAGCGGCTGGACGTTTGCGTTTTTTGCTCCGGAGTGTGCCGAGAGTGAAAAATGGCGGTTTTGAGGTTCTAGTCCACAGGAAAGCAGAGAGGTCCAAAAGGTGTGGGGCATTTGAAGGGGTTCCCGGAGGCAGTGAGGACCAGCATGACTTTTCCCCCCTGGCTCCTTTGCTGTGGGAGCAGCGGCTGGACGTTTGCGTTTTTTGCTCCGGAGTGTGCCGAGAGTGAAAAATGGTGCTTTTGAGGTTCTAGTCCACAGGAAAGCAGAGAGGTCCAAAAGGTGTGGGGCATTTGAAGGGGTTCCCGGAGGCAGTGAGGACCAGCATGACTTTTCCCCCCTGGCTCCTTTGCTGTGGGAGCAGCGGCTGGACGTTTGCGTTTTTTGCTCCGGAGTGTGCCGAGAGTGAAAAATGGTGCTTTTGAGGTTCTAGCCCACAGGAAAGCAGAGAGGTCCAAAAGGTGTGGGGCATTTGAAGGGGTTCCCGGAGGCAGTGAGGACCAGCATGACTTTTCCCCCCTGGCTCCTTTGCTGTGGGAGCAGCGGCTGGACGTTTGCGTTTTTTGCTCCAGAGTGTGCCGAGAGTGAAAAATGGCGGTTTTGAGGTTCTAGTCCACAGGAAAGCAGAGAGGTCCAAAAGGTGTGGGGCATTTGAAGGGGTTCCCGGAGGCAGTGAGGACCAGCATGACTTTTCCCCCCTGGCTCCTTTGCTGTGGGAGCAGCGGCTGGACGTTTGCGTTTTTTGCTCCAGAGCCTGACGAAAGTTAAAAATGGCGGTTTTGAGGTTCTAGTCCACAGGAAAGCAGAGAGGTCCAAAAGGTGTGGGGCATTTGAAGGGGTTCCCGGAGGCAGTGAGGACCAGCATGACTTTTTCCCCCTGGCTCCTTTGCTGTGGGAGCAGCGGCTGGACGTTTGCGTTTTTTGCTCCGGAGGCTGACGAAAGTGAAAAATGGCGGTTTTGAGGTTCTAGTCCACAGGAAAGCAGAGAGGTCCAAAAGGTGTGGGGCATTTGAAGGGGTTCCCGGAGGCAGTGAGGACCAGCATGACTTTTCCCCCCTGGCTCCTTTGCTGTGGGAGCAGCGGCTGGACGTTTGCGTTTTTTGCTCCGGAGTGCGCCGAGATTGAAAAATAGTGCTTTTGAGGTTCTAGTCCACAGGAAAGCAGAGAGGTCCAAAAGGTGTGGGGCATTTGAAGGGGTTCCCGGAGGCAGTGAGGACCAGCATGACTTTTCCCCCCTGGCTCCTTTGCTGTGGGAGCAGCGGCTGGACGTTTGCGTTTTTTGCTCCGGAGTGTGCCGAGAGTGAAAAATGGCGGTTTTGAGGTTCTAGTCCACAGGAAAGCAGAGAGGTCCAAAAGGTGTGGGGCATTTGAAGGGGTTCCCGGAGGCAGTGAGGACCAGCATGACTTTTCCCCCCTGGCTCCTTTGCTGTGGGAGCAGCGGCTGGACGTTTGCGTTTTTTGCTGCGGAGTGTGCCGAGAGTGAAAAATGGCGGTTTTGAGGTTCTAGTCCACAGGAAAGCAGAGAGGTCCAAAAGGTGTGAAGCATTTGAAGGGGTTCCCGGAGGCAGTGAGGACCAGCATGACTTTTCCCCCCTGGCTCCTTTGCTGTGGGAGCAGCGGCTGGACGTTTGCGTTTTTTGCTCCGGAGTGTGCCGAAAGTGAAAAATAGTTCTTTTGAGGTTCTAGTCCACAGGAAAGCAGAGAGGTCCAAAAGGTGTGGGGCATTTGAAGGGGTTCCCGGAGGCAGTGAGGACCAGCATGACTTTTCCCCCCTGGCTCCTTTGCTGTGGGAGCAGCGGCTGGACGTTTGCATTTTTTGCTCCAGAGCCTGACGAAAGTGAAAAATGGCGGTTTTGAGGTTCTAGTCCACAGGAAAGCAGAGAGGTCCAAAAGGTGTGGGGCATTTGAAGGGGTTCCCGGAGGCAGTGAGGACCAGCATGACTTTTCCCCCCTGGCTCCTTTGCTGTGGGAGCAGCGGCTGGACGTTTGCATTTTTTGCTCCGGAGTGTGCCGAGAGTGAAAAATGGTGCTTTTGAGGTTCTAGTCCACAGGAAAGCAGAGAGGTCCAAAAGGTGTGGGGCATTTGAAGGGGTTCCCGGAGGCAGTGAGGACCAGCATGACTTTTCCCCCCTGGCTCCTTTGCTGTGGGAGCAGCGGCTGGACGTTTGCGTTTTTTGCTCCGGAGTGTGCCGAGAGTGAAAAATGGCGGTTTTGAGGTTCTAGTCCACAGGAAAGCAGAGAGGTCCAAAAGGTGTGGGGCATTTGAAGGGGTTCCCGGAGGCAGTGAGGACCAGCATGACTTTTCCCCCCTGGCTCCTTTGCTGTGGGAGCAGCGGCTGGACGTTTGCATTTTTTGCTCCGGAGTGCGCCGAGAGTGAAAAATAGCGCTTTTGAGGTTCTAGTCCACAGGAAAGCAGAGAGGTCCAAAAGGTGTGGGGCATTTGAAGGGGTTCCCGGAGGCAGTGAGGACCAGCATGACTTTTCCCCCCTGGCTCCTTTGCTGTGGGAGCAGCGGCTGGACGTTTGCGTTTTTTGCTCCGGAGTGTACCGAGAGTGAAAAATAGTGCTTTTGAGGTTCTAGTCCACAGGAAAGCAGAGAGGTCCAAAAGGTGTGGGGCATTTGAAGGGGTTCCCGGAGGCAGTGAGGACCAGCATGACTTTTCCCCCCTGGCTCCTTTGCTGTGGGAGCAGCGGCTGGACGTTTGCGTTTTTTGCTCCGGAGTGTGCCGAGAGTGAAAAATGGCGGTTTTGAGGTTCTAGTCCACAGGAAAGCAGAGAGGTCCAAAAGGTGTGGGGCATTTGAAGGGGTTCCCGGAGGCAGTGAGGACCAGCATGACTTTTCCCCCCTGGCTCCTTTGCTGTGGGAGCAGCGGCTGGACGTTTGCGTTTTTTGCTCCGGAGTGCGCCGAGATTGAAAAATAGTGCTTTTGAGGTTCTAGTCCACAGGAAAGCAGAGAGGTCCAAAAGGTGTGGGGCATTTGAAGGGGTTCCCGGAGGCAGTGAGGACCAGCATGACTTTTCCCCCCTGGCTCCTTTGCTGTGGGAGCAGCGGCTGGACGTTTGCGTTTTTTGCTCCGGAGTGTGCCGAGGGTGAAAAATAGTGCTTTTGAGGTTCTAGTCCACAGGAAAGCAGAGAGGTCCAAAAGGTGTGGGGCATTTGAAGGGGTTCCCGGAGGCAGTGAGGACCAGCTTGACTTTTCCCCCCTGGCTCCTTTGCTGTGGGAGCAGCGGCTGGACGTTTGCGTTTTTTGCTCCGGAGTGTGCCGAGAGTGAAAAATGGCGGTTTTGAGGTTCTAGTCCACAGGAAAGCAGAGAGGTCCAAAAGGTGTGGGGCATTTGAAGGGGTTCCCGGAGGCAGTGAGGACCAGCATGACTTTTCCCCCCTGGCTCCTTTGCTGTGGGAGCAGCGGCCGGACGTTTGCGTTTTTTGCTCCGGAGTCTGACGAAAGTGAAAAATGGCGGTTTTGAGGTTAAAGTCCACAGGAAAGCAGAGATATCCAAAAGGTGTGGGGCATTTGAAGGGGTTCCCGCAGGCAGTGAGGACCAGCATGACTTTTCCCCCCTGGCTCCTTTGCTGTGGGAGCAGCGGCTGGACGTTTGCGTTTTTTGCTCCGGAGTGTGCCGAGAGTGAAAAATGGCGGTTTTGAGGTTATAGTCCACAGGAAAGCAGAGAGGTCCAGAAGGTGTGGGGCATTTGAAGGGGTTCCCGGAGGCAGTGAGGACCAGCATGACTTTTCCCCCCTGGCTCCTTTGCTGTGGGAGCAGCGGCTGGACGTTTGCGTTTTTTGCTGCGGAGTGTGCCGAGAGTGAAAAATGGCGGTTTTGAGGTTCTAGTCCACAGGAAAGCAGAGAGGTCCAAAAGGTGTGGGGCATTTGAAGGGGTTCCCGGAGGCAGTGAGGACCAGCATGACTTTTCCCCCCTGGCTCCTTTGCTGTGGGAGCAGCGGCTGGACGTTTGCGTTTTTTGCTCCGGAGTGTGCCGAGAGTGAAAAATAGTTCTTTTGAGGTTCTAGTCCACAGGAAAGCAGAGAGGTCCAAAAGGTGTGGGGCATTTGAAGGGGTTCCCGGAGGCAGTGAGGACCAGCATGACTTTTCCCCCCTGGCTCCTTTGCTGTGGGAGCAGCGGCTGGACGTTTGCATTTTTTGCTCCAGAGCCTGACGAAAGTGAAAAATGGCGGTTTTGAGGTTCTAGTCCACAGGAAAGCAGAGAGGTCCAAAAGGTGTGGGGCATTTGAAGGGGTTCCCGGAGGCAGTGAGGACCAGCATGACTTTTCCCCCCTGGCTCCTTTGCTGTGGGAGCAGCGGCTGGACGTTTGCATTTTTTGCTCCGGAGTGTGCCGAGAGTGAAAAATGGTGCTTTTGAGGTTCTAGTCCACAGGAAAGCAGAGAGGTCCAAAAGGTGTGGGGCATTTGAAGGGGTTCCCGGAGGCAGTGAGGACCAGCATGACTTTTCCCCCCTGGCTCCTTTGCTGTGGGAGCAGCGGCTGGACGTTTGCGTTTTTTGCTCCGGAGTGTGCCGAGAGTGAAAAATGGCGGTTTTGAGGTTCTAGTCCACAGGAAAGCAGAGAGGTCCAAAAGGTGTGGGGCATTTGAAGGGGTTCCCGGAGGCAGTGAGGACCAGCATGACTTTTCCCCCCTGGCTCCTTTGCTGTGGGAGCAGCGGCTGGACGTTTGCGTTTTTTGCTCCGGAGTGTGCCGAGAGTGAAAAATGGCGGTTTTGAGGTTCTAGTCCACAGGAAAGCAGAGAGGTCCAAAAGGTGTGGGGCATTTGAAGGGGTTCCCGGAGGCAGTGAGGACCAGCATGACTTTTCCCCCCTGGCTCCTTTGCTGTGGGAGCAGCGGCTGGACGTTTGCGTTTTTTGCTGCGGAGTGTGCCGAGAGTGAAAAATGGCGGTTTTGAGGTTCTAGTCCACAGGAAAGCAGAGAGGTCCAAAAGGTGTGGGGCATTTGAAGGGGTTCCCGGAGGCAGTGAGGACCAGCATGACTTTTCCCCCCTGGCTCCTTTGCTGTGGGAGCAGCGGCTGGACGTTTGCGTTTTTTGCTCCGGAGTGTGCCGAGAGTGAAAAATAGTTCTTTTGAGGTTCTAGTCCACAGGAAAGCAGAGAGGTCCAAAAGGTGTGGGGCATTTGAAGGGGTTCCCGGAGGCAGTGAGGACCAGCATGACTTTTCCCCCCTGGCTCCTTTGCTGTGGGAGCAGCGGCTGGACGTTTGCATTTTTTGCTCCAGAGCCTGACGAAAGTGAAAAATGGCGGTTTTGAGGTTCTAGTCCACAGGAAAGCAGAGAGGTCCAAAAGGTGTGGGGCATTTGAAGGGGTTCCCGGAGGCAGTGAGGACCAGCATGACTTTTCCCCCCTGGCTCCTTTGCTGTGGGAGCAGCGGCTGGACGTTTGCATTTTTTGCTCCGGAGTGTGCCGAGAGTGAAAAATGGCGGTTTTGAGGTTCTAGTCCACAGGAAAGCAGAGAGGTCCAAAAGGTGTGGGGCATTTGAAGGGGTTCCCGGAGGCAGTGAGGACCAGCATGACTTTTCCCCCCTGGCTCCTTTGCTGTGGGAGCAGCGGCTGGACGTTTGCGTTTTTTGCTCCGGAGTGTGCCGAGAGTGAAAAATGACGGTTTTGAGGTTCTAGTCCACAGGAAAGCAGAGAGGTCCAAAAGGTGTGGGGCATTTGAAGGGGTTCCCGGAGGCAGTGAGGACCAGCATGACTTTTCCCCCCTGGCTCCTTTGCTGTGGGAGCAGCGGCTGGACGTTTGCATTTTTTGCTCCGGAGTGCGCCGAGAGTGAAAAATAGCGCTTTTGAGGTTCTAGTCCACAGGAAAGCAGAGAGGTCCAAAAGGTGTGGGGCATTTGAAGGGGTTCCCGGAGGCAGTGAGGACCAGCATGACTTTTCCCCCCTGGCTCCTTTGCTGTGGGAGCAGCGGCTGGACGTTTGCGTTTTTTGCTCCGGAGTGTGCCGAGAGTGAAAAATGGCGGTTTTGAGGTTCTAGTCCACAGGAAAGCAGAGAGGTCCAAAAGGTGTGGGGCATTTGAAGGGGTTCCCGGAGGCAGTGAGGACCAGCATGACTTTTCCCCCCTGGCTCCTTTGCTGTGGGAGCAGCGGCTGGACGTTTGCGTTTTTTGCTCCGGAGTGCGCCGAGATTGAAAAATAGTGCTTTTGAGGTTCTAGTCCACAGGAAAGCAGAGAGGTCCAAAAGGTGTGGGGCATTTGAAGGGGTTCCCGGAGGCAGGTAGGACCAGCATGACTTTTCCCCCCTGGCTCCTTTGCTGTGGGAGCAGCGGCTGGACGTTTGCGTTTTTTGTTCCGGAGTGCGCCGAGGGTGAAAAATAGTGCTTTTGAGGTTCTAGTCCACAGGAAAGCAGAGAGGTCCAAAAGGTGTGGGGCATTTGAAGGGGTTCCCGGAGGCAGTGAGGACCAGCCTGACTTTTCCCCCCTGGCTCCTTTGCTGTGGGAGCAGCGGCTGGACGTTTGCGTTTTTTGCTCCGGAGTGTACCGAGAGTGAAAAATAGTGCTTTTGAGGTTCTAGTCCACAGGAAAGCAGAGAGGTCCAAAAGGTGTGGGGCATTTGAAGGGGTTCCCGGAGGCAGTGAGGACCAGCTTGACTTTTCCCCCCTGGCTCCTTTGCTGTGGGAGCAGCGGCTGGATGTTTGCGTTTTTTGCTCCGGAGTGTGCCGAGAGTGAAAAATGGCGGTTTTGAGGTTCTAGTCCACAGGAAAGCAGAGAGGTCCAAAAGGTGTGGGGCATTTGAAGGGGTTCCCGGAGGCAGTGAGGACCAGCATGACTTTTCCCCCCTGGCTCCTTTGCTGTGGGAGCAGCGGCCGGACGTTTGCGTTTTTTGCTCCGGAGTCTGACGAAAGTGAAAAATGGCGGTTTTGAGGTTAAAGTCCACAGGAAAGCAGAGATATCCAAAAGGTGTGGGGCATTTGAAGGGGTTCCCGCAGGCAGTGAGGACCAGCATGACTTTTCCCCCCTGGCTCCTTTGCTGTGGGAGCAGCGGCTGGACGTTTGCGTTTTTTGCTCCGGAGTGTGCCGAGAGTGAAAAATGGCGGTTTTGAGGTTCTAGTCCACAGGAAAGCAGAGAGGTCCAAAAGGTGTGGGGCATTTGAAGGGGTTCCCGGAGGCAGTGAGGACCAGCATGACTTTTCCCCCCTGGCTCCTTTGCTGTGGGAGCAGCGGCTGGACGTTTGCGTTTTTTGCTGCGGAGTGTGCCGAGAGTGAAAAATGGCGGTTTTGAGGTTCTAGTCCACAGGAAAGCAGAGAGGTCCAAAAGGTGTGGGGCATTTGAAGGGGTTCCCGGAGGCAGTGAGGACCAGCATGACTTTTCCCCCCTGGCTCCTTTGCTGTGGGAGCAGCGGCTGGACGTTTGCGTTTTTTGCTCCGGAGGCTGACGAGAGTGAAAAATGACGGTTTTGAGGTTCTAGTCCACAGGAAAGCAGAGAGGTCCAAAAGGTGTGGGGCATTTGAAGGGGTTCCCGGAGGCAGTGAGGACCAGCATGACTTTTCCCCCCTGGCTCCTTTGCTGTGGGAGCAGCGGCTGGACGTTTGCATTTTTTGCTCCAGAGCCTGACGAAAGTGAAAAATGGCGGTTTTGAGGTTCTAGTCCACAGGAAAGCAGAGAGGTCCAAAAGGTGTGGGGCATTTGAAGGGGTTCCCGGAGGCAGTGAGGACCAGCATGACTTTTCCCCCCTGGCTCCTTTGCTGTGGGAGCAGCGGCTGGACGTTTGCATTTTTTGCTCCGGAGTGTGCCGAGAGTGAAAAATGGTGCTTTTGAGGTTCTAGTCCACAGGAAAGCAGAGAGGTCCAAAAGGTGTGGGGCATTTGAAGGGGTTCCCGGAGGCAGTGAGGACCAGCATGACTTTTCCCCCCTGGCTCCTTTGCTGTGGGAGCAGCGGCTGGACGTTTGCGTTTTTTGCTCCGGAGTGTGCCGAGAGTGAAAAATGGCGGTTTTGAGGTTCTAGTCCACAGGAAAGCAGAGAGGTCCAAAAGGTGTGGGGCATTTGAAGGGGTTCCCGGAGGCAGTGAGGACCAGCATGACTTTTCCCCCCTGGCTCCTTTGCTGTGGGAGCAGCGGCTGGACGTTTGCATTTTTTGATCCGGAGTTCGCCGAGAGTGAAAAATAGCGCTTTTGAGGTTCTAGTCCACAGGAAAGCAGAGAGGTCCAAAAGGTGTGGGGCATTTGAAGGGGTTCCCGGAGGCAGTGAGGACCAGCATGACTTTTCCCCCCTGGCTCCTTTGCTGTGGGAGCAGCGGCTGGACGTTTGCGTTTTTTGCTCCGGAGTGTACCGAGAGTGAAAAATAGTGCTTTTGAGGTTCTAGTCCACAGGAAAGCAGAGAGGTCCAAAAGGTGTGGGGCATTTGAAGGGGTTCCCGGAGGCAGTGAGGACCAGCATGACTTTTCCCCCCTGGCTCCTTTGCTGTGGGAGCAGCGGCTGGACGTTTGCGTTTTTTGCTCCGGAGTGTGCCGAGAGTGAAAAATGGCGGTTTTGAGGTTCTAGTCCACAGGAAAGCAGAGAGGTCCAAAAGGTGTGGGGCATTTGAAGGGGTTCCCGGAGGCAGTGAGGACCAGCATGACTTTTCCCCCCTGGCTCCTTTGCTGTGGGAGCAGCGGCTGGACGTTTGCGTTTTTTGCTCCGGAGTGCGCCGAGATTGAAAAATAGTGCTTTTGAGGTTCTAGTCCACAGGAAAGCAGAGAGGTCCAAAAGGTGTGGGGCATTTGAAGGGGTTCCCGGAGGCAGTGAGGACCAGCATGACTTTTCCCCCCTGGCTCCTTTGCTGTGGGAGCAGCGGCTGGACGTTTGCGTTTTTTGTTCCGGAGTGCGCCGAGGGTGAAAAATAGTGCTTTTGAGGTTCTAGTCCACAGGAAAGCAGAGAGGTCCAAAAGGTGTGGGGCATTTGAAGGGGTTCCCGGAGGCAGTGAGGACCAGCATGACTTTTCCCCCCTGGCTCCTTTGCTGTGGGAGCAGCGGCTGGACGTTTGCGTTTTTTGCTCCGGAGTGTACCGAGAGTGAAAAATAGTGCTTTTGATGTTCTAGTCCACAGGAAAGCAGAGAGGTCCAAAAGGTGTGGGGCATTTGAAGGGGTTCCCGGAGGCAGTGAGGACCAGCATGACTTTTCCCCCCTGGCTCCTTTGCTGTGGGAGCAGCGGCTGGACGTTTGCGTTTTTTGCTCCGGAGTGTGCCGAGAGTGAAAAATGGCGGTTTTGAGGTTCTAGTCCACAGGAAAGCAGAGAGGTCCAAAAGGTGTGGGGCATTTGAAGGGGTTCCCGGAGGCAGTGAGGACCAGCATGACTTTTCCCCCCTGGCTCCTTTGCTGTGGGAGCAGCGGCCGGACGTTTGCGTTTTTTGCTCCGGAGTCTGACGAAAGTGAAAAATGGCGGTTTTAAGGTTAAAGTCCACAGGAAAGCAGAGAGGTCCAAAAGGTGTGGGGCATTTGAAGGGGTTCCCGGAAGCAGTGAGGACCAGCATGACTTTTCCCCCCTGGCTCCTTTGCTGTGGGAGCAGCGGCTGGACGTTTGCGTTTTTTACTCCGGAGTGTGCCGAGAGTGAAAAATGGCGGTTTTGAGGTTCTAGTCCACAGGAAAGCAGAGAGGTCCAAAAGGTGTGGGGCATTTGAAGGGGTTCCCGGAGGCAGTGAGGACCAGCATGACTTTTTCCCCCTGGCTCCTTTGCTGTGGGAGCAGCGGCTGGACGTTTGCGTTTTTTGCTCCGGAGGCTGACGAAAGTGAAAAATGGCGGTTTTGAGGTTAAAGTCCACAGGAAAGCAGAGATATCCAAAAGGTGTGGGGCATTTGAAGGGGTTCCCGCAGGCAGTGAGGACCAGCATGACTTTTCCCCCCTGGCTCCTTTGCTGTGAGAGCAGCGGCTGGACGTTTGCGTTTTTTGCTCCGGAGTGTGCCGAGAGTGAAAAATGGCGGTTTTGAGGTTCTAGTCCACAGGAAAGCAGAGAGGTCCAAAAGGTGTGGGGCATTTGAAGGGGTTCCCGGAGGCAGTGAGGACCAGCATGACTTTTCCCCCCTGGCTCCTTTGCTGTGGGAGCAGCGGCTGGACGTTTGCGTTTTTTGCTCCGGAGTGTGCCGAGAGTGAAAAATGGCGGTTTTGAGGTTCTAGTCCACAGGAAAGCAGAGAGGTCCAAAAGGTGTGGGGCATTTGAAGGGGTTCCCGGAGGCAGTGAGGACCAGCATGACTTTTCCCCCCTGGCTCCTTTGCTGTGGGAGCAGCGGCTGGACGTTTGCGTTTTTTGCTCCGGAGTGTGCCGAGAGTGAAAAATGATGGTTTTGAGGTTATAGTCCACAGGAAAGCAGAGAGGTCCAAAAGGTGTGGGGCATTTGAAGGGGTTCCCGGAGGCAGTGAGGACCAGCATGACTTTTCCCCCCTGGCTCCTTTGCTGTGGGAGCAGCGGCTGGACGTTTGCGTTTTTTGCTCCGGAGTGTGCCGAGAGTGAAAAATGGCGGTTTTGAGGTTCTAGTCCACAGGAAAGCAGAGAGGTCCAAAAGGTGTGGGGCATTTGAAGGGGTTCCCGCAGGCAGTGAGGACCAGCATGACTTTTCCCCCCTGGCTCCTTTGCTGTGGGAGCAGCGGCTGGACGTTTGCGTTTTTTGCTCCGGAGAGCGCCGAGAGTGAAAAATGCTGGTTTTGAGGATCTAGTCCACAGGAAAGCAGAGAGGTCCAAAAGGTGTGGGGCATTTGAAGGGGTTCCCGGAGGCAGTGAGGACCAGCATGACTTTTCCCCCCTGGCTCCTTTGCTGTGGGAGCAGTGGCTGGACATTTGCGTTTTTTGCTCCGGAGTGTGCCGAGAGTAAAAAATGGCGGTTTTGAGGTTATAGTCCACAGGAAAGCAGAGAGGTCCAAAAGGTGTGGGGCATTTGAAGGGGTTCCCGGAGGCAGTGAGGACCAGCATGACTTTTCCCCCCTGGCTCCTTTGCTGTGGGAGCAGCGGCTGGACGTTTGCGATTTTTGCTCCGGAGTGTGCAGAGAGTGAAAAATGGTGCTTTTGAGGTTATAGTCCACAGGAAAGCAGAGAGGTCCAAAAGGTGTGGGGCATTTGAAGGGGTTCCCGGAGGCAGTGAGGACCAGCATGACTTTTCCCCCCTGGCTCCTTTGCTGTGGGAGCAGCGGCCGGACGTTTGCGTTTTTTGCTCCGGAGTCTGACGAAAGTGAAAAATGGCGGTTTTGAGGTTAAAGTCCACAGGAAAGCAGAGAGGTCCAAAAGGTGTGGGGCATTTGAAGGGGTTCCCAGAGGCAGTGAGGACCAGCATGACTTTTCCCCCCTGGCTCCTTTGCTGTGGGAGCAGCGGCTGGACGTTTGCGTTTTTTGCTCCGGAGGCTGCCGAGAGTGAAAAATGGTGCTTTTGAGGTTCTAGTCCACAGGAAAGCAGAGAGGTCCAAAAGGTGTGGGGCATTTGAAGGGGTTCCCGGAGGCAGTGAGGACCAGCATGACTTTTCCCCGCTGGGGCCTTTGCTGTGGTAGCAGCGGCTGGACGTTTGCATTTTTTGCTCCGGAGGCTACTGAGGGTGAAAAACGGTGGTTTTGAGGATGGAGTCCACAGGAAAGCAGAGAGGTCCAAAAGGTGTGGGGCATTTGAAGGGGTTCCCGGAGGCAGTGAGGACCAGCATGACTTTTTCCCCCTGGCTCCTTTGCTGTGGGAGCAGCGGCTGGACGTTTGCGTTTTTTGCTCCGGAGGCTGACGAAAGTGAAAAATGGCGGTTTTGAGGTTCTAGTCCACAGGAAAGCAGAGAGGTCCAAAAGGTGTGGGGCGTGGGGCATTTGAAGGGGTTCCCGGAGGCAGTGAGGACCAGAATGACTTTTCCCCCCTGGCTCCTTTGCTGTGGGAGCAGCGGCTGGACGTTTGCGTTTTTTGCTCCGGAGTGCGCCGAGATTGAAAAATAGTGCTTTTGAGGTTCTAGTCCACAGGAAAGCAGAGAGGTCCAAAAGGTGTGGGGCATTTGAAGGGGTTCCCGGAGGCAGTGAGGACCAGCATGACTTTTCCCCCCTGGCTCCTTTGCTGTGGGAGCAGCGGCTGGACGTTTGCGTTTTTTGCTCCGGAGTGTGCCGAGAGTGAAAAATGGCGGTTTTGAGGTTCTAGTCCACAGGAAAGCAGAGAGGTCCAAAAGGTGTGGGGCATTTGAAGGGGTTCCCGGAGGCAGTGAGGACCAGCATGACTTTTCCCCCCTGGCTCCTTTGCTGTGGGAGCAGCGGCTGGACGTTTGCGTTTTTTGCTGCGGAGTGTGCCGAGAGTGAAAAATGGCGGTTTTGAGGTTCTAGTCCACAGGAAAGCAGAGAGGTCCAAAAGGTGTGGGGCATTTGAAGGGGTTCCCGGAGGCAGTGAGGACCAGCATGACTTTTCCCCCCTGGCTCCTTTGCTGTGGGAGCAGCGGCTGGACGTTTGCGTTTTTTGCTCCGGAGTGTGCCGAGAGTGAAAAATAGTTCTTTTGAGGTTCTAGTCCACAGGAAAGCAGAGAGGTCCAAAAGGTGTGGGGCATTTGAAGGGGTTCCCGGAGGCAGTGAGGACCAGCATGACTTTTCCCCCCTGGCTCCTTTGCTGTGGGAGAAGCGGCTGGACGTTTGCATGTTTTGCTCCGGAGTGTGCCGAGAGTGAAAAATGGCGGTTTTGAGGTTCTAGTCCACAGGAAAGCAGAGAGGTCCAAAAGGTGTGGGGCATTTGAAGGGGTTCCCAGAGGCAGTGAGGACCAGCATGACTTTTCCCCCCTGGCTCCTTTGCTGTGGGAGCAGCGGCTAAACGTTTGCGTTTTTTGCTCCAGAGCCTGACGAAAGTGAAAAATGGCGGTTTTGAGGTTCTAGTCCACAGGAAAGCAGAGAGGTCCAAAAGGTGTGGGGCATTTGAAGGGGTTCCCGGAGGCAGTGAGGACCAGCATGACTTTTCCCCCCTGGCTCCTTTGCTGTGGGAGCAGCGGCTGGACGTTTGCGTTTTTTGCTCCGGAGTGTGCCGAGAGTGAAAAATGGTGCTTTTGAGGTTCTAGTCCACAGGAAAGCAGAGAGGTCCAAAAGGTGTGGGGCATTTGAAGGGGTTCCCGGAGGCAGTGAGGACCAGCATGACTTTTCCCCCCTGGCTCCTTTGCTGTGGGAGCAGCGGCTGGACGTTTGCGTTTTTTGCTCCGGAGTGTGCCGAGAGTGAAAAATGGCGGTTTTGAGGTTCTAGTCCACAGGAAAGCAGAGAGGTCCAAAAGGTGTGGGGCATTTGAAGGGGTTCCCGGAGGCAGTGAGGACCAGCATGACTTTTCCCCCCTGGCTCCTTTGCTGTGGGAGCAGCGGCTGGACGTTTGCGTTTTTTGCTCCGGAGTGCGCCGAGAGTGAAAAATAGCGCTTTTGAGGTTCTAGTCCACAGGAAAGCAGAGAGGTCCAAAAGGTGTGGGGCATTTGAAGGGGTTCCCGGAGGCAGTGAGGACCAGCATGACTTTTCCCCCCTGGCTCCTTTGCTGTGGGAGCAGCGGCTGGACGTTTGCGTTTTTTGCTCCGGAGTGTGCCGAGAGTGAAAAATGGCGGTTTTGAGGTTCTAGTCCACAGGAAAGCAGAGAGGTCCAAAAGGTGTGGGGCATTTGAAGGGGTTCCCGCAGGCAGTGAGGACCAGCATGACTTTTCCCCCCTGGCTCCTTTGCTGTGGGAGCAGCGGCTGGACGTTTGCGTTTTTTGCTCCGGAGTGTGCCGAGAGTGAAAAATGGCGGTTTTGAGGTTCTAGTCCACAGGAAAGCAGAGAGGTCCAAAAGGTGTGGGGCATTTGAAGGGGTTCCCGGAGGCAGTGAGGACCAGCATGACTTTTCCCCCCTGGCTCCTTTGCTGTGGGAGCAGCGGCTGGACGTTTGCGTTTTTTGTTCCGGAGTGCGCCGAGGGTGAAAAATAGTGCTTTTGAGGTTCTAGTCCACAGGAAAGCAGAGAGGTCCAAAAGGTGTGGGGCATTTGAAGGGGTTCCCGGAGGCAGTGAGGACCAGCATGACTTTTCCCCCCTGGCTCCTTTGCTGTGGGAGCAGCGGCTGGACGTTTGCGTTTTTTGCTCCGGAGTGTACCGAGAGTGAAAAATAGTGCTTTTGAGGTTCTAGTCCACAGGAAAGCAGAGAGGTCCAAAAGGTGTGGGGCATTTGAAGGGGTTCCCGGAGGCAGTGAGGACCAGCATGACTTTTCCCCCCTGGCTCCTTTGCTGTGGGAGCAGCGGCTGGACGTTTGCGTTTTTTGTTCCGGAGTGCGCCGAGGGTGAAAAATAGTGCTTTTGAGGTTCTAGTCCACAGGAAAGCAGAGAGGTCCAAAAGGTGTGGGGCATTTGAAGGGGTTCCCGCAGGCAGTGAGGACCAGCATGACTTTTCCCCCCTGGCTCCTTTGCTGTGGGAGCAGCGGCTAAACGTTTGCGTTTTTTGCTCCGGAGTCTGACGAAAGTGAAAAATGGCGGTTTTGAGGTTAAAGTCCACAGGAAAGCAGAGAGGTCCAAAAGGTGTGGGGCATTTGAAGGGGTTCCCGGAGGCAGTGAGGACCAGCATGACTTTTCCCCCCTGGCTCCTTTGCTGTGGGAGCAGCGGCTGGACGTTTGCGTTTTTTACTCCGGAGTGTGCCGAGAGTGAAAAATGGCGGTTTTGAGGTTCTAGTCCACAGGAAAGCAGAGAGGTCCAAAAGGTGTGGGGCATTTGAAGGGGTTCCCGGAGGCAGTGAGGACCAGCATGACTTTTCCCCCCTGGCTCCTTTGCTGTGGGAGCAGCGGCTGGACGTTTGCGTTTTTTGCTCCGGAGTGCGCTGAGAGTGAAAAATAGTGCTTTTGAGGTTCTAGTCCACAGGAAAGCAGAGAGGTCCAAAAGGTGTGGGGCATTTGAAGGGGTTCCCGGAGGCAGTGAGGACCAGCATGACTTTTCCCCCCTGGCTCCTTTGCTGTGGGAGCAGTGGCTGGACATTTGCGTTTTTTGCTCCGGAGTGTGCCGAGAGTAAAAAATGGCGGTTTTGAGGTTATAGTCCACAGGAAAGCAGAGAGGTCCAAAAGGTGTGGGGCATTTGAAGGGGTTCCCGGAGGCAGTGAGGACCAGCATGACTTTTCCCCCCTGGCTCCTTTGCTGTGGGAGCAGCGGCTGGACGTTTGCGATTTTTGCTCCGGAGTGTGCCGAGAGTGAAAAATGGTGCTTTTGAGGTTATAGTCCACAGGAAAGCAGAGAGGTCCAAAAGGTGTGGGGCATTTGAAGGGGTTCCCGGAGGCAGTGAGGACCAGCATGACTTTTCCCCCCTGGCTCCTTTGCTGTGGGAGCAGCGGCCGGACGTTTGCGTTTTTTGCTCCGGAGGCTGCCGAGAGTGAAAAATGGTGCTTTTGAGGTTCTAGTCCACAGGAAAGCAGAGAGGTCCAAAAGGTGTGGGGCATTTGAAGGGGTTCCCGGAGGCAGTGAGGACCAGCATGACTTTTCCCCGCTGGGGCCTTTGCTGTGGTAGCAGCGGCTGGACGTTTGCATTTTTTGCTCCGGAGGCTACTGAGGGTGAAAAACGGTGGTTTAGAACATGGAGTCCACAGGAAAGCAGAGAGGTCCAAAAGGTGTGGGGCATTTGAAGGGATTCCTGGAGGCAGTGAGGACCAGCATGACTTTTCCGCCTTGGAACCTTTGCTGTGGGAGCAGCGGCTGGACGTTTGCGTTTTCTGCTACAGAGACTACCGAGGGTTAATAACGATGGTTTTGAGGATGGATTCCACAGGAAAGCAGAGAGGTGCAAAAGGTGTGGGGCATTTGAAGGGGTTCCCGGAGGCAGTGAGGACCAGCATGACTTTTCCCCCCTGGCTCCTTTGCTGTGGGAGCAGCGGCTGGACGTTTGCGTTTTTTGCTCCAGAGACTACCGAGGGTTAATAACGGTGGTTTTGAGGATGGAGTCCACAGGAAAGCAGAGAGGTCCAAAAGGTGTGGGGCATTTGAAGGGGTTCCCGGAGGCAGTGAGGACCAGCATGACCTTTCCCCGCTGGGGCCTTTGCTGTGGGAGCAGCGGCTGGACGTTTGCGTTTTTTGCTACAGAGACTACCGAGAGTGAAAAACGGTGGTTTTGAGGATGGAGTCCACAGGAAAGCAGAGAGGTCCAAAAGGTGTGGGGCATTTGAAGGGGTTCCCAGAGGCAGTGAGGACCAGCATGACTTTTCCCCGCTGGGGCCTTTGCTGTGGGAGCAGCGGCTGGACGTTTGCGTTTTTTGCTCCGGAGGCTGCCGAGGGTTAAAAACGGTGGTTTTGAGGATGGAGTCCACAGGAAAGCAGAGAGGTCCAAAAGGTGTGGGGCATTTGAAGGGGTTCCCCGAGCCAGTGAGGACCAGCATGACTTTTCCCCCCTGGCTCCTTTGCTGTGGGAGCAGCGGCTGGACGTTTGCGTTTTTTGCTGCGGAGTGTACCGAGCGTGAAAAATGGCGGTTTTGAGGTTCTAGTCCACAGGAAAGCAGAGAGGTCCAAAAGGTGTGGGGCATTTGAAGGGGTTCCCGCAGGCAGTGAGGACCAGCATGACTTTTCCCCCCTGGCTCCTTTGCTGTGGGAGCAGCGGCTGGACGTTTGCGTTTTTTGCTCCGGAGTGCGCCGAGATTGAAAAATAGTGCTTTTGAGGTTCTAGTCCACAGGAAAGCAGAGAGGTCCAAAAGGTGTGGGGCATTTGAAGGGGTTCCCGGAGGCAGTGAGGACCAGCATGACTTTTCCCCCCTGGCTCCTTTGCTGTGGGAGCAGCGGCTGGACGTTTGCGTTTTTTGCTCCGGAGGCTGACGAGAGTGAAAAATGCTGGTTTTGAGGTTCTAGTCCACAGGAAAGCAGAGAGGTCCAAAAGGTGTGGGGCATTTGAAGGGGTTCCCGGAGGCAGTGAGGACCAGCATGACTTTTCCCCCCTGGCTCCTTTGCTGTGGGAGCAGTGGCTGGACATTTGCGTTTTTTGCTCCGGAGTGTGCCGAGAGTAAAAAATGGCGGTTTTGAGGTTATAGTCCACAGGAAAGCAGAGAGGTCCAAAAGGTGTGGGGCATTTGAAGGGGTTCCCGGAGGCAGTGAGGACCAGCATGACTTTTCCCCCCTGGCTCCTTTGCTGTGGGAGCAGCGGCTGGACGTTTGCGATTTTTGCTCCGGAGTGTGCAGAGAGTGAAAAATGGTGCTTTTGAGGTTATAGTCCACAGGAAAGCAGAGAGGTCCAAAAGGTGTGGGGCATTTGAAGGGGTTCCCGGAGGCAGTGAGGACCAGCATGACTTTTCCCCCCTGGCTCCTTTGCTGTGGGAGCAGCGGCCGGACGTTTGCGTTTTTTGCTCCGGAGTCTGACGAAAGTGAAAAATGGCGCTTTTGAGGTTAAAGTCCACAGGAAAGCAGAGAGGTCCAAAAGGTGTGGGGCATTTGAAGGGGTTCCCGGAGGCAGTGAGGACCAGCATGACTTTTCCCCCCTGGCTCCTTTGCTGTGGGAGCAGCGGCTGGACGTTTGCGTTTTTTGGTCCGGAGGCTGCCGAGAGTGAAAAATGGTGCTTTTGAGGTTCTAGTCCACAGGAAAGCAGAGAGGTCCAAAAGGTGTGGGGCATTTGAAGGGGTTCCCGGAGGCAGTGAGGACCAGCATGACTTTTCCGCCTTGGAACCTTTGCTGTGGGAGCAGCGGCTGGACGTTTACGTTTTCTGCTACAGAGACTACCGAGGGTTAATAACGATGGTTTTGAGGATGGATTCCACAGGAAAGCAGAGAGGTGCAAAAGGTGTGGGGCATTTGAAGGGGTTCCCGGAGGCAGTGAGGACCAGCATGACTTTTCCCCGCTGGGGCCTTTGCTGTGGGAGCAGCGGCTGGACGTTTGCGTTTTTTGCTCCAGAGACTACCGAGGGTTAATAACGGTGGTTTTGAGGATGGAGTCCACAGGAAAGCAGAGAGGTCCAAAAGGTGTGGGGCATTTGAAGGGGTTCCCGGAGGCAGTGAGGACCAGCATGACCTTTCCCCGCTGGGGCCTTCGCTGTGGGAGCAGCGGCTGGACGTTTGCGTTTTTTGCTACAGAGACTACCGAGAGTGAAAAACGGTGGTTTTGAGGATGGAGTCCACAGGAAAGCAGAGAGGTCCAAAAGGTGTGGGGCATTTGAAGGGGTTCCCAGAGGCAGTGAGGACCAGCATGACTTTTCCCCGCTGGGGCCTTTGCTGTGGGAGCAGCGGCTGGACGTTTGCGTTTTTTGCTCCGGAGGCTGCCGAGGGTTAAAAACGGTGGTTTTGAGGATGGAGTCCACAGGAAAGCAGAGAGGTCCAAAAGGTGTGGGGCATTTGAAGGGGTTCCCCGAGCCAGTGAGGACCAGCATGACTTTTCCCCGCTGGGGCCTTTGCTGTGGGAGCAGCGGCTGGACGTTTGCGTTTTTTGCTCCGGCGGATGCCGAGAGTGAAAAACGGTGGTTTTGAGGATGGAGTCCACAGGAAAGCAGAGAGGTCCAAAAGGTGTGGGGCATTTGAAGGGGTTCCCGGAGGCAGTGAGGACCAGCATGACTTTTCAGCCTTGGAACCTTTGCTGTGGGAGCAGCGGCTGGACTTTTGCGTTTTTTGCTCTGGCGGATGCCAATAGTGAAAAACGGTGGTTTTGAGGATGGAGTCCACAGGAAAGCAGAGAGGTCCAAAAGGTGTGGGGCATTTGAAGGGGTTCCTGGAGGCAGTGAGGACCAGCATGACTTTTCCCTGCTGGGGCTTTTGCTGTGGTAGCAGCGGCTGGACGTTTGCGTTTTCTGCTCTGGAGGCTGCCGAGAGTGAAAAACTGTGGTTTTGAGGATGGAGTCCACAGGAAAGCAGAGAGGTCCAAAAGGTGTGGGGCATTTGAAGGGGTTCCCGGAGGCAGTGAGGACCAGCATGACTTTTCCCCACTGGGGCCTTTTCTGTGGGACCAGCGGCTGGACGTTTGCGTTTTTTGCTCCGGACGCTGCCGGGAGTGAAAATCGGTGGTTTTGAGGATGGAGTCCACAGGAAAACAGAGAGGTCCAAAAGGTGTGGGGCATTTGAAGGGGTTCCCGGAGGCAGTGAGGACCAGCATGACTTTTCCCCGCTGGGGCCTTTGCTGTGGGAGCAGCGGCTGGACATCTGCGTTTTTTGCTCCGGAGGCTGCCGAGAGTGAAAAACAGTGGTTTTGAGGATGGAGTCCACAGGAAAGCAGAGAGGTCAAACAGGTGTGGGGCATTTGAAGGGGTTCCCGGAGGCAGTGAGGACCAGCATGACTTTTCCCCGCTGGGGCCTTTGCTGTGGTAGCAGCGGCTGGACGTTAGCATTTTTTGCTCCGGAGGCTACTGAGGGTGAAAAACGGTGGTTTTGAGGATGGAGTCCACAGGAAAGCAGAGAGGTCCAAAAGGTGTGGGGCATTTGAAGGGGTTCCCGGAGGCAGTGAGGACCAGCATGACTTTTCCGCCTTGGAACCTTTGCTGTGGGAGCGGCGGCTGGACGCTTGCGTTTTTTGCTACAGAGACTACCGAGGGTTAAAAACGGTGGTTTTGAGGATGGAGTCCACAGGAAAGCAGAGAGGTCCAAAAAATGTGGGGTATTTGAAGGGGTTCGGGGAGGCAGTGAGGACCAGCATGACTTTTCCCCGCTGGGGCTTTGCTGTGGGAGCAGCGGCTGGACGTTTGCGGTTTTTGCTCCGGAGGCTGCCGAGAGTGAAAAACGGTGGTTTTGAGGATGGAGTCCACAGGAAAGCAGAGAGGTCCAAAAGGTGTGGGGCATTTGAAGGGGTTCCCGGAGGCAGTGAGGACCAGCATGACTTTTCCCCGCTGCGGCCTTTGCTGTGGGAGCAGCGGCTGGACGTTTGCGTTTTTTGCTCTGGAGGCTGCTGAGAGTGAAAAACGGTGGTTTTGAGGATGGAGTCCACAGGAAAGCAGAGAGGTCCAAAAGGTGTGGGGCATTTGAAGGGGTTCCCGGAGGCAGTGAGGACCAGCATGACTTTTCCCCGCTGGGGCCTTTGCTGTGGGAGCAGCGGCTTAACATCTGCGTTTTTTGCTACCGAGACTACCGAGGGTTAATAACGGTGGTTTTGAGGATGGAGTCCACAGGAAAGCAGAGAGGTCCAAAAGGTGTGGGGCATTTGAAGGGGTTCCCGGAGGCAGTGAGGACCAGCATGACCTTTCCCCGCTGGGGCCTTCGCTGTGGGAGCAGCGGCTGGACGTTTGCGTTTTTTGCTACAGAGACTACCGAGAGTGAAAAACGGTGGTTTTGAGGATGGAGTCCACAGGAAAGCAGAGAGGTCCAAAAGGTGTGGGGCATTTGAAGGGGTTCCCAGAGGCAGTGAGGACCAGCATGACTTTTCCCCGCTGGGGCCTTTGCTGTGGGAGCAGCGGCTGGACGTTTGCGTTTTTTGCTCCGGAGGCTGCCGAGGGTTAAAAACGGTGGTTTTGAGGATGGAGTCCACAGGAAAGCAGAGAGGTCCAAAAGGTGTGGGGCATTTGAAGGGGTTCCCCGAGGCAGTGAGGACCAGCATGACTTTTCCGCCTTGGAACCTTTGCTGTGGGAGCAGCGGCTGGACGTTTGCGTTTTCTGCTACAGAGACTACCGAGGGTTAATAACGATGGTTTTGAGGATGGATTCCACAGGAAAGCAGAGAGGTGCAAAAGGTGTGGGGCATTTGAAGGGGTTCCCGGAGGCAGTGAGGACCAGCATGACTTTTCCCCCCTGGCTCCTTTGCTGTGGGAGCAGCGGGTGGACGTTTGCGTTTTTTGCTCCAGAGACTACCGAGGGTTAATAACGGTGGTTTTGAGGATGGAGTCCACAGGAAAGCAGAGAGGTCCAAAAGGTGTGGGGCATTTGAAGGGGTTCCCGGAGGCAGTGAGGACCAGCATGACCTTTCCCCGCTGGGGCCTTCGCTGTGGGAGCAGCGGCTGGACGTTTGCGTTTTTTGCTACAGAGACTACCGAGAGTTAAAAACGGTGGTTTTGAGGATGGAGTCCACAGGAAAGCAGAGAGGTCCAAAAGGTGTGGGGCATTTGAAGGGGTTCCCAGAGGCAGTGAGGACCAGCATGACTTTTCCCCGCTGGGGCCTTTGCTGTGGGAGCAGCGGCTGGACGTTTGCGTTTTTTGCTCCGGAGGCTGCCGAGGGTTAAAAACGGTGGTTTTGAGGATGGAGTCCACAGGAAAGCAGAGAGGTCCAAAAGGTGTGGGGCATTTGAAGGGGTTCCCCGAGCCAGTGAGGACCAGCATGACTTTTCCCCCCTGGCTCCTTTGCTGTGGGAGCAGCGGCTGGACGTTTGCGTTTTTTGCTGCGGAGTGTACCGAGCGTGAAAAATGGCGGTTTTGAGGTTCTAGTCCACAGGAAAGCAGAGAGGTCCAAAAGGTGTGGGGCATTTGAAGGGGTTCCCGCAGGCAGTGAGGACCAGCATGACTTTTCCCCCCTGGCTCCTTTGCTGTGGGAGCAGCGGCTGGACGTTTGCGTTTTTTGCTCCGGAGTGCGCCGAGATTGAAAAATAGTGCTTTTGAGGTTCTAGTCCACAGGAAAGCAGAGAGGTCCAAAAGGTGTGGGGCATTTGAAGGGGTTCCCGGAGGCAGTGAGGACCAGCATGACTTTTCCCCCCTGGCTCCTTTGCTGTGGGAGCAGCGGCTGGACGTTTGCGTTTTTTGCTCCGGAGGCTGACGAGAGTGAAAAATGCTGGTTTTGAGGTTCTAGTCCACAGGAAAGCAGAGAGGTCCAAAAGGTGTGGGGCATTTGAAGGGGTTCCCGGAGGCAGTGAGGACCAGCATGACTTTTCCCCCCTGGCTCCTTTGCTGTGGGAGCAGTGGCTGGACATTTGCGTTTTTTGCTCCGGAGTGTGCCGAGAGTAAAAAATGGCGGTTTTGAGGTTATAGTCCACAGGAAAGCAGAGAGGTCCAAAAGGTGTGGGGCATTTGAAGGGGTTCCCGGAGGCAGTGAGGACCAGCATGACTTTTCCCCGCTGGGGCCTTTGCTGTGGTAGCAGCGGCTGGACGTTTGCGTTTTTTGCTCCGGAGGCTACTGAGGGTGAAAAACGGTGGTTTTGAACATGGAGTCCACAGGAAAGCAGAGAGGTCCAAAAGGTGTGGGGCATTTGAAGGGGTTCCCAGAGGCAGTGAGGACCAGCATGACTTTTCCGCCTTGGAACCTTTGCTGTGGGAGCAGCGGCTGGACGTTTGCGTTTTCTGCTACAGAGACTACCGAGGGTTAATAACGATGGTTTTGAGGATGGATTCCACAGGAAAGCAGAGAGGTGCAAAAGGTGTGGGGCATTTGAAGGGGTTCCCGGAGGCAGTGAGGACCAGCATGACTTTTCCCCGCTGGGGCCTTTGCTGTGGGAGCAGCGGCTGGACGTTTGCGTTTTTTGCTCCAGAGACTACCGAGGGTTAATAACGGTGGTTTTGAGGATGGAGTCCACAGGAAAGCAGAGAGGTCCAAAAGGTGTGGGGCATTTGAAGGGGTTCCCGGAGGCAGTGAGGACCAGCATGACCTTTCCCCGCTGGGGCCTTCGCTGTGGGAGCAGCGGCTGGACGTTTGCGTTTTTTGCTACAGAGACTACCGAGAGTGAAAAACGGTGGTTTTGAGGATGGAGTCCACAGGAAAGTAGAGAGGTCCAAAAGGTGTGGGGCATTTGAAGGGGTTCCCAGAGGCAGTGAGGACCAGCATGACTTTTCCCCGCTGGGGCCTTTGCTGTGGGAGCAGCGGCTGGACGTTTGCGTTTTTTGCTCCGGAGGCTGCCGAGGGTTAAAAACGGTGGTTTTGAGGATGGAGTCCACAGGAAAGCAGAGAGGTCCAAAAGGTGTGGGGCATTTGAAGGGGTTCCCGGAGGCAGTGAGGACCAGCATGACTTTTCAGCCTTGGAACCTTTGCTGTGGGAGCAGCGGCTGGACTTTTGCGTTTTTTGCTCTGGCGGATGCCAATAGTGAAAAACGGTGGTTTTGAGGATGGAGTCCACAGGAAAGCAGAGAGGTCCAAAAGGTGTGGGGCATTTGAAGGGGTTCCTGGAGGCAGTGAGGACCAGCATGACTTTTCCCTGCTGGGGCCTTTGCTGTGGTAGCAGCGGCTGGACGTTTGCGTTTTCTGCTCTGGAGGCTGCCGAGAGTGAAAAACTGTGGTTTTGAGGATGGAGTCCACAGGAAAGCAGAGAGGTCCAAAAGGTGTGGGGCATTTGAAGGGGTTCCCGGAGGCAGTGAGGACCAGCATGACTTTTCCCCACTGGGGCCTTTTCTGTGGGACCAGCGGCTGGACGTTTGCGTTTTTTGCTCCGGACGCTGCCGGGAGTGAAAATCGGTGGTTTTGAGGATGGAGTCCACAGGAAAACAGAGAGGTCCAAAAGGTGTGGGGCATTTGAAGGGGTTCCCGGAGGCAGTGAGGACCAGCATGACTTTTCCCCGCTGGGGCCTTTGCTGTGGGAGCAGCGGCTGGACATCTGCGTTTTTTGCTCCGGAGGCTGCCGAGAGTGAAAAACAGTGGTTTTGAGGATGGAGTCCACAGGAAAGCAGAGAGGTCAAACAGGTGTGGGGCATTTGAAGGGGTTCCCGGAGGCAGTGAGGACCAGCATGACTTTTCCCCGCTGGGGCCTTTGCTGTGGTAGCAGCGGCTGGACGTTTGCATTTTTTGCTCCGGAGGCTACTGAGGGTGAAAAACGGTGGTTTTGAGGATGGAGTCCACAGGAAAGCAGAGAGGTCCAAAAGGTGTGGGGCATTTGAAGGGGTTCCCGGAGGCAGTGAGGACCAGCATGACTTTTCCGCCTTAGAACCTTTGCTGTGGGAGCGGCGGCTGGACGCTTGCGTTTTTTGCTACAGAGACTACCGAGGGTTAAAAACGGTGGTTTTGAGGATGGAGTCCACAGGAAAGCAGAGAGGTCCAAAAAATGTGGGGTATTTGAAGGGGTTCGGGGAGGCAGTGAGGACCAGCATGACTTTTCCCCGCTGGGGCTTTGCTGTGGGAGCAGCGGCTGGACGTTTGCGGTTTTTGCTCCGGAGGCTGCCGAGAGTGAAAAACGGTGGTTTTGAGGATGGAGTCCACAGGAAAGCAGAGAGGTCCAAAAGGTGTGGGGCATTTGAAGGGGTTCCCGGAGGCAGTGAGGACCAGCATGACTTTTCCCCGCTGCGGCCTTTGCTGTGGGAGCAGCGGCTGGACGTTTGCGTTTTTTGCTCTGGAGGCTGCTGAGAGTGAAAAACGGTGGTTTTGAGGATGGAGTCCACAGGAAAGCAGAGAGGTCCAAAAGGTGTGGGGCATTTGAAGGGGTTCCCGGAGGCAGTGAGGACCAGCATGACTTTTCCCCGCTGGGGCCTTTGCTGTGGGAGCAGCGGCTTAACATCTGCGTTTTTTGCTACAGAGACTACCGAGGGTTAATAACGGTGGTTTTGAGGATGGAGTCCACAGGAAAGCAGAGAGGTCCAAAAGGTGTGGGGCATTTGAAGGGGTTCCCGGAGGCAGTGAGGACCAGCATGACCTTTCCCCGCTGGGGCCTTCGCTGTGGGAGCAGCGGCTGGACGTTTGCGTTTTTTGCTACAGAGACTACCGAGAGTGAAAAACGGTGGTTTTGAGGATGGAGTCCACAGGAAAGCAGAGAGGTCCAAAAGGTGTGGGGCATTTGAAGGGGTTCCCCGAGGCAGTGAGGACCAGCATGACTTTTCCCCGCTGGGGCCTTTGTTGTGGGAGCAGCGGCTGGACGTTTGCGTTTTTTGCTCCGGAGGCTGCCGAGAGTGAAAAACGGTGGTTTTGAGGATGGAGTCCACAGGAAAGCAGAGAGGTCCAAAAGGTGTGGGGCATTTGAAGGGGTTCCCGGAGGCAGTGAGGACCAGCATGACTTTTCAGCCTTGGAACCTTTGCTGTGGGAGCAGCGGCTGGACGTTTGCGTTTTTTGCTCTGGCGGATGCCAATAGTGAAAAACGGTGGTTTTGAGGATGGAGTCCACAGGAAAGCAGAGAGGTCCAAAAGGTGTGGGGCATTTGAAGGGGTTCCTGGAGGTAGTGAGGACCAGCATGACTTTTCCCTGCTGGGGCCTTTGCTGTGGTAGCAGCGGCTGGACGTTTGCGTTTTCTGCTCCGGAGGCTGCCGAGAGTGAAAAACGGTGGTTTTGAGGATGGAGTCCACAGGAAAGCAGAGAGGTCCAAAAGGTGTGGGGCATTTGAAGGGGTTCCCGGAGGCAGTGAGGACCAGCATGACTTTTCCCCGCTGGGGCCTTTGCTGTGGGAGCAGCAGCTGGACGTTTACGTTTTTTGCTCCGGAGGCTGCCGAGAGTGAAAAACGGTGGTTTTGAGGATGGAGTCCAGAGGAAAGCAGAGAGGTCCAAAAGGTGTGGGGCATTTGAAGGGGTTCCCGGAGGCAGTGAGGACCAGCATGACTTTTCCCCGCTGGGGCCGTTGCTGTGGGAGCAGCGGCTGGACGTTTGCGTTTTTTGCTCCGGAGGCTGCCGAGAGTGAAAAACGGTGGTTTTGAGGATGGAATCCACAGGAAAGCAGAGAGGTCCAAAAGGTGTGGGGCATTTGAAGGGGTTCCCGGAGGCAGTGAGGACCAGCATGACTTTTCCCCGCTGGGGCCTTTGCTGTGGGAGCAGCGGCTGGACGTTTGCGTTTTTTGCTCTGGAGGCTGCTGAGAGTGAAAAACGGTGGTTTTGAGGATGGAGTCCACAGGAAAGCAGAGAGGTCCAAAAGGTGTGGGGCATTTGAAGGGGTTCCTGGAGGCAGTGAGGACCAGCATGACTTTTCCCCGCTGGGGCCTTTGCTGTGGAAGCAGCGGCTGGACGTTTGCGTTTTTTGCTCCGGAGGCTGCCGAGAGTGAAAAACGGTGGTTTTGAGGATGGAGTCCACAGGAAAGCAGAGAGGTCCAAAAGGTGTGGGGCATTTGAAGGGGTTCCTGGAGGCAGTGAGGACCAGCATGACTTTTCCCCCCTGGGGCCTTTCCAGTGGAAGCAGCGGCTGGACGTTTGCGTTTTTTGCTCCGGAGGCTGCCGAGAGTGAAAAACGGTGGTTTTGAGGATGGAGTCCACAGGAAAGCAGAGAGGTCCAAAAGGTGTGGGGCATTTGAAGGGGTTCCCGGAGGCAGTGAGGACCAGCATGACTTTTCCCCGCTGGGGCCTTTGCTGTGGGAGCAGCGGCTGGACGTTTGCGTTTTTTGCTCCGGCGGATGCCAAGAGTGAAAAACTGTGGTTTTGTGGATGGAGTCCACAGGAAAGCAGAGAGGTCCAAAAGGTGTGGGGCATTTGAAGGGGTTCCCGGATACAGTGAGTACCAGCATGACTTTTCCGCTTTGGAACCTTTGCTGTGGGAGCAGCGGCTGGACGTTTGCGTTTTTTGCTCCGGAGGCTGCCGAGAGTGCAAAACGGTGGTTTTGAGGATGGATTCCACAGGAAAACAGAGAGGTCCAAAAAGTGTGGGGCATTTGAAGGGGTTCCTGGAGGCAGTGAGGACCAGCATGCCTTTTCCCCGCTGGGGCCTTTGCTGTGGGAGCAGCGGCTGGACGTTTGCGTTTTTTGCTCTGGAGGCTGCTGAGAGTGAAAAACGGTGGTTTTGAGGATGGATTCCACAGGAAAGCAGAGAGGTCAAACAGGTGTGGGGCATTTGAAGGGGTTCCCGGAGGCAGTGAGGACCAGCATGACTTTTCCCCGCTGGGGCCTTTGCTTTGGTAGCAGCGGCTGGACGTTTGCATTTTTTGCTCTGGAGGCTGCTCAGGGTGAAAAACGGTGGTTTTGAGGATGGAGTCCACAGGAAAGCAGAGAGGTCCAAAAGGTGTGGGGCATTTGAAGGGGTTCCCGGAGGCAGTGAGGACCAGCATGACTTTTCCCCGCTGGGGCCTTCGCTGTGGGAGCAGCGGCTGGACGCTTGCGTTTTTTTGCTACAGAGACTACCGAGGGTTAAAAACGGTGGTTTTGAGGATGGAGTCCACAGGAAAGCAGAGAGGTCCAAAAAATGTGGGGCATTTGAAGGGGTTCCCGGAGGCAGTGAGGACCAGCATGACTTTTCCCCGCTGGGGCTTTGCTGTGGGAGCAGCGGCTGGACGTTTGCGTTTTTTGCTCCGGAGGCTGCCGAGAGTGAAAAACGGTGGTTTTGAGGATGGAGTCCACAGGAAAGCAGAGAGGTCCAAAAGGTGTGGGGCATTTGAAGGGGTTCCTGGAGGCAGTGAGGACCAGCATGACTTTTCCCCGCTGGGGCCTTTGCTGTGGGAGCAGGGGCTGGACGTTTGCGCTTTTTGCTCCGGAGGCTGCCGAGGTTTAAAAACGGTGGTTTTGAGGATGGAGTCCACAGGAAAGCAGAGAGGTCCAAAAGGTGTGGGGCATTTGAAGGGGTTCCCGGAGGCAGTGAGGACCAGCATGACTTTTCCGCCTTGGAACCTTTGCTGTGGGAGCAGCGGCTGGACGTTTGCGTTTTTTTGCTCCGGCGGATGCCGAGAGTGAAAAACGGTGGTTTTGAGGATGGAGTCCACAGGAAAGCAGAGAGGTCCAAAAGGTGTGGGGCATTTGAAGGGGTTCCCGGAGGCAGTGAGGACCAGCATGACTTTTCCCCGCTGTGGCCTTTGCTGTGGGAGCAGCGGCTGGACGTTTGCGTTTTTTGCTCCGGAGGCTGCCGAGAGTGAAAAACGGTGGTTTTGAGGATGGAGTCCACAGGAAATCAGAGAGGTCCAAAAGGTGTGGGGCATTTGAAGGGGTTCCCGGAGGCAGTGAGGACCAGCATGACTTTTCCCCGCTGTGGCCTTTGCTGTGGGAGCAGCGGCTGGACGTTTGCGTTTTTTGCTCCGGAGGCTGCCGAGAGTGAAAAACGGTGGTTTTGAGGATGGAGTCCACAGGAAAGCAGAGAGGTCCAAAAGGTGTGGGGCATTTGAAGGGGTTCCCGGAGGTAGTGAGGACCAGCATGACTTTTCCCCGCTGGGGCCTTTGCTGTGGGAGCAGCGGCTGGACGTTTGCGCTTTTTGCTCCGGAGGCTGCCGAGGTTTAAAAACGGTGGTTTTGAGGATGGAGTCCACAGGAAAGCAGAGAGGTCCAAATAGTGTGGGGCATTTGAAGGGGTTCCTGGAGGCAGTGAGGACCAGCATGACTTTTCCCCGCTGGGGCCTTTGCTGTGGGAGCAGCGGCTGGACGTTTGCGTTTTTTGATCCGGCGGATGCCGAGAGTGAAAAACGGTGGTTTTGAGGATGGAGTCCACAGGAAAACAGAGATGTCCAAAAGGTATGGGGCATTTGAAGGGGTTCCCGGAGGCAGTGAGGACCAGCATGACTTTTCCGCCTTGGAACCTTTGCTGTGGGAGCAGCGGCTGGACGTTAGCGTTTTTTGCTCCGGCGGATGCCGAGAGTGAAAAACGGTGGTTTTGAGGATGGAGTCCACAGGAAAGCAGAGAGGTCCAAAAGGTGTGGGGCATTTGAAGGGGTTCCCGGAGGCAGTGAGGACCAGCATGACTTTTCCCCGCTGGGACCTTTGCTGTCCGAGCAGCGGCTGGACGTTTGCTTTTTTTGCTCCGGAGGCTGACGAGAGTGAAAAACAGTGGTTTTGAGGATGGAGTCCACAGGAAAGCAGAGAGGTCCAAAAGGTGTGGGGCATTTGAAGGGGTTCCCGGAGGCAGTGAGGACCAGCATGACTTTTCCCCGCTGGGGCCTTTGCTGTGGGAGCAGCGGCTGGATGTTTGCGTTTTTTGCTCCGGAGGCTGCCGAGAGTGAAAAACGGTGGTTTGGAGGATGGAGTCCACAGGAAAGCAGAGAGGTCCAAAAGGTGTGGGGCATTTGAAGGGGTTCCCGGAGGCAGTGAGGACCAGCATGACTTTTCCGCCTTGGAACCTTTGCTGTGGGAGCAGCGGCTGGACGTTTGCGTTTTTTGCTCCGGCGGATGCCAAGAGTGAAAAACGGTGGTTTTGAGGATGGAGTCCACAGGAAAGCAGAGAGGTTCAAAAGGTGTGGGGCATTTGAAGGGGTTCCCGGAGGCAGTGAGGACCAGCATGACTTTTTCCTGCTGGGGCCTTTGCTGTGGGAGCAGCGGCTGGACGTTTGCGTTTTTTGCTCCGGAGGCTGCTGAGAGTGAAAAACGGTGGTTTTGAGGATGGAGTCCACAGGAAAGCAGAGAGGTCCAAAAGGTGTGGGGCATTTGAAGGGGTTCCCGGAGGCAGTGAGGACCAGCATGACTTTTCCCCGCTGTGGCCTTTGCTGTGGGAGCAGCGGCTGGACGTTTGCATTTTTTGCTCCGGAGGCTGCCGAGAGTGAAAAACGGTGGTTTTGAGGATGGAGTCCACAGGAAAGCAGAGAGGTGCAAAAGGTGTGGGGCATTTGAAGGGGTTCCCGGAGGTAGTGAGGACCAGCATGACTTTTCCCCGCTGGGGCCTTTGCTGTGGGAGCAGCGGCTGGACGTTTGCGTTTTTTGCTCCAGAGGCTATCGAGAGTGAAAAACGGTGGTTTTGAGGATGGAGTCCACAGGAAAGCAGAGAGGTGCAAAAAGTGTGGGGCATTTGAAGGGGTTCCAAGAGGCAGTGAGGACCAGCATGACTTTTCCCCGCTGGGGCCTTTGCTGTGGGAGCAGCGGCTGGACGTTTGCGTTTTTTGCTCCGGAGGCTGCCGAGAGTGAAAAACGGTGGTTTTGAGGATGGAGTCCACAGGAAAGCAGAGAGGTCCAAAAGGTGTGGGGCATTTGAAGGGGTTCCTGGAGGCAGTGAGGACCAGCATGACTTTTCCCCGCTGGGGCCTTTGCTGTGGGAGCAGCGGCTGGACGTTTGCGTTTTTTGATCCGGCGGATGCCGAGAGTGAAAAACGGTGGTTTTGAGGATGGAGTCCACAGGAAAGCAGAGAGGTCCAAAAGGTTTGGGGCATTTGAAGGGGTTCCCGGAGGCAGTGAGGACCAGCATGACTTTTCCCCCCTGGGACCTTTGCTGTGGGAGCAGCGGCTGGACGTTTGCGTTTTTTGCTCCGGAGGCTGACGAGAGTGAAAAACAGTGGTTTTGAGGATGGAGTCCACAGGAAAGCAGAGAGGTCCAAAAGGTGTGGGGCATTTGAAGGGGTTCCCAGAGGCAGTGAGGACCAGCATGACTTTTCCCCGCTGGGGCCTTTGCTGTGGGAGCAGCGGCTGGATGTTTGCGTTTTTTGCTCCGGAGGCTGCTGAGAGTGAAAAACGGTGGTTTTGAGGATGGATTCCACAGGAAAACAGAGAGGTCCAAAAGGTGTGAGGCATTTGAAGGGGTTCCCGGAGGTAGTGAGGACCAGCATGACTTTTCCCCGCTGGGGCCTTTGCTGTGGGAGCAGCGGCTGGACATTTGCGTTTTTTGCTCCGGAGGCTGCCGAGAGTGAAAAACGGTGGTTTTGAGGATGGAGTCCACAGGAAAGCAGAGAGGTCCAAAAGGTGTGGGGCATTTGAAGGGGTTCCCGGAGGCAGTGAAAACCAGCATGACTTTTCCCTGCTGGGGCCTTCGCTGTGGGAGCAGCGGCTGGACGTTTGCGTTTTTTGCTACAGAGACTACCGAGGGTTAAAAACGGTGGTTTTGAGGATGGAGTCCACAGGAAAGCAGAGAGGTCCAAAAGGTGTGGGGCATTTGAAGGGGTTCCCGGAGGCAGTGAGGACCAGCATGACTTTACCCTGCTGGGGCCTTTGCTGTGGGAGCAGCGGCTGGACGTTTGCGTTTTTTGCTCCGGAGGCTGCCGAGAGTGAAAAACGGTGGTTTTGAGGATGGAGTCCACAGGAAAACAGAGAGGTCCAAAAGGTATGGGGCATTTGAAGGGGTTCCCGGAGGCAGTGAGGACCAGCATGACTTTTCCGCCTTGGAACCTTTGCTGTGGGAGCAGCGGCTGGACGTTAGCGTTTTTTGCTCCGGCGGATGCCGAGAGTGAAAAACGGTGGTTTTGAGGATGGAGTCCACAGGAAAGCAGAGAGGTCCAAAAGGTGTGGGGCATTTGAAGGGGTTCCCGGAGGCAGTGAGGACCAGCATGACTTTTCCCCGCTGGGACCTTTGCTGTGGGAGCAGCGGCTGGACGTTTGCGTTTTTTGCTCCGGAGGCTGCCGAGAGTTAAAAACGGTGGTTTTGAGGATGGAGTCCACAGGAAAGCAGAGAGGTCCAAAAGGTGTGAGGCATTTGAAGGGGTTCCTGGAGGTAGTGAGGACCAGCATGACTTTTCCCCGCTGGGGCCTTTGCTGTGGGAGCAGCGGCTGGACATTTGCGTTATTTGCTCCGGAGGCTGCCGAGAGTGAAAAACGGTGGTTTTGAGGATGGAGTCCACAGGAAAGCAGAGAGGTCCAAAAGGTGTGGGGCATTTGAAGGGGTTCCCGGAGGCAGTGAGGACCAGCATGACTTTTCCCTGCTGGGGCCTTCGCTGTGGGAGCAGCGGCTGGACGTTTGCGTTTTTTGCTACACAGACTACCGAGTGTTAAAAACGGTGGTTTTGAGGATGGAGTCCACAGGAAAGCAGAGAGGTCCAAAAGGTGTGGGGCATTTGAAGGGGTTCCTGGAGGCAGTGAGGACCAGCATGACTTTTCCCCGCTTGGGCCTTTGCTGTGGAGGCAGCGGCTGGACGTTTGCGTTTTTTGCTCCGGAGGCTGCCGAGAGTGAAAAACGGTGGTTTTGAGGATGGAGTCCACAGGAAAGCAGAGAGGTGCAAAAGGTGTGAGGTATTTGAAGGGGTTCCCGGAGGCAGTGAGGACCAGCATGACTTTTCCGCTTTGGAACCTTTGCTGTGGGAGCAGCGGCTGGACGTTTGCGTTTTTTGCTCCGGAGGCTGCCGAGAGTGAAAAACGGTAGTTTTGAGGATGGAGTCCCCAGGAAAGCAGAGAGGTCCAAAAGGTGTGGGGCATTTGAAGGGGTTCCCGGAGGCAGTGAGGACCAGCATGACTTTTCCCTGCTGGGGCCTTTGCTGTGGGAGCAGCGGCTGGACGTTTGCGTTTTTTGCTCGGGAGGCTGCCGAGAGTGAAAAACGGTGGTTTTGAGGATGGAGTCCACAGGAAAGCAGAGAGGTCCAAAAGGTGTGGGGCATTTGAAGGGGTTTCCCGGAGGCAGTGAGGACCAGCATGACTTTTCCCCGCTGGGGCCTTTGCTGTGGGAGCAGCGGCTGGACGTTTGCGTTTTTTGATCCGGCGGATGCCGAGAGTGAAAAACGGTGGTTTTGAGGATGGAGTCCACAGGAAAACAGAGAGGTCCAAAAGGTATGGGGCATTTGAAGGGGTTCCCGGAGGCAGTGAGGACCAGCATGACTTTTCCGCCTTGGAACCTTTGCTGTGGGAGCAGCGGCTGGACGTTAGCGTTTTTTGCTCCGGCGGATGCCGAGAGTGAAAAACGGTGGTTTTGAGGATGGAGTCCACAGGAAAGCAGAGAGGTCCAAAAGGTGTGGGGCATTTGAAGGGGTTCCCGGAGGCAGTGAGGACCAGCATGACTTTTCCCCGCTGGGGCCTTCGCTGTGGGAGCAGCGGCTGGACGTTTGCGTTTTTTGCTCCGGAGGCTGACGAGAGTGAAAAACGGTGGTTTTGAGGATGGAGTCCACAGGAAAGCAGAGAGGTCCAAAAGGTGTGGGGCATTTGAAGGGGTTCCCGGAGGCAGTGAGGACCAGCATGACTTTTCCCCGCTGGAGCCTTTGCTGTGGGAGCAGCGGCTGGACGTTTGCGTTTTTTGCTCCGGAGGCTGCCGAGAGTGAAAAACAGTGGTTTTGAGGATGGAGTCCACAGGAAAGCAGAGAGGTCCAAAAGGTGTGGGGCATTTGAAGGGGTTCCCGGAGGCAGTGAGGACCAGCATGACTTTTCCCCGCTGGGGCCTTTGCTGTGGGAGCAGCAGCTGGACGTTTGCGTTTTTTGCTCCGGAGGCTGCCGAGAGTGAAAAACAGTGGTTTTGAGGATGGAGTCCACAGGAAAGCAGAGAGGTCCAAAAGGTGTGGGGCATTTGAAGGGGTTCCTGGAGGCAGTGAGGACCAGCATGACTTTTCCCCGCTTGGGCCTTTGCTGTGGAGGGAGCGGCTGGACGTTTTCGTTTTTTGCTCCGGAGGCTGCCGAGAGTGAAAAACGGTGGTTTTGAGGATGGAGTCCACAGGAAAGCAGAGAGGTCCAAAAGGTGTGGGGCATTTGAAGGGGTTCCCGGAGGCAGTGAGGACCAGCATGACTTTTCCGCTTTGGAACCTTTGCTGTGGGAGCAGCGGCTGGACGTTTGCGTTTTTTGCTCCGGAGGCTGCCGAGAGTGAAAAACGGTAGTTTTGAGGATGGAGTCCCCAGGAAAGCAGAGAGGTCCAAAAGGTGTGGGGCATTTGAAGGGGTTCCCGGAGGCAGTGAGGACCAGCATGACTTTTCCCTGCTGGGGCCTTTGCTGTGGGAGCAGCGGCTGGACGTTTGCGTTTTTTGCTCCGGAGGCTGCCGAGAGTGAAAAACGGTGGTTTTGAGGATGGAGTCCACAGGAAAGCAGAGAGGTCCAAAAGGTGTGGGGCATTTGAAGGGGTTCCCGGAGGCAGTGAGGACCAGCATGACTTTTCCCCGCTGGGGCCTTTGCTGTGGGAGCAGCGGCTGGACGTTTGCGTTTTTTGTTCCGGAGGCTGCCGAGAGTGAAAAACGGTGGTTTTGAGGGTGGAGTCCACAGGAAAGCAGAGAGGTGCAAAAGGTGTGGGGCATTTGAAGGGGTTCCCGGAGGCAGTGAGGACCAGCATGACTTTTCCCCGCTGGGGCCTTTGCTGTGCGAGCAGCAGCTGGACGTTTGCGTTTTTTGCTCCGGAGGATGCTGAGAGTGAAAAACGGTGGTTTTGAGGATGGAGTCCACAGGAAAGCAGAGAGGTCCAAAAGGTGTGGGGCATTTGAAGGGGTTCCCGGAGGCAGTGAGGACCAGCATGACTTTTCAGCCTTGGAACCTTTGCTGTGGGAGCAGCGGCTGGACGTTTGCGTTTTTTGCTACAGAGACTACCGAGGGTTAAAAACGGTGGTTTTGAGGATGGAGTCCACAGGAAAGCAGAGAGGTCCAAAAGGTGTGGGGCATTTGAAGGGGTTCCCGGAGGCAGTGAGGACCAGCATGACTTTTCCGCCTTGGAACCTTTGCTGTGGGAGCAGCGGCTGGACGTTTGCGTTTTTTGCTACAGAGACTACAGAGGGTTAAAAACGGTGGTTTTGAGGCAATGAATTATGAAAATTACAAAATTTTTTTGTTTGGCCTCTGGCCTCCACTTTTTGGCCTCCACTTTTTGGCCTCCACTTTTTGGCCTCCACTTTTTGGCCTCCACTTTTTGGCCTCCACTTTTTGGCCTCCACTTTTTGGCCTCCACTTTTTGGCCTCCACTTTTTGGCCTCCACTTTTTGGCCTCCACTTTTGGGCCTCCACTTTTGGGCCTCCACTTTTGGGCCTCCACTTTTGGGCCTCCACTTTTGGGCCTCCACTTTTGGGCCTCCACTTTTGGGCCTCCACTTTTGGGCCTCCACTTTTGGGCCTCCACTTTTGGGCCTCCACTTTTGGGCCTCCACTTTTGGGCCTCCACTTTTGGGCCTCCACTTTTGGGCCTCCACTTTCGGGCCTCCACTTTTTGGGCCTCCGGCCTCCCCTTTCCGGCCTCCACTTTTCGTCCTCTGGCCTCCACTTTTCGTCCTCTGGCCTCCGGCCTCCACCTTCCGGCCTCTATCTCTTGGCCTCCACCTTCCGGCCTCTATCTCCTGGCCTCCACCTTCCGGCCTCCACCTCCTAACTGTTGTTCCTGTTTTTCCATCTTTACGCCTTGCCCGTCCCCTCTTTCTCTCCCAGTGTTTCTACTTTCTCTTCCCCCCTTTCCTTTTTTCCCTCTTCCCCCCCTTTTTGTTTTTCCCCTGTCCCACTTTTTCTCCTTTTTGTTCTGCACTGTTCCGTCCCCCCTTTCCCCTCTCCTCCTTATTATTTTTTTATTTTTTAGTATAGAATCACACGCATACATTTCCACCTGAAGGGAAAGGGGGAGGAACAAGCCCTTTCCCGAGAACAGACAGCAGCTTTACTGCCACACTAACAATGGCTGCAAAATTTCTTCAGATGGATCAACACTCATTTGAAGTCTTCAAATACTTCTCATCTTTAAAGGAGGTGCCGCATGTCCACCTGAATCCTTCCTCTTTCTTCTGGCCTATTTGGTAATACGCTGAAATAGGATGATGCCATTTACGGCAGCCCAAGGTCCATTGTTGGGGTTGTATGCCTCAGAAGAGGGAGATTCATAGGGGACATTAGAAAACGTTACAATCTGGAAACATGGGTGGGAGCCATTGAAATAGAGAAAACCCTCTCATTTTACTATCTATTGACATATGACTATTTGTTTGCGTATAGCGAAGGTGTTCAAAATAAAAATCTACTCTACAAAAAACCTCCTCTATTACATAAAGGATTTTAGAATATAAAATATGTGTCCCACAGTCTGTTTTTACCTTTATTGTTCTCTCTCTGCCTGGCTCCCCGTCCCCATTCTTTAATTGCTCTGTCTCTCCCCTTCAGCTCATCGAGGTTTTTTGGTATGTTTCAGTTTATCTCTGTCTACCTCACTGCCCCCCTTTTTAATTCCTTCTTCTCTGCCTTGTGGCTCATTGCTCTTTTTTGTTTTGTGTGTTTTTTGTTTTGTTTTTTTTCATCTCTGTCAGCATGGTTTCCTGTTGCTTCCTTCTTCCTGGCCTGTAGCCCATCGCTGTTGCATTGGGTTTACCATGCGAGGTGTCGTTAGCTGGGGCGGGGGCTGCAGGGGTGGGTTCTGTGAGAAGACACCGGGTGTTGTTCCCATGTTGGGCACAGCCAGTTCCCATGCTGAGACGGATGTGCTGCTGGTTAAAGCTGAGCCCATCGGCAGCGCTGGTAGGAAGCAGAGCAGAGGTTCTCCTGCAGCCTGTGGTGAAGACCATGGTGAGGCAGGCTGTTCCCCTGCAGTCCAGGGAGGTCCAGGGTGGAGCCAACGTGCCCCTGCGGCGCGTGGAGGACCCGAGGCCGGAGCAGGTGGCTGTGCCTGAAGGAAGCCGAGAGCCTGTGCGAGACCTGCGGCCTCATGGGAGGGACCCCCCACTGGAGCAGAAAAAGAGCCTGAGGAGGAAGGAGCCGCAACCCCCATGCCATGTCCCCTGCGTTGGTCAGGGCTGGGATGTAGAGAAGTCAGGAGAGAAGAGGCGCCCAGGAAAAGAGGGAGGGGTGGCAGGAAGGTGTTTTATTTTGCGTTTGTTCCTATTTGTCATTATTTGATTAACAGTAAGTTAAATTAATTTCCCCTCCTACCCTTCCCTCTCTGATTCCCCAAACTAATTTGAACTTCTTGCCCGTGTGGCTTGTGCTATGTCACTTTTCAAATTGTCTTCCTACCTCTCCCTCCATGCAGCTCTGCGTAACTAGGTTTGAATTCTGGTGTATGATTCTTGTATCCCATCGCTTTCAAAATTTTCTGTCCTTGTCTCCCTCTAGCCGTCTACCTGTCTGCAAATCCCCATTCTACCCTCTCTTTCCTGCACCCAGTCACTCTTTTTCACTTTCTTTTTACATCTCCCTGTCCCTATTTTTTAGTTTTTGTCTATGTTTCGTGTACCATATTGCCTTTTGAGATTTTCTTTCAATGTCTACCTCTGTCCGGATCCCCGGTGTTATTTTTTATGTCTTGCCAATGTTTCTTTTCCCCCTGACACGGCAGAAATTTTCCCCGCCCCTTGTCTTGTCTCCGTCTTCTTGTCCTGCCGGTCCCTTTGGCCTCTGTCCTGCTCCCTGTCGCTCTTATTTGTTCCTCCATCTCTATGCCTGTTATTTTGCGCAGTCTGTCCGCTCTCCTCTCTCTACGTGGCTGTCCCACTCCCCACCCCTCTCTTGTTTGCAGCGTGCTGTTTTCTGCTTCCCTGTCTCACACCTCTTCTCTATGTCCCTCTGTCCTTCCTCCTGCTTTTCTCTTGCCTTTTCTCCCTCTGTCCTGTTGCGTTTGGGCACTGAGCCTTATAGCCAACTCACTGCTGGGATTTCTTGCGTACATTAATGAATAAACTTTTCCTGCCCCTTGTGTGCCCCTGGATGTGTTTGCATCCCCTGGGTGCAGAGGTCGTGGCTGGGGACAGGGGCAGGGGAGGGGGCGATGTGCTGTGGGGCTTTGGCAAGGGCCCCTGCTCCTGACGGGCTCCAGCTGTGGGCTGGGGCAGCCCAGGTGGGACCAGTGAGGTGATGGTGGGACGGGGCCAAGGGTTTAAAAAGGCTGCAGGTGGGGATGAGTGGGGGCAGCCTCAGGTGCAGCCAGTGAGGCTGAGGATGGGGCTGGCCCTGCTGTGCCAAGGGTCGGGGGCTGCCTGGGCACGCATGCCTGCTGGAGCTGGCTGAGGAGTGAAAAGAAGGGGGTTCCACAGGCGGCTGCCCCCAGCAAGGAGCGGACGGGCCCCACGGCGAGGAAGGATCGCTCCCAGCCATTCCTGACAGCGCACACCACCAGCTCACAGCTCCAGGACGTCGGTACCTCTGTCAGCTGCACATGTGAGCCACCGTGCCTCCGGGAAGCCTCGGGGGAGAGTTTAATAGCATGCTTTTTGTTTTTTCCATTCCATTTCGATGAATTCCCGACTTTACCGAAAATGGAAATTTGTGTTTTTCACTAATGTTGCTGTATACTGTGTAAGTTGCTGATATAATTACTCTTTATAGGGCTGATGATGAGACTATCAAGCAGGGGTTCAGGTTAGCATCTTGTATGTGTCTGTCTATGGCGTTTCAGTATTTTTAAAGAAAGCAGAAGGGACATAAGGCATAGTGTATTTCAGGTGATGGGACCGCTCATTGCATTTCCCCTTCACCCTTCCCTGTCCCCTTTCCCTGTTTTCCCCCTTCTTCCCTGTGTTCCCCCATTCCCCCCTTTTCCCTTTCTTTCCCGTTCTCCTCATCCCCCTTTACCCTTCTTTTCCTTGTCCCCTTTCCCCTTTCTTCCCTCCCGTCCCACCTTTCCCTCTTTCCCTTTATTCCCCCACCCCATGTTCCCCCCTTCCTTTCCCTTTCTTCCACCCTGTCGCCCCTTTCCCCCTTTGCCTTTCTTTCCCCCTGTCCAATGTCCCCTATTTCCCCTTTTGTTCTACCTCCCCTGTTCCCTCATTATCCCTTATACCCCCCACCCCCCGTGCCCTTTCTTCCCCACACTACTGTCCCCCTTTCCCCCTTCCTTTCCCCTATGCCTCCTGTTTTGCTCTTTCCCTTCATCCTTGGTACCCCCTTTAATTCTTCCCCGTTGCCCCTTTCCCCGTCCTTTCCCTCTGCCCTTTCCCCCCCGTTGCCCCGTTCCTTCTTTTTCAATGACGCTCTCCCAATGTGTTCCATGCTCCCCCTTTCTCCCTTGTTCCCCCTTTCCTTCTCCTGCATCCCCCCTTTTCCCTACCCTTCTTTCTCAGTTCCCCCTACCATCTGTGTTCCGTGTCCCCCCTTCCCCATTTCCTCACCCCCCATCACCCCTTTTCTTTCTCCATTTTTCCTCCGTCCCATTTCTCCCTTTCTTTCCCCCACTCCATCCGCTGTCCCCCTCTTTCCACCTGTCTTGTCTCTCCTGTTCCAGGTCTCCCCTCTCTCTTTCTACCTCCCTTTCTTTCTGTTTTTCCATCTTCACACCTCGCCCGCCCCCCCTTCATTGTTTCTTCCCTGCTGCTCCCCTTTCTTCTTTTTTTTTTTCCCCCAGCTGTCTCCTCTTTCCTCCTTTCTTGGCTCCCCCTTTTCCCTCTCATTCCCACGTTGAACCCTCCCCCCCCACTCCTCCCCCCCTCCTCACATGGCCCTTGTGACTCGCAGGTCTTCTTGCCCGACAGTGACTTCCATCCCGGCATGATTCTTCTTGCTGAGAGTTTTCCCTCACCTTTGAGGCACATTGTTTGTAGTGTTCTGTGTAGTATCTGTGCATATCCGCGTGGCTCGGAGTCACCCCGCCCAGGGGTGTAGAGTCAAGGGTAGGTGGTATACCTTTAAGAGTATACGGTTTATATTTTGATGTGTCGAGGCAAAAGCGGTAAGATCATTTCGGACCGAGTAGCTGTGAGTGGGTTTTGCGAACAGGTTTTTCATTAACACTTCCTGGGGAAGGACAGAGCTCTGCAGGAGGGGCCATTCAGCGCTGTGGCCAGAGACTGCATCTCAGACGAAAGGAGGCTGCCGAGAGTGACAAACGGTGGTTTTGAAGATAGAGTCTGTAAGAAACCAGAGAGGGCCGAAGTGCGTGGGGCATTTGAAGGGGTTCCCGGAGGCACTGAGGACCAGCATGACTTTTCCCCGCTGGGGCCTTTGCTGTGGGAGCAGCGGCTGGACATCTGCGTTTTTTGCTCCGGAGGCTGCCGAGAGTGAAAAACGGTGGTTTTGAGGATGGAGTCCACAGGAAAGCAGAGAGGTCCAAAAGGTGTGGGGCATTTGAAGGGGTTCCCGGAGGCAGTGAGAACCAGCATGACTTTTCCTCGCTGGGCCTTTGCTGTGGGTGCAGCGGCTGGATGTTTGAGTTTTTTGCTCCGGAGGCTGCCGAGAGTGAAAAACGGTGGTTTTGAGGATGGAGTCCACAGGAAAGCAGAGAGGTCCAAAAGGTGTGGGGCATTTGAAGGGGTTCCCGGAGGCAGTGAGGACCAGCATGACTTTTCCCCGCTGGGGCCTTTGCTGTGGGAGCAGCGGCTGGACGTTTGCGTTTTTTGATACAGAGAATACAGAGGGTTAAAAACAGTGGTTTTGAGGATGGATTCCACAGAAAATCAGAGAGGTCCAAAAGGTGTGGGGCATTTGAAGTGGTTCCCGGAGGCAGTGAGGACCAGCATGACTTTTCCCCGCTGGGGCCTTTGCTGTGGGAGCAGCGGCTGGACGTTTGCGTTTTTTGCTCCGGAGGCTGCCGAGGGTTAATAACGGTGGTTTTGAGGATGGAGTCCACAGGAAAGCAGAGAGGTCCAAAAGGTGTGGGGCATTTGAAGTGGTTACCGGAGGCAGTGAGGACCAGCATGACTTTTCCCCGCTGGGGCCTTTGCTGTGGGAGCAGCGGCTGGACGTTTGCGTTTTTTGATACAGAGAATACAGAGGGTTAAAAACAGTGGTTTTGAGGATGGATTCCACAGAAAATCAGAGAGGTCCAAAAGGTGTGGGGCATTTGAAGTGGTTCCCGGAGGCAGTGAGAACCAGCATGACTTTTCCCCGCTGGGGCCTTTGCTGTGGGAGCAGCGGCTGGACGTTTGCGTTTTTTGCTCCGGAGGCTGCCGAGGGTTAATAACGGTGGTTTTGAGGATGGAGTCCACAGGAAAGCAGAGAGGTCCAAAAGGTGTGGGGCATTTGAAGTGGTTACCGGAGGCAGTGAGGACCAGCATGACTTTTCCCCGCTGGGGCCTTTGCTGTGGGAGCAGCGGCTGGACGTTTGCGTTTTTTGCTCCGGAGGCTGCCGAGGGTTAATAACGGTATTTTTGAGGATGGAGTCCACAGGAAAACAGAGAGGTCCAAAAGGTGTGGGGCATTTGAAGGGGTTCCCAGAGGCAGTGAGGACCAGCATGACTTTTCCGCCTTGGAACCTTTGCTGTGGGAGCAGCAGCTGGACGTTTGCGTTTTTGGCACCGGCGGATGCCGAGAGTGAAAAACGGTGGTTTTGAGGATGGAGTCCACAGGAAAACAGAGAGGGCCAAAACGTATGGGACATTTGAAGGGGTTCCCGGAGGCAGTGAGGACCAGCATGACTTTTCCCTGCTGGGGCCTTTGCTGTGGGAGCAGCGGCTGGACGTTTGCGTTTTTTGCTCCGGAGGCTGCCGAGAGTGAAAAACGGTGGTTTTGAGGATGGAGTCCACAGGAAAGCAGAGAGGTCCAAAAGGTGTGGGGCATTTGAAGGGGTTCCCGGAGGCAGTGAGGACCAGCATGACTTTTCTGCCTTGGAACGTTTGCTGTGGGAGCAGCGGCTGGACGTTTGCGTTTTTTGCTACAGGGACTACCGAGGGTTAAAAGCGGTGGTTTTGAGGATGGATTCCACAGGAAAACAGAGAGGTGCAAAAGGTGTGGGGCATTTGAAGGGGTTCCCGGAGGCAGTGAGGACCAGCATGACTTTTCCGCCTTGGAACCTTTGCTGTGGGAGCAGCGGCTGGACGTTTGCGTTTTTTGATACAGAGAATACAGAGGGTTAAAAACAGTGGTTTTGAGGATGGATTCCACAGAAAATCAGAGAGGTCCAAAAGGTGTGGGGCATTTGAAGTGGTTCCCGGAGGCAGTGAGGACCAGCATGACTTTTCCCTGCTGGGGCCTTTGCTGTGGGAGCAGCGGCTGGACGTTTGCGTTTTTGGCACCGGCGGATGCCGAGAGTGAAAAACGGTGGTTTTGAGGATGGAGTCCACAGGAAAGCAGAGAGGTCCAAAAGGTGTGGGGCATTTGAAGGGGTTCCCGGAGGCAGTGAGGACCAGCATGACTTTTCCACGCTGGGCCTTTGCTGTGGGTGCAGCGGCTGGATGTTTGAGTTTTTTGCTCCGGAGGCTGCTGAGAGTGAAAAACGGTAATTTTGAGGATGGATTCCACAGGAAAGCAGAGAGGTCCAAAAGGTGTGGGGCATTTGAAGGGGTTCCCGGAGGCAGTGAGGACCAGCATGACTTGTCCCCGCTGGGGCCTTTGCTGTGGGAGCAGTGGCTGGACGTTTGCGTTTTTTGCTCCGGAGGCTGCCGAGAGTGAAAAACGGTGGTTTTGAGGGTGGAGTCCACAGGAAAGCAGAGAGTTCCAAAAGGTGTGGGGCATTTGAAGGGGTTCCCGGAGGCAGTGAGGACCAGCATGACTTTTCCCCGCTGGGGCCTTTGCTGTGGAAGCAGCGGTTGGACGTTTGCGTTTTTTGCTCCGGAGGCTGCCGAGAGTGAAAAACGGTGGTTTTGAGGATGGAGTCCACAGGAAAGCAGAGAGGTCCAAAAGGTGTGGGGCATTTGAAAGGGTTCCCGGAGGCAGTGAGGACCAGCATGACTTTTCCCCGCTGGGGCCTTTGCTGTGGGAGCAGCGGCTGGACGTTTGCGTTTTTTGCTCCGGAGGCTGCCGAGAGTGAAAAACGGTGGTTTTGAGGATGGAGTCCACAGGAAAACAGAGAGGTCCAAAAGGTGTGGGGCATTTGAAGGGGTTCCCGGAGGCAGTGAGGACCAGCATGACTTTTCCATCTTGGAACCTTTGCTGTGGGAGCAGCGGCTGGACGTTTGCGTTTTTTGCTCCGGAGGCTGCCGAGAGTGAAAAACGGTGGTTTTGAGGATGGAGTTCACAGGAAAGCAGAGAGGTCCAAAAGGTGTGGGGTATTTGAAGGGGTTCCCGGAGACAGTGAGGACCAGCATGACTTTTCCCCGCTGGGGCCTTTGCTGTGGGAGCAGCGGCTGGACGTTTGCGTTTTTTGCTCCGGAGGCTGCCGAGAGTGAAAAACGGTGGTTTTGAGGATGGAGTCCACATGAAAGCAGACAGATCCAAAAGGTGTGGGGCATATGAAGGCGTTCCCGGAGGCAGTGAGGACCAGCATGACTTTTCCCCGCTGGGGCCTTTGCTGTGCTAGCAGCGGCTGGACGTTTGCGTATTTTGCTCCGGAGGCTGCCGAGAGTGAAAAACGGTGGTTTTGAGGATGGAGTCCACAGGAAAGCAGAGAGGTCCAAAAGGTGTGGGGCATTTGAAGGGGTTCCTGGAGGTAGTGAGGACCAGCATGACTTTTCTTGCTGGGGCCTTTGCTGTGGAAGCAGCGGCTGGACGTTTGCGTTTTTTGCTCCGGAGGCTGCCGAGGTTGAAAAACGGTGGTTTTGAGGATGGAGTCCACAGGAAAACAGAGAGGTCCAAAAGGTGTGGGGCATTTGAAGGGGTTCCCGGAGGTAGTGAGGACCAGCATGACTTTTCTGCCTTGGAACGTTTGCTGTGGGAGCAGCGGCTGGACGTTTGCGTTTTTTGCTACAGGGACTACCGAGGGTTAAAAGCGGTGGTTTTGAGGATGGAGTCCACAGGAAAACAGAGAGGTCCAAAAGGTGTGGGGCATTTGAAGGGCTTCCCCGAGGCAGTGAGGACCAGCATGACTTTTCCCCACTGGGGCCTTTGCTGTGGGAGCAGCGGCTGGACATCTGCGTTTTTTGCTACAGAGACTACCGAGGGTTAATAACGGTGGTTTTGAGGATGGAGTCCACAGGAAAGCAGAGAGGTCCAAAAGGTGTGGGGCATTTGAAGGGGTTCCCAGAGGCAGTGAGGACCAGCATGACTTTTCCCCGCTGGGGCCTTTGCTGTGGGAGCAGCGGCTGGACGTTTGCGTTTTTTGCTCCGGAGGCTGCCGAGAGTGAAAAACGGTGGTTTTGAGGATGGAGTTCACAGGAAAGCAGAGAGGTCCAAAAGGTGTGGCGTATTTGAAGGGGTTCCCGGAGGCAGTGAGGACCAGCATGACTTTTCCCCGCTGTGGCCTTTGCTGTGGGAGCAGTGGCTGGACGTTTGCGTTTTTTGCTCCGGAGGCTGCCGAGAGTGAAAAACGGTGGTTTTGAGGATGGAGTCCACATGAAAGCAGACAGATCCAAAAGGTGTGGGGCATATGAAGGCGTTCCCGGAGGCAGTGAGGACCAGCATGACTTTTCCCCGCTGGGGCCTTTGCTGTGCTAGCAGCGGCTGGACGTTTGCGTATTTTGCTCCGGAGGCTGCCGAGAGTGAAAAACGGTGGTTTTGAGGATGGAGTCCACAGGAAAGCAGAGAGGTCCAAAAGGTGTGGGGCATTTGAAGGGGTTCCTGGAGGTAGTGAGGACCAGCATGACTTTTCTTGCTGGGGCCTTTGCTGTGGAAGCAGCGGCTGGACGTTTGCGTATTTTGCTCCGGAGGCTGCCGAGAGTGAAAAACGGTGGTTTTGAGGATGGAGTCCACAGGAAAACAGAGAGGTCCAAAAGGTGTGGGGCATTTGAAGGGGTTCCCAGAGGCAGTGAGGACCAGCATGACTTTTCCGCCTTGGAACCTTTGCTGTGGGAGCAGCGGCTGGACGTTTGCGTTTTTTGCTCCGGCGGATGCCGAGAGTGAAAAACGGTGGTTTTTAGGATGGAGTCAGCAGGAAAACAGAGAGGTCCAAAACGTATAGGTCATTTGAAGGGGTTCCCGGAGGCAGTGAGGACCAGCATGACTTTTCCCTGCTGGGGCCTTTGCTGTGGGAGCAGCGGCTGGACGTTTGCGTTTTTTGCTCCGGAGGCTGCCGAGAGTGAAAAACGGTGGTTTTGAGGATGGAGTCCACAGGAAAGCAGAGAGGTCCAAAAGGTGTGGGGCATTTGAAGGGGTTCCCGGAGGCAGTGAGGACCAGCATGACTTTTCTGCCTTGGAACGTTTGCTGTGGGAGCAGCGGCTGGACGTTTGCTTTTTTTGCTACAGAGACTACCGAGGGTTAAAAGCGGTGGTTTTGAGGATGGATTCCACAGGAAAACAGAGAGGTCCAAAAGGTGTGGGGCATTTGAAGGGGTTCCCGGAGGCAGTGAGGACCAGCATGACTTTTCCCCGCTGGGGCCTTTGCTGTGGGAGCAGCGGCTGGACGTTTGCGTTTTTTGATACAGAGAATACAGAGGGTTAAAAACAGTTGTTTTGAGGATGGATTCCACAGCAAAGCATAGAGGTCCAAAAGGTGTGGGGCATTTGAAGTGGTTCCCGGAGGCAGTGAGGACCAGCATGACTTTTCCCCGCTGGGGCCTTTGCTGTGGGAGCAGCGGCTGGACGTTTGCGTTTTTTGCTCCGGAGGCTGCCGAGAGTGAAAAACGGTGGTTTTGAGGATGGAGTCCACAGGAAAGCAGAGAGGTCCAAAAGGTGTGGGGCATTTGAAGGGGTTCCCGGAGGCAGTGAGGACCAGCATGACTTTTCAGCCTTGGAACATTTGCTGTGGGAGCAGCGGCTGGACGTTTGCGTTTTTTGCTCCAGAGACTACGGAGGGTATAAAAACGGTGGTTTTGAGGATGGAGTCCACAGGAAAGCAAAGAGGTGCAAAAGGTGTGGGGCATTTGCAGGGGTTCCCGGAGGCAGTGAGGACCAGCATGACTTTTCCCTGCTGGGGCCTTTGCTGTGGGAGCAGCGGCTGGACGTTTGCGTTTTTTGCTACAGAGACTACCGAGGGTTAATAACGGTGGTTTTGAGGATGGATTCCACAGGAAAGCAGAGAGGTCCAAAAGGTGTGGGGCATTTGAAGGGGTTCCCGGAGGCAGTGAGGACCAGCATGACTTTTCCCCGCTGGGGCCTTTGCTGTGGGAGCAGCGGCTGGACGTTTGCGTTTTTTGCTCCGGCGGATGCCAATAGTGAAAAACGGTGGTTTTGAGGATGGAGTCCACAGGAAAGCAGAGAGGTCCAAAAGGTGTGGGGCATTTGAAGGGGTTCCCGGAGGCAGTGAGGACCAGCATGACTTTTCACCGCTGGGCATTTGCTGTGGGTGCAGCGGCTGGATGTTTGAGTTTTTTGCTCCGGAGGCTGCTGAGAGTGAAAAACGATGGTTTTGAGGATGGATTCCACAGGAAAGCAGAGAGGTCCAAAAGGTGTGGGGCATTTGAAAGGGTTCCCGGAGGCAGTGAGGACCAGCATGACTTTTCCTTGAAGGGGCCGTTGCTGTGGGAGAAGCGGCTGGACGTTTGCGTTTTTTGCTCCGGCGGATGCCGAGAGTGAAAAACGGTGGTTTTGAGGATGGAGTCCACAGGAAAGCAGAGAGGTCCAAAAGGTGTGGGGTATTTGAAGGGGTTCCCGGAGGCAGTGAGGACCAGCATGACTTTTCCCCGCTGGGGCCTTTGCTGTGGGAGCAGCGGCTGGACGTTTGCGTTTTTTGCTCCGGAGGCTGCCGAGAGTGAAAAACGGTGGTTTTGAGGATGGATTCCACAGGAAAGCAGAGAGGTCCAAAAGGTGTGGGGCATTTGAAGAGGTTCCTGGAGGTAGTGAAGACCAGCATGACTTTTCCCCGCTGGGGCCTTTGCTGTGGGAGCAGCGGCTGGACGTTTGCGTTTTTTGCTCCGGAGGCTGCCGAGAGTGAAAAACGGTGGTTTTGAGGATAGAGTCCACAGGAAAACAGAGAGGTCCAAAAGGTGTGGGGCATTTGAAGGGGTTCCCGGAGGCAGTGAGGACCAGCATGACTTTTACCCGCTGGCTCCTTTGCTGTGGGAGCAGCGGCTGGACGTTTGCGTTTTTTGTTCCGGAGGATGCCGAGGGTTAAAAACGGTGGTTTTGAGGATGGATTCCACAGGAAAGCAGAGAGGTCCAAAAGGTGTGGGGCATTTGAAGGGGTTCCCGGAGGCAGTGAGAACCAGCATGACTTTTCCCCGCTGGGGCTTTTGCTGTGCTAGCAGCGGCTGGACGTTTGCGTTTTTTGCTCCGGCGGATGCTGAGAGTGAAAACCAGTGGTTTTGAGGATGGAGTCCACAGGAAAGCAGAGAGGTGCAAAAGGTGTGGGGCATTTGCAGGGGTTCCTGGAGGCAGTGAGGACCAGCATGACTTTTCCCCGCTGGGGCCTTTGCTGTGGGAGCAGCGGCTGGACGTTTGCGTTTTTTGCTCCGGCGGATGCCAATAGTGAAAAACGGTGGTTTTGAGGATGGAGTCCACAGGAAAGCAGAGAGGTCCAAAAGCTGTGGGGCATTTGAAGGGGTTCCCGGAGGCAGTGAGTACCAGCATGACTTTTCACCGCTGGGCATTTGCTGTGGGTGCAGCGGCTGGATGTTTGAGTTTTTTGCTCCGGAGGCTGCTGAGAGTGAAAAACGATGGTTTTGAGGATGGATTCCACAGGAAAGCAGAAAGGTCCAAAAGGTGTGGGGCATTTGAAGGGGTTCCCGGAGGCAGTGAGGACCAGCATGACTTGTCCCCGCTGGGGCCTTTGCTGTGGGAGCAGCGGCTGGACTTTTGCGTTTTTTACTCCGGAGGCTGCCGAGTGAAAAACGGTGGTTTTGAGGGTGGAGTCCACAGGAAAGCAGAGAGTTCCAAAAGGTGTGGGGCATATGAAGGGGTTCCCGGAGGCAGTGAGGACCAGCATGACTTTTCCCCGCTGGGGCCTTTGCTGTGGGAGCAGTGGTTGGACGTTTTCGTTTTCTGCTCCGGAGGCTGCCGAGAGTGAAAAACGGTGGTTTTGAGGATGGAGTCCACAGGAAAGCAGAGAGGTCCAAAAGGTGTGGGGCATTTGAAAGGGTTCCCGGAGGCAGTGAGGAACAGCATGACTTTTCCTTGAAGGGGCCTTTGCTGTGGGAGCAGCGGCTGGACGTTTGCGTTTTTTGCTCCGGCGGATGCCGAGAGTGAAAAACGGTGGTTTTGAGGATGGAGTCCACATGAAAGCAGACAGATCCAAAAGGTGTGGGGCATATGAAGGGGTTCCCGGAGGCAGTGAGGACCAGCATGACTTTTCCCCGCTGGGGCCTTTGCTGTGGGAGCAGCGGCTGGACGTTTGCGTTTTTTGCTCCGGAGGCTGCCGAGAGTGAAAAACGGTGGTTTTGAGGATGGATTCCACAGGAAAGCAGATAGGTCCAAAAGGTGTGGGGCATTTGAAGAGGTTCCTGGAGGTAGTGAAGACCAGCATGACTTTTCCCCGCTGGGGCCTTTGCTGTGGGAGCAGCGGCTGGACGTTTGCGTTTTTTGCTCCGGAGGCTGCCGAGAGTGAAAAACGGTGGTTTTGAGGATAGAGTCCACAGGAAAACAGAGAGGTCCAAAAGGTGTGGGGCATTTGAAGGGGTTCCCAGAGGCAGTGAGGACCAGCATGACTTTTCCGCCTTGGAACCTTTGCTGTGGGAGCAGCGGCTGGACGTTTGCGTTTTTTGCTCCGGCGGATGCCGAGAGTGAAAAACGGTGGTTTTGAGGATGGAGTCCACAGGAAAGCAGAGAGGTCCAAAAGCTGTGGGGCATTTGAAGGGGTTCCTGGAGGTAGTGAAGACCAGCATGACTTTTCCCCGCTGGGTCCTTTGCTGTGGGAGCAGCGGCTGGACGTTTGCGTTTTTTGCTCCGGAGGCTGCCGAGAGTGAAAAACGGTGGTTTTGAGGATGGACTCCACAGGAAAACAGAGAGGTCCAAAAGGTGTGGGGCATTTGAAGGGGTTCCCGGAGGCAGTGAGGACCAGCATGACTTTTCCTTGATGGGGCCTTTGCTGTGGGAGCAGCGGCTGGACGTTTGCGTTTTTTGCTCCGGCGGATACCGAGAGTGAAAAAAGGTGGTTTTGAGGATGGAGTCCACAGGAAAGCAGAGAGGTCCAAAAGGTGTGGGGTATTTGAAGGGGTTCCCGGAGGCAGTGAGGACCAGCATGACTTTTCCCCGCTGGGGCCTTTGCTGTGGGAGCAGCGGCTGGACGTTTGCGTTTTTTGCTCCGGAGGCTGCCGAGAGTGAAAAACGGTGGTTTTGAGGATGGAGTCCACATGAAAGCAGACAGATCCAAAAGGTGTGGGGCATATGAAGGGGTTCCCGGAGGCAGTGAGGACCAGCATGACTTTTCCCCTCTGGGGCCTTTGCTGTGGGAGCAGCGGCTGGACGTTTGCGTTTTTTGCTCCGGAGGCTGCCGAGAGTGAAAAACGGTGGTTTTGAGGATAGAGTCCACAGGAAAACAGAGAGGTCTAAAAGGTGTGGGGCATTTGAAGGGGTTCCCAGAGGCAGTGAGGACCAGCATGACTTTTCCGCCTTGGAACCTTTGCTGTGGGAGCAGCGGCTGGACGTTTGCGTTTTTTGCTCCGGAGGCTGCCGAGAGTGAAAAACGGTGGTTTTGAGGATGGAGTCCACAGGAAAACAGAGAGGTCCAAAAGGTGTGGGGCATTTGAAGGGGTTCCCAGAGGCAGTGAGGACCAGCATGACTTTTCCGCTTTGGAACCTTTGCTGTGGGAGCAGCGGCTGGACGTTTGCGTTTTTTGCTCCGGAGGCTGCCGAGAGTGAAAAACAGTGGTTTTGAGGATGGAGTCCACACGAAAGCAGAGAGGTCCAAAAGGTGTGGGGCATTTGAAGGGGTTCCCGGAGGCAGTGAGGACCAGCATGACTTTTCTGCCTTGGAACGTTTGCTGTGGGAGCAGCGGCTGGACGTTTGCGTTTTTTGCTACAGGGACTACCGAGGGTTAAAAGCGGTGGTTTTGAGGATGGATTCCACAGGAAAACAGAGAGGTGCAAAAGGTGTGGGGCATTTGAAGGGGTTCCCGGAGGCAGTGAGGACCAGCATGACTTTTCCGCCTTGGAACCTTTGCTGTGGGAGCAGCGGCTGGACGTTTGCGTTTTTTGATACAGAGAATACAGAGGGTTAAAAACAGTGGTTTTGAGGATGGATTCCACAGAAAAGCAGAGAGGTCCAAAAGGTGTGGAGCATTTGAAGGGGTTCCCGGAGGCAGTGAGGACCAGCATGACTTTTCCCCGCTGGGCCTTTGCTGTGGGTGCAGCGGCTGGATGTTTGAGTTTTTTGCTCCGGAGGCTGCTGAGAGTGAAAAACGGTAATTTTGAGGATGGATTCCACAGGAAAGCAGAGAGGTCCAAAAGGTGTGGGGCATTTGAAGGGGTTCCCGGAGGCAGTGAGGACCAGCATGACTTGTCCCCGCTGGGGCCTTTGCTGTGGGAGCAGTGGCTGGAAGTTTGCGTTTTTTGCTCCGGAGGCTGCCGAGAGTGAAAAACGGTGGTTTTGAGGATGGATTCCACAGGAAAGCAGATAGGTCTAAAAGGTGTGGGGCATTTGAAGAGGTTCCTGGAGGTAGTGAAGACCAGCATGAGTTTTCCCCGCTGGGGCCTTTGCTGTGGGAGCAGCGGCTGGACGTTTGCGTTTTTTGTTCCGGAGGATGCCGAGAGTGAAAAACGGTGGTTTTGAGGATGGAGTCCACAGGAAAACAGAGAGGTCCAAAAGGTGTGGGGCATTTGAAGGGGTTCCCAGAGGCAGTGAGGACCAGCATGACTTTTCCGCCTTGGAACCTTTGCTGTGGGAGCAGCGGCTGGACGTTTGCGTTTTTTGCTCCAGCGGATGCCGAGAGTGAAAAACGGTGGTTTTGAGGATGGAGTCCACAGGAAAGCAGAGAGGTCTTAAAGCTGTGGGGCATTTGAAGGGGTTCCTGGAGGTAGTGAAGACCAGCATGACTTTTCCCCTCTGGGGCCTTTGCTGTGGGAGCAGCGGCTGGACTTTTGCGTTTTTTGCTCCGGAGGCTGCTGAGAGTGAAAAACGGTGGTTTTGAGGATGGACTCCACAGGAAAACAGAGAGGTCCAAAAGGTGTGGGGCATTTGAAGGGGTTCCCGGAGGCAGTGAGGACCAGCATGACTTTTCCTTGATGGGGCCTTTGCTGTGGGAGCAGCGGCTGGACGTTTGCGTTTTTTGCTCCGGCGGATGCCGAGAGTGAAAAAAGGTGGTTTTGAGGATGGAGTCCACAGGAAAGCAGAGAGGTCCAAAAGGTGTGGGGTATTTGAAGGGGTTCCCGGAGGCAGTGAGGACCAGCATGACTTTTCCCCGCTGGGGTCTTTGCTGTGGGAGCAGCGGCCGGACGTTTGCGTTTTTTGCTTCGGAGGCTGCCGAGAGTGAAAAACGGTGGTTTTGAGGATGGAGTCCACATGAAAGCAGACAGATCCAAAAGGTGTGGGGCATATGAAGGGGTTCCCGGAGGCAGTGAGGACCAGCATGACTTTTCCCCTCTGGGCCGTTTGCTGTGGGAGCAGCGGCTGGACATCTGCGTTTTTTGCTCCGGAGGCTGCCGAGAGTGAAAACCGGTGGTTTTGAGGATGGAGTTCACAGGAAAGCAGAGAGGTCCAAAAGGTGTGGGGTATTTGAAGGGGTTCCCGGAGGCAGTGAGGACCAGCATGACTTTTCCCCGCTGGGGCCTTTGCTGTGGGAGCAGCGGCTGGACGTTTGCGTTTTTTGCTCCGGAGGCTGCCGAGAGTGAAAAACGGTGGTTTTGAGGATGGAGTCCACATGAAAGCAGACAGATCCAAAAGGTGTGGGGCATATGAAGGGGTTCCCGGAGGCAGTGAGGACCAGCATGACTTTTCCCCGCTGGGGCCTTTGCTGTGCTAGCAGCGGCTGGACGTTTGCGTATTTTGCTCCGGAGGCTGCCGAGAGTGAAAAACGGTGGTTTTGAGGATGGAGTCCACAGGAAAGCAGAGAGGTCCAAAAGGTGTGGGGCATTTGAAGGGGTTCCTGGAGGTAGTGAGGACCAGCATGACTTTTCTTGCTGGGGCCTTTGCTGTGGAAGCAGCGGCTGGACGTTTGCGTATTTTGCTCCGGAGGCTGCCGAGAGTGAAAAACGGTGGTTTTGAGGATGGAGTCCACAGGAAAACAGAGAGGTCCAAAAGGTGTGGGGCATTTGAAGGGGTTCCCAGAGGCAGTGAGGACCAGCTTGACTTTTCCGCCTTGGAACCTTTGCTGTGGGAGCAGCGGCTGGACGTTTGCGTTTTTTGCTCCGGCGGATGCCGAGAGTGAAAAACGGTGGTTTTTAGGATGGAGTCAGCAGGAAAACAGAGAGGTCTAAAACGTATGGGGCATTTGAAGGGGTTCCCGGAGGCAGTGAGGACCAGCATGACTTTTCCCTGCTGGGGCCTTTGCTGTGGGAGCAGCGGCTGGACGTTTGCGTTTTTTGCTCCGGAGTGTGCAGAGAGTGAAAAACGGTGGTTTTGAGGATGGAGTCCACAGGAAAGCAGAGAGGTCCAAAAGGTGTGGGGCATTTGAAGGGGTTCCCGGAGGCAGTGAGGACCAGCATGACTTTTCTGCCTTGGAACGTTTGCTGTGGGAGCAGCGGCTGGACGTTTGCTTTTTTTGCTACAGAGACTACCGAGGGTTAAAAGCGGTGGTTTTGAGGATGGATTCCACAGGAAAGCAGAGATGTCCAAAAGGTGTGCGGCATTTGAAGGGGTTCCCGGAGGCAGTGAGGACCAGCATGACTTTTCCCCGCTGGGGCCTTTGCTGTGGGAGCAGCGGCTGGACGTTTGCGTTTTTTGATACAGAGAATACAGAGGGTTAAAAACAGTTGTTTTGAGGATGGATTCCACAGCAAAGCAGAGAGGTCCAAAAGGTGTGGGGCATTTGAAGTGGTTCCCGGAGGCAGTGAGGACCAGCATGACTTTTCCCCGCTGGGGCCTTTGCTGTGGGAGCAGCGGCTGGACGTTTGCGTTTTTTGCTCCGGAGGCTGCCGAGAGTGAAAAACGGTGGTTTTGAGGATGGAGTCCACAGGAAAGCAGAGAGGTCCAAAAGGTGTGGGGCATTTGAAGGGGTTCCCGGAGGCAGTGAGGACCAGCATGACTTTTCAGCCTTGGAACATTTGCTGTGGGAGCAGCGGCTGGACGTTTGCGTTTTTTGCTAAAGAGACTACGGAGGGTATAAAAACGGTGGTTTTGAGGATGGAGTCCACAGGAAAGCAAAGAGGTCAAAAAGGTGTGGGGCATTTGCAGGGGTTCCCGGAGGCAGTGAGGACCAGCATGACTTTTCCCCGCTGGGGCCTTTGCTGTGGGAGCAGCGGCTGGACGTTTGCGTTTTTTGCTACAGAGACTACCGAGGGTTACTAACGGTGGTTTTGAGGATGGATTCCACAGGAAAGCAGAGAGGTCCAAAAGGTGTGGGGCATTTGAAGGGGTTCCCGGAGGCAGTGAGAACCAGCATGACTTTTCCCCGCTGGGGCCTTTGCTGTGCTAGCAGCGGCTGGACGTTTGCGTTTTTTGCTCCGGAGGCTGCCGAGAGTGAAAAACGGTGGTTTTGAGGATGGAGTCCACAGGAAAGCAGAGAGGTGCAAAAGGTGTGGTGCATTTGAAGGGGTTCCCGGAGGCAGTGAGGACCAGCATGACTTTTCCCCGCTGGGGCCTTTGCTGTGGGAGAAGCGGCTGGACGTTTGCATTTTTTGCTCCGGAGGAAGCCGAGAGTGAAAAACGGTGGTTTTGAGGATGGAGTCCACAGGAAAACAGAGAGGTCCAAAAGGTGTGGGGCATTTGAAGGGGTTCCCGGAGGCAGTGAGGACCAGCATGACTTTTCCCCGCTGGGGCCTTTGCTGTGGGAGCAGCGGCTGGACGTTTGCGTTTTTTGCTCCGGCGGATGCTGAGAGTGAAAACCGGTGGTTTTGAGGATGGAGTCCACAGGAAAGCAGAGAGGTGCAAAAGGTGTGGGGCATTTGCAGGGGTTCCCGGAGGCAGTGAGGACCAGCATGACTTTTCCCCGCTGGGGCCTTTGCTGTGGGAGCAGCGGCTGGACTTTTGCGTTTTTTACTCCGGAGGCTGCCGAGTGAAAAACGGTGGTTTTGAGGGTAGAGTCCACAGGAAAGCAGAGAGTTCCAAAAGGTGTGGGGCATATGAAGGGGTTCCCGGAGGCAGTGAGGACCAGCATGACTTTTCCCCGCTGGGGCCTTTGCTGTGGGAGCAGTGGTTGGACGTTTTCGTTTTCTGCTCCGGAGGCTGCCGAGAGTGAAAAACGGTGGTTTTGAGGATGGAGTCCACAGGAAAGCAGAGAGGTCCAAAAGGTGTGGGGCATTTGAAAGGGTTCCCGGAGGCAGTGAGGACCAGCATGACTTTTCCTTGAAGGGGCCTTTGCTGTGGGAGCAGCGGCTGGACGTTTGCGTTTTTTGCTCCGGCGGATGCCGAGAGTGAAAAAAGGTGGTTTTGAGGATGGAGTCCACAGGAAAGCAGAGAGGTCCAAAAGGTGTGGGGTATTTGAAGGGGTTCCCGGAGGCAGTGAGGACCAGCATGACTTTTCCCCGCTGGGGCCTTTGCTGTGGGAGCAGCGGCTGGACGTTTGCATTTTTTGCTCCGGAGGCTGCCGAGAGTGAAAAACGGTGGTTTTGAGGATGGAGTCCACATGAAAGCAGACAGATCCAAAAGGTGTGGGGCATATGAAGGGGTTCCCGGAGGCAGTGAGGACCAGCATGACTTTTCCCCGCTGGGGCCTTTGCTGTGGGAGCAGCGGCTGGACGTTTGCGTTTTTTGCTCCGGCGGATGCCGAGAGTGAAAAACGGTGGTTTTGAGGATGGAGTCCACAGGAAAGCAGAGAGGTCCAAAAGGTGTGGGGCATTTGAAGGGGTTCCTGGAGGTAGTGAAGACCAGCATGACTTTTCCCCGCTGGGTCCTTTGCTGTGGGAGCAGCGGCTGGACGTTTGCGTTTTTTGCTCCGGAGGCTGCTGAGAGTGAAAAACGGTGGTTTTGAGGATGGAGTCCACAGGAAAGCAGAGAGGTCCAAAAGGTGTGGGGCATTTGAAGGGGTTCCCGGAGGCAGTGAGGACCAGCATGACTTTTCCCCGCTGGGGCCTTTGCTGTGGGAGCAGCGGCTGGACGTTTGCGTTTTTTGCTCCGGAGGCTGCCGAGAGTGAAAAACGGTGGTTTTGAGGATGGAGTCCACATGAAAGCAGACAGATCCAAAAGGTGTGGGGCATATGAAGGGGTTCCCGGAGGCAGTGAGGACCAGCATGACTTTTCCCCTCTGGGGCCTTTGCTGTGGGAGCAGCGGCTGGATGTTTGCGTTTTTTGCTCCGGAGGCTGCCGAGAGTGAAAAACGGTGGTTTTGAGGATAGAGTCCACAGGAAAACAGAGAGGTCTAAAAGGTGTGGGGCATTTGAAGGGGTTCCCAGAGGCAGTGAGGACCAGCATGACTTTTCCGCCTTGGAACCTTTGCTGTGGGAGCAGCGGCTGGACGTTTGCGTTTTTTGCTCCGGCGGATGCCGAGAGTGAAAAACGGTGGTTTTGAGGATGGAGTCCACAGGAAAGCAGAGAGGTCCAAAAGGTGTGGGGCATTTGAAGGGGTTCCTGGAGGTAGTGAAGACCAGCATGACTTTTCCCCGCTGGGTCCTTTGCTGTGGGAGCAGCGGCTGGACGTTTGCGTTTTTTGCTCCGGAGGCTGCCGAGAGTGAAAAACGGTGGTATTGAGGATGGAGTCCACAGGAAAACAGAGAGGTCTAAAAGGTGTGGGGCATTTGAAGGGGTTCCCAGAGGCAGTGAGGACCAGCATGACTTTTCCGCCTTGGAACCTTTGCTGTGGGAGCAGCGGCTGGACGTTTGCGTTTTTTGCTCCGGAGGTTGCCGAGAGTGAAAAACGGTGGTTTTGAGGATGGAGTCCACAGGAAAACAGAGAGGTCCAAAACGTATGGGGCATTTGAAGGGGTTCCCGGAGGCAGTGAGGACCAGCATGACTTTTCCCTGCTGGGGCCTTTGCTGTGCTAGCAGCGGCTGGACGTTTGCGTTTTTTGCTGCGGAGGCTGTCGAGAGTGAAAAACGGTGGTTTTGAGGATGGAGTCCACACGAAAGCAGAGAGGTCCAAAAGGTGTGGGGCATTTGAAGGGGTTCCCGGAGGCAGTGAGGACCAGCATGACTTTTCCCCGCTGGGGCCTTTGCTGTGGGAGCAGCGGCTGGACGTTTGCGTTTTTTGATACAGAGACTACAGAGGGTTAAAAACAGTGGTTTTGAGGATGGATTCCACAGGAAAGCAGAGAGGTCCAAAAGGTGTGGGGCATTTGAAGGGGTTCCCGGAGGCAGTGAGGACCAGCATGACTTTTCCCCGCTGGGGCCTTTGCTGTGGTAGAAGCGGCTGGACGTTTCGTTTTTTGCTCCGGAGGCTGCCGAGAGTGAAAAACGGTGGTTTTGAGGATGGAGTCCACAGGAAAGCAGAGAGGTGCAAAAGGTGTGGTGCATTTGAAGGGGTTCCCGGAGGCAGTGAGGACCAGCATGACTTTTCCCCGCTGGGGCCTTTGCTGTGGGTGCAGCGGCTTAACGTCTGCGTATTTTGCTACAGAGCCTACCGAGGGTTAAAAACGGTGGTTTTGAGGATGGAGTCCACAGGAAAGCAGAGAGGTGCAAAAGGTGTGGGGCATTTGAAGTGGTTCCCAGAGGCAGTGAGGACCAGCATGACTTTTCCCCGCTGGGGCCTTTGTTGTGGGAGCAGTAGCTAGACGTTTGCGTATTTTGCTCCGGCGGATGCCAAGAGTGAAAAACGGTGGTTTTGAGGATGGAGTCCACAGGAAAGCAGAGAGGTCCAAAAGGTGTGGGGCATTTGAAGGGGTTCCTGGAGGCAGTGAGGACCAGCATGACTTTTCCCTGCTGGGGATTTCGCTGTGAGAGCAGCGGCTGGACGTTTGTGTTTTTTGCTACAGAGACTACCGAGGGTTAAAAACGGTGGTTTTGAGGATGGAGTCCACAGGAAAGCAGAGAGGTCCAAAAGGTGTGGGGCATTTGAAGGGGTTCCCGGAGGCAGTGAGGACCAGCATGACTTTTACCCGCTGGGGCTTTGCTGTGGGAGCAGCGGCTGGACGTTTGCGTTTTTTGCTCTGGAGGCTGCTGAGAGTGAAAAATGGTGGTTTTGGGGATGGAGTCCACAGGAAAGCAGAGAGGTCCAAAAGGTGTGGGGCATTTGAAGGGGTTCCTGGAGGCAGTGAGGACCAGCATGACTTTTCCGCCTTGGAACCTTTGCTGTGGGAGCAGCGGCTGGACGTTTGCGTTTTTTGCTCCGGCGGATGCCAAGAGTGAAAAACGGTGGTTTTGAGGATGGAGTCCACAGGAAAGCAGAGAGGTCCAAAAGGTGTGGGGCATTTGAAGGGGTTCCCGGAGGCAGTGAGGACCAGCATGACTTTTCCCCGCTGGGCCTTTGCTGTGGGAGCAGCGGCTGGACGTTTGCGTTTTTTGCTCCAGAGGCTGCCGAGAGTGAAAAACGGTGGTTTTGAGGATGGAGTCCACAGGAAAGCAGAGAGGTCCAAAAGGTGTGGGGCATTTGAAGGGGTTCCTGGAGGTAGTGAAGACCAGCATGACTTTTCCCCGCTGGGGCCTTTGCTGTGGGAGCAGCGGCTGGACGTTTGCGTTTTTTTCCTCCGGAGGCTGCTGAGAGTGAAAAACGGTGGTTTTGAGGATGGAGTCCACAGGAAAGCAGAGAGGTCCAAAAGGTGTGGGGCATTTGAAGGGGTTCCCGGAGGCAGTGAGGACCAGCATGACTTTTCCCTGCTGGAGCCTTTGCTGTGCTAGCAGCGACTGGACGTTTGCGTTTTTTGCTCCGGAGGCTGCCGAGAGTGAAAAACGGTGGTTTTGAGGATGGAGTCCACAGGAAAGCAGAGAGGTCCAAAAGGTGTGGGGCATTTGAAGGGGTTCCCGGAGGCAGTGAGGACCAGCATGACTTTTCCCTGCTGGGGCCTTCGCTGTGGGAGCAGCGGCTGGACGTTTGCGTTTTTTACTACAGAGACTACCGAGGGTTAAAAACGGTGGTTTTGAGGATGGAGTCCACAGGAAAGCAGAGAGGTCCAAAAGGTGTGGGGCATTTGAAGGGGTTCCCGGAGGCAGTGAGGACCAGCATGACTTTTACCCGCTGGGGCTTTGCTGTGGGAGCAGCGGCTGGACGTTTGCGTTTTTTGCTCTGGAGGCTGCTGAGAGTGAAAAACGGTGGTTTTGAGGATGGAGTCCACAGGAAAGCAGAGAGGTCCAAAAGGTGTGGGGCATTTGAAGGGGTTCCCGGAGGCAGTGAGGACCAGCATGACTTTTCCCTGCTGGGGCCTTTGCTGTGGGAGCAGCGGCTTAACATCTGCGTTTTTTGCTACAGAGACTACCGAGGGTTAATAATGGTGGTTTTGAGGATGGAGTCCACAGGAAAGCAGAGAGGTCCAACAGGTGTGGGGCATTTGAAGGGGTTCCTGGAGGCAGTGAGGACCAGCATGACTTTTCCCTGCTGGGGCCTTTGCTGTGGTAGCAGCGGCTGGACATCTGCGTTTTTTGCTACAGAGACTACCGAGGGTTAATAACGGTGGTTTTGAGGATGGAGTCCACAGCAAAGCAGAGAGGTCCAAAAGGTGTGGGGCATTTGAAGGGGTTCCCGGAGGCAGTGAGGACCAGCATGACTTTTCCCCGCTGGGGCCTTCGCTGTGGGAGCAGCGGCTGGACGTTTGCGTTTTTTGCTACAGAGACTACCGAGGGTTAAAAACGGTGGTTTTGAGGATGGAGTCCACAGGAAAGCAGAGAGGTCCAAAAGGTGTGGGGCATTTGAAGGGGTTCCCAGAGCAGTGAGGACCAGCATGACTTTTCCCTGCTGGGGCCTTTGCTGTGGAAGCAGCGGCTGGACGTTTGCGTTTTTTGCTCCGGAGGCTGCCGAGAGTGAAAAACGGTGGTTTTGAGGATGGAGTCCACAGGAAAGCAGAGAGGTCCAAAAGGTGTGGGGCATTTGAAGGGGTTCCCGGAGGCAGTGAGGACCAGCATGACTTTACCCTGCTGGGGCCTTTGCTGTGGGAGCAGCGGCTGGACATCTGCGTTTTTTGTTACAGAGACTACCGAGGGTTAATAACGGTGGTTTTGACGATGGATTCCACAGGAAAGCAGAGAGGTCCAAAAGGTGTGGGGCATTTGAAGGGGTTCCCGGAGGCAGTGAGGACCAGCATGACTTTTCCCCGCTGGGGCCTTTGCTGTGGGAGCAGCGGCTGGACGTTTGCGTTTTTTGCTACAGAGACTACCGAGGGTTAATAACGGTGGTTTTGAGGATAGAGTCCACAGGAAAGCAGAGAGGTCCAAAAGGTGTGGGGCATTTGAAGGGGTTCCCGGAGGCAGTGAGGACCAGCATGACTTTTCCCCGCTGGGGACTTTGCTGTGGGAGCAGCGGCTGGACGTTTGCGTTTTTTGCTACAGAGACTACCAAGGGTTAAAAACGGTGGTTTTGAGGATGGAGTCCACAGGAAAGCAGAGAGGTCCAAAAGGTGTGGGGCATTTGAAGGGGTTCCCAGAGGCAGTGAGGACCAGCATGACTTTTCCCCGCTGGGGCCTTTGCTGTGGGAGCAGCGGCTGGACGTTTGCGCTTTTTGCTCCGGAGGCTGCCGAGGGTTAAAAACGGTGGTTTTGAGGATGGAGTCCACACGAAAGCAGAGAGGTCTAAAAGGTGTGGGGCATTTGAAGGGGTTCCCCGAGGCAGTGAGGACCAGCATTACTTTTCCCCCCTGGGGCCTTTGCTGTGGGAGCAGTGGCTAGACGTTTGCGTATTTTGCTCCGGAGGCTGCCAAGAGTGAAAAACGGTGGTTTTGAGGATGGAGTCCACAGGAAAGCAGAGAGGCCCAAAAGCTGTGGGGCATTTGAAGGGGTTCCCGGAGGCAGTGAGGACCAGCATGACTTTTCCGCCTTGGAACCTTTGCTGTCGGAGCAGCGGCTGGACATTTGCGTTTTTTGCTCCGGTGGATGCCAAGAGTGAAAAACGGTGGTTTTGAGGATGGAGTCCACAGGAAAGCAGAGAGGTCCAAAAGGTGTGGGGCATTTGAAGGGGTTCCCGGAGGCAGTGAGGACCAGCATGACTTTTCCCCGCTGGGGCCTTTGCTGTGGGAGCAGCGGCTGGACGTTTGCGCTTTTTGCTCCGGAGGCTGCTGAGAGTGAAAAATGGTGGTTTTGAGGATGGAGTCCACAGGAAAGCAGAGAGGTCCAAAAGGTGTGGGGCATTTGAAGGGGTTCCCGGAGGCAGTGAGGACCAGCATGACTTTTCCCCGCTGGGGCCTTTGCTGTGGGAGCAGCGGCTGGACGTTTGCGTTTTTTGCTCCGGAGGCTGCCGAGAGTGAAAAACGGTGGTTTTGAGGATGGAATCCACAGGAAAGCAGAGAGGTCCAAAAGGTGTGGGGCATTTGAAGGGGTTCCCGAAGGTAGTGAGGACCAGCATGACTTTTCCCCGCTGGGGCCTTTGCTGTGGTAGCAGCGGCTGGACGTTTGCGTTTTTTGCTCCGGAGGCTATCGAGAGTGAAAAACGGTGGTATTGAGGATGGAGTCCACAGGAAAGCAGAGAGGTCCAAAAGGTGTGGGGCATTTGAAGGGGTTCCCGGAGGCAGTGAGGACCAGCATGACTTTTCCCTGCTGGGGCCTTTGCTGTGGGAGCAGCGGCTGGACGTTTGCGCTTTTTGCTCCGGAGGCTGCCGAGGGTTAAAAACGGTGGTTTTGAGGATGGAGTCCACAGGAAAGCAGAGAGGTCTAAAAGGTGTGGGGCATTTGAAGGGGTTCCCCGAGGCAGTGAGGACCAGCATGACTTTTCCCCGCTGGGGCCTTTGCTGTGGGAGCAGCGGCTGGACGTTTGCGTTTTTTGCTCCGGAGGCTGCCGAGAGTGAAAAACGGTGGTTTTGAGGATGGAGTCCACAGGAAAGCAGAGAGGTCCAAAAGGTGTGGGGCATTTGAAGGGGTTCCTGGAGGCAGTGAGGACCAGCATGACTTTTCCCCGCTGGGGCCTTTGCTGTGGGAGCAGCGGCTGGAAATCTGCGTTTTTTGCTCCGGCGGATGCCAATAGTGAAAAAAGGTGGTTTTGAGGATGGAGTCCACAGGAAAGCAGAGAGGTCCAAAAGGTGTGGGGCATTTGAAGGGGTTCCCGGAGGCAGTGAGGACCAGCATGACTTTTCCCTGCTGGGGCCTTTGCTGTAGGAGCAGCGGCTGGATATCTGCGTTTTTTGCTACAGAGACTACCGAGGGTTAATAACGGTGGTTTTGAGGATGGAGTCCACAGGAAAGCAGAGAGGTCCAAAAGGTGTGGGGCATTTGAAGGGGTTCCCGGAGGCAGTGAGGACCAGCATGACTTTTCCCTGCTGGGGCCTTTGCTGTGGGAGCAGCGGCTGGACATCTGCGTTTTTTGCTACAGAGACTACCGAGGGTTAATAACGGTGGTTTTGAGGATGGAGTCCACAGGAAAGCAGAGAGGTCCAAAAGGTGTGGGGCATTTGAAGGGGTTCCCAGAGGCAGTGAGGACCAGCATGACTTTTCCCTGCTGGGGCCTTTGCTGTGCTAGCAGCGGCTGGACGTTTGCGTTTTTTGCTCCGGAGGCTGCTGAGAGTGAAAAACGGTGGTTTTGAGGATGGAGTCCACAGGAAAGCAGAGAGGTCCAAAAGGTGTGGGGCATTTGAAGGGGTTCCCGGAGGCAGTGAGGACCAGCATGACTTTTCCCCGCTGGGGCCTTTGCTGTGGGAGCAGCGGCTGGACGTTTGCGTTTTTTGCTACAGAGACTACCGAGGGTTAATAACGGTGGTTTTGAGGATAGAGTCCACAGGAAAGCAGAGAGGTCCAAAAGGTGTGGGGCATTTGAAGGGGTTCCCGGAGGCAGTGAGGACCAGCATGACTTTTCCCCGCTGGGGACTTTGCTGTGGGAGCAGCGGCTGGACGTTTGCGTTTTTTGCTACAGAGACTACCGAGGGTTGATAATGGTGGTTTTGAGGATGGAGTCCACAGGAAAGCAGAGAGGTCCAAAAGGTGTGGGGCATTTGAAGGGGTTCCCGGAGGCAGTGAGGACCAGCATGACTTTTCCCCGCTGGGGCCTTTGCTGTGGGAGCAGCGGCTGGACGTTTGCGCTTTTTGCTCCGGAGGCTGCTGAGAGTGAAAAATGGTGGTTTTGAGGATGGAGTCCACAGGAAAGCAGAGAGGTCCAAAAGGTGTGGTGCATTTGAAGGGGTTCCCGGAGGCAGTGAGGACCAGCATGACTTTTCCCCGCTGGGGCCTTTGCTGTGGGAGCAGCGGCTGGACGTTTGCGCTTTTTGCTCCGGAGGCTGCCGAGGGTTAAAAACGGTGGTTTTGAGGGTGGAGTCCACAGGAAAGCAGAGAGGTCTAAAAGGTGTGGGGCATTTGAAGGGGTTCCCCGAGGCAGTGAGGACCAGCATGACTTTTCCCCGCTGGGGCCTTTGCTGTGGGAGCAGCGGCTGGACGTTTGCGTTTTTTGCTCCGGAGGCGGCCGAGAGTGAAAAACGGTGGTTTTGAGGATGGAGTCCACAGGAAAGCAGAGAGGTCCAAAAGGTGTGGGGCATTTGAAGGGGTTCCCGGAGGCAGTGAGAACCAGCATGACTTTTCCCCGCTGGGGCTTTTGCTGTGCTAGGAGCAGCTGGACGTTTGCGTTTTTTGCTCCGGAGGCTGCCGAGAGTGAAAAACGGTGGTTTTGAGGATGGAGTCCACAGGAAAGCAGAGAGGTCCAAAAGGTGTGGGGCATTTGAAGGGGTTCCCGGAGGCAGTGAGGACCAGCATGACTTTTCCCCGCTGGGGCCTTTGCTGTGGGAGCAGCGGCTGGAAATCTGCGTTTTTTGCTCCGGCGGATGCCAATAGTGAAAAACGGTGGTTTTGAGGATGGAGTCCACAGGAAAGCAGAGAGGTCCAAAAGGTGTGGGGCATTTGAAGGGGTTCCCGGAGGCAGTGAGGACCAGCATGACTTTTCCCTGCTGGGGCCTTTGCTGTGGGAGCAGCGGCTGGACATCTGCGTTTTTTGCTACAGAGACTACCGAGGGTTAATAACGGTGGTTTTGAGGATGGAGTCCACAGGAAAGCAGAGAGGTCCAAAAGGTGTGGGGCATTTGAAGGGGTTCCCGGAGGCAGTGAGGACCAGCATGACTTTTCCCCGCTGGGGCCTTCGCTGTGGGAGCAGCGGCTGGACGTTTGCGCTTTTTGCTCCGGAGGCTGCTGAGAGTGAAAAATGGTGGTTTTGAGGATGGAGTCCACAGGAAAGCAGAGAGGTCCAAAAGGTGTGGGGCATTTGAAGGGGTTCCCGGAGGCAGTGAGGACCAGCATGACTTTTCCCCGCTGGGGCCTTTGCTGTGGGAGCAGCGGCTGGACGTTTGCGCTTTTTGCTCCGGAGGCTGCCGAGGGTTAAAAACGGTGGTTTTGAGGATGGAGTCCACAGGAAAGCAGAGAGGTCTAAAAGGTGTGGGGCATTTGAAGGGGTTCCCCGAGGCAGTGAGGACCAGCATGACTTTTCCCCGCTGGGGCCTTTGCTGTGGGAGCAGCGGCTGGACGTTTGCGTTTTTTGCTCCGGAGGCGGCCGAGAGTGAAAAACGGTGGTTTTGAGGATGGAGTCCACAGGAAAGCAGAGAGGTCCAAAAGGTGTGGGGCATTTGAAGGGGTTCCCGGAGGCAGTGAGGACCAGCATGACTTTTCCCTGCTGGGGCCTTTGCTGTGGGAGCAGCGGCTGGACATCTGCGTTTTTTGCTACAGAGACTACCGAGGGTTAATAACGGTGGTTTTGAGGATGGAGTCCACAGGAAAGCAGAGAGGTCCAAAAGGTGTGGGGCATTTGAAGGGGTTCCCGGAGGCAGTGAGGACCAGCATGACTTTTCCCCGCTGGGGCCTTCGCTGTGGGAGCAGCGGCTGGACGTTTGCGTATTTTGCTACAGAGACTACCGAGGGTTAAAAACGGTGGTTTTGAGGATGGAGTCCACAGGAAAGCAGAGAGGTCCAAAAGGTGTGGGGCATTTGAAGGGGTTCCCAGAGGCAGTGAGGACCAGCATGACTTTTCCCTGCTGGGGCCTTTGCTGTGCTAGCAGCGGCTGGACGTTTGCATTTTTTGCTCCGGAGGCTGCTGAGAGTGAAAAAAGGTGGTTTTGAGGATGGAGTCCACAGGAAAGCAGAGAGGTCCAAAAGGTGTGGGGCATTTGAAGGGGTTCCCGGAGGCAGTGAGGACCAGCATGACTTTTCCCCGCTGGGGCCTTTGCTGTGGGAGCAGTGGCTGGACGTTTGCGTATTTTGCTCCGGAGGCTGCCAAGAGTGAAAAACGGTGTTTTTGAGGATGGAGTCCACAGGAAAGCAGAGAGGTCCAAAAGGTGTGGGGCATTTGAAGGGGTTCCCGGAGGCAGTGAGGACCAGCATGACTTTTCCGCCTTGGAACCTTTGCTGTGGGAGCAGCGGCTGGACATTTGCGTTTTTTGCTCCGGTGGATGCCAAGAGTGAAAAACGGTGGTTTTGAGGATGGAGTCCACAGGAAAGCAGAGAGGTCCAAAAGGTGTGGGGCATTTGAAGGGGTTCCCGGAGGCAGTGAGGACCAGCATGACTTTTCCCCGCTGGGGCCTTTGCTGTGGGAGCAGCGGCTGGACGTTTGCGCTTTTTGCTCCGGAGGCTGCCGAGGGTTAAAAACGGTGGTTTTGAGGATGGAGTCCACAGGAAAGCAGAGAGGTCTATAAGGTGTGGGGCATTTGAAGGGGTTCCCCGAGGCAGTGAGGACCAGCATGACTTTTCCCTGCTGGGGCCTTTGCTGTGGGAGCAGTGGCTAGACGTTTGCGTATTTTGCTCCGGAGGCTGCCAAGAGTGAAAAACGGTGTTTTTGAGGATGGAGTCCACAGGAAAGCAGAGAGGTCCAAAAGGTGTGGGGCATTTGAAGGGGTTCCCGGAGGCAGTTAGGACCAGCATGACTTTTCCGCCTTGGAACCTTTGCTGTGGGAGCAGCGGCTGGACATTTGCGTTTTTTGCTCCGGTGGATGCCAAGAGTGAAAAACGGTGGTTTTGAGGATGGAGTCCACAGGAAAGCAGAGAGGTCCAAAAGGTGTGGGGCATTTGAAGGGGTTCCCGGAGGCAGTGAGGACCAGCATGACTTTTCCCCGCTGGGGCCTTTGCTGTGGGAGCAGCGGCTGGACGTTTGCGTTTTTTGCTCCGGAGGCTGTTGAGAGTGAAAAATGGTGGTTTTGAGGATGGAGTCCACAGGAAAGCAGAGAGGTCCAAAAGGTGTGGGGCATTTGAAGGGGTTCCCGGAGGCAGTGAGGACCAGCATGACTTTTCCCCGCTGGGGCCTTTGCTGTGGGAGCAGCGGCTGGACGTTTGCGTTTTTTGCTCCGGAGGCTGCCGAGAGTGAAAAACGGTGGTTTTGAGGATGGAATCCACAGGAAAGCAGAGAGGTCTAAAAGGTGTGGGGCATTTCAAGGGGTTCCCGGAGGCAGTGAGGACCAGCATGACTTTTCCCCGCTGGGGCCTTTGCTGTGGGAGCAGCGGCTGGACGTTTGCGTTTTTTGCTCCGGAGGCGGCCGAGAGTGAAAAACGGTGGTTTTGAGGATGGAGTCCACAGGAAAGCAGAGAGGTGCAAAAGGTGTGGGGCATTTGAAGGGGTTCCCGGAGGTAGTGAGGACCAGCATGACTTTTCCCCGCTGGGGCCTTTGCTGTGGGAGCAGCGGCTGGACGTTTGCGTTTTTTGCTACAGAGACTACCGAGAGTTAATAACGGTGGTTTTGAGGACGGAGTCCACAGGAAAGCAGAGAGGTCCAAAAGGTGTGGGGCATTTGAAGGGGTTCCCCGAGGCAGTGAGGACCAGCATGACTTTTCCCCGCTGGGGCCTTTGCTGTGCTAGCAGCGGCTGGACGTTTGCGTTTTTTCTCCGGAGGCTGCCGAGAGTGAAAAACGGTGTTTTTGAGGATGGAGTCCACAGGAAAGCAGAGAGGTCCAAAAGGTGTGGGGCATTTGAAGGGGTTCCCGGAGGCAGTGAGGACCAGCATGACTTTTCCCCGCTGGGGCCTTTGCTGTGGGAGCAGCGGCTGGAAATCTGCGTTTTTTACTCCGGCGGATGCCAATAGTGAAAAACGGTGGTTTTGAGGATGGAGTCCACAGGAAAGCAGAGAGGTCCAAAAGGTGTGGGGCATTTGAAGGGGTTCCCGGAGGCAGTGAGGACCAGCATGACTTTTCCCCGCTGGGGCCTTTGCTGTGGGAGCAGCGGCTGGACGTTTGCGTTTTTTGCTCCGGAGGCTACCGAGAGTGCAAAACGGTGGTTTTGAGGATGGAATCCACAGGAAAGCAGAGAGGTCTAAAAGGTGTGGGGCATTTCAAGGGGTTCCCGGAGGCAGTGAGGACCAGCATGACTTTTCCCCGCTGGGGCCTTTGCTGTGGGAGCAGCGGCTGGACGTTTGCGTTTTTTGCTCCGGAGGCTGCCGAGAGTGAAAAACGGTGGTTTTGAGGATGGAGTCCACAGGAAAGCAGAGAGGTGCAAAAGGTGTGGGGCATTTGAAGGGGTTCCCGGAGGTAGTGAGGACCAGCATGACTTTTCCCCGCTGGGGCCTTTGCTGTGGGAGCAGCGGCTGGACGTTTGCGTTTTTTGCTACAGAGACTACCGAGAGTTAATAACGGTGGTTTTGAGGACGGAGTCCACAGGAAAGCAGAGAGGTCCAAAAGGTGTGGGGCATTTGAAGGGGTTCCCCGAGGCAGTGAGGACCAGCATGACTTTTCCCCGCTGGGGCCTTTGCTGTGCTAGCAGCGGCTGGACGTTTGCGTTTTTTCTCCGGAGGCTGCCGAGAGTGAAAAACGGTGTTTTTGAGGATGGAGTCCACAGGAAAGCAGAGAGGTCCAAAAGGTGTGGGGCATTTGAAGGGGTTCCCGGAGGCAGTGAGGACCAGCATGACTTTTCCCCGCTGGGGCCTTTGCTGTGGGAGCAGCGGCTGGAAATCTGCGTTTTTTACTCCGGCGGATGCCAATAGTGAAAAACGGTGGTTTTGAGGATGGAGTCCACAGGAAAGCAGAGAGGTCCAAAAGGTGTGGGGCATTTGAAGGGGTTCCCGGAGGCAGTGAGGACCAGCATGACTTTTCCCCGCTGGGGCCTTTGCTGTGGGAGCAGCGGCTGGACGTTTGCGTTTTTTGCTCCGGAGGCTACCGAGAGTGCAAAACGGTGGTTTTGAGGATGGAATCCACAGGAAAGCAGAGAGGTCTAAAAGGTGTGGGGCATTTCAAGGGGTTCCCGGAGGCAGTGAGGACCAGCATGACTTTTCCCCGCTGGGGCCTTTGCTGTGGGAGCAGCGGCTGGACGTTTGCGTTTTTTGCTCCGGAGGCTGCCGAGAGTGAAAAACGGTGGTTTTGAGGATGGAGTCCACAGGAAAGCAGAGAGGTGCAAAAGGTGTGGGGCATTTGAAGGGGTTCCCGGAGGTAGTGAGGACCAGCATGACTTTTCCCCGCTGGGGCCTTTGCTGTGGGAGCAGCGGCTGGACGTTTGCGTTTTTTGCTACAGAGACTACCGAGAGTTAATAACGGTGGTTTTGAGGACGGAGTCCACAGGAAAGCAGAGAGGTCCAAAAGGTGTGGGGCATTTGAAGGGGTTCCCCGAGGCAGTGAGGACCAGCATGACTTTTCCCCGCTGGGGCCTTTGCTGTGGGAGCAGCGGCTGGACGTTTGCGTTTTTTCTCCGGAGGCTGCCGAGAGTGAAAAAAGGTGGTTTTGAGGATGGAGTCCACAGGAAAGCAGAGAGGTCCAAAAGGTGTGGGGCATTTGAAGGGGTTCCCGGAGGCAGTGAGGACCAGCATGACTTTTCCCCGCTGGGGCTTTTGCTGTGGGAGCAGCGGCTGGAAATCTGCGTTTTTTACTCCGGCGGATGCCAATAGTGAAAAACGGTGGTTTTGAGGATGGAGTCCACAGGAAAGCAGAGAGGTCCAAAAGGTGTGGGGCATTTGAAGGGGTTCCCGGAGGCAGTGAGGACCAGCATGACTTTTCCCTGCTGGGGCCTTTGCTGTGGGAGCAGCGGCTGGACGTTTGCGTTTTTTGCTACAGAGACTACCGAGGGTTAATAACGGTGGTTTTGAGGATGGAGTCCACAGGAAAGCAGAGAGGTCCAAAAGGTGTGGGGCATTTGAAGGGGTTCCCGGAGGCAGTGAGGACCAGCATGACTTTTCCCCGCTGGGGCCTTTGCTGTGGGAGCAGCGGCTGGACGTTTGCGTTTTTTGCTACAGAGACAACCGAGGGTTAATAACGGTGGTTTTGAGGATGGAGTCCACAGGAAAGCAGAGAGGTCCAAAAGGTGTGGGGCATTTGAAGGGGTTCCCAGAGGCAGTGAGGACCAGCATGACTTTTCCCTGCTGGGGCCTTTGCTGTGCTAGCAGCGGCTGAACGTTTGCGTTTTTTGCTCCGGAGGCTGCCGAGGGTGAAAAACGGTGGTTTTGAGGATGGAGTCCACAGGAAAGCAGAGAGGTCCAAAAGGTGTGGGGCATTTGAAGGGGTTCCCGGAGGCAGTGAGGACCAGCATGACTTTTCCCCGCTGGGGCCTTTGCTGTGGGAGCAGCGGCTGGACGTTTGCGTTTTTTGCTCCGGAGGCTGCCGAGGGTTAAAAACGGTGGTTTTGAGGATGGAGTCCACAGGAAAGCAGAGAGGTCCAAAAGGTGTGGGGCATTTGAAGGGGTTCCCGGAGGCAGTGAGGACCAGCATGACTTTTCCCTGCTGGGGCCTTTGCTGTGGGAGCAGCGGCTGGACATGTGCGTTTTTTGCTACAGAGACCACCGAGGGTTAATAACGGTGGTTTTGAGGATGGAGTCCACAGGAAAGCAGAGAGGTCCAAAAGGTGTGGGGCATTTGAAGGGGTTCCCGGAGGCAGTGAGGACCAGCATGACTTTTCCCCGCTGGGGCCTTTGCTGTGGGAGCAGCGGCTGGACGTTTGCGTTTTTTGCTACAGAGACTACCGAGGGTTAATAACGGTGGTTTTGAGGATGGAGTCCACAGGAAAGCAGAGAGGTCCAAAAGGTGTGGGGCATTTGAAGGGGTTCCCGGAGGCAGTGAGGACCAGCATGACTTTTCCCCGCTGGGGACTTCGCTGTGGGAGCAGCGGCTGGACGTTTGCGTTTTTTGCTACAGAGATTACCGAGGGTTAAAAACGGTGGTTTTGAGGATGGAGTCCACAGGAAAGCAGAGAGGTCCAAAAGGTGTGGGGCATTTGAAGGGGTTCCCGGAGGCAGTGAGGACCAGCATGACTTTTCCCCGCTGGGGCCTTTGCTGTGGGAGCAGCGGCTGGACGTTTGCGCTTTTTGCTCCGGAGGCTGCCGAGGGTTAAAAACGGTGGTTTTGAGGATGGAGTCCACACGAAAGCAGAGAGGTCTAAAAGGTGTGGGGCATTTGAAGGGGTTCCCGGAGGCAGTGAGGACCAGCATGACTTTTCCCCCCTGGGGCCTTTGCTGTGGGAGCAGTGGCTGGACGTTTGCGTTTTTTGCTACAGAGACTACCGAGGGTTAATAACGGTGGTTTTGAGGATGGAGTCCACAGGAAAGCAGAGAGGTCCAAAAGGTGTGGGGCATTTGAAGGGGTTCCCCGAGGCAGTGAGGACCAGCATGACTTTTCCCCGCTGGGGCCTTTGCTGTGGGAGCAGCGGCTGGACGTTTGCGTTTTTTCTCCGGAGGCGGCCGAGAGTGAAAAACGGTGGTTTTGAGGATGGAGTCCACAGGAAAGCAGAGAGGTCCAAAAGGTGTGGGGCATTTGAAGGGGTTCCTGGAGGCAGTGAGGACCAGCATGACTTTTCCCCGCTGGGGCCTTTGCTGTGGGAGCAGCGGCTGGACGTTTGCGTTTTTTGCTACAGAGACTACCGAGGGTTAATAACGGTGGTTTTGAGGATGGAGTCCACAGGAAAGCAGAGAGGTCCAAAAGGTGTGGGGCATTTGAAGGGGTTCCCGGAGGCAGTGAGGACCAGCATGACTTTTCCCCGCTGGGGCCTTCGCTGTGGAAGCAGCGGCTGGACGTTTGCGTTTTTTGCTCCGGAGGCTGCTGAGAGTGAAAAACGGTGGTTTTGAGGATGGAGTCCACAGGAAAGCAGAGAGGTCCAAAAGGTGTGGGGCATTTGAAGGGGTTCCCGGAGGCAGTGAGGACCAGCATGACTTTTCCCCGCTGGGGCCTTTGCTGTGGGAGCAGCGGCTGGAAATCTGCGTTTTTTGCTCCGGCGGATGCCAATAGTGAAAAACGGTGGTTTTGAGGATGGAGTCCACAGGAAAGCAGAGAGGTGCAAAAGGTGTGGGGCATTTGAAGGGGTTCCCGGAGGCAGTGAGGACCAGCATGACTTTTCCCTGCTGGGGCCTTTGCTGTGGGAGCAGCGGCTGGACATCTGCCTTTTTTGCTACAGAGACTACCGAGGGTTAAAAACGGTGGTTTTGAGGATGGAGTCCACAGGAAAGCAGAGAGGTCCAAAAGGTGTGGGGCATTTGAAGGGGTTCCCAGAGGCAGTGAGGACCAGCATGACTTTTCCCTGCTGGGGCCTTTGCTGTGCTAGCAGCGGCTGGACGTTTGCGTTTTTTGCTCCGGAGGCTGCTGAGAGTGAAAAACGGTGGTTTTGAGGATGGAGTCCACAGGAAAGCAGAGAGGTCCAAAAGGTGTGGGGCATTTGAAGGGGTTCCCGGAGGCAGTGAGGACCAGCATGACTTTTCCCCGCTGGGGCCTTTTCTGTGGGAGCAGCGGCTGGACGTTTGCGTTTTTTGCTACAGAGACTACCGAGGGTTAATAACGGTGGTTTTGAGGATGGAGTCCACAGGAAAGCAGAGAGGTCGAAAAGGTGTGGGGCATTTGAAGGGGTTCCCGGAGGCAGTGAGGACCAGCATGACTTTTCCCCGCTGGGGCCTTTGCTGTGGGAGCAGCGGCTGGACGTTTGCGTTTTTTGCTACAGAGATTACCGAGGGTTAAAAACGGTGGTTTTGAGGATGGAGTCCACAGGAAAGCAGAGAGGTCCAAAAGGTGTGGGGCATTTGAAGGGGTTCCCAGAGGCAGTAGGGACCAGCATGACTTTTCCCTGCTGGGGCCTTTGCTGTGCTAGCAGCGGCTGGACGTTTGCGTTTTTTGCTCCGGAGGCTGCCGAGAGTGAAAAACGGTGGTTTTGAGGATGGAGTCCACAGGAAAGCAGAGAGGTCCAAAAGGTGTGGGGCATTTGAAGGGGTTCCCGGAGGCAGTGAGGACCAGCATGACTTTTCCCCGCTGGGGCCTTTGCTGTGGGAGCAGCGGCTGGAAATCTGCGTTTTTTGCTCCGGCGGATGCCAATAGTGAAAAACGGTGGTTTTGAGGATGGAGTCCACAGGAAAGCAGAGAGGTCCAAAAGGTGTGGGGCATTTGAAGGGGTTCCCGGAGGCAGTGAGGACCAGCATGACTTTTCCCTGCTGGGGCCTTTGCTGTGGGAGCAGCGGCTGGACATCTGCGTTTTTTGCTACAGAGACTACCGAGGGTTAATAACGGTGGTTTTGAGGATGGAGTCCACAGGAAAGCAGAGAGGTCCAAAAGGTGTGGGGCATTTGAAGGGGTTCCCGGAGGCAGTGAGGACCAGCATGACTTTTCCCCGCTGGGGCCTTCGCTGTGGGAGCAGCGGCTGGACGTTTGCGTTTTTTGCTACAGAGACTACCGAGGGTTAAAAACGGTGGTTTTGAGGATGGAGTCCACAGGAAAGCAGAGAGGTCCAAAAGGTGTGGGGCATTTGAAGGGGTTCCCAGAGGCAGTGAGGACCAGCATGACTTTTCCCTGCTGGGGCCTTTGCTGTGCTAGCAGCGGCTGGACGTTTGCGTTTTTTGCTCCGGAGGCTGCTGAGAGTGAAAAACGGTGGTTTTGAGGATGGAGTGCACAGGAAAGCAGAGAGGTCCAAAAGGTTTGGGGCATTTGAAGGGGTTCCCGGAGGCAGTGAGGACCAGCATGACTTTTCCCCGCTGGGGCCTTTGCTGTGGGAGCAGCGGCTTAACATCTGCGTTTTTTGCTACAGAGACTACCGAGGGTTAATAATGGTGGTTTTGAGGATGGAGTCCACAGGAAAGCAGAGAGGTCCAAAAGGTGTGGGGCATTTGAAGGGGTTCCCGGAGGCAGTGAGGACCAGCATGACTTTTCCCCGCTGGGGACTTTGCTGTGGGAGCAGCGGCTGGACGTTTGCGTTTTTTGCTACAGAGACTACCGAGGGTTAATAACGGTGGTTTTGAGGATGGAGTCCACAGGAAAGCAGAGAGGTCGAAAAGGTGTGGGGCATTTGAAGGGGTTCCCGGAGGCAGTGAGGACCAGCATGACTTTTCCCCGCTGGGGCCTTCGCTGTGGGAGCAGCGGCTGGACGTTTGCGTTTTTTGCTCCGGAGGCTGCCGAGGGTGAAAAACGGTGGTTTTGAGGATGGAGTCCACAGGAAAGCAGAGAGGTCCAAAAGGTGTGGGGCATTTGAAGGGGTTCCCGGAGGCAGTGAGGACCAGCATGACTTTTCCCCGCTGGGGCCTTTGCTGTGGGAGCAGCGGCTTAACATCTGCGTTTTTTGCTACAGAGACTACCGAGGGTTAATAATGGTGGTTTTGAGGATGGAGTCCACAGGAAAGCAGAGAGGTCCAAAAGGTGTGGGGCATTTGAAGGGGTTCCCGGAGGCAGTGAGGACCAGCATGACTTTTCCCCGCTGGGGCCTTCGCTGTGGGAGCAGCGGCTGGACGTTTGCGTTTTTTGCTACAGAGACTACCGAGGGTTAAAAACGGTGGTTTTGAGGATGGAGTCCACAGGAAAGCAGAGAGGTCCAAAAGGTGTGGGGCATTTGAAGGGGTTCCCGGAGGCAGTGAGGACCAGCATGACTTTTCCCCGCTGGGGCCTTTGCTGTGGGAGCAGCGGCTTAACATCTGCGTTTTTTGCTACAGAGACTACCGAGGGTTAATAATGGTGGTTTTGAGGATGGAGTCCACAGGAAAGCAGAGAGGTCCAAAAGGTGTGGGGCATTTGAAGGGGTTCCTGGAGGCAGTGAGGACCAGCATGACTTTTCAGCCTTGGAACCTTTGCTGTGCTAGCAGCGGCTGGACGTTTGCGCTTTTTGCTCCGGAGGCTGCCGAGGGTTAAAAACGGTGGTTTTGAGGATGGAGTCCACACGAAAGCAGAGAGGTCTAAAAGGTGTGGGGCATTTGAAGGGGTTCCCGGAGGCAGTGAGGACCAGCATGACTTTTCCCCCCTGGGGCCTTTGCTGTGGGAGCAGTGGCTGGACGTTTGCGTTTTTTGCTACAGAGACTACCGAGGGTTAATAACGGTGGTTTTGAGGATGGAGTCCACAGGAAAGCAGAGAGGTCCAAAAGGTGTGGGGCATTTGAAGGGGTTCCCCGAGGCAGTGAGGACCAGCATGACTTTTCCCCGCTGGGGCCTTTGCTGTGGGAGCAGCGGCTGGACGTTTGCGTTTTTTCTCCGGAGGCGGCCGAGAGTGAAAAACGGTGGTTTTGAGGATGGAGTCCACAGGAAAGCAGAGAGGTCCAAAAGGTGTGGGGCATTTGAAGGGGTTCCCGGAGGCAGTGAGGACCAGCATGACTTTTCCCTGCTGGGGCCTTCGCTGTGGGAGCAGCGGCTGGACGTTTGCGTTTTTTGCTACAGAGACTACCGAGGGTTAAAAACGGTGGTTTTGAGGATGGATTCCACAGGAAAGCAGAGAGGTCCAAAAGGTGTGGGGCATTTGAAGGGGTTCCCGGAGGCAGTGAGGACCAGCATGACTTTTCCCTGCTGGGGCCTTTGCTGTGGGAGCAGCGGCTGGACGTTTGCGTTTTTTGCTCCGGAGGCTGCTGAGAGTGAAAAACGGTGGTTTTGAGGATGGAGTCCACAGGAAAGCAGAGAGGTCCAAAAGGTGTGGGGCATTTGAAGGGGTTCCCGGAGGCAGTGAGGACCAGCATGACTTTTCCGCCTTGGAACCTTTGCTGTGGGAGCAGCGGCTGGACGTTAGCGTTTTTTGCTCCGGAGGCTGCCGAGAGTGAAAAACGGTGGTTTTGAGGATGGAGTCCACAGGAAAGCAGAGAGGTCCAAAAGGTGTGGGGCATTTGAAGGGGTTCCCGGAGGCAGTGAGGACCAGCATGACTTTTCCCCGCTGGGACCTTTGCTGTGGGAGCAGTGGCTGGACGTTTGCGTTTTTTGCTCCGGAGGCTGACGAGAGTGAAAAACAGTGGTTTTGAGGATGGAGTCCACAGGAAAGCAGAGAGGTCCAAAAGGTGTGGGGCATTTGAAGGGGTTCCCGGAGGCAGTGAGGACCAGCATGACTTTTCCCCGCTGGGGCCTTTGCTGTGGGAGCAGCGGCTGGATGTTTGCGTTTTTTGCTCCGGAGGCTGCCGAGAGTGAAAAACGGTGGTTTTGAGGATGGAGTCCACAGGAAAGCAGAGAGGTCCAAAAGGTGTGAGGCATTTGAAGGGGTTCCTGGAGGTAGTGAGGACCAGCATGACTTTTCCCCGCTGGGGCCTTTGCTGTGGGAGCAGCGGCTGGACATTTGCGTTTTTTGCTCCGGAGGCTGCCGAGTGTTAAAAACGGTGGTTTTGAGGATGGAGTCCACAGGAAAGCAGAGAGGTCCAAAAGGTGTGGGGCATTTGAAGGGGTTCCTGGAGGCAGTGAGGACCAGCATGACTTTTCCCCGCTTGGGCCTTTGCTGTGGGAGCAGCGGCTGGACGTTTGCGTTTTTTGCTCCGGAGGCTGCCGAGAGTGAAAAACGGTAGTTTTGAGGATGGAGTCCCCAGGAAAGCAGAGAGGTCCAAAAGGTGTGGGGCATTTGAAGGGGTTCCCGGAGGCAGTGAGGACCAGCATGACTTTTCCCTGCTGGGGCCTTTGCTGTGGGAGCAGCGGCTGGACGTTTGCGTTTTTTGCTCGGGAGGCTGCCGAGAGTGAAAAACGGTGGTTTTGAGGATGGAGTCCACAGGAAAGCAGAGAGGTCCAAAAGGTGTGGGGCATTTGAAGGGGTTCCCGGAGGCAGTGAGGACCAGCATGACTTTTCCCCGCTGGGGCCTTCGCTGTGGGAGCAGCGGCTGGACGTTTGCGTTTTTTGATCCGGCGGATGCCGAGAGTGAAAAACGGTGGTTTTGAGGATGGAGTCCACAGGAAAACAGAGAGGTCCAAAAGGTATGGGGCATTTGAAGGGGTTCCCGGAGGCAGTGAGGACCAGCATGACTTTTCCGCCTTGGAACCTTTGCTGTGGGAGCAGCGGCTGGACGTTAGCGTTTTTTGCTCCGGCGGATGCCGAGAGTGAAAAACGGTGGTTTTGAGGATGGAGTCCACAGGAAAGCAGAGAGGTCCAAAAGGTGTGGGGCATTTGAAGGGGTTCCCGGAGGCAGTGAGGACCAGCATGACTTTTCCCCGCTGGGGCCTTTGCTGTGGGAGCAGTGCTGGATGTTTGCGTTTTTTGCTCCGGAGGCTGCCGAGAGTGAAAAACGGTGGTTTTGAGGATGGAGTCCACAGGAAAGCAGAGAGGTCCAAAAGGTGTGGGGCATTTGAAGGGGTTCCTGGAGGCAGTGAGGACCAGCATGACTTTTCCCCGCTTGGGCCTTTGCTGTGGAGGCAGCGGCTGGACGTTTTCGTTTTTTGCTCCGGAGGCTGCCGAGAGTGAAAAACGGTGGTTTTGAGGATGGAGTCCACAGGAAAGCAGAGAGGTGCAAAAGGTGTGGGGTATTTGAAGGGGTTCCCGGAGGCAGTGAGGACCAGCATGACTTTTCCGCTTTGGAACCTTTGCTGTGGGAGCAGCGGCTGGACGTTTGCGTTTTTTGCTACAGAGACTACCGAGGGTTAAAAACGGTGGTTTTGAGGATGGAGTCCACAGGAAAGCAGAGAGGTCCAAAAGGTGTGGGGCATTTGAAGGGGTTCCCGGAGGCAGTGAGGACCAGCATGACTTTTCCGCCTTGGAACCTTTGCTGTGGGAGCAGCGGCTGGACGTTTGCTTTTTTTGATACAGAGACTACAGAGGGTTAAAAACGGTGGTTTTGAGGCAATGAATTATGAAAATTACAAAATTTTTTTGTTTGGCCTCTGGCCTCCACTTTTTGGCCTCCACTTTTTGGCCTCCACTTTTTGGCCTCCACTTTTTGGCCTCCACTTTTTGGCCTCCACTTTTTGGCCTCCACTTTTTGGCCTCCACTTTTTGGCCTCCACTTTTTGGCCTCCACTTTTTGGCCTCCACTTTTGGGCCTCCACTTTTGGGCCTCCACTTTTGGGCCTCCACTTTTGGGCCTCCACTTTTGGGCCTCCACTTTTTGGGCCTCCACTTTTTGGGCCTCCACTTTTTGGGCCTCTGGCCTCTCCTTTCCAGCCTCCACTTTTCATCCTCTGGCCTCCACTTTTCGTCCTCTGGCCTCCACTTTCTGGCTTTTACTTTCTGGCCTCCGGCCTCCACCTTCCGGCCTCTATCTCTTGGCCTCCACCTTCCGGCCTCTATCTCCTGGCCTCCACCTTCCGGCCTCCACCTCCTAACTGTTGTTCCTGTTTTTCCATCTTTACGCCTTGCCCGTCCCCTCTTTCTCTCCCAGTGTTTCTACTTTCCCTTCCCCCCTTTCCTTTTTTCCCTCTTCCCCCCCTTTTTGTTTTTCCCCTGTCCCACTTTTTCTCCTTTTTGTTCTGCACTGTTCCGTCCCCCCTTTCCCCTCTCCTCCTTATTATTTTTTTATTTTTTAGTATAGAATCACACGCATACATTTCCACCTGAAGGGAAAGGGGGAGGAACAAGCCCTTTCCCGAGAACAGACAGCAGCTTTACTGCCACACTAACAATGGCTGCAAAATTTCTTCAGATGGATCAACACTCATTTGAAGTCTTCAAATACTTCTCATCTTTAAAGGAGGTGCCGCATGTCCACCTGAATCCTTCCTCTTTCTTCTGGCCTATTTGGTAATATGCTGAAATAGGATGATGCCATTTACGGCAGCCCAAGGTCCATTGTTGGGGTTGTATGCCTCAGAAGAGGGAGATTCATAGGGGACATTAGAAAACGTTACAATCTGGAAACATGGGTGGGAGCCATTGAAATAGAGAAAACCCTCTCATTTTACTATCTATTGACATATGACTATTTGTTTGCGTATAGCGAAGGTGTTCAAAATAAAAATCTACTCTACAAAAAACCTCCTCTATTACATAAAGGATTTTAGAATATAAAATATGTGTCCCACAGTCTGTTTTTACCTTTATTGTTCTCTCTCTGCCTGGCTCCCCGTCCCCATTCTTTAATTGCTCTGTCTCTCTCCTTCAGCTCATCGAGGTTTTTTGGTATGTTTCAGTTTATCTCTGTCTACCTCACTGCCCCCTTTTTTAATTCCTTCTTCTCTGCCTTGTGGCTCATTGCTCTTTTTTGTTTTGTGTGTTTTTTGTTTTTTTTTGTTTTTTCATCTCTGTCAGCATGGTTTCCTGTTGCTTCCTTCTTCCTGGCCTGTAGCCCATCGCTGTTGCATTGGGTTTACCATGCGAGGTGTCGTTAGCTGGGGCGGGGGCTGCAGGGGTGGGTTCTGTGAGAAGACACCGGGTGTTGTTCCCATGTTGGGCACAGCCAGTTCCCACGCTGAGACGGATGTGCTGCTGGTTAAAGCTGAGCCCATCGGCAGCGCTGGTAGGAAGCAGAGCAGAGGTTCTCCTGCAGCCTGTGGTGAAGACCATGGTGAGGCAGGCTGTTCCCCTGCAGTCCAGGGAGGTCCAGGGTGGAGCCAACGTGCCCCTGCGGCGCGTGGAGGACCCGAGGCCGGAGCAGGTGGCTGTGCCTGAAGGAAGCCGAGAGCCTGTGCGAGACCTGCGGCCTCATGGGAGGGACCCCCCACTGGAGCAGAAAAAGAGCCTGAGGAGGAAGGAGCCGCAACCCCCATGCCATGTCCCCTGCGTTGGTCAGGGCTGGGATGTAGAGAAGTCAGGAGAGAAGAGGCGCCCAGGAAAAGAGGGAGGGGTGGCAGGAAGGTGTTTTATTTTGCGTTTGTTCCTATTTGTCATTATTTGATTAACAGTAAGTTAAATTAATTTCCCCTCCTACCCTTCCCTCTCTGATTCCCCAAACTAATTTTAACTTCTTGCCCGTGTGGCTTGTGCTATGTCGCTTTTCAAATTGTCTTCCTACCTCTCCCTCCATGCAGCTCTGCGTAACTAGGTTTGAATTCTGGTGTATGATTCTTGTATCCCATCGCTTTCAAAATTTTCTGTCCTTGTCTCCCTCTAGCCGTCTACCTGTCTGCAAATCCCCATTCTACCCTCTCTTTCCTGCACCCAGTCACTCTTTTTCACTTTCTTTTTACATCTCCCTGTCCCTATTTTTTAGTTTTTGTCTATGTTTCGTGTACCATATTGCCTTTTGAGATTTTCTTTCAATGTCTACCTCTGTCCGGATCCCCGGTGTTATTTTTTATGTCTTGCCAATGTTTCTTTTCCCCCTGACACGGCAGAAATTTTCCCCGCCCCTTGTCTTGTCTCCGTCTTCTTGTCCTGCCGGTCCCTTTGGCCTCTGTCCTGCTCCCTGTCGCTCTTATTTGTTCCTCCATCTCTATGCCTGTTATTTTGCGCAGTCTGTCCGCTCTCCTCTCTCTACGTGGCTGTCCCACTCCCCACCCCTCTCTTGTTTGCAGCGTGCTGTTTTCTGCTTCCCTGTCTCACACCTCTTCTCTATGTCCCTCTGTCCTTCCTCCTGCTTTTCTCTTGCCTTTTCTCCCTCTGTCCTGTTGCGTTTGGGCACTGAGCCTTATAGCCAACTCACTGCTGGGATTTCTTGCGTACATTAATGAATAAACTTTTCCTGCCCCTTGTGTGCCCCTGGATGTGTTTGCATCCCCTGGGTGCAGAGGTCGTGGCTGGGGACAGGGGCAGGGGAGGGGGCGATGTGCTGTGGGGCTTTGGCAAGGGCCCCTGCTCCTGACGGGCTCCAGCTGTGGGCTGGGGCAGCCCAGGTGGGACCAGTGAGGTGATGGTGGGACGGGGCCAAGGGTTTAAAAAGGCTGCAGGTGGGGATGAGTGGGGGCAGCCTCAGGTGCAGCCAGTGAGGCTGAGGATGGGGCTGGCCCTGCTGTGCCAAGGGTCGGGGGCTGCCTGGGCACGCATGCCTGCTGGAGCTGGCTGAGGAGTGAAAAGAAGGGGGTTCCACAGGCGGCTGCCCCCAGCAAGGAGCGGACGGGCCCCACGGCGAGGAAGGATCGCTCCCAGCCATTCCTGACAGCGCACACCACCAGCTCACAGCTCCAGGACGTCGGTACCTCTGTCAGCTGCACATGTGAGCCACCGTGCCTCCGGGAAGCCTCGGGGGAGAGTTTAATAGCATGCTTTTTGTTTTTTCCATTCCATTTCGATGAATTCCCGACTTTACCGAAAATGGAAATTTGTGTTTTTCACTAATGTTGCTGTATACTGTGTAAGTTGCTGATATAATTACTCTTTATAGGGCTGATGATGAGACTATCAAGCAGGGGTTCAGGTTAGCATCTTGTATGTGTCTGTCTATGGCGTTTCAGTATTTTTAAAGAAAGCAGAAGGGACATAAGGCATAGTGTATTTCAGGTGATGGGACCGCTCATTGCATTTCCCCTTCACCCTTCCCTGTCCCCTTTCCCTGTTTTCCCCCTTCTTCCCTGTGTTCCCCCATTCCCCCCTTTTCCCTTTCTTTCCCGTTCTCCTCATCCCCCTTTACCCTTCTTTTCCTTGTCCCCTTTCCCCTTTCTTCCCTCCCGTCCCACCTTTCCCTCTTTCCCTTTATTCCCCCACCCCATGTTCCCCCCTTCCTTTCCCTTTCTTCCACCCTGTCGCCCCTTTCCCCCTTTGCCTTTCTTTCCCCCTGTCCAATGTCCCCTATTTCCCCTTTTGTTCTACCTCCCCTGTTCCCTCATTATCCCTTATACCCCCCACCCCCCGTGCCCTTTCTTCCCCACACTACTGTCCCCCTTTCCCCCTTCCTTTCCCCTATGCCTCCTGTTTTGCTCTTTCCCTTCATCCTTGGTACCCCCTTTAATTCTTCCCCGTTGCCCCTTTCCCCGTCCTTTCCCTCTGCCCTTTCCCCCCCGTTGCCCTGTTCCTTCTTTTTCAATGACGCTCTCCCAATGTGTTCCATGCTCCCCCTTTCTCCCTTGTTCCCCCTTTCCTTCTCCTGCATCCCCCCTTTTCCCTACCCTTCTTTCTCAGTTCCCCCTACCATCTGTGTTCCGTGTCCCCCCTTCCCCATTTCCTCACCCCCCATCACCCCTTTTCTTTCTCCATTTTTCCTCCGTCCCATTTCTCCCTTTCTTTCCCCCACTCCATCCGCTGTCCCCCTCTTTCCACCTGTCTTGTCTCTCCTGTTCCAGGTCTCCCCTCTCTCTTTCTACCTCCCTTTCTTTCTGTTTTTCCATCTTCACACCTCGCCCGCCCCCCCTTCATTGTTTCTTCCCTGCTGCTCCCCTTTCTTCTTTTTTTTTTCCCCCAGCTGTCTCCTCTTTCCTCCTTTCTTGGCTCCCCCTTTTCCCTCTCATTCCCACGTTGAACCCTCCCCCCCCACTCCTCCCCCCCTCCTCACATGGCCCTTGTGACTCGCAGGTCTTCTTGCCCGACAGTGACTTCCATCCCGGCATGATTCTTCTTGCTGAGAGTTTTCCCTCACCTTTGAGGCACATTGTTTGTAGTGTTCTGTGTAGTATCTGTGCATATCCGCGTGGCTCGGAGTCACCCCGCCCAGGGGTGTAGAGTCAAGGGTAGGTGGTATACCTTTAAGAGTATACGGTTTATATTTTGATGTGTCGAGGCAAAAGCGGTAAGATCATTTCGGACCGAGTAGCTGTGAGTGGGTTTTGCGAACAGGTTTTTCATTAACACTTCCTGGGGAAGGACAGAGCTCTGCAGGAGGGGCCATTCAGCGCTGTGGCCAGAGACTGCATCTCAGACGAAAGGAGGCTGCCGAGAGTGACAAACGGTGGTTTTGAAGATAGAGTCTGTAAGAAACCAGAGAGGGCCGAAGTGCGTGGGGCATTTGAAGGGGTTCCCGGAGGCACTGAGGACCAGCATGACTTTTCCCCGCTGGGGCCTTTGCTGTGGGAGCAGCGGCTGGACGTTTGCGTTTTTTGCTCCGGAGGCTGCCGAGAGTGAAAAACGGTGGTTTTGAGGATGGAGTCCACAGGAAAACAGAGAGGTCCAAAAGGTGTGGGGCATTTGAAGGGGTTCCCGGAGGCAGTGAGGACCAGCATGACTTTTCCGCCTTGTAACCTTTGCTGTGGGAGCAGCGGCTGGACGTTTGCGTTTTTTGCTCCGGCGGACGCCGAGAGTGAAAAACGGTGGTTTTGGGGATGGAGTCCACAGGAAAGCAGAGAGGTCCAAAAGGTGTGGGGTATTTGAAGGGGTTTTCGGAGGCAGTGAGGACCAGCATGACTTTTCCCCGCTGGGGCCTTTGCTGTGGGAGCAGCGGCTGGACGTTTGCGTTTTTTGCTCCGGAGGCTGCCGAGAGTGAAAAACAGTGGTTTTGAGGATGGAGTCCACATGAAAGCAGACAGATCCAAAAGGTGTGGGGCATATGAAGGGGTTCCCGGAGGCAGTGAGGACCAGCATGACTTTTCCCCGCTGGGGCCTTTGCTGTGGGAGCAGCGGCTGGACGTTTGCGTTTTTTGCTCCGGAGACTACCGAGAGTGAAAAACGGTGGTTTTGAGGATGGAGTCCACAGGAAAGCAGAGAGGTCCAAAAGGTGTGGGGCATTTGAAGGGGTTCCTGGAGGTAGTGAGGACCAGCATGACTTTTCTTGCTGGGGCCTTTGCTGTGGAAGCAGCGGCTGGACGTTTGCGTTTTTTGCTCCGGAGACTACCGAGGGTGAAAAACGGTGGTTTTGAGGATGGAGTCCACAGGAAAGCAGAGAGGTCCAAAAGGTGTGGGGCATTTGAAGGGGTTCCCGGAGGCAGTGAGGACCAGCATGACTTTTCCCCGCTGGGGCCTTTGCTGTGGGAGCAGCGGCTGGACGTTTGCGTTTTATGCTCCGGAGGCTGCCGAGGGTTAAAAACGGTGGTTTTGAGGATGGATTCCACAGGAAAGCAGAGAGGTCCAAAAGGTGTGGGGCATTTGAAGGGGTTCCCGGAGGCAGTGAGGACCAGCATGACTTTTCCCCGCTGGGGCCTTTGCTGTGGGAGCAGCAGCTGGACGTTTGCGTTTTTTGCACCGGAGGCTGCCGAGAGTGAAAAACGGTGGTTTTGAGGATGGAGTCCACAGGAAAGCAGAGAGGTCCAAAAGGTGTGGGGCATTTGAAGGGGTTCCCAGAGGCAGTGAGGACCAGCATGACTTTTCAGCCTTGGAACCTTTGCTGTGGGAGCAGCGGCTGGACGTTTGCGTTTTTTGCTACAGAGACTACGGAGGGTATAAAAACGGTGGTTTTGAGGATGGAGTCCACAGGAAAGCAGAGAGGTGCAAAAGGTGTGGGGCATTTGAAGGGGTTCCCGGAGGCAGTGAGGACCAGCATGACTTTTCCCCGCTGGGGCCTTTGCTGTGGGAGCAGCGGCTGGACGTTTGCGTTTTTTGCTACAGAGACTACCGAGGGTTAATAAGGGTGGTTTTGAGGATGGATTCCACAGGAAAGCAGAGAGGTCCAAAAGGTGTGGGGCATTTGAAGGGGTTCCCGGAGGCAGTGAGGACCAGCATGACTTTTACCCGCTGGGGCTTTGCTGTGGGAGCAGCGGCTGGACGTTTGCGTTTTATGATCCGGAGGCTGCCGAGGGTTAAAAACGGTGGTTTTGAGGATGGATTCCACAGGAAAGCAGAGAGGTCCAAAAGGTGTGGGGCATTTGAAGGGGTTCCTGGAGGTAGTGAGGACCAGCATGACTTTTCTTGCTGGGGCCTTTGCTGTGGAAGCAGCGGCTGGACGTTTGCGTTTTTTGCTCCGGAGACTACCGAGGGTGAAAAACAGTGGTTTTGAGGATGGAGTCCACAGGAAAGCAGAGAGGTCCAAAAGGTGTGGGGCATTTGAAGGGGTTCCCGGAGGCAGTGAGGACCAGCATGACTTTTCCTTGCTGGGGCCTTTGCTGTGGGAGCAGCGGCTGGACGTTTGCGTTTTATGCTCCGGAGGCTGCCGAGGGTTAAAAACGGTGGTTTTGAGGATGGATTCCACAGGAAAGCAGAGAGGTCCAAAAGGTGTGGGGCATTTGAAGGGGTTCCCGGAGGCAGTGAGGACCAGCATGACTTTTCCCCGCTGGGGCCTTTGCTGTGGGAGCAGCGGTTGAACGTTTGCGTTTTTTGCTCCGGAGGCTGCCGAGAGTGAAAAACGGTGGTTTTGAGGATGGAGTACACAGGAAAGCAGAGAGGTCCAAAAGGTGTGGGGCATTTGAAAGGGTTCCCGGAGGCAGTGAGGACCAGCATGACTTTTCCTTGCTGGGGCCTTTGCTGTGGGAGCAGCGGCTGGACGTTTGCGTTTTTTGCTACAGAGACTACGGAGGGTATAAAAACGGTGGTTTTGAGGATGGAGTCCACAGGAAAGCAGAGAGGTGCAAAAGGTGTGGGGCATTTGAAGGGGTTCCCGGAGGCAGTGAGGACCAGCATGACTTTTCCCCGCTGGGGCCTTTGCTGTGGGAGCAGCGGCTGGACGTTTGCGTTTTTTGCTACAGAGACTACCGAGGGTTAATAAGGGTGGTTTTGAGGATGGATTCCACAGGAAAGCAGAGAGGTCCAAAAGGTGTGGGGCATTTGAAGGGGTTCCCGGAGGCAGTGAGGACCAGCATGACTTTTCCCCGCTGGGGCCTTTGCTGTGGGAGCAGCGGCTGGACGTTTGCGTTTTATGATCCGGAGGCTGCCGAGGGTTAAAAACGGTGGTTTTGAGGATGGATTCCACAGGAAAGCAGAGAGGTCCAAAAGGTGTGGGGCATTTGAAGGGGTTCCCGGAGGCAGTGAGGACCAGCATGACTTTTCCCTGCTGGGGCCTTTGCTGTGGGAGCAGCAGCTGGACGTTTGCGTTTTTTGCACCGGAGGCTGCCGAGACTGAAAAACGGTGGTTTTGAGGATGGATTCCACAGGAAAACAGAGAGGTCCAAAAGGTGTGGGGCATTTGAAGGGGTTCCCGGAGGCAGTGAGGACCAGCATGACTTTTCCCCGCTGGGGCCTTTGCTGTGGAAGCAGTTCCTGGACGTTTGCATTTTTTGCTCCGGATGAAGTCGAGAGTGAAAAACGGTGGTTTTGAGGATGGATTCCACAGGAAAACAGAGAGGTCCAAAAGGTGTGGGGCATTTGAAGGGGTTCCCGGAGGCAGTGAGGACCAGCATGACTTTTCCCCGCTGGGGCCATTGCTGTGGAAGCAGCGGCTGGACGTTTGCGTTTTTTGCTACGGAGGCGGCCGAGAGTGAAAAACGGTGGTTTTGAGGATGGAGTCCACAGGAAAGCAGAGAGGTCCAAAAGGTGTGGGGCATTTGAAGGGGTTCCTGGAGGTAGTGAGGACCAGCATGACTTTTCTTGCTGGGGCCTTTGCTGTGGGAGCAGCGGCTGGACGTTTGCGTTTTTTGCTCCGGAGGCTGCCGAGAGTGAAAAACGGTGGTTTTGAGGATGGAGTCCACAGGAAAGCAGAGAGGTCCAAAAGGTGTGGGGCATTTGAAGGGGTTCCCAGAGGCAGTGAGGACCAGCATGACTTCTCAGCCTTGGAACCTTTGCTGTGGGAGCAGCGGCTGGACGTTTGCGTTTTTTGCTACAGAGACTACGGAGGGTTAAAAACGGTGGTTTTGAGGATGGATTCCACAGGAAAGCAGAGAGGTCCAAAAGGTGTGGGGCATTTGAAGGGGTCCCGGAGGCAGTGAGGACCAGCATGACTTTTCCCCGCTGGGGCCTTTGCTGTGGGAGCAGCGGCTGGACGTTTGCGTTTTTTGCTCCGGAGGCTGCCGATAGTGAAAAACGGTGGTTTTGAGGATGGAGTCCACAGGAAAGCAGAGAGGTCCAAAAAGTGTGGGGCATTTGAAGGGGTCCTGGAGGCAGTGAGGACCAGCATGACTTTTCCCCGCTGGGGCCTTTGCTGTGGGAGCAGCGGCTGGACGTTTGCGTTTTTTGCTCCGGATGAAGTCGAGAGTGAAAAACGGTGGTTTTGAGGATGGATTCCACAGGAAAGCAGAGAGGTCCAAAAGGTGTGGGGCATTTGAAGGGGTTCCCGGAGGCATTGAGGACCAGCATGACTTTTCCGCCTTGGAACCTTTGCTGTGGGAGCAGCGGCTGGACGTTTGCGTTTTTTGCTCCGGCGGATGCCGAGAGTGAAAAACGGTGGTTTTGAGGATGGAGTCCAGAGGAAAGCAGAGAGGTGCAAAAGGTGTGGGGCATTTGCAGGGGTTCCTGGAGGCAGTGAGGACCAGCATGACTTTTCCCCGCTGGGGCCTTTGCTGTGGGAGCAGCGGCTGGACGTTTGCGTTTTTTGCTCAGGAGGCTGCCGAGGGTTAATAACGGTGGTTTTGAGGATGGATTCCACAGGAAAGCAGAGAGGTCCAAAAGGTGTGGGGCATTTGAAGGGGTTCCCGGAGGCAGTGAGGACCAGCATGACTTTTCCCCGCTGGGGCCTTTGCTGTGGGAGCAGCGGTTGAACGTTTGCGTTTTTTGCTCCGGAGGCTGCCGAGAGTGAAAAACGGTGGTTTTGAGGATGGAGTACACAGGAAAGCAGAGAGGTCCAAAAGGTGTGGGGCATTTGAAAGGGTTCCCGGAGGCAGTGAGGACCAGCATGACTTTTCCTTGCTGGGGCCTTTGCTGTGGGAGCAGCGGCTGGACGTTTGCGTTTTTTGCTCCGGCGGATGCCGAGAGTGAAAAACGGTGGTTTTTAGGATGGAGTTCACAGGAAAGCAGAGAGGTCCAAAAGGTGTGGGACATTTGAAGGGGTTCCCGGAGGCAGTGAGGACCAGCATGACTTGTCCCTGCTGGGGCCTTTGCTGTGGGAGCAGCGGCTGGACGTTTGCGTTTTTTGCTCCGGAGGCTGCCGAGAGTGAAAAACGGTGGTTTTGAGGGTGGAGTCCACAAAAAAGCAGAGAGTTCCAAAAGGTGTGGGGCATTTGAAGGGGTTCCCGGAGGCAGTGAGGACCAGCATGACTTTTCCCCGCTGGGGCCTTTGTTGTGGGAGCAGCGGTTGAACGTTTGCGTTTTTTGCTCCGGAGGCTGCCGAGAGTGAAAAACGGTGGTTTTGAGGATGGAGTACACAGGAAAGCAGAGAGGTCCAAAAGGTGTGGGGCATTTGAAAGGGTTCCCGGAGGCAGTGAGGACCAGCATGACTTTTCCTTGCTGGGGCCTTTGCTGTGGGAGCAGCGGCTGGACGTTTGCGTTTTTTCCTCCGGCAGATGCCGAGAGTGAAAAACGGTGGTTTTGAGGATGTTGTTCACAGGAAAGCAGAGAGGTCCAAAAGGTGTGGGGCATTTGAAGGGGTTCCCAGAGGCAGTGAGGACCAGCATGACTTTTCCCTGCTGGGGCCTTTGCTGTGCTAGCAGCGGCTGGACTTTTGCGTTTTTTGCTCCGGAGGCTGCCGAGAGTGAAAAACGGTGGTTTTGAGGATGGAGTCCACATGAAAGCAGACAGATCCAAAAGGTGTGGGGCATATGAAGGGGTTCCCGGAGGCAGTGAGGACCAGCATGACTTTTCCCTGCTGGGGCCTTTGCTGTGGGAGCAGCGGCTGGACGTTTGCGTTTTTTGCTCTGGAGGCTGCCGAGAGTGAAAAACGGTGGTTTTGAGGATGGAGTCCACAGGAAAGCAGAGAGGTCCAAAAGGTGTGGGGCATTTCAAGGGGTTCCCGGAGGCAGTGAGGACCAGCATGACTTGTCCCTGCTGGGGCCTTTGCTGTGGGAGCAGTGGATGGACTTTTGCGTTTTTTGCTCCGGAGGCTGCCGAGAGTGAAAAACGGTGGTTTTGAGGATGGAGTCCACAGGAAAGCAGAGAGGTCCAAAAGGTGTGGGGCATTTGAAGGTGTTCCCGGAGGCAGTGAGGACCAGCATGACTTTTCCCCGCTGGGGCCTTTGCTGTGGGAGCAGCGGCTGGACGTTTGCGTTTTTTGCTCCGGAGGCTGCCGAGAGTGAAAATCGGTGGTTTTGAGGATGGAGTCCACAGGAAAGCAGAGAGGTCCAAAAGGTGTGGGGCATTTGAAGGGGTTCCCGGAGGCAGTGAGGACCAGCATGACTTGTCCCTGCTGGGGCCTTTTCTGTGGGAGCAGTGGATGGACTTTTGCGTTTTTTGCTCTGGAGGCTGCCGAGAGTGAAAAACGGTGGTTTTGAGGGTGGAGTCCACAGGAAAGCAGAGAGGTCCAAAAGGTGTGGGGCATTTGAAGGGGTTCCCGGAGGCAGTGAGGACCAGCATGACTTTTCCCCGCTGGGGCCTTTGCTGTGGGAGCAGCGGTTGAACGTTTGCGTTTTTTGCTCCGGAGGCTGCCGAGAGTGAAAAACGGTGGTTTTGAGGATGGAGTACACAGGAAAGCAGAGAGGTCCAAAAGGTGTGGGGCATTTGAAAGGGTTCCCGGAGGCAGTGAGGACCAGCATGACTTTTCGTTGCTGGGGCCTTTGCTGTGGGAGCAGCGGCTGGACGTTTGCGTTTTTTGCTCCGGCGGATGCCGAGAGTGAAAAACGGTGGTTTTGAGGATGGAGTCCACATGAAAGCAGACAGATCCAAAAGGTGTGGGGCATTTGAAGGGGTTCCCAGAGGCAGTGAGGACCAGCATGACTTTTCCCCGCTGGGGCCTTTGCTGTGGGAGCAGCGGCTGGACGTTTGCGTTTTTTGCTGCGGCGGATGCCGAGAGTGAAAAACGGTGGTTTTGAGGATGGAGTCCACAGGAAAACAGAGAGGTCCAAAAGGTGTGGGGCATTTGAAGGGGTTCCCGGAGGCAGTGAGGACCAGCATGACTTTTCCCCGCTGGGGCCTTTGCTGTGGTAGCAGCGGCTGGACGTTTGCGTTTTTTGATACAGAGACTACAGAGAGTTAAAAACAGTGGTTTTTGAGGATGGATTCCACAGGAAAGCAGAGAGGTCCAAAAGGTGTGGGGCATTTGAAGGGGTTCCCGGAGGCAGTGAGGACCAGCATGACTTTTCAGCCTTGGAACCTTTGCTGTGGGAGCAGCGGCTGGACGTTTGCGTTTTTTGCTACAGAGACTACGGAGGGTATAAAAACGGTGGTTTTGAGGATGGAGTCCACAGGAAAGCAGAGAGGTCCAAAAGGTGTGGGGCATTTGAAGGGGTTCCCGGAGGCAGTAAGGACCAGCATGACTTTTCCCCGCTGGGGCCTTTGCTGTGGGAGCAGCGGCTGGACGTTTGCGTTTTTTGCTACAGAGACTACTGAGGGTTAATAACGGTGGTTTTGAGGATGGATTCCACAGGAAAGCAGAGAGCTCCAAAAGGTGTGGGGCATTTGGAGGGGTTCCTGGAGGCAGTGAGGACCAGCATGACTTTTCCCCGCTGGGGCCTTTGCTGTGGGTGCAGCGGCTGGACGTTTGCGTTTTTTGCTTTGGAGGCTGCTGAGAGTGAAAAACAGTGGTTTTGAGGATGGATTCCACTAGAAAGCAGAGAGGTCCAAAAGGTGTGGGGCATTTGAAGGGGTTCCCAGAGGCAGTGAGGACTAGCATGACTTTTCCGCCTTGGAACCTTTGCTGAGGGAGCAGCGGCTGGACGTTTGCGTTTTTTGCTCCGGCGGATGCCGAGAGTGAAAAACGGTGGTTTTGAGGATGGAGTCCACAGGAAAGCAGAGAGGTCCAAAAGGTGTGGGGCATTTGAAGGGGTTCCCGGAGGCAGTGAGGACCAGCATGACTTTTCCCCGCTGGGGCATTGCTGTGGAAGCAGCGGCTGGACGTTTGCGCTTTTTGCTCCGGAGGCTGCCGAGAGTGAAAAACGGTGGTTTTGAGGATGGAGTCCACAGGAAAGCAGAGAGGTCCAAAAGGTGTGGGGCATTTGAAGGGGTTCCCGGAGGCAGTGAGGACCAGCATGACTTTTCCCCGCTGGGGCCTTTGCTGTGGGAGCAGCGGCTGGACGTTTGCGCTTTTTGCTCCGGAGGCTGCCGAGGTTTAAAAACGGTGGTTTTGAGGATGGAGTCCACAGGAAAGCAGAGAGGTCCAAAAGGTGTGGGGCATTTCAAGGGGTTCCCGGAGGCAGTGAGGACCAGCATGACTTTTCCCCGCTGGGGCCTTTGCTGTGGGAGCAGCGGTTGAACGTTTGCGTTTTTTGCTCCGGAGGCTGCCGAGAGTGAAAAACGGTGGTTTTGAGGATGGAGTACACAGGAAAGCAGAGAGGTCCAAAAGGTGTGGGGCATTTGAAAGGGTTCCCGGAGGCAGTGAGGACCAGCATGACTTTTCGTTGCTGGGGCCTTTGCTGTGGGAGCAGCGGCTGGACGTTTGCGTTTTTTGCTCCGGCGGATGCCGAGAGTGAAAAACGGTGGTTTTGAGGATGGAGTCCACATGAAAGCAGAGAGATCCAAAAGGTGTGGGGCATTTGAAGGGGTTCCCAGAGGCAGTGAGGACCAGCATGACTTTTCCCCGCTGGGGCCTTTGCTGTGGGAGCAGCGGCTGGACGTTTGCGTTTTTTGCTGCGGCGGATGCCGAGAGTGAAAAACGGTGGTTTTGAGGATGGAGTCCACAGGAAAGCAGAGAGGTCCAAAAGGTGTGGGGCATTTGAAGGGGTTCCTGGAGGTAGTTAAGACCAGCATGACTTTTCCCCGCTGGGGCCTTTGCTGTGGGTGCAGCGGCTGGACGTTTGCGTTTTTTGCTCCGGAGGCTGCCGAGAGTGAAAAACGGTGGTTTTGAGGATGGAGTCCACAGGAAAACAGAGAGGTCCAAAAGGTGTGGGGCATTTGAAGGGGTTCCTGGAGGCAGTGAGGACCAGCATGACTTTTCCCCGCTGGGGCATTGCTGTGGAAGCAGCGGCTGGACGTTTGCGCTTTTTGCTCCGGAGGCTGCCGAGAGTGAAAAACGGTGGTTTTGAGGATGGAGTCCACAGGAAAGCAGAGAGGTCCAAAAGGTGTGGGGCATTTGAAGGGGTTCCCGGAGGCAGTGAGGACCAGCATGACTTTTCCCCGCTGGGGCCTTTGCTGTGGGAGCAGCGGCTGGACGTTTGCGCTTTTTGCTCCGGAGGCTGCCGAGGTTTAAAAACGGTGGTTTTGAGGATGGAGTCCACAGGAAAGCAGAGAGGTCCAAAAGGTGTGGGGCATTTCAAGGGGTTCCCGGAGGCAGTGAGGACCAGCATGACTTTTCCCCGCTGGGGCCTTTGCTGTGGGAGCAGCGGCTGGACGTTTGCGTTTTTTGCTCCGGAGGCTGCCGAGAGTGAAAAACGGTGGTTTTGAGGATGGAGTCCACAGGAAAGCAGAGAGGTCCAAAAGGTGTGGGGCATTTGAAGGGGTTCCCCGAGGCAGTGAGGACCAGCATGACTTTTCCCTGCTGGGGCCTTTGCTGTGGGAGCAGCGGCTGGACGTTTGCGTTTTTTGCTACAGAGACTACCGAGGGTTATAATGGTGGTTTTGAGGATGGAGTCCACAGGAAAGCAGAGAGGTCCAAAAGGTGTGGGGCATTTGAAGGGGTTCCCGGAGGCAGTGACGACCAGCATGACTTTTCCGCCTTGGAACCTTTGCTGTGGGAGCAGCGGCTGGACGTTTGCGTTTTTTGCTCCGGCGGATGCCAAGAGTGAAAAACGATGGTTTTGAGGATGGAGTCCACAGGAAAGCAGAGAGGTCCAAAAGGTGTGGGGCATTTGAAGGGGTTCCCGGAGGCAGTGAGGACCAGCATGACTTTTCCCCGCTGGGGCCTTTGCTGTGTGAGCAGCGGTTGAACGTTTGCGTTTTTTGCTCCGGAGGCTGCCGAGAGTGAAAAACGGTGGTTTTGAGGATGGAGTTCACAGGAAAGCAGAGAGGTCCAAAAGGTGTGGGACATTTGAAGGGGTTCCCGGAGGCAGTGAGGACCAGCATGACTTTTCCCCGCTGGGGCCTTTGCTGTGGGAGCAGCGGTTGAACGTTTGCGTTTTTTGCTCCGGAGGCTGCCGAGAGTGAAAAACGGTGGTTTTGAGGATGGAGTACACAGGAAAGCAGAGAGGTCCAAAAGGTGTGGGGCATTTGAAAGGGTTCCCGGAGGCAGTGAGGACCAGCATGACTTTTCCTTGCTCGGGCCTTTGCTGTGGGAGCAGCGGCTGGACGTTTGCGTTTTTTCCTCCGGCAGATGCCGAGAGTGAAAAACGGTGGTTTTGAGGATGTTGTTCAGAGGAAAGCAGAGAGGTCCAAAAGGTGTGGGACATTTGAAGGGGTTCCCGGAGGCAGTGAGGACCAGCATGACTTTTCCCCGCTGGGGCCTTTGCTGTGGGAGCAGCGGCTGGACTTTTGCGTTTTTTGCTCCGGAGGCTGCCGAGAGTGAAAAACGGTGGTTTTGAGGATGGAGTCCACAGGAAAGCAGACAGATCCAAAAGGTGTGGGGCATATGAAGGGGTTCCCGGAGGCAGTGAGGACCAGCATGACTTTTCCCCGCTGGGGCCTTTGCTGTGGGAGCAGCGGTTGAACGTTTGCGTTTTTTGCTCCGGAGGCTGCCGAGAGTGAAAAACGGTGGTTTTGAGGATGGAGTCCACAGGAAAGCAGAGAGGTCCAAAAGGTGTGGGGCATTTCAAGGGGTTCCCGGAGGCAGTGAGGACCAGCATGACTTGTCCCTGCTGGGGCCTTTGCTGTGGGAGCAGTGGATGGACTTTTGCGTTTTTTTGCTCCGGAGGCTGCCGAGAGTGAAAAACGGTGGTTTTGAGGGTGGAGTCCACAGGAAAGCAGAGAGGTCCAAAAGGTGTGGGGCATTTGAAGGGGTTCCCGGAGGCAGTGAGGACCAGCATGACTTTTCCCCGCTGGGGCCTTTGCTGTGGGAGCAGCGGTTGAACGTTTGCGTTTTTTGCTCCGGAGGATGCCGAGAGTGAAAAACGGTGGTTTTGAGGATGGAGTCCACATGAAAGCAGACAGATCCAAAAGGTGTGGGGCATATGAAGGGGTTCCCAGAGGCAGTGAGGACCAGCATGACTTTTCCCCGCTGGGGCCTTTGCTGTGGGAGCAGCGGCTGGACGTTTGCGTTTTTTGCTCCGGAGGCTGCCGAGAGTGAAAAACGGTGGTTTTGAGGATGGAGTCCACAGGAAAGCAGAGAGGTCCAAAAGGTGTGGGGCATTTCAAGGGGTTCCCGGAGGCAGTGAGGACCAGCATGACTTGTCCCTGCTGGGGCCTTTGCTGTGGGAGCAGTGGATGGACTTTTGCGTTTTTTGCTCCGGAGGCTGCCGAGAGTGAAAAACGGTGGTTTTGAGGGTGGAGTCCACAGGAAAGCAGAGAGGTCCAAAAGGTGTGGGGCATTTGAAGGGGTTCCCGGAGGCAGTGAGGACCAGCATGACTTTTCCCCGCTGGGGCCTTTGCTGTGGGAGCAGCGGTTGAACGTTTGCGTTTTTTGCTCCGGAGGCTGCCGAGAGTGAAAAACGGTGGTTTTGAGGATGGAGTACACAGGAAAGCAGAGAGGTCCAAAAGGTGTGGGGCATTTGAAAGGGTTCCCAGAGGCAGTGAGGACCAGCATGACTTTACGTTGCTGGGGCCTTTGCTGTGGGAGCAGCGGCTGGACGTTTGCGTTTTTTGCTCAAGCGGATGCCGAGAGTGAAAAACGGTGGTTTTGAGGATGGAGTCCACATGAAAGCAGACAGATCCAAAAGGTGTGGGGCATTTGAAGGGGTTCCCAGAGGCAGTGAGGACCAGCATGACTTTTCCCCGCTGGGGCCTTTGCTGTGGGAGCAGCGGCTGGACGTTTGCGTTTTTTGCTGCGGCGGATGCCGAGAGTGAAAAACGGTGGTTTTGAGGATGGAGTCCACAGGAAAGCAGAGAGGTCCAAAAGGTGTGGGGCATTTGAAGGGGTTCCTGGAGGTAGTTAAGACCAGCATGACTTTTCCCCGCTGGGGCCTTTGCTGTGGGTGCAGCGGCTGGACGTTTGCGTTTTTTGCTCCGGAGGCTGCCGAGAGTGAAAAACGGTGGTTTTGAGGATGGAGTCCACAGGAAAACAGAGAGGTCCAAAAGGTGTGGGGCATTTGAAGGGGTTCCCGGAGGCAGTGAGGACCAGCATGACTTTTCCCCGCTGGGGCCTTTGCTGTGGGAGCAGCGGCTGGACGTTTGCGTTTTTTGATACAGAGACTACAGAGAGTTAAAAACAGTGGTTTTGAGGATGGATTCCACAGGAAAGCAGAGAGGTCCAAAAGGTGTGGGGCATTTGAAGGGGTTCCCGGAGGCAGTGAGGACCAGCATGACTTTTCAGCCTTGGAACCTTTGCTGTGGGAGCAGCGGCTGGACGTTTGCGTTTTTTGCTACAGAGACTACGGAGGGTATAAAAACGGTGGTTTTGAGGATGGAGTCCACAGGAAAGCAGAGAGGTCCAAAAGGTGTGGGGCATTTGAAGGGGTTCCCGGAGGCAGTAAGGACCAGCATGACTTTTCCCCGCTGGGGCCTTTGCTGTGGGAGCAGCGGCTGGACGTTTGCGTTTTTTGCTACAGAGACTACCGAGACTGAAAAACGGTGGTTTTGAGGATGGATTCCACAGGAAAGCAGAGAGCTCCAAAAGGTGTGGGGCATTTGAAGGGGTTCCTGGAGGCAGTGAGGACCAGCATGACTTTTCCCCGCTGGGGCCTTTGCTGTGGGTGCAGCGGCTGGACGTTTGCGTTTTTTGCTTTGGAGGCTGCTGAGAGTGAAAAACGGTGGATTTGAGGATGGATTCCACTAGAAAGCAGAGAGGTCCAAAAGGTGTGGGGCATTTGAAGGGGTTCCCAGAGGCAGTGAGGACTAGCATGACTTTTCCGCCTTGGAACCTTTGCTGAGGGAGCAGCGGCTGGACGTTTGCGTTTTTTGCTCCGGCGGATGCCGAGAGTGAAAAACGGTGGTTTTGAGGATGGAGTCCACAGGAAAGCAGAGAGGTCCAAAAGGTGTGGGGCATTTGAAGGGGTTCCCGGAGGCAGTGAGGACCAGCATGACTTTTCCCCGCTGGGGCCTTTGCTGTGGGAGCAGCGGATGGACGTTTGCGCTTTTTGCTGCGGAGGCTGCCGAGGGTTAAAAACGGTGGTTTTGAGGATGGAGTCCACAGGAAAGCAGAGAGGTCTAAAAGGTGTGGGGCATTTGAAGGGGTTCCCGGAGGCAGTGAGGACCAGCATGACTTTTCCCCGCTGGGGCCTTTGCTGTGGGAGCAGTGACTAGACGTTTGCGTATTTTGCTCCGGCGGATGCCGAGAGTGAAAAACGGTGGTTTTGAGGATGGAGTCCACAGGAAAGCAGAGAGGTCCAAAAGGTGTGGGGCATTTCAAGGGGTTCCCGGAGGCAGTGAGGACCAGCATGACTTTTCCCCGCTGGGGCCTTTGCTGTGGGAGCAGCGGCTGGACGTTTGCGTTTTTTGATACAGAGACTACAGAGAGTTAAAAACAGTGGTTTTTGAGGATGGATTCCACAGGAAAGCAGAGAGGTCCAAAAGGTGTGGGGCATTTGAAGGGGTTCCCGGAGGCAGTGAGGACCAGCATGACTTTTCAGCCTTGGAACCTTTGCTGTGGGAGCAGCGGCTGGACGTTTGCGTTTTTTGCTACAGAGACTACGGAGGGTATAAAAACGGTGGTTTTGAGGATGGAGTCCACAGGAAAGCAGAGAGGTCCAAAAGGTGTGGGGCATTTGAAGGGGTTCCCGGAGGCAGTAAGCACCAGCATGACTTTTCCCCGCTGGGGCCTTTGCTGTGGGAGCAGCGGCTGGACGTTTGCGTTTTTTGCTACAGAGACTACCGAGGGTTAATAACGGTGGTTTTGAGGATGGATTCCACAGGAAAGCAGAGAGCTCCAAAAGGTGTGGGGCATTTGGAGGGGTTCCTGGAGGCAGTGAGGACCAGCATGACTTTTCCCCGCTGGGGCATTGCTGTGGAAGCAGCGGCTGGACGTTTGCGCTTTTTGCTCCGGAGGCTGCCGAGAGTGAAAAACGGTGGTTTTGAGGATGGAGTCCACAGGAAAGCAAAGAGGTCCAAAAGGTGTGGGGCATTTGAAGGGGTTCCCGGAGGCAGTGAGGACCAGCATGACTTTTCCCCGCTGGGGCCTTTGCTGTGGGAGCAGCGGCTGGACGTTTGCGCTTTTTGCTCCGGAGGCTGCCGAGGTTTAAAAACGGTGGTTTTGAGGATGGAGTCCACAGGAAAGCAGAGAGGTCCAAAAGGTGTGGGGCATTTCAAGGGGTTCCCGGAGGCAGTGAGGACCAGCATGACTTTTCCCCGCTGGGGCCTTTGCTGTGGGAGCAGCGGCTGGACGTTTGCGTTTTTTGCTCCGGAGGCTGCCGAGAGTGAAAAACGGTGGTTTTGAGGATGGAGTCCACAGGAAAGCAGAGAGGTCCAAAAGGTGTGGGGCATTTGAAGGGGTTCCCCGAGGCAGTGAGGACCAGCATGACTTTTCCCTGCTGGGGCCTTTGCTGTGGGAGCAGCGGCTGGACGTTTGCGTTTTTTGCTACAGAGACTACCGAGGGTTATAATGGTGGTTTTGAGGATGGAGTCCACAGGAAAGCAGAGAGGTCCAAAAGGTGTGGGGCATTTGAAGGGGTTCCCGGAGGCAGTGAGGACCAGCATGACTTTTCCGCCTTGGAACCTTTGCTGTGGGAGCAGCGGCTGGACGTTTGCGTTTTTTGCTCCGGCGGATGCCAAGAGTGAAAAACGATGGTTTTGAGGATGGAGTCCACAGGAAAGCAGAGAGGTCCAAAAGGTGTGGGGCATTTGAAGGGGTTCCCGGAGGCAGTGAGGACCAGCATGACTTTTCCCCGCTGGGGCCTTTGCTGTGTGAGCAGCGGTTGAACGTTTGCGTTTTTTGCTCCGGAGGCTGCCGAGAGTGAAAAACGGTGGTTTTGAGGATGGAGTTCACAGGAAAGCAGAGAGGTCCAAAAGGTGTGGGACATTTGAAGGGGTTCCCGGAGGCAGTGAGGACCAGCATGACTTTTCCCCGCTGGGGCCTTTGCTGTGGGAGCAGCGGTTGAACGTTTGCGTTTTTTGCTCCGGAGGCTGCCGAGAGTGAAAAACGGTGGTTTTGAGGATGGAGTACACAGGAAAGCAGAGAGGTCCAAAAGGTGTGGGGCATTTCAAAGGGTTCCCGGAGGCAGTGAGGACCAGCATGACTTTTCCTTGCTGGGGCCTTTGCTGTGGGAGCAGCGGCTGGACGTTTGCGTTTTTTCCTCCGGCAGATGCCGAGAGTGAAAAACGGTGGTTTTGAGGATGTTGTTCAGAGGAAAGCAGAGAGGTCCAAAAGGTGTGGGACATTTGAAGGGGTTCCCGGAGGCAGTGAGGACCAGCATGACTTTTCCCCGCTGGGGCCTTTGCTGTGGGAGCAGCGGCTGGACTTTTGCGTTTTTTGCTCCGGAGGCTGCCGAGAGTGAAAAACGGTGGTTTTGAGGATGGAGTCCACAGGAAAGCAGACAGATCCAAAAGGTGTGGGGCATATGAAGGGGTTCCCGGAGGCAGTGAGGACCAGCATGACTTTTCCCCGCTGGGGCCTTTGCTGTGGGAGCAGCGGTTGAACGTTTGCGTTTTTTGCTCCGGAGGCTGCCGAGAGTGAAAAACGGTGGTTTTGAGGATGGAGTCCACAGGAAAGCAGAGAGGTCCAAAAGGTGTGGGGCATTTCAAGGGGTTCCCGGAGGCAGTGAGGACCAGCATGACTTGTCCCTGCTGGGGCCTTTGCTGTGGGAGCAGTGGATGGACTTTTGCGTTTTTTGCTCCGGAGGCTGCCGAGAGTGAAAAACGGTGGTTTTGAGGGTGGAGTCCACAGGAAAGCAGAGAGGTCCAAAAGGTGTGGGGCATTTGAAGGGGTTCCCGGAGGCAGTGAGGACCAGCATGACTTTTCCCCGCTGGGGCCTTTGCTGTGGGAGCAGCGGTTGAACGTTTGCGTTTTTTGCTCCGGAGGATGCCGAGAGTGAAAAACGGTGGTTTTGAGGATGGAGTCCACATGAAAGCAGACAGATCCAAAAGGTGTGGGGCATATGAAGGGGTTCCCAGAGGCAGTGAGGACCAGCATGACTTTTCCCCGCTGGGGCCTTTGCTGTGGGAGCAGCGGCTGGACGTTTGCGTTTTTTGCTCCGGAGGCTGCCGAGAGTGAAAAACGGTGGTTTTGAGGATGGAGTCCACAGGAAAGCAGAGAGGTCCAAAAGGTGTGGGGCATTTCAAGGGGTTCCCGGAGGCAGTGAGGACCAGCATGACTTGTCCCTGCTGGGGCCTTTGCTGTGGGAGCAGTGGATGGACTTTTGCGTTTTTTGCTCCGGAGGCTGCCGAGAGTGAAAAACGGTGGTTTTGAGGGTGGAGTCCACAGGAAAGCAGAGAGGTCCAAAAGGTGTGGGGCATTTGAAGGGGTTCCCGGAGGCAGTGAGGACCAGCATGACTTTTCCCCGCTGGGGCCTTTGCTGTGGGAGCAGCGGTTGAACGTTTGCGTTTTTTGCTCCGGAGGCTGCCGAGAGTGAAAAACGGTGGTTTTGAGGATGGAGTACACAGGAAAGCAGAGAGGTCCAAAAGGTGTGGGGCATTTGAAAGGGTTCCCGGAGGCAGTGAGGACCAGCATGACTTTTCGTTGCTGGGGCCTTTGCTGTGGGAGCAGCGGCTGGACGTTTGCGTTTTTTGCTCCGGCGGATGCCGAGAGTGAAAAACGGTGGTTTTGAGGATGGAGTCCACATGAAAGCAGACAGATCCAAAAGGTGTGGGGCATTTGAAGGGGTTCCCAGAGGCAGTGAGGACCAGCATGACTTTTCCCCGCTGGGGCCTTTGCTGTGGGAGCAGCGGCTGGACGTTTGCGTTTTTTGCTGCGGCGGATGCCGAGAGTGAAAAACGGTGGTTTTGAGGATGGAGTCCACAGGAAAGCAGAGAGGTCCAAAAGGTGTGGGGCATTTGAAGGGGTTCCTGGAGGTAGTTAAGACCAGCATGACTTTTCCCCGCTGGGGCCTTTGCTGTGGGTGCAGCGGCTGGACGTTTGCGTTTTTTGCTCCGGAGGCTGCCGAGAGTGAAAAACGGTGGTTTTGAGGATGGAGTCCACAGGAAAACAGAGAGGTCCAAAAGGTGTGGGGCATTTGAAGGGGTTCCCGGAGGCAGTGAGGACCAGCATGACTTTTCCCCGCTGGGGCCTTTGCTGTGGGAGCAGCGGCTGGACGTTTGCGTTTTTTGATACAGAGACTACAGAGAGTTAAAAACAGTGGTTTTGAGGATGGATTCCACAGGAAAGCAGAGAGGTCCAAAAGGTGTGGGGCATTTGAAGGGGTTCCCGGAGGCAGTGAGGACCAGCATGACTTTTCAGCCTTGGAACCTTTGCTGTGGGAGCAGCGGCTGGACGTTTGCGTTTTTTGCTACAGAGACTACGGAGGGTATAAAAACGGTGGTTTTGAGGATGGAGTCCACAGGAAAGCAGAGAGGTCCAAAAGGTGTGGGGCATTTGAAGGGGTTCCCGGAGGCAGTAAGGACCAGCATGACTTTTCCCCGCTGGGGCCTTTGCTGTGGGAGCAGCGGCTGGACGTTTGCGTTTTTTGCTACAGAGACTACCGAGACTGAAAAACGGTGGTTTTGAGGATGGATTCCACAGGAAAGCAGAGAGCTCCAAAAGGTGTGGGGCATTTGAAGGGGTTCCTGGAGGCAGTGAGGACCAGCATGACTTTTCCCCGCTGGGGCCTTTGCTGTGGGTGCAGCGGCTGGACGTTTGCGTTTTTTGCTTTGGAGGCTGCTGAGAGTGAAAAACGGTGGATTTGAGGATGGATTCCACTAGAAAGCAGAGAGGTCCAAAAGGTGTGGGGCATTTGAAGGGGTTCCCAGAGGCAGTGAGGACTAGCATGACTTTTCCGCCTTGGAACCTTTGCTGAGGGAGCAGCGGCTGGACGTTTGCGTTTTTTGCTCCGGCGGATGCCGAGAGTGAAAAACGGTGGTTTTGAGGATGGAGTCCACAGGAAAGCAGAGAGGTCCAAAAGGTGTGGGGCATTTGAAGGGGTTCCCGGAGGCAGTGAGGACCAGCATGACTTTTCCCCGCTGGGGCCTTTGCTGTGGGAGCAGCGGATGGACGTTTGCGCTTTTTGGTCCGGAGGCTGCCGAGGGTTAAAAACGGTGGTTTTGAGGATGGAGTCCACAGGAAAGCAGAGAGGTCTAAAAGGTGTGGGGCATTTGAAGGGGTTCCCGGAGGCAGTGAGGACCAGCATGACTTTTCCCCGCTGGGGCCTTTGCTGTGGGAGCAGTGACTAGACGTTTGCGTATTTTGCTCCGGCGGATGCCGAGAGTGAAAAACGGTGGTTTTGAGGATGGAGTCCACAGGAAAGCAGAGAGGTCCAAAAGGTGTGGGGCATTTGAAGGGGTTCCCGGAGGCAGTGAGGACCAGCATGACTTTTCCGCCTTGGAACCTTTGCTGTGGGAGCAGCGGCTGGACGTTTGCGTTTTTTGCTCCGGCGGATGCCAAGAGTGAAAAACGGTGGTTTTGAGGATGGAGTCCACAGGAAAGCAGAGAGGTCCAAAAGGTGTGGGGCATTTGAAGGGGTTCCCAGAGGCAGTGAGGACCAGCATGACTTTTCCCCGCTGGGGCCTTTGCTGTGGGAGCAGCGGCTGGACGTTTGCGCTTTTTGCTCCGGAGGCTGCCGAGGGTTAAAAACGGTGGTTTTGAGGATGGAGTCCAGAGGAAAGCAGAGAGGTCTAAAAGGTGTGGGGCATTTGAAGGGGTTCCCGGAGGCAGTGAGGACCAGCATGACTTTTCCCTGCTGGGGCCTTTGCTGTGGGAGCAGTGGCTAGACGTTTGCGTATTTTGCTCCGGCGGATGCCAAGAGTGAAAAACGGTGGTTTTGAGGATGGAGTCCACAGGAAAGCAGAGAGGTCCAAAAGGTGTGGGGCATTTGAAGGGGTTCCCGGAGGCAGTGAGGACCAGCATGACTTTTCCCCGCTGCGGCCTTTGCTGTGGTAGCAGCGGCTGGAAGTTTGCGTTTTTTGCTACAGAGACTACCGGGGGTTAATAACGGTGGTTTTGAGGATGGAGTCCACAGGAAAGCAGAGAGGTCCAAAAGGTGTGGTGTATTTGAAGGGGTTCCCGGAGGCAGTGAGGACCAGCATGACTTTTCCCCGCTGGGGCCTTTGCTGTGGGTGCAGCGGCTGGACGTTTGCGTTTTTTGCTCTGGAGGCTGCTGAGAGTGAAAAACGGTGGTTTTGAGGATGGATTCCGCTAGAAAGCAGAGAGGTCCAAAAGGTGTGGGGCATTTGAAGGGGTTCCCGGAGGCAGTGAGGACTAGCATGACTTTTCCGCCTTGGAACCTTTGCTGTGGGAGCAGCGGCTGGACGTTTGCGTTTTTTGCTACAGAGACTACCGGGGGTTAATAACGGTGGTTTTGAGGATGGAGTCCACAGGAAAGCAGAGAGGTCCAAAAGGTGTGGGGCATTTGAAGGGGTTCCCGGAGGCAGTGAGGACCAGCATGACTTTTCCCCTCTGGGGCCTTTGCTGTGGGAGCAGAGGCTGGACGTTTGCGCTTTTTGCTCCGGAGGCTGCCGAGGGTTAAAAACAGTGGTTTTGAGGATGGAGTCCACAGGAAAGCAGAGAGGTCCAAAAGGTGTGGGGCATTTGAAGGGGTTCCCGGAGGCAGTGAGGACCAGCATGACTTTTCCCCGCTGGGGCCTTTGCTGTGGGAGCAGCGGCTGGACGTTTGCGCTTTTTGCTCCGGAGGCTGCCGAGGGTTAAAAACGGTGGGTTTGAGGATGGAGTCCACAGGAAAGCAGAGAGGTCTAAAAGGTGTGGGGCATTTGAAGGGGTTCCCGGAGGCAGTGAGGACCAGCATGACTTTTCCCTGCTGGGGCCTTTGCTGTGGGAGCAGTGGCTAGACGTTTGCGTATTTTGCTCGGGCGGATGCCAAGAGTGAAAAACGGTGGTTTTGAGGATGGAGTCCACAGGAAAGCAGAGAGGTCCAAAAGGTGTGGGGCATTTGAAGGGGTTCCCGGAGGCAGTGAGGACCAGCATGACTTTTCCCCGCTGGGGCCTTTGCTGTGGGAGCAGCGGCTGGACGTTTGCGTTTTTTGCTACAGAGACTACCGAGGGTTAATAACGGTGGTTTTGAGGATGGATTCCACAGGAAAGCAGAGAGGTCCAAAAGGTGTGGGGCATTTGAAGGGGTTCCCGGAGGCAGTGAGGACCAGCATGACTTTTCCCCGCTGCGGCCTTTGCTGTGGTAGCAGCGGCTGGAAGTTTGCGTTTTTTGCTACAGAGACTACCGGGGGTTAATAACGGTGGTTTTGAGGATGGAGTCCACAGGAAAGCAGAGAGGTCCAAAAGGTGTGGGGCATTTGAAGGGGTTCCCGGAGGCAGTGAGGACTAGCATGACTTTTCCGCCTTGGAACCTTTGCTGTGGGAGCAGCGGCTGGACGTTTGCGTTTTTTGCTCCGGAGGCAGCCGAGAGTGAAAAACGGTGGTTTTGAGGATGGAGTCCACAGGAAAGCAGAGAGGTCCAAAAGGTGTGGGGCATTTGAAGGGGTTCCCGGAGGCAGTGAGGACCAGCATGACTTTTCCCCTCTGGGGCCTTTGCTGTGGGAGCAGCGGCTGGACGTTTGCGCTTTTTGCTCCGGAGGCTGCCGAGGGTTAAAAACGGTGGTTTTGAGGATGGAGTCCACAGGAAAGCAGAGAGGTCCAAAAGGTGTGGGGCATTTGAAGGGGTTCCCGGAGGCAGTTAGGACCAGCATGACTTTTCCCCGCTGGGGCCTTTGCTGTGGGAGCAGCAGCTTAACATCTGCGTATTTTGCTCCTGCGGATGCCAAGAGTGAAAAACGGTGGTTTTGAGGATGGAGTCCACAGGAAAGCAGAGAGGTCCAAAAGGTGTGGGGCATTTGAAGGGGTTCCCGGAGGCAGTGAGGACCAGCATGACTTTTCCCCGCTGAGGCCTTTGCTGTGGGAGCAGCGGCTGGACGTTTGCGTTTTTTGCTCTGGAGGCTGCTGAGAGTGAAAAACGGTGGTTTTGAGGATGGAGTCCACAGGAAAGCAGAGAGGTCCAAAAGGTGTGGGGCATTTGAAGGGGTTCCCGGAGGCAGTGAGGACCAGCATGACTTTTCCGTCTTGGAACCTTTGCTGTGGGAGCAGCGGCTGGACGTTTGCGTTTTTTGCTCCGGCGGATGCCAAGAGTGAAAAACGGTGGTTTTGAGGATGGAGTCCACAGGAAAGCAGAGAGGTCCAAAAGGTGTGGGGCATTTGAAGGGGTTCCCGGAGGCAGTGAGGACCAGCATGACTTTTCCCCGCTGGGGCCTTTGCTGTGGGAGCAGCGGCTGGACGTTTGCGTTTTTTGCTGCGGAGGCTGCCGAGAGTGAAAAACGGTGGTTTTGAGGATGGAGTCCACAGGAAAGCAGAGAGGTCCAAAAGGTGTGGGGCATTTGAAGGGGTTCCCGGAGGCAGTGAGGACCAGCATGACTTTTCCCCGCTGGGGCCTTTGCTGTGGGAGCAGCGGCTTAACATCTGCGTTTTTTGCTACAGAGACTACCGAGGGTTAATAATGGTGGTTTTGATTATGGAGTCCACAGGAAAGCAGGGAGGTCCAAAAGGTGTGGGGCATTTGAAGGGGTTCCCGGAGGCAGTGAGGACCAGCATGACTTTTCCGCCTTGGAACCTTTGCTGTGGGAGCAGCGGCAGGACGTTTGCGTTTTCTGCTACAGAGACTACCGAGGGTTAATAACGATGGTTTTGAGGATGGATTCCACAGGAAAGCAGAGAGGTCCAAAAGGTGTGGGGCATTTGAAGGGGTTCCCGGAGGCAGTGAGGACCAGCATGACTTTTCCGCCTTGGAACCTTTGTTGTGGGAGCAGCGGCTGGACGTTTGCGTTTTTTGCTCCGGCGGATGCCAAGAGTGAAAAACGGTGATTTTGAGGATGGAGTCCACAGGAAAGCAGAGAGGTCCAAAAGGTGTGGGGCATTTGAAGGGGTTCCCGGAGGCAGTGAGGACCAGCATGACTTTTCCCCGCTGGGGCCTTTGCTGTGGGAGCAGCGGCTGGACGTTTGCGTTTTTTGCTACAGAGACTACCGAGGGTTAATAACGGTGGTTTTGAGGATGGATTCCACAGGAAAGCAGAGAGGTCCAAAAGGTGTGGGGCATTTGAAGGGGTTCCCGGAGGCAGTGAGGACCAGCATGACTTTTCCCCGCTGGGGCCTTTGCTGTGGGAGCAGCGGCTTAACATCTGCGTTTTTTGCTACAGAGACTACCGAGGGTTAATAATGGTGGTTTTGATTATGGAGTCCACAGGAAAGCAGGGAGGTCCAAAAGGTGTGGGGCATTTGAAGGGGTTCCCGGAGGCAGTGAGGACCAGCATGACTTTTCCGCCTTGGAACCTTTGCTGTGGGAGCAGCGGCAGGACGTTTGCGTTTTCTGCTACAGAGACTACCGAGGGTTAATAACGATGGTTTTGAGGATGGATTCCACAGGAAAGCAGAGAGGTCCAAAAGGTGTGGGGCATTTGAAGGGGTTCCCGGAGGCAGTGAGGACCAGCATGACTTTTCCCCCCTGGGGCCTTTGCTGTGGGAGCAGTGGCTAGACGTTTGCGTATTTTGCTCCGGCGGATGCCAAGAGTGAAAAACGGTGGTTTTGAGGATGGATTCCACAGGAAAGCAGAGAGGTCCAAAAGGTGTGGGGCATTTGAAGGGGTTCCCGGAGGCAGTGAGGACCAGCATGACTTTTCCGCCTTGGAACCTTTGCTGTGGGAGCAGCGGCTGGACGTTTGCGTTTTTTGCTCCGGCGGATGCCAAGAGTGAAAAACGGTGGTTTTGAGGATGGAGTCCACAGGAAAGCAGAGAGGTCCAAAAGGTGTGGGGCATTTGAAGGGGTTCCCGGAGGCAGTGAGGACCAGCATGACTTTTCCGCCTTGGAACCTTTGCTGTGGGAGCAGCGGCTGGACGTTTGCGTTTTTTGCTCCGGAGGCTGCCGAGAGTGAAAAACGGTGGTTTTGAGGATGGAGTCCACAGGAAAGCAGAGAGGTCCAAAAGGTGTGGGGCATTTGAAGGGGTTCCCGGAGGCAGTGAGGACCAGCATGACTTTTCCCCGCTGGGGCCTTTGCTGTTGGAGCAGCGGCTGGACGTTTGCGCTTTTTGCTCCGGAGGCTGCCGAGGGTTAAAAACGGTGGTTTTGAGGATGGAGTCCACAGGAAAGCAGAGAGGTCTAAAAGGTGTGGGGCATTTGAAGGGGTTCCCGGAGGCAGTGAGGACCAGCATGACTTTTCCCCGCTGGGGCCTTTGCTGTGGGAGCAGTGACTAGACGTTTGCGTATTTTGCTCCGGCGGATGCCGAGAGTGAAAAACGGTGGTTTTGAGGATGGAGTCCACAGGAAAGCAGAGAGGTCCAAAAGGTGTGGGGCATTTCAAGGGGTTCCCGGAGGCAGTGAGGACCAGCATGACTTTTCCCCGCTGGGGCCTTTGCTGTGGGAGCAGCGGCTGGACGTTTGCGTTTTTTGCTCCGGAGGCTGCCGAGAGTGAAAAACGGTGGTTTTGAGGATGGAGTCCACAGGAAAGCAGAGAGGTCCAAAAGGTGTGGGGCATTTGAAGGGGTTCCCCGAGGCAGTGAGGACCAGCATGACTTTTGCCTTCTGGGGCCTTTGCTGTGGGAGCAGCGGCTGGACGTTTGCGTTTTTTGCTACAGAGACTACCGAGGGTTATAATGGTGGTTTTGAGGATGGAGTCCACAGGAAAGCAGAGAGGTCCAAAAGGTGTGGGGCATTTGAAGGGGTTCCCGGAGGCAGTGAGGACCAGCATGACTTTTCCGCCTTGGAACCTTTGCTGTGGGAGCAGCGGCTGGACGTTTGCGTTTTTTGCTCCGGCGGATGCCGACAGTGAAAAACGGTGGTTTTGAGGATGGAGTCCACAGGAAAACAGAGAGGTCCAAAACGTATGGGGCATTTGAAGGGGTTCCCGGAGGCAGTGAGGACCAGCATGACTTTTCCCTGCTGGGGCCTTTGCTGTGGAAGCAGCGGCTGGACGTTTGCGCTTTTTGCTCCGGAGGCTGCCGAGAGTGAAAAACGGTGGTTTTGAGGATGGAGTCCACAGGAAAGCAGAGAGGTCCAAAAGGTGTAGGGCATTTGAAGGGGTTCCCGGAGGCAGTGAGGACCAGCATGACTTTTCCCCGCTGGGGCCTTTGCTGTGGGAGCAGCGGCTTAACATCTGCGTTTTTTGCTACACAGACTACCGAGGGTTAATAATGGTGGTTTTGAGGATGGAGTCCACAGGAAAGCAGAGAGGTCCAAAAGGTGTGGGGCATTTGAAGGGGTTCCCGGAGGCAGTGAGGACCAGCATGACTTTTCCCCGCTGGGGCCTTTGCTGTGGGAGCAGCGGCTGGACGTTTGCGTTTTTTGCTCCGGAGGCTGCCGAGGGTTAAAAACGGTGGTTTTGAGGATGGAGTCCACAGGAAAGCAGAGAGGTCCAAAAGGTGTGGGGCATTTGAAGGGGTTCCCGGAGGCAGTGAGGACCAGCATGACTTTTCCCCGCTGGGGCCTTTGCTGTGGGAGCAGCGGCTGGACGTTTGCGCTTTTTGCTCCGGAGGCTGCCGAGGGTTAAAAACGGTGGTTTTGAGGATGGAGTCCACAGGAAAGCAGAGAGGTCTAAAAGGTGTGGGGCATTTGAAGCGGTTCCCGGAGGCAGTGAGGACCAGCATGACTTTTCCCTGCTGGGGCCTTTGCTGTGGGAGCAGTGGCTAGACGTTTGCGTATTTTGCTCCGGCGGATGCCAAGAGTGAAAAACGGTGGTTTTGAGGATGGAGTCCACAGGAAAGCAGAGAGGTCCAAAAGGTGTGGGGCATTTGAAGGGGTTCCCGGAGGCAGTGAGGACCAGCATGACTTTTCCCCGCTGGGGCCTTTGCTGTGGGAGCAGCGGCTGGACGTTTGCGTTTTTTGCTACAGAGACTACCGAGGGTTAGTAACGGTGGTTTTGAGGATGGATTCCACAGGAAAGCAGAGAGGTCCAAAAGGTGTGGGGCATTTGAAGGGGTTCCCGGAGGCAGTGAGGACCAGCATGACTTTTCCCCGCTGGGGCCTTTGCTGTGGTAGCAGCGGCTGGAAGTTTGCGTTTTTTGCTACAGAGACTACCGGGGGTTAATAACGGTGGTTTTGAGGATGGAGTCCACAGGAAAGCAGAGAGGTCCAAAAGGTGTGGGGTATTTGAAGGGGTTCCCGGAGGCAGTGAGGACCAGCATGACTTTTCCCCGCTGGGGCCTTTGCTGTGGGTGCAACGGCTGGACGTTTGCGTTTTTTGCTCTGGAGGCTGCTGAGAGTGAAAAACGGTGGTTTTGAGGATGGATTCCACTAGAAAGCAGAGAGGTCCAAAAGGTGTGGGGCATTTGAAGGGGTTCCCGGAGGCAGTGAGGACCAGCATGACTTTTCCCCGCTGGGGCCTTTGCTGTGGGAGCAGCGGCTGGACGTTTGCGTTTTTTGCTCCGGAGGCTGCCGAGAGTGAAAAACGGTGGTTTTGAGGATGGAGTCCACAGGAAAGCAGAGAGGTCCAAAAGGTGTGGGGCATTTGAAGGGGTTCCCGGAGGCAGTGAGGACCAGCATGACTTTTCCCCGCTGGGGCCTTTGCTGTGGGAGCAGCGGCTTAACATCTGCGTTTTTTGCTACAGAGACTACCGAGGGTTAATAATGGTGGTTTTGATTATGGAGTCCACAGGAAAGCAGGGAGGTCCAAAAGGTGTGGGGCATTTGAAGGGGTTCCCGGAGGCAGTGAGGACCAGCATGACTTTTCCGCCTTGGAACCTTTGCTGTGGGAGCAGCGGCAGGACGTTTGCGTTTTCTGCTACAGAGACTACCGAGGGTTAATAACGATGGTTTTGAGGATGGATTCCACAGGAAAGCAGAGAGGTCCAAAAGGTGTGGGGCATTTGAAGGGGTTCCCGGAGGCAGTGAGGACCAGCATGACTTTTCCCCCCTGGGGCCTTTGCTGTGGGAGCAGTGGCTAGACGTTTGCGTATTTTGCTCCGGCGGATGCCAAGAGTGAAAAACGGTGGTTTTGAGGATGGAGTCCACAGGAAAGCAGAGAGGTCCAAAAGGTGTAGGGCATTTGAAGGGGTTCCCGGAGGCAGTGAGGACCAGCATGACTTTTCCCCGCTGGGGCCTTTGCTGTGGGAGCAGCGGCTGGACGTTTGCGTTTTTTGCTACAGAGACTACCGAGGGTTAATAACGGTGGTTTTGAGGATGGATTCCACAGGAAAGCAGAGAGGTCCAAAAGGTGTGGGGCATTTGAAGGGGTTCCTGGAGGCAGTGAGGACCAGCATGACTTTTCCCCGCTGCGGCCTTTGCTGTGGTAGCAGCGGCTGGAAGTTTGCGTTTTTTGCTACAGAGACTACCGGGGGTTAATAACGGTGGTTTTGAGGATGGAGTCCACAGGAAAGCAGAGAGGTCCAAAAGGTGTGGGGTATTTGAAGGGGTTCCCGGAGGCAGTGAGGACCAGCATGACTTTTCCCCGCTGGGGCCTTTGCTGTGGGTGCAGCGGCTGGACGTTTGCGTTTTTTGCTCTGGAGGCTCGCCGAAAGTGAAAAAAGGTGCTTTTGACGATAGAGTCCTCAGAAAGCAGAGAGGGCCAAAATTGTCTGGTGCATTTGAAGGGGTTCCAGGAGGCAGTGAGAACCAGCATCACTTTTCCCTGCTGGCACCTTTGCTGTGGCAGCAAAAGCTGGACGTTTGTCTTTTTTGCTCCACAGAGCGCCGGAGTGAAAAACGGTGGTTTTGAGGATGGAGTCCACAGGAAAGCAGAGAGGTCCAAAAGGTGTGGGGCATTTGAAGGGGTTCCCGGAGGCAGTGAGGACCAGCATGACTTTTCCGCCTTGGAACCTTTGCTGTGGGAGCAGCGGCTGGACGTTTGCGTTTTTTGCTCCGGCGGATGCCGAGAGTGAAAAACGGTGGTTTTGAGGATGGAGTCCACAGGAAAGCAGAGAGGTCCAAAAGGTGTGGGGCATTTGAAGGGGTTCCCGGAGGCAGTGAGGACCAGCATGACTTTTCCCCGCTGGGGCATTGCTGTGGAAGCAGCGGCTGGACGTTTGCGTTTTTTGCTCCGGAGGCTGCCGAGAGTGAAAAACGGTGGTTTTGAGGATGGAGTCCACAGGAAAGCAGAGAGGTCCAAAAGGTGTGGGGCATTTGAAGGGGTTCCCGGAGGCAGTGAGGACCAGCATGACTTTTCCCCGCTGGGGCCTTTGCTGTGGGAGCAGCGGCTTAACATCTGCGTATTTTGCTACAGAGACTACCGAGGGTTAATAACGGTGGTTTTGAGGATGGAGTCCACAGGAAAGCAGAGAGGTGCAAAAGGTGTGGGGCATTTGAAGGGGTTCCCGGAGGCAGTGAGGACCAGCATGACTTTTCCCCGCTGGGGCCTTTGCTGTGGGAGCAGCGGCTGGACGTTTGCGCTTTTTGCTCCGGAGGATGCCGGGGGTTAAAAACGGTGATTTTGAGGATGGAGTCCACAGGAAAGCAGAGAGGTCTAAAAGGTGTGGGGCATTTGAAGGGGTTCCCGGAGGCAGTGAGGACCAGCATGACTTTTCCGCCTTGGAACCTTTGCTGTGGGAGCAGCGGCTGGACGTTTGCGTTTTTTGCTCCGGCGGATGCCAAGAGTGAAAAACGGTGATTTTGAGGATGGAGTCCACAGGAAAGCAGAGAGGTCCAAAAGGTGTGGGGCATTTGAAGGGGTTCCCGGAGGCAGTGAGGACCAGCATGACTTTTCCCCGCTGGGGCCTTTGCTGTGGGAGCAGCGGCTGGACGTTTGCGTTTTTTGCTACAGAGACTACCGAGGGTTAATAACGGTGGTTTTGAGGATGGATTCCACAGGAAAGCAGAGAGGTCCAAAAGGTGTGGGGCATTTGAAGGGGTTCCTGGAGGCAGTGAGGACCAGCATGACTTTTCCCCGCTGCGGCCTTTGCTGTGGTAGCAGCGGCTGGAAGTTTGCGTTTTTTGCTACAGAGACTACCGGGGGTTAATAACGGTGGTTTTGAGGATGGAGTCCACAGGAAAGCAGAGAGGTCCAAAAGGTGTGGGGTATTTGAAGGGGTTCCCGGAGGCAGTGAGGACCAGCATGACTTTTCCCCGCTGGGGCCTTTGCTGTGGGAGCAGTGGCTAGACGTTTGCGTATTTTGCTCCGGCGGATGCCAAGAGTGAAAAACGGTGGTTTTGAGGATGGAGTCCACAGGAAAGCAGAGAGGTCCAAAAGGTGTGGGGCATTTGAAGGGGTTCCCGGAGGCAGTGAGGACCAGCATGACTTTTCCGCCTTGGAACCTTTGCTGTGGGAGCAGCGGCTGGACGTTTGCGTTTTTTGCTCCGGCGGATGCCAAGAGTGAAAAACGGTGGTTTTGAGGATGGAGTCCACAGGAAAGCAGAGAGGTCCAAAAGGTGTGGGGCATTTGAAGGGGTTCCCCGAGGCAGTGAGGACCAGCATGACTTTTGCCTTCTGGGGCCTTTGCTGTGGGAGCAGCGGCTGGACGTTTGCGTTTTTTGCTACAGAGACTACCGAGGGTTATAATGGTGGTTTTGAGGATGGAGTCCACAGGAAAGCAGAGAGGTCCAAAAGGTGTGGGGCATTTGAAGGGGTTCCCGGAGGCAGTGAGGACCAGCATGACTTTTCCGCCTTGGAACCTTTGCTGTGGGAGCAGCGGCTGGACGTTTGCGTTTTTTGCTCCGGCGGATGCCGACAGTGAAAAACGGTGGTTTTGAGGATGGAGTCCACAGGAAAACAGAGAGGTCCAAAACGTATGGGGCATTTGAAGGGGTTCCCGGAGGCAGTGAGGACCAGCATGACTTTTCCCTGCTGGGGCCTTTGCTGTGGAAGCAGCGGCTGGACGTTTGCGCTTTTTGCTCCGGAGGCTGCCGAGAGTGAAAAACGGTGGTTTTGAGGATGGAGTCCACAGGAAAGCAGAGAGGTCCAAAAGGTGTAGGGCATTTGAAGGGGTTCCCGGAGGCAGTGAGGACCAGCATGACTTTTCCCCGCTGGGGCCTTTGCTGTGGGAGCAGCGGCTTAACATCTGCGTTTTTTGCTACACAGACTACCGAGGGTTAATAATGGTGGTTTTGAGGATGGAGTCCACAGGAAAGCAGAGAGGTCCAAAAGGTGTGGGGCATTTGAAGGGGTTCCCGGAGGCAGTGAGGACCAGCATGACTTTTCCCCGCTGGGGCCTTTGCTGTGGGAGCAGCGGCTGGACGTTTGCGTTTTTTGCTCCGGAGGCTGCCGAGGGTTAAAAACGGTGGTTTTGAGGATGGAGTCCACAGGAAAGCAGAGAGGTCCAAAAGGTGTGGGGCATTTGAAGGGGTTCCCGGAGGCAGTGAGGACCAGCATGACTTTTCCCCGCTGGGGCCTTTGCTGTGGGAGCAGCGGCTGGACGTTTGCGCTTTTTGCTCCGGAGGCTGCCGAGGGTTAAAAACGGTGGTTTTGAGGATGGAGTCCACAGGAAAGCAGAGAGGTCTAAAAGGTGTGGGGCATTTGAAGCGGTTCCCGGAGGCAGTGAGGACCAGCATGACTTTTCCCTGCTGGGGCCTTTGCTGTGGGAGCAGTGGCTAGACGTTTGCGTATTTTGCTCCGGCGGATGCCAAGAGTGAAAAACGGTGGTTTTGAGGATGGAGTCCACAGGAAAGCAGAGAGGTCCAAAAGGTGTGGGGCATTTGAAGGGGTTCCCGGAGGCAGTGAGGACCAGCATGACTTTTCCCCGCTGGGGCCTTTGCTGTGGGAGCAGCGGCTGGACGTTTGCGTTTTTTGCTACAGAGACTACCGAGGGTTAGTAACGGTGGTTTTGAGGATGGATTCCACAGGAAAGCAGAGAGGTCCAAAAGGTGTGGGGCATTTGAAGGGGTTCCCGGAGGCAGTGAGGACCAGCATGACTTTTCCCCGCTGGGGCCTTTGCTGTGGTAGCAGCGGCTGGAAGTTTGCGTTTTTTGCTACAGAGACTACCGGGGGTTAATAACGGTGGTTTTGAGGATGGAGTCCACAGGAAAGCAGAGAGGTCCAAAAGGTGTGGGGTATTTGAAGGGGTTCCCGGAGGCAGTGAGGACCAGCATGACTTTTCCCCGCTGGGGCCTTTGCTGTGGGTGCAACGGCTGGACGTTTGCGTTTTTTGCTCTGGAGGCTGCTGAGAGTGAAAAACGGTGGTTTTGAGGATGGATTCCACTAGAAAGCAGAGAGGTCCAAAAGGTGTGGGGCATTTGAAGGGGTTCCCGGAGGCAGTGAGGACCAGCATGACTTTTCCCCGCTGGGGCCTTTGCTGTGGGAGCAGCGGCTGGACGTTTGCGTTTTTTGCTCCGGAGGCTGCCGAGAGTGAAAAACGGTGGTTTTGAGGATGGAGTCCACAGGAAAGCAGAGAGGTCCAAAAGGTGTGGGGCATTTGAAGGGGTTCCCGGAGGCAGTGAGGACCAGCATGACTTTTCCCCGCTGGGGCCTTTGCTGTGGGAGCAGCGGCTTAACATCTGCGTTTTTTGCTACAGAGACTACCGAGGGTTAATAATGGTGGTTTTGATTATGGAGTCCACAGGAAAGCAGGGAGGTCCAAAAGGTGTGGGGCATTTGAAGGGGTTCCCGGAGGCAGTGAGGACCAGCATGACTTTTCCGCCTTGGAACCTTTGCTGTGGGAGCAGCGGCAGGACGTTTGCGTTTTCTGCTACAGAGACTACCGAGGGTTAATAACGATGGTTTTGAGGATGGATTCCACAGGAAAGCAGAGAGGTCCAAAAGGTGTGGGGCATTTGAAGGGGTTCCCGGAGGCAGTGAGGACCAGCATGACTTTTCCCCCCTGGGGCCTTTGCTGTGGGAGCAGTGGCTAGACGTTTGCGTATTTTGCTCCGGCGGATGCCAAGAGTGAAAAACGGTGGTTTTGAGGATGGAGTCCACAGGAAAGCAGAGAGGTCCAAAAGGTGTAGGGCATTTGAAGGGGTTCCCGGAGGCAGTGAGGACCAGCATGACTTTTCCCCGCTGGGGCCTTTGCTGTGGGAGCAGCGGCTGGACGTTTGCGTTTTTTGCTACAGAGACTACCGAGGGTTAATAACGGTGGTTTTGAGGATGGATTCCACAGGAAAGCAGAGAGGTCCAAAAGGTGTGGGGCATTTGAAGGGGTTCCTGGAGGCAGTGAGGACCAGCATGACTTTTCCCCGCTGCGGCCTTTGCTGTGGTAGCAGCGGCTGGAAGTTTGCGTTTTTTGCTACAGAGACTACCGGGGGTTAATAACGGTGGTTTTGAGGATGGAGTCCACAGGAAAGCAGAGAGGTCCAAAAGGTGTGGGGTATTTGAAGGGGTTCCCGGAGGCAGTGAGGACCAGCATGACTTTTCCCCGCTGGGGCCTTTGCTGTGGGTGCAGCGGCTGGACGTTTGCGTTTTTTGCTCTGGAGGCTGCTGAGAGTGAAAAACGGTGGTTTTGAGGATGGATTCCACTAGAAAGCAGAGAGGTCCAAAAGGTGTGGGGCATTTGAAGGGGTTCCCGGAGGCAGTGAGGACTAGCATGACTTTTCCGCCTTGGAACCTTTGCTGTGGGAGCAGCGGCTGGACGTTTGCGTTTTTTGCTCTGGAGGCAGCCGAGAGTGAAAAACGGTGGTTTTGAGGATGGAGTCCACAGGAAAGCAGAGAGGTCCAAAAGGTGTGGGGCATTTGAAGGGGTTCCCGGAGGCAGTGAGGACCAGCATGACTTTTCCGCCTTGGAACCTTTGCTGTGGGAGCAGCGGCTGGACGTTTGCGTTTTTTGCTCCGGCGGATGCCGAGAGTGAAAAACGGTGGTTTTGAGGATGGAGTCCACAGGAAAGCAGAGAGGTCCAAAAGGTGTGGGGCATTTGAAGGGGTTCCCGGAGGCAGTGAGGACCAGCATGACTTTTCCCCGCTGGGGCATTGCTGTGGAAGCAGCGGCTGGACGTTTGCGTTTTTTGCTCCGGAGGCTGCCGAGAGTGAAAAACGGTGGTTTTGAGGATGGAGTCCACAGGAAAGCAGAGAGGTCCAAAAGGTGTGGGGCATTTGAAGGGGTTCCCGGAGGCAGTGAGGACCAGCATGACTTTTCCCCGCTGGGGCCTTTGCTGTGGGAGCAGCGGCTTAACATCTGCGTATTTTGCTACAGAGACTACCGAGGGTTAATAACGGTGGTTTTGAGGATGGAGTCCACAGGAAAGCAGAGAGGTGCAAAAGGTGTGGGGCATTTGAAGGGGTTCCCGGAGGCAGTGAGGACCAGCATGACTTTTCCCCGCTGGGGCCTTTGCTGTGGGAGCAGCGGCTGGACGTTTGCGCTTTTTGCTCCGGAGGATGCCGGGGGTTAAAAACGGTGATTTTGAGGATGGAGTCCACAGGAAAGCAGAGAGGTCTAAAAGGTGTGGGGCATTTGAAGGGGTTCCCGGAGGCAGTGAGGACCAGCATGACTTTTCCGCCTTGGAACCTTTGCTGTGGGAGCAGCGGCTGGACGTTTGCGTTTTTTGCTCCGGCGGATGCCAAGAGTGAAAAACGGTGATTTTGAGGATGGAGTCCACAGGAAAGCAGAGAGGTCCAAAAGGTGTGGGGCATTTGAAGGGGTTCCCGGAGGCAGTGAGGACCAGCATGACTTTTCCCCGCTGGGGCCTTTGCTGTGGGAGCAGCGGCTGGACGTTTGCGTTTTTTGCTACAGAGACTACCGAGGGTTAATAACGGTGGTTTTGAGGATGGATTCCACAGGAAAGCAGAGAGGTCCAAAAGGTGTGGGGCATTTGAAGGGGTTCCTGGAGGCAGTGAGGACCAGCATGACTTTTCCCCGCTGCGGCCTTTGCTGTGGTAGCAGCGGCTGGAAGTTTGCGTTTTTTGCTACAGAGACTACCGGGGGTTAATAACGGTGGTTTTGAGGATGGAGTCCACAGGAAAGCAGAGAGGTCCAAAAGGTGTGGGGTATTTGAAGGGGTTCCCGGAGGCAGTGTGGACCAGCATGACTTTTCCCCGCTGGGGCGTTTGCTGTGGGTGCAGCGGCTGGACGTTTGCGTTTTTTGCTCTGGAGGCTGCTGAGAGTGAAAAACGGTGGTTTTGAGGATGGATTCCACTAGAAAGCAGAGAGGTCCAAAAGGTGTGGGGCATTTGAAGGGGTTCCCGGAGGCAGTGAGGACTAGCATGACTTTTCCGCCTTGGAACCTTTGCTGTGGGAGCAGCGGCTGGACGTTTGCGTTTTTTGCTCTGGAGGCAGCCGAGAGTGAAAAACGGTGGTTTTGAGGATGGAGTCCCCAGGAAAGCAGAGAGGTCCAAAAGGTGTGGGGCATTTGAAGGGGTTCCCGGAGGCAGTGAGGACCAGCATGACTTTTCCGCCTTGGAACCTTTGCTGTGGGAGCAGCGGCTGGACGTTTGCGTTTTTTGCTCCGGCGGACGCCGAGAGTGAAAAACGGTGGTTTTGAGGATAGAGTCCACAGGAAAGCAGAGAGGTCCAAAAGGTGTGGGGCATTTGAAGGGGTTCCCGGAGGCAGTGAGGACCAGCATGACTTTTCCCCGCTGGGGCACTGCTGTGGAAGCAGCGGCTGGACGTTTGCGTTTTTTGCTCCGGAGGCTGCCGAGAGTGAAAAACGGTGGTTTTGAGGATGGAGTCCACAGGAAAGCAGAGAGGTCCAAAAGGTGTGGGGCATTTGAAGGGGTTCCCGGAGGCAGTGAGGACCAGCATGACTTTTCCCCGCTGCGGCCTTTGCTGTGGGAGCAGCGGCTTAACATCTGCGTATTTTGCTACAGAGACTACCGAGGGTTAATAACGGTGGTTTTGAGGATGGAGTCCACAGGAAAGCAGAGAGGTCCAAAAGGTGTGGGGCATTTGAAGGGGTTCCCGGAGGCAGTGAGGACCAGCATGACTTTTCCCCGCTGGGGCCTTTGCTGTGGGAGCAGCGGCTGGACGTTTGCGCTTTTTGCTCCGGAGGCTGCCGGGGGTTAAAAACGGTGATTTTGAGGATGGAGTCCACAGGAAAGCAGAGAGGTCTAAAAGGTGTGGGGCATTTGAAGGGGTTCCCGGAGGCAGTGAGGACCAGCATGACTTTTCCGCGCTGGGGCCTTTGCTGTGGGAGCAGTGACTAGACGTTTGCGTATTTTCCTCCGGCGGATGCCGAGAGTGAAAAACGGTGGTTTTGAGGATGGAGTCCACAGGAAAGCAGAGAGGTGCAAAAGGTGTGGGGCATTTGAAGGGGTTCCCGGAGGCAGTGAGGACCAGCATGACTTTTCCCCGCTGGGGCCTTTGCTGTGGGAGCAGCGGCTGGACGTTTGCGTTTTTTGCTCCGGAGGCTGCCGAGAGTGAAAAACGGTGGTTTTGAGGATGGAGTCCACAGGAAAGCAGAGAGGTCCAAAAGGTGTGGGGCATTTGAAGGGGTTCCCGGAGGCAGTGAGGACCAGCATGACTTTTCCCTGCTCGGGCCTTCGCTGTGGGAGCAGCGGCTGGACGTTTGCGTTTTTTGCTACAGAGACTACCGAGGGTTGATAATGGTGGTTTTGAGGATGGAGTCCACAGGAAAGCAGAGAGGTCCAAAAGGTGTGGGGCATTTGAAGGGGTTCCCGGAGGCAGTGAGGACCAGCATGACTTTTCCACCTTGGAACCTTTGCTGTGGGAGCAGCGGCTGGACGTTTGCGTTTTTTGCTCCGGCGGATGCCAAGAGTGAAAAACGGTGGTTTTGAGGATGGAGTCCACAGGAAAGCAGAGAGGTCCAAAAGGTGTGGGGCATTTGAAGGGGTTCCTGGAGGTAGTGAAGACCAGCATGACTTTTCCCCGCTGGGGCCTTTGCTGTGGGTGCAGCGGCTGGACGTTTGCGTTTTTTGCTCCGGAGGCTGCCGAGAGTGAAAAACGGTGGTTTTGAGGATGGAGTCCACAGGAAAACAGAGAGGTCCAAAAGGTGTGGGGCATTTGAAGGGGTTCCCAGAGGCAGTGAGGACCAGCATGACTTTTCCGCCTTGGAACCTTTGCTGTGGGAGCAGCGGCTGGACGTTTGCGTTTTTTGCTCCGGCGGATGCCGAGAGTGAAAAACGGTGGTTTTGAGGATGGAGTCCACAGGAAAACAGAGAGGTCCAAAACGTATGGGGCATTTGAAGGGGTTCCCGGAGGCAGTGAGGACCAGCATGACTTTTCCCTGCTGGGGCCTTTGCTGTGGGAGCAGCGGCTGGACGTTTGCGTTTTTTGCTCCGGAGGCTGCCGAGAGTGAAAAACAGTGGTTTTGAGGATGGAGTCCACAGGAAAGCAGAGAGGTCCAAAAGGTGTGGGGCATTTGAAGGGGTTCCCGGAGGCAGTGAGGACCAGCATGACTTTTCCCCGCTGGGGCCTTTGCTGTGGGAGCAGCGGCTGGACGTTTGCGTTTTTTGCTCCGGAGGATGCCGAGAGTGAAAACCGGTGGTTTTGAGGATGGATTCCACAGGAAAGCAGAGAGGTCCAAAAGGTGTGGAGCATTTGAAGGGGTTCCCATAGGCAGTGAGGACCAGCATGACTTTTCCCCGCTGGGGCCTTTGCTGTGGGAGCAGCGGCTGGACGTTTGCGCTTTTTGCTCCGGAGGCTGCCGAGGGTTAAAAACGGTGGTTTTGAGGATGGAGTCCACAGGAAAGCAGAGAGGTCCAAAAGGTGTGGGGCATTTGAAGGGGTTCCCGGAGGCAGTGAGGACCAGCATGACTTTTCCGCCTTGGAACCTTTGCTGTGGGAGCAGCGGCTGGACGTTTGCGTTTTCTGCTACAGAGACTACCGAGGGTTAATAACGATGGTTTTGGGGATGGATTCCACAGGAAAGCAGAGAGGTCCAAAAGGTGTGGGGCATTTGAAGGGGTTCCCGGAGGCAGTGAGGACCAGCATGACTTTTCCGTCTTGGAACCTTTGCTGTGGGAGCAGCGGCTGGACGTTTGCGTTTTTTGCTCCGGCGGATGCCAAGAGTGAAAAACGGTGGTTTTGAGGATGGAGTCCACAGGAAAGCAGAGAGGTCCAAAAGGTGTGGGGCATTTGAAGGGGTTCCCGGAGGCAGTGAGGACCAGCATGACTTTTCCCCGCTGGGGCCTTTGCTGTGGGAGCAGCGGCTGGACGTTTGCGTTTTTTGCTCCGGAGGCTGCCGAGAGTGAAAAACGGTGGTTTTGAGGATGGAGTCCACAGGAAAGCAGAGAGGTCCAAAAGGTGTGGGGCATTTGAAGGGGTTCCCGGAGGCAGTGAGGACCAGCATGACTTTTCCCCGCTGGGGCCTTTGCTGTGGGAGCAGCGGCTTAACATCTGCGTTTTTTGCTACAGAGACTACCGAGGGTTAATAATGGTGGTTTTGATTATGGAGTCCACAGGAAAGCAGGGAGGTCCAAAAGGTGTGGGGCATTTGAAGGGGTTCCCGGAGGCAGTGAGGACCAGCATGACTTTTCCGCCTTGGAACCTTTGCTGTGGGAGCAGCGGCTGGACGTTTGCGTTTTCTGCTACAGAGACTACCGAGGGTTAATAACGATGGTTTTGAGGATGGATTCCACAGGAAAGCAGAGAGGTCCAAAAGGTGTGGGGCATTTGAAGGGGTTCCCGGAGGCAGTGAGGACCAGCATGACTTTTCCCCGCTGGGGCCTTTGCTGTGGGAGCAGCGGCTGGACGTTTGCGCTTTTTGCTCCGGAGGCTGCCGAGGGTTAAAAACGGTGGTTTTGAGGATGGAGTCCACAGGAAAGCAGAGAGGTCTAAAAGGTGTGGGGCATTTGAAGGGGTTCCCGGAGGCAGTGAGGACCAGCATGACTTTTCCCCGCTGGGGCCTTTGCTGTGGGAGCAGTGGCTAGACGTTTGCGTATTTTGCTCCGGCGGATGCCAAGAGTGAAAAATGGTGGTTTTGAGGATGGAGTCCACAGGAAAGCAGAGAGGTCCAAAAGGTGTGGGGCATTTGAAGGGGTTCCCGGAGGCAGTGAGGACCAGCATGACTTTTCCGCCTTGGAACCTTTGCTGTGGGAGCAGCGGCTGGACGTTTGCGTTTTTTGCTCCGGCGGATGCCGAGAGTGAAAAACGGTGATTTTGAGGATGGAGTCCACAGGAAAGCAGAGAGGTCCAAAAGGTGTGGGGCATTTGAAGGGGTTCCCGGAGGCAGTGAGGACCAGCATGACTTTTCCCCGCTGGGGCCTTTGCTGTGGGAGCAGCGGCTGGACGTTTGCGTTTTTTGCTACAGAGACTACCGAGGGTTAATAACGGTGGTTTTGAGGATGGATTCCACAGGAAAGCAGAGAGGTCCAAAAGGTGTGGGGCATTTGAAGGGGTTCCTGGAGGCAGTGAGGACCAGCATGACTTTTCCCCGCTGCGGCCTTTGCTGTGTTAGCAGCGGCTGGAAGTTTGCGTTTTTTGCTACAGAGACTACCGGGGGTTAATAACGGTGGTTTTGAGGATGGAGTCCACAGGAAAGCAGAGAGGTCTAAAAGGTGTGGGGTATTTGAAGGGGTTCCCGGAGGCAGTGTGGACCAGCATGACTTTTCCCCGCTGGGGCCTTTGCTGTGGGTGCAGCGGCTGGACGTTTGCGTTTTTTGCTCTGGAGGCTGCTGAGAGTGAAAAACGGTGGTTTTGAGGATGGATTCCACTAGAAAGCAGAGAGGTCCAAAAGGTGTGGGGCATTTGAAGGGGTTCCCGGAGGCAGTGAGGACTAGCATGACTTTCCGCCTTGGAACCTTTGCTGTGGGAGCAGCGGCTGGACGTTTGCGTTTTTTGCTCTGGAGGCAGCCGAGAGTGAAAAACGGTGGTTTTGAGGATGGAGTCCACAGGAAAGCAGAGAGGTCCAAAAGGTGTGGGGCATTTGAAGGGGTTCCCGGAGGCAGTGAGGACCAGCATGACTTTTCCGCCTTGGAACCTTTGCTGTGGGAGCAGCGGCTGGACGTTTGCGTTTTTTGCTCCGGCGGATGCCAAGAGTGAAAAACGGTGGTTTTGAGGATGGAGTCCACAGGAAAGCAGAGAGGTCCTAAACGTATGGTGCATTTGAAGGGGTTCCCGGAGGCAGTGAGGACCAGCATGACTTTTCCCCGCTGGGGCCTTTGCTGTATGAGCAGCGGCTGGACGTTTGCGTTTTTTGCTCCGGAGGCTGCTGAGAGTGAAAAACGGTGGTTTTGAGGATGGAGTCCACAGGAAAGCAGAGAGGTCCAAAAGGTGTGGGGCATTTGAAGGGGTTCCCGGAGGCAGTGAGGACCAGCATGACTTTTCCCCGCTGGGGCCTTTGCTGTGGGAGCAGTGGCTAGACGTTTGCGTATTTTGCTCCGGCGGATGCCAAGAGTGAAAAACGGTGGTTTTGAGGATGGAGTCCACATGAAAGCAAAGAGGTCCAAAAGGTGTGGGGCATTTGAAGGGGTTCCCGGAGGCAGTGAGGACCAGCATGACTTTTCCCCGCTGGGGCCTTTGCTGTATGAGCAGCGGCTGGACGTTTGCGTTTTTTGCTCTGGAGGCTGCTGAGAGTGAAAAACGGTGGTTTTGAGGATGGAGTCCACAGGAAAGCAGAGAGGTCCAAAAGGTGTGGGGCATTTGAAGGGGTTCCCGGAGGCAGTGAGGACCAGCATGACTTTTCCCCGCTGGGGCCTTTGCTGTGGGAGCAGCGGCTGGACGTTTGCGTTTTTTGCTCCGGAGGCTGCCGAGAGTGAAAAACGGTGGTTTTGAGGATGGAGTCCACAGGAAAGCAGAGAGGTCCAAAAGGTGTGGGGCATTTGAAGGGGTTCCTGGAGGTAGTGAAGACCAGCATGACTTTTCCCCGCTGGGGCCTTTGCTGTGGGTGCAGCGGCTGGACGTTTGCGTTTTTTGCTCCGGAGGCTGCCGAGAGTGAAAAACGGTGGTTTTGAGGATGGAGTCCACAGGAAAGCAGAGAGGTCCAAAAGGTGTGGGGCATTTGAAGGGGTTCCCGGAGGCAGTGAGGACCAGCATGACTTTTCCGCCTTGGAACCTTTGCTGTGGGAGCAGCGGCTGGACGTTTGCGTTTTCTGCTACAGAGACTACCGAGGGTTAATAACGATGGTTTTGGGGATGGATTCCACAGGAAAGCAGAGAGGTCCAAAAGGTGTGGGGCATTTGAAGGGGTTCCCGGAGGCAGTGAGGACCAGCATGACTTTTCCGTCTTGGAACCTTTGCTGTGGGAGCAGCGGCTGGACGTTTGCGTTTTTTGCTCCGGCGGATGCCAAGAGTGAAAAACGGTGGTTTTGAGGATGGAGTCCACAGGAAAGCAGAGAGGTCCAAAAGGTGTGGGGCATTTGAAGGGGTTCCCGGAGGCAGTGAGGACCAGCATGACTTTTCCCCGCTGGGGCCTTTGCTGTGGGAGCAGCGGCTGGACGTTTGCGTTTTTTGCTCCGGAGGCTGCCGAGAGTGAAAAACGGTGGTTTTGAGGATGGAGTCCACAGGAAAGCAGAGAGGTCCAAAAGGTGTGGGGCATTTGAAGGGGTTCCCGGAGGCAGTGAGGACCAGCATGACTTTTCCCCGCTGGGGCCTTTGCTGTGGGAGCAGCGGCTTAACATCTGCGTTTTTTGCTACAGAGACTACCGAGGGTTAATAATGGTGGTTTTGATTATGGAGTCCACAGGAAAGCAGGGAGGTCCAAAAGGTGTGGGGCATTTGAAGGGGTTCCCGGAGGCAGTGAGGACCAGCATGACTTTTCCGCCTTGGAACCTTTGCTGTGGGAGCAGCGGCTGGACGTTTGCGTTTTCTGCTACAGAGACTACCGAGGGTTAATAACGATGGTTTTGAGGATGGATTCCACAGGAAAGCAGAGAGGTCCAAAAGGTGTGGGGCATTTGAAGGGGTTCCCGGAGGCAGTGAGGACCAGCATGACTTTTCCCCGCTGGGGCCTTTGCTGTGTGTGCAGCGGCTGGACGTTTGCGTTTTTTGCTCTGGAGGCTGCTGAGAGTGAAAAACGGTGGTTTTGAGGATGGATTCCACTAGAAAGCAGAGAGGTCCAAAAGGTGTGGGGCATTTGAAGGGGTTCCCGGAGGCAGTGAGGACTAGCATGACTTTTCCGCCTTGGAACCTTTGCTGTGGGAGCAGCGGCTGGACGTTTGCGTTTTTTGCTCTGGAGGCAGCCGAGAGTGAAAAACGGTGGTTTTGAGGATGGAGTCCACAGGAAAGCAGAGAGGTCCAAAAGGTGTGGGGCATTTGAAGGGGTTCCCGGAGGCAGTGAGGACCAGCATGACTTTTCCGCCTTGGAACCTTTGCTGTGGGAGCAGCGGCTGGACGTTTGCGTTTTTTGCTCCGGCGGATGCCGAGAGTTAATAACGGTGGTTTTGAGGATGGAGTCCACAGGAAAGCAGAGAGGTCCAAAAGGTGTGGGGCATTTGAAGGGGTTCCCGGAGGCAGTGAGGACCAGCATGACTTTTCCCCGCTGGGGCCTTTGCTGTGGGAGCAGCGGCTGGACGTTTGCGTTTTTTGCTATAGAGACTACCGAGGGTTAATAACGGTGGTTTTGAGGATGGATTCCACAGGAAAGCAGAGAGGTCCAAAAGGTGTGGGGCATTTGAAGGGGTTCCTGGAGGCAGTGAGGACCAGCATGACTTTTCCCCGCTGCGGCCTTTGCTGTGGTAGCAGCGGCTGGAAGTTTGCGTTTTTTGCTACAGAGACTACCGGGGGTTAATAACGGTGGTTTTGAGGATGGAGTCCACAGGAAAGCAGAGAGGTCCAAAAGGTGTGGGGTATTTGAAGGGGTTCCCGGAGGCAGTGTGGACCAGCATGACTTTTCCCCGCTGGGGCCTTTGCTGTGGGTGCAGCGGCTGGACGTTTGCGTTTTTTGCTCTGGAGGCTGCTGAGAGTGAAAAACGGTGGTTTTGAGGATGGATTCCACTAGAAAGCAGAGAGGTCCAAAAGGTGTGGGGCATTTGAAGGGGTTCCCGGAGGCAGTGAGGACTAGCATGACTTTTCCGCCTTGGAACCTTTGCTGTGGGAGCAGCGGCTGGACGTTTGCGTTTTTTGCTCTGGAGGCAGCCGAGAGTGAAAAACGGTGGTTTTGAGGATGGAGTCCACAGGAAAGCAGAGAGGTCCAAAAGGTGTGGGGCATTTGAAGGGGTTCCCGGAGGCAGTGAGGACCAGCATGACTTTTCCGCCTTCGAACCTTTGCTGTGGGAGCAGCGGCTGGACGTTTGCGTTTTTTGCTCCGGCGGATGCCGAGAGTTAATAACGGTGGTTTTGAGGATGGAGTCCACAGGAAAGCAGAGAGGTCCAAAAGGTGTGGGGCATTTGAAGGGGTTCCCGGAGGCAGTGAGGACCAGCATGACTTTTCCCTGCTGGGGCATTGCTGTGGAAGCAGCGGCTGGACGTTTGTGTTTTTTGCTCCGGAGGCTGCCGAGAGTGAAAAACGGTGGTTTTGAGGATGGAGTCCACAGGAAAGCAGAGAGGTCCAAAAGGTGTGGGGCATTTGAAGGGGTTCCCGGAGGCAGTGAGGACCAGCATGACTTTTCCCCGCTGGGGCCTTTGCTGTGGGAGCAGCGGCTTAACATCTGCGTATTTTGCTACAGAGACTACCGAGGGTTAATAACGGTGGTTTTGAGGATGGAGTCCACAGGAAAGCAGGGAGGTCCAAAAGGTGTGGGGCATTTGAAGGGGTTCCCGGAGGCAGTGAGGACCAGCATGACTTTTCCCCGCTGGGGCCTTTGCTGTGGGAGCAGCGGCTGGACGTTTGCGTTTTTTGCTATAGAGACTACCGAGGGTTAATAACGGTGGTTTTGAGGATGGATTCCACAGGAAAGCAGAGAGGTCCAAAAGGTGTGGGGCATTTGAAGGGGTTCCTGGAGGTAGTGAAGACCAGCATGACTTTTCCCCGCTGGGGCCTTTGCTGTGGGTGCAGCGGCTGGACGTTTGCGTTTTTTGCTCCGGAGGCTGCCGAGAGTGAAAAACGGTGGTTTTGAGGATGGAGTCCACAGGAAAACAGAGAGGTCCAAAAGGTGTGGGGCATTTGAAGGGGTTCCCAGAGGCAGTGAGGACCAGCATGACTTTTCCGCCTTGGAACCTTTGCTGTGGGAGCAGCGGCTGGACGTTTGCCTTTTTTGCTCTGGCGGATGCCGAGAGTGAAAAACGGTGGTTTTGAGGATGGAGTCCACAGGAAAACAGAGAGGTCCAAAACGTATGGGGCATTTGAAGGGGTTCCCGGAGGCAGTGAGGACCAGCATGACTTTTCCCTGCTGGGGCCTTTGCTGTGCTAGCAGCGGCTGGACGTTTGCGTTTTTTGCTCCGGAGGCTGCCGAGAGTGAAAAACAGTGGTTTTGAGGATGGAGTCCACAGGAAAGCAGAGAGGTCCAAAAGGTGTGGGGCATTTGAAGGGGTTCCCGGAGGCAGTGAGGACCAGCATGACTTTTCCCCGCTGGGGCCTTTGCTGTGGGAGCAGCGGCTGGACGTTTGCGTTTTTTGCTCCGGAGGCTGCCGAGAGTGAAAAACGGTGGTTTTGAGGATGGAGTCCACAGGAAAGCAGAGAGGTCCAAAAGGTGTGGGGCATTTGAAGGGGTTCCCGGAGGTAGTGAAGACCAGCATGACTTTTCCCCGCTGGGGCCTTTGCTGTGGGTGCAGCGGCTGGACGTTTGCGTTTTTTGCTCCGGAGGCTGCTGAGAGTGAAAAACGGTGGTTTTGAGGATGGAGTCCACAGGAAAGCAGAGAGGTCCAAAAGGTGTGGGGCATTTGAAGGGGTTCCCGGAGGCAGTGAGGACCAGCATGACTTTTCCGCCTTGGAACCTTTGCTGTGGGAGCAGCGGCTGGACGTTTGCGTTTTCTGCTACAGAGACTACCGAGGGTTAATAACGATGGTTTTGGGGATGGATTCCACAGGAAAGCAGAGAGGTCCAAAAGGTGTGGGGCATTTGAAGGGGTTCCCGGAGGCAGTGAGGACCAGCATGACTTTTCCCCGCTGGGGCCTTTGCTGTGGGAGCAGCGGCTGGACGTTTGCGTTTTTTGCTCCGGAGGCTGCCGAGAGTGAAAAACGGTGGTTTTGAGGATGGAGTCCACAGGAAAGCAGAGAGGTCCAAAAGGTGTGGGGCATTTGAAGGGGTTCCCGGAGGCAGTGAGGACCAGCATGGCTTTTCCCCGCTGGGGCCTTTGCTGTGGGAGCAGCGGCTGGACGTTTGCGTTTTTTGCTCCGGAGGCTGCCGAGAGTGAAAAACGGTGGTTTTGAGGATGGAATCCACAGGAAAGCAGAGAGGTCCAAAAGGTGTGGAGCATTTGAAGGGGTTCCCGGAGGCAGTGAGGACCAGCATGACTTTTCCCCGCTGGGGCCTTTGCTGTGGGAGCAGCGGCTGGACGTTTGCGCTTTTTGCTCCGGAGGCTGCCGAGGGTTAAAAACGGTGGTTTTGAGGATGGAGTCCACAGGAAAGCAGAGAGGTCTAAAAGGTGTGGGGCATTTGAATGGGTTCCCCGAGGCAGTGAGGACCAGCATGACTTTTCCCCGCTGGGGCCTTTGCTGTGGGAGCAGCGGCTGGACGTTTGCGTTTTTTGCTCCGGAGGCTGCCGAGAGTGAAAAACGGTGGTTTTGAGGATGGAGTCCACAGGAAAGCAGAGAGGTCCAAAAGGTGTGGGGCATTTGAAGGGGTTCCCGGAGGCAGTGAGGACCAGCATGACTTTTCCCCCCTGGCTCCTTTGCTGCGGGAGCAGCTACTGGACGTTTGCGTTTTTTGCTCCGGAGGCTGCCGAGAGTGAAAAATGGTTGTTTTGAGGATGGAGTCCACAGGAAAGCAGAGAGGTCCAAAAGGTGTGGGGCATTTGAAGGGGTTCCCGGAGGCAGTGAGGACCAGCATGACTTTTCCCCGCTGGGGCCTTTGCTGTGGGTGCAGCGGCTGGACGTTTGCGTTTTTTGCTCCGGAGGCTGCCGAGAGTGAAAAACGGTGGTTTTGAGGATGGAGTCCACAGGAAAACAGAGAGGTCCAAAAGGTGTGGGGCATTTGAAGGGGTTCCCAGAGGCAGTGAGGACCAGCATGACTTTTCCGCCTTGGAACCTTTGCTGTGGGAGCAGCGGCTGGACGTTTGCGTTTTTTGCTCCGGCGGATGCCGAGAGTGAAAAACGGTGGTTTTTAGGATGGAGTCCACAGGAAAACAGAGAGGTCCAAAACGTATGGGGCATTTGAAGGGGTTCCCGGAGGCAGTGAGGACCAGCATGACTTTTCCCTGCTGGGGCCTTTGCTGTGCTAGCAGCGGCTGGACGTTTGCGTTTTTTGCTCCGGAGGCTGCCGAGAGTGAAAAACAGTGGTTTTGAGGATGGAGTCCACAGGAAAGCAGAGAGGTCCAAAAGGTGTGGGGCATTTGAAGGGGTTCCCGGAGGCAGTGAGGACCAGCATGACTTTTCCCCGCTGGGGCCTTTGCTGTGGGAGCAGCGGCTGGACGTTTGCGTTTTTTGCTCCGGAGGCTGCCGAGGGTTAAAAACGGTGGTTTTGAGGATGGAGTCCACAGGAAAGCAGAGAGGTCCAAAAGGTGTGGAGCATTTGAAGGGGTTCCCAGAGGCAGTGAGGACCAGCATGACTTTTCCCCGCTGGGGCCTTTGCTGTGGGAGCAGCGGCTGGACGTTTGCGCTTTTTGCTCCGGAGGCTGCCGAGGGTTAAAAACGGTGGTTTTGAGGATGGAGTCCACAGGAAAGCAGAGAGGTCTAAAAGGTGTGGGGCATTTGAAGGGGTTCACGGAGGCAGTGAGGACCAGCATGACTTTTCCCCGCTGGGGCCTTTGCTGTGGGAGCAGTGGCTAGACGTTTGCGTATTTTGCTCCGGCGGATGCCAAGAGTGAAAAACGGTGGTTTTGAGGATGGAGTCCACAGGAAAGCAAAGAGGTCCAAAAGGTGTGGGGCATTTGAAGGGGTTCCCGGAGGCAGTGAGGACCAGCATGACTTTTCCCCGCTGGGGCCTTTGCTGTGGGAGCAGCGGCTGGACGTTTGCGTTTTTTGCTCCGGAGGCTGCTGAGAGTGAAAAACGGTGGTTTTGGGGATGGAGTCCACAGGAAAGCAGAGAGGTCCAAAAGGTGTGGGGCATTTGAAGGGGTTCCCGGAGGCAGTGAGGACCAGCATGACTTTTCCGCCTTGGAACCTTTGCTGTGGGAGCAGCGGCTGGACGTTTGCGTTTTTTGCTCCGGCGGATGCCAAGAGTGAAAAACGGTGGTTTTGAGGATGGAGTCCACAGGAAAGCAGAGAGGTCCAAAAGGTGTGGGGCATTTGAAGGGGTTCCCGGAGGCAGTGAGGACCAGCATGACTTTTCCCCGCTGGGGCCTTTGCTGTGGGAGCAGCGGCTGGACGTTTGCGTTTTTTGCTCCGGAGGCTGCCGAGAGTGAAAAACGGTGGTTTTGAGGATGGAGTCCACAGGAAAGCAGAGAGGTCCAAAAGGTGTGGGGCATTTGAAGGGGTTCCTGGAGGTAGTGAAGACCAGCATGACTTTTCCCCGCTGGGGCCTTTGCTGTGGGTACAGCGGCTGGACGTTTGCGTTTTTTGCTCCGGAGGCTGCTGAGAGTGAAAAACGGTGGTTTTGAGGATGGAGTCCACAGGAAAGCAGAGAGGTCCAAAAGGTGTGGGGCATTTGAAGGGGTTCCCGGAGGCAGTGAGGACCAGCATGACTTTTCCGCCTTGGAACCTTTGCTGTGGGAGCAGCGGCTGGACGTTTGCGTTTTCTGCTACAGAGACTACCGAGGGTTAATAACGATGGTTTTGGGGATGGATTCCACAGGAAAGCAGAGAGGTCCAAAAGGTGTGGGGCATTTGAAGGGGTTCCCGGAGGCAGTGAGGACCAGCATGGCTTTTCCCCGCTGGGGCCTTTGCTGTGGGAGCAGCGGCTGGACGTTTGCGTTTTTTGCTCCGGAGGCTGCCGAGAGTGAAAAACGGTGGTTTTGAGGATGGAATCCACAGGAAAGCAGAGAGGTCCAAAAGGTGTGGAGCATTTGAAGGGGTTCCCGGAGGCAGTGAGGACCAGCATACTTTTCCCCGCTGGGGCTTTTGCTGTGGGAGCAGCGGCTGGACGTTTGCGCTTTTTGCTCCGGAGGCTGCCGAGGGTTAAAAACGGTGGTTTTGAGGATGGAGTCCACAGGAAAGCAGAGAGGTCTAAAAGGTGTGGGGCATTTGAATGGGTTCCCCGAGGCAGTGAGGACCAGCATGACTTTTCCCCGCTGGGGCCTTTGCTGTGGGAGCAGCGGCTGGACGTTTGCGTTTTTTGCTCCGGAGGCTGCCGAGAGTGAAAAACGGTGGTTTTGAGGATGGAGTCCACAGGAAAACAGAGAGGTCCAAAAGGTGTGGGGCATTTGAAGGGGTTCCCAGAGGCAGTGAGGACCAGCATGACTTTTCCGCCTTGGAACCTTTGCTGTGGGAGCAGCGGCTGGACGTTTGCGTTTTTTGCTCCGGCGGATGCCGAGAGTGAAAAACGGTGGTTTTGAGGATGGAGTCCACAGGAAAACAGAGAGGTCCAAAACGTATGGGGCATTTGAAGGGGTTCCCGGAGGCAGTGAGGACCAGCATGACTTTTCCCTGCTGGGGCCTTTGCTGTGCTAGCAGCGGCTGGACGTTTGCGTTTTTTGCTCCGGAGGCTGCCGAGAGTGAAAAACAGTGGTTTTGAGGATGGAGTCCACAGGAAAGCAGAGAGGTCCAAAAGGTGTGGAGCATTTGAAGGGGTTCCCAGAGGCAGTGAGGACCAGCATGACTTTTCCCCGCTGGGGCCTTTGCTGTGGGAGCAGCGGCTGGACGTTTGCGCTTTTTGCTCCGGAGGCTGCCGAGGGTTAAAAACGGTGGTTTTGAGGATGGAGTCCACAGGAAAGCAGAGAGGTCTAAAAGGTGTGGGGCATTTGAAGGGGTTCACGGAGGCAGTGAGGACCAGCATGACTTTTCCCCGCTGGGGCCTTTGCTGTGGGAGCAGTGGCTAGACGTTTGCGTATTTTGCTCGGGCGGATGCCAAGAGTGAAAAACGGTGGTTTTGAGGATGGAGTCCACAGGAAAGCAGAGAGGTCCAAAAGGTGTGGGGCATTTGAAGGGGTTCCCGGAGGCAGTGAGGACCAGCATGACTTTTCCCCGCTGGGGCCTTTGCTGTGGGAGCAGCGGCTGGACGTTTGCGTTTTTTGCTCTGGAGGCTGCTGAGAGTGAAAAACGGTGGTTTTGAGGATGGATTCCACTAGAAAGCAGAGAGGTCCAAAAGGTGTGGGGCATTTGAAGGGGTTCCCGGAGGCAGTGAGGACTAGCATGACTTTTCCGCCTTGGAACTTTTGCTGTGGGAGCAGCGGCTGGACGTTTGCGTTTTTTGCTCTGGAGGCAGCCGAGAGTGAAAAACGGTGGTTTTGAGGATGGAGTCCACAGGAAAGCAGAGAGGTCCAAAAGGTGTGGGGCATTTGAAGGGGTTCCCGGAGGCAGTGAGGACCAGCATGACTTTTCCGCCTTGGAACCTTTGCTGTGGGAGCAGCGGCTGGACGTTTGCGTTTTTTGCTCCGGCGGATGCCGAGAGTGAAAAACGGTGGTTTTGAGGATGGAGTCCACAGGAAAGCAGAGAGGTCCAAAAGGTGTGGGGCATTTGAAGGGGTTCCCGGAGGCAGTGAGGACCAGCATGACTTTTCCCCGCTGAAGCATTGCTGTGGGAGCAGCGGCTGGACGTTTGCGTTTTTTGCTCCGGAGGCTGCCGAGAGTGAAAAACGGTGGTTTTGAGGATGGAGTCCACAGGAAAGCAGAGAGGTCCAAAAGGTGTGGGGCATTTGAAGGGGTTCCCAGAGGCAGTGAGGACCAGCATGACTTTTCCCCGCTGGGGCCTTTGCTGTGGGAGCAGCGGCTTAACATCTGCGTATTTTGCTACAGAGACTACCGAGGGTTAATAACGGTGGTTTTGAGGATGGAGTCCACAGGAAAGCAGAGAGGTCCAAAAGGTGTGGGGCATTTGAAGGGGTTCCCGGAGGCAGTGAGGACCAGCATGACTTTTCCACCTTGGAACCTTTGCTGTGGGAGCAGCGGCTGGACGTTTGCGTTTTTTGCTCCGGAGGATGCCAAGAGTGAAAAACGGTGGTTTTGAGGATGGAGTCCACAGGAAAGCAGAGAGGTCCAAAAGGTGTGGGGCATTTGAAGGGGTTCCTGGAGGTAGTGAAGACCAGCATGACTTTTCCGCCTTGGAACCTTTGCTGTGGGAGCAGCGGCTGGACGTTTGCGTTTTTTGCTCCGGAGGCTGCCGAGAGTGAAAAACGGTGGTTTTGAGGATGGAGTCCACAGGAAAGCAGAGAGGTCCAAAACGTATGGGGCATTTGAAGGGGTTCCCGGAGGCAGTGAGGACCAGCATGACTTTTCCCCGCTGGGGCCTTTGCTGTGGGAGCAGCGGCTGGACGTTTGCGTTTTTTGCTCCGGAGGCTGCGAGGGTTAAAAACGGTGGTTTTGAGGATGGAGTCCACAGGAAAGCAGAGAGGTCCAAAAGGTGTGGAGCATTTGAAGGGGTTCCCAGAGGCAGTGAGGACCAGCATGACTTTTCCCCGCTGTGGCCTTTGCTGTGGGAGCAGCGGCTGGACGTTTGCGCTTTTTGCTCCGGAGGCTGCCGAGGGTTAAAAACGGTGGTTTTGAGGATGGAGTCCACAGGAAAGCAGAGAGGTCTAAAAGGTGTGGGGCATTTGAAGGGGTTCACGGAGGCAGTGAGGACCAGCATGACTTTTCCCCGCTGGGGCCTTTGCTGTGGGAGCAGTGGCTAGACGTTTGCGTATTTTGCTCCGGCGGATGCCAAGAGTGAAAAACGGTGGTTTTGAGGATGGAGTCCACAGGAAAGCAAAGAGGTCCAAAAGGTGTGGGGCATTTGAAGGGGTTCCCGGAGGCAGTGAGGACCAGCATGACTTTTCCGCCTTGGAACCTTTGCTGTGGGAGCAGCGGCTGGACGTTTGCGTTTTTTGCTCCGGAGGCTGCTGAGAGTGAAAAACGGTGGTTTTGAGGATGGAGTCCACAGGAAAGCAGAGAGGTCCAAAAGGTGTGGGGCATTTGAAGGGGTTCCCGGAGGCAGTGAGGACCAGCATGACTTTTCCCCGCTGGGACCTTTGCTGTGGGAGCAGCGGCTGGACGTTTGCGTTTTTTGCTCCGGCGGATGCCAAGAGTGAAAAACGGTGGTTTTGAGGATGGAGTCCACAGGAAAGCAGAGAGGTCCAAAAGGTGTGGGGCATTTGAAGGGGTTCCCGGAGGCAGTGAGGACCAGCATGACTTTTCCGCCTTGGAACCTTTGCTGTGGGAGCAGCGGCTGGACGTTTGCGTTTTCTGCTACAGAGACTACCGAGGGTTAATAACGATGGTTTTGGGGATGGATTCCACAGGAAAGCAGAGAGGTCCAAAAGGTGTGGGGCATTTGAAGGGGTTCCCGGAGGCAGTGAGGACCAGCATGACTTTTCCCCGCTGGGGCCTTTGCTGTGGGAGCAGCGGCTGGACGTTTGCGTTTTTTGCTACGGAGGCTGCCGAGAGTGAAAAACGGTGGTTTTGAGGATGGAGTCCACAGGAAAGCAGAGAGGTCCAAAAGGTGTGGGGCATTTGAAGGGGTTCCTGGAGGTAGTGAAGACCAGCATGGCTTTTCCCCGCTGGGGCCTTTGCTGTGGGTGCAGCGGCTGGACGTTTGCGTTTTTTGTTCCGGAGGCTGCCGAGAGTGAAAAACGGTGGTTTTGAGGATGGAGTCCACAGGAAAGCAGAGAGGTCCAAAAGGTGTGGGGCATTTGAAGGGGTTCCCGGAGGCAGTGAGGACCAGCATGACTTTTCCGCCTTGGAACCTTTGCTGTGGGAGCAGCGGCTGGACGTTTGCGTTTTCTGCTACAGAGACTACCGAGGGTTAATAACGATGGTTTTGGGGATGGATTCCACAGGAAAGCAGAGAGGTCCAAAAGGTGTGGGGCATTTGAAGGGGTTCCCGGAGGCAGTGAGGACCAGCATGACTTTTCCCCGCTGGGGCCTTTGCTGTGGGAACAGCGGCTGGACGTTTGCGTTTTTTGCTCCGGAGGCTGCCGAGAGTGAAAAACGGTGGTTTTGAGGATGGAATCCACAGGAAAGCAGAGAGGTCCAAAAGGTGTGGGGCATTTGAAGGGGTTCCCGGAGGCAGTGAGGACCAGCATGACTTTTCCCCGCTGGGGCCTTTGCTGTGGGAGCAGCGGCTGGACGTTTGCGTTTTTTGCTCCGGAGGCTATCGAGAGTGAAAAACGGTGGTTTTGAGGATGGTTTCCACAGGAAAGCAGAGAGGTCCAAAAGGTGTGGAGCATTTGAAGGGGTTCCCATAGGCAGTGAGGACCAGCATGACTTTTCCCCGCTGGGGCCTTTGCTGTGGGAGCAGCGGCTGGACGTTTGCGCTTTTTGCTCCAGAGGCTGCCGAGGGTTAAAAACGGTGGTTTTGAGGATGGAGTCCACAGGAAAGCAGAGAGGTCTAAAAGGTGTGGGGCATTTGAATGGGTTCCCGGAGGCAGTGAGGACCAGCATGACTTTTCTGCCTTGGAAACTTTGCTGTGGGAGCAGCGGCTGGACGTTTGCGTTTTTTGCTCCGGCGGATGCCAATAGTGAAAAACGGAGGTTATGAGGATGGAGTCCACAGGAAAGCAGAGAGGTCCAAAAGGTGTGGGGCATTTGAAGGGGTTTCCGGAGGCAGTGAGGACCAGCATGACTTTTCCCCGCTGGGGCCTTTGCTGTGGTAGCAGCGGCTGGACGTTTGCGTTTTTTGCTCCGGAGGCTGCCGAGAGTGAAAAACGGTGGTTTTGAGGATGGATTCCACAGGAAAGCAGAGAGGTCAAACAGGTGTGGGGCATTTGAAGGGGTTCCCGGAGGCAGTGAGGACCAGCATGACTTTTCCCCGCTGGGGCCTTTGCTGTGGGAGCAGCGGCTGGACGTTTGCGTTTTTTGCTCCGGAGGCTGCTGAGAGTGAAAAACGGTGGTTTTGAGGATGGAGTCCACAGGAAAGCAGAGAGGTCCAAAAGGTGTGGGGCATTTGAAGGGGTTCCCGGAGGCAGTGAGGACCAGCATGACTTTTCCCCGCTGGGGCCTTTGCTGTGGGAGCAGCGGCTGGACGTTTGCGCTTTTTGCTCCGGAGGCTGCCGAGGGTTAAAAACGGTGGTTTTGAGGATGGAGTCCACAGGAAAGCAGAGAGGTCTAAAAGGTGTGGGGCATTTGAATGGGTTCCCCGAGGCAGTGAGGACCAGCATGACTTTTCCCCGCTGGGGCCTTTGCTGTGGGAGCAGTGGCTAGACGTTTGCGTATTTTGCTCCGGCGGATGCCAAGAGTGAAAAACGGTGGTTTTGAGGATGGAGTCCACAGGAAAGCAGAGAGGTCCAAAAGGTGTGGGGCATTTGAAGGGGTTCCCGGAGGCAGTGAGGACCAGCATGACTTTTCCCCGCTGGGGCCTTTGCTGTGGGAGCAGCGGCTGGACGTTTGCGTTTTTTGCTCTGGAGGCTGCTGAGAGTGAAAAACGGTGGTTTTGAGGATGGATTCCACTAGAAAGCAGAGAGGTCCAAAAGGTGTGGGGCATTTGAAGGGGTTCCCGGAGGCAGTGAGGACTAGCATGACTTTTCCGCCTTGGAACTTTTGCTGTGGGAGCAGCGGCTGGACGTTTGCGTTTTTTGCTCCGGAGGCAGCCGAGAGTGAAAAACGGTGGTTTTGAGGATGGAGTCCACAGGAAAGCAGAGAGGTCCAAAAGGTGTGGGGCATTTGAAGGGGTTCCCGGAGGCAGTGAGGACCAGCATGACTTTTCCCCGCTGGGGCCTTTGCTGTGGGAGCAGCGGCTGGACGTTTGCGTTTTTTGCTACAGAGACTACCGAGGGTTAATAACGGTGGTTTTGAGGATGGATTCCACAGGAAAGCAGAGAGGTCCAAAAGGTGTGGGGCATTTGAAGGGGTTCCCGGAGGCAGTGAGGACCAGCATGACTTTTCCACCTTGGAACCTTTGCTGTGGGAGCAGCGGCTGGACGTTTGCGTTTTTTGCTCCGGAGGATGCCAAGAGTGAAAAACGGTGGTTTTGAGGATGGAGTCCACAGGAAAGCAGAGAGGTCCAAAAGGTGTGGGGCATTTGAAGGGGTTCCTGGAGGTAGTGAAGACCAGCATGACTTTTCCGCCTTGGAACCTTTGCTGTGGGAGCAGCGGCTGGACGTTTGCGTTTTTTGCTCCGGAGGCTGCCGAGAGTGAAAAACGGTGGTTTTGAGGATGGAGTCCACAGGAAAACAGAGAGGTCCAAAACGTATGGGGCATTTGAAGGGGTTCCCGGAGGCAGTGAGGACCAGCATGACTTTTCCCCGCTGGGGCCTTTGCTGTGGGAGCAGCGGCTGGACGTTTGCGTTTTTTGCTCCGGAGGCTGCGAGGGTTAAAAACGGTGGTTTTGAGGATGGAGTCCACAGGAAAGCAGAGAGGTCCAAAAGGTGTGGAGCATTTGAAGGGGTTCCCAGAGGCAGTGAGGACCAGCATGACTTTTCCCCGCTGTGGCCTTTGCTGTGGGAGCAGCGGCTGGACGTTTGCGCTTTTTGCTCCGGAGGCTGCCGAGGGTTAAAAACGGTGGTTTTGAGGATGGAGTCCACAGGAAAGCAGAGAGGTCTAAAAGGTGTGGGGCATTTGAAGGGGTTCACGGAGGCAGTGAGGACCAGCATGACTTTTCCCCGCTGGGGCCTTTGCTGTGGGAGCAGTGGCTAGACGTTTGCGTATTTTGCTCCGGCGGATGCCAAGAGTGAAAAACGGTGGTTTTGAGGATGGAGTCCACAGGAAAGCAAAGAGGTCCAAAAGGTGTGGGGCATTTGAAGGGGTTCCCGGAGGCAGTGAGGACCAGCATGACTTTTCCGCCTTGGAACCTTTGCTGTGGGAGCAGCGGCTGGACGTTTGCGTTTTTTGCTCCGGAGGCTGCTGAGAGTGAAAAACGGTGGTTTTGAGGATGGAGTCCACAGGAAAGCAGAGAGGTCCAAAAGGTGTGGGGCATTTGAAGGGGTTCCCGGAGGCAGTGAGGACCAGCATGACTTTTCCGCCTTGGAACCTTTGCTGTGGGAGCAGCGGCTGGACGTTTGCGTTTTTTGCTCCGGCGGATGCCAAGAGTGAAAAACGGTGGTTTTGAGGATGGAGTCCACAGGAAAGAAGAGAGGTCCAAAAGGTGTGGGGCATTTGAAGGGGTTCCCGGAGGCAGTGAGGACCAGCATGACTTTTCCCCGCTGGGGCCTTTGCTGTGGGAGCAGCGGCTGGATGTTTGCGTTTTTTGCTCCGGAGGCTGCCGAGGGATAATAACGGTGGTTTTGAGGATGGAGTCCACAGGAAAGCAGAGAGGTCCAAAAGGTGTGGGGCATTTGAAGGGGTTCCCGGAGGCAGTGAGGACCAGCATGACTTTTCCCCGCTGGGGCCTTTGCTGTGGGTGCAGCGGCTGGACGTTTGCGTTTTTTGCTCCGGAGGCTGCCGAGAGTGAAAAACGGTGGTTTTGAGGATGGAGTCCACAGGAAAGCAGAGAGGTCCAAAAGGTGTGGGGCATTTGAAGGGGTTCCCGGAGGCAGTGAGGACCAGCATGACTTTTCCGCCTTGGAACCTTTGCTGTGGGAGCAGCGGCTGGACGTTTGCGTTTTCTGCTACAGAGACTACCGAGGGTTAATAACGATGGTTTTGGGGATGGATTCCACAGGAAAGCAGAGAGGTCCAAAAGGTGTGGGGCATTTGAAGGGGTTCCCGGAGGCAGTGAGGACCAGCATGACTTTTCCCCGCTGGGGCCTTTGCTGTGGGAGCAGCGGCTGGACGTTTGCGTTTTTTGCTACGGAGGCTGCCGAGAGTGAAAAACGGTGGTTTTGAGGATGGAGTCCACAGGAAAGCAGAGAGGTCCAAAAGGTGTGGGGCATTTGAAGGGGTTCCTGGAGGTAGTGAAGACCAGCATGACTTTTCCCCGCTGGGGCCTTTGCTGTGGGTGCAGCGGCTGGACGTTTGCGTTTTTTGTTCCGGAGGCTGCCGAGAGTGAAAAACGGTGGTTTTGAGGATGGAGTCCACAGGAAAGCAGAGAGGTCCAAAAGGTGTGGGGCATTTGAAGGGGTTCCCGGAGGCAGTGAGGACCAGCATGACTTTTTCGCCTTGGAACCTTTGCTGTGGGAGCAGCGGCTGGACGTTTGCGTTTTCTGCTACAGAGACTACCGAGGGTTAATAACGATGGTTTTGGGGATGGATTCCACAGGAAAGCAGAGAGGTCCAAAAGGTGTGGGGCATTTGAAGGGGTTCCCGGAGGCAGTGAGGACCAGCATGACTTTTCCCCGCTGGGGCCTTTGCTGTGGGAACAGCGGCTGGACGTTTGCGTTTTTTGCTCCGGAGGCTGCCGAGAGTGAAAAACGGTGGTTTTGAGGATGGAATCCACAGGAAAGCAGAGAGGTCCAAAAGGTGTGGGGCATTTGAAGGGGTTCCCGGAGGCAGTGAGGACCAGCATGACTTTTCCGCCTTGGAACCTTTGCTGTGGGAGCAGCGGCTGGACGTTTGCGTTTTTTGCTCCGGAGGCTATCGAGAGTGAAAAACGGTGGTTTTGAGGATGGTTTCCACAGGAAAGCAGAGAGGTCCAAAAGGTGTGGAGCATTTGAAGGGGTTCCCATAGGCAGTGAGGACCAGCATGACTTTTCCCCGCTGGGGCCTTTGCTGTGGGAGCAGCGGCTGGACGTTTGCGCTTTTTGCTCCAGAGGCTGCCGAGGGTTAAAAACGGTGGTTTTGAGGATGGAGTCCACAGGAAAGCAGAGAGGTCTAAAAGGTGTGGGGCATTTGAATGGGTTCCCGGAGGCAGTGAGGACCAGCATGACTTTTCTGCCTTGGAAACTTTGCTGTGGGAGCAGCGGCTGGACGTTTGCGTTTTTTGCTCCGGCGGATGCCAATAGTGAAAAACGGTGGTTTTGAGGATGGATTCCACAGGAAAGCAGAGAGGTCAAACAGGTGTGGGGCATTTGAAGGGGTTCCCGGAGGCAGTGAGGACCAGCATGACTTTTCCCCGCTGGGGCCTTTGCTGTGGGAGCAGCGGCTGGACGTTTGCGTTTTTTGCTCCGGAGGCTGCTGAGAGTGAAAAACGGTGGTTTTGAGGATGGATTCCACAGGAAAGCAGAGAGGTCCAAAAGGTGTGGGGCATTTGAAGGGGTTCCTGGAGGCAGTGAGGACCAGCATGACTTTTCCCCGCTGGCGCCTTTGCTGTGGGAGCAGCGGCTTAACATCTGCGTATTTTGCTACAGAGACTACCGAGGGTTAAAAACGGTGGTTTTGAGGATGGAGTCCACAGGAAAGCAGAGAGGTCCAAAAGGTGTGGGGCATTTGAAGGGGTTCCCGGAGGCAGTGAGGACCAGCATGACTTTTCCCCGCTGGCGCCTTTGCTGTGGGAGCAGCGGCTGGACGTTTGCGCTTTTTGCTCCGGAGGCTGCTGAGAGTGAAAAACGGTGGTTTTGAGGATGGAGTCCACAGTAAAGCAGAGAGGTCTAAAAGGTGTGGGGCATTTGAAGGGGTTCCCGGAGGCAGTGAGGACCAGCATGACTTTTCCCTCCTGGGGCCTTCGCTGTGGGAGCAGCGGCTGGACGTTTGCTTTTTTTGCTACAGAGACTACCGAGGGTTAAAAACGGTGTTTTTGAGGATGGAGTCCACAGGAAAGCAGGGAGGTCCAAAAGGTGTGGGGCATTTGAAGGGGTTCCCGGAGGCAGTGAGGACCAGCATGACTTTTCCCCGCTGGGGCCTTTGCTGTGGGAGCAGCGGCTGGACGTTTGCGCTTTTTGCTCCGGAGGCTGCCGAGGGTTAAAAACGGTGGTTTTGAGGATGGAGTCCACAGGAAAGCAGAGAGGTCTAAAAGGTGTGGGGCATTTGAAGGGGTTCCCGGAGGCAGTGAGGACCAGCATGACTTTTCCCTGCTGGGGCCTTTGCTGTGCTAGCAGCGGCTGGACGTTTGCGTTTTTTGCTCCGGAGGCTGCCGAGAGTGAAAAACGGTGGTTTTGAGGATGGATTCCACAGGAAAGCAGAGAGGTGCAAAAGGTGTGGGGCATTTGAAGGGGTTCCCGGAGGCAGTGAGGACCAGCATGACTTTTCCCCGCTGGGGCCTTTGCTGTGGGAGCAGCGGCTTAACATCTGCGTTTTTTGCTACAGAGACTACCGAGGGTTAATAACGGTGGTTTTGAGGATGGAGTCCACAGGAGAAAAGAGAGGTCCAAAAGCTGTGGGGCATTTGAAGGGGTTCCCGGAGGCAGTGAGGACCAGCATGACTTTTCCGCCTTGGAACCTTTGCTGTGGGAGCAGCGGCTGGACGTTTGCGTTTTTTGCTCCGGTGGATGCCGAGAGTGAAAAACGGTGGTTTTGAGGATGGAGTCCACAGGAAAGCAGAGAGGTCCAAAAGGTGTGGGGCATTTGAAGGGGTTCCCGGAGGCAGTGAGGACCAGCATGACTTTTCCCCGCTGGGGCATTGCTGTGGAAGCAGCGGCTGGACGTTTGCGTTTTTTGCTCCGGAGGCTGCCGAGAGTGAAAAACGGTGGTTTTGAGGATGGAGTCCACAGGAAAGCAGAGAGGTCCAAAAGGTGTGGGGCATTTGAAGGGGTTCCCGGAGGCAGTGAGGACCAGCATGACTTTTCCCCGCTGGGGCCTTTGCTGTGGGAGCAGCGGCTTAACATCTGCGTATTTTGCTACAGAGACTACCGAGGGTTAATAACGGTGGTTTTGAGGATGGAGTCCACAGGAAAGCAGAGAGGTCCAAAAGGTGTGGGGCATTTGAAGGGGTTCCCGGAGGCAGTGAGGACCAGCATGACTTTTCCCCGCTGGGGCCTTTGCTGTGGGAGCAGCGGCTGGACGTTTGCGCTTTTTGCTCCGGAGGCTGCTGAGAGTGAAAAACGGTGGTTTTGAGGATGGAGTCCACAGTAAAGCAGAGAGGTCTAAAAGGTGTGGGGCATTTGAAGGGGTTCCCGGAGGCAGTGAGGACCAGCATGACTTTTCCCCACTGGGGCCTTTTCTGTGGGAGCAGTGACTAGACGTTTGCGTATTTTGCTCCGGAGGCTGCCGAGAGTGAAAAACGGTGGTTTTGAGGATGGAGTCCACAGGAAAGCAGAGAGGTCCAAAAGGTGTGGGGCATTTGAAGGGGTTCCCGGAGGCAGTGAGGACCAGCATGACTTTTCCCTGCTGGGGCCTTTGCTGTGGGAGCAGTGGCTAGACGTTTGCGTATTTTGCTCCGGAGGCTGCCGAGGGTTAAAAACGGTGGTTTTGAGGATGGAGTCCACAGGAAAGCAGAGAGGTCCAAAAGGTGTGGGGCATTTGAAGGGGTTCCCGGAGGCAGTGAGGACCAGCATGACTTTTCCCCGCTGGGGCCTTTGCTGTGGGAGCAGCGGCTGGACGTTTGCGCTTTTTGCTCCGGAGGCTGCCGAGGGTTAAAAACGGTGGTTTTGAGGATGGAGTCCACAGGAAAGCAGAGAGGTCTAAAAGGTGTGGGGCATTTGAAGGGGTTCCCGGAGGCAGTGAGGACCAGCATGACTTTTCCCTGCTGGGGCCTTTGCTGTGCTAGCAGCGGCTGGACGTTTGCGTTTTTTGCTCCGGAGGCTGCCGAGAGTGAAAAACGGTGGTTTTGAGGATGGATTCCACAGGAAAGCAGAGAGGTGCAAAAGGTGTGGGGCATTTGAAGGGGTTCCCGGAGGCAGTGAGGACCAGCATGACTTTTCCCCGCTGGGGCCTTTGCTGTGGGAGCAGCGGCTTAACATCTGCGTTTTTTGCTACAGAGACTACCGAGGGTTAATAACGGTGGTTTTGAGGATGGAGTCCACAGGAGAAAAGAGAGGTCCAAAAGCTGTGGGGCATTTGAAGGGGTTCCCGGAGGCAGTGAGGACCAGCATGACTTTTCCGCCTTGGAACCTTTGCTGTGGGAGCAGCGGCTGGACGTTTGCGTTTTTTGCTCCGGTGGATGCCGAGAGTGAAAAACGGTGGTTTTGAGGATGGAGTCCACAGGAAAGCAGAGAGGTCCAAAAGGTGTGGGGCATTTGAAGGGGTTCCCGGAGGCAGTGAGGACCAGCATGACTTTTCCCCGCTGGGGCATTGCTGTGGAAGCAGCGGCTGGACGTTTGCGTTTTTTGCTCCGGAGGCTGCCGAGAGTGAAAAACGGTGGTTTTGAGGATGGAGTCCACAGGAAAGCAGAGAGGTCCAAAAGGTGTGGGGCATTTGAAGGGGTTCCCGGAGGCAGTGAGGACCAGCATGACTTTTCCCCGCTGGGGCCTTTGCTGTGGGAGCAGCGGCTTAACATCTGCGTATTTTGCTACAGAGACTACCGAGGGTTAATAACGGTGGTTTTGAGGATGGAGTCCACAGGAAAGCAGAGAGGTCCAAAAGGTGTGGGGCATTTGAAGGGGTTCCCGGAGGCAGTGAGGACCAGCATGACTTTTCCCCGCTGGGGCCTTTGCTGTGGGAGCAGCGGCTGGACGTTTGCGCTTTTTGCTCCGGAGGCTGCTGAGAGTGAAAAACGGTGGTTTTGAGGATGGAGTCCACAGTAAAGCAGAGAGGTCTAAAAGGTGTGGGGCATTTGAAGGGGTTCCCGGAGGCAGTGAGGACCAGCATGACTTTTCCCCACTGGGGCCTTTTCTGTGGGAGCAGTGACTAGACGTTTGCGTATTTTGCTCCGGAGGCTGCCGAGAGTGAAAAACGGTGGTTTTGAGGATGGAGTCCACAGGAAAGCAGAGAGGTCCAAAAGGTGTGGGGCATTTGAAGGGGTTCCCGGAGGCAGTGAGGACCAGCATGACTTTTCCCTGCTGGGGCCTTTGCTGTGGGAGCAGTGGCTAGACGTTTGCGTATTTTGCTCCGGAGGCTGCCGAGGGTTAAAAACGGTGGTTTTGAGGATGGAGTCCACAGGAAAGCAGAGAGGTCCAAAAGGTGTGGGGCATTTGAAGGGGTTCCCGGAGGCAGTGAGGACCAGCATGACTTTTCCCCGCTGGGGCCTTTGCTGTGGGAGCAGCGGCTGGACGTTTGCGCTTTTTGCTCCGGAGGCTGCCGAGGGTTAAAAACGGTGGTTTTGAGGATGGAGTCCACAGGAAAGCAGAGAGGTCTAAAAGGTGTGGGGCATTTGAAGGGGTTCCCGGAGGCAGTGAGGACCAGCATGACTTTTCCCTGCTGGGGCCTTTGCTGTGCTAGCAGCGGCTGGACGTTTGCGTTTTTTGCTCCGGAGGCTGCCGAGAGTGAAAAACGGTGGTTTTGAGGATGGAGTCCACAGGAAAGCAGAGAGGTCCAAAAGGTGTGGGGCATTTGAAGGGGTTCCCGGAGGCAGTGAGGACCAGCATGACTTTTCCCCGCTGGGGCCTTTGCTGTGGGAGCAGCGGCTTAACATCTGCGTTTTTTGCTACAGAGACTACCGAGGGTTAATAACGGTGGTTTTGAGGATGGAGTCCACAGGAGAAAAGAGAGGTCCAAAAGGTGTGGGGCATTTGAAGGGGTTCCCGGAGGCAGTGAGGACCAGCATGACTTTTCCGCCTTGGAACCTTTGCTGTGGGAGCAGCGGCTGGACGTTTGCGTTTTCTGCTACAGAGACTACCGAGGGTTAATAACGATGGTTTTGAGGATGGATTCCACAGGAAAGCAGAGAGGTCCAAAAGGTGTGGGGCATTTGAAGGGGTTCCCGGAGGCAGTGAGGACCAGCATGACTTTTCCGCCTTGGAAACTTTGCTGCGGGAGCAGTGGCAGGACGTTTGCGTTTTTTGCTCCGGCGGATGCCAAGAGTGAAAAACGGTGGTTTTGAGGATGGAGTCCACAGGAAAGCAGAGAGGTCCAAAAGGTGTGGGGCATTTGAAGGGGTTCCCGGAGGCAGTGAGGACCAGCATGACTTTTCCCCGCTGGGGCCTTTGCTGTGGGAGCAGTGGCTGGACGTTTGCGTTTTTTGCTCCGGAGGCTATCGAGAGTGAAAAACGGTGGTTTTGAGGATGGAGTCCACAGGAAAGCAGAGAGGTCCAAAAGGTGTGGAGCATTTGAAGGGGTTCCCGGAGGCAGTGAGGACCAGCATGACTTTTCCCCGCTGGGGCCTTTGCTGTGGGAGCAGCGGCTGGACGTTTGCGCTTTTTGCTCTGGAGGCTGCCGAGGGTTAAAAACGGTGGTTTTGAGGATGGAGTCCACAGGAAAGCAGAGAGGTCTAAAAGGTGTGGGGCATTTGAAGGGGTTCCCGGAGGCAGTGAGGACCAGCATGACTTTTCTGCCTTGGAACCTTTGCTGTGGGAGCAGCGGCTGGACGTTTGCGTTTTTTGCTCCGGCGGATGCCAATAGTGAAAAACGGTGGTTTTGAGGATGGAGTCCACAGGAAAGCAGAGAGGTCCAAAAGGTGTGGGGCATTTGAAGGGGTTCCCGGAGGCAGTGAGGACCAGCATGACTTTTCCCCGCTGGGGCCTTTGCTGTGGGAGCAGCGGCTGGACGTTTGCGTTTTCTGCTCTGGAGGCTGCCGAGAGTGAAAAACTGTGGTTTTGAGGATGGAGTCCACAGGAAAGCAGAGAGGTCCAAAAGGTGTGGGGCATTTGAAGGGGTTCCCGGAGGCAGTGAGGACCAGCATGACTTTTCCCCGCTGGGGCCTTTGCTGTGGGACCAGCGGCTGGACGTTTGCTTTTTTTGCTACAGAGACTACAGAGGGTTAATAATGGTGGTTTTGAGGATGGAGTCCACAGGAAAGCAGAGAGGTCCAAAAGGTGTGGGGCATTTGAAAGGGTTCCCGGAGGCAGTGAGGACCAGCATGACTTTTTCCCACTGGGGCCTTTGCTGTGGGAGCAGCGGCTGGACGTTTGCGTTTTTTGCTACAGAGACTACCGAGGGTTAATAACGGTGATTTTGAGGATGGATTCCACAGGAAAGCAGAGAGGTCCAAAAGGTGTGGGGCATTTGAAGGGGTTCCCGGAGGCAGTGAGGACCAGCATGACTTTTCCCCGCTGGGGCCTTCGCTGTGGGAGCAGCGGCTGGACGTTTGCGTTTTTTGCTACAGAGACTACCGAGGGTTAAAAACGGTGGTTTTGAGGATGGAGTCCACAGGAAAGCAGAGAGGTCCAAAAGGTGTGGGGCGTTTGAAGGGGTTCCCGGAGGCAGTGAGGACCAGCATGACTTTTCCCCCCTGGGGCCTTTGCTGTGGGAGCAGTGGCTAGACGTTTGCGTTTTTTGCTCCGGAGGCTGCCGAGAGTGAAAAACGGTGGTTTTGAGGATGGAGCCCACATGAAAACAGAGAGATCCAAAAGGTGTGGGGCATTTGAAGGGGTTCCCGGAGGCAGTGCGGACCAGCATGACTTTTCCGCCTTGGAACCTTCGCTGTGGGAGCAGCGGCTGGACGTTTGCGTTTTTTGCTACAGAGACTACCGAGGGTTAAAAACGGTGGTTTTGAGGATGGATTCCACAGGAAAACAGAGAGGTCCAAAAGGTGTGGGGCATTTGAAGGGGTTCCCGGAGGCAGTGAGGACCAGCATGACTTTTCCCCGCTGGGGCCTTTGCTGTGGGAGCAGCGGCTGGACGTTTGCTTTTTTTGATACAGAGACTACAGAGGGTTAAAAACGGTGGTTTTGAGGTAATGAATTATGAAAATTACAAAATTTTTTTGTTTGGCCTCTGGCCTCCACTTTCCGCCCTCCACTTTCCGCCCTCCACTTTCCGCCCTCCACTTTCCGCCCTCCACTTTCCGCTCTCCACTTTTTGGGCCTCCACTTTTTGGGCCTCCACTTTTTGGGCCTCCACTTTTTGGGCCTCCACTTTTTGGGCCTCCACTTTTTGGGCCTCCGGCCTCCCCTTTTCGGCCTCCACTTTTCATCCTCTGGCCTCCACTTTCCGGCTTTTACTTTCTGGCCTCCGGCCTCCACCTTCCGGCCTCTATCTCTTGGCCTCCACCTTCCGGCCTCCACCTCCTAACTGTTGTTCCTGTTTTTCCATCTTTACGCCTTGCCCGTCCCCTCTTTCTCTCCCAGTGTTTCTACTTTCCCTTCCCCCCTTTCCTTTTTTCCCTCTTCCCCCCCTTTTTGTTTTTCCCCTGTCCCACTTTTTCTCCTTTTTGTTCTGCACTGTTCCGTCCCCCCTTTCCCCTCTCCTCCTTATTATTTTTTTATTTTTTAGTATAGAATCACACGCATACATTTCCACCTGAAGGGAAAGGGGGAGGAACAAGCCCTTTCCCGAGAACAGACAGCAGCTTTACTGCCACACTAACAATGGCTGCAAAATTTCTTCAGATGGATCAACACTCATTTGAAGTCTTCAAATACTTCTCATCTTTAAAGGAGGTGCCGCATGTCCACCTGAATCCTTCCTCTTTCTTCTGGCCTATTTGGTAATACGCTGAAATAGGATGATGCCATTTACGGCAGCCCAAGGTCCATTGTTGGGGTTGTATGCCTCAGAAGAGGGAGATTCATAGGGGACATTAGAAAACGTTACAATCTGGAAACATGGGTGGGAGCCATTGAAATAGAGAAAACCCTCTCATTTTACTATCTATTGACATATGACTATTTGTTTGCGTATAGCGAAGGTGTTCAAAATAAAAATCTACTCTACAAAAAACCTCCTCTATTACATAAAGGATTTTAGAATATAAAATATGTGTCCCACAGTCTGTTTTTACCTTTATTGTTCTCTCTCTGCCTGGCTCCCCGTCCCCATTCTTTAATTGCTCTGTCTCTCTCCTTCAGCTCATCGAGGTTTTTTGGTATGTTTCAGTTTATCTCTGTCTACCTCACTGCCCCCTTTTTTAATTCCTTCTTCTCTGCCTTGTGGCTCATTGCTCTTTTTTGTTTTGTGTGTTTTTTGTTTTTTTTGTTTTTTCATCTCTGTCAGCATGGTTTCCTGTTGCTTCCTTCTTCCTGGCCTGTAGCCCATCGCTGTTGCATTGGGTTTACCATGCGAGGTGTCGTTAGCTGGGGCGGGGGCTGCAGGGGTGGGTTCTGTGAGAAGACACCGGGTGTTGTTCCCATGTTGGGCACAGCCAGTTCCCACGCTGAGACGGATGTGCTGCTGGTTAAAGCTGAGCCCATCGGCAGCGCTGGTAGGAAGCAGAGCAGAGGTTCTCCTGCAGCCTGTGGTGAAGACCATGGTGAGGCAGGCTGTTCCCCTGCAGTCCAGGGAGGTCCAGGGTGGAGCCAACGTGCCCCTGCGGCGCGTGGAGGACCCGAGGCCGGAGCAGGTGGCTGTGCCTGAAGGAAGCCGAGAGCCTGTGCGAGACCTGCGGCCTCATGGGAGGGACCCCCCACTGGAGCAGAAAAAGAGCCTGAGGAGGAAGGAGCCGCAACCCCCATGCCATGTCCCCTGCGTTGGTCAGGGCTGGGATGTAGAGAAGTCAGGAGAGAAGAGGCGCCCAGGAAAAGAGGGAGGGGTGGCAGGAAGGTGTTTTATTTTGCGTTTGTTCCTATTTGTCATTATTTGATTAACAGTAAGTTAAATTAATTTCCCCTCCTACCCTTCCCTCTCTGATTCCCCAAACTAATTTGAACTTCTTGCCCGTGTGGCTTGTGCTATGTCGCTTTTCAAATTGTCTTCCTACCTCTCCCTCCATGCAGCTCTGCGTAACTAGGTTTGAATTCTGGTGTATGATTCTTGTATCCCATCGCTTTCAAAATTTTCTGTCCTTGTCTCCCTCTAGCCGTCTACCTGTCTGCAAATCCCCATTCTACCCTCTCTTTCCTGCACCCAGTCACTCTTTTTCACTTTCTTTTTACATCTCCCTGTCCCTATTTTTTAGTTTTTGTCTATGTTTCGTGTACCATATTGCCTTTTGAGATTTTCTTTCAATGTCTACCTCTGTCCGGATCCCCGGTGTTATTTTTTATGTCTTGCCAATGTTTCTTTTCCCCCTGACACGGCAGAAATTTTCCCCGCCCCTTGTCTTGTCTCCGTCTTCTTGTCCTGCCGGTCCCTTTGGCCTCTGTCCTGCTCCCTGTCGCTCTTATTTGTTCCTCCATCTCTATGCCTGTTATTTTGCGCAGTCTGTCCGCTCTCCTCTCTCTACGTGGCTGTCCCACTCCCCACCCCTCTCTTGTTTGCAGCGTGCTGTTTTCTGCTTCCCTGTCTCACACCTCTTCTCTATGTCCCTCTGTCCTTCCTCCTGCTTTTCTCTTGCCTTTTCTCCCTCTGTCCTGTTGCGTTTGGGCACTGAGCCTTATAGCCAACTCACTGCTGGGATTTCTTGCGTACATTAATGAATAAACTTTTCCTGCCCCTTGTGTGCCCCTGGATGTGTTTGCATCCCCTGGGTGCAGAGGTCGTGGCTGGGGACAGGGGCAGGGGAGGGGGCGATGTGCTGTGGGGCTTTGGCAAGGGCCCCTGCTCCTGACGGGCTCCAGCTGTGGGCTGGGGCAGCCCAGGTGGGACCAGTGAGGTGATGGTGGGACGGGGCCAAGGGTTTAAAAAGGCTGCAGGTGGGGATGAGTGGGGGCAGCCTCAGGTGCAGCCAGTGAGGCTGAGGATGGGGCTGGCCCTGCTGTGCCAAGGGTCGGGGGCTGCCTGGGCACGCATGCCTGCTGGAGCTGGCTGAGGAGTGAAAAGAAGGGGGTTCCACAGGCGGCTGCCCCCAGCAAGGAGCGGACGGGCCCCACGGCGAGGAAGGATCGCTCCCAGACATTCCTGACAGCGCACACCACCAGCTCACAGCTCCAGGACGTCGGTACCTCTGTCAGCTGCACATGTGAGCCACCGTGCCTCCGGGAAGCCTCGGGGGAGAGTTTAATAGCATGCTTTTTGTTTTTTCCATTCCATTTCGATGAATTCCCGACTTTACCGAAAATGGAAATTTGTGTTTTTCACTAATGTTGCTGTATACTGTGTAAGTTGCTGATATAATTACTCTTTATAGGGCTGATGATGAGACTATCAAGCAGGGGTTCAGGTTAGCATCTTGTATGTGTCTGTCTATGGCGTTTCAGTATTTTTAAAGAAAGCAGAAGGGACATAAGGCATAGTGTATTTCAGGTGATGGGACCGCTCATTGCATTTCCCCTTCACCCTTCCCTGTCCCCTTTCCCTGTTTTCCCCCTTCTTCCCTGTGTTCCCCCATTCCCCCCTTTTCCCTTTCTTTCCCGTTCTCCTCATCCCCCTTTACCCTTCTTTTCCTTGTCCCCTTTCCCCTTTCTTCCCTCCCGTCCCACCTTTCCCTCTTTCCCTTTATTCCCCCACCCCATGTTCCCCCCTTCCTTTCCCTTTCTTCCACCCTGTCGCCCCTTTCCCCCTTTGCCTTTCTTTCCCCCTGTCCAATGTCCCCTATTTCCCCTTTTGTTCTACCTCCCCTGTTCCCTCATTATCCCTTATACCCCCCACCCCCCGTGCCCTTTCTTCCCCACACTACTGTCCCCCTTTCCCCCTTCCTTTCCCCTATGCCTCCTGTTTTGCTCTTTCCCTTCATCCTTGGTACCCCCTTTAATTCTTCCCCGTTGCCCCTTTCCCCGTCCTTTCCCTCTGCCCTTTCCCCCCCGTTGCCCCGTTCCTTCTTTTTCAATGACGCTCTCCCAATGTGTTCCATGCTCCCCCTTTCTCCCTTGTTCCCCCTTTCCTTCTCCTGCATCCCCCCTTTTCCCTACCCTTCTTTCTCAGTTCCCCCTACCATCTGTGTTCCGTGTCCCCTCTTCCCCATTTCCTCACCCCCCATCACCCCTTTTCTTTCTCCATTTTTCCTCCGTCCCATTTCTCCCTTTCTTTCCCCCACTCCATCCGCTGTCCCCCTCTTTCCACCTGTCTTGTCTCTCCTGTTCCAGGTCTCCCCTCTCTCTTTCTACCTCCCTTTCTTTCTGTTTTTCCATCTTCACACCTTGCCCGCCCCCCCTTCATTGTTTCTTCCCTGCTGCTCCCCTTTCTTCTTTTTTTTTTCCCCCAGCTGTCTCCTCTTTCCTCCTTTCTTGGCTCCCCCTTTTCCCTCTCATTCCCACGTTGAACCCTCCCCCCCCACTCCTCCCCCCCTCCTCACATGGCCCTTGTGACTCGCAGGTCTTCTTGCCCGACAGTGACTTCCATCCCGGCATGATTCTTCTTGCTGAGAGTTTTCCCTCACCTTTGAGGCACATTGTTTGTAGTGTTCTGTGTAGTATCTGTGCATATCCGCGTGGCTCGGAGTCACCCCGCCCAGGGGTGTAGAGTCAAGGGTAGGTGGTATACCTTTAAGAGTATACGGTTTATATTTTGATGTGACGAGGCAAAAGCGGTAAGATCATTTCGGACCGAGTAGCTGTGAGTGGGTTTTGTGAACAGGTTTTTCATTAACACTTCCTGGGGAAGGACAGAGCTCTGCAGGAGGGGCCATTCAGCGCTGTGGCCAGAGACTGCATCTCAGACGAAAGGAGGCTGCCGAGAGTGACAAACGGTGGTTTTGAAGATAGAGTCTGTAAGAAACCAGAGAGGGCCGAAGTGCGTGGGGCATTTGAAGGGGTTCCCGGAGGCACTGAGGACCAGCATGACTTTTCCCCGCTGGGGCCTTTGCTGTGGGAGCAGCGGCTGGACGTTTGCGTTTTTTGCTCCGGAGGCTGCCGAGAGTGAAAAACGGTGGTTTTGAGGATGGAGTCCACAGGAAAGCAGAGAGGTCCAAAAGGTGTGGCGTATTTGAAGGGGTTCCCGGAGGCAGTGAGGACCAGCATGACTTTTCCTCGCTGGGCCTTTGCTGTGGGTGCAGCGGCTGGATGTTTGAGTTTTTTGCTCCGGAGGCTGCCGAGAGTGAAAAACGGTGGTTTTGAGGATGGATTCCACAGGAAAGCAGAGAGGTCCAAAAGGTGTGGGGCATTTGAAGGGGTTCCCGGAGGCAGTGAGGACCAGCATGACTTTTCCCCGCTGGGGCCTTTGCTGTGGGAGCAGCCCCTGGACGTTTGCGTATTTTGCTCCGGAGGCTGCCGAGAGTGAAAAACGGTGGTTTTGAGGATGGAGTCCACAGGAAAGCAGAGAGGTCCAAAAGGTGTGGGGCATTTGAAGGGGTTCCTGGAGGTAGTGAGGACCAGCATGACTTTTCTTGCTGGGGCCTTTGCTGTGGAAGCAGCGGCTGGACGTTTGCGTTTTTTGCTCCGGAGGCTGCCGAGGTTGAAAAACGGTGGTTTTGAGGATGGAGTCCACAGGAAAACAGAGAGGTCCAAAAGGTGTGGGGCATTTGAAGGGGTTCCCGGAGGTAGTGAGGACCAGCATGACTTTTCTGCCTTGGAACGTTTGCTGTGGGAGCAGCGGCTGGACGTTTGCGTTTTTTGCTACAGGGACTACCGAGGGTTAAAAGCGGTGGTTTTGAGGATGGATTCCACAGGAAAACAGAGAGGTCCAAAAGGTGTGGGGCATTTGAAGGGCTTCCCCGAGGCAGTGAGGACCAGCATGACTTTTCCCCACTGGGGCCTTTGCTGTGGGAGCAGCGGCTGGACATCTGCGTTTTTTGCTACAGAGACTACCGAGGGTTAATAACGGTGGTTTTGAGGATGGAGTCCACAGGAAAGCAGAGAGGTCCAAAAGGTGTGGGGCATTTGAAGGGGTTCCCAGAGGCAGTGAGGACCAGCATGACTTTTCCCCGCTGGGGCCTTTGCTGTGGGAGCAGCGGCTGGACGTTTGCGTTTTTTGCTCCGGAGGCTGCCGAGAGTGAAAAACGGTGGTTTTGAGGATGGAGTTCACAGGAAAGCAGAGAGGTCCAAAAGGTGTGGCGTATTTGAAGGGGTTCCCGGAGGCAGTGAGGACCAGCATGACTTTTCCCCGCTGGGGCCTTTGCTGTGGGAGCAGCGGCTGGACGTTTGCGTTTTTTGCTCCGGAGGCTGCCGAGAGTGAAAAACGGTGGTTTTGAGGATGGAGTCCACATGAAAGCAGACAGATCCAAAAGGTGTGGGGCATATGAAGGTGTTCCCGGAGGCAGTGAGGACCAGCATGACTTTTCCCCGCTGGGGCCTTTGCTGTGCTAGCAGCGGCTGGACGTTTGCGTATTTTGCTCCGGAGGCTGCCGAGAGTGAAAAACGGTGGTTTTGAGGATGGAGTCCACAGGAAAGCAGAGAGGTCCAAAAGGTGTGGGGCATTTGAAGGGGTTCCTGGAGGTAGTGAGGACCAGCATGACTTTTCTTGCTGGGGCCTTTGCTGTGGAAGCAGCGGCTGGACGTTTGCGTATTTTGCTCCGGAGGCTGCCGAGAGTGAAAAACGGTGGTTTTGAGGATGGAGTCCACAGGAAAACAGAGAGGTCCAAAAGGTGTGGGGCATTTGAAGGGGTTCCCAGAGGCAGTGAGGACCAGCATGACTTTTCCGCCTTGGAACCTTTGCTGTGGGAGCAGCGGCTGGACGTTTGCGTTTTTTGCTCCGGCGGATGCCGAGAGTGAAAAACGGTGGTTTTTAGGATGGAGTCAGCAGGAAAACAGAGAGGTCCAAAACGTATGGGGCATTTGAAGGGGTTCCCGGAGGCAGTGAGGACCAGCATGACTTTTCCCTGCTGGGGCCTTTGCTGTGGGAGCAGCGGCTGGACGTTTGCGTTTTTTGCTCCGGAGGCTGCCGAGAGTGAAAAACGGTGGTTTTGAGGATGGAGTCCACAGGAAAGCAGAGAGGTCCAAAAGGTGTGGGGCATTTGAAGGGGTTCCCGGAGGCAGTGAGGACCAGCATGACTTTTCTGCCTTGGAACGTTTGCTGTGGGAGCAGCGGCTGGACGTTTGCTTTTTTTGCTACAGAGACTACCGAGGGTTAAAAGCGGTGGTTTTGAGGATGGATTCCACAGGAAAACAGAGAGGTCCAAAAGGTGTGGGGCATTTGAAGGGGTTCCCGGAGGCAGTGAGGACCAGCATGACTTTTCCCCGCTGGGGCCTTTGCTGTGGGAGCAGCGGCTGGACGTTTGCGTTTTTTGATACAGAGAATACAGAGGGTTAAAAACAGTTGTTTTGAGGATGGATTCCACAGCAAAGCAGAGAGGTCCAAAAGGTGTGGGGCATTTGAAGTGGTTCCCGGAGGCAGTGAGGACCAGCATGACTTTTCCCCGCTGGGGCCTTTGCTGTGGGAGCAGCGGCTGGACGTTTGCGTTTTTTGCTCCGGAGGCTGCCGAGAGTGAAAAACGGTGGTTTTGAGGATGGAGTCCACAGGAAAGCAGAGAGGTCCAAAAGGTGTGGGGCATTTGAAGGGGTTCCCGGAGGCAGTGAGGACCAGCATGACTTTTCAGCCTTGGAACATTTGCTGTGGGAGCAGCGGCTGGACGTTTGCGTTTTTTGCTAAAGAGACTACGGAGGGTATAAAAACGGTGGTTTTGAGGATGGAGTCCACAGGAAAGCAAAGAGGTGCAAAAGGTGTGGGGCATTTGCAGGGGTTCCCGGAGGCAGTGAGGACCAGCATGACTTTTCCCCGCTGGGGCCTTTGCTGTGGGAGCAGCGGCTGGACGTTTGCGTTTTTTGCTACAGAGACTACCGAGGGTTACTAACGGTGGTTTTGAGGATGGATTCCACAGGAAAGCAGAGAGGTCCAAAAGGTGTGGGGCATTTGAAGGGGTTCCCGGAGGCAGTGAGGACCAGCATGACTTTTCCCCGCTGGGGCCTTTGCTGTGGGAGCAGCGGCTGGACGTTTGCGTTTTTTGCTCCGGCGGATGCCAATAGTGAAAAACGGTGGTTTTGAGGATGGAGTCCACAGGAAAGCAGAGAGGTCCAAAAGGTGTGGGGCATTTGAAGGGGTTCTAGGAGGCAGTGAGGACCAGCATGACTTTTCACCGCTGGGCATTTGCTGTGGGTGCAGCGGCTGGATGTTTGAGTTTTTTGCTCCGGAGGCTGCTGAGAGTGAAAAACGATGGTTTTGAGGATGGATTCCACAGGAAAGCAGAGAGGTCCAAAAGGTGTGGGGCATTTGAAAGGGTTCCCGGAGGCAGTGAGGACCAGCATGACTTTTCCTTGAAGGGGCCGTTGCTGTGGGAGCAGCGGCTGGACGTTTGCGTTTTTTGCTCCGGCGGATGCCGAGAGTGAAAAACGGTGGTTTTGAGGATGGAGTCCACAGGAAAGCAGAGAGGTCCAAAAGGTGTGGGGTATTTGAAGGGGTTCCCGGAGGCAGTGAGGACCAGCATGACTTTTCCCCGCTGGGGCCTTTGCTGTGGGAGCAGCGGCTGGACGTTTGCGTTTTTTGCTCCGGAGGCTGCCGAGAGTGAAAAACGGTGGTTTTGAGGATGGATTCCACAGGAAAGCAGAGAGGTCCAAAAGGTGTGGGGCATTTGAAGAGGTTCCTGGAGGTAGTGAAGACCAGCATGACTTTTCCCCGCTGGGGCCTTTGCTGTGGGAGCAGCGGCTGGACGTTTGCGTTTTTTGCTCCGGAGGCTGCCGAGAGTGAAAAACGGTGGTTTTGAGGATAGAGTCCACAGGAAAACAGAGAGGTCCAAAAGGTGTGGGGCATTTGAAGGGGTTCCCGGAGGCAGTGAGGACCAGCATGACTTTTACCCGCTGGCTCCTTTGCTGTGGGAGCAGCGGCTGGACGTTTGCGTTTTTTGTTCCGGAGGATGCCGAGGGTTAAAAACGGTGGTTTTGAGGATGGATTCCACAGGAAAGCAGAGAGGTCCAAAAGGTGTGGGGCATTTGAAGGGGTTCCCGGAGGCAGTGAGAACCAGCATGACTTTTCCCCGCTGGGGCTTTTGCTGTGCTAGCAGCGGCTGGACGTTTGCGTTTTTTGCTCCGGCGGATGCTGAGAGTGAAAACCGGTGGTTTTGAGGATGGAGTCCACAGGAAAGCAGAGAGGTGCAAAAGGTGTGGGGCATTTGCAGGGGTTCCTGGAGGCAGTGAGGACCAGCATGACTTTTCCCCGCTGGGGCCTTTGCTGTGGGAGCAGCGGCTGGACGTTTGCGTTTTTTGCTCCGGCGGATGCCAATAGTGAAAAACGGTGGTTTTGAGGATGGAGTCCACAGGAAAGCAGAGAGGTCCAAAAGCTGTGGGGCATTTGAAGGGGTTCCCGGAGGCAGTGAGTACCAGCATGACTTTTCACCGCTGGGCATTTGCTGTGGGTGCAGCGGCTGGATGTTTGAGTTTTTTGCTCCGGAGGCTGCTGAGAGTGAAAAACGATGGTTTTGAGGATGGATTCCACAGGAAAGCAGAGAGGTCCAAAAGGTGTGGGGCATTTCAAGGGGTTCCCGGAGGCAGTGAGGACCAGCATGACTTGTCCCCGCTGGGGCCTTTGCTGTGGGAGCAGCGGCTGGACTTTTGCGTTTTTTACTCCGGAGGCTGCCGAGTGAAAAACGGTGGTTTTGAGGGTGGAGTCCACAGGAAAGCAGAGAGTTCCAAAAGGTGTGGGGCATATGAAGGGGTTCCCGGAGGCAGTGAGGACCAGCATGACTTTTCCCCGCTGGGGCCTTTGCTGTGGGAGCAGTGGTTGGACGTTTTCGTTTTCTGCTCCGGAGGCTGCCGAGAGTGAAAAACGGTGGTTTTGAGGATGGAGTCCACAGGAAAGCAGAGAGGTCCAAAAGGTGTGGGGCATTTGAAAGGGTTCCCGGAGGCAGTGAGGAACAGCATGACTTTTCCTTGAAGGGGCCTTTGCTGTGGGAGCAGCGGCTGGACGTTTGCGTTTTTTGCTCCGGCGGATGCCGAGAGTGAAAAACGGTGGTTTTGAGGATGGAGTCCACATGAAAGCAGACAGATCCAAAAGGTGTGGGGCATATGAAGGGGTTCCCGGAGGCAGTGAGGACCAGCATGACTTTTCCCCGCTGGGGCCTTTGCTGTGGGAGCAGCGGCTGGACGTTTGCGTTTTTTGCTCCGGAGGCTGCCGAGAGTGAAAAACGGTGGTTTTGAGGATAGAGTCCACAGGAAAACAGAGAGGTCCAAAAGGTGTGGGGCATTTGAAGGGGTTCCCAGAGGCAGTGAGGACCAGCATGACTTTTCCGCCTTGGAACCTTTGCTGTGGGAGCAGCGGCTGGACGTTTGCGTTTTTTGCTCCGGCGGATGCCGAGAGTGAAAAACGGTGGTTTTGAGGATGGAGTCCACAGGAAAGCAGAGAGGTCCAAAAGCTGTGGGGCATTTGAAGGGGTTCCTGGAGGTAGTGAAGACCAGCATGACTTTTCCCCGCTGGGTCCTTTGCTGTGGGAGCAGCGGCTGGACGTTTGCGTTTTTTGCTCCGGAGGCTGCTGAGAGTGTAAAACGGTGGTTTTGAGGATGGACTCCACAGGAAAACAGAGAGGTCCAAAAGGTGTGGGGCATTTGAAGGGGTTCCCGGAGGCAGTGAGGACCAGCATGACTTTTCCTTGATGGGGCCTTTGCTGTGGGAGCAGCGGCTGGACGTTTGCGTTTTTTGCTCCGGCGGATGCCGAGAGTGAAAAAAGGTGGTTTTGAGGATGGATTCCACAGGAAAGCAGAGAGGTCCAAAAGGTGTGGGGCATTTGAAGGGGTTCCCGGAGGCAGTGAGGACCAGCATGACTTTTCCCCGCTGGGGCCTTTGCTGTGGGAGCAGCGGCTGGACGTTTGCGTTTTTTGCTCCGGAGGCTGCCGAGAGTGAAAAACGGTGGTTTTGAGGATGGAGTCCACATGAAAGCAGACAGATCCAAAAGGTGTGGGGCATATGAAGGGGTTCCCGGAGGCAGTGAGGACCAGCATGACTTTTCCCCTCTGGGGCCTTTGCTGTGGGAGCAGCGGCTGGACGTTTGCGTTTTTTGCTCCGGAGGCTGCCGAGAGTGAAAAACGGTGGTTTTGAGGATAGAGTCCACAGGAAAACAGAGAGGTCTAAAAGGTGTGGGGCATTTGAAGGGGTTCCCAGAGGCAGTGAGGACCAGCATGACTTTTCCGCCTTGGAACCTTTGCTGTGGGAGCAGCGGCTGGACGTTTGCGTTTTTTGCTCCGGAGGCTGCCGAGAGTGAAAAACGGTGGTTTTGAGGATGGAGTCCACAGGAAAACAGAGAGGTCCAAAAGGTGTGGGGCATTTGAAGGGGTTCCCAGAGGCAGTGAGGACCAGCATGACTTTTCCGCTTTGGAACCTTTGCTGTGGGAGCAGCGGCTGGACGTTTGCGTTTTTTGCTCCGGAGGCTGCCGAGAGTGAAAAACGGTGGTTTTGAGGATGGAGTCCACAGGAAAGCAGAGAGGTCCAAAAGGTGTGGGGCATTTGAAGGGGTTCCCAGAGGCAGTGAGGACCAGCATGACTTTTCCCCCCTGGCTCCTTTGCTGTGGGAGCAGCGGCTAAACGTTTGCGTTTTTTGCTCCAGAGCCTGACGAAAGTGAAAAATGGCGGTTTTGAGGTTCTAGTCCACAGGAAAGCAGAGAGGTCCAAAAGGTGTGGGGCATTTGAAGGGGTTCCCGGAGGCAGTGAGGACCAGCATGACTTTTACCCGCTGGGGCCTTTGCTGTGGGAGCAGCGGCTGGACGTTTGCGTTTTTTGCTCCGGAGTGTGCCGAGAGTGAAAAATGGCGGTTTTGAGGTTCTAGTCCACAGGAAAGCAGAGAGGTCCAAAAGGTGTGGGGCATTTGAAGGGGTTCCCGGAGGCAGTGAGGACCAGCATGACTTTTCCCCCCTGGCTCCTTTGCTGTGGGAGCAGCGGCTGGACGTTTGTGTTTTTTGCTCCGGAGTGTGCCGAGAGTGAAAAATGGCAGTTTTGAGGTTCTAGTCCACAGGAAAGCAGAGAGGTCCAAAAGGTGTGGGGCATTTGAAGGGGTTCCCGGAGGCAGTGAGGACCAGCATGACTTTTCCTCCCTGGCTCCTTTGCTGTGGGAGCAGCGGCTGGACGTTTGCGTTTTTTGCTCCGGAGTGTGCCGAGAGTGAAAAATGGCGGTTTTGAGGTTCTAGTCCACAGGAAAGCAGAGAGGTCCAAAAGGTGTGGGGCATTTGAAGGGGTTCCCGGAGGCAGTGAGGACCAGCATGACTTTTCCCCCCTGGCTCCTTTGCTGTGGGAGCAGCGGCTGGACGTTTGTGTTTTTTGCTCCGGAGTGTGCAGAGAGTGAAAAATGGCGGTTTTGAGGTTCTAGTCCACAGGAAAGCAGAGAGGTCCAAAAGGTGTGGGGCATTTGAAGGGGTTCCCGGAGGCAGTGAGGACCAGCATGACTTTTCCCCCCTGGCTCCTTTGCTGTGGGAGCAGCGGCTGGACGTTTGCGTTTTTTGCTCCGGAGTGTGCCGAGAGTGAAAAATGGCGGTTTTGAGGTTCTAGTCCACAGGAAAGCAGAGAGGTCCAAAAGGTGTGGGGCATTTGAAGGGGTTCCCAGAGGCAGTGAGGACCAGCATGACTTTTCCCCCCTGGCTCCTTTGCTGTGGGAGCAGCGGCTGGACGTTTGCGTTTTTTGCTCCGGAGTGTGCCGAGAGTGAAAAATGGCGGTTTTGAGGTTCTAGTCCACAGGAAAGCAGAGAGGTCCAAAAGGTGTGGGGCATTTGAAGGGGTTCCCGGAGGCAGTGAGGACCAGAATGACTTTTCCCCCCTGGCTCCTTTGCTGTGGGAGCAGCGGCTGGACGTTTGCATTTTTTGCTCCGGAGTGTGCCGAGAGTGAAAAATGGCGGTTTTGAGGTTATAGTCCACAGGAAAGCAGAGAGGTCCAAAAGGTGTGGGGCATTTGAAGGGGTTCCCAGAGGCAGTGAGGACCAGCATGACTTTTCCCCCCTGGCTCCTTTGCTGTGGGAGCAGCGGCTAAACGTTTGCGTTTTTTGCTCCAGAGCCTGACGAAAGTGAAAAATGGCGGTTTTGAGGTTCTAGTCCACAGGAAAGCAGAGAGGTCCAAAAGGTGTGGGGCATTTGAAGGGGTTCCCGGAGGCAGTGAGGACCAGCATGACTTTTCCTCCCTGGCTCCTTTGCTGTGGGAGCAGCGGCTGGACGTTTGCGTTTTTTGCTCCGGAGTGTGCCGAGAGTGAAAAATGGCGGTTTTGAGGTTCTAGTCCACAGGAAAGCAGAGAGGTCCAAAAGGTGTGGGGCATTTGAAGGGGTTCCCGGAGGCAGTGAGGACCAGCATGACTTTTCCCCCCTGGCTCCTTTGCTGTGGGAGCAGCGGCTGGACGTTTGTGTTTTTTGCTCCGGAGTGTGCAGAGAGTGAAAAATGGCGGTTTTGAGGTTCTAGTCCACAGGAAAGCAGAGAGGTCCAAAAGGTGTGGGGCATTTGAAGGGGTTCCCGGAGGCAGTGAGGACCAGCATGACTTTTCCCCCCTGGCTCCTTTGCTGTGGGAGCAGCGGCTGGACGTTTGCATTTTTTGCTCCGGAGTGTGCCGAGAGTGAAAAATGGCGGTTTTGAGGTTCTAGTCCACAGGAAAGCAGAGAGGTCCAAAAGGTGTGGGGCATTTGAAGGGGTTCCCGGAGGCAGTGAGGACCAGCATGACTTTTCCCCCCTGGCTCCTTTGCTGTGGGAGCAGCAGCTGGACGTTTGCGTTTTTTGCTCCGGAGTGTGCCGAGAGTGAAAAATGGCGGTTTTGAGGTTCTAGTCCACAGGAAAGCAGAGAGGTCCAAAAGGTGTGGGGCATTTGAAGGGGTTCCCGGAGGCAGTGAGGACCAGCATGACTTTTCCCCCCTGGCTCCTTTGCTGTGGGAGCAGCGGCTGGACGTTTGCGTTTTTTGCTCCGGAGTGTGCCGAGAGTGAAAAATGGCGGTTTTGAGGTTCTAGTCCACAGGAAAGCAGAGAGGTCCAAAAGGTGTGGGGCATTTGAAGGGGTTCCCGGAGGCAGTGAGGACCAGCATGACTTTTCCCCCCTGGCTCCTTTGCTGTGGGAGCAGCGGCTGGACGTTTGCGTTTTTTGCTCCGGAGTGTGCCGAGAGTGAAAAATGGCGGTTTTGAGGTTCTAGTCCACAGGAAAGCAGAGAGGTCCAAAAGGTGTGGGGCATTTGAAGGGGTTCCCGGAGGCAGTGAGGACCAGCATGACTTTTCCTCCCTGGCTCCTTTGCTGTGGGAGCAGCGGCTGGACGTTTGCGTTTTTTGCTCCGGAGTGTGCCGAGAGTGAAAAATGGCGGTTTTGAGGTTCTAGTCCACAGGAAAGCAGAGAGGTCCAAAAGGTGTGGGGCATTTGAAGGGGTTCCCGGAGGCAGTGAGGACCAGCATGACTTTTCCCCCCTGGCTCCTTTGCTGTGGGAGCAGCGGCTGGACGTTTGTGTTTTTTGCTCCGGAGTGTTCAGAGAGTGAAAAATGGCGGTTTTGAGGTTCTAGTCCACAGGAAAGCAGAGAGGTCCAAAAGGTGTGGGGCATTTGAAGGGGTTCCCGGAGGCAGTGAGGACCAGCATGACTTTTCCTCCCTGGCTCCTTTGCTGTGGGAGCAGCGGCTGGACGTTTGCGTTTTTTGCTCCGGAGTGTGCCGAGAGTGAAAAATGGCGGTTTTGAGGTTCTAGTCCACAGGAAAGCAGAGAGGTCCAAAAGGTGTGGGGCATTTGAAGGGGTTCCCAGAGGCAGTGAGGACCAGCATGACTTTTCCCCCCTGGCTCCTTTGCTGTGGGAGCAGCGGCTGGACGTTTGCGTTTTTTGCTCCGGAGTGTGCCGAGAGTGAAAAATGGCGGTTTTGAGGTTCTAGTCCACAGGAAAGCAGAGAGGTCCAAAAGGTGTGGGGCATTTGAAGGGGTTCCCGGAGGCAGTGAGGACCAGCATGACTTTTCCCCCCTGGCTCCTTTGCTGTGGGAGCAGCGGCTGGACGTTTGCATTTTTTGCTCCGGAGTGTGCCGAGAGTGAAAAATGGCGGTTTTGAGGTTATAGTCCACAGGAAAGCAGAGAGGTCCAAAAGGTGTGGGGCATTTGAAGGGGTTCCCAGAGGCAGTGAGGACCAGCATGACTTTTCCCCCCTGGCTCCTTTGCTGTGGGAGCAGCGGCTAAACGTTTGCGTTTTTTGCTCCAGAGCCTGACGAAAGTGAAAAATGGCGGTTTTGAGGTTCTAGTCCACAGGAAAGCAGAGAGGTCCAAAAGGTGTGGGGCATTTGAAGGGGTTCCCGGAGGCAGTGAGGACCAGCATGACTTTTCCTCCCTGGCTCCTTTGCTGTGGGAGCAGCGGCTGGACGTTTGCGTTTTTTGCTCCGGAGTGTGCCGAGAGTGAAAAATGGCGGTTTTGAGGTTCTAGTCCACAGGAAAGCAGAGAGGTCCAAAAGGTGTGGGGCATTTGAAGGGGTTCCCGGAGGCAGTGAGGACCAGCATGACTTTTCCCCCCTGGCTCCTTTGCTGTGGGAGCAGCGGCTGGACGTTTGTGTTTTTTGCTCCGGAGTGTGCAGAGAGTGAAAAATGGCGGTTTTGAGGTTCTAGTCCACAGGAAAGCAGAGAGGTCCAAAAGGTGTGGGGCATTTGAAGGGGTTCCCGGAGGCAGTGAGGACCAGCATGACTTTTCCCCCCTGGCTCCTTTGCTGTGGGAGCAGCGGCTGGACGTTTGTGTTTTTTGCTCCGGAGTGTGCAGAGAGTGAAAAATGGCGGTTTTGAGGTTCTAGTCCACAGGAAAGCAGAGAGGTCCAAAAGGTGTGGGGCATTTGAAGGGGTTCCCGGAGGCAGTGAGGACCAGCATGACTTTTCCCCCCTGGCTCCTTTGCTGTGGGAGCAGCAGCTGGACGTTTGCGTTTTTTGCTCCGGAGTGTGCCGAGAGTGAAAGATGGCGGTTTTGAGGTTCTAGTCCACAGGAAAGCAGAGAGGTCCAAAAGGTGTGGGGCATTTGAAGGGGTTCCCGGAGGCAGTGAGGACCAGCATGACTTTTCCCCCCTGGCTCCTTTGCTGTGGGAGCAGCGGCTGGACGTTTGCGTTTTTTGCTCCGGAGTGTGCCGAGAGTGAAAAATAGTTCTTTTGAGGTTATAGTCCACAGGAAAGCAGAGAGGTCCAAAAGGTGTGGGGCATTTGAAGGGGTTCCCGGAGGCAGTGAGGACCAGCATGACTTTTCCCCCCTGGCTCCTTTGCTGTGGGAGCAGCGGCTGGACGTTTGCGTTTTTTGCTCCGGAGTGTGCCGAGAGTGAAAAATGGTGCTTTTGAGGTTCTAGTCCACAGGAAAGCAGAGAGGTCCAAAAGGTGTGGGGCATTTGAAGGGGTTCCCGGAGGCAGTGAGGACCAGCATGACTTTTCCCCCCTGGCTCCTTTGCTGTGGGAGCAGCGGCTGGACGTTTGCGTTTTTTGCTCCGGAGTGTGCCGAGAGTGAAAAATGGCGGTTTTGAGGTTCTAGTCCACAGGAAAGCAGAGAGGTCCAAAAGGTGTGGGGCATTTGAAGGGGTTCCCGGAGGCAGTGAGGACCAGCATGACTTTTCCCCCCTGGCTCCTTTGCTGTGGGAGCAGCGGCTGGACGTTTGCGTTTTTTACTCCGGAGTGTGCCGAGAGTGAAAAATAGTTCTTTTGAGGTTCTAGTCCACAGGAAAGCAGAGAGGTCCAAAAGGTGTGGGGCATTTGAAGGGGTTCCCGGAGGCAGTGAGGACCAGCATGACTTTTCCCCCCTGGCTCCTTTGCTGTGGGAGCAGCGGCTGGACGTTTGCATTTTTTGCTCCGGAGTGTGCCGAGAGTGAAAAATGGCGGTTTTGAGGTTCTAGTCCACAGGAAAGCAGAGAGGTCCAAAAGGTGTGGGGCATTTGAAGGGGTTCCCAGAGGCAGTGAGGACCAGCATGACTTTTCCCCCCTGGCTCCTTTGCTGTGGGAGCAGCGGCTAAACGTTTGCGTTTTTTGCTCCAGAGCCTGACGAAAGTGAAAAATGGCGGTTTTGAGGTTCTAGTCCACAGGAAAGCAGAGAGGTCCAAAAGGTGTGGGGCATTTGAAGGGGTTCCCGGAGGCAGTGAGGACCAGCATGACTTTTCCCCCCTGGCTCCTTTGCTGTGGGAGCAGCGGCTGGACGTTTGTGTTTTTTGCTCCGGAGTGTGCCGAGAGTGAAAAATGGCGGTTTTGAGGTTCTAGTCCACAGGAAAGCAGAGAGGTCCAAAAGGTGTGGGGCATTTGAAGGGGTTCCCGGAGGCAGTGAGGACCAGCATGACTTTTCCCCCCTGGCTCCTTTGCTGTGGGAGCAGCGGCTGGACGTTTGTGTTTTTTGCTCCGGAGTGTGCAGAGAGTGAAAAATGGCGGTTTTGAGGTTCTAGTCCACAGGAAAGCAGAGAGGTCCAAAAGGTGTGGGGCATTTGAAGGGGTTCCCGGAGGCAGTGAGGACCAGCATGACTTTTCCCCCCTGGCTCCTTTGCTGTGGGAGCAGCGGCTGGACGTTTGTGTTTTTTGCTCCGGAGTGTGCCGAGAGTGAAAAATGGCGGTTTTGAGGTTCTAGTCCACAGGAAAGCAGAGAGGTCCAAAAGGTGTGGGGCATTTGAAGGGGTTCCCGGAGGCAGTGAGGACCAGCATGACTTTTCCCCCCTGGCTCCTTTGCTGTGGGAGCAGCGGCTGGACGTTTGTGTTTTTTGCTCCGGAGTGTGCAGAGAGTGAAAAATGGCGGTTTTGAGGTTCTAGTCCACAGGAAAGCAGAGAGGTCCAAAAGGTGTGGGGCATTTGAAGGGGTTCCCGGAGGCAGTGAGGACCAGCATGACTTTTCCCCCCTGGCTCCTTTGCTGTGGGAGCAGCAGCTGGACGTTTGCGTTTTTTGCTCCGGAGTGTGCCGAGAGTGAAAGATGGCGGTTTTGAGGTTCTAGTCCACAGGAAAGCAGAGAGGTCCAAAAGGTGTGGGGCATTTGAAGGGGTTCCCGGAGGCAGTGAGGACCAGCATGACTTTTCCCCCCTGGCTCCTTTGCTGTGGGAGCAGCGGCTGGACGTTTGCGTTTTTTGCTCCGGAGTGTGCCGAGAGTGAAAAATAGTTCTTTTGAGGTTATAGTCCACAGGAAAGCAGAGAGGTCCAAAAGGTGTGGGGCATTTGAAGGGGTTCCCGGAGGCAGTGAGGACCAGCATGACTTTTCCCCCCTGGCTCCTTTGCTGTGGGAGCAGCGGCTGGACGTTTGCGTTTTTTGCTCCGGAGTGTGCCGAGAGTGAAAAATGGTGCTTTTGAGGTTCTAGTCCACAGGAAAGCAGAGAGGTCCAAAAGGTGTGGGGCATTTGAAGGGGTTCCCGGAGGCAGTGAGGACCAGCATGACTTTTCCCCCCTGGCTCCTTTGCTGTGGGAGCAGCGGCTGGACGTTTGCGTTTTTTGCTCCGGAGTGTGCCGAGAGTGAAAAATGGCGGTTTTGAGGTTCTAGTCCACAGGAAAGCAGAGAGGTCCAAAAGGTGTGGGGCATTTGAAGGGGTTCCCGGAGGCAGTGAGGACCAGCATGACTTTTCCCCCCTGGCTCCTTTGCTGTGGGAGCAGCGGCTGGACGTTTGCGTTTTTTACTCCGGAGTGTGCCGAGAGTGAAAAATAGTTCTTTTGAGGTTCTAGTCCACAGGAAAGCAGAGAGGTCCAAAAGGTGTGGGGCATTTGAAGGGGTTCCCGGAGGCAGTGAGGACCAGCATGACTTTTCCCCCCTGGCTCCTTTGCTGTGGGAGCAGCGGCTGGACGTTTGCATTTTTTGCTCCGGAGTGTGCCGAGAGTGAAAAATGGCGGTTTTGAGGTTCTAGTCCACAGGAAAGCAGAGAGGTCCAAAAGGTGTGGGGCATTTGAAGGGGTTCCCAGAGGCAGTGAGGACCAGCATGACTTTTCCCCCCTGGCTCCTTTGCTGTGGGAGCAGCGGCTAAACGTTTGCGTTTTTTGCTCCAGAGCCTGACGAAAGTGAAAAATGGCGGTTTTGAGGTTCTAGTCCACAGGAAAGCAGAGAGGTCCAAAAGGTGTGGGGCATTTGAAGGGGTTCCCGGAGGCAGTGAGGACCAGCATGACTTTTCCCCCCTGGCTCCTTTGCTGTGGGAGCAGCGGCTGGACGTTTGTGTTTTTTGCTCCGGAGTGTGCCGAGAGTGAAAAATGGCGGTTTTGAGGTTCTAGTCCACAGGAAAGCAGAGAGGTCCAAAAGGTGTGGGGCATTTGAAGGGGTTCCCGGAGGCAGTGAGGACCAGCATGACTTTTCCCCCCTGGCTCCTTTGCTGTGGGAGCAGCGGCTGGACGTTTGCGTTTTTTGCTCCGGAGTGTGCCGAGAGTGAAAAATGGCGGTTTTGAGGTTCTAGTCCACAGGAAAGCAGAGAGGTCCAAAAGGTGTGGGGCATTTGAAGGGGTTCCCGGAGGCAGTGAGGACCAGCATGACTTTTCCCCCCTGGCTCCTTTGCTGTGGGAGCAGCGGCTGGACGTTTGCGTTTTTTGCTCCGGAGTGTGCCGAGAGTGAAAAATGGCGGTTTTGAGGTTCTAGTCCACAGGAAAGCAGAGAGGTCCAAAAGGTGTGGGGCATTTGAAGGGGTTCCCGGAGGCAGTGAGGACCAGCATGACTTTTCCCCCCTGGCTCCTTTGCTGTGGGAGCAGCGGCTGGACGTTTGCGTTTTTTGCTCCGGAGTGTGCCGAGAGTGAAAAATAGTTCTTTTAAGGTTCTAGTCCACAGGAAAGCAGAGAGGTCCAAAAGGTGTGGGGCATTTGAAGGGGTTCCCGGAGGCAGTGAGGACCAGCATGACTTTTCCCCCCTGGCTCCTTTGCTGTGGGAGCAGCGGCTGGACGTTTGCATTTTTTGCTCCGGAGTGTGCCGAGAGTGAAAAATGGCGGTTTTGAGGTTCTAGTCCACAGGAAAGCAGAGAGGTCCAAAAGGTGTGGGGCATGTGAAGGGGTTCCCAGAGGCAGTGAGGACCAGCATGACTTTTCCCCCCTGGCTCCTTTGCTGTGGGAGCAGCGGCTAAACGTTTGCGTTTTTTGCTCCAGAGCCTGACGAAAGTGAAAAATGGCGGTTTTGAGGTTCTAGTCCACAGGAAAGCAGAGAGGTCCAAAAGGTGTGGGGCATTTGAAGGGGTTCCCGGAGGCAGTGAGGACCAGCATGACTTTTCCTCCCTGGCTCCTTTGCTGTGGGAGCAGCGGCTGGACGTTTGCGTTTTTTGCTCCGGAGTGTGCCGAGAGTGAAAAATGGCGGTTTTGAGGTTCTAGTCCACAGGAAAGCAGAGAGGTCCAAAAGGTGTGGGGCATTTGAAGGGGTTCCCGGAGGCAGTGAGGACCAGCATGACTTTTCCCCCCTGGCTCCTTTGCTGTGGGAGCAGCGGCTGGACGTTTGTGTTTTTTGCTCCGGAGTGTGCAGAGAGTGAAAAATGGCGGTTTTGAGGTTCTAGTCCACAGGAAAGCAGAGAGGTCCAAAAGGTGTGGGGCATTTGAAGGGGTTCCCGGAGGCAGTGAGGACCAGCATGACTTTTCCCCCCTGGCTCCTTTGCTGTGGGAGCAGCGGCTGGACGTTTGCGTTTTTTGCTCCGGAGTGTGCCGAGAGTGAAAAATGGCGGTTTTGAGGTTCTAGTCCACAGGAAAGCAGAGAGGTCCAAAAGGTGTGGGGAATTTGAAGGGGTTCCCGGAGGCAGTGAGGACCAGCATGACTTTTCCCCCCTGGCTCCTTTGCTGTGGGAGCAGCGGCTGGACGTTTGCATTTTTTGCTCCGGAGTGTGCCGAGAGTGAAAAATGGCGGTTTTGAGGTTCTAGTCCACAGGAAAGCAGAGAGGTCCAAAAGGTGTGGGGCATTTGAAGGGGTTCCCAGAGGCAGTGAGGACCAGCATGACTTTTCCCCCCTGGCTCCTTTGCTGTGGGAGCAGCGGCTAAACGTTTGCGTTTTTTGCTCCAGAGCCTGACGAAAGTGAAAAATGGCGGTTTTGAGGTTCTAGTCCACAGGAAAGCAGAGAGGTCCAAAAGGTGTGGGGCATTTGAAGGGGTTCCCGGAGGCAGTGAGGACCAGCATGACTTTTCCTCCCTGGCTCCTTTGCTGTGGGAGCAGCGGCTGGACGTTTGCGTTTTTTGCTCCGGAGTGTGCCGAGAGTGAAAAATGGCGGTTTTGAGGTTCTAGTCCACAGGAAAGCAGAGAGGTCCAAAAGGTGTGGGGCATTTGAAGGGGTTCCCGGAGGCAGTGAGGACCAGCATGACTTTTCCCCCCTGGCTCCTTTGCTGTGGGAGCAGCGGCTGGACGTTTGTGTTTTTTGCTCCGGAGTGTGCAGAGAGTGAAAAATGGCGGTTTTGAGGTTCTAGTCCACAGGAAAGCAGAGAGGTCCAAAAGGTGTGGGGCATTTGAAGGGGTTCCCGGAGGCAGTGAGGACCAGCATGACTTTTCCCCCCTGGCTCCTTTGCTGTGGGAGCAGCGGCTGGACGTTTGCGTTTTTTGCTCCGGAGTGTGCCGAGAGTGAAAAATAGTTCTTTTGAGGTTATAGTCCACAGGAAAGCAGAGAGGTCCAAAAGGTGTGGGGCATTTGAAGGGGGTCCCAGAGGCAGTGAGGACCAGCATGACTTTTCCCCCCTGGCTCCTTTGCTGTGGGAGCAGCGGCTGGACGTTTGCATTTTTTGCTCCGGAGTGTGCCGAGAGTGAAAAATGGCGGTTTTGAGGTTATAGTCCACAGGAAAGCAGAGAGGTCCAAAAGGTGTGGGGCATTTGATGGGGTTCCCAGAGGCAGTGAGGACCAGCATGACTTTTCCCCCCTGGCTCCTTTGCTGTGGGAGCAGCGGCTGGACGTTTGCGTTTTTTGCTCCGGAGTGTGCCGAGAGTGAAAAATGGCGGTTTTGAGGTTCTAGTCCACAGGAAAGCAGAGAGGTCCAAAAGGTGTGGGGCATTTGAAGGGGTTCCCGGAGGCAGTGAGGACCAGCATGACTTTTCCCCCCTGGCTCCTTTGCTGTGGGAGCAGCGGCTGGACGTTTGCGTTTTTTGCTCCGGAGTGTGCCGAGAGTGAAAAATGGCGGTTTTGAGGTTCTAGTCCACAGGAAAGCAGAGAGGTCCAAAAGGTGTGGGGCATTTGAAGGGGTTCCCGGAGGCAGTGAGGACCAGCATGACTTTTCCCCCCTGGCTCCTTTGCTGTGGGAGCAGCGGCTGGACGTTTGCGTTTTTTGCTCCGGAGGCTGACGAGAGCGAAAAATAGTTCTTTTGAGGTTCTAGTCCACAGGAAAGCAGAGAGGTCCAAAAGGTGTGGGGCATTTGAAGGGGTTCCCGGAGGCAGTGAGGACCAGCATGACTTTTCCCCCCTGGCTCCTTTGCTGTGGGAGCAGCGGCTGGACGTTTGCGTTTTTTGCTCCGGAGGCTGCCGAGAGCGAAAAATAGTTCTTTTGAGGTTCTAGTCCACAGGAAAGCAGAGAGGTCCAAAAGGTGTGGGGCATTTGAAGGGGTTCCCGGAGGCAGTGAGGACCAGCATGACTTTTCCCCCCTGGCTCCTTTGCTGTGGGAGCAGCGGCTAAACGTTTGCGTTTTTTGCTCCAGAGCCTGACGAAAGTGAAAAATGGCGGTTTTGAGGCTCTAGTCCACAGGAAAGCAGAGAGGTCCAAAAGGTGTGGGGCATTTGAAGGGGTTCCCGGAGGCAGTGAGGACCAGCATGACTTTTCCCCCCTGGCTCCTTTGCTGTGGGAGCAGCGGCTGGACGTTTGCATTTTTTGCTCCGGAGTGTGCCGAGACTGAAAAATGGCGGTTTTGAGGTTCTAGTCCACAGGAAAGCAGAGAGGTCCAAAAGGTGTGGGGCATTTGAAGGGGTTCCCAGAGGCAGTGAGGACCAGCATGACTTTTCCCCCCTGGCTCCTTTGCTGTGGGAGCAGCGGCTAAACGTTTGCGTTTTTTGCTCCAGAGCCTGACGAAAGTGAAAAATGGCGGTTTTGAGGTTCTAGTCCACAGGAAAGCAGAGAGGTCCAAAAGGTGTGGGGCATTTGAAGGGGTTCCCGGAGGCAGTGAGGACCAGCATGACTTTTCCCCCCTGGCTCCTTTGCTGTGGGAGCAGCGGCTGGACGTTTGTGTTTTTTGCTCCGGAGTGTGCAGAGAGTGAAAAATGGCGGTTTTGAGGTTCTAGTCCACAGGAAAGCAGAGAGGTCCAAAAGGTGTGGGGCATTTGAAGGGGTTCCCGGAGGCAGTGAGGACCAGCATGACTTTTCCCCCCTGGCTCCTTTGCTGTGGGAGCAGCGGCTGGACGTTTGCGTTTTTTGCTCCGGAGTGTGCCGAGAGTGAAAAATGGCGGTTTTGAGGTTCTAGTCCACAGGAAAGCAGAGAGGTCCAAAAGGTGTGGGGCATTTGAAGGGGTTCCCGGAGGCAGTGAGGACCAGCATGACTTTTCCCCCCTGGCTCCTTTGCTGTGGGAGCAGCGGCTGGACGTTTGCATTTTTTGCTCCGGAGTGTGCCGAGACTGAAAAATGGCGGTTTTGAGGTTCTAGTCCACAGGAAAGCAGAGAGGTCCAAAAGGTGTGGGGCATTTGAAGGGGTTCCCAGAGGCAGTGAGGACCAGCATGACTTTTCCCCCCTGGCTCCTTTGCTGTGGGAGCAGCGGCTAAACGTTTGCGTTTTTTGCTCCAGAGCCTGACGAAAGTGAAAAATGGCGGTTTTGAGGTTCTAGTCCACAGGAAAGCAGAGAGGTCCAAAAGGTGTGGGGCATTTGAAGGGGTTCCCGGAGGCAGTGAGGACCAGCATGACTTTTCCCCCCTGGCTCCTTTGCTGTGGGAGCAGCGGCTGGACGTTTGTGTTTTTTGCTCCGGAGTGTGCAGAGAGTGAAAAATGGCGGTTTTGAGGTTCTAGTCCACAGGAAAGCAGAGAGGTCCAAAAGGTGTGGGGCATTTGAAGGGGTTCCCGGAGGCAGTGAGGACCAGCATGACTTTTCCCCCCTGGCTCCTTTGCTGTGGGAGCAGCGGCTGGACGTTTGCGTTTTTTGCTCCGGAGTGTGCCGAGAGTGAAAAATGGCGGTTTTGAGGTTCTAGTCCACAGGAAAGCAGAGAGGTCCAAAAGGTGTGGGGCATTTGAAGGGGTTCCCGGAGGCAGTGAGGACCAGCATGACTTTTCCCCCCTGGCTCCTTTGCTGTGGGAGCAGCAGCTGGACGTTTGCGTTTTTTGCTCCGGAGTGTGCCGAGAGTGAAAAATGGCGGTTTTGAGGTTCTAGTCCACAGGAAAGCAGAGAGGTCCAAAAGGTGTGGGGCATTTGAAGGGGTTCCCGGAGGCAGTGAGGACCAGCATGACTTTTCCCCCCTGGCTCCTTTGCTGTGGGAGCAGCGGCTGGACGTTTGCGTTTTTTGCTCCGGAGTGTGCCGAGAGTGAAAAATAGTTCTTTTGAGGTTATAGTCCACAGGAAAGCAGAGAGGTCCAAAAGGTGTGGGGCATTTGAAGGGGGTCCCAGAGGCAGTGAGGACCAGCATGACTTTTCCCCCCTGGCTCCTTTGCTGTGGGAGCAGCGGCTGGACGTTTGCATTTTTTGCTCCGGAGTGTGCCGAGAGTGAAAAATGGCGGTTTTGAGGTTATAGTCCACAGGAAAGCAGAGAGGTCCAAAAGGTGTGGGGCATTTGATGGGGTTCCCAGAGGCAGTGAGGACCAGCATGACTTTTCCCCCCTGGCTCCTTTGCTGTGGGAGCAGCGGCTGGACGTTTGCGTTTTTTGCTCCGGAGTGTGCCGAGAGTGAAAAATGGCGGTTTTGAGGTTCTAGTCCACAGGAAAGCAGAGAGGTCCAAAAGGTGTGGGGCATTTGAAGGGGTTCCCGGAGGCAGTGAGGACCAGCATGACTTTTCCCCCCTGGCTCCTTTGCTGTGGGAGCAGCGGCTGGACGTTTGCATTTTTTGCTCCGGAGTGTGCCGAGACTGAAAAATGGCGGTTTTGAGGTTCTAGTCCACAGGAAAGCAGAGAGGTCCAAAAGGTGTGGGGCATTTGAAGGGGTTCCCAGAGGCAGTGAGGACCAGCATGACTTTTCCCCCCTGGCTCCTTTGCTGTGGGAGCAGCGGCTAAACGTTTGCGTTTTTTGCTCCAGAGCCTGACGAAAGTGAAAAATGGCGGTTTTGAGGTTCTAGTCCACAGGAAAGCAGAGAGGTCCAAAAGGTGTGGGGCATTTGAAGGGGTTCCCGGAGGCAGTGAGGACCAGCATGACTTTTCCCCCCTGGCTCCTTTGCTGTGGGAGCAGCGGCTGGACGTTTGTGTTTTTTGCTCCGGAGTGTGCAGAGAGTGAAAAATGGCGGTTTTGAGGTTCTAGTCCACAGGAAAGCAGAGAGGTCCAAAAGGTGTGGGGCATTTGAAGGGGTTCCCGGAGGCAGTGAGGACCAGCATGACTTTTCCCCCCTGGCTCCTTTGCTGTGGGAGCAGCGGCTGGACGTTTGCGTTTTTTGCTCCGGAGTGTGCCGAGAGTGAAAAATGGTGGTTTTGAGGTTCTAGTCCACAGGAAAGCAGAGAGGTCCAAAAGGTGTGGGGCATTTGAAGGGGTTCCCGGAGGCAGTGAGGACCAGCATGACTTTTCCCCCCTGGCTCCTTTGCTGTGGGAGCAGCAGCTGGACGTTTGCGTTTTTTGCTCCGGAGTGTGCCGAGAGTGAAAAATGGCGGTTTTGAGGTTCTAGTCCACAGGAAAGCAGAGAGGTCCAAAAGGTGTGGGGCATTTGAAGGGGTTCCCGGAGGCAGTGAGGACCAGCATGACTTTTCCCCCCTGGCTCCTTTGCTGTGGGAGCAGCGGCTGGACGTTTGCGTTTTTTGCTCCGGAGTGTGCCGAGAGTGAAAAATAGTTCTTTTGAGGTTATAGTCCACAGGAAAGCAGAGAGGTCCAAAAGGTGTGGGGCATTTGAAGGGGGTCCCAGAGGCAGTGAGGACCAGCATGACTTTTCCCCCCTGGCTCCTTTGCTGTGGGAGCAGCGGCTGGACGTTTGCATTTTTTGCTCCGGAGTGTGCCGAGAGTGAAAAATGGCGGTTTTGAGGTTATAGTCCACAGGAAAGCAGAGAGGTCCAAAAGGTGTGGGGCATTTGATGGGGTTCCCAGAGGCAGTGAGGACCAGCATGACTTTTCCCCCCTGGCTCCTTTGCTGTGGGAGCAGCGGCTGGACGTTTGCGTTTTTTGCTCCGGAGTGTGCCGAGAGTGAAAAATGGCGGTTTTGAGGTTCTAGTCCACAGGAAAGCAGAGAGGTCCAAAAGGTGTGGGGCATTTGAAGGGGTTCCCGGAGGCAGTGAGGACCAGCATGACTTTTCCCCCCTGGCTCCTTTGCTGTGGGAGCAGCGGCTGGACGTTTGCGTTTTTTGCTCCGGAGTGTGCCGAGAGTGAAAAATGGCGGTTTTGAGGTTCTAGTCCACAGGAAAGCAGAGAGGTCCAAAAGGTGTGGGGCATTTGAAGGGGTTCCCGGAGGCAGTGAGGACCAGCATGACTTTTCCCCCCTGGCTCCTTTGCTGTGGGAGCAGCGGCTGGACGTTTGCGTTTTTTGCTCCGGAGGCTGACGAGAGCGAAAAATAGTTCTTTTGAGGTTCTAGTCCACAGGAAAGCAGAGAGGTCCAAAAGGTGTGGGGCATTTGAAGGGGTTCCCGGAGGCAGTGAGGACCAGCATGACTTTTCCCCCCTGGCTCCTTTGCTGTGGGAGCAGCGGCTGGACGTTTGCGTTTTTTGCTCCGGAGGCTGCCGAGAGTGAAAAATAGTTCTTTTGAGGTTATAGTCCACAGGAAAGCAGAGAGGTCCAAAAGGTGTGGGGCATTTGAAGGGGTTCCCGGAGGCAGTGAGGACCAGCATGACTTTTCCCCCCTGGCTCCTTTGCTGTGGGAGCAGCGGCTGGACGTTTGCATTTTTTGCTCCGGAGTGTGCCGAGACTGAAAAATGGCGGTTTTGAGGTTATAGTCCACAGGAAAGCAGAGAGGTCCAAAAGGTGTGGGGCATTTGAAGGGGTTCCCGGAGGCAGTGAGGACCAGCATGACTTTTCCCCCCTGGCTCCTTTGCTGTGGGAGCAGCGGCTGGACGTTTGCGTTTTTTGCTCCAGAGCCTGACGCAAGTGAAAAATGGCTGTTTTGAGGTTCTAGTCCACAGGAAAGCAGAGAGGTCCAAAAGGTGTGGGGCATTTGAAGGGGTTCCCGGAGGCAGTGAGGACCAGCATGACTTTTCCTCCCTGGCTCCTTTGCTGTGGGAGCAGCGGCTAAACGTTTGCGTTTTTTGCTCCAGAGCCTGACGAAAGTGAAAAATGGCGGTTTTGAGGTTCTAGTCCACAGGAAAGCAGAGAGGTCCAAAAGGTGTGGGGCATTTGAAGGGGTTCCCGGAGGCAGTGAGGACCAGCATGACTTTTCCTCCCTGGCTCCTTTGCTGTGGGAGCAGCGGCTGGACGTTTGCGTTTTTTGCTCCGGAGTGTGCCGAGAGTGAAAAATGGCGGTTTTGAGGTTCTAGTCCACAGGAAAGCAGAGAGGTCCAAAAGGTGTGGGGCATTTGAAGGGGTTCCCGGAGGCAGTGAGGACCAGCATGACTTTTCCCCCCTGGCTCCTTTGCTGTGGGAGCAGCGGCTGGACGTTTGTGTTTTTTGCTCCGGAGTGTGCAGAGAGTGAAAAATGGCGGTTTTGAGGTTCTAGTCCACAGGAAAGCAGAGAGGTCCAAAAGGTGTGGGGCATTTGAAGGGGTTCCCGGAGGCAGTGAGGACCAGCATGACTTTTCCCCCCTGGCTCCTTTGCTGTGGGAGCAGCGGCTGGACGTTTGCGTTTTTTGCTCCGGAGTGTGCCGAGAGTGAAAAATGGCGGTTTTGAGGTTCTAGTCCACAGGAAAGCAGAGAGGTCCAAAAGGTGTGGGGCATTTGAAGGGGTTCCCGGAGGCAGTGAGGACCAGCATGACTTTTCCCCCCTGGCTCCTTTGCTGTGGGAGCAGCGGCTGTACGTTTGCGTTTTTTGCTCCGGAGTGTGCCGAGAGTGAAAAATGGCGGTTTTGAGGTTCTAGTCCACAGGAAAGCAGAGAGGTCCAAAAGGTGTGGGGCATTTGAAGGGGTTCCCGGAGGCAGTGAGGACCAGCATGACTTTTCCCCCCTGGCTCCTTTGCTGTGGGAGCAGCGGCTGGACGTTTGCATTTTTTGCTCCGGAGTGTGCCGAGAGTGAAAAATGGCGGTTTTGAGGTTCTAGTCCACAGGAAAGCAGAGAGGTCCAAAAGGTGTGGGGCATTTGAAGGGGTTCCCAGAGGCAGTGAGGACCAGCATGACTTTTCCCCCCTGGCTCCTTTGCTGTGGGAGCAGCGGCTAAACGTTTGCGTTTTTTGCTCCAGAGCCTGACGAAAGTGAAAAATGGCGGTTTTGAGGTTCTAGTCCACAGGAAAGCAGAGAGGTCCAAAAGGTGTGGGGCATTTGAAGGGGTTCCCGGAGGCAGTGAGGACCAGCATGACTTTTCCCCCCTGGCTCCTTTGCTGTGGGAGCAGCGGCTGGACGTTTGCGTTTTTTGCTCCGGAGTGTGCCGAGAGTGAAAAATGGCGGTTTTGAGGTTCTAGTCCACAGGAAAGCAGAGAGGTCCAAAAGGTGTGGGGCATTTGAAGGGGTTCCCGGAGGCAGTGAGGACCAGCATGACTTTTCCCCCCTGGCTCCTTTGCTGTGGGAGCAGCGGCTGGACGTTTGTGTTTTTTGCTCCGGAGTGTGCAGAGAGTGAAAAATGGCGGTTTTGAGGTTCTAGTCCACAGGAAAGCAGAGAGGTCCAAAAGGTGTGGGGCATTTGAAGGGGTTCCCGGAGGCAGTGAGGACCAGCATGACTTTTCCCCCCTGGCTCCTTTGCTGTGGGAGCAGCGGCTGGACGTTTGCGTTTTTTGCTCCGGTGTGTGCCGAGAGTGAAAAATGGCGGTTTTGAGGTTCTAGTCCACAGGAAAGCAGAGAGGTCCAAAAGGTGTGGGGCATTTGAAGGGGTTCCCGGAGGCAGTGAGGACCAGCATGACTTTTCCCCCCTGGCTCCTTTGCTGTGGGAGCAGCGGCTGGACGTTTGCGTTTTTTGCTCCGGAGTGTGCCGAGAGTGAAAAATGGCGGTTTTGAGGTTCTAGTCCACAGGAAAGCAGAGAGGTCCAAAAGGTGTGGGGCATTTGAAGGGGTTCCCGGAGGCAGTGAGGACCAGCATGACTTTTCCCCCCTGGCTCCTTTGCTGTGGGAGCAGCGGCTGGACGTTTGCGTTTTTTGCTCCGGAGTGTGCCGAGACTGAAAAATGGCGGTTTTGAGGTTTTAGTCCACAGGAAAGCAGAGAGGTCCAAAAGGTGTGGGGCATTTGAAGGGGTTCCCGGAGGCAGTGAGGACCAGCATGACTTTTCCCCCCTGGCTCCTTTGCTGTGGGAGCAGCGGCTGGACGTTTGCGTTTTTTGCTCCGGAGTGTGCCGAGAGTGAAAAATGGCGGTTTTGAGGTTCTAGTCCACAGGAAAGCAGAGAGGTCCAAAAGGTGTGGGGCATTTGAAGGGGTTCCCGGAGGCAGTGAGGACCAGCATGACTTTTCCCCCCTGGCTCCTTTGCTGTGGGAGCAGCGGCTGGACGTTTGTGTTTTTTGCTCCGGAGTGTGCAGAGAGTGAAAAATGGCGGTTTTGAGGTTCTAGTCCACAGGAAAGCAGAGAGGTCCAAAAGGTGTGGGGCATTTGAAGGGGTTCCCAGAGGCAGTGAGGACCAGCATGACTTTTCCCCCCTGGCTCCTTTGCTGTGGGAGCAGCGGCTGGACGTTTGCGTTTTTTGCTCCGGAGTGTGCCGAGAGTGAAAAATGGCGGTTTTGAGGTTCTAGTCCACAGGAAAGCAGAGAGGTCCAAAAGGTGTGGGGCATTTGAAGGGGTTCCCGGAGGCAGTGAGGACCAGCATGACTTTTCCCCCCTGGCTCCTTTGCTGTGGGAGCAGCGGCTGGACGTTTGCGTTTTTTGCTCCGGAGTGTGCCGAGAGTGAAAAATGGCGGTTTTGAGGTTCTAGTCCACAGGAAAGCAGAGAGGTCCAAAAGGTGTGGGGCATTTGAAGGGGTTCCCGGAGGCAGTGAGGACCAGCATGACTTTCCCCCCCTGGCTCCTTTGCTGTGGGAGCAGCGGCTGGACGTTTGCGTTTTTTGCTCCGGAGTGTGCCGAGAGTGAAAAATGGCGGTTTTGAGGTTCTAGTCCACAGGAAAGCAGAGAGGTCCAAAAGGTGTGGGGCATTTGAAGGGGTTCCCGGAGGCAGTGAGGACCAGCATGACTTTTCCCCCCTGGCTCCTTTGCTTTGGAGCAGCGGCTGGACGTTTGCATTTTTTGCTCCGGAGTGTGCCGAGAGTGAAAAATGGCGGTTTTGAGGTTCTAGTCCACAGGAAAGCAGAGAGGTCCAAAAGGTGTGGGGCATTTGAAGGGGTTCCCAGAGGCAGTGAGGGCCAGCATGGCTTTTCCCCCCTGGCTCCTTTGCTGTGGGAGCAGCGGCTAAACGTTTGCGTTTTTTGCTCCAGAGCCTGACGAAAGTGAAAAATGGCGGTTTTGAGGTTCTAGTCCACAGGAAAGCAGAGAGGTCCAAAAGGTGTGGGGCATTTGAAGGGGTTCCCGGAGGCAGTGAGGACCAGCATGACTTTTCCCCCCTGGCTCCTTTGCTGTGGGAGCAGCGGCTGGACGTTTGCGTTTTTTGCTCCGGAGTGTGCCGAGAGTGAAAAATGGCGGTTTTGAGGTTCTAGTCCACAGGAAAGCAGAGAGGTCCAAAAGGTGTGGGGCATTTGAAGGGGTTCCCGGAGGCAGTGAGGACCAGCATGACTTTTCCCCCCTGGCTCCTTTGCTGTGGGAGCAGCGGCTGGACGTTTGTGTTTTTTGCTCCGGAGTGTGCAGAGAGTGAAAAATGGCGGTTTTGAGGTTCTAGTCCACAGGAAAGCAGAGAGGTCCAAAAGGTGTGGGGCATTTGAAGGGGTTCCCAGAGGCAGTGAGGACCAGCATGACTTTTCCCCCCTGGCTCCTTTGCTGTGGGAGCAGCGGCTGGACGTTTGCGTTTTTTGCTCCGGAGTGTGCCGAGAGTGAAAAATGGCGGTTTTGAGGTTCTAGTCCACAGGAAAGCAGAGAGGTCCAAAAGGTGTGGGGCATTTGAAGGGGTTCCCGGAGGCAGTGAGGACCAGCATGACTTTTCCCCCCTGGCTCCTTTGCTGTGGGAGCAGCGGCTGGACGTTTGCGTTTTTTGCTCCGGAGGCTGACGAGAGTGAAAAATAGTTCTTTTGAGGTTCTAGTCCACAGGAAAGCAGAGAGGTCCAAAAGGTGTGGGGCATTTGAAGGGGTTCCCGGAGGCAGTGAGGACCAGCATGACTTTTCCCCCCTGGCTCCTTTGCTGTGGGAGCAGCGGCTGGACGTTTGCGTTTTTTGCTCCGGAGTGTGCCGAGAGTGAAAAATGGCGGTTTTGAGGTTCTAGTCCACAGGAAAGCAGAGAGGTCCAAAAGGTGTGGGGCATTTGAAGGGGTTCCCGGAGGCAGTGAGGACCAGCATGACTTTTCCCCCCTGGCTCCTTTGCTGTGGGAGCAGCGGCTGGACGTTTGTGTTTTTTGCTGCGGAGTGTGCCGAGAGTGAAAAATAGTTCTTTTGAGGTTATAGTCCACAGGAAAGCAGAGAGGTCCAAAAGGTGTGGGGCATTTGAAGGGGTTCCCGGAGGCAGTGAGGACCAGCATGACTTTTCCCCCCTGGCTCCTTTGCTGTGGGAGCAGCGGCTGGACGTTTGCATTTTTTGTTCCGGAGTGTGCCGAGAGTGAAAAATGGCGGTTTTGAGGTTCTAGTCCACAGGAAAGCAGAGAGGTCCAAAAGGTGTGGGGCATTTGAAGGGGTTCCCGGAGGCAGTGAGGACCAGCATGACTTTTCCCCCCTGGCTCCTTTGCTGTGGGAGCAGCGGCTGGACGTTTGCATTTTTTGCTCCGGAGTGTGCCGAGAGTAAAAAATGGCGGTTTTGAGGTTCTAGTCCACAGGAAAGCAGAGAGGTCCAAAAGGTGTGGGGCATTTGAAGGGGTTCCCGGAGGCAGTGAGGACCAGCATGACTTTTCCCCCCTGGCTCCTTTGCTGTGGGAGCAGCGGCTGGACGTTTGCGTTTTTTGCTCCAGAGCCTGACGCAAGTGAAAAATGGCGGTTTTGAGGTTCTAGTCCACAGGAAAGCAGAGAGGTCCAAAAGGTGTGGGGCATTTGAAGGGGTTCCCGGAGGCAGTGAGGACCAGCATGACTTTTCCCCCCTGGCTCCTTTGCTGTGGGAGCAGCGGCTGGACGTTTGCGTTTTTTGCTCCGGAGGCTGACGAGAGTGAAAAATGACGGTTTTGAGGTTCTAGTCCACAGGAAAGCAGAGAGGTCCAAAAGGTGTGGGGCATTTGAAGGGGTTCCCGGAGGCAGTGAGGACCAGCATGACTTTTCCCCCCTGGCTCCTTTGCTGTGGGAGCAGCGGCTGGACGTTTGCGTTTCTTGCTCCGGAGTGTGCCGAGAGTGAAAAATGGCGGTTTTGAGGTTCTAGTCCACAGGAAAGCAGAGAGGTCCAAAAGGTGTGGGGCATTTGAAGGGGTTCCCAGAGGCAGTGAGGACCAGCATGACTTTTCCCCCCTGGCTCCTTTGCTGTGGGAGCAGCGGCTAAACGTTTGCGTTTTTTGCTCCAGAGCCGGACGAAAGTGAAAAATGGCGGTTTTGAGGTTCTAGTCCACAGGAAAGCAGAGAGGTCCAAAAGGTGTGGGGCATTTGAAGGGGTTCCCGGAGGCAGTGAGGACCAGCATGACTTTTCCCCCCTGGCTCCTTTGCTGTGGGAGCAGCGGCTGGACGTTTGTGTTTTTTGCTCCGGAGTGTGCCGAGAGTGAAAAATGGCGGTTTTGAGGTTCTAGTCCACAGGAAAGCAGAGAGGTCCAAAAGGTGTGGGGCATTTGAAGGGGTTCCCGGAGGCAGTGAGGACCAGCATGACTTTTCCCCCCTGGCTCCTTTGCTGTGGGAGCAGCGGCTGGACGTTTGCATTTTTTGCTCCGGAGTGTGCCGAGAGTGAAAAATGGCGGTTTTGAGGTTCTAGTCCACAGGAAAGCAGAGAGGTCCAAAAGGTGTGGGGCATTTGAAGGGGTTCCCGCAGGCAGTGAGGACCAGCATGACTTTTCCCCCCTGGCTCCTTTGCTGTGGGAGCAGCGGCTGGACGTTTGCGTTTTTTGCTCCGGAGTGTGCAGAGAGTGAAAAATGGCTCTTTTGAGGTTCTAGTCCACAGAAAAGCAGAGAGGTCCAAAAGGTGTGGGGCATTTGAAGGGGTTCCCGGAGGCAGTGAGGACCAGCATGACTTTTCCCCCCTGGCTCCTTTGCTGTGGGAGCAGCGGCTGGACGTTTGCGTTTTTTGCTCCGGAGTGTGCCGAGAGTGAAAAATGGCGGTTTTGAGGTTCTAGTCCACAGGAAAGCAGAGAGGTCCAAAAGGTATAGGGCATTTGAAGGGGTTCCCGGAGGCAGTGAGGACCAGCATGACTTTTCCCCCCTGGCTCCTTTGCTGTGGGAGCAGCGGCTGGACGTTTGCGATTTTTGCTCCGGAGTGTGCCGAGAGTGAAAAATGGCGGTTTTGAGGTTCTAGTCCACAGGAAAGCAGAGAGGTCCAAAAGGTGTGGGGCATTTGAAGGGGTTCCCGGAGGCAGTGAGGACCAGCATGACTTTTCCCCCCTGGCTCCTTTGCTGTGGGAGCAGCGGCTGGACGTTTGTGTTTTTTGCTCCGGAGTGTGCCGAGAGTGAAAAATGGCGGTTTTGAGGTTCTAGTCCACAGGAAAGCAGAGAGGTCCAAAAGGTGTGGGGCATTTGAAGGGGTTCCCGCAGGCAGTGAGGACCAGCATGACTTTTCCCCCCTGGCTCCTTTGCTGTGGGAGCAGCGGCTGGACGTTTGTGTTTTTTGCTCCGGAGTGTGCAGAGAGTGAAAAATGGCTCTTTTGAGGTTCTAGTCCACAGAAAAGCAGAGAGGTCCAAAAGGTGTGGGGCATTTGAAGGGGTTCCCGGAGGCAGTGAGGACCAGCATGACTTTTCCCCCCTGGCTCCTTTGCTGTGGGAGCAGCGGCTGGACGTTTGCGTTTTTTGCTCCGGAGTGTGCCGAGAGTGAAAAATGGCGGTTTTGAGGTTCTAGTCCACAGGAAAGCAGAGAGGTCCAAAAGGTATGGGGCATTTGAAGAGGTTCCCGGAGGCAGTGAGGACCAGCATGACTTTTCCCCCCTGGCTCCTTTGCTGTGGGAGCAGCGGCTGGACGTTTGCGATTTTTGCTCCGGAGTGTGCCGAGAGTGAAAAATGGCGGTTTTGAGGTTCTAGTCCACAGGAAAGCAGAGAGGTCCAAAAGGTGTGGGGCATTTGAAGGGGTTCCCGGAGGCAGTGAGGACCAGCATGACTTTTCCCCCCTGGCTCCTTTGCTGTGGGAGCAGCGGCTGGACGTTTGCGTTTTTTACACCGGAGTGTGCCGAGAGTGAAAAATAGTTCTTTTGAGGTTATAGTCCACAGGAAAGCAGAGAGGTCCAAAAGGTGTGGGGCATTTGAAGGGGTTCCCGGAGGCAGTGAGGACCAGCATGACTTTTCCCCCCTGGCTCCTTTGCTGTGGGAGCAGCGGCTGGACGTTTGCGTTTTTTGCTCCGGAGTGTGCCGAGAGTGAAAAATAGCGGTTTTGAGGTTCTAGTCCACAGGAAAGCAGAGAGGTCCAAAAGGTGTGGGGCATTTGAAGGGGTTCCCGGAGGCAGTGAGGACCAGCATGACTTTTCCCCCCTGGCTCCTTTGCTGTGGGAGCAGCGGCTGGACGTTTGTGTTTTTTGCTCCGGAGTGTGCCGAGAGTGAAAAATGGCGGTTTTGAGGTTCTAGTCCACAGGAAAGCAGAGAGGTCCAAAAGGTGTGGGGCATTTGAAGGGGTTCCCGGAGGCAGTGAGGACCAGCATGACTTTTCCCCCCTGGCTCCTTTGCTGTGGGAGCAGCGGCTGGACGTTTGCGTTTTTTGCTCCGGAGTGTGCCGAGAGTGAAAAATGGCGGTTTTGAGGTTCTAGTCCACAGGAAAGCAGAGAGGTCCAAAAGGTGTGGGGCATTTGAAGGGGTTCCCGCAGGCAGTGAGGACCAGCATGACTTTTCCCCCCTGGCTCCTTTGCTGTGGGAGCAGCGGCTGGACGTTTGTGTTTTTTGCTCCGGAGTGTGCAGAGAGTGAAAAATGGCTCTTTTGAGGTTCTAGTCCACAGAAAAGCAGAGAGGTCCAAAAGGTGTGGGGCATTTGAAGGGGTTCCCGGAGGCAGTGAGGACCAGCATGACTTTTCCCCCCTGGCTCCTTTGCTGTGGGAGCAGCGGCTGGACGTTTGCGTTTTTTGCTCCGGAGTGTGCCGAGAGTGAAAAATGGCGGTTTTGAGGTTCTAGTCCACAGGAAAGCAGAGAGGTCCAAAAGGTATGGGGCATTTGAAGGGGTTCCCGGAGGCAGTGAGGACCAGCATGACTTTTCCCCCCTGGCTCCTTTGCTGTGGGAGCAGCGGCTGGACGTTTGCGTTTTTTACACCGGAGTGTGCCGAGAGTGAAAAATAGTTCTTTTGAGGTTATAGTCCACAGGAAAGCAGAGAGGTCCAAAAGGTGTGGGGCATTTGAAGGGGTTCCCGGAGGCAGTGAGGACCAGCATGACTTTTCCCCCCTGGCTCCTTTGCTGTGGGAGCAGCGGCTGGACGTTTGTGTTTTTTGCTCCGGAGTGTGCCGAGAGTGAAAAATAGCGGTTTTGAGGTTATAGTCCACAGGAAAGCAGAGAGGTCCAAAAGGTGTGGGGCATTTGAAGGGGTTCCCGGAGGCAGTGAGGACCAGCATGACTTTTCCCCCCTGGCTCCTTTGCTGTGGGAGCAGCGGCTGGACGTTTGCGTTTTTTGCTGCGGAGTGTGCCGAGAGTGAAAAATAGTTCTTTTGAGGTTATAGTCCACAGGAAAGCAGAGAGGTCCAAAAGGTGTGGGGCATTTGAAGGGGTTCCCGGAGGCAGTGAGGACCAGCATGACTTTTCCCCCCTGGCTCCTTTGCTGTGGGAGCAGCGGCTGGACGTTTGCATTTTTTGTTCCGGAGTGTGCCGAGACTGAAAAATGGCGGTTTTGAGGTTCTAGTCCACAGGAAAGCAGAGAGGTCCAAAAGGTGTGGGGCATTTGAAGGGGTTCCCGGAGGCAGTGAGGACCAGCATGACTTTTCCCCCCTGGCTCCTTTGCTGTGGGAGCAGCGGCTGGACGTTTGCATTTTTTGCTCCGGAGTGTGCCGAGAGTAAAAAATGGCGGTTTTGAGGTTCTAGTCCACAGGAAAGCAGAGAGGTCCAAAAGGTGTGGGGCATTTGAAGGGGTTCCCGGAGGCAGTGAGGACCAGCATGACTTTTCCCCCCTGGCTCCTTTGCTGTGGGAGCAGCGGCTGGACGTTTGCGTTTTTTGCTCCGGAGTGTGCCGAGAGTGAAAAATGGCGGTTTTGAGGTTCTAGTCCACAGGAAAGCAGAGAGGTCCAAAAGGTGTGGGGCATTTGAAGGGGTTCCCGGAGGCAGTGAGGACCAGCATGACTTTTCCCCCCTGGCTCCTTTGCTGTGGGAGCAGCGGCTGGACGTTTGCATTTTTTGCTCCGGAGTGTGCCGAGAGTGAAAAATGACGGTTTTGAGGTTCTAGTCCACAGGAAAGCAGAGAGGTCCAAAAGGTGTGGGGCATTTGAAGGGGTTCCCGGAGGCAGTGAGGACCAGCATGACTTTTCCCCCCTGGCTCCTTTGCTGTGGGAGCAGCGGCTGGACGTTTGCGTTTTTTGCTCCGGAGTGTGCCGAGAGTGAAAAATGGCGGTTTTGAGGTTCTAGTCCACAGGAAAGCAGAGAGGTCCAAAAGGTGTGGGGCATTTGAAGGGGTTCCCGGAGGCAGTGAGGACCAGCATGACTTTTCCCCCCTGGCTCCTTTGCTGTGGGAGCAGCGGCTGGACGTTTGTGTTTTTTGCTCCGGAGTGTGCCGAGAGTGAAAAATGGCGGTTTTGAGGTTCTAGTCCACAGGAAAGCAGAGAGGTCCAAAAGGTGTGGGGCATTTGAAGGGGTTCCCGGAGGCAGTGAGGACCAGCATGACTTTTCCCCCCTGGCTCCTTTGCTGTGGGAGCAGCGGCTGGACGTTTGCGTTTTTTGCTCCGGAGTGTGCCGAGAGTGAAAAATGGCGGTTTTGAGGTTCTAGTCCACAGGAAAGCAGAGAGGTCCAAAAGGTGTGGGGCATTTGAAGGGGTTCCCGGAGGCAGTGAGGACCAGCATGACTTTTCCCCCCTGGCTCCTTTGCTGTGGGAGCAGCGGCTGGACGTTTGCGATTTTTGCTCCGGAGTGTGCCGAGAGTGAAAAATGGCGGTTTTGAGGTTCTAGTCCACAGGAAAGCAGAGAGGTCCAAAAGGTGTGGGGCATTTGAAGGGGTTCCCGGAGGCAGTGAGGACCAGCATGACTTTTCCCCCCTGGCTCCTTTGCTGTGGGAGCAGCGGCTGGACGTTTGCATTTTTTGCTCCGGAGTGTGCCGAGAGTGAAAAATGGCGGTTTTGAGGTTCTAGTCCACAGGAAAGCAGAGAGGTCCAAAAGGTGTGGGGCATTTGAAGGGGTTCCCAGAGGCAGTGAGGACCAGCATGACTTTTCCCCCCTGGCTCCTTTGCTGTGGGAGCAGCGGCTAAACGTTTGCATTTTTTGCTCCAGAGCCGGACGAAAGTGAAAAATGGCGGTTTTGAGGTTCTAGTCCACAGGAAAGCAGAGAGGTCCAAAAGGTGTGGGGCATTTGAAGGGGTTCCCGGAGGCAGTGAGGACCAGCATGACTTTTCCCCCCTGGCTCCTTTGCTGTGGGAGCAGCGGCTGGACGTTTGCGTTTTTTGCTCCGGAGTGTGCCGAGAGTGAAAAATGGCGGTTTTGAGGTTCTAGTCCACAGGAAAGCAGAGAGGTCCAAAAGGTGTGGGGCATTTGAAGGGGTTCCCGGAGGCAGTGAGGACCAGCATGACTTTTCCCCCCTGGCTCCTTTGCTGTGGGAGCAGCGGCTGGACGTTTGTGTTTTTTGCTCCGGAGTGTGCCGAGAGTGAAAAATGGCGGTTTTGAGGTTCTAGTCCACAGGAAAGCAGAGAGGTCCAAAAGGTGTGGGGCATTTGAAGGGGTTCCCGGAGGCAGTGAGGACCAGCATGACTTTTCCCCCCTGGCTCCTTTGCTGTGGGAGCAGCGGCTGGACGTTTGCGTTTTTTGCTCCGGAGTGTGCCGAGAGTGAAAAATGGCGGTTTTGAGGTTCTAGTCCACAGGAAAGCAGAGAGGTCCAAAAGGTGTGGGGCATTTGAAGGGGTTCCCGGAGGCAGTGAGGACCAGCATGACTTTTCCCCCCTGGCTCCTTTGCTGTGGGAGCAGCGACTGGACGTTTGCGTTTTTTGCTCCAGAGTGTGCAGAGAGTGAAAAATGGCTGTTTTGAGGTTCTAGTCCACAGGAAAGCAGAGAGGTCCAAAAGGTGTGGGGCATTTGAAGGGGTTCCCGGAGGCAGTGAGGACCAGCATGACTTTTCCCCCCTGGCTCCTTTGCTGTGGGAGCAGCGGCTGGACGTTTGCGATTTTTGCTCCGGAGTGTGCCGAGAGTGAAAAATGGCGGTTTTGAGGTTCTAGTCCACAGGAAAGCAGAGAGGTCCAAAAGGTGTGGGGCATTTGAAGGGGTTCCCGGAGGCAGTGAGGACCAGCATGACTTTTCCCCCCTGGCTCCTTTGCTGTGGGAGCAGCGGCTAAACGTTTGCGTTTTTTGCTCCAGACCCTGACGAAAGTGAAAAATGGCGGTTTTGAGGTTCTAGTCCACAGGAAAGCAGAGAGGTCCAAAAGGTGTGGGGCATTTGAAGGGGTTCCCGGAGGCAGTGAGGACCAGCATGACTTTTCCCCCCTGGCTCCTTTGCTGTGGGAGCAGCGGCTGGACGTTTGCGTTTTTTGCTGCGGAGTGTGCCGAGAGTGAAAAATGGCGGTTTTGAGGTTCTAGTCCACAGGAAAGCAGAGAGGTCCAAAAGGTGTGGGGCATTTGAAGGGGTTCCCGGAGGCAGTGAGGACCAGCATGACTTTTCCCCCCTGGCTCCTTTGCTGTGGGAGCAGCGGCTGGACGTTTGCGTTTTTTGCTCCGGAGTGTGCCGAGAGTGAAAAATGGCGGTTTTGAGGTTCTAGTCCACAGGAAAGCAGAGAGGTCCAAAAGGTGTGGGGCATTTGAAGGGGTTCCCGGAGGCAGTGAGGACCAGCATGACTTTTCCCCCCTGGCTCCTTTGCTGTGGGAGCAGCGGCTGGACGTTTGCATTTTTTGCTCCGGAGTGTGCCGAGAGTGAAAAATGGCGGTTTTGAGGTTCTAGTCCACAGGAAAGCAGAGAGGTCCAAAAGGTGTGGGGCATTTGAAGGGGTTCCCGGAGGCAGTGAGGACCAGCATGACTTTTCCCCCCTGGCTCCTTTGCTGTGGGAGCAGCGGCTGGACGTTTGCGTTTTTTGCTCCGGAGTGTGCCGAGAGTGAAAAATGGCGGTTTTGAGGTTCTAGTCCACAGGAAAGCAGAGAGGTCCAAAAGGTGTGGGGCATTTGAAGGGGTTCCCGGAGGCAGTGAGGACCAGCATGACTTTTCCCCCCTGGCTCCTTTGCTGTGGGAGCAGCGGCTGGACGTTTGCGTTTTTTGCTCCGGAGTGTGCCGAGAGTGAAAAATGGTGCTTTTGAGGTTCTAGTCCACAGGAAAGCAGAGAGGTCCAAAAGGTGTGGGGCATTTGAAGGGGTTCCCGGAGGCAGTGAGGACCAGCATGAATTTTCCCCCCTGGCTCCTTTGCTGTGGGAGCAGCGGCTGGACGTTTGCATTTTTTGCTCCGGAGTGTGCAGAGAGTGAAAAATGGTGCTTTTGAGGTTCTAGTCCACAGGAAAGCAGAGAGGTCCAAAAGGTGTGGGGCATTTGAAGGGGTTCCCGGAGGCAGTGAGGACCAGCATGACTTTTCCCCCCTGGCTCCTTTGCTGTGGGAGCAGCGGCTGGACGTTTGCGTTTTTTGCTCCGGAGTGTGCCGAGAGTGAAAAATGGCGGTTTTGAGGTTCTAGTCCACAGGAAAGCAGAGAGGTCCAAAAGGTGTGGGGCATTTGAAGGGGTTCCCGGAGGCAGTGAGGACCAGCATGACTTTTCCCCCCTGGCTCCTTTGCTGTGGGAGCAGCGGCTGGACGTTTGCGTTTTTGCTCCGGAGGCTGACGAGAGTGAAAAATGATGGTTTTGAGGTTATAGTCCACAGGAAAGCAGAGAGGTCCAAAAGGTGTGGGGCATTTGAAGGGGTTCCCGGAGGCAGTGAGGACCAGCATGACTTTTCCCCCCTGGCTCCTTTGCTGTGGGAGCAGCGGCTAAACATTTGCGTTTTTTACTCCAGAGCCTGACGAAAGTGAAAAATGGCGGTTTTGAGGTTCTAGTCCACAGGAAAGCAGAGAGGTCCAAAAGGTGTGGGGCATTTGAAGGGGTTCCCGGAGGCAGTGAGGACCAGCATGACTTTTCCCCCCTGGCTCCTTTGCTGTGGGAGCAGCGGCTGGACGTTTGCGTTTTTTGCTGCGGAGTGTGCCGAGAGTGAAAAATGGCGGTTTTGAGGTTCTAGTCCACAGGAAAGCAGAGAGGTCCAAAAGGTGTGGGGCATTTGAAGGGGTTCCCGGAGGCAGTGAGGACCAGCATGACTTTTCCCCCCTGGCTCCTTTGCTGTGGGAGCAGCGGCTGGACGTTTGTGTTTTATGCTCCGGAGTGTGCAGAGAGTGAAAAATGGCGGTTTTGAGGTTCTAGTCCACAGGAAAGCAGAGAGGTCCAAAAGGTATGGGGCATTTGAAGGGGTTCCCGGAGGCAGTGAGGACCAGCATGACTTTTCCCCCCTGGCTCCTTTGCTGTGGGAGCAGCGGCTGGACGTTTGTGTTTTTTGCTCCGGAGTGTGCCGAGAGTGAAAAATGGCGGTTTTGAGGTTCTAGTCCACAGGAAAGCAGAGAGGTCCAAAAGGTGTGGGGCATTTGAAGGGGTTCCCGGAGGCAGTGAGGACCAGCATGACTTTTCCCCCCTGGCTCCTTTGCTGTGGGAGCAGCGGCTGGACGTTTGCGTTTTTTGCTCCGGAGTGTGCCGAGAGTGAAAAATGGCGGTTTTGAGGTTCTAGTCCACAGGAAAGCAGAGAGGTCCAAAAGGTGTGGGGCATTTGAAGGGGTTCCCGGAGGCAGTGAGGACCAGCATGACTTTTCCCCCCTGGCTCCTTTGCTGTGGGAGCAGCGGCTGGACGTTTGCGTTTTTTGCTCCGGAGTGTGCCGAGAGTGAAAAATGGCGGTTTTGAGGTTCTAGTCCACAGGAAAGCAGAGAGGTCCAAAAGGTGTGGGGCATTTGAAGGGGTTCCCGGAGGCAGTGAGGACCAGCATGACTTTTCCCCCCTGGCTCCTTTGCTGTGGGAGCAGCGGCTGGACGTTTGCGATTTTTGCTCCGGAGTGTGCCGAGAGTGAAAAATGGCGGTTTTGAGGTTCTAGTCCACAGGAAAGCAGAGAGGTCCAAAAGGTGTGGGGCATTTGAAGGGGTTCCCGGAGGCAGTGAGGACCAGCATGACTTTTCCCCCCTGGCTCCTTTGCTGTGGGAGCAGCGGCTGGACGTTTGCATTTTTTGCTCCGGAGTGTGCCGAGAGTGAAAAATGGCGGTTTTGAGGTTCTAGTCCACAGGAAAGCAGAGAGGTCCAAAAGGTGTGGGGCATTTGAAGGGGTTCCCAGAGGCAGTGAGGACCAGCATGACTTTTCCCCCCTGGCTCCTTTGCTGTGGGAGCAGCGGCTAAACGTTTGCATTTTTTGCTCCAGAGCCGGACGAAAGTGAAAAATGGCGGTTTTGAGGTTCTAGTCCACAGGAAAGCAGAGAGGTCCAAAAGGTGTGGGGCATTTGAAGGGGTTCCCGGAGGCAGTGAGGACCAGCATGACTTTTCCCCCCTGGCTCCTTTGCTGTGGGAGCAGCGGCTGGACGTTTGCGTTTTTTGCTCCGGAGTGTGCCGAGAGTGAAAAATGGCGGTTTTGAGGTTCTAGTCCACAGGAAAGCAGAGAGGTCCAAAAGGTGTGGGGCATTTGAAGGGGTTCCCGGAGGCAGTGAGGACCAGCATGACTTTTCCCCCCTGGCTCCTTTGCTGTGGGAGCAGCGGCTGGACGTTTGTGTTTTTTGCTCCGGAGTGTGCCGAGAGTGAAAAATGGCGGTTTTGAGGTTCTAGTCCACAGGAAAGCAGAGAGGTCCAAAAGGTGTGGGGCATTTGAAGGGGTTCCCGGAGGCAGTGAGGACCAGCATGACTTTTCCCCCCTGGCTCCTTTGCTGTGGGAGCAGCGGCTGGACGTTTGCGTTTTTTGCTCCGGAGTGTGCCGAGAGTGAAAAATGGCGGTTTTGAGGTTCTAGTCCACAGGAAAGCAGAGAGGTCCAAAAGGTGTGGGGCATTTGAAGGGGTTCCCGGAGGCAGTGAGGACCAGCATGACTTTTCCCCCCTGGCTCCTTTGCTGTGGGAGCAGCGGCTAAACATTTGCGTTTTTTACTCCAGAGCCTGACGAAAGTGAAAAATGGCGGTTTTGAGGTTCTAGTCCACAGGAAAGCAGAGAGGTCCAAAAGGTGTGGGGCATTTGAAGGGGTTCCCGGAGGCAGTGAGGACCAGCATGACTTTTCCCCCCTGGCTCCTTTGCTGTGGGAGCAGCGGCTGGACGTTTGCGTTTTTTGCTGCGGAGTGTGCCGAGAGTGAAAAATGGCGGTTTTGAGGTTCTAGTCCACAGGAAAGCAGAGAGGTCCAAAAGGTGTGGGGCATTTGAAGGGGTTCCCGGAGGCAGTGAGGACCAGCATGACTTTTCCCCCCTGGCTCCTTTGCTGTGGGAGCAGCGGCTGGACGTTTGTGTTTTATGCTCCGGAGTGTGCAGAGAGTGAAAAATGGCGGTTTTGAGGTTCTAGTCCACAGGAAAGCAGAGAGGTCCAAAAGGTATGGGGCATTTGAAGGGGTTCCCGGAGGCAGTGAGGACCAGCATGACTTTTCCCCCCTGGCTCCTTTGCTGTGGGAGCAGCGGCTGGACGTTTGCGTTTTTTGCTCCGGAGTGTGCCGAGAGTGAAAAATGGCGGTTTTGAGGTTCTAGTCCACAGGAAAGCAGAGAGGTCCAAAAGGTGTGGGGCATTTGAAGGGGTTCCCGGAGGCAGTGAGGACCAGCATGACTTTTCCCCCCTGGCTCCTTTGCTGTGGGAGCAGCGGCTGGACGTTTGCGTTTTTTGCTCCGGAGTGTGCCGAGAGTGAAAAATGGCGGTTTTGAGGTTCTAGTCCACAGGAAAGCAGAGAGGTCCAAAAGGTGTGGGGCATTTGAAGGGGTTCCCGGAGGCAGTGAGGACCAGCATGACTTTTCCCCCCTGGCTCCTTTGCTGTGGGAGCAGCGGCTGGACGTTTGCGTTTTTTGCTCCGGAGTGTGCCGAGAGTGAAAAATGGCGGTTTTGAGGTTCTAGTCCACAGGAAAGCAGAGAGGTCCAAAAGGTGTGGGGCATTTGAAGGGGTTCCCGGAGGCAGTGAGGACCAGCATGACTTTTCCCCCCTGGCTCCTTTGCTGTGGGAGCAGCGGCTGGACGTTTGCGATTTTTGCTCCGGAGTGTGCCGAGAGTGAAAAATGGCGGTTTTGAGGTTCTAGTCCACAGGAAAGCAGAGAGGTCCAAAAGGTGTGGGGCATTTGAAGGGGTTCCCGGAGGCAGTGAGGACCAGCATGACTTTTCCCCCCTGGCTCCTTTGCTGTGGGAGCAGCGGCTGGACGTTTGCATTTTTTGCTCCGGAGTGTGCCGAGAGTGAAAAATGGCGGTTTTGAGGTTCTAGTCCACAGGAAAGCAGAGAGGTCCAAAAGGTGTGGGGCATTTGAAGGGGTTCCCAGAGGCAGTGAGGACCAGCATGACTTTTCCCCCCTGGCTCCTTTGCTGTGGGAGCAGCGGCTAAACGTTTGCATTTTTTGCTCCAGAGCCGGACGAAAGTGAAAAATGGCGGTTTTGAGGTTCTAGTCCACAGGAAAGCAGAGAGGTCCAAAAGGTGTGGGGCATTTGAAGGGGTTCCCGGAGGCAGTGAGGACCAGCATGACTTTTCCCCCCTGGCTCCTTTGCTGTGGGAGCAGCGGCTGGACGTTTGCGTTTTTTGCTCCGGAGTGTGCCGAGAGTGAAAAATGGCGGTTTTGAGGTTCTAGTCCACAGGAAAGCAGAGAGGTCCAAAAGGTGTGGGGCATTTGAAGGGGTTCCCGGAGGCAGTGAGGACCAGCATGACTTTTCCCCCCTGGCTCCTTTGCTGTGGGAGCAGCGGCTGGACGTTTGCGTTTTTTGCTCCGGAGTGTGCCGAGAGTGAAAAATGGCGGTTTTGAGGTTCTAGTCCACAGGAAAGCAGAGAGGTCCAAAAGGTGTGGGGCATTTGAAGGGGTTCCCGGAGGCAGTGAGGACCAGCATGACTTTTCCCCCCTGGCTCCTTTGCTGTGGGAGCAGCGACTGGACGTTTGCGTTTTTTGCTCCGGAGTGTGCAGAGAGTGAAAAATGGCTGTTTTGAGGTTCTAGTCCACAGGAAAGCAGAGAGGTCCAAAAGGTGTGGGGCATTTGAAGGGGTTCCCGGAGGCAGTGAGGACCAGCATGACTTTTCCCCCCTGGCTCCTTTGCTGTGGGAGCAGCGGCTGGACGTTTGCGATTTTTGCTCCGGAGTGTGCCGAGAGTGAAAAATGGCGGTTTTGAGGTTCTAGTCCACAGGAAAGCAGAGAGGTCCAAAAGGTGTGGGGCATTTGAAGGGGTTCCCGGAGGCAGTGAGGACCAGCATGACTTTTCCCCCCTGGCTCCTTTGCTGTGGGAGCAGCGGCTAAACGTTTGCGTTTTTTGCTCCAGACCCTGACGAAAGTGAAAAATGGCGGTTTTGAGGTTCTAGTCCACAGGAAAGCAGAGAGGTCCAAAAGGTGTGGGGCATTTGAAGGGGTTCCCGGAGGCAGTGAGGACCAGCATGACTTTTCCCCCCTGGCTCCTTTGCTGTGGGAGCAGCGGCTGGACGTTTGCGTTTTTTGCTGCGGAGTGTGCCGAGAGTGAAAAATGGCGGTTTTGAGGTTCTAGTCCACAGGAAAGCAGAGAGGTCCAAAAGGTGTGGGGCATTTGAAGGGGTTCCCGGAGGCAGTGAGGACCAGCATGACTTTTCCCCCCTGGCTCCTTTGCTGTGGGAGCAGCGGCTGGACGTTTGCGTTTTTTGCTCCGGAGTGTGCCGAGAGTGAAAAATGGCGGTTTTGAGGTTCTAGTCCACAGGAAAGCAGAGAGGTCCAAAAGGTGTGGGGCATTTGAAGGGGTTCCCGGAGGCAGTGAGGACCAGCATGACTTTTCCCCCCTGGCTCCTTTGCTGTGGGAGCAGCGGCTGGACGTTTGCATTTTTTGCTCCGGAGTGTGCCGAGAGTGAAAAATGGCGGTTTTGAGGTTCTAGTCCACAGGAAAGCAGAGAGGTCCAAAAGGTGTGGGGCATTTGAAGGGGTTCCCGGAGGCAGTGAGGACCAGCATGACTTTTCCCCCCTGGCTCCTTTGCTGTGGGAGCAGCGGCTGGACGTTTGCGTTTTTTGCTCCGGAGTGTGCCGAGAGTGAAAAATGGCGGTTTTGAGGTTATAGTCCACAGGAAAGCAGAGAGGTCCAAAAGGTGTGGGGCATTTGAAGGGGTTCCCGGAGGCAGTGAGGACCAGCATGACTTTTCCCCCCTGGCTCCTTTGCTGTGGGAGCAGCGGCTGGACGTTTGCGTTTTTTGCTCCGGAGTGTGCCGAGAGTGAAAAATGGTGCTTTTGAGGTTCTAGTCCACAGGAAAGCAGAGAGGTCCAAAAGGTGTGGGGCATTTGAAGGGGTTCCCGGAGGCAGTGAGGACCAGCATGAATTTTCCCCCCTGGCTCCTTTGCTGTGGGAGCAGCGGCTGGACGTTTGCATTTTTTGCTCCGGAGTGTGCAGAGAGTGAAAAATGGTGCTTTTGAGGTTCTAGTCCACAGGAAAGCAGAGAGGTCCAAAAGGTGTGGGGCATTTGAAGGGGTTCCCGGAGGCAGTGAGGACCAGCATGACTTTTCCCCCCTGGCTCCTTTGCTGTGGGAGCAGCGGCTGGACGTTTGCGTTTTTTGCTCCGGAGTGTGCCGAGAGTGAAAAATGGCGGTTTTGAGGTTCTAGTCCACAGGAAAGCAGAGAGGTCCAAAAGGTGTGGGGCATTTGAAGGGGTTCCCGGAGGCAGTGAGGACCAGCATGACTTTTCCCCCCTGGCTCCTTTGCTGTGGGAGCAGCGGCTGGACGTTTGCGTTTTTGCTCCGGAGGCTGACGAGAGTGAAAAATGATGGTTTTGAGGTTATAGTCCACAGGAAAGCAGAGAGGTCCAAAAGGTGTGGGGCATTTGAAGGGGTTCCCGGAGGCAGTGAGGACCAGCATGACTTTTCCCCCCTGGCTCCTTTGCTGTGGGAGCAGCGGCTAAACATTTGCGTTTTTTACTCCAGAGCCTGACGAAAGTGAAAAATGGCGGTTTTGAGGTTCTAGTCCACAGGAAAGCAGAGAGGTCCAAAAGGTGTGGGGCATTTGAAGGGGTTCCCGGAGGCAGTGAGGACCAGCATGACTTTTCCCCCCTGGCTCCTTTGCTGTGGGAGCAGCGGCTGGACGTTTGCGTTTTTTGCTGCGGAGTGTGCCGAGAGTGAAAAATGGCGGTTTTGAGGTTCTAGTCCACAGGAAAGCAGAGAAGTCCAAAAGGTGTGGGGCATTTGAAGGGGTTCCCGGAGGCAGTGAGGACCAGCATGACTTTTCCCCCCTGGCTCCTTTGCTGTGGGAGCAGCGGCTGGACGTTTGTGTTTTATGCTCCGGAGTGTGCAGAGAGTGAAAAATGGCGGTTTTGAGGTTCTAGTCCACAGGAAAGCAGAGAGGTCCAAAAGGTATGGGGCATTTGAAGGGGTTCCCGGAGGCAGTGAGGACCAGCATGACTTTTCCCCCCTGGCTCCTTTGCTGTGGGAGCAGCGGCTGGACGTTTGCATTTTTTGCTCCGGAGTGTGCCGAGAGTGAAAAATGGCGGTTTTGAGGTTCTAGTCCACAGGAAAGCAGAGAGGTCCAAAAGGTATGGGGCATTTGAAGGGGTTCCCGGAGGCAGTGAGGACCAGCATGACTTTTCCCCCCTGGCTCCTTTGCTGTGGGAGCAGCGGCTGGACATTTGCGTTTTTTGCTCCGGAGTGTGCCGAGAGTGAAAAATAGTGCTTTTGAGGTTCTAGTCCACAGGAAAGCAGAGAGGTCCAAAAGGTGTGGGGCATTTGAAGGGGTTCCCGGAGGCAGTGAGGACCAGCATGACTTTTCCCCCCTGGCTCCTTTGCTGTGGGAGCAGCGGCTGGACGTTTGCGTTTTTTGCTCCAGAGTGTGCCGAGAGTGAAAAATGGCGGTTTAGAGGTTATAGTCCACAGGAAAGCAGAGAGGTCCAAAAGGTGTGGGGCATTTGAAGGGGTTCCCGGAGGCAGTGAGGACCAGCATGACTTTTCCCCCCTGGCTCCTTTGCTGTGGGAGCAGCGGCTGGATGTTTGCGTTTTTTGCTCCGGAGTGTGCCGAGAGTGAAAAATGGTGCTTTTGAGGTTCTAGTCCACAGGAAAGCAGAGAGGTCCAAAAGGTGTGGGGCATTTGAAGGGGTTCCCGGAGGCAGTGAGGACCAGCATGACTTTTCCCCCCTGGCTCCTTTGCTGTGGGAGCAGCGGCTGGACGTTTGCGTTTTTTGCTCCGGAGTGCGCCGAGAGTGAAAAATAGTTCTTTTGATGTTATAGTCCACAGGAAAGCAGAGAGGTCCAAAAGGTGTGGGGCATTTGAAGGGGTTCCCGGAGGCAGTGAGGACCAGCATGACTTTTCCCCCCTGGCTCCTTTGCTGTGGGAGCAGCGGCTGGACGTTTGCATTTTTTGCTCCGGAGTGTGCCGAGAGTGAAAAATGGCGGTTTTGAGGTTCTAGTCCACAGGAAAGCAGAGAGGTCCAAAAGGTGTGGGGCATTTGAAGGGGTTCCCGGAGGCAGTGAGGACCAGCATGACTTTTCCCCCCTGGCTCCTTTGCTGTGGGAGCAGCGGCTAAACATTTGCGTTTTTTACTCCAGAGCCTGACGAAAGTGAAAAATGGCGGTTTTGAGGTTCTAGTCCACAGGAAAGCAGAGAGGTCCAAAAGGTGTGGGGCATTTGAAGGGGTTCCCGGAGGCAGTGAGGACCAGCATGACTTTTCCCCCCTGGCTCCTTTGCTGTGGGAGCAGCGGCTGGACGTTTGCGTTTTTTGCTCCGGAGTGTGCCGAGAGTGAAAAATGGCGGTTTTGAGGTTCTAGTCCACAGGAAAGCAGAGAGGTCCAAAAGGTGTGGGGCATTTGAAGGGGTTCCCGGAGGCAGTGAGGACCAGCATGACTTTTCCCCCCTGGCTCCTTTGCTGTGGGAGCAGCGGCTGGACGTTTGTGTTTTATGCTCCGGAGTGTGCCGAGAGTGAAAAATGGCGGTTTTGAGGTTCTAGTCCACAGGAAAGCAGAGAGGTCCAAAAGGTATGGGGCATTTGAAGGGGTTCCCGGAGGCAGTGAGGACCAGCATGACTTTTCCCCCCTGGCTCCTTTGCTGTGGGAGCAGCGGCTGGACGTTTGCATTTTTTGCTCCGGAGTGTGCCGAGAGTGAAAAATGGCGGTTTTGAGGTTCTAGTCCACAGGAAAGCAGAGAGGTCCAAAAGGTATGGGGCATTTGAAGGGGTTCCCGGAGGCAGTGAGGACCAGCATGACTTTTCCCCCCTGGCTCCTTTGCTGTGGGAGCAGCGGCTGGACATTTGCGTTTTTTGCTCCGGAGTGTGCCGAGAGTGAAAAATAGTGCTTTTGAGGTTCTAGTCCACAGGAAAGCAGAGAGGTCCAAAAGGTGTGGGGCATTTGAAGGGGTTCCCGGAGGCAGTGAGGACCAGCATGACTTTTCCCCCCTGGCTCCTTTGCTGTGGGAGCAGCGGCTGGACGTTTGCGTTTTTTGCTCCAGAGTGTGCCGAGAGTGAAAAATGGCGGTTTAGAGGTTATAGTCCACAGGAAAGCAGAGAGGTCCAAAAGGTGTGGGGCATTTGAAGGGGTTCCCGGAGGCAGTGAGGACCAGCATGACTTTTCCCCCCTGGCTCCTTTGCTGTGGGAGCAGCGGCTGGATGTTTGCGTTTTTTGCTCCGGAGTGTGCCGAGAGTGAAAAATGGCGGTTTTGAGGTTCTAGTCCACAGGAAAGCAGAGAGGTCCAAAAGGTGTGGGGCATTTGAAGGGGTTCCCGGAGGCAGTGAGGACCAGCATGACTTTTCCCCCCTGGCTCCTTTGCTGTGGGAGCAGCGGCTGGACGTTTGCGTTTTTTGCTCCGGAGTGTGCCGAGAGTGAAAAATGGTGCTTTTGAGGTTCTAGTCCACAGGAAAGCAGAGAGGTCCAAAAGGTGTGGGGCATTTGAAGGGGTTCCCGGAGGCAGTGAGGACCAGCATGACTTTTCCCCCCTGGCTCCTTTGCTGTGGGAGCAGCGGCTGGACGTTTGCGTTTTTTGCTCCGGAGTGCGCCGAGAGTGAAAAATAGTTCTTTTGATGTTATAGTCCACAGGAAAGCAGAGAGGTCCAAAAGGTGTGGGGCATTTGAAGGGGTTCCCGGAGGCAGTGAGGACCAGCATGACTTTTCCCCCCTGGCTCCTTTGCTGTGGGAGCAGCGGCTGGACGTTTGCATTTTTTGCTCCGGAGTGTGCCGAGAGTGAAAAATGGCGGTTTTGAGGTTCTAGTCCACAGGAAAGCAGAGAGGTCCAAAAGGTGTGGGGCATTTGAAGGGGTTCCCGGAGGCAGTGAGGACCAGCATGACTTTTCCCCCCTGGCTCCTTTGCTGTGAGAGCAGCGGCTAAACATTTGCGTTTTTTGCTCTAGAGCCTGACGAAAGTGAAAAATGGCGGTTTTGAGGTTCTAGTCCACAGGAAAGCAGAGAGGTCCAAAAGGTGTGGGGCATTTGAAGGGGTTCCCGGAGGCAGTGAGGACCAGCATGACTTTTCCCCCCTGGCTCCTTTGCTGTGGGAGCAGCGGCTGGACGTTTGCGTTTTTTGCTCCGGAGTGTGCCGAGAGTGAAAAATGGCGGTTTTGAGGTTATAGTCCACAGGAAAGCAGAGAGGTCCAAAAGGTGTGGGGCATTTGAAGGGGTTCCCGGAGGCAGTGAGGACCAGCATGACTTTTCCCCCCTGGCTCCTTTGCTGTGGGAGCAGCGGCTGGACGTTTGCATTTTTTGCTCCGGAGTGTGCCGAGAGTGAAAAATGGCGGTTTTGAGGTTCTAGTCCACAGGAAAGCAGAGAGGTCCAAAAGGTGTGGGGCATTTGAAGGGGTTCCCAGAGGCAGTGAGGACCAGCATGAATTTTCCCCCCTGGCTCCTTTGCTGTGGGAGCAGCGGCTGGACGTTTGCATTTTTTGCTCCGGAGTGTGCAGAGAGTGAAAAATGGTGCTTTTGAGGTTCTAGTCCACAGGAAAGCAGAGAGGTCCAAAAGGTGTGGGGCATTTGAAGGGGTTCCCGGAGGCAGTGAGGACCAGCATGACTTTTCCCCCCTGGCTCCTTTGCTGTGGGAGCAGCGGCTGGACGTTTGCGTTTTTTGCTCCGGAGTGTGCCGAGAGTGAAAAATGGTGCTTTTGAGGTTCTAGTCCACAGGAAAGCAGAGAGGTCCAAAAGGTGTGGGGCATTTGAAGGGGTTCCCGGAGGCAGTGAGGACCAGCATGACTTTTCCCCCCTGGCTCCTTTGCTGTGGGAGCAGCGGCTGGACGTTTGCGTTTTTTGCTCCGGAGTGTGCCGAGAGTGAAAAATGGCGGTTTTGAGGTTATAGTCCACAGGAAAGCAGAGAGGTCCAAAAGGTGTGGGGCATTTGAAGGGGTTCCCGGAGGCAGTGAGGACCATCATGACTTTTCCCCCCTGGCTCCTTTGCTGTGGGAGCAGCGGCTGGACGTTTGCGTTTTTTTGCTCCGGAGTGTGCCGAGAGTGAAAAATAGTTCTTTTGAGGTTCTAGTCCACAGGAAAGCAGAGAGGTCCAAAAGGTGTGGGGCATTTGAAGGGGTTCCCGGAGGCAGTGAGGACCAGCATGACTTTTCCCCCCTGGCTCCTTTGCTGTGGGAGCAGCGGCTGGACGTTTGCATTTTTTGCTCCGGAGTGTGCCGAGAGTGAAAAATGGCGGTTTTGAGGTTATACTCCACAGGAAAGCAGAGAGGTCCAAAAGGTGTGGGGCATTTGAAGGGGTTCCCGGAGGCAGTGAGGACCAGCATGACTTTTCCCCCCTGGCTCCTTTGCTGTGGGAGCAGCGGCTGGACGTTTGCGTTTTTTGCTCCAGAGCCTGACGAAAGTGAAAAATGGCGGTTTTGAGGTTATACTCCACAGGAAAGCAGAGAGGTCCAAAAGGTGTGGGGCATTTGAAGGGGTTCCCGGAGGCAGTGAGGACCAGCATGACTTTTCCCCCCTGGCTCCTTTGCTGTGGGAGCAGCGGCTAAACGTTTGCGTTTTTTGCTCCAGAGCCTGACGAAAGTGAAAAATGGCGGTTTTGAGGTTCTAGTCCACAGGAAAGGAGAGAGGTCCAAAAGGTGTGGGGCATTTGAAGGGGTTCCCGGAGGCAGTGAGGACCAGCATGACTTTTCCCCCCTGGCTCCTTTGCTGTGGGAGCAGCGGCTGGACGTTTGCGTTTTTTGCTCCGGAGTGTGCCGAGAGTGAAAAATGGTGCTTTTGAGGTTCTAGTCCACAGGAAAGCAGAGAGGTCCAAAAGGTGTGGGGCATTTGAAGGGGTTCCCGGAGGCAGTGAGGACCAGCATGACTTTTCCCCCCTGGCTCCTTTGCTGTGGGAGCAGCGGCTGGACGTTTGCGTTTTTTGCTCCGGAGTGTGCCGAGAGTGAAAAATGGTGCTTTTGAGGTTCTAGTCCACAGGAAAGCAGAGAGGTCCAAAAGGTGTGGGGCATTTGAAGGGGTTCCCGGAGGCAGTGAGGACCAGCATGACTTTTCCCCCCTGGCTCCTTTGCTGTGGGAGCAGCGGCTGGACGTTTGCGTTTTTTGCTCCGGAGGCTGCCGAGAGTGAAAAATGGCGGTTTTGAGGTTCTAGTCCACAGGAAAGCAGAGAGGTCCAAAAGGTGTGGGGCATTTGAAGGGGTTCCCGGAGGCAGTGAGGACCAGCATGACTTTTCCCCCCTGGCTCCTTTGCTGTGGGAGCAGCGGCTGGACGTTTGCGTTTTTTGCTCCGGAGGCTGACGAAAGTGAAAAATGGCGGTTTTGAGGTTCTAGTCCACAGGAAAGCAGAGAGGTCCAAAAGGTGTGGGGCATTTGAAGGGGTTCCCGGAGGCAGTGAGGACCAGCATGACTTTTCCCCCCTGGCTCCTTTGCTGTGGGAGCAGCGGCTGGACGTTTGCATTTTTTGCTCCGGAGTGTGCAGAGAGTGAAAAATGGCGGTTTTGAGGTTCTAGTCCACAGGAAAGCAGAGAGGTCCAAAAGGTGTGGGGCATTTGAAGGGGTTCCCGGAGGCAGTGAGGACCAGCATGACTTTTCCCCCCTGGCTCCTTTGCTGTGGGAGCAGCGGCTGGACGTTTGCATTTTTTGCTCCGGAGTGTGCCGAGAGTGAAAAATGGCGGTTTTGAGGTTCTAGTCCACAGGAAAGCAGAGAGGTCCAAAAGGTGTGGGGCATTTGAAGGGTTCCCGGAGGCAGTGAGGACCAGCATGACTTTTCCCCCCTGGCTCCTTTGCTGTGGGAGCAGCGGCTAAACATTTGCGTTTTTTACTCCAGAGCCTGACGAAAGTGAAAAATGGCGGTTTTGAGGTTCTAGTCCACAGGAAAGCAGAGAGGTCCAAAAGGTGTGGGGCATTTGAAGGGGTTCCCGGAGGCAGTGAGGACCAGCATGACTTTTCCCCCCTGGCTCCTTTGCTGTGGGAGCAGCGGCTGGACGTTTGCGTTTTTTGCTCCGGAGTGTGCCGAGAGTGAAAAATGGCGGTTTTGAGGTTCTAGTCCACAGGAAAGCAGAGAGGTCCAAAAGGTGTGGGGCATTTGAAGGGGTTCCCGGAGGCAGTGAGGACCAGCATGACTTTTCCCCCCTGGCTCCTTTGCTGTGGGAGCAGCGGCTGGACGTTTGTGTTTTATGCTCCGGAGTGTGCCGAGAGTGAAAAATGGCGGTTTTGAGGTTCTAGTCCACAGGAAAGCAGAGAGGTCCAAAAGGTATGGGGCATTTGAAGGGGTTCCCGGAGGCAGTGAGGACCAGCATGACTTTTCCCCCCTGGCTCCTTTGCTGTGGGAGCAGCGGCTGGACGTTTGCATTTTTTGCTCCGGAGTGTGCCGAGAGTGAAAAATGGCGGTTTTGAGGTTCTAGTCCACAGGAAAGCAGAGAGGTCCAAAAGGTATGGGGCATTTGAAGGGGTTCCCGGAGGCAGTGAGGACCAGCATGACTTTTCCCCCCTGGCTCCTTTGCTGTGGGAGCAGCGGCTGGACATTTGCGTTTTTTGCTCCGGAGTGTGCCGAGAGTGAAAAATAGTGCTTTTGAGGTTCTAGTCCACAGGAAAGCAGAGAGGTCCAAAAGGTGTGGGGCATTTGAAGGGGTTCCCGGAGGCAGTGAGGACCAGCATGACTTTTCCCCCCTGGCTCCTTTGCTGTGGGAGCAGCGGCTGGACGTTTGCGTTTTTTGCTCCAGAGTGTGCCGAGAGTGAAAAATGGCGGTTTAGAGGTTATAGTCCACAGGAAAGCAGAGAGGTCCAAAAGGTGTGGGGCATTTGAAGGGGTTCCCGGAGGCAGTGAGGACCAGCATGACTTTTCCCCCCTGGCTCCTTTGCTGTGGGAGCAGCGGCTGGATGTTTGCGTTTTTTGCTCCGGAGTGTGCCGAGAGTGAAAAATGGCGGTTTTGAGGTTCTAGTCCACAGGAAAGCAGAGAGGTCCAAAAGGTGTGGGGCATTTGAAGGGGTTCCCGGAGGCAGTGAGGACCAGCATGACTTTTCCCCCCTGGCTCCTTTGCTGTGGGAGCAGCGGCTGGACGTTTGCGTTTTTTGCTCCGGAGTGTGCCGAGAGTGAAAAATGGTGCTTTTGAGGTTCTAGTCCACAGGAAAGCAGAGAGGTCCAAAAGGTGTGGGGCATTTGAAGGGGTTCCCGGAGGCAGTGAGGACCAGCATGACTTTTCCCCCCTGGCTCCTTTGCTGTGGGAGCAGCGGCTGGACGTTTGCGTTTTTTGCTCCGGAGTGCGCCGAGAGTGAAAAATAGTTCTTTTGATGTTATAGTCCACAGGAAAGCAGAGAGGTCCAAAAGGTGTGGGGCATTTGAAGGGGTTCCCGGAGGCAGTGAGGACCAGCATGACTTTTCCCCCCTGGCTCCTTTGCTGTGGGAGCAGCGGCTGGACGTTTGCATTTTTTGCTCCGGAGTGTGCCGAGAGTGAAAAATGGCGGTTTTGAGGTTCTAGTCCACAGGAAAGCAGAGAGGTCCAAAAGGTGTGGGGCATTTGAAGGGGTTCCCGGAGGCAGTGAGGACCAGCATGACTTTTCCCCCCTGGCTCCTTTGCTGTGAGAGCAGCGGCTAAACATTTGCGTTTTTTGCTCTAGAGCCTGACGAAAGTGAAAAATGGCGGTTTTGAGGTTCTAGTCCACAGGAAAGCAGAGAGGTCCAAAAGGTGTGGGGCATTTGAAGGGGTTCCCGGAGGCAGTGAGGACCAGCATGACTTTTCCCCCCTGGCTCCTTTGCTGTGGGAGCAGCGGCTGGACGTTTGCGTTTTTTGCTCCGGAGTGTGCCGAGAGTGAAAAATGGCGGTTTTGAGGTTATAGTCCACAGGAAAGCAGAGAGGTCCAAAAGGTGTGGGGCATTTGAAGGGGTTCCCGGAGGCAGTGAGGACCAGCATGACTTTTCCCCCCTGGCTCCTTTGCTGTGGGAGCAGCGGCTGGACGTTTGCATTTTTTGCTCCGGAGTGTGCCGAGAGTGAAAAATGGCGGTTTTGAGGTTCTAGTCCACAGGAAAGCAGAGAGGTCCAAAAGGTGTGGGGCATTTGAAGGGGTTCCCAGAGGCAGTGAGGACCAGCATGAATTTTCCCCCCTGGCTCCTTTGCTGTGGGAGCAGCGGCTGGACGTTTGCATTTTTTGCTCCGGAGTGTGCAGAGAGTGAAAAATGGTGCTTTTGAGGTTCTAGTCCACAGGAAAGCAGAGAGGTCCAAAAGGTGTGGGGCATTTGAAGGGGTTCCCGGAGGCAGTGAGGACCAGCATGACTTTTCCCCCCTGGCTCCTTTGCTGTGGGAGCAGCGGCTGGACGTTTGCGTTTTTTGCTCCGGAGTGTGCCGAGAGTGAAAAATGGTGCTTTTGAGGTTCTAGTCCACAGGAAAGCAGAGAGGTCCAAAAGGTGTGGGGCATTTGAAGGGGTTCCCGGAGGCAGTGAGGACCAGCATGACTTTTCCCCCCTGGCTCCTTTGCTGTGGGAGCAGCGGCTGGACGTTTGCGTTTTTTGCTCCGGAGTGTGCCGAGAGTGAAAAATGGCGGTTTTGAGGTTATAGTCCACAGGAAAGCAGAGAGGTCCAAAAGGTGTGGGGCATTTGAAGGGGTTCCCGGAGGCAGTGAGGACCATCATGACTTTTCCCCCCTGGCTCCTTTGCTGTGGGAGCAGCGGCTGGACGTTTGCGTTTTTTTGCTCCGGAGTGTGCCGAGAGTGAAAAATAGTTCTTTTGAGGTTCTAGTCCACAGGAAAGCAGAGAGGTCCAAAAGGTGTGGGGCATTTGAAGGGGTTCCCGGAGGCAGTGAGGACCAGCATGACTTTTCCCCCCTGGCTCCTTTGCTGTGGGAGCAGCGGCTGGACGTTTGCATTTTTTGCTCCGGAGTGTGCCGAGAGTGAAAAATGGCGGTTTTGAGGTTATACTCCACAGGAAAGCAGAGAGGTCCAAAAGGTGTGGGGCATTTGAAGGGGTTCCCGGAGGCAGTGAGGACCAGCATGACTTTTCCCCCCTGGCTCCTTTGCTGTGGGAGCAGCGGCTGGACGTTTGCGTTTTTTGCTCCAGAGCCTGACGAAAGTGAAAAATGGCGGTTTTGAGGTTATACTCCACAGGAAAGCAGAGAGGTCCAAAAGGTGTGGGGCATTTGAAGGGGTTCCCGGAGGCAGTGAGGACCAGCATGACTTTTCCCCCCTGGCTCCTTTGCTGTGGGAGCAGCGGCTAAACGTTTGCGTTTTTTGCTCCAGAGCCTGACGAAAGTGAAAAATGGCGGTTTTGAGGTTCTAGTCCACAGGAAAGGAGAGAGGTCCAAAAGGTGTGGGGCATTTGAAGGGGTTCCCGGAGGCAGTGAGGACCAGCATGACTTTTCCCCCCTGGCTCCTTTGCTGTGGGAGCAGCGGCTGGACGTTTGCGTTTTTTGCTCCGGAGTGTGCCGAGAGTGAAAAATGGTGCTTTTGAGGTTCTAGTCCACAGGAAAGCAGAGAGGTCCAAAAGGTGTGGGGCATTTGAAGGGGTTCCCGGAGGCAGTGAGGACCAGCATGACTTTTCCCCCCTGGCTCCTTTGCTGTGGGAGCAGCGGCTGGACGTTTGCGTTTTTTGCTCCGGAGTGTGCCGAGAGTGAAAAATGGTGCTTTTGAGGTTCTAGTCCACAGGAAAGCAGAGAGGTCCAAAAGGTGTGGGGCATTTGAAGGGGTTCCCGGAGGCAGTGAGGACCAGCATGACTTTTCCCCCCTGGCTCCTTTGCTGTGGGAGCAGCGGCTGGACGTTTGCGTTTTTTGCTCCGGAGGCTGCCGAGAGTGAAAAATGGCGGTTTTGAGGTTCTAGTCCACAGGAAAGCAGAGAGGTCCAAAAGGTGTGGGGCATTTGAAGGGGTTCCCGGAGGCAGTGAGGACCAGCATGACTTTTCCCCCCTGGCTCCTTTGCTGTGGGAGCAGCGGCTGGACGTTTGCGTTTTTTGCTCCGGAGGCTGACGAAAGTGAAAAATGGCGGTTTTGAGGTTCTAGTCCACAGGAAAGCAGAGAGGTCCAAAAGGTGTGGGGCATTTGAAGGGGTTCCCGGAGGCAGTGAGGACCAGCATGACTTTTCCCCCCTGGCTCCTTTGCTGTGGGAGCAGCGGCTGGACGTTTGCATTTTTTGCTCCGGAGTGTGCAGAGAGTGAAAAATGGCGGTTTTGAGGTTCTAGTCCACAGGAAAGCAGAGAGGTCCAAAAGGTGTGGGGCATTTGAAGGGGTTCCCGGAGGCAGTGAGGACCAGCATGACTTTTCCCCCCTGGCTCCTTTGCTGTGGGAGCAGCGGCTGGACGTTTGCGTTTTTTGCTCCGGAGTGCGCCGAGATTGAAAAATAGTGCTTTTGAGGTTCTAGTCCACAGGAAAGCAGAGAGGTCCAAAAGGTGTGGGGCATTTGAAGGGGTTCCCGGAGGCAGTGAGGACCAGCATGACTTTTCCCCCCTGGCTCCTTTGCTGTGGGAGCAGCGGCTGGACGTTTGCATTTTTTGCTCCGGAGTGTGCCGAGAGTGAAAAATGGCGGTTTTGAGGTTCTAGTCCACAGGAAAGCAGAGAGGTCCAAAAGGTGTGGGGCATTTGAAGGGGTTCCCGGAGGCAGTGAGGACCAGCATGACTTTTCCCCCCTGGCTCCTTTGCTGTGGGAGCAGCGGCTAAACGTTTGCGTTTTTTGTACCAGAGCCTGACGAAAGTGAAAAATGGCGGTTTTGAGGTTCTAGTCCACAGGAAAGCAGAGAGGTCCAAAAGGTGTGGGGCATTTGAAGGGGTTCCCGGAGGCAGTGAGGACCAGCATGACTTTTCCCCCCTGGCTCCTTTGCTGTGGGAGCAGCGGCTAAACGTTTGCGTTTTTTGTACCAGAGCCTGACGAAAGTGAAAAATGGCGGTTTTGAGGTTCTAGTCCACAGGAAAGCAGAGAGGTCCAAAAGGTGTGGGGCATTTGAAGGGGTTCCCGGAGGCAGTGAGGACCAGCATGACTTTTCCCCCCTGGCTCCTTTGCTGTGGGAGCAGCGGCTGGACGTTTGCGTTTTTTGCTCCGGAGTGTGCCGAGAGTGAAAAATGGCGGTTTTGAGGTTCTAGTCCACAGGAAAGCAGAGAGGTCCAAAAGGTGTGGGGCATTTGAAGGGGTTCCCGGAGGCAGTGAGGACCAGCATGACTTTTCCCCCCTGGCTCCTTTGCTGTGGGAGCAGCGGCTGGACGTTTGCGTTTTTTGCTCCGGAGTGTGCCGAGAGTGAAAAATGGCGGTTTTGAGGTTCTAGTCCACAGGAAAGCAGAGAGGTCCAAAAGGTGTGGGGCATTTGAAGGGGTTCCCGGAGGCAGTGAGGACCAGCATGACTTTTCCCCCCTGGCTCCTTTGCTGTGGGAGCAGCGGCTGGACGTTTGCGTTTTTTGCTCCGGAGTGTGCCGAGAGTGAAAAATGGCGGTTTTGAGGTTATACTCCACAGGAAAGCAGAGAGGTCCAAAAGGTGTGGGGCATTTGAAGGGGTTCCCGGAGGCAGTGAGGACCAGCATGACTTTTCCCCCCTGGCTCCTTTGCTGTGGGAGCAGCGGCTGGACGTTTGCGTTTTTTGCTCCAGAGCCTGACGAAAGTGAAAAATGGCGGTTTTGAGGTTATACTCCACAGGAAAGCAGAGAGGTCCAAAAGGTGTGGGGCATTTGAAGGGGTTCCCGGAGGCAGTGAGGACCAGCATGACTTTTCCCCCCTGGCTCCTTTGCTGTGGGAGCAGCGGCTAAACGTTTGCGTTTTTTGCTCCAGAGCCTGACGAAAGTGAAAAATGGCGGTTTTGAGGTTCTAGTCCACAGGAAAGCAGAGAGGTCCAAAAGGTGTGGGGCATTTGAAGGGGTTCCCGGAGGCAGGTAGGACCAGCATGACTTTTCCCCCCTGGCTCCTTTGCTGTGGGAGCAGCGGCTGGACGTTTGCGTTTTTTGCTCCGGAGTGTGCCGAGAGTGAAAAATGGTGCTTTTGAGGTTCTAGTCCACAGGAAAGCAGAGAGGTCCAAAAGGTGTGGGGCATTTGAAGGGGTTCCCGGAGGCAGTGAGGACCAGCATGACTTTTCCCCCCTGGCTCCTTTGCTGTGGGAGCAGCGGCTGGACGTTTGCGTTTTTTGCTCCGGAGTGTGCCGAGAGTGAAAAATGGTGCTTTTGAGGTTCTAGTCCACAGGAAAGCAGAGAGGTCCAAAAGGTGTGGGGCATTTGAAGGGGTTCCCGGAGGCAGTGAGGACCAGCATGACTTTTCCCCCCTGGCTCCTTTGCTGTGGGAGCAGCGGCTGGACGTTTGCGTTTTTTGCTCCGGAGGCTGCCGAGAGTGAAAAATGGTGCTTTTGAGGTTCTAGTCCACAGGAAAGCAGAGAGGTCCAAAAGGTGTGGGGCATTTGAAGGGGTTCCCGGAGGCAGTGAGGACCAGCATGACTTTTCCCCCCTGGCTCCTTTGCTGTGGGAGCAGCGGCTGGACGTTTGCGTTTTTTGCTCCGGAGTGTGCCGAGAGTGAAAAATGGCGGTTTTGAGGTTCTAGTCCACAGGAAAGCAGAGAGGTCCAAAAGGTGTGGGGCATTTGAAGGGGTTCCCGGAGGCAGTGAGGACCAGCATGACTTTTCCCCCCTGGCTCCTTTGCTGTGGGAGCAGCGGCTGGACGTTTGCGTTTTTTGCTCCGGAGGCTGACGAAAGTGAAAAATGGCGGTTTTGAGGTTCTAGTCCACAGGAAAGCAGAGAGGTCCAAAAGGTGTGGGGCATTTGAAGGGGTTCCCGGAGGCAGTGAGGACCAGCATGACTTTTCCCCCCTGGCTCCTTTGCTGTGGGAGCAGCGGCTGGACGTTTGCGTTTTTTGCTCCGGAGTGTGCCGAGAGTGAAAAATGGTGCTTTTGAGGTTCTAGTCCACAGGAAAGCAGAGAGGTCCAAAAGGTGTGGGGCATTTGAAGGGGTTCCCGGAGGCAGTGAGGACCAGCATGACTTTTCCCCCCTGGCTCCTTTGCTGTGGGAGCAGCGGCTGGACGTTTGCGTTTTTTGCTCCGGAGTGTGCCGAGAGTGAAAAATGGCGGTTTTGAGGTTATAGTCCACAGGAAAGCAGAGAGGTCCAAAAGGTGTGGGGCATTTGAAGGGGTTCCCGGAGGCAGTGAGGACCAGCATGACTTTTCCCCCCTGGCTCCTTTGCTGTGGGAGCAGCGGCTGGACGTTTGCGTTTTTTGCTCCGGAGTGTGCCGAGAGTGAAAAATGGCGGTTTTGAGGTTATAGTCCACAGGAAAGCAGAGAGGTCCAAAAGGTGTGGGGCATTTGAAGGGGTTCCCGGAGGCAGTGAGGACCAGCATGACTTTTCCCCCCTGGCTCCTTTGCTGTGGGAGCAGCGGCTGGACGTTTGCGTTTTTTGCTCCGGAGTGTGCCGAGAGTGAAAAATAGTTCTTTTGAGGTTCTAGTCCACAGGAAAGCAGAGAGGTCCAAAAGGTGTGGGGCATTTGAAGGGGTTCCCGAAGGCAGTGAGGACCAGCATGACTTTTCCCCCCTGGCTCCTTTGCTGTGGGAGCAGCGGCTGGACGTTTGCATTTTTTGCTCCGGAGTGTGCCGAGAGTGAAAAATGGCGGTTTTGAGGTTCTAGTCCACAGGAAAGCAGAGAGGTCCAAAAGGTGTGGGGCATTTGAAGGGGTTCCCGGAGGCAGTGAGGACCAGCATGACTTTTCCCCCCTGGCTCCTTTGCTGTGGGAGCAGCGGCTAAACGTTTGCGTTTTTTGCTCCAGAGCCTGACGAAAGTGAAAAATGGCGGTTTTGAGGTTCTAGTCCACAGGAAAGCAGAGAGGTCCAAAAGGTGTGGGGCATTTGAAGGGGTTCCCGGAGGCAGTGAGGACCAGCATGACTTTTCCCCCCTGGCTCCTTTGCTGTGGGAGCAGCGGCTGGACGTTTGCGTTTTTTGCTCCGGAGTGTGCCGAGAGTGAAAAATGGTGCTTTTGAGGTTCTAGTCCACAGGAAAGCAGAGAGGTCCAAAAGGTGTGGGGCATTTGAAGGGGTTCCCGGAGGCAGTGAGGACCAGCATGACTTTTCCCCCCTGGCTCCTTTGCTGTGGGAGCAGCGGCTGGACGTTTGCGTTTTTTGCTCCGGAGTGTGCCGAGAGTGAAAAATGGCGGTTTTGAGGTTCTAGTCCACAGGAAAGCAGAGAGGTCCTAAAGGTGTGGGGCATTTGAAGGGGTTCCCGGAGGCAGTGAGGACCAGCATGACTTTTCCCCCCTGGCTCCTTTGCTGTGGGAGCAGCGGCTGGACGTTTGCGTTTTTTGCTCCGGAGGCTGCCGAGAGTGAAAAATGGTGCTTTTGAGGTACTAGTCCACAGGAAAGCAGAGAGGTCCAAAAGGTGTGGGGCATTTGAAGGGGTTCCCGGAGGCAGTGAGGACCAGCATGACTTTTCCCCCCTGGCTCCTTTGCTGTGGGAGCAGCGGCTGGACGTTTGCGTTTTTTGCTCCGGAGTGTGCCGAGAATGAAAATTGGCGGTTTTGAGGTTCTAGTCCACAGGAAAGCAGAGAGGTCCAAAAGGTGTGGGGCATTTGAAGGGGTTCCCGGAGGCAGTGAGGACCAGCATGACTTTTCCCCCCTGGCTCCTTTGCTGTGGGAGCAGCGGCTGGACGTTTGCGTTTTTTGCTCCGGAGGCTGACGAAAGTGAAAAATGGCGGTTTTGAGGTTCTAGTCCACAGGAAAGCAGAGAGGTCCAAAAGGTGTGGGGCATTTGAAGGGGTTCCCGGAGGCAGTGAGGACCAGCATGACTTTTCCCCCCTGGCTCCTTTGCTGTGGGAGCAGCGGCTGGATGTTTGCATTTTTTGCTCCGGAGTGTGCCGAGAGTGAAAAATGGCGGTTTTGAGGTTCTAGTCCACAGGAAAGCAGAGAGGTCCAAAAGGTGTGGGGCATTTGAAGGGGTTCCCGGAGGCAGTGAGGACCAGCATGACTTTTCCCCCCTGGCTCCTTTGCTGTGGGAGCAGCGGCTGGACGTTTGCGTTTTTTGCTCCGGAGTGCGCCGAGATTGAAAAATAGTGCTTTTGAGGTTCTAGTCCACAGGAAAGCAGAGAGGTCCAAAAGGTGTGGGGCATTTGAAGGGGTTCCCGGAGGCAGTGAGGACCAGCATGACTTTTCCCCCCTGGCTCCTTTGCTGTGGGAGCAGCGGCTGGACGTTTGCATTTTTTGCTCCGGAGTGTGCCGAGAGTGAAAAATGGCGGTTTTGAGGTTCTAGTCCACAGGAAAGCAGAGAGGTCCAAAAGGTGTGGGGCATTTGAAGGGGTTCCCGGAGGCAGTGAGGACCAGCATGACTTTTCCCCCCTGGCTCCTTTGCTGTGGGAGCAGCGGCTGGACGTTTGCGTTTTTTGCTCCAGAGCCTGACGAAAGTGAAAAATGGCGGTTTTGAGGTTCTAGTCCACAGGAAAGCAGAGAGGTCCAAAAGGTGTGGGGCATTTGAAGGGGTTCCCGGAGGCAGTGAGGACCAGCATGACTTTTCCCCCCTGGCTCCTTTGCTGTGGGAGCAGCGGCTGGACGTTTGCGTTTTTTGCTCCGGAGTGTGCCGAGAGTGAAAAATGGTGCTTTTGAGGTTCTAGTCCACAGGAAAGCAGAGAGGTCCAAAAGGTGTGGGGCATTTGAAGGGGTTCCCGGAGGCAGTGAGGACCAGCATGACTTTTCCCCCCTGGCTCCTTTGCTGTGGGAGCAGCGGCTGGACGTTTGCGTTTTTTGCTCCGGAGTGTGCCGAGAGTGAAAAATGGCGGTTTTGAGGTTCTAGTCCACAGGAAAGCAGAGAGGTCCAAAAGGTGTGGGGCATTTGAAGGGGTTCCCGGAGGCAGTGAGGACCAGCATGACTTTTCACCCCTGGCTCCTTTGCTGTGGGAGCAGCGGCTGGACGTTTGCGTTTTTTGCTCCGGAGTGTGCCGAGAGTGAAAAATGGTGCTTTTGAGGTTCTAGTCCACAGGAAAGCAGAGAGGTCCAAAAGGTGTGGGGCATTTGAAGGGGTTCCCGGAGGCAGTGAGGACCAGCATGACTTTTCCCCCCTGGCTCCTTTGCTGTGGGAGCAGCGGCTGGACGTTTGCGTTTTTTGCTCCGGAGTGTGCCGAGAGTGAAAAATGGTGCTTTTGAGGTTCTAGCCCACAGGAAAGCAGAGAGGTCCAAAAGGTGTGGGGCATTTGAAGGGGTTCCCGGAGGCAGTGAGGACCAGCATGACTTTTCCCCCCTGGCTCCTTTGCTGTGGGAGCAGCGGCTGGACGTTTGCGTTTTTTGCTCCAGAGTGTGCCGAGAGTGAAAAATGGCGGTTTTGAGATTCTAGTCCACAGGAAAGCAGAGAGGTCCAAAAGGTGTGGGGCATTTGAAGGGGTTCCCGGAGGCAGTGAGGACCAGCATGACTTTTCCCCCCTGGCTCCTTTGCTGTGGGAGCAGCGGCTGGACGTTTGCGTTTTTTGCTCCAGAGCCTGACGAAAGTGAAAAATGGCGGTTTTGAGGTTCTAGTCCACAGGAAAGCAGAGAGGTCCAAAAGGTGTGGGGCATTTGAAGGGGTTCCCGGAGGCAGTGAGGACCAGCATGACTTTTTCCCCCTGGCTCCTTTGCTGTGGGAGCAGCGGCTGGACGTTTGCGTTTTTTGCTCCGGAGGCTGACGAAAGTGAAAAATGGCGGTTTTGAGGTTCTAGTCCACAGGAAAGCAGAGAGGTCCAAAAGGTGTGGGGCATTTGAAGGGGTTCCCGGAGGCAGTGAGGACCAGCATGACTTTTCCCCCCTGGCTCCTTTGCTGTGGGAGCAGCGGCTGGACGTTTGCGTTTTTTGCTCCGGAGTGCGCCGAGATTGAAAAATAGTGCTTTTGAGGTTCTAGTCCACAGGAAAGCAGAGAGGTCCAAAAGGTGTGGGGCATTTGAAGGGGTTCCCGGAGGCAGTGAGGACCAGCATGACTTTTCCCCCCTGGCTCCTTTGCTGTGGGAGCAGCGGCTGGACGTTTGCGTTTTTTGCTCCGGAGTGTGCCGAGAGTGAAAAATGGCGGTTTTGAGGTTCTAGTCCACAGGAAAGCAGAGAGGTCCAAAAGGTGTGGGGCATTTGAAGGGGTTCCCGGAGGCAGTGAGGACCAGCATGACTTTTCCCCCCTGGCTCCTTTGCTGTGGGAGCAGCGGCTGGACGTTTGCGTTTTTTGCTCCGGAGTGTGCCGAGAGTGAAAAATGGCGGTTTTGAGGTTCTAGTCCACAGGAAAGCAGAGAGGTCCAAAAGGTGTGGGGCATTTGAAGGGGTTCCCGGAGGCAGTGAGGACCAGCATGACTTTTCCCCCCTGGCTCCTTTGCTGTGGGAGCAGCGGCTGGACGTTTGCGTTTTTTGCTCCGGAGTGTGCCGAAAGTGAAAAATAGTTCTTTTGAGGTTCTAGTCCACAGGAAAGCAGAGAGGTCCAAAAGGTGTGGGGCATTTGAAGGGGTTCCCGGAGGCAGTGAGGACCAGCATGACTTTTCCCCCCTGGCTCCTTTGCTGTGGGAGCAGCGGCTGGACGTTTGCATTTTTTGCTCCAGAGCCTGACGAAAGTGAAAAATGGCGGTTTTGAGGTTCTAGTCCACAGGAAAGCAGAGAGGTCCAAAAGGTGTGGGGCATTTGAAGGGGTTCCCGGAGGCAGTGAGGACCAGCATGACTTTTCCCCCCTGGCTCCTTTGCTGTGGGAGCAGCGGCTGGACGTTTGCATTTTTTGCTCCGGAGTGTGCCGAGAGTGAAAAATGGCGGTTTTGAGGTTATAGTCCACAGGAAAGCAGAGAGGTCCAAAAGGTGTGGGGCATTTGAAGGGGTTCCCAGAGGCAGTGAGGACCAGCATGACTTTTCCCCCCTGGCTCCTTTGCTGTGGGAGCAGCGGCTGGACGTTTGCGTTTTTTGCTCCGGAGTGTGCCGAGAGTGAAAAATGGCGGTTTTGAGGTTCTAGTCCACAGGAAAGCAGAGAGGTCCAAAAGGTGTGGGGCATTTGAAGGGGTTCCCGGAGGCAGTGAGGACCAGCATGACTTTTCCCCCCTGGCTCCTTTGCTGTGGGAGCAGCGGCTGGACGTTTGCATTTTTTGCTCCGGAGTGCGCCGAGAGTGAAAAATAGCGCTTTTGAGGTTCTAGTCCACAGGAAAGCAGAGAGGTCCAAAAGGTGTGGGGCATTTGAAGGGGTTCCCGGAGGCAGTGAGGACCAGCATGACTTTTCCCCCCTGGCTCCTTTGCTGTGGGAGCAGCGGCTGGACGTTTGCGTTTTTTGCTCCGGAGTGTACCGAGAGTGAAAAATAGTGCTTTTGAGGTTCTAGTCCACAGGAAAGCAGAGAGGTCCAAAAGGTGTGGGGCATTTGAAGGGGTTCCCGGAGGCAGTGAGGACCAGCATGACTTTTCCCCCCTGGCTCCTTTGCTGTGGGAGTAGCGGCTGGACGTTTGCGTTTTTTGCTCCGGAGTGTGCCGAGAGTGAAAAATGGCGGTTTTGAGGTTCTAGTCCACAGGAAAGCAGAGAGGTCCAAAAGGTGTGGGGCATTTGAAGGGGTTCCCGGAGGCAGTGAGGACCAGCATGACTTTTCCCCCCTGGCTCCTTTGCTGTGGGAGCAGCGGCTGGACGTTTGCGTTTTTTGCTCCGGAGTGCGCCGAGATTGAAAAATAGTGCTTTTGAGGTTCTAGTCCACAGGAAAGCAGAGAGGTCCAAAAGGTGTGGGGCATTTGAAGGGGTTCCCGGAGGCAGTGAGGACCAGCATGACTTTTCCCCCCTGGCTCCTTTGCTGTGGGAGCAGCGGCTAAACGTTTGCGTTTTTTGTTCCGGAGTGCGCCGAGGGTGAAAAATAGTGCTTTTGAGGTTCTAGTCCACAGGAAAGCAGAGAGGTCCAAAAGGTGTGGGGCATTTGAAGGGGTTCCCGGAGGCAGTGAGGACCAGCATGACTTTTCCCCCCTGGCTCCTTTGCTGTGGGAGCAGCGGCTGGACGTTTGCGTTTTTTGCTCCGGAGTGTACCGAGAGTGAAAAATAGTGCTTTTGAGGTTCTAGTCCACAGGAAAGCAGAGAGGTCCAAAAGGTGTGGGGCATTTGAAGGGGTTCCCGGAGGCAGTGAGGACCAGCTTGACTTTTCCCCCCTGGCTCCTTTGCTGTGGGAGCAGCGGCTGGACGTTTGCGTTTTTTGCTCCGGAGTGTGCCGAGAGTGAAAAATGGCGGTTTTGAGGTTCTAGTCCACAGGAAAGCAGAGAGGTCCAAAAGGTGTGGGGCATTTGAAGGGGTTCCCGGAGGCAGTGAGGACCAGCATGACTTTTCCCCCCTGGCTCCTTTGCTGTGGGAGCAGCGGCCGGACGTTTGCGTTTTTTGCTCCGGAGTCTGACGAAAGTGAAAAATGGCGGTTTTGAGGTTAAAGTCCACAGGAAAGCAGAGATATCCAAAAGGTGTGGGGCATTTGAAGGGGTTCCCGCAGGCAGTGAGGACCAGCATGACTTTTCCCCCCTGGCTCCTTTGCTGTGGGAGCAGCGGCTGGACGTTTGCGTTTTTTGCTCCGGAGTGTGCCGAGAGTGAAAAATGGCGGTTTTGAGGTTCTAGTCCACAGGAAAGCAGAGAGGTCCAAAAGGTGTGGGGCATTTGAAGGGGTTCCCGGAGGCAGTGAGGACCAGCATGACTTTTCCCCCCTGGCTCCTTTGCTGTGGGAGCAGCGGCTGGACGTTTGCGTTTTTTGCTGCGGAGTGTGCCGAGAGTGAAAAATGGCGGTTTTGAGGTTCTAGTCCACAGGAAAGCAGAGAGGTCCAAAAGGTGTGGGGCATTTGAAGGGGTTCCCGGAGGCAGTGAGGACCAGCATGACTTTTCCCCCCTGGCTCCTTTGCTGTGGGAGCAGCGGCTGGACGTTTGCGTTTTTTGCTCCGGAGTGTGCCGAGATTGAAAAATAGTTCTTTTGAGGTTCTAGTCCACAGGAAAGCAGAGAGGTCCAAAAGGTGTGGGGCATTTGAAGGGGTTCCCGGAGGCAGTGAGGACCAGCATGACTTTTCCCCCCTGGCTCCTTTGCTGTGGGAGCAGCGGCTGGACGTTTGCATTTTTTGCTCCAGAGCCTGACGAAAGTGAAAAATGGCGGTTTTGAGGTTCTAGTCCACAGGAAAGCAGAGAGGTCCAAAAGGTGTGGGGCATTTGAAGGGGTTCCCGGAGGCAGTGAGGACCAGCATGACTTTTCCCCCCTGGCTCCTTTGCTGTGGGAGCAGCGGCTGGACGTTTGCATTTTTTGCTCCGGAGTGTGCCGAGAGTGAAAAATGGTGCTTTTGAGGTTCTAGTCCACAGGAAAGCAGAGAGGTCCAAAAGGTGTGGGGCATTTGAAGGGGTTCCCGGAGGCAGTGAGGACCAGCATGACTTTTCCCCCCTGGCTCCTTTGCTGTGGGAGCAGCGGCTGGACGTTTGCGTTTTTTGCTCCGGAGTGTGCCGAGAGTGAAAAATGGCGGTTTTGAGGTTCTAGTCCACAGGAAAGCAGAGAGGTCCAAAAGGTGTGGGGCATTTGAAGGGGTTCCCGGAGGCAGTGAGGACCAGCATGACTTTTCCCCCCTGGCTCCTTTGCTGTGGGAGCAGCGGCTGGACGTTTGCGTTTTTTGCTCCGGAGTGTGCCGAGAGTGAAAAATGGCGGTTTTGAGGTTCTAGTCCACAGGAAAGCAGAGAGGTCCAAAAGGTGTGGGGCATTTGAAGGGGTTCCCGGAGGCAGTGAGGACCAGCATGACTTTTCCCCCCTGGCTCCTTTGCTGTGGGAGCAGCGGCTGGACGTTTGCGTTTTTTGCTGCGGAGTGTGCCGAGAGTGAAAAATGGCGGTTTTGAGGTTCTAGTCCACAGGAAAGCAGAGAGGTCCAAAAGGTGTGGGGCATTTGAAGGGGTTCCCGGAGGCAGTGAGGACCAGCATGACTTTTCCCCCCTGGCTCCTTTGCTGTGGGAGCAGCGGCTGGACGTTTGCGTTTTTTGCTCCGGAGTGTGCCGAGAGTGAAAAATAGTTCTTTTGAGGTTCTAGTCCACAGGAAAGCAGAGAGGTCCAAAAGGTGTGGGGCATTTGAAGGGGTTCCCGGAGGCAGTGAGGACCAGCATGACTTTTCCCCCCTGGCTCCTTTGCTGTGGGAGCAGCGGCTGGACGTTTGCATTTTTTGCTCCAGAGCCTGACGAAAGTGAAAAATGGCGGTTTTGAGGTTCTAGTCCACAGGAAAGCAGAGAGGTCCAAAAGGTGTGGGGCATTTGAAGGGGTTCCCGGAGGCAGTGAGGACCAGCATGACTTTTCCCCCCTGGCTCCTTTGCTGTGGGAGCAGCGGCTGGACGTTTGCATTGTTTGCTCCGGAGTGTGCCGAGAGTGAAAAATGGCGGTTTTGAGGTTCTAGTCCACAGGAAAGCAGAGAGGTCCAAAAGGTGTGGGGCATTTGAAGGGGTTCCCGGAGGCAGTGAGGACCAGCATGACTTTTCCCCCCTGGCTCCTTTGCTGTGGGAGCAGCGGCTGGACGTTTGCGTTTTTTGCTCCGGAGTGTGCCGAGAGTGAAAAATGGCGGTTTTGAGGTTCTAGTCCACAGGAAAGCAGAGAGGTCCAAAAGGTGTGGGGCATTTGAAGGGGTTCCCGGAGGCAGTGAGGACCAGCATGACTTTTCCCCCCTGGCTCCTTTGCTGTGGGAGCAGCGGCTGGACGTTTGCATTTTTTGCTCCGGAGTGCGCCGAGAGTGAAAAATAGCGCTTTTGAGGTTCTAGTCCACAGGAAAGCAGAGAGGTCCAAAAGGTGTGGGGCATTTGAAGGGGTTCCCGGAGGCAGTGAGGACCAGCATGACTTTTCCCCCCTGGCTCCTTTGCTGTGGGAGCAGCGGCTGGACGTTTGCGTTTTTTGCTCCGGAGTGTACCGAGAGTGAAAAATAGTGCTTTTGAGGTTCTAGTCCACAGGAAAGCAGAGAGGTCCAAAAGGTGTGGGGCATTTGAAGGGGTTCCCGGAGGCAGTGAGGACCAGCATGACTTTTCCCCCCTGGCTCCTTTGCTGTGGGAGCAGCGGCTGGACGTTTGCGTTTTTTGCTCCGGAGTGTGCCGATAGTGAAAAATGGCGGTTTTGAGGTTCTAGTCCACAGGAAAGCAGAGAGGTCCAAAAGGTGTGGGGCATTTGAAGGGGTTCCCGGAGGCAGTGAGGACCAGCATGACTTTTCCCCCCTGGCTCCTTTGCTGTGGGAGCAGCGGCTGGACGTTTGTGTTTTTTGCTCCGGAGTGCGCCGAGATTGAAAAATAGTGCTTTTGAGGTTCTAGTCCACAGGAAAGCAGAGAGGTCCAAAAGGTGTGGGGCATTTGAAGGGGTTCCCGGAGGCAGTGAGGACCAGCATGACTTTTCCCCCCTGGCTCCTTTGCTGTGGGAGCAGCGGCTGGACGTTTGCGTTTTTTGTTCCGGAGTGCGCCGAGGGTGAAAAATAGTGCTTTTGAGGTTCTAGTCCACAGGAAAGCAGAGAGGTCCAAAAGGTGTGGGGCATTTGAAGGGGTTCCCGGAGGCAGTGAGGACCAGCATGACTTTTCCCCCCTGGCTCCTTTGCTGTGGGAGCAGCGGCTGGACGTTTGCGTTTTTTGCTCCGGAGTGTACCGAGAGTGAAAAATAGTGCTTTTGAGGTTCTAGTCCACAGGAAAGCAGAGAGGTCCAAAAGGTGTGGGGCATTTGAAGGGGTTCCCGGAGGCAGTGAGGACCAGCTTGACTTTTCCCCCCTGGCTCCTTTGCTGTGGGAGCAGCGGCTGGACGTTTGCGTTTTTTGCTCCGGAGTGTGCCGAGAGTGAAAAATGGCGGTTTTGAGGTTCTAGTCCACAGGAAAGCAGAGAGGTCCAAAAGGTGTGGGGCATTTGAAGGGGTTCCCGGAGGCAGTGAGGACCAGCATGACTTTTCCCCCCTGGCTCCTTTGCTGTGGGAGCAGCGGCCGGACGTTTGCGTTTTTTGCTCCGGAGTCTGACGAAAGTGAAAAATGGCGGTTTTGAGGTTAAAGTCCACAGGAAAGCAGAGATATCCAAAAGGTGTGGGGCATTTGAAGGGGTTCCCGGAGGCAGTGAGGACCAGCATGACTTTTCCCCCCTGGCTCCTTTGCTGTGGGAGCAGCGGCTGGACGTTTGCGTTTTTTGCTCCGGAGTGTGCCGAGAGTGAAAAATGGCGGTTTTGAGGTTCTAGTCCACAGGAAAGCAGAGAGGTCCAAAAGGTGTGGGGCATTTGAAGGGGTTCCCGGAGGCAGTGAGGACCAGCATGACTTTTCCCCCCTGGCTCCTTTGCTGTGGGAGCAGCGGCTGGACGTTTGCGTTTTTTGCTGCGGAGTGTGCCGAGAGTGAAAAATGGCGGTTTTGAGGTTCTAGTCCACAGGAAAGCAGAGAGGTCCAAAAGGTGTGGGGCATTTGAAGGGGTTCCCGGAGGCAGTGAGGACCAGCATGACTTTTCCCCCCTGGCTCCTTTGCTGTGGGAGCAGCGGCTGGACGTTTGCGTTTTTTGCTCCGGAGTGTGCCGAGAGTGAAAAATAGTTCTTTTGAGGTTCTAGTCCACAGGAAAGCAGAGAGGTCCAAAAGGTGTGGGGCATTTGAAGGGGTTCCCGGAGGCAGTGAGGACCAGCATGACTTTTCCCCCCTGGCTCCTTTGCTGTGGGAGCAGCGGCTGGACGTTTGCATTTTTTGCTCCAGAGCCTGACGAAAGTGAAAAATGGCGGTTTTGAGGTTCTAGTCCACAGGAAAGCAGAGAGGTCCAAAAGGTGTGGGGCATTTGAAGGGGTTCCCGGAGGCAGTGAGGACCAGCATGACTTTTCCCCCCTGGCTCCTTTGCTGTGGGAGCAGCGGCTGGACGTTTGCATTTTTTGCTCCGGAGTGTGCCGAGAGTGAAAAATGGTGCTTTTGAGGTTCTAGTCCACAGGAAAGCAGAGAGGTCCAAAAGGTGTGGGGCATTTGAAGGGGTTCCCGGAGGCAGTGAGGACCAGCATGACTTTTCCCCCCTGGCTCCTTTGCTGTGGGAGCAGCGGCTGGACGTTTGCGTTTTTTGCTCCGGAGTGTGCCGAGAGTGAAAAATGGCGGTTTTGAGGTTCTAGTCCACAGGAAAGCAGAGAGGTCCAAAAGGTGTGGGGCATTTGAAGGGGTTCCCGGAGGCAGTGAGGACCAGCATGACTTTTCCCCCCTGGCTCCTTTGCTGTGGGAGCAGCGGCTGGACGTTTGCATTTTTTGATCCGGAGTGCGCCGAGAGTGAAAAATAGCGCTTTTGAGGTTCTAGTCCACAGGAAAGCAGAGAGGTCCAAAAGGTGTGGGGCATTTGAAGGGGTTCCCGGAGGCAGTGAGGACCAGCATGACTTTTCCCCCCTGGCTCCTTTGCTGTGGGAGCAGCGGCTGGACGTTTGCGTTTTTTGCTCCGGAGTGTACCGAGAGTGAAAAATAGTGCTTTTGAGGTTCTAGTCCACAGGAAAGCAGAGAGGTCCAAAAGGTGTGGGGCATTTGAAGGGGTTCCCGGAGGCAGTGAGGACCAGCATGACTTTTCCCCCCTGGCTCCTTTGCTGTGGGAGCAGCGGCTGGACGTTTGCGTTTTTTGCTCCGGAGTGTGCCGAGAGTGAAAAATGGCGGTTTTGAGGTTCTAGTCCACAGGAAAGCAGAGAGGTCCAAAAGGTGTGGGGCATTTGAAGGGGTTCCCGGAGGCAGTGAGGACCAGCATGACTTTTCCCCCCTGGCTCCTTTGCTGTGGGAGCAGCGGCTGGACGTTTGCGTTTTTTGCTCCGGAGTGCGCCGAGATTGAAAAATAGTGCTTTTGAGGTTCTAGTCCACAGGAAAGCAGAGAGGTCCAAAAGGTGTGGGGCATTTGAAGGGGTTCCCGGAGGCAGTGAGGACCAGCATGACTTTTCCCCCCTGGCTCCTTTGCTGTGGGAGCAGCGGCTGGACGTTTGCGTTTTTTGTTCCGGAGTGCGCCGAGGGTGAAAAATAGTGCTTTTGAGGTTCTAGTCCACAGGAAAGCAGAGAGGTCCAAAAGGTGTGGGGCATTTGAAGGGGTTCCCGGAGGCAGTGAGGACCAGCATGACTTTTCCCCCCTGGCTCCTTTGCTGTGGGAGCAGCGGCTGGACGTTTGCGTTTTTTGCTCCGGAGTGTGCCGAGAGTGAAAAATGGCGGTTTTGAGGTTCTAGTCCACAGGAAAGCAGAGAGGTCCAAAAGGTGTGGGGCATTTGAAGGGGTTCCCGGAGGCAGTGAGGACCAGCATGACTTTTCCCCCCTGGCTCCTTTGCTGTGGGAGCAGCGGCCGGACGTTTGCGTTTTTTGCTCCGGAGTCTGACGAAAGTGAAAAATGGCGGTTTTAAGGTTAAAGTCCACAGGAAAGCAGAGAGGTCCAAAAGGTGTGGGGCATTTGAAGGGGTTCCCGGAGGCAGTGAGGACCAGCATGACTTTTCCCCCCTGGCTCCTTTGCTGTGGGAGCAGCGGCTGGACGTTTGCGTTTTTTACTCCGGAGTGTGCCGAGAGTGAAAAATGGCGGTTTTGAGGTTCTAGTCCACAGGAAAGCAGAGAGGTCCAAAAGGTGTGGGGCATTTGAAGGGGTTCCCGGAGGCAGTGAGGACCAGCATGACTTTTTCCCCCTGGCTCCTTTGCTGTGGGAGCAGCGGCTGGACGTTTGCGTTTTTTGCTCCGGAGTCTGACGAAAGTGAAAAATGGCGGTTTTGAGGTTAAAGTCCACAGGAAAGCAGAGATATCCAAAAGGTGTGGGGCATTTGAAGGGGTTCCCGCAGGCAGTGAGGACCAGCATGACTTTTCCCCCCTGGCTCCTTTGCTGTGAGAGCAGCGGCTGGACGTTTGCGTTTTTTGCTCCGGAGTGTGCCGAGAGTGAAAAATGGCGGTTTTGAGGTTCTAGTCCACAGGAAAGCAGAGAGGTCCAAAAGGTGTGGGGCATTTGAAGGGGTTCCCGGAGGCAGTGAGGACCAGCATGACTTTTCCCCCCTGGCTCCTTTGCTGTGGGAGCAGCGGCTGGACGTTTGCGTTTTTTGCTCCGGAGTGTGCCGAGAGTGAAAAATGGCGGTTTTGAGGTTCTAGTCCACAGGAAAGCAGAGAGGTCCAAAAGGTGTGGGGCATTTGAAGGGGTTCCCGGAGGCAGTGAGGACCAGCATGACTTTTCCCCCCTGGCTCCTTTGCTGTGGGAGCAGCGGCTGGACGTTTGCGTTTTTTGCTCCGGAGTGTGCCGAGAGTGAAAAATGATGGTTTTGAGGTTATAGTCCACAGGAAAGCAGAGAGGTCCAAAAGGTGTGGGGCATTTGAAGGGGTTCCCGGAGGCAGTGAGGACCAGCATGACTTTTCCCCCCTGGCTCCTTTGCTGTGGGAGCAGCGGCTGGACGTTTGCGTTTTTTGCTCCGGAGTGTGCCGAGAGTGAAAAATGGCGGTTTTGAGGTTCTAGTCCACAGGAAAGCAGAGAGGTCCAAAAGGTGTGGGGCATTTGAAGGGGTTCCCGGAGGCAGTGAGGACCAGCATGACTTTTCCCCCCTGGCTCCTTTGCTGTGGGAGCAGCGGCTGGACGTTTGCGTTTTTTGCTCCGGAGTGCGCCGAGAGTGAAAAATAGTGCTTTTGAGGTTCTAGTCCACAGGAAAGCAGAGAGGTCCAAAAGGTGTGGGGCATTTGAAGGGGTTCCCGGAGGCAGTGAGGACCAGCATGACTTTTCCCCCCTGGCTCCTTTGCTGTGGGAGCAGCGGCTGGACGTTTGCGTTTTTTGCTCCGGAGTGTGCCGAGAGTGAAAAATGCTGGTTTTGAGGATCTAGTCCACAGGAAAGCAGAGAGGTCCAAAAGGTGTGGGGCATTTGAAGGGGTTCCCGGAGGCAGTGAGGACCAGCATGACTTTTCCCCCCTGGCTCCTTTGCTGTGGGAGCAGTGGCTGGACATTTGCGTTTTTTGCTCCGGAGTGTGCCGAGAGTAAAAAATGGCGGTTTTGAGGTTATAGTCCACAGGAAAGCAGAGAGGTCCAAAAGGTGTGGGGCATTTGAAGGGGTTCCCGGAGGCAGTGAGGACCAGCATGACTTTTCCCCCCTGGCTCCTTTGCTGTGGGAGCAGCGGCTGGACGTTTGCGATTTTTGCTCCGGAGTGTGCAGAGAGTGAAAAATGGTGCTTTTGAGGTTATAGTCCACAGGAAAGCAGAGAGGTCCAAAAGGTGTGGGGCATTTGAAGGGGTTCCCGGAGGCAGTGAGGACCAGCATGACTTTTCCCCCCTGGCTCCTTTGCTGTGGGAGCAGCGGCCGGACGTTTGCGTTTTTTGCTCCGGAGTCTGACGAAAGTGAAAAATGGCGGTTTTGAGGTTAAAGTCCACAGGAAAGCAGAGAGGTCCAAAAGGTGTGGGGCATTTGAAGGGGTTCCCGGAGGCAGTGAGGACCAGCATGACTTTTCCCCCCTGGCTCCTTTGCTGTGGGAGCAGCGGCTGGACGTTTGCGTTTTTTGCTCCGGAGGCTGCCGAGAGTGAAAAATGGTGCTTTTGAGGTTCTAGTCCACAGGAAAGCAGAGAGGTCCAAAAGGTGTGGGGCATTTGAAGGGGTTCCCGGAGGCAGTGAGGACCAGCATGACTTTTCCCCGCTGGGGCCTTTGCTGTGGTAGCAGCGGCTGGACGTTTGCATTTTTTGCTCCGGAGGCTACTGAGGGTGAAAAACGGTGGTTTTGAGGATGGAGTCCACAGGAAAGCAGAGAGGTCCAAAAGGTGTGGGGCATTTGAAGGGGTTCCCGGAGGCAGTGAGGACCAGCATGACTTTTTCCCCCTGGCTCCTTTGCTGTGGGAGCAGCGGCTGGACGTTTGCGTTTTTTGCTCCGGAGGCTGACGAAAGTGAAAAATGGCGGTTTTGAGGTTCTAGTCCACAGGAAAGCAGAGAGGTCCAAAAGGTGTGGGGCATTTGAAGGGGTTCCCGGAGGCAGTGAGGACCAGAATGACTTTTCCCCCCTGGCTCCTTTGCTGTGGGAGCAGCGGCTGGACGTTTGCGTTTTTTGCTCCGGAGTGCGCCGAGATTGAAAAATAGTGCTTTTGAGGTTCTAGTCCACAGGAAAGCAGAGAGGTCCAAAAGGTGTGGGGCATTTGAAGGGGTTCCCGGAGGCAGTGAGGACCAGCATGACTTTTCCCCCCTGGCTCCTTTGCTGTGGGAGCAGCGGCTGGACGTTTGCGTTTTTTGCTCCGGAGTGTGCCGAGAGTGAAAAATGGCGGTTTTGAGGTTCTAGTCCACAGGAAAGCAGAGAGGTCCAAAAGGTGTGGGGCATTTGAAGGGGTTCCCGGAGGCAGTGAGGACCAGCATGACTTTTCCCCCCTGGCTCCTTTGCTGTGGGAGCAGCGGCTGGACGTTTGCGTTTTTTGCTGCGGAGTGTGCCGAGAGTGAAAAATGGCGGTTTTGAGGTTCTAGTCCACAGGAAAGCAGAGAGGTCCAAAAGGTGTGGGGCATTTGAAGGGGTTCCCGGAGGCAGTGAGGACCAGCATGACTTTTCCCCCCTGGCTCCTTTGCTGTGGGAGCAGCGGCTGGACGTTTGCGTTTTTTGCTCCGGAGTGTGCCGAGAGTGAAAAATAGTTCTTTTGAGGTTCTAGTCCACAGGAAAGCAGAGAGGTCCAAAAGGTGTGGGGCATTTGAAGGGGTTCCCGGAGGCAGTGAGGACCAGCATGACTTTTCCCCCCTGGCTCCTTTGCTGTGGGAGAAGCGGCTGGACGTTTGCATGTTTTGCTCCGGAGTGTGCCGAGAGTGAAAAATGGCGGTTTTGAGGTTCTAGTCCACAGGAAAGCAGAGAGGTCCAAAAGGTGTGGGGCATTTGAAGGGGTTCCCAGAGGCAGTGAGGACCAGCATGACTTTTCCCCCCTGGCTCCTTTGCTGTGGGAGCAGCGGCTAAACGTTTGCGTTTTTTGCTCCAGAGCCTGACGAAAGTGAAAAATGGCGGTTTTGAGGTTCTAGTCCACAGGAAAGCAGAGAGGTCCAAAAGGTGTGGGGCATTTGAAGGGGTTCCCGGAGGCAGTGAGGACCAGCATGACTTTTCCCCCCTGGCTCCTTTGCTGTGGGAGCAGCGGCTGGACGTTTGCGTTTTTTGCTCCGGAGTGTGCCGAGAGTGAAAAATGGTGCTTTTGAGGTTCTAGTCCACAGGAAAGCAGAGAGGTCCAAAAGGTGTGGGGCATTTGAAGGGGTTCCCGGAGGCAGTGAGGACCAGCATGACTTTTCCCCCCTGGCTCCTTTGCTGTGGGAGCAGCGGCTGGACGTTTGCGTTTTTTGCTCCGGAGTGTGCCGAGAGTGAAAAATGGTGCTTTTGAGGTTCTAGTCCACAGGAAAGCAGAGAGGTCCAAAAGGTGTGGGGCATTTGAAGGGGTTCCCGGAGGCAGTGAGGACCAGCATGACTTTTCCCCCCTGGCTCCTTTGCTGTGGGAGCAGCGGCTGGACGTTTGCGTTTTTTGCTCCGGAGTGTGCCGAGAGTGAAAAATGGCGGTTTTGAGGTTCTAGTCCACAGGAAAGCAGAGAGGTCCAAAAGGTGTGGGGCATTTGAAGGGGTTCCCGGAGGCAGTGAGGACCAGCATGACTTTTCCCCCCTGGCTCCTTTGCTGTGGGAGCAGCGGCTGGACGTTTGCGTTTTTTGCTCCGGAGTGCGCCGAGAGTGAAAAATAGCGCTTTTGAGGTTCTAGTCCACAGGAAAGCAGAGAGGTCCAAAAGGTGTGGGGCATTTGAAGGGGTTCCCGGAGGCAGTGAGGACCAGCATGACTTTTCCCCCCTGGCTCCTTTGCTGTGGGAGCAGCGGCTGGACGTTTGCGTTTTTTGCTCCGGAGTGTGCCGAGAGTGAAAAATGGCGGTTTTGAGGTTCTAGTCCACAGGAAAGCAGAGAGGTCCAAAAGGTGTGGGGCATTTGAAGGGGTTCCCGGAGGCAGTGAGGACCAGCATGACTTTTCCCCCCTGGCTCCTTTGCTGTGGGAGCAGCGGCTGGACGTTTGCGTTTTTTGCTCCGGAGTGTGCCGAGAGTGAAAAATGGCGGTTTTGAGGTTCTAGTCCACAGGAAAGCAGAGAGGTCCAAAAGGTGTGGGGCATTTGAAGGGGTTCCCGGAGGCAGTGAGGACCAGCATGACTTTTCCCCCCTGGCTCCTTTGCTGTGGGAGCAGCGGCTGGATGTTTGCGTTTTTTGTTCCGGAGTGCGCCGAGGGTGAAAAATAGTGCTTTTGAGGTTCTAGTCCACAGGAAAGCAGAGAGGTCCAAAAGGTGTGGGGCATTTGAAGGGGTTCCCGGAGGCAGTGAGGACCAGCATGACTTTTCCCCCCTGGCTCCTTTGCTGTGGGAGCAGCGGCTGGACGTTTGCGTTTTTTGCTCCGGAGTGTACCGAGAGTGAAAAATAGTGCTTTTGAGGTTCTAGTCCACAGGAAAGCAGAGAGGTCCAAAAGGTGTGGGGCATTTGAAGGGGTTCCCGGAGGCAGTGAGGACCAGCATGACTTTTCCCCCCTGGCTCCTTTGCTGTGGGAGCAGCGGCTGGACGTTTGCGTTTTTTGTTCCGGAGTGCGCCGAGGGTGAAAAATAGTGCTTTTGAGGTTCTAGTCCACAGGAAAGCAGAGAGGTCCAAAAGGTGTGGGGCATTTGAAGGGGTTCCCGCAGGCAGTGAGGACCAGCATGACTTTTCCCCCCTGGCTCCTTTGCTGTGGGAGCAGCGGCCGGACGTTTGCGTTTTTTGCTCCGGAGTCTGACGAAAGTGAAAAATGGCGGTTTTGAGGTTAAAGTCCACAGGAAAGCAGAGAGGTCCAAAAGGTGTGGGGCATTTGAAGGGGTTCCCGGAGGCAGTGAGGACCAGCATGACTTTTCCCCCCTGGCTCCTTTGCTGTGGGAGCAGCGGCTGGACGTTTGCGTTTTTTACTCCGGAGTGTGCCGAGAGTGAAAAATGGCGGTTTTGAGGTTCTAGTCCACAGGAAAGCAGAGAGGTCCAAAAGGTGTGGGGCATTTGAAGGGGTTCCCGGAGGCAGTGAGGACCAGCATGACTTTTTCCCCCTGGCTCCTTTGCTGTGGGAGCAGCGGCTGGACGTTTGCGTTTTTTGCTCCGGAGTCTGACGAAAGTGAAAAATGGCGGTTTTGAGGTTAAAGTCCACAGGAAAGCAGAGATATCCAAAAGGTGTGGGGCATTTGAAGGGGTTCCCGGAGGCAGTGAGGACCAGCATGACTTTTCCCCCCTGGCTCCTTTGCTGTGAGAGCAGCGGCTGGAGGTTTGCGTTTTTTACTCCGGAGTGTGCCGAGAGTGAAAAATGGCGGTTTTGAGGTTCTAGTCCACAGGAAAGCAGAGAGGTCCAAAAGGTGTGGGGCATTTGAAGGGGTTCCCGGAGGCAGTGAGGACCAGCATGACTTTTCCCCCCTGGCTCCTTTGCTGTGGGAGCAGCGGCTGGACGTTTGCGTTTTTTGCTCCGGAGTGTGCCGAGAGTGAAAAATGGCGGTTTTGAGGTTCTAGTCCACAGGAAAGCAGAGAGGTCCAAAAGGTGTGGGGCATTTGAAGGGGTTCCCGGAGGCAGTGAGGACCAGCATGACTTTTCCCCCCTGGCTCCTTTGCTGTGGGAGCAGCGGCTGGACGTTTGCGTTTTTTGCTCCGGAGGCTGACGAGAGTGAAAAATGACGGTTTTGAGGTTCTAGTCCACAGGAAAGCAGAGAGGTCCAAAAGGTGTGGGGCATTTGAAGGGGTTCCCGGAGGCAGTGAGGACCAGCATGACTTTTCCCCCCTGGCTCCTTTGCTGTGGGAGCAGCGGCTGGACGTTTGCGTTTTTTGCTGCGGAGCGTACCGAGCGTGAAAAATGGCGGTTTTGAGGTTCTAGTCCACAGGAAAGCAGAGAGGTCCAAAAGGTGTGGGGCATTTGAAGGGGTTCCCGCAGGCAGTGAGGACCAGCATGACTTTTCCCCCCTGGCTCCTTTGCTGTGGGAGCAGCGGCTGGACGTTTGCGTTTTTTGCTCCGGAGTGCGCTGAGAGTGAAAAATAGTGCTTTTGAGGTTCTAGTCCACAGGAAAGCAGAGAGGTCCAAAAGGTGTGGGGCATTTGAAGGGGTTCCCGGAGGCAGTGAGGACCAGCATGACTTTTCCCCCCTGGCTCCTTTGCTGTGGGAGCAGCGGCTGGACGTTTGCGTTTTTTGCTCCGGAGTGTGCCGAGAGTGAAAAATGCTGGTTTTGAGGTTCTAGTCCACAGGAAAGCAGAGAGGTCCAAAAGGTGTGGGGCATTTGAAGGGGTTCCCGGAGGCAGTGAGGACCAGCATGACTTTTCCCCCCTGGCTCCTTTGCTGTGGGAGCAGTGGCTGGACATTTGCGTTTTTTGCTCCGGAGTGTGCCGAGAGTAAAAAATGGCGGTTTTGAGGTTATAGTCCACAGGAAAGCAGAGAGGTCCAAAAGGTGTGGGGCATTTGAAGGGGTTCCCGGAGGCAGTGAGGACCAGCATGACTTTTCCCCCCTGGCTCCTTTGCTGTGGGAGCAGCGGCTGGACGTTTGCGATTTTTGCTCCGGAGTGTGCCGAGAGTGAAAAATGGTGCTTTTGAGGTTATAGTCCACAGGAAAGCAGAGAGGTCCAAAAGGTGTGGGGCATTTGAAGGGGTTCCCGGAGGCAGTGAGGACCAGCATGACTTTTCCCCCCTGGCTCCTTTGCTGTGGGAGCAGCGGCCGGACGTTTGCGTTTTTTGCTCCGGAGGCTGCCGAGAGTGAAAAATGGTGCTTTTGAGGTTCTAGTCCACAGGAAAGCAGAGAGGTCCAAAAGGTGTGGGGCATTTGAAGGGGTTCCCGGAGGCAGTGAGGACCAGCATGACTTTTCCCCCCTGGCTCCTTTGCTGTGGGAGCAGCGGCTGGACGTTTGCGTTTTTTGCTCCGGAGTGCGCCGAGAGTGAAAAATAGCGCTTTTGAGGTTCTAGTCCACAGGAAAGCAGAGAGGTCCAAAAGGTGTGGGGCATTTGAAGGGGTTCCCGGAGGCAGTGAGGACCAGCATGACTTTTCCCCCCTGGCTCCTTTGCTGTGGGAGCAGCGGCTGGACGTTTGCGTTTTTTGCTCCGGAGTGTGCCGAGAGTGAAAAATGGTGGTTTTGAGGTTCTAGTCCACAGGAAAGCAGAGAGGTCCAAAAGGTGTGGGGCATTTGAAGGGGTTCCCGGAGGCAGTGAGGACCAGCATGACTTTTCCCCCCTGGCTCCTTTGCTGTGGGAGCAGCGGCTGGACGTTTGCGTTTTTTGCTCCGGAGTGTGCCGAGAGTGAAAAATGGCGGTTTTGAGGTTCTAGTCCACAGGAAAGCAGAGAGGTCCAAAAGGTGTGGGGCATTTGAAGGGGTTCCCGGAGGCAGTGAGGACCAGCATGACTTTTCCCGCCTGGCTCCTTTGCTGTGGGAGCAGCGGCTGGACGTTTGCGTTTTTTGCTCCGGAGTGTACCGAGAGTGAAAAATAGTGCTTTTGAGGTTCTAGTCCACAGGAAAGCAGAGAGGTCCAAAAGGTGTGGGGCATTTGAAGGGGTTCCCGGAGGCAGTGAGGACCAGCATGACTTTTCCCCCCTGGCTCCTTTGCTGTGGGAGCAGCGGCTGGACGTTTGCGTTTTTTGTTCCGGAGTGCGCCGAGGGTGAAAAATAGTGCTTTTGAGGTTCTAGTCCACAGGAAAGCAGAGAGGTCCAAAAGGTGTGGGGCATTTGAAGGGGTTCCCGCAGGCAGTGAGGACCAGCATGACTTTTCCCCCCTGGCTCCTTTGCTGTGGGAGCAGCGGCCGGACGTTTGCGTTTTTTGCTCCGGAGTCTGACGAAAGTGAAAAATGGCGGTTTTGAGGTTAAAGTCCACAGGAAAGCAGAGAGGTCCAAAAGGTGTGGGGCATTTGAAGGGGTTCCCGGAGGCAGTGAGGACCAGCATGACTTTTCCCCCCTGGCTCCTTTGCTGTGGGAGCAGCGGCTGGACGTTTGCGTTTTTTACTCCGGAGTGTGCCGAGAGTGAAAAATGGCGGTTTTGAGGTTCTAGTCCACAGGAAAGCAGAGAGGTCCAAAAGGTGTGGGGCATTTGAAGGGGTTCCCGGAGGCAGTGAGGACCAGCATGACCTTTCCCCGCTGGGGCCTTCGCTGTGGGAGCAGCGGCTGGACGTTTGCGTTTTTTGCTCCGGAGTCTGACGAAAGTGAAAAATGGCGGTTTTGAGGTTAAAGTCCACAGGAAAGCAGAGATATCCAAAAGGTGTGGGGCATTTGAAGGGGTTCCCGGAGGCAGTGAGGACCAGCATGACTTTTCCCCCCTGGCTCCTTTGCTGTGAGAGCAGCGGCTGGACGTTTGCGTTTTTTACTCCAGAGTGTGCCGAGAGTGAAAAATGGCGGTTTTGAGGTTCTAGTCCACAGGAAAGCAGAGAGGTCCAAAAGGTGTGGGGCATTTGAAGGGGTTCCCGGAGGCAGTGAGGACCAGCATGACTTTTCCCCCCTGGCTCCTTTGCTGTGGGAGCAGCGGCTGGACGTTTGCGTTTTTTGCTCCGGAGTGTGCAGAGAGTGAAAAATGGCGGTTTTGAGGTTCTAGTCCACAGGAAAGCAGAGAGGTCCAAAAGGTGTGGGGCATTTGAAGGGGTTCCCGGAGGCAGTGAGGACCAGCATGACTTTTCCCCCCTGGCTCCTTTGCTGTGGGAGCAGCGGCTGGACGTTTGCGTTTTTTGCTCCGGAGGCTGACGAGAGTGAAAAATGACGGTTTTGAGGTTCTAGTCCACAGGAAAGCAGAGAGGTCCAAAAGGTGTGGGGCATTTGAAGGGGTTCCCGGAGGCAGTGAGGACCAGCATGACTTTTCCCCCCTGGCTCCTTTGCTGTGGGAGCAGCGGCTGGACGTTTGCGTTTTTTGCTGCGGAGCGTACCGAGCGTGAAAAATGGCGGTTTTGAGGTTCTAGTCCACAGGAAAGCAGAGAGGTCCAAAAGGTGTGGGGCATTTGAAGGGGTTCCCGCAGGCAGTGAGGACCAGCATGACTTTTCCCCCCTGGCTCCTTTGCTGTGGGAGCAGCGGCTGGACGTTTGCGTTTTTTGCTCCGGAGTGCGCTGAGAGTGAAAAATAGTGCTTTTGAGGTTCTAGTCCACAGGAAAGCAGAGAGGTCCAAAAGGTGTGGGGCATTTGAAGGGGTTCCCGGAGGCAGTGAGGACCAGCATGACTTTTCCCCCCTGGCTCCTTTGCTGTGGGAGCAGCGGCTGGACGTTTGCGTTTTTTGCTCCGGAGTGTGCCGAGAGTGAAAAATGCTGGTTTTGAGGTTCTAGTCCACAGGAAAGCAGAGAGGTCCAAAAGGTGTGGGGCATTTGAAGGGGTTCCCGGAGGCAGTGAGGACCAGCATGACTTTTCCCCCCTGGCTCCTTTGCTGTGGGAGCAGTGGCTGGACATTTGCGTTTTTTGCTCCGGAGTGTGCCGAGAGTAAAAAATGGCGGTTTTGAGGTTATAGTCCACAGGAAAGCAGAGAGGTCCAAAAGGTGTGGGGCATTTGAAGGGGTTCCCGGAGGCAGTGAGGACCAGCATGACTTTTCCCCCCTGGCTCCTTTGCTGTGGGAGCAGCGGCTGGACGTTTGCGATTTTTGCTCCGGAGTGTGCCGAGAGTGAAAAATGGTGCTTTTGAGGTTATAGTCCACAGGAAAGCAGAGAGGTCCAAAAGGTGTGGGGCATTTGAAGGGGTTCCCGGAGGCAGTGAGGACCAGCATGACTTTTCCCCCCTGGCTCCTTTGCTGTGGGAGCAGCGGCCGGACGTTTGCGTTTTTTGCTCCGGAGGCTGCCGAGAGTGAAAAATGGTGCTTTTGAGGTTCTAGTCCACAGGAAAGCAGAGAGGTCCAAAAGGTGTGGGGCATTTGAAGGGGTTCCCGGAGGCAGTGAGGACCAGCATGACTTTTCCCCGCTGGGGCCTTTGCTGTGGTAGCAGCGGCTGGACGTTTGCATTTTTTGCTCCGGAGGCTACTGAGGGTGAAAAACGGTGGTTTTGAACATGGAGTCCACAGGAAAGCAGAGAGGTCCAAAAGGTGTGGGGCATTTGAAGGGATTCCTGGAGGCAGTGAGGACCAGCATGACTTTTCCGCCTTGGAACCTTTGCTGTGGGAGCAGCGGCTGGACGTTTGCGTTTTCTGCTACAGAGACTACCGAGGGTTAATAACGATGGTTTTGAGGATGGATTCCACAGGAAAGCAGAGAGGTGCAAAAGGTGTGGGGCATTTGAAGGGGTTCCCGGAGGCAGTGAGGACCAGCATGACTTTTCCCCCCTGGCTCCTTTGCTGTGGGAGCAGCGGCTGGACGTTTGCGTTTTTTGCTCCAGAGACTACCGAGGGTTAATAACGGTGGTTTTGAGGATGGAGTCCACAGGAAAGCAGAGAGGTCCAAAAGGTGTGGGGCATTTGAAGGGGTTCCCGGAGGCAGTGAGGACCAGCATGACCTTTCCCCGCTGGGGCCTTCGCTGTGGGAGCAGCGGCTGGACGTTTGCGTTTTTTGCTACAGAGACTACCGAGAGTGAAAAACGGTGGTTTTGAGGATGGAGTCCACAGGAAAGCAGAGAGGTCCAAAAGGTGTGGGGCATTTGAAGGGGTTCCCAGAGGCAGTGAGGACCAGCATGACTTTTCCCCGCTGGGGCCTTTGCTTTGGGAGCAGCGGCTGGACGTTTGCGTTTTTTGCTCCGGAGGCTGCCGAGGGTTAAAAACGGTGGTTTTGAGGATGGAGTCCACAGGAAAGCAGAGAGGTCCAAAAGGTGTGGGGCATTTGAAGGGGTTCCCCGAGCCAGTGAGGACCAGCATGACTTTTCCCCCCTGGCTCCTTTGCTGTGGGAGCAGCGGCTGGACGTTTGCGTTTTTTGCTGCGGAGTGTACCGAGCGTGAAAAATGGCGGTACTGAGGTTCTAGTCCACAGGAAAGCAGAGAGGTCCAAAAGGTGTGGGGCATTTGAAGGGGTTCCCGCAGGCAGTGAGGACCAGCATGACTTTTCCCCCCTGGCTCCTTTGCTGTGGGAGCAGCGGCTGGACGTTTGCGTTTTTTGCTCCGGAGTGCGCCGAGATTGAAAAATAGTGCTTTTGAGGTTCTAGTCCACAGGAAAGCAGAGAGGTCCAAAAGGTGTGGGGCATTTGAAGGGGTTCCCGGAGGCAGTGAGGACCAGCATGACTTTTCCCCCCTGGCTCCTTTGCTGTGGGAGCAGCGGCTGGACGTTTGCGTTTTTTGCTCCGGAGGCTGACGAGAGTGAAAAATGCTGGTTTTGAGGTTCTAGTCCACAGGAAAGCAGAGAGGTCCAAAAGGTGTGGGGCATTTGAAGGGGTTCCCGGAGGCAGTGAGGACCAGCATGACTTTTCCCCCCTGGCTCCTTTGCTGTGGGAGCAGTGGCTGGACATTTGCGTTTTTTGCTCCGGAGTGTGCCGAGAGTAAAAAATGGCGGTTTTGAGGTTCTAGTCCACAGGAAAGCAGAGAGGTCCAAAAGGTGTGGGGCATTTGAAGGGGTTCCCGGAGGCAGTGAGGACCAGCATGACTTTTCCCCCCTGGCTCCTTTGCTGTGGGAGCAGCGGCTGGACGTTTGCGTTTTTTGCTCCGGAGTGTGCCGAGAGTGAAAAATGGTGCTTTTGAGGTTCTAGTCCACAGGAAAGCAGAGAGGTCCAAAAGGTGTGGGGCATTTGAAGGGGTTCCCGGAGGCAGTGAGGACCAGCATGACTTTTCCCCCCTGGCTCCTTTGCTGTGGGAGCAGCGGCCGGACGTTTGCGTTTTTTGCTCCGGAGTCTGACGAAAGTGAAAAATGGCGCTTTTGAGGTTAAAGTCCACAGGAAAGCAGAGAGGTCCAAAAGGTGTGGGGCATTTGAAGGGGTTCCCGGAGGCAGTGAGGACCAGCATGACTTTTCCCCCCTGGCTCCTTTGCTGTGGGAGCAGCGGCTGGACGTTTGCGTTTTTTGGTCCGGAGGCTGCCGAGAGTGAAAAATGGTGCTTTTGAGGTTCTAGTCCACAGGAAAGCAGAGAGGTCCAAAAGGTGTGGGGCATTTGAAGGGGTTCCCGGAGGCAGTGAGGACCAGCATGACTTTTCCCCGCTGGGGCCTTTGCTGTGGTAGCAGCGGCTGGACGTTTGCATTTTTTGCTCCGGAGGCTACTGAGGGTGAAAAACGGCGGTTTTGAACATGGAGTCCACAGGAAAGCAGAGAGGTCCAAAAGGTGTGGGGCATTTGAAGGGGTTCCCAGAGGCAGTGAGGACCAGCATGACTTTTCCGCCTTGGAACCTTTGCTGTGGGAGCAGCGGCTGGACGTTTACGTTTTCTGCTACAGAGACTACCGAGGGTTAATAACGATGGTTTTGAGGATGGATTCCACAGGAAAGCAGAGAGGTGCAAAAGGTGTGGGGCATTTGAAGGGGTTCCCGGAGGCAGTGAGGACCAGCATGACTTTTCCCTGCTGGGGCCTTTGCTGTGGGAGCAGCGGCTGGACGTTTGCGTTTTTTGCTCCAGAGACTACCGAGGGTTAATAACGGTGGTTTTGAGGATGGAGTCCACAGGAAAGCAGAGAGGTCCAAAAGGTGTGGGGCATTTGAAGGGGTTCCCGGAGGCAGTGAGGACCAGCATGACCTTTCCCCGCTGGGGCCTTCGCTGTGGGAGCAGCGGCTGGACGTTTGCGTTTTTTGCTACAGAGACTACCGAGAGTGAAAAACGGTGGTTTTGAGGATGGAGTCCACAGGAAAGCAGAGAGGTCCAAAAGGTGTGGGGCATTTGAAGGGGTTCCCAGAGGCAGTGAGGACCAGCATGACTTTTCCCCGCTGGGGCCTTTGCTGTGGGAGCAGCGGCTGGACGTTTGCGTTTTTTGCTCCGGAGGCTGCCGAGGGTTAAAAACGGTGGTTTTGAGGATGGAGTCCACAGGAAAGCAGAGAGGTCCAAAAGGTGTGGGGCATTTGAAGGGGTTCCCCGAGCCAGTGAGGACCAGCATGACTTTTCCCCGCTGGGGCCTTTGCTGTGGGAGCAGCGGCTGGACGTTTGCGTTTTTTGCTCCGGAGGCTGCCGAGAGTGAAAAACGGTGGTTTTGAGGATGGAGTCCACAGGAAAGCAGAGAGGTCCAAAAGGTGTGGGGCATTTGAAGGGGTTCCCGGAGGCAGTGAGGACCAGCATGACTTTTCAGCCTTGGAACCTTTGCTGTGGGAGCAGCGGCTGGACTTTTGCGTTTTTTGCTCTGGCGGATGCCAATAGTGAAAAACGGTGGTTTTGAGGATGGAGTCCACAGGAAAGCAGAGAGGTCCAAAAGGTGTGGGGCATTTGAAGGGGTTCCTGGAGGCAGTGAGGACCAGCATGACTTTTCCTCGCTGGGGCCTTTGCTGTGGTAGCAGCGGCTGGACGTTTGCGTTTTCTGCTCTGGAGGCTGCCGAGAGTGAAAAACTGTGGTTTTGAGGATGGAGTCCACAGGAAAGCAGAGAGGTCCAAAAGGTGTGGGGCATTTGAAGGGGTTCCCGGAGGCAGTGAGGACCAGCATGACTTTTCCCCACTGGGGCCTTTTCTGTGGGACCAGCGGCTGGACGTTTGCGTTTTTTGCTCCGGACGCTGCCGGGAGTGAAAATCGGTGGTTTTGAGGATGGAGTCCACAGGAAAACAGAGAGGTCCAAAAGGTGTGGGGCATTTGAAGGGGTTCCCGGAGGCAGTGAGGACCAGCATGACTTTTCCCCGCTGGGGCCTTTGCTGTGGGAGCAGCGGCTGGACATCTGCGTTTTTTGCTCCGGAGGCTGCCGAGAGTGAAAAACAGTGGTTTTGAGGATGGAGTCCACAGGAAAGCAGAGAGGTCAAACAGGTGTGGGGCATTTGAAGGGGTTCCCGGAGGCAGTGAGGACCAGCATGACTTTTCCCCGCTGGGGCCTTTGCTGTGGTAGCAGCGGCTGGACGTTTGCATTTTTTGCTCCGGAGGCTACTGAGGGTGAAAAACGGTGGTTTTGAGGATGGAGTCCACAGGAAAGCAGAGAGGTCCAAAAGGTGTGGGGCATTTGAAGGGGTTCCCGGAGGCAGTGAGGACCAGCATGACTTTTCCGCCTTGGAACCTTTGCTGTGGGAGCGGCGGCTGGACGCTTGCGTTTTTTGCTACAGAGACTACCGAGGGTTAAAAACGGTGGTTTTGAGGATGGAGTCCACAGGAAAGCAGAGAGGTCCAAAAAATGTGGGGTATTTGAAGGGGTTCGGGGAGGCAGTGAGGACCAGCATGACTTTTCCCCGCTGGGGCTTTGCTGTGGGAGCAGCGGCTGGACGTTTGCGGTTTTTGCTCCGGAGGCTGCCGAGAGTGAAAAACGGTGGTTTTGAGGATGGAGTCCACAGGAAAGCAGAGAGGTCCAAAAGGTGTGGGGCATTTGAAGGGGTTCCCGGAGGCAGTGAGGACCAGCATGACTTTTCCCCGCTGCGGCCTTTGCTGTGGGAGCAGCGGCTGGACGTTTGCGTTTTTTGCTCTGGAGGCTGCTGAGAGTGAAAAACGGTGGTTTTGAGGATGGAGTCCACAGGAAAGCAGAGAGGTCCAAAAGGTGTGGGGCATTTGAAGGGGTTCCCGGAGGCAGTGAGGACCAGCATGACTTTTCCCCGCTGGGGCCTTTGCTGTGGGAGCAGCGGCTTAACATCTGCGTTTTTTGCTACCGAGACTACCGAGGGTTAATAACGGTGGTTTTGAGGATGGAGTCCACAGGAAAGCAGAGAGGTCCAAAAGGTGTGGGGCATTTGAAGGGGTTCCCGGAGGCAGTGAGGACCAGCATGACCTTTCCCCGCTGGGGCCTTCGCTGTGGGAGCAGCGGCTGGACGTTTGCGTTTTTTGCTACAGAGACTACCGAGAGTGAAAAACGGTGGTTTTGAGGATGGAGTCCACAGGAAAGCAGAGAGGTCCAAAAGGTGTGGGGCATTTGAAGGGGTTCCCAGAGGCAGTGAGGACCAGCATGACTTTTCCCCGCTGGGGCCTTTGCTGTGGGAGCAGTGGCTGGACGTTTGCGTTTTTTGCTCCGGAGGCTGCCGAGGGTTAAAAACGGTGGTTTTGAGGATGGAGTCCACAGGAAAGCAGAGAGGTCCAAAAGGTGTGGGGCATTTGAAGGGGTTCCCCGAGGCAGTGAGGACCAGCATGACTTTTCCGCCTTGGAACCTTTGCTGTGGGAGCAGCGGCTGGACGTTTGCGTTTTCTGCTACAGAGACTACCGAGGGTTAATAACGATGGTTTTGAGGATGGATTCCACAGGAAAGCAGAGAGGTGCAAAAGGTGTGGGGCATTTGAAGGGGTTCCCGGAGGCAGTGAGGACCAGCATGACTTTTCCCCCCTGGCTCCTTTGCTGTGGGAGCAGCGGCTGGACGTTTGCGTTTTTTGCTCCAGAGACTACCGAGGGTTAATAACGGTGTTTTTGAGGATGGAGTCCACAGGAAAGCAGAGAGGTCCAAAAGGTGTGGGGCATTTGAAGGGGTTCCCGGAGGCAGTGAGGACCAGCATGACCTTTCCCCGCTGGGGCCTTCGCTGTGGGAGCAGCGGCTGGACGTTTGCGTTTTTTGCTACAGAGACTACCGAGAGTGAAAAACGGTGGTTTTGAGGATGGAGTCCACAGGAAAGCAGAGAGCTCCAAAAGGTGTGGGGCATTTGGAGGGGTTCCCAGAGGCAGTGAGGACCAGCATGACTTTTCCCCGCTGGGGCCTTTGCTGTGGGAGCAGCGGCTGGACGTTTGCGTTTTTTGCTCCGGAGGCTGCCGAGGGTTAAAAACGGTGGTTTTGAGGATGGAGTCCACAGGAAAGCAGAGAGGTCCAAAAGGTGTGGGGCATTTGAAGGGGTTCCCCGAGCCAGTGAGGACCAGCATGACTTTTCCCCCCTGGCTCCTTTGCTGTGGGAGCAGCGGCTGGACGTTTGCGTTTTTTGCTGCGGAGTGTACCGAGCGTGAAAAATGGCGGTTTTGAGGTTCTAGTCCACAGGAAAGCAGAGAGGTCCAAAAGGTGTGGGGCATTTGAAGGGGTTCCCGCAGGCAGTGAGGACCAGCATGACTTTTCCCCCCTGGCTCCTTTGCTGTGGGAGCAGCGGCTGGACGTTTGCGTTTTTTGCTCCGGAGTGCGCCGAGATTGAAAAATAGTGCTTTTGAGGTTCTAGTCCACAGGAAAGCAGAGAGGTCCAAAAGGTGTGGGGCATTTGAAGGGGTTCCCGGAGGCAGTGAGGACCAGCATGACTTTTCCCCCCTGGCTCCTTTGCTGTGGGAGCAGCGGCTGGACGTTTGCGTTTTTTGCTCCGGAGGCTGACGAGAGTGAAAAATGCTGGTTTTGAGGTTCTAGTCCACAGGAAAGCAGAGAGGTCCAAAAGGTGTGGGGCATTTGAAGGGGTTCCCGGAGGCAGTGAGGACCAGCATGACTTTTCCCCCCTGGCTCCTTTGCTGTGGGAGCAGTGGCTGGACATTTGCGTTTTTTGCTCCGGAGTGTGCCGAGAGTAAAAAATGGCGGTTTTGAGGTTATAGTCCACAGGAAAGCAGAGAGGTCCAAAAGGTGTGGGGCATTTGAAGGGGTTCCCGGAGGCAGTGAGGACCAGCATGACTTTTCCCCCCTGGCTCCTTTGCTGTGGGAGCAGCGGCTGGACGTTTGCGATTTTTGCTCCGGAGTGTGCAGAGAGTGAAAAATGGTGCTTTTGAGGTTATAGTCCACAGGAAAGCAGAGAGGTCCAAAAGGTGTGGGGCATTTGAAGGGGTTCCCGGAGGCAGTGAGGACCAGCATGACTTTTCCCCCCTGGCTCCTTTGCTGTGGGAGCAGCGGCCGGACGTTTGCGTTTTTTGCTCCGGAGTCTGACGAAAGTGAAAAATGGCGCTTTTGAGGTTATAGTCCACAGGAAAGCAGAGAGGTCCAAAAGGTGTGGGGCATTTGAAGGGGTTCCTGGAGGCAGTGAGGACCAGCATGACTTTTCCCCGCTGGGGCCTTTGCTGTGGTAGCAGCGGCTGGACGTTTGCGTTTTTTGCTCCGGAGGCTACTGAGGGTGAAAAACGGTGGTTTTGAACATGGAGTCCACAGGAAAGCAGAGAGGTCCAAAAGGTGTGGGGCATTTGAAGGGGTTCCCAGAGGCAGTGAGGACCAGCATGACTTTTCCGCCTTGGAACCTTTGCTGTGGGAGCAGCGGCTGGACGTTTGCGTTTTCTGCTACAGAGACTACCGAGGGTTAATAACGATGGTTTTGAGGATGGATTCCACAGGAAAGCAGAGAGGTGCAAAAGGTGTGGGGCATTTGAAGGGGTTCCCGGAGGCAGTGAGGACCAGCATGACTTTTCCCCGCTGGGGCCTTTGCTGTGGGAGCAGCGGCTGGACGTTTGCGTTTTTTGCTCCAGAGACTACCGAGGGTTAATAACGGTGGTTTTGAGGATGGAGTCCACAGGAAAGCAGAGAGGTCCAAAAGGTGTGGGGCATTTGAAGGGGTTCCCGGAGGCAGTGAGGACCAGCATGACCTTTCCCCGCTGGGGCCTTTGCTGTGGGAGCAGCGGCTGGACGTTTGCGTTTTTTGCTACAGAGACTACCGAGAGTGAAAAACGGTGGTTTTGAGGATGGAGTCCACAGGAAAGCAGAGAGGTCCAAAAGGTGTGGGGCATTTGAAGGGGTTCCCAGAGGCAGTGAGGACCAGCATGACTTTTCCCCGCTGGGGCCTTTGCTGTGGGAGCAGCGGCTGGACGTTTGCGTTTTTTGCTCCGGAGGCTGCCGAGGGTTAAAAACGGTGGTTTTGAGGATGGAGTCCACAGGAAAGCAGAGAGGTCCAAAAGGTGTGGGGCATTTGAAGGGGTTCCCCGAGCCAGTGAGGACCAGCATGACTTTTCCCCGCTGGGGCCTTTGCTGTGGGAGCAGCGGCTGGACGTTTGCGTTTTTTGCTCCGGCGGACGTCGAGAGTGAAAAACGGTGGTTTTGAGGATGGAGTCCACAGGAAAGCAGAGAGGTCCAAAAGGTGTGGGGCATTTGAAGGGGTTCCCGGAGGCAGTGAGGACCAGCATGACTTTTCAGCCTTGGAACCTTTGCTGTGGGAGCAGCGGCTGGACTTTTGCGTTTTTTGCTCTGGCGGATGCCAATAGTGAAAAACGGTGGTTTTGAGGATGGAGTCCACAGGAAAGCAGAGAGGTCCAAAAGGTGTGGGGCATTTGAAGGGGTTCCTGGAGGCAGTGAGGACCAGCATGACTTTTCCCTGCTGGGGCCTTTGCTGTGGTAGCAGCCGCTGGACGTTTGCGTTTTCTGCTCTGGAGGCTGCCGAGAGTGAAAAACTGTGGTTTTGAGGATGGAGTCCACAGGAAAGCAGAGAGGTCCAAAAGGTGTGGGGCATTTGAAGGGGTTCCCGGAGGCAGTGAGGACCAGCATGACTTTTCCCCACTGGGGCCTTTTCTGTGGGACCAGCGGCTGGACGTTTGCGTTTTTTGCTCCGGACGCTGCCGGGAGTGAAAATCGGTGGTTTTGAGGATGGAGTCCACAGGAAAACAGAGAGGTCCAAAAGGTGTGGGGCATTTGAAGGGGTTCCCGGAGGCAGTGAGGACCAGCATGACTTTTCCCCGCTGGGGCCTTTGCTGTGGGAGCAGCGGCTGGACATCTGCGTTTTTTGCTCCGGAGGCTGCCGAGAGTGAAAAACAGTGGTTTTGAGGATGGAGTCCACAGGAAAGCAGAGAGGTCAAACAGGTGTGGGGCATTTGAAGGGGTTCCCGGAGGCAGTGAGGACCAGCATGACTTTTCCCCGCTGGGGCCTTTGCTGTGGTAGCAGCGGCTGGACGTTTGCATTTTTTGCTCCGGAGGCTACTGAGGGTGAAAAACGGTGGTTTTGAGGATGGAGTCCACAGGAAAGCAGAGAGGTCCAAAAGGTGTGGGGCATTTGAAGGGGTTCCCGGAGGCAGTGAGGACCAGCATGACTTTTCCGCCTTGGAACCTTTGCTGTGGGAGCGGCGGCTGGACGCTTGCGTTTTTTGCTACAGAGACTACCGAGGGTTAAAAACGGTGGTTTTGAGGATGGAGTCCACAGGAAAGCAGAGAGGTCCAAAAAATGTGGGGTATTTGAAGGGGTTCGGGGAGGCAGTGAGGACCAGCATGACTTTTCCCCGCTGGGGCTTTGCTGTGGGAGCAGCGGCTGGACGTTTGCGGTTTTTGCTCCGGAGGCTGCCGAGAGTGAAAAACGGTGGTTTTGAGGATGGAGTCCACAGGAAAGCAGAGAGGTCCAAAAGGTGTGGGGCATTTGAAGGGGTTCCCGGAGGCAGTGAGGACCAGCATGACTTTTCCCCGCTGCGGCCTTTGCTGTGGGAGCAGCGGCTGGACGTTTGCGTTTTTTGCTCTGGAGGCTGCTGAGAGTGAAAAACGGTGGTTTTGAGGATGGAGTCCACAGGAAAGCAGAGAGGTCCAAAAGGTGTGGGGCATTTGAAGGGGTTCCCGGAGGCAGTGAGGACCAGCATGACTTTTCCCCGCTGGGGCCTTCGCTGTGGGAGCAGCGGCTGGACGTTTGCGTTTTTTGCTACAGAGACTACCGAGAGTGAAAAACGGTGGTTTTGAGGATGGAGTCCACAGGAAAGCAGAGAGGTCCAAAAGGTGTGGGGCATTTGAAGGGGTTCCCCGAGGCAGTGAGGACCAGCATGACTTTTCCCCGCTGGGGCCTTTGTTGTGGGAGCAGCGGCTGGACGTTTGCGTTTTTTGCTCCGGAGGCTGCCGAGAGTGAAAAACGGTGGTTTTGAGGATGGAGTCCACAGGAAAGCAGAGAGGTCCAAAAGGTGTGGGGCATTTGAAGGGGTTCCCGGAGGCAGTGAGGACCAGCATGACTTTTCAGCCTTGGAACCTTTGCTGTGGGAGCAGCGGCTGGACGTTTGCGTTTTTTGCTCTGGCGGATGCCAATAGTGAAAAACGGTGGTTTTGAGGATGGAATCCACAGGAAAGCAGAGAGGTCCAAAAGGTGTGGGGCATTTGAAGGGGTTCCCGGAGGCAGTGAGGACCAGCATGACTTTTCCCCGCTGGGGCCTTTGCTGTGGGAGCAGCGGCTGGACGTTTGCGTTTTTTGCTCTGGAGGCTGCTGAGAGTGAAAAACGGTGGTTTTGAGGATGGAGTCCACAGGAAAGCAGAGAGGTCCAAAAGGTGTGGGGCATTTGAAGGGGTTCCCGGAGGCAGTGAGGACCAGCATGACTTTTCCCCGCTGGGGCCTTTGCTGTGGAAGCAGCGGCTGGACGTTTGCGTTTTTTGCTCCGGAGGCTGCCGAGAGTGAAAAACGGTGGTTTTGAGGATGGAGTCCACAGGAAAGCAGAGAGGTCCAAAAGGTGTGGGGCATTTGAAGGGGTTCCTGGAGGCAGTGAGGACCAGCATGACTTTTCCCCCCTGGGGCCTTTCCAGTGGAAGCAGCGGCTGGACGTTTGCGTTTTTTGCTCCGGAGGCTGCCGAGAGTGAAAAACGGTGGTTTTGAGGATGGAGTCCACAGGAAAGCAGAGAGGTCCAAAAGGTGTGGGGCATTTGAAGGGGTTCCCGGAGGCAGTGAGGACCAGCATGACTTTTCCCCGCTGGGGCCTTTGCTGTGGGAGCAGCGGCTGGACGTTTGCTTTTTTTGCTCCGGCGGATGCCAAGAGTGAAAAACTGTGGTTTTGTGGATGGAGTCCACAGGAAAGCAGAGAGGTCCAAAAGGTGTGGGGCATTTGAAGGGGTTCCCGGATACAGTGAGTACCAGCATGACTTTTCCGCTTTGGAACCTTTGCTGTGGGAGTAGCGGCTGGACGTTTGCGTTTTTTGCTCCGGAGGCTGCCGAGAGTGCAAAACGGTGGTTTTGAGGATGGATTCCACAGGAAAACAGAGAGGTCCAAAAAGTGTGGGGCATTTGAAGGGGTTCCTGGAGGCAGTGAGGACCAGCATGCCTTTTCCCCGCTGGGGCCTTTGCTGTGGGAGCAGCGGCTGGACATCTGCGTTTTTTGCTCCGGAGGCTGCCGAGATTGAAAAACAGTGGTTTTGAGGATGGATTCCACAGGAAAGCAGAGAGGTCAAACAGGTGTGGGGCATTTGAAGGGGGTCCTGGAGGCAGTGAGGACCAGCATGACTTTTCCCCGCTGGGGCCTTTGCTTTGGTAGCAGCGGCTGGACGTTTGCATTTTTTGCTCTGGAGGCTGCTCAGGGTGAAAAACGGTGGTTTTGAGGATGGAGTCCACAGGAAAGCAGAGAGGTCCAAAAGCTGTGGGGCATTTGAAGGGGTTCCCGGAGGCAGTGAGGACCAGCATGACTTTTCCCCGCTGGGGCCTTTGCTGTGGGAGCAGCGGCTGGACGTTTGCGTTTTTTTGCTACAGAGACTACCGAGGGTTAAAAACGGTGGTTTTGAGGATGGAGTCCACAGGAAAGCAGAGAGGTCCAAAAAATGTGGGGCATTTGAAGGGGTTCCCGGAGGCAGTGAGGACCAGCATGACTTTTCCCCGCTGGGGCTTTGCTGTGGGAGCAGCGGCTGGACGTTTGCGTTTTTTGCTCCGGAGGCTGCCGAGAGTGAAAAACGGTGGTTTTGAGGATGGAGTCCACAGGAAAGCAGAGAGGTCCAAAAGGTGTGGGGCATTTGAAGGGGTTCCTGGAGGCAGTGAGGACCAGCATGACTTTTCCCCGCTGGGGCCTTTGCTGTAAGAGCAGGCGCTGGACGTTTGCGCTTTTTGCTCCGGAGGCTGCCGAGGTTTAAAAACGGTGGTTTTGAGGATGGAGTCCACAGGAAAGCAGAGAGGTCCAAAAGGTGTGGGGCATTTGAAGGGGTTCCTGGAGGCAGTGAGGACCAGCATGACTTTTCCCCGCTGGGGCCTTTGCTGTGGGAGCAGCGGCTGGACGTTTGCGTTTTTTGCTCCGGAGGCTGCTGAGAGTGAAAAACGGTGGTTTTGAGGATGGAGTCCACAGGAAAGCAGAGAGGTCCAAAAGGTGTGGGGCATTTGAAGGGGTTCCTGGAGGCAGTGAGGACCAGCATGACTTTTCCCCCCTGGGGCCTTTCCAGTGGAAGCAGCGGCTGGACGTTTGCGTTTTTTGCTCCGGAGGCTGCCGAGAGTGAAAAACGGTGGTTTTGAGGATGGAGTCCACAGGAAAGCAGAGAGGTCCAAAAGGTGTGGCGCATTTGAAGGGGTTCCCGGAGGCAGTGAGGACCAGCATGACTTTTCCGCCTTGGAACCTTTGCTGTGGGAGCAGCGGCTGGACGTTTGCGTTTTTTGCTCCGGCGGATGCCGAGAGTGAAAAACGGTGGTTTTGAGGATGGAGTCCACAGGAAAGCAGAGAGGTCCAAAAGGTGTGGGGCATTTGAAGGGGTTCCCGGAGGCAGTGAGGACCAGCATGACTTTTCCCCGCTGTGGCCTTTGCTGTGGGAGCAGCGGCTGGACGTTTGCGTTTTTTGCTCCGGAGGCTGCCGAGAGTGAAAAACGGTGGTTTTGAGGATGGAGTCCACAGGAAATCAGAGAGGTCCAAAAGGTGTGGGGCATTTGAAGGGGTTCCCGGAGGCAGTGAGGACCAGCATGACTTTTCCCCGCTGTGGCCTTTGCTGTGGGAGCAGCGGCTGGACGTTTGCGTTTTTTGCTCCGGAGGCTGCCGAGAGTGAAAAACGGTGGTTTTGAGGATGGAGTCCACAGGAAAGCAGAGAGGTCCAAAAGGTGTGGGGCATTTGAAGGGGTTCCCGGAGGTAGTGAGGACCAGCATGACTTTTCCCCGCTGGGGCCTTTGCTGTGGGAGCAGCGGCTGGACGTTTGCGTTTTTTGCTCCGGAGGCTGCCGAGAGTGAAAAACGGTGGTTTTGAGGATGGAGTCCACAGGAAAGAAGAGAGGTCCAAAAAGTGTGGGGCATTTGAAGGGTTTCCAAGAGGCAGTGAGGACCAGCATGACTTTTCCCCGCTGGGGCCTTTGCTGTGGGAGCAGCGGCTGGACGTTTGCGCTTTTTGCTCCGGAGGCTGCCGAGGTTTAAAAACGGTGGTTTTGAGGATGGAGTCCACAGGAAAGCAGAGAGGTCCAAAAGGTGTGGGGCATTTGAAGGGGTTCCTGGAGGCAGTGAGGACCAGCATGACTTTTCCCCGCTGGGGCCTTTGCTGTGGGAGCAGCGGCTGGACGTTTGCGTTTTTTGATCCGGCGGATGCCGAGAGTGAAAAACGGTGGTTTTGAGGATGGAGTCCACAGGAAAACAGAGATGTCCAAAAGGTATCGGGCATTTGAAGGGGTTCCCGGAGGCAGTGAGGACCAGCATGACTTTTCCGCCTTGGAACCTTTGCTGTGGGAGCAGCGGCTGGACGTTAGCGTTTTTTGCTCCGGAGGCTGACGAGAGTGAAAAACAGTGGTTTTGAGGATGGAGTCCACAGGAAAGCAGAGAGGTCCAAAAGGTGTGGGGCATTTGAAGGGGTTCCCGGAGGCAGTGAGGACCAGCATGACTTTTCCGCCTTGGAACCTTTGCTGTGGGAGCAGCGGCTGGATGTTTGCGTTTTTTGCTCCGGAGGCTGCTGAGAGTGAAAAACGGTGGTTTTGAGGATGGATTCCACAGGAAAACAGAGAGGTCCAAAAGGTGTGAGGCATTTGAAGGGCTTCCCGGAGGTAGTGAGGACCAGCATGACTTTTCCCCGCTGGGGCCTTTGCTGTGGGAGCAGCGGCTGGACATTTGCGTTTTTTGCTCCGGAGGCTGCCGAGAGTGAAAAACGGTGGTTTTGAGGATGGAGTCCACAGGAAAGCAGAGAGGTCCAAAAGGTGTGGGGCATTTGAAGGGGTTCCCGGAGGCAGTGAAAACCAGCATGACTTTTCCCTGCTGGGGCCTTCGCTGTGGGAGCAGCGGCTGGACGTTTGCGTTTTTTGCTACAGAGACTACCGAGGGTTAAAAACGGTGGTTTTGAGGATGGAGTCCACAGGAAAGCAGAGAGGTCCAAAAGGTGTGGGGCATTTGAAGGGGTTCCCGGAGGCAGTGAGGACCAGCATGACTTTACCCTGCTGGGGCCTTTGCTGTGGGAGCAGCGGCTGGACGTTTGCGTTTTTTGCTCCGGAGGCTGCCGAGAGTGAAAAACGGTGGTTTTGAGGATGGAGTCCACAGGAAAACAGAGAGGTCCAAAAGGTATGGGGCATTTGAAGGGGTTCCCGGAGGCAGTGAGGACCAGCATGACTTTTCCGCCTTGGAACCTTTGCTGTGGGAGCAGCGGCTGGACGTTAGCGTTTTTTGCTCCGGCGGATGCCGAGAGTGAAAAACGGTGGTTTTGAGGATGGAGTCCACAGGAAAGCAGAGAGGTCCAAAAGGTGTGGGGCATTTGAAGGGGTTCCCGGAGGCAGTGAGGACCAGCATGACTTTTCCCCGCTGGGACCTTTGCTGTGGGAGCAGCGGCTGGACGTTTGCGTTTTTTGCTCCGGAGGCTGACGAGAGTGAAAAACAGTGGTTTTGAGGATGGAGTCCACAGGAAAGCAGAGAGGTCCAAAAGGTGTGGGGCATTTGAAGGGGTTCCCGGAGGCAGTGAGGACCAGCATGACTTTTCCCCGCTGGGGCCTTTGCTGTGGGAGCAGCGGCTGGATGTTTGCGTTTTTTGCTCCGGAGGCTGCCGAGAGTTAAAAACGGTGGTTTTGAGGATGGAGTCCACAGGAAAGCAGAGAGGTCCAAAAGGTGTGAGGCATTTGAAGGGGTTCCTGGAGGTAGTGAGGACCAGCATGACTTTTCCCCGCTGGGGCCTTTGCTGTGGGAGCAGCGGCTGGACATTTGCGTTTTTTGCTCCGGAGGCTGCCGAGAGTGAAAAACGGTGGTTTTGAGGATGGAGTCCACAGGAAAGCAGAGAGGTCCAAAAGGTGTGGGGCATTTGAAGGGGTTCCCGGAGGCAGTGAGGACCAGCATGACTTTTCCCTGCTGGGGCCTTCGCTGTGGGAGCAGCGGCTGGACGTTTGCGTTTTTTGCTACACAGACTACCGAGTGTTAAAAACGGTGGTTTTGAGGATGGAGTCCACAGGAAAGCAGAGAGGTCCAAAAGGTGTGGGGCATTTGAAGGGGTTCCTGGAGGCAGTGAGGACCAGCATGACTTTTCCCCGCTTGGGCCTTTGCTGTGGAGGCAGCGGCTGGACGTTTTCGTTTTTTGCTCCGGAGGCTGCTGAGAGTGAAAAACGGTGGTTTTGAGGATGGAGTCCACAGGAAAGCAGAGAGGTGCAAAAGGTGTGGGGTATTTGAAGGGGTTCCCGGAGGCAGTGAGGACCAGCATGACTTTTCCGCTTTGGAACCTTTGCTGTGGGAGCAGCGGCTGGACGTTTGCGTTTTTTGCTCCGGAGGCTGCCGAGAGTGAAAAACGGTAGTTTTGAGGATGGAGTCCCCAGGAAAGCAGAGAGGTCCAAAAGGTGTGGGGCATTTGAAGGGGTTCCCGGAGGCAGTGAGGACCAGCATGACTTTTCCCTGCTGGGGCCTTTGCTGTGGGAGCAGCGGCTGGACGTTTGCGTTTTTTGCTCGGGAGGCTGCCGAGAGTGAAAAACGGTGGTTTTGAGGATGGAGTCCACAGGAAAGCAGAGAGGTCCAAAAGGTGTGGGGCATTTGAAGGGGTTCCCGGAGGCAGTGAGGACCAGCATGACTTTTCCCCGCTGGGGCCTTTGCTGTGGGAGCAGCGGCTGGACGTTTGCGTTTTTTGATCCGGCGGATGCCGAGAGTGAAAAACGGTGGTTTTGAGGATGGAGTCCACAGGAAAACAGAGAGGTCCAAAAGGTATGGGGCATTTGAAGGGGTTCCCGGAGGCAGTGAGGACCAGCATGACTTTTCCGCCTTGGAACCTTTGCTGTGGGAGCAGCGGCTGGACGTTAGCGTTTTTTGCTCCGGCGGATGCCGAGAGTGAAAAACGGTGGTTTTGAGGATGGAGTCCACAGGAAAGCAGAGAGGTCCAAAAGGTGTGGGGCATTTGAAGGGGTTCCTGGAGGCAGTGAGGACCAGCATGACTTTTCCCCGCTGGGGCCTTCGCTGTGGGAGCAGCGGCTGGACGTTTGCGTTTTTTGCTCCGGAGGCTGACGAGAGTGAAAAACGGTGGTTTTGAGGATGGAGTCCACAGGAAAGCAGAGAGGTCCAAAAGGTGTGGGGCATTTGAAGGGGTTCCCGGAGGCAGTGAGGACCAGCATGACTTTTCCCCGCTGGAGCCTTTGCTGTGGGAGCAGCGGCTGGACGTTTGCGTTTTTTGCTCCGGAGGCTGCCGAGAGTGAAAAACAGTGGTTTTGAGGATGGAGTCCACAGGAAAGCAGAGAGGTCCAAAAGGTGTGGGGCATTTGAAGGGGTTCCCGGAGGCAGTGAGGACCAGCATGACTTTTCCGCTTTGGAACCTTTGCTGTGGGAGCAGCGGCTGGACGTTTGCGTTTTTTGCTCCGGAGGCTGCCGAGAGTGAAAAACGGTAGTTTTGAGGATGGAGTCCCCAGGAAAGCAGAGAGGTCCAAAAGGTGTGGGGCATTTGAAGGGGTTCCCGGAGGCAGTGAGGACCAGCATGACTTTTCCCTGCTGGGGCCTTTGCTGTGGGAGCAGCGGCTGGACGTTTGCGTTTTTTGCTCCGGAGGCTGCCGAGAGTGAAAAACGGTGGTTTTGAGGATGGAGTCCACAGGAAAGCAGAGAGGTCCAAAAGGTGTGGGGCATTTGAAGGGGTTCCCGGAGGCAGTGAGGACCAGCATGACTTTTCCCCGCTGGGGCCTTTGCTGTGGGAGCAGCGGCTGGACGTTTGCGTTTTTTGTTCCGGAGGCTGCCGAGAGAGAAAAACGGTGGTTTTGAGGGTGGAGTCCACAGGAAAGCAGAGAGGTGCAAAAGGTGTGGGGCATTTGAAGGGGTTCCCGGAGGCAGTGAGGACCAGCATGACTTTTCCCCGCTGGGGCCTTTGCTGTGCGAGCAGCAGCTGGACGTTTGCGTTTTTTGCTCCGGAGGATGCTGAGAGTGAAAAACGGTGGTTTTGAGGATGGAGTCCACAGGAAAGCAGAGAGGTCCAAAAGGTGTGGGGCATTTGAAGGGGTTCCCGGAGGCAGTGAGGACCAGCATGACTTTTCAGCCTTGGAACCTTTGCTGTGGGAGCAGCGGCTGGACGTTTGCGTTTTTTGCTACAGAGACTACCGAGGGTTAAAAACAGTGGTTTTGAGGATGGAGTCCACAGGAAAGCAGAGAGGTCCAAAAGGTGTGGGGCATTTGAAGGGGTTCCCGGAGGCAGTGAGGACCAGCATGACTTTTCCGCCTTGGAACCTTTGCTGTGGGAGCAGCGGCTGGACGTTTGCGTTTTTTGCTACAGAGACTACAGAGGGTTAAAAACGGTGTTTTTGAGGCAATGAATTATGAAAATTACAAAATTTTTTTGTTTGGCCTCTGGCCTCCACTTTTTGGCCTCCACTTTTTGGCCTCCACTTTTTGGCCTCCACTTTTTGGCCTCCACTTTTTGGCCTCCACTTTTGGGCCTCCACTTTTGGGCCTCCACTTTTGGGCCTCCACTTTTGGGCCTCCACTTTTGGGCCTCCACTTTTGGGCCTCCACTTTTGGGCCTCCACTTTTTGGGCCTCCACTTTTTGGGCCTCCACTTTTGGGCCTCCACTTTTGGGCCTCCACTTTTGGGCCTCCACTTTTTGGGCCTCCACTTTTTGGGCCTCCGGCCTCCCCTTTCCGGCCTCCACTTTTCATCCTCTGGCCTCCACTTTTCGTCCTCTGGCCTCCACTTTTCGTCCTCTGGCCTCCGGCCTCCACCTTCCGGCCTCTATCTCTTGGCCTCCACCTTCCGGCCTCTATCTCCTGGCCTCCACCTTCCGGCCTCCACCTCCTAACTGTTGTTCCTGTTTTTCCATCTTTACGCCTTGCCCGTCCCCTCTTTCTCTCCCAGTGTTTCTACTTTCTCTTCCCCCCTTTCCTTTTTTCCCTCTTCCCCCCCTTTTTGTTTTTCCCCTGTCCCACTTTTTCTCCTTTTTGTTCTGCACTGTTCCGTCCCCCCTTTCCCCTCTCCTCCTTATTATTTTTTTATTTTTTAGTATAGAATCACACGCATACATTTCCACCTGAAGGGAAAGGGGGAGGAACAAGCCCTTTCCCGAGAACAGACAGCAGCTTTACTGCCACACTAACAATGGCTGCAAAATTTCTTCAGATGGATCAACACTCATTTGAAGTCTTCAAATACTTCTCATCTTTAAAGGAGGTGCCGCATGTCCACCTGAATCCTTCCTCTTTCTTCTGGCCTATTTGGTAATACGCTGAAATAGGATGATGCCATTTACGGCAGCCCAAGGTCCATTGTTGGGGTTGTATGCCTCAGAAGAGGGAGATTCATAGGGGACATTAGAAAACGTTACAATCTGGAAACATGGGTGGGAGCCATTGAAATAGAGAAAACCCTCTCATTTTACTATCTATTGACATATGACTATTTGTTTGCGTATAGCGAAGGTGTTCAAAATAAAAATCTACTCTACAAAAAACCTCCTCTATTACATAAAGGATTTTAGAATATAAAATATGTGTCCCACAGTCTGTTTTTACCTTTATTGTTCTCTCTCTGCCTGGCTCCCCGTCCCCATTCTTTAATTGCTCTGTCTCTCTCCTTCAGCTCATCGAGGTTTTTTGGTATGTTTCAGTTTATCTCTGTCTACCTCACTGCCCCCTTTTTTAATTCCTTCTTCTCTGCCTTGTGGCTCATTGCTCTTTTTTGTTTTGTGTGTTTTTTGTTTTTTTTGTTTTTTCATCTCTGTCAGCATGGTTTCCTGTTGCTTCCTTCTTCCTGGCCTGTAGCCCATCGCTGTTGCATTGGGTTTACCATGCGAGGTGTCGTTAGCTGGGGCGGGGGCTGCAGGGGTGGGTTCTGTGAGAAGACACCGGGTGTTGTTCCCATGTTGGGCACAGCCAGTTCCCACGCTGAGACGGATGTGCTGCTGGTTAAAGCTGAGCCCATCGCCAGCGCTGGTAGGAAGCAGAGCAGAGGTTCTCCTGCAGCCTGTGGTGAAGACCATGGTGAGGCAGGCTGTTCCCCTGCAGTCCAGGGAGGTCCAGGGTGGAGCCAACGTGCCCCTGCGGCGCGTGGAGGACCCGAGGCCGGAGCAGGTGGCTGTGCCTGAAGGAAGCCGAGAGCCTGTGCGAGACCTGCGGCCTCATGGGAGGGACCCCCCACTGGAGCAGAAAAAGAGCCTGAGGAGGAAGGAGCCGCAACCCCCATGCCATGTCCCCTGCGTTGGTCAGGGCTGGGATGTAGAGAAGTCAGGAGAGAAGAGGCGCCCAGGAAAAGAGGGAGGGGTGGCAGGAAGGTGTTTTATTTTGCGTTTGTTCCTATTTGTCATTATTTGATTAACAGTAAGTTAAATTAATTTCCCCTCCTACCCTTCCCTCTCTGATTCCCCAAACTAATTTTAACTTCTTGCCCGTGTGGCTTGTGCTATGTCGCTTTTCAAATTGTCTTCCTACCTCTCCCTCCATGCAGCTCTGCGTAACTAGGTTTGAATTCTGGTGTATGATTCTTGTATCCCATCGCTTTCAAAATTTTCTGTCCTTGTCTCCCTCTAGCCGTCTACCTGTCTGCAAATCCCCATTCTACCCTCTCTTTCCTGCACCCAGTCACTCTTTTTCACTTTCTTTTTACATCTCCCTGTCCCTATTTTTTAGTTTTTGTCTATGTTTCGTGTACCATATTGCCTTTTGAGATTTTCTTTCAATGTCTACCTCTGTCCGGATCCCCGGTGTTATTTTTTATGTCTTGCCAATGTTTCTTTTCCCCCTGACACGGCAGAAATTTTCCCCGCCCCTTGTCTTGTCTCCGTCTTCTTGTCCTGCCGGTCCCTTTGGCCTCTGTCCTGCTCCCTGTCGCTCTTATTTGTTCCTCCATCTCTATGCCTGTTATTTTGCGCAGTCTGTCCGCTCTCCTCTCTCTACGTGGCTGTCCCACTCCCCACCCCTCTCTTGTTTGCAGCGTGCTGTTTTCTGCTTCCCTGTCTCACACCTCTTCTCTATGTCCCTCTGTCCTTCCTCCTGCTTTTCTCTTGCCTTTTCTCCCTCTGTCCTGTTGCGTTTGGGCACTGAGCCTTATAGCCAACTCACTGCTGGGATTTCTTGCGTACATTAATGAATAAACTTTTCCTGCCCCTTGTGTGCCCCTGGATGTGTTTGCATCCCCTGGGTGCAGAGGTCGTGGCTGGGGACAGGGGCAGGGGAGGGGGCGATGTGCTGTGGGGCTTTGGCAAGGGCCCCTGCTCCTGACGGGCTCCAGCTGTGGGCTGGGGCAGCCCAGGTGGGACCAGTGAGGTGATGGTGGGACGGGGCCAAGGGTTTAAAAAGGCTGCAGGTGGGGATGAGTGGGGGCAGCCTCAGGTGCAGCCAGTGAGGCTGAGGATGGGGCTGGCCCTGCTGTGCCAAGGGTCGGGGGCTGCCTGGGCACGCATGCCTGCTGGAGCTGGCTGAGGAGTGAAAAGAAGGGGGTTCCACAGGCGGCTGCCCCCAGCAAGGAGCGGACGGGCCCCACGGCGAGGAAGGATCGCTCCCAGCCATTCCTGACAGCGCACACCACCAGCTCACAGCTCCAGGACGTCGGTACCTCTGTCAGCTGCACATGTGAGCCACCGTGCCTCCGGGAAGCCTCGGGGGAGAGTTTAATAGCATGCTTTTTGTTTTTTCCATTCCATTTCGATGAATTCCCGACTTTACCGAAAATGGAAATTTGTGTTTTTCACTAATGTTGCTGTATACTGTGTAAGTTGCTGATATAATTACTCTTTATAGGGCTGATGATGAGACTATCAAGCAGGGGTTCAGGTTAGCATCTTGTATGTGTCTGTCTATGGCGTTTCAGTATTTTTAAAGAAAGCAGAAGGGACATAAGGCATAGTGTATTTCAGGTGATGGGACCGCTCATTGCATTTCCCCTTCACCCTTCCCTGTCCCCTTTCCCTGTTTTCCCCCTTCTTCCCTGTGTTCCCCCATTCCCCCCTTTTCCCTTTCTTTCCCGTTCTCCTCATCCCCCTTTACCCTTCTTTTCCTTGTCCCCTTTCCCCTTTCTTCCCTCCCGTCCCACCTTTCCCTCTTTCCCTTTATTCCCCCACCCCATGTTCCCCCCTTCCTTTCCCTTTCTTCCACCCTGTCGCCCCTTTCCCCCTTTGCCTTTCTTTCCCCCTGTCCAATGTCCCCTATTTCCCCTTTTGTTCTACCTCCCCTGTTCCCTCATTATCCCTTATACCCCCCACCCCCCGTGCCCTTTCTTCCCCACACTACTGTCCCCCTTTCCCCCTTCCTTTCCCCTATGCCTCCTGTTTTGCTCTTTCCCTTCATCCTTGGTACCCCCTTTAATTCTTCCCCGTTGCCCCTTTCCCCGTCCTTTCCCTCTGCCCTTTCCCCCCCGTTGCCCCGTTCCTTCTTTTTCAATGACGCTCTCCCAATGTGTTCCATGCTCCCCCTTTCTCCCTTGTTCCCCCTTTCCTTCTCCTGCATCCCCCCTTTTCCCTACCCTTCTTTCTCAGTTCCCCCTACCATCTGTGTTCCGTGTCCCCCCTTCCCCATTTCCTCACCCCCCATCACCCCTTTTCTTTCTCCATTTTTCCTCCGTCCCATTTCTCCCTTTCTTTCCCCCACTCCATCCGCTGTCCCCCTCTTTCCACCTGTCTTGTCTCTCCTGTTCCAGGTCTCCCCTCTCTCTTTCTACCTCCCTTTCTTTCTGTTTTTCCATCTTCACACCTCGCCCGCCCCCCCTTCATTGTTTCTTCCCTGCTGCTCCCCTTTCTTCTTTTTTTTTTTCCCCCAGCTGTCTCCTCTTTCCTCCTTTCTTGGCTCCCCCTTTTCCCTCTCATTCCCACGTTGAACCCTCCCCCCCCACTCCTCCCCCCCTCCTCACATGGCCCTTGTGACTCGCAGGTCTTCTTGCCCGACAGTGACTTCCATCCCGGCATGATTCTTCTTGCTGAGAGTTTTCCCTCACCTTTGAGGCACATTGTTTGTAGTGTTCTGTGTAGTATCTGTGCATATCCGCGTGGCTCGGAGTCACCCCGCCCAGGGGTGTAGAGTCAAGGGTAGGTGGTATACCTTTAAGAGTATACGGTTTATATTTTGATGTGTCGAGGCAAAAGCGGTAAGATCATTTCGGACCGAGTAGCTGTGAGTGGGTTTTGCGAACAGGTTTTTCATTAACACTTCCTGGGGAAGGACAGAGCTCTGCAGGAGGGGCCATTCAGCGCTGTGGCCAGAGACTGCATCTCAGACGAAAGGAGGCTGCCGAGAGTGACAAACGGTGGTTTTGAAGATAGAGTCTGTAAGAAACCAGAGAGGGCCGAAGTGCGTGGGGCATTTGAAGGGGTTCCCGGAGGCACTGAGGACCAGCATGACTTTTCCCCGCTGGGGCCTTTGCTGTGGGAGCAGCGGCTGGACATCTGCGTTTTTTGCTCCGGAGGCTGCCGAGAGTGAAAAACGGTGGTTTTGAGGATGGAGTCCACAGGAAAGCAGAGAGGTCCAAAAGGTGTGGGGCATTTGAAGGGGTTCCCGGAGGCAGTGAGAACCAGCATGACTTTTCCTCGCTGGGCCTTTGCTGTGGGTGCAGCGGCTGGATGTTTGAGTTTTTTGCTCCGGAGGCTGCCGAGAGTGAAAAACGGTGGTTTTGAGGATGGAGTCCACAGGAAAGCAGAGAGGTCCAAAAGGTGTGGGGCATTTGAAGGGGTTCCCGGAGGCAGTGAGGACCAGCATGACTTTTCCCCGCTGGGGCCTTTGCTGTGGGAGCAGCGGCTGGACGTTTGCGTTTTTTGATACAGAGAATACAGAGGGTTAAAAACAGTGGTTTTGAGGATGGATTCCACAGAAAATCAGAGAGGTCCAAAAGGTGTGGGGCATTTGAAGTGGTTCCCGGAGGCAGTGAGGACCAGCATGACTTTTCCCCGCTGGGGCCTTTGCTGTGGGAGCAGCGGCTGGACGTTTGCGTTTTTTGCTCCGGAGGCTGCCGAGGGTTAATAACGGTGGTTTTGAGGATGGAGTCCACAGGAAAGCAGAGAGGTCCAAAAGGTGTGGGGCATTTGAAGTGGTTACCGGAGGCAGTGAGGACCAGCATGACTTTTCCCCGCTGGGGCCTTTGCTGTGGGAGCAGCGGCTGGACGTTTGCGTTTTTTGCTCCAGAGGCTGCCGAGGGTGAAAAACGGTGGTTTTGAGGATGGAGTCCACAGGAAAACAGAGAGGTCCAAAAGGTGTGGGGCATTTGAAGGGGTTCCCAGAGGCAGTGAGGACCAGCATGACTTTTCCGCCTTGGAACCTTTGCTGTGGGAGCAGCAGCTGGACGTTTGCGTTTTTGGCACCGGCGGATGCCGAGAGTGAAAAACGGTGGTTTTGAGGATGGAGTCCACAGGAAAACAGAGAGGGCCAAAACGTATGGGACATTTGAAGGGGTTCCCGGAGGCAGTGAGGACCAGCATGACTTTTCCCTGCTGGGGCCTTTGCTGTGGGAGCAGCGGCTGGACGTTTGCGTTTTTTGCTCCGGAGGCTGCCGAGAGTGAAAAACGGTGGTTTTGAGGATGGAGTCCACAGGAAAGCAGAGAGGTCCAAAAGGTGTGGGGCATTTGAAGGGGTTCCCGGAGGCAGTGAGGACCAGCATGACTTTTCTGCCTTGGAACGTTTGCTGTGGGAGCAGCGGCTGGACGTTTGCGTTTTTTGCTACAGGGACTACCGAGGGTTAAAAGCGGTGGTTTTGAGGATGGATTCCACAGGAAAACAGAGAGGTGCAAAAGGTGTGGGGCATTTGAAGGGGTTCCCGGAGGCAGTGAGGACCAGCATGACTTTTCCGCCTTGGAACCTTTGCTGTGGGAGCAGCGGCTGGACGTTTGCGTTTTTTGATACAGAGAATACAGAGGGTTAAAAACAGTGGTTTTGAGGATGGATTCCAAAGAAAATCAGAGAGGTCCAAAAGGTGTGGGGCATTTGAAGTGGTTCCCGGAGGCAGTGAGGACCAGCATGACTTTTCCCCGCTGGGGCCTTTTCTGTGGGAGCAGCGGCTGGACGTTTGCGTTTTTGGCACCGGCGGATGCCGAGAGTGAAAAACGGTGGTTTTGAGGATGGAGTCCACAGGAAAACAGAGAGGGCCAAAACGTATGGGACATTTGAAGGGGTTCCCGGAGGCAGTGAGGACCAGCATGACTTTTCCCTGCTGTGGCCTTTGCTGTGGGAGCAGCGGCTGGACGTTTGCGTTTTTTGCTCCGGAGGCTTCCGAGAGTGAAAAACGGTGGTTTTGAGGATGGAGTCCACAGGAAAGCAGAGAGGTCCAAAAGGTGTGGGGCATTTGAAGGGGTTCCCGGAGGCAGTGAGGACCAGCATGACTTTTCCACGCTGGGCCTTTGCTGTGGGTGCAGCGGCTGGATGTTTGAGTTTTTTGCTCCGGAGGCTGCTGAGAGTGAAAAACGGTAATTTTGAGGATGGATTCCACAGGAAAGCAGAGAGGTCCAAAAGGTGTGGGGCATTTGAAGGGGTTCCCGGAGGCAGTGAGGACCAGCATGACTTGTCCCCGCTGGGGCCTTTGCTGTGGGAGCAGTGGCTGGACGTTTGCGTTTTTTGCTCCGGAGGCTGCCGAGAGTGAAAAACGGTGGTTTTGAGGGTGGAGTCCACAGGAAAGCAGAGAGTTCCAAAAGGTGTGGGGCATTTGAAGGGGTTCCCGGAGGCAGTGAGGACCAGCATGACTTTTCCCCGCTGGGGCCTTTGCTGTGGAAGCAGCGGTTGGACGTTTGCGTTTTTTGCTCCGGAGGCTGCCGAGAGTGAAAAACAGTGGTTTTGAGGATGGAGTCCACAGGAAAGCAGAGAGGTCCAAAAGGTGTGGGGCATTTGAAAGGGTTCCCGGAGGCAGTGAGGACCAGCATGACTTTTCCCCGCTGGGGCCTTTGCTGTGGGAGCAGCGGCTGGACGTTTGCGTTTTTTGCTCCGGAGGCTGCCGAGAGTGAAAAACGGTGGTTTTGAGGATGGAGTCCACAGGAAAACAGAGAGGTCCAAAAGGTGTGGGGCATTTGAAGGGGTTCCCGGAGGCAGTGAGGACCAGCATGACTTTTCCGTCTTGGAACCTTTGCTGTGGGAGCAGCGGCTGGACGTTTGCGTTTTTTGCTCCGGAGGCTGCCGAGAGTGAAAAACGGTGGTTTTGAGGATGGAGTTCACAGGAAAGCAGAGAGGTCCAAAAGGTGTGGGGTATTTGAAGGGGTTCCCGGAGGCAGTGAGGACCAGCATGACTTTTCCGCCTTGGAACCTTTGCTGTGGGAGCAGCGGCTGGACGTTTGCGTTTTTTGCTCCGGAGGCTGCCGAGAGTGAAAAACAGTGGTTTTGAGGATGGAGTCCACATGAAAGCAGACAGATCCAAAAGGTGTGGGGCATATGAAGGCGTTCCCGGAGGCAGTGAGGACCAGCATGACTTTTCCCCGCTGGGGCCTTTGCTGTGCTAGCAGCGGCTGGACGTTTGCGTATTTTGCTCCGGAGGCTGCCGAGAGTGAAAAACGGTGGTTTTGAGGATGGAGTCCACAGGAAAGCAGAGAGGTCCAAAAGGTGTGGGGCATTTGAAGGGGTTCCTGGAGGTAGTGAGGACCAGCATGACTTTTCTTGCTGGGGCCTTTGCTGTGGAAGCAGCGGCTGGACGTTTGCGTTTTTTGCTCCGGAGGCTGCCGAGGTTGAAAAACGGTGGTTTTGAGGATGGAGTCCACAGGAAAACAGAGAGGGCCAAAAGGTGTGGGGCATTTGAAGGGGTTCCCGGAGGTAGTGAGGACCAGCATGACTTTTCTGCCTTGGAACGTTTGCTGTGGGAGCAGCGGCTGGACGTTTGCGTTTTTTGCTACAGGGACTACCGAGGGTTAAAAGCGGTGGTTTTGAGGATGGAGTCCACAGGAAAACAGAGAGGTCCAAAAGGTGTGGGGCATTTGAAGGGCTTCCCCGAGGCAGTGAGGACCAGCATGACTTTTCCCCACTGGGGCCTTTGCTGTGGGAGCAGCGGCTGGACATCTGCGTTTTTTGCTACAGAGACTACCGAGGGTTAATAACGGTGGTTTTGAGGATGGAGTCCACAGGAAAGCAGAGAGGTCCAAAAGGTGTGGGGCATTTGAAGGGGTTCCCAGAGGCAGTGAGGACCAGCATGACTTTTCCCCGCTGGGGCCTTTGCTGTGGGAGCAGCGGCTGGACGTTTGCGTTTTTTGCTCCGGAGGCTGCCGAGAGTGAAAAACGATGGTTTTGAGGATGGAGTTCACAGGAAAGCAGAGAGGTCCAAAAGGTGTGGCGTATTTGAAGGGGTTCCCGGAGGCAGTGAGGACCAGCATGACTTTTCCCCGCTGTGGCCTTTGCTGTGGGAGCAGTGGCTGGACGTTTGCGTTTTTTGCTCCGGAGGCTGCCGAGAGTGAAAAACGGTGGTTTTGAGGATGGAGTCCACATGAAAGCAGACAGATCCAAAAGGTGTGGGGCATATGAAGGCGTTCCCGGAGGCAGTGAGGACCAGCATGACTTTTCCCCGCTGGGGCCTTTGCTGTGCTAGCAGCGGCTGGACGTTTGCGTATTTTGCTCCGGAGGCTGCCGAGAGTGAAAAACGGTGGTTTTGAGGATGGAGTCCACAGGAAAGCAGAGAGGTCCAAAAGGTGTGGGGCATTTGAAGGGGTTCCTGGAGGTAGTGAGGACCAGCATGACTTTTCTTGCTGGGGCCTTTGCTGTGGAAGCAGCGGCTGGACGTTTGCGTATTTTGCTCCGGAGGCTGCCGAGAGTGAAAAACGGTGGTTTTGAGGATGGAGTCCACAGGAAAACAGAGAGGTCCAAAAGGTGTGGGGCATTTGAAGGGGTTCCCAGAGGCAGTGAGGACCAGCATGACTTTTCCGCCTTGGAACCTTTGCTGTGGGAGCAGCGGCTGGACGTTTGCGTTTTTTGCTCCGGCGGATGCCGAGAGTGAAAAACGGTGGTTTTTAGGATGGAGTCAGCAGGAAAACAGAGAGGTCCAAAACGTATAGGGCATTTGAAGGGGTTCCCGGAGGCAGTGAGGACCAGCATGACTTTTCCCTGCTGGGGCCTTTGCTGTGGGAGCAGCGGCTGGACGTTTGCGTTTTTTGCTCCGGAGGCTGCCGAGAGTGAAAAACGGTGGTTTTGAGGATGGAGTCCACAGGAAAGCAGAGAGGTCCAAAAGGTGTGGGGCATTTGAAGGGGTTCCCGGAGGCAGTGAGGACCAGCATGACTTTTCTGCCTTGGAACGTTTGCTGTGGGAGCAGCGGCTGGACGTTTGCTTTTTTTGCTACAGAGACTACCGAGGGTTAAAAGCGGTGGTTTTGAGGATGGATTCCACAGGAAAACAGAGAGGTCCAAAAGGTGTGGGGCATTTGAAGGGGTTCCCGGAGGCAGTGAGGACCAGCATGACTTTTCCCCGCTGGGGCCTTTGCTGTGGGAGCAGCGGCTGGACGTTTGCGTTTTTTGCTACAGAGACTACCGAGGGTTAATAACGGTGGTTTTGAGGATGGATTCCACAGGAAAGCAGAGAGGTCCAAAAGGTGTGGGGCATTTGAAGTGGTTCCCGGAGGCAGTGAGGACCAGCATGACTTTTCCCCGCTGGGGCCTTTGCTGTGGGAGCAGCGGCTGGACGTTTGCGTTTTTTGCTCCGGCGGATGCCAATAGTGAAAAACGGTGGTTTTGAGGATGGAGTCCACAGGAAAGCAGAGAGGTCCAAAAGGTGTGGGGCATTTGAAGGGGTTCCCGGAGGCAGTGAGGACCAGCATGACTTTTCACCGCTGGGCATTTGCTGTGGGTGCAGCGGCTGGATGTTTGAGTTTTTTGCTCCGGAGGCTGCTGAGAGTGAAAAACGATGGTTTTGAGGATGGATTCCACAGGAAAGCAGAGAGGTCCAAAAGGTGTAGGGCATTTGAAAGGGTTCCCGGAGGCAGTGAGGACCAGCATGACTTTTCCTTGAAGGGGCCGTTGCTGTGGGAGAAGCGGCTGGACGTTTGCGTTTTTTGCTCCGGCGGATGCCGAGAGTGAAAAACGGTGGTTTTGAGGATGGAGTCCACAGGAAAGCAGAGAGGTCCAAAAGGTGTGGGGTATTTGAAGGGGTTCCCGGAGGCAGTGAGGACCAGCATGACTTTTCCCCGCTGGGGCCTTTGCTGTGGGAGCAGCGGCTGGACGTTTGCGTTTTTTGCTCCGGAGGCTGCCGAGAGTGAAAAACGGTGGTTTTGAGGATGGATTCCACAGGAAAGCAGAGAGGTCCAAAAGGTGTGGGGCATTTGAAGAGGTTCCTGGAGGTAGTGAAGACCAGCATGACTTTTCCCCGCTGGGGCCTTTGCTGTGGGAGCAGCGGCTGGACGTTTGCGTTTTTGCTCCGGAGGCTGCCGAGAGTGAAAAACGGTGGTTTTGAGGATAGAGTCCACAGGAAAACAGAGAGGTCCAAAAGGTGTGGGGCATTTGAAGGGGTTCCCGGAGGCAGTGAGGACCAGCATGACTTTTACCCGCTGGCTCCTTTGCTGTGGGAGCAGCGGCTGGACGTTTGCGTTTTTTGTTCCGGAGGATGCCGAGGGTTAAAAACGGTGGTTTTGAGGATGGATTCCACAGGAAAGCAGAGAGGTCCAAAAGGTGTGGGGCATTTGAAGGGGTTCCCGGAGGCAGTGAGAACCAGCATGACTTTTCCCCGCTGGGGCTTTTGCTGTGCTAGCAGCGGCTGGACGTTTGCGTTTTTTGCTCCGGCGGATGCTGAGAGTGAAAACCGGTGGTTTTGAGGATGGAGTCCACAGGAAAGCAGAGAGGTGCAAAAGGTGTGGGGCATTTGCAGGGGTTCCTGGAGGCAGTGAGGACCAGCATGACTTTTCCCCGCTGGGGCCTTTGCTGTGGGAGCAGCGGCTGGACGTTTGCGTTTTTTGCTACGGCGGATGCCAATAGTGAAAACGGTGGTTTTGAGGATGGAGTCCACAGGAAAGCAGAGAGGTCCAAAAGCTGTGGGGCATTTGAAGGGGTTCCCGGAGGCAGTGAGGACCAGCATGACTTTTCACCGCTGGGCATTTGCTGTGGGTGCAGCGGCTGGATGTTTGAGTTTTTTGCTCCGGAGGCTGCTGAGAGTGAAAAACGATGGTTTTGAGGATGGATTCCACAGGAAAGCAGAGAGGTCCAAAAGGTGTGGGGCATTTCAAGGGGTTCCCGGAGGCAGTGAGGACCAGCATGACTTGTCCCCGCTGGGGCCTTTGCTGTGGGAGCAGCGGCTGGACTTTTGCGTTTTTTACTCCGGAGGCTGCCGAGTGAAAAACGGTGGTTTTGAGGGTGGAGTCCACAGGAAAGCAGAGAGTTCCAAAAGGTGTGGGGCATATGAAGGGGTTCCCGGAGGCAGTGAGGACCAGCATGACTTTTCCCCGCTGGGGCCTTTGCTGTGGGAGCAGTGGTTGGACGTTTTCGTTTTCTGCTCCGGAGGCTGCCGAGAGTGAAAAACGGTGGTTTTGAGGATGGAGTCCACAGGAAAGCAGAGAGGTCCAAAAGGTGTGGGGCATTTGAAAGGGTTCCCGGAGGCAGTGAGGAACAGCATGACTTTTCCTTGAAGGGGCCTTTGCTGTGGGAGCAGCGGCTGGACGTTTGCGTTTTTTGCTCCGGCGGATGCCGAGAGTGAAAAACGGTGGTTTTGAGGATGGAGTCCACATGAAAGCAGACAGATCCAAAAGGTGTGGGGCATATGAAGGCGTTCCCGGAGGCAGTGAGGACCAGCATGACTTTTCCCCGCTGGGGCCTTTGCTGTGCTAGCAGCGGCTGGACGTTTGCGTATTTTGCTCCGGAGGCTGCCGAGAGTGAAAAACGGTGGTTTTGAGGATGGAGTCCACAGGAAAGCAGAGAGGTCCAAAAGGTGTGGGGCATTTGAAGGGGTTCCTGGAGGTAGTGAGGACGAGCATGACTTTTCTTGCTGGGGCCTTTGCTGTGGAAGCAGCGGCTGGGCGTTTGCGTATTTTGCTCCGGAGGCTGCTGAGAGTGAAAAACGGTGGTTTTGAGGATGGAGTCCACAGGAAAACAGAGAGGTCCAAAAGGTGTGGGGCATTTGAAGGGGTTCCCAGAGGCAGTGAGGACCAGCATGACTTTTCCGCCTTGGAACCTTTGCTGTGGGAGCAGCGGCTGGACGTTTGCGTTTTTTGCTCCGGCGGATGCCGAGAGTGAAAAACGGTGGTTTTTAGGATGGAGTCAGCAGGAAAACAGAGAGGTCCAAAACGTATAGGGCATTTGAAGGGGTTCCCGGAGGCAGTGAGGACCAGCATGACTTTTCCCTGCTGGGGCCTTTGCTGTGGGAGCAGCGGCTGGACGTTTGCGTTTTTTGCTCCGGAGGCTGCCGAGAGTGAAAAACGGTGGTTTTGAGGATGGAGTCCACAGGAAAGCAGAGAGGTCCAAAAGGTGTGGGGCATTTGAAGGGGTTCCCGGAGGCAGTGAGGACCAGCATGACTTTTCTGCCTTGGAACGTTTGCTGTGGGAGCAGCGGCTGGACGTTTGCTTTTTTTGCTACAGAGACTACCGAGGGTTAAAAGCGGTGGTTTTGAGGATGGATTCCACAGGAAAACAGAGAGGTCCAAAAGGTGTGGGGCATTTGAAGGGGTTCCCGGAGGCAGTGAGGACCAGCATGACTTTTCCCCGCTGGGGCCTTTGCTGTGGGAGCAGCGGCTGGACGTTTGCGTTTTTTGATACAGAGAATACAGAGGGTTAAAAACAGTTGTTTTGAGGATGGATTCCACAGCAAAGCAGAGAGGTCCAAAAGGTGTGGGGCATTTGAAGTGGTTCCCGGAGGCAGTGAGGACCAGCATGACTTTTCCCCGCTGGGGCCTTTGCTGTGGGAGCAGCGGCTGGACGTTTGCGTTTTTTGCTCCGGAGGCTGCCGAGAGTGAAAAACGGTGGTTTTGAGGATGGAGTCCACAGGAAAGCAGAGAGGTCCAAAAGGTGTGGGGCATTTGAAGGGGTTCCCGGAGGCAGTGAGGACCAGCATGACTTTTCACCGCTGGGCATTTGCTGTGGGTGCAGCGGCTGGATGTTTGAGTTTTTTGCTCCGGAGGCTGCTGAGAGTGAAAAACGATGGTTTTGAGGATGGATTCCACAGGAAAGCAGAGAGGTCCAAAAGGTGTGGGGCATTTGAAAGGGTTCCCGGAGGCAGTGAGGACCAGCATGACTTTTCCTTGAAGGGGCCGTTGCTGTGGGAGAAGCGGCTGGACGTTTGCGTTTTTTGCTCCGGCGGATGCCGAGAGTGAAAAACGGTGGTTTTGAGGATGGAGTCCACAGGAAAGCAGAGAGGTCCAAAAGGTGTGGGGTATTTGAAGGGGTTCCCGGAGGCAGTGAGGACCAGCATGACTTTTCCCCGCTGGGGCCTTTGCTGTGGGAGCAGCGGCTGGACGTTTGCGTTTTTTGCTCCGGAGGCTGCCGAGAGTGAAAAACGGTGGTTTTGAGGATGGATTCCACAGGAAAGCAGAGAGGTCGAAAAGGTGTGGGGCATTTGAAGAGGTTCCTGGAGGTAGTGAAGACCAGCATGACTTTTCCCCGCTGGGGCCTTTGCTGTGGGAGCAGCGGCTGGACGTTTGCGTTTTTTGCTCCGGAGGCTGCCGAGAGTGAAAAACGGTGGTTTTGAGGATAGAGTCCACAGGAAAACAGAGAGGTCCAAAAGGTGTGGGGCATTTGAAGGGGTTCCCGGAGGCAGTGAGGACCAGCATGACTTTTCCCCGCTGGGGCTTTTGCTGTGCTAGCAGCGGCTGGACGTTTGCGTTTTTTGCTCCGGCGGATGCTGAGAGTGAAAACCGGTGGTTTTGAGGATGGAGTCCACAGGAAAGCAGAGAGGTGCAAAAGGTGTGGGGCATTTGAAAGGGTTCCCCGAGGCAGTGAGGACCAGCATGACTTTTCCCCGCTGGGGCCTTTGCTGTGGGAGCAGCGGCTGGACGTTTGCGTTTTTTGCTCCGGCGGATGCCAATAGTGAAAAACGGTGGTTTTGAGGATGGAGTCCACAGGAAAGCAGAGAGGTCCAAAAGCTGTGGGGCATTTGAAGGGGTTCCCGGAGGCAGTGAGGACCAGCATGACTTTTCACCGCTGGGCATTTGCTGTGGGTGCAGCGGCTGGATGTTTGAGTTTTTTGCTCCGGAGGCTGCTGAGAGTGAAAAACGATGGTTTTGAGGATGGATTCCACAGGAAAGCAGAGAGGTCCAAAAGGTGTGGGGCATTTCAAGGGGTTCCCGGAGGCAGTGAGGACCAGCATGACTTGTCCCCGCTGGGGCCTTTGCTGTGGGAGCAGCGGCTGGACTTTTGCGTTTTTTACTCCGGAGGCTGCCGAGTGAAAAACGGTGGTTTTGAGGGTGGAGTCCACAGGAAAGCAGAGAGTTCCAAAAGGTGTGGGGCATATGAAGGGGTTCCCGGAGGCAGTGAGGACCAGCATGACTTTTCCCCGCTGGGGCCTTTGCTGTGGGAGCAGCGGCTGGACGTTTGCGTTTTTTGCTCCGGCGGATGCCGAGAGTGAAAAACGGTGGTTTTGAGGATGGAGTCCACATGAAAGCAGACAGATCCAAAAGGTGTGGGGCATATGAAGGGGTTCCCGGAGGCAGTGAGGACCAGCATGACTTTTCCCCGCTGGGGCCTTTGCTGTGGGAGCAGCGGCTGGACGTTTGCGTTTTTTGCTCCGGAGGCTGCCGAGAGTGAAAAACGGTGGTTTTGAGGATGGATTCCACAGGAAAGCAGATAGGTCCAAAAGGTGTGGGGCATTTGAAGAGGTTCCTGGAGGTAGTGAAGACCAGCATGACTTTTCCCCGCTGGGGCCTTTGCTGTGGGAGCAGCGGCTGGACGTTTGCGTTTTTTGCTCCGGAGGCTGCCGAGAGTGAAAAACGGTGGTTTTGAGGATAGAGTCCACAGGAAAACAGAGAGGTCCAAAAGGTGTGGGGCATTTGAAGGGGTTCCCAGAGGCAGTGAGGACCAGCATGACTTTTCCGCCTTGGAACCTTTGCTGTGGGAGCAGCGGCTGGACGTTTGCGTTTTTTGCTCCGGCGGATGCCGAGAGTGAAAAACGGTGGTTTTGAGGATGGAGTCCACAGGAAAGCAGAGAGGTCCAAAAGCTGTGGGGCATTTGAAGGGGTTCCTGGAGGTAGTGAAGACCAGCATGACTTTTCCCCGCTGGGTCCTTTGCTGTGGGAGCAGCGGCTGGACGTTTGCGTTTTTTGCTCCGGAGGCTGCCGAGAGTGAAAAACGGTGGTTTTGAGGATGGACTCCACAGGAAAACAGAGAGGTCCAAAAGGTGTGGGGCATTTGAAGGGGTTCCCGGAGGCAGTGAGGACCAGCATGACTTTTCCTTGATGGGGCCTTTGCTGTGGGAGCAGCGGCTGGACGTTTGCGTTTTTTGCTCCGGCGGATGCCGAGAGTGAAAAAAGGTGGTTTTGAGGATGGAGTCCACAGGAAAGCAGAGAGGTCCAAAAGGTGTGGGGTATTTGAAGGGGTTCCCGGAGGCAGTGAGGACCAGCATGACTTTTCCCCGCTGGGGCCTTTGCTGTGGGAGCAGCGGCTGGACGTTTGCGTTTTTTGCTCCGGAGGCTGCCGAGAGTGAAAAACGGTGGTTTTGAGGATGGAGTCCACATGAAAGCAGACAGATCCAAAAGGTGTGGGGCATATGAAGGGGTTCCCGGAGGCAGTGAGGACCAGCATGACTTTTCCCCTCTGGGGCCTTTGCTGTGGGAGCAGCGGCTGGACGTTTGCGTTTTTTGCTCCGGAGGCTGCCGAGAGTGAAAAACGGTGGTTTTTAGGATAGAGTCCACAGGAAAACAGAGAGGTCTAAAAGGTGTGGGGCATTTGAAGGGGTTCCCAGAGGCAGTGAGGACCAGCATGACTTTTCCGCCTTGGAACCTTTGCTGTGGGAGCAGCGGCTGGACATTTGCGTTTTTTGCTCCGAAGGCTGCCGAGAGTGAAAAACGGTGGTTTTGAGGATGGAGTCCACAGGAAAACAGAGAGGTCCAAAAGGTGTGGGGCATTTGAAGGGGTTCCCAGAGGCAGTGAGGACCAGCATGACTTTTCCGCTTTGGAACCTTTGCTGTGGGAGCTGCGGCTGGACGTTTGCGTTTTTTGCTCCGGAGGCTGCCGAGAGTGAAAAACGGTGGTTTTGAGGATGGAGTCCACAGGAAAGCAGAGAGGTCCAAAAGGTGTGGGGCATTTGAAGGGGTTCCCGGAGGCAGTGAGGACCAGCATGACTTTTCCGCCTTGGAACCTTTGCTGTGGGAGCAGCGGCTGGACGTTTGCGTTTTTTGCTACAGGGACTACCGAGGGTTAAAAGCGGTGGTTTTGAGGATGGATTCCACAGGAAAACAGAGAGGTGCAAAAGGTGTGGGGCATTTGAAGGGGTTCCCAGAGGCAGTGAGGACCAGCATGACTTTTCCGCCTTGGAACCTTTGCTGTGGGAGCAGCGGCTGGACGTTTGCGTTTTTTGATACAGAGAATACAGAGGGTTAAAAACAGTGGTTTTGAGGATGGATTCCACAGAAAAGCAGAGAGGTCCAAAAGGTGTGGGGCATATGAAGGGGTTCCCGGAGGCAGTGAGGACCAGCATGACTTTTCCCCGCTGGGCCTTTGCTGTGGGTGCAGCGGCTGGATGTTTGAGTTTTTTGCTCCGGAGGCTGCCGAGAGTGAAAAACGGTGGTTTTGAGGATGGAGTCCACAGGAAAGCAGAGAGGTCCAAAAGGTGTGGGGCATTTGAAGGGGTTCCCGGAGGCAGTGAGGACCAGCATGAGTTTTCCCCGCTGGGGCCTTTGCTGTGGGAGCAGCGGCTGGACGTTTGCGTTTTTTGTTCCGGAGGCTGCCGAGAGTGAAAAACGGTGGTTTTGAGGATGGAGTCCACAGGAAAACAGAGAGGTCCAAAAGGTGTGGGGCATTTGAAGGGGTTCCCAGAGGCAGTGAGGACCAGCATGACTTTTCCGCCTTGGAACCTTTGCTGTGGGAGCAGCGGCTGGACGTTTGCGTTTTTTGCTCCAGCGGATGCCGAGAGTGAAAAACGGTGGTTTTGAGGATGGAGTCCACAGGAAAGCAGAGAGGTCCAAAAGCTGTGGGGCATTTGAAGGGGTTCCTGGAGGTAGTGAAGACCAGCATGACTTTTCCCCGCTGGGTCCTTTGCTGTGGGAGCAGCGGCTGGACTTTTGCGTTTTTTGCTCCGGAGGCTGCTGAGAGTGAAAAACGGTGGTTTTGAGGATGGACTCCACAGGAAAACAGAGAGGTCCAAAAGGTGTGGGGCATTTGAAGGGGTTCCCGGAGGCAGTGAGGACCAGCATGACTTTTCCTTGATGGGGCCTTTGCTGTGGGAGCAGCGGCTGGACGTTTGCGTTTTTTGCTCCGGCGGATGCCGAGAGTGAAAAAAGGTGGTTTTGAGGATGGAGTCCACAGGAAAGCAGAGAGGTCCAAAAGGTGTGGGGTATTTGAAGGGGTTCCCGGAGGCAGTGAGGACCAGCATGACTTTTCCCCGCTGGGGTCTTTGCTGTGGGAGCAGCGGCCGGACGTTTGCGTTTTTTGCTTCGGAGGCTGCCGAGAGTGAAAAACGGTGGTTTTGAGGATGGAGTCCACATGAAAGCAGACAGATCCAAAAGGTGTGGGGCATATGAAGGGGTTCCCGGAGGCAGTGAGGACCAGCATGACTTTTCCCCTCTGGGCCCTTTGCTGTGGGAGCAGCGGCTGGACATCTGCGTTTTTTGCTCCGGAGGCTGCCGAGAGTGAAAAACGGTGGTTTTGAGGATGGAGTTCACAGGAAAGCAGAGAGGTCCAAAAGGTGTGGGGTATTTGAAGGGGTTCCCGGAGGCAGTGAGGACCAGCATGACTTTTCCCCGCTGGGGCCTTTGCTGTGGGAGCAGCGGCTGGACGTTTGCGTTTTTTGCTCCGGAGGCTGCCGAGAGTGAAAAACGGTGGTTTTGAGGATGGAGTCCACATGAAAGCAGACAGATCCAAAAGGTGTGGGGCATATGAAGGCGTTCCCGGGGGCAGTGAGGACCAGCATGACTTTTCCCCGCTGGGGCCTTTGCTGTGCTAGCAGCGGCTGGACGTTTGCGTATTTTGCTCCGGAGGCTGCCGAGAGTGAAAAACGGTGGTTTTGAGGATGGAGTCCACAGGAAAGCAGAGAGGTCCAAAAGGTGTGGGGCATTTGAAGGGGTTCCTGGAGGTAGTGAGGACCAGCATGACTTTTCTTGCTGGGGCCTTTGCTGTGGAAGCAGCGGCTGGACGTTTGCGTATTTTGCTCCGGAGGCTGCCGAGAGTGAAAAACGGTGGTTTTGAGGATGGAGTCCACAGGAAAACAGAGAGGTCCAAAAGGTGTGGGGCATTTGAAGGGGTTCCCAGAGGCAGTGAGGACCAGCTTGACTTTTCCGCCTTGGAACCTTTGCTGTGGGAGCAGCGGCTGGACGTTTGCGTTTTTTGCTCCGGCGGATGCCGAGATTGAAAAACGGTGGTTTTTAGGATGGAGTCAGCAGGAAAACAGAGAGGTCTAAAACGTATGGGGCATTTGAAGGGGTTCCCGGAGGCAGTGAGGACCAGCTTGACTTTTCCGCCTTGGAACCTTTGCTGTGGGAGCAGCGGCTGGACGTTTGCGTTTTTTGCTCCGGAGGCGGCCGAGAGTGAAAAACGGTGGTTTTGAGGATGGAGTCCACAGGAAAGCAGAGTGGTGCAAAAGGTGTGGGGCATTTGAAGGGGTTCCCGGAGGCAGTGAGGACCAGCATGACTTTTCCCCGCTGGGGCCTTTGCTGTGGGAGCAGCGGCTGGACATTTGCGTTTTTTGCTACAGAGACTACCGAGAGTTAATAACGGTGGTTTTGAGGACGGAGTCCACAGGAAAGCAGAGAGGTCCAAAAGGTGTGGGGCATTTGAAGGGGTTCCCCGAGGCAGTGAGGACCAGCATGACTTTTCCCCGCTGGGGCCTTTGCTGTGGGAGCAGCGGCTGGACGTTTGCGTTTTTTCTCCGGAGGCTGCCGAGAGTGAAAAACGGTGTTTTTGAGGATGGAGTCCACAGGAAAGCAGAGAGGTCCAAAAGGTGTGGGGCATTTGAAGGGGTTCCCGGAGGCAGTGAGGACCAGCATGACTTTTCCCCGCTGGGGCCTTTGCTGTGGGAGCAGCGGCTGGAAATCTGCGTTTTTTACTCCGGCGGATGCCAATAGTGAAAAACGGTGGTTTTGAGGATGGAGTCCACAGGAAAGCAGAGAGGTCCAAAAGGTGTGGGGCATTTGAAGGGGTTCCCGGAGGCAGTGAGGACCAGCATGACTTTTCCCTGCTGGGGCCTTTGCTGTGGGAGCAGCGGCTGGACATCTGCGTTTTTTTCTACAGAGACTACCGAGGGTTAATAACGGTGGTTTTGAGGATGGAGTCCACAGGAAAGCAGAGAGGTCCAAAAGGTGTGGGGCATTTGAAGGGGTTCCCGGAGGCAGTGAGGACCAGCATGACTTTTCCCCGCTGGGGCCTTTGCTGTGGGAGCAGCGGCTGGACGTTTGCGTTTTTTGCTACAGAGACAACCGAGGGTTAATAACGGTGGTTTTGAGGATGGAGTCCACAGGAAAGCAGAGAGGTCCAAAAGGTGTGGGGCATTTGAAGGGGTTCCCAGAGGCAGTGAGGACCAGCATGACTTTTACCCGCTGGGGCTTTGCTGTGGGAGCAGCGGCTGGACGTTTGCGTTTTTTGCTCTGGAGGCTGCTGAGAGTGAAAAATGGTGGTTTTGGGGATGGAGTCCACAGGAAAGCAGAGAGGTCCAAAAGGTGTGGGGCATTTGAAGGGGTTCCTGGAGGCAGTGAGGACCAGCATGACTTTTCCCTGCTGGGGCCTTTGCTGTGCTAGCAGCGGCTGGACGTTTGCGTTTTTTGCTCCGGAGGCTGCCGAGGGTTAAAAACGGTGGTTTTGAGGATGGAGTCCACAGGAAAGCAGAGAGGTCCAAAAGGTGTGGGGCATTTGAAGGGGTTCCCGGAGGCAGTGAGGACCAGCATGACTTTTCCCCGCTGGGGCCTTTGCTGTGGGAGCAGCGGCTTAACATCTCCTTTTTTTGCTACAGAGACTACCGAGGGTTAATAATGGTGGTTTTGAGGATGGAGTCCACAGGAAAGCAGAGAGGTCCAAAAGGTGTGGGGCATTTGAAGGGGTTCCCGGAGGCAGTGAGGACCAGCATGACTTTTCCCTGCTGGGGCCTTTGCTGTGGGAGCAGCGGCTGGACATGTGCGTTTTTTGCTACAGAGACCACCGAGGGTTAATAACGGTGGTTTTGAGGATGGAGTCCACAGGAAAGCAGAGAGGTGCAAAAGGTGTGGGGCATTTGAAGGGGTTCCCGGAGGCAGTGAGGACCAGCATGACTTTTCCCCGCTGGGGCCTTTGCTGTGGGAGCAGCGGCTGGACGTTTGCGTTTTTTGCTACAGAGACTACCGAGGGTTAATAACGGTGGTTTTGAGGATGGAGTCCACAGGAAAGCAGAGAGGTCCAAAAGGTGTGGGGCATTTGAAGGGGTTCCCGGAGGCAGTGAGGACCAGCATGACTTTTCCCCGCTGGGGCCTTCGCTGTGGGAGCAGCGGCTGGACGTTTGCGTTTTTTGCTACAGAGATTACCGAGGGTTAAAAACGGTGGTTTTGAGGATGGAGTCCACAGGAAAGCAGAGAGGTCCAAAAGGTGTGGGGCATTTGAAGGGGTTCCCGGAGGCAGTGAGGACCAGCATGACTTTTCCCCGCTGGGGCCTTTGCTGTGGGAGCAGCGGCTGGACGTTTGCGCTTTTTGCTCCGGAGGCTGCCGAGGGTTAAAAACGGTGGTTTTGAGGATGGAGTCCACACGAAAGCAGAGAGGTCTAAAAGGTGTGGGGCATTTGAAGGGGTTCCCGGAGGCAGTGAGGACCAGCATGACTTTTCCTCCCTGGGGCCTTTGCTGTGGGAGCAGTGGCTGGACGTTTGCGTTTTTTTGCTACAGAGACTACCGAGGGTTAATAACGGTGGTTTTGAGGATGGAGTCCACAGGAAAGCAGAGAGGTCGAAAAGGTGTGGGGCATTTGAAGGGGTTCCCCGAGGCAGTGAGGACCAGCATGACTTTTCCCCGCTGGGGCCTTTGCTGTGGGAGCAGCGGCTGGACGTTTGCGTTTTTTCTCCGGAGGCGGCCGAGAGTGAAAAACGGTGGTTTTGAGGATGGAGTCCACAGGAAAGCAGAGAGGTCCAAAAGGTGTGGGGCATTTGAAGGGGTTCCTGGAGGCAGTGAGGACCAGCATGACTTTTCCCCGCTGGGGCCTTTGCTGTGGGAGCAGCGGCTGGACGTTTGCGTTTTTTGCTACAGAGACTACCGAGGGTTAATAACGGTGGTTTTGAGGATGGAGTCCACAGGAAAGCAGAGAGGTCCAAAAGGTGTGGGGCATTTGAAGGGGTTCCCGGAGGCAGTGAGGACCAGCATGACTTTTCCCCGCTGGGGCCTTCGCTGTGGAAGCAGCGGCTGGACGTTTGCGTTTTTTGCTCCGGAGGCTGCTGAGAGTGAAAAACGGTGGTTTTGAGGATGGAGTCCACAGGAAAGCAGAGAGGTCCAAAAGGTGTGGGGCATTTGAAGGGGTTCCCGGAGGCAGTGAGGACCAGCATGACTTTTCCCCGCTGGGGCCTTTGCTGTGGGAGCAGCGGCTGGAAATCTGCGTTTTTTGCTCCGGCGGATGCCAATAGTGAAAAACGGTGGTTTTGAGGATGGAGTCCACAGGAAAGCAGAGAGGTGCAAAAGGTGTGGGGCATTTGAAGGGGTTCCCGGAGGCAGTGAGGACCAGCATGACTTTTCCCTGCTGGGGCCTTTGCTGTGGGAGCAGCGGCTGGACATCTGCCTTTTTTGCTACAGAGACTACCGAGGGTTAAAAACGGTGGTTTTGAGGATGGAGTCCACAGGAAAGCAGAGAGGTCCAAAAGGTGTGGGGCATTTGAAGGGGTTCCCAGAGGCAGTGAGGACCAGCATGACTTTTCCCTGCTGGGGCCTTTGCTGTGCTAGCAGCGGCTGGACGTTTGCGTTTTTTGCTCCGGAGGCTGCTGAGAGTGAAAAACGGTGGTTTTGAGGATGGAGTCCACAGGAAAGCAGAGAGGTCCAAAAGGTTTGGGGCATTTGAAGGGGTTCCCGGAGGCAGTGAGGACCAGCATGACTTTTCCCTGCTGGGGCCTTTGCTGTGGGAGCAGCGGCTGGACATGTGCGTTTTTTGCTACAGAGACTACCGAGGGTTAATAACGGTGGTTTTGAGGATGGAGTCCACAGGAAAGCAGAGAGGTCCAAAAGGTGTGGGGCATTTGAAGGGGTTCCCGGAGGCAGTGAGGACCAGCATGACTTTTCCCCGCTGGGGCCTTTTCTGTGGGAGCAGCGGCTGGACGTTTGCGTTTTTTGCTACAGAGACTACCGAGGGTTAATAACGGTGGTTTTGAGGATGGAGTCCACAGGAAAGCAGAGAGGTCGAAAAGGTGTGGGGCATTTGAAGGGGTTCCCGGAGGCAGTGAGGACCAGCATGACTTTTCCCCGCTGGGGCCTTCGCTGTGGGAGCAGCGGCTGGACGTTTGCGTTTTTTGCTACAGAGATTACCGAGGGTTAAAAACGGTGGTTTTGAGGATGGAGTCCACAGGAAAGCAGAGAGGTCCAAAAGGTGTGGGGCATTTGAAGGGGTTCCCAGAGGCAGTAGGGACCAGCATGACTTTTCCCTGCTGGGGCCTTTGCTGTGCTAGCAGCGGCTGGACGTTTGCGTTTTTTGCTCCGGAGGCTGCCGAGAGTGAAAAACGGTGGTTTTGAGGATGGAGTCCACAGGAAAGCAGAGAGGTCCAAAAGGTGTGGGGCATTTGAAGGGGTTCCCGGAGGCAGTGAGGACCAGCATGACTTTTCCCCGCTGGGGCCTTTGCTGTGGGAGCAGCGGCTGGAAATCTGCGTTTTTTGCTCCGGCGGATGCCAATAGTGAAAAACGGTGGTTTTGAGGATGGAGTCCACAGGAAAGCAGAGAGGTCCAAAAGGTGTGGGGCATTTGAAGGGGTTCCCGGAGGCAGTGAGGACCAGCATGACTTTTCCCTGCTGGGGCCTTTGCTGTGGGAGCAGCGGCTGGACATCTGCGTTTTTTGCTACAGAGACTACCGAGGGTTAATAACGGTGGTTTTGAGGATGGAGTCCACAGGAAAGCAGAGAGGTCCAAAAGGTGTGGGGCATTTGAAGGGGTTCCCGGAGGCAGTGAGGACCAGCATGACTTTTCCCCGCTGGGGCCTTCGCTGTGGGAGCAGCGGCTGGACGTTTGCGTTTTTTGCTACAGAGACTACCGAGGGTTAAAAACGGTGGTTTTGAGGATGGAGTCCACAGGAAAGCAGAGAGGTCCAAAAGGTGTGGGGCATTTGAAGGGGTTCCCAGAGGCAGTGAGGACCAGCATGACTTTTCCCTGCTGGGGCCTTTGCTGTGCTAGCAGCGGCTGGACGTTTGCGTTTTTTGCTCCGGAGGCTGCTGAGAGTGAAAAACGGTGGTTTTGAGGATGGAGTGCACAGGAAAGCAGAGAGGTCCAAAAGGTTTGGGGCATTTGAAGGGGTTCCCGGAGGCAGTGAGGACCAGCATGACTTTTCCCTGCTGGGGCCTTTGCTGTGGGAGCAGCGGCTTAACATCTGCGTTTTTTGCTACAGAGACTACCGAGGGTTAATAATGGTGGTTTTGAGGATGGAGTCCACAGGAAAGCAGAGAGGTCCAAAAGGTGTGGGGCATTTGAAGGGGTTCCCGGAGGCAGTGAGGACCAGCATGACTTTTCCCCGCTGGGGACTTTGCTGTGGGAGCAGCGGCTGGACGTTTGCGTTTTTTGCTACAGAGACTACCGAGGGTTAATAACGGTGGTTTTGAGGATGGAGTCCACAGGAAAGCAGAGAGGTCGAAAAGGTGTGGGGCATTTGAAGGGGTTCCCGGAGGCAGTGAGGACCAGCATGACTTTTCCCCGCTGGGGCCTTCGCTGTGGGAGCAGCGGCTGGACGTTTGCGTTTTTTGCTCCGGAGGCTGCCGAGAGTGAAAAACGGTGGTTTTGAGGATGGAGTCCACAGGAAAGCAGAGAGGTCCAAAAGGTGTGGGGCATTTGAAGGGGTTCCCGGAGGCAGTGAGGACCAGCATGACTTTTCCCCGCTGGGGCCTTTGCTGTGGGAGCAGCGGCTGGACGTTTGCGTTTTTTGCTACAGAGACTACCGAGGGTTAATAACGGTGGTTTTGAGGATGGAGTCCACAGGAAAGCAGAGAGGTCCAAAAGGTGTGGGGCATTTGAAGGGCTTCCCGGAGGCAGTGAGGACCAGCATGACTTTTCCCCGCTGGGGCCTTCGCTGTGGGAGCAGCGGCTGGACGTTTGCGTTTTTTGCTACAGAGACTACCGAGGGTTAAAAACGGTGGTTTTGAGGATGGAGTCCACAGGAAAGCAGAGAGGTCCAAAAGGTGTGGGGCATTTGAAGGGGTTCCCGGAGGCAGTGAGGACCAGCATGACTTTTCTCCGCTGGGGCCTTTGCTGTGGGAGCAGCGGCTGGACGTTTGCGCTTTTTGCTCCGGAGGCTGCCGAGGGTTAAAAACGGTGGTTTTGAGGATGGAGTCCACACGAAAGCAGAGAGGTCTAAAAGGTGTGGGGCATTTGAAGGGGTTCCCGGAGGCAGTGAGGACCAGCATGACTTTTCCCCCCTGGGGCCTTTGCTGTGGGAGCAGTGGCTGGACGTTTGCGTTTTTTGCTACAGAGACTACCGAGGTTTAATAACGGTGGTTTTGAGGATGGAGTCCACAGGAAAGCAGAGAGGTCCAAAAGGTGTGGGGCATTTGAAGGGGTTCCCCGAGGCAGTGAGGACCAGCATGACTTTTCCCCGCTGGGGCCTTTGCTGTGGGAGCAGCGGCTGGACGTTTGCGTTTTTTCTCCGGAGGCGGCCGAGAGTGAAAAACGGTGGTTTTGAGGATGGAGTCCACAGGAAAGCAGAGAGGTCCAAAAGGTGTGGGGCATTTGAAGGGGTTCCCGGAGGCAGTGAGGACCAGCATGACTTTTCCCTGCTGGGGCCTTCGCTGTGGGAGCAGCGGCTGGACGTTTGCGTTTTTTGCTACAGAGACTACCGAGGGTTAAAAACGGTGGTTTTGAGGATGGATTCCACAGGAAAGCAGAGAGGTCCAAAAGGTGTGGGGCATTTGAAGGGGTTCCCGGAGGCAGTGAGGACCAGCATGACTTTTCCCTGCTGGGGCCTTTGCTGTGGGAGCAGCGGCTGGACGTTTGCGTTTTTTGCTCCGGAGGCTGCCGAGAGTGAAAAACGGTGGTTTTGAGGATGGAGTCCACAGGAAAGCAGAGAGGTCCAAAAGGTGTGGGGCATTTGAAGGGGTTCCCGGAGGCAGTGAGGACCAGCATGACTTTTCCCCGCTGTGGCCTTTGCTGTGGGAGCAGCGGCTGGACATTTGCGTTTTTTGCTCCGGAGGCTGCCGAGAGTGAAAAACGGTGGTTTTGAGGATGGAGTCCACAGGAAAGCAGAGAGGTCCAAAAGGTGTGGGGCATTTGAAGGGGTTCCCAGAGGTAGTGAGGACCAGCATGACTTTTCCCTGCTGGGGCCTTTGCTGTGGGAGCAGCGGCTGGACGTTTGCGCTTTTTGCTCCGGAGGCTGCCGAGTGTTAAAAACGGTGGTTTTGAGGATGGAGTCCACAGGAAAGCAGAGAGGTCCAAAAGGTGTGGGGCATTTGAAGGGGTTCCCGGAGGCAGTGAGGACCAGCATGACTTTTCCCTGCTGGGGCCTTTGCTGTGGGAGCAGTGGCTGGACGTTTGCGTTTTTTGCTACAGGGACTACCGAGGGTTAAAAGCGGTGGTTTTGAGGATGGATTCCACAGGAAAACAGAGAGGTGCAAAAGGTGTGGGGCATTTGAAGGGGTTCCCGGAGGCAGTGAGGACCAGCATGACTTTTCCGCCTTGGAACCTTTGCTCTGGGAGCAGCGGCTGGACGTTTGCGTTTTTTGCTACAGGGACTACCGAGGGTTAAAAGCGGTGGTTTTGAGGATGGATTCCACAGGAAAACAGAGAGGTGCAAAAGGTGTGGGGCATTTGAAGGGGTTCCCGGAGGCAGTGAGGACCAGCATGACTTTTCCGCCTTGGAACCTTTGCTGTGGGAGCAGCGGCTGGACGTTTGCGTTTTTTGATACAGAGAATACAGAGGGTTAAAAACAGTGGTTTTGAGGATGGATTCCACAGAAAAGCAGAGAGGTCCAAAAGGTGTGGGGCATATGAAGGGGTTCCCGGAGGCAGTGAGGACCAGCATGACTTTTCCCCGCTGGGCCTTTGCTGTGGGTGCAGCGGCTGGATGTTTGAGTTTTTTGCTCCGGAGGCTGCTGAGAGTGAAAAACGGTAATTTTGAGGATGGATTCCACAGGAAAGCAGAGAGGTCCAAAAGGTGTGGGGCATTTGAAGGGGTTCCCGGAGGCAGTGAGGACCAGCATGACTTGTCCCCGCTGGGGCCTTTGCTGTGGGAGCAGTGGCTGGACGTTTGCGTTTTTTGCTCCGGAGGCTGCCGAGAGTGAAAAACGGTGGTTTTGAGGATGGATTCCACAGGAAAGCAGATAGGTCTAAAAGGTGTGGGGCATTTGAAGAGGTTCCTGGAGGTAGTGAAGACCAGCATGAGTTTTCCCCGCTGGGGCCTTTGCTGTGGGAGCAGCGGCTGGACGTTTGCGTTTTTTGTTCCGGAGGCTGCCGAGAGTGAAAAACGGTGGTTTTGAGGATGGAGTCCACAGGAAAACAGAGAGGTCCAAAAGGTGTGGGGCATTTGAAGGGGTTCCCAGAGGCAGTGAGGACCAGCATGACTTTTCCGCCTTGGAACCTTTGCTGTGGGAGCAGCGGCTGGACGTTTGCGTTTTTTGCTCCAGCGGATGCCGAGAGTGAAAAACGGTGGTTTTGAGGATGGAGTCCACAGGAAAGCAGAGAGGTCCAAAAGCTGTGGGGCATTTGAAGGGGTTCCTGGAGGTAGTGAAGACCAGCATGACTTTTCCCCGCTGGGTCCTTTGCTGTGGGAGCAGCGGCTGGACTTTTGCGTTTTTTGCTCCGGAGGCTGCTGAGAGTGAAAAACGGTGGTTTTGAGGATGGACTCCACAGGAAAACAGAGAGGTCCAAAAGGTGTGGGGCATTTGAAGGGGTTCCCGGAGGCAGTGAGGTCCAGCATGACTTTTCCTTGATGGGGCCTTTGCTGTGGGAGCAGCGGCTGGACGTTTGCGTTTTTTGCTCCGGCGGATGCCGAGAGTGAAAAAAGGTGGTTTTGAGGATGGAGTCCACAGGAAAGCAGAGAGGTCCAAAAGGTGTGGGGTATTTGAAGGGGTTCCCGGAGGCAGTGAGGACCAGCATGACTTTTCCCCGCTGGGGTCTTTGCTGTGGGAGCAGCGGCCGGACGTTTGCGTTTTTTGCTTCGGAGGCTGCCGAGAGTGAAAAACGGTGGTTTTGAGGATGGAGTCCACATGAAAGCAGACAGATCCAAAAGGTGTGGGGCATATGAAGGGGTTCCCGGAGGCAGTGAGGACCAGCATGACTTTTCCCCTCTGGGCCCTTTGCTGTGGGAGCAGCGGCTGGACATCTGCGTTTTTTGCTCCGGAGGCTGCCGAGAGTGAAAAACGGTGGTTTTGAGGATGGAGTTCACAGGAAAGCAGAGAGGTCCAAAAGGTGTGGGGTATTTGAAGGGGTTCCCGGAGGCAGTGAGGACCAGCATGACTTTTCCCCGCTGGGGCCTTTGCTGTGGGAGCAGCGGCTGGACGTTTGCGTTTTTTGCTCCGGAGGCTGCCGAGAGTGAAAAACGGTGGTTTTGAGGATGGAGTCCACATGAAAGCAGACAGATCCAAAAGGTGTGGGGCATATGAAGGCGTTCCCGGAGGCAGTGAGGACCAGCATGACTTTTCCCCGCTGGGGCCTTTGCTGTGCTAGCAGCGGCTGGACGTTTGCGTATTTTGCTCCGGAGGCTGCCGAGAGTGAAAAACGGTGGTTTTGAGGATGGAGTCCACAGGAAAGCAGAGAGGTCCAAAAGGTGTGGGGCATTTGAAGGGGTTCCTGGAGGTAGTGAGGACCAGCATGACTTTTCTTGCTGGGGCCTTTGCTGTGGAAGCAGCGGCTGGACGTTTGCGTATTTTGCTCCGGAGGCTGCCGAGAGTGAAAAACGGTGGTTTTGAGGATGGAGTCCACAGGAAAACAGAGAGGTCCAAAAGGTGTGGGGCATTTGAAGGGGTTCCCAGAGGCAGTGAGGACCAGCTTGACTTTTCCGCCTTGGAACCTTTGCTGTGGGAGCAGCGGCTGGACGTTTGCGTTTTTTGCTCCGGCGGATGCCGAGATTGAAAAACGGTGGTTTTTAGGATGGAGTCAGCAGGAAAACAGAGAGGTCTAAAACGTATGGGGCATTTGAAGGGGTTCCCGGAGGCAGTGAGGACCAGCTTGACTTTTCCGCCTTGGAACCTTTGCTGTGGGAGCAGCGGCTGGACGTTTGCGTTTTTTGCTCCGGAGGCGGCCGAGAGTGAAAAACGGTGGTTTTGAGGATGGAGTCCACAGGAAAGCAGAGTGGTGCAAAAGGTGTGGGGCATTTGAAGGGGTTCCCGGAGGTAGTGAGGACCAGCATGACTTTTCCCCGCTGGGGCCTTTGCTGTGGGAGCAGCGGCTGGACATTTGCGTTTTTTGCTACAGAGACTACCGAGAGTTAATAACGGTGGTTTTGAGGACGGAGTCCACAGGAAAGCAGAGAGGTCCAAAAGGTGTGGGGCATTTGAAGGGGTTCCCCGAGGCAGTGAGGACCAGCATGACTTTTCCCCGCTGGGGCCTTTGCTGTGGGAGCAGCGGCTGGACGTTTGCGTTTTTTCTCCGGAGGCTGCCGAGAGTGAAAAACGGTGTTTTTGAGGATGGAGTCCACAGGAAAGCAGAGAGGTCCAAAAGGTGTGGGGCATTTGAAGGGGTTCCCGGAGGCAGTGAGGACCAGCATGACTTTTCCCCGCTGGGGCCTTTGCTGTGGGAGCAGCGGCTGGAAATCTGCGTTTTTTACTCCGGCGGATGCCAATAGTGAAAAACGGTGGTTTTGAGGATGGAGTCCACAGGAAAGCAGAGAGGTCCAAAAGGTGTGGGGCATTTGAAGGGGTTCCCGGAGGCAGTGAGGACCAGCATGACTTTTCCCTGCTGGGGCCTTTGCTGTGGGAGCAGCGGCTGGACATCTGCGTTTTTTTCTACAGAGACTACCGAGGGTTAATAACGGTGGTTTTGAGGATGGAGTCCACAGGAAAGCAGAGAGGTCCAAAAGGTGTGGGGCATTTGAAGGGGTTCCCGGAGGCAGTGAGGACCAGCATGACTTTTCCCCGCTGGGGCCTTTGCTGTGGGAGCAGCGGCTGGACGTTTGCGTTTTTTGCTACAGAGACAACCGAGGGTTAATAACGGTGGTTTTGAGGATGGAGTCCACAGGAAAGCAGAGAGGTCCAAAAGGTGTGGGGCATTTGAAGGGGTTCCCAGAGGCAGTGAGGACCAGCATGACTTTTACCCGCTGGGGCTTTGCTGTGGGAGCAGCGGCTGGACGTTTGCGTTTTTTGCTCTGGAGGCTGCTGAGAGTGAAAAATGGTGGTTTTGGGGATGGAGTCCACAGGAAAGCAGAGAGGTCCAAAAGGTGTGGGGCATTTGAAGGGGTTCCTGGAGGCAGTGAGGACCAGCATGACTTTTCCCTGCTGGGGCCTTTGCTGTGCTAGCAGCGGCTGGACGTTTGCGTTTTTTGCTCCGGAGGCTGCCGAGGGTTAAAAACGGTGGTTTTGAGGATGGAGTCCACAGGAAAGCAGAGAGGTCCAAAAGGTGTGGGGCATTTGAAGGGGTTCCCGGAGGCAGTGAGGACCAGCATGACTTTTCCCCGCTGGGGCCTTTGCTGTGGGAGCAGCGGCTTAACATCTCCTTTTTTTGCTACAGAGACTACCGAGGGTTAATAATGGTGGTTTTGAGGATGGAGTCCACAGGAAAGCAGAGAGGTCCAAAAGGTGTGGGGCATTTGAAGGGGTTCCCGGAGGCAGTGAGGACCAGCATGACTTTTCCCTGCTGGGGCCTTTGCTGTGGGAGCAGCGGCTGGACATGTGCGTTTTTTGCTACAGAGACCACCGAGGGTTAATAACGGTGGTTTTGAGGATGGAGTCCACAGGAAAGCAGAGAGGTGCAAAAGGTGTGGGGCATTTGAAGGGGTTCCCGGAGGCAGTGAGGACCAGCATGACTTTTCCCCGCTGGGGCCTTTGCTGTGGGAGCAGCGGCTGGACGTTTGCGTTTTTTGCTACAGAGACTACCGAGGGTTAATAACGGTGGTTTTGAGGATGGAGTCCACAGGAAAGCAGAGAGGTCCAAAAGGTGTGGGGCATTTGAAGGGGTTCCCGGAGGCAGTGAGGACCAGCATGACTTTTCCCCGCTGGGGCCTTCGCTGTGGGAGCAGCGGCTGGACGTTTGCGTTTTTTGCTACAGAGATTACCGAGGGTTAAAAACGGTGGTTTTGAGGATGGAGTCCACAGGAAAGCAGAGAGGTCCAAAAGGTGTGGGGCATTTGAAGGGGTTCCCGGAGGCAGTGAGGACCAGCATGACTTTTCCCCGCTGGGGCCTTTGCTGTGGGAGCAGCGGCTGGACGTTTGCGCTTTTTGCTCCGGAGGCTGCCGAGGGTTAAAAACGGTGGTTTTGAGGATGGAGTCCACACGAAAGCAGAGAGGTCTAAAAGGTGTGGGGCATTTGAAGGGGTTCCCGGAGGCAGTGAGGACCAGCATGACTTTTCCCTGCTGGGGCCTTTGCTGTGGGAGCAGCGGCTGGACATCTGCCTTTTTTGCTACAGAGACTACCGAGGGTTAATAACGGTGGTTTTGAGGATGGAGTCCACAGGAAAGCAGAGAGGTCGAAAAGGTGTGGGGCATTTGAAGGGGTTCCCGGAGGCAGTGAGGACCAGCATGACTTTTCCCCGCTGGGGCCTTCGCTGTGGGAGCAGCGGCTGGACGTTTGCGTTTTTTGCTACAAAGATTACCGAGGGTTAATAACGGTGGTTTTGAGGATGGAGTCCACAGGAAAGCAGAGAGGTCCAAAAGGTGTGGGGCATTTGAAGGGGTTCCCAGAGGCAGTAGGGACCAGCATGACTTTTCCCTGCTGGGGCCTTTGCTGTGCTAGCAGCGGCTGGACGTTTGCGTTTTTTGCTCCGGAGGCTGCCGAGAGTGAAAAACGGTGGTTTTGAGGATGGAGTCCACAGGAAAGCAGAGAGGTCGAAAAGGTGTGGGGCATTTGAAGGGGTTCCCGGAGGCAGTGAGGACCAGCATGACTTTTCCCCGCTGGGGCCTTTGCTGTGGGAGCAGCGGCTGGAAATCTGCGTTTTTTGCTCCGGCGGATGCCAATAGTGAAAAACGGTGGTTTTGAGGATGGAGTCCACAGGAAAGCAGAGAGGTCCAAAAGGTGTGGGGCATTTGAAGGGGTTCCCGGAGGCAGTGAGGACCAGCATGACTTTTCCCTGCTGGGGCCTTTGCTGTGGGAGCAGCGGCTGGACATCTGCCTTTTTTGCTACAGAGACTACCGAGGGTTAATAACGGTGGTTTTGAGGATGGAGTCCACAGGAAAGCAGAGAGGTCCAAAAGGTGTGGGGCATTTGAAGGGGTTCCCGGAGGCAGTGAGGACCAGCATGACTTTTCCCCGCTGGGGCCTTCGCTGTGGGAGCAGCGGCTGGACGTTTGCGTTTTTTGCTACAGAGACTACCGAGGGTTAAAAACTGTGGTTTTGAGGATGGAGTCCACAGGAAAGCAGAGAGGTCCAAAAGGTGTGGGGCATTTGAAGGGGTTCCCAGAGGCAGTGAGGACCAGCATGACTTTTCCCTGCTGGGGCCTTTGCTGTGCTAGCAGCGGCTGGACGTTTGCGTTTTTTGCTCCGGAGGCTGCTGAGAGTGAAAAACGGTGGTTTTGAGGATGGAGTGCACAGGAAAGCAGAGAGGTCCAAAAGGTTTGGGGCATTTGAAGGGGTTCCCGGAGGCAGTGAGGACCAGCATGACTTTTCCCCGCTGGGGCCTTTGCTGTGGGAGCAGCGGCTTAACATCTGCGTTTTTTGCTACAGAGACTACCGAGGGTTAATAATGGTGGTTTTGAGGATGGAGTCCACAGGAAAGCAGAGAGGTCCAAAAGGTGTGGGGCATTTGAAGGGGTTCCCGGAGGCAGTGAGGACCAGCATGACTTTTCCCCGCTGGGGACTTTGCTGTGGGAGCAGCGGCTGGACGTTTGCGTTTTTTGCTACAGAGACTACCGAGGGTTAATAACGGTGGTTTTGAGGATGGAGTCCACAGGAAAGCAGAGAGGTCGAAAAGGTGTGGGGCATTTGAAGGGGTTCCCGGAGGCAGTGAGGACCAGCATGACTTTTCCCCGCTGGGGCCTTCGCTGTGGGAGCAGCGGCTGGACGTTTGCGTTTTTTGCTCCGGAGGCTGCCGAGGGTGAAAAACGGTGGTTTTGAGGATGGAGTCCACAGGAAAGCAGAGAGGTCCAAAAGGTGTGGGGCATTTGAAGGGGTTCCCGGAGGCAGTGAGGACCAGCATGACTTTTCCCCGCTGGGGCCTTTGCTGTGGGAGCAGCGGCTGGACGTTTGCGTTTTTTGCTACAGAGACTACCGAGGGTTAATAACGGTGGTTTTGAGGATAGAGTCCACAGGAAAGCAGAGAGGTCCAAAAGGTGTGGGGCATTTGAAGGGGTTCCCGGAGGCAGTGAGGACCAGCATGACTTTTCCCCGCTGGGGCCTTCGCTGTGGGAGCAGCGGCTGGACGTTTGCGTTTTTTGCTACAGAGACTACCGAGGGTTAAAAACGGTGGTTTTGAGGATGGAGTCCACAGGAAAGCAGAGAGGTCCAAAAGGTGTGGGGCATTTGAAGGGGTTCCCGGAGGCAGTGAGGACCAGCATGACTTTTCTCCGCTGGGGCCTTTGCTGTGGGAGCAGCGGCTGGACGTTTGCGCTTTTTGCTCCGGAGGCTGCCGAGGGTTAAAAACGGTGGTTTTGAGGATGGAGTCCACACGAAAGCAGAGAGGTCTAAAAGGTGTGGGGCATTTGAAGGGGTTCCCGGAGGCAGTGAGGACCAGCATGACTTTTCCCCCCTGGGGCCTTTGCTGTGGGAGCAGTGGCTGGACGTTTGCGTTTTTTGCTACAGAGACTACCGAGGTTTAATAACGGTGGTTTTGAGGATGGAGTCCACAGGAAAGCAGAGAGGTCCAAAAGGTGTGGGGCATTTGAAGGGGTTCCCCGAGGCAGTGAGGACCAGCATGACTTTTCCCCGCTGGGGCCTTTGCTGTGGGAGCAGCGGCTGGACGTTTGCGTTTTTTCTCCGGAGGCGGCCGAGAGTGAAAAACGGTGGTTTTGAGGATGGAGTCCACAGGAAAGCAGAGAGGTCCAAAAGGTGTGGGGCATTTGAAGGGGTTCCCGGAGGCAGTGAGGACCAGCATGACTTTTCCCTGCTGGGGCCTTCGCTGTGGGAGCAGCGGCTGGACGTTTGCGTTTTTTGCTACAGAGACTACCGAGGGTTAAAAACGGTGGTTTTGAGGATGGATTCCACAGGAAAGCAGAGAGGTCCAAAAGGTGTGGGGCATTTGAAGGGGTTCCCGGAGGCAGTGAGGACCAGCATGACTTTTCCCTGCTGGGGCCTTTGCTGTGGGAGCAGCGGCTGGACGTTTGCGTTTTTTGCTCCGGAGGCTGCCGAGAGTGAAAAACGGTGGTTTTGAGGATGGAGTCCACAGGAAAGCAGAGAGGTCCAAAAGGTGTGGGGCATTTGAAGGGGTTCCCGGAGGCAGTGAGGACCAGCATGACTTTTCCCCGCTGTGGCCTTTGCTGTGGGAGCAGCGGCTGGACATTTGCGTTTTTTGCTTCGGAGGCTGCCGAGAGTGAAAAACGGTGGTTTTGAGGATGGAGTCCACAGGAAAGCAGAGAGGTCCAAAAGGTGTGGGGCATTTGAAGGGGTTCCCAGAGGTAGTGAGGACCAGCATGACTTTTCCCTGCTGGGGCCTTTGCTGTGGGAGCAGCGGCTGGACGTTTGCGCTTTTTGCTCCGGAGGCTGCCGAGGGTTAAAAACGGTGGTTTTGAGGATGGAGTCCACACGAAAGCAGAGAGGTCTAAAAGGTGTGGGGCATTTGAAGGGGTTCCCGGAGGCAGTGAGGACCAGCATGACTTTTCCCCCCTGGGGCCTTTGCTGTGGGAGCAGTGGCTGGACGTTTGCGTTTTTTGCTACAGAGACTACCGAGGTTTAATAACGGTGGTTTTGAGGATGGAGTCCACAGGAAAGCAGAGAGGTCCAAAAGGTGTGGGGCATTTGAAGGGGTTCCCCGAGGCAGTGAGGACCAGCATGACTTTTCCCCGCTGGGGCCTTTGCTGTGGGAGCAGCGGCTGGACGTTTGCGTTTTTTCTCCGGAGGCGGCCGAGAGTGAAAAACGGTGGTTTTGAGGATGGAGTCCACAGGAAAGCAGAGAGGTCCAAAAGGTGTGGGGCATTTGAAGGGGTTCCCGGAGGCAGTGAGGACCAGCATGACTTTTCCCTGCTGGGGCCTTCGCTGTGGGAGCAGCGGCTGGACGTTTGCGTTTTTTGCTACAGAGACTACCGAGGGTTAAAAACGGTGGTTTTGAGGATGGATTCCACAGGAAAGCAGAGAGGTCCAAAAGGTGTGGGGCATTTGAAGGGGTTCCCGGAGGCAGTGAAGACCAGCATGACTTTTCCCTGCTGGGGCCTTTGCTGTGGGAGCAGCGGCTGGACGTTTGCGTTTTTTGCTCCGGAGGCTGCCGAGAGTGAAAAACGGTGGTTTTGAGGATGGAGTCCACAGGAAAGCAGAGAGGTCCAAAAGGTGTGGGGCATTTGAAGGGGTTCCCGGAGGCAGTGAGGACCAGCATGACTTTTCCCCGCTGTGGCCTTTGCTGTGGGAGCAGCGGCTGGACATTTGCGTTTTTTGCTCCGGAGGCTGCCGAGAGTGAAAAACGGTGGTTTTGAGGATGGAGTCCACAGGAAAGCAGAGAGGTCCAAAAGGTGTGGGGCATTTGAAGGGGTTCCCAGAGGTAGTGAGGACCAGCATGACTTTTCCCCGCTGGGGCCTTTGCTGTGGGAGCAGCGGCTGGACGTTTGCGCTTTTTGCTCCGGAGGCTGCCGAGAGTGAAAAACGGTGGTTTTGAGGATGGAGTCCACAGGAAAGCAGAGAGGTCCAAAAGGTGTGGGGCATTTGAAGGGGTTCCTGGAGGCAGTGAGGACCAGCATGACTTTTCCCCGCTGGGGCCTTTGCTGTGGGAGCAGCGGCTGGACGTTTGCGTTTTTTGATCCGGCGGATGCCGAGAGTGAAAAACGGTGGTTTTGAGGATGGAGTCCACAGGAAAACAGAGAGGTCCAAAAGGTATGGGGCATTTGAAGGGGTTCCCGGAGGCAGTGAGGACCAGCATGACTTTTCCGCCTTGGAACCTTTGCTGAGGGAGCAGCGGCTGGACGTTAGCGTTTTTTGCTCCGGAGGCTGCCGAGAGTGAAAAACGGTGGTTTTGAGGATGGAGTCCACAGGAAAGCAGAGAGGTCCAAAAGGTGTGGGGCATTTGAAGGGGTTCCCGGAGGCAGTGAGGACCAGCATGACTTTTCCCCGCTGGGACCTTTGCTGTGGGAGCAGTGGCTGGACGTTTGCGTTTTTTGCTCCGGAGGCTGACGAGAGTGAAAAACAGTGGTTTTGAGGATGGAGTCCACAGGAAAGCAGAGAGGTCCAAAAGGTGTGGGGCATTTGAAGGGGTTCCCGGAGGCAGTGAGGACCAGCATGACTTTTCCCCGCTGGGGCCTTTGCTGTGGGAGCAGCGGCTGGATGTTTGCGTTTTTTGCTCCGGAGGCTGCCGAGAGTGAAAAACGGTGGTTTTGAGGATGGAGTCCACAGGAAAGCAGAGAGGTCCAAAAGGTGTGAGGCATTTGAAGGGGTTCCTGGAGGTAGTGAGGACCAGCATGACTTTTCCCCGCTGGGGCCTTTTCTGTGGGAGCAGCGGCTGGACATTTGCGTTTTTTGCTCCGGAGGCTGCCGAGAGTGAAAAACGGTGGTTTTGAGGATGGAGTCCACAGGAAAGCAGAGAGGTCCAAAAGGTGTGGGGCATTTGAAGGGGTTCCCGGAGGCAGTGAGGACCAGCATGACTTTTCCCTGCTGGGGCCTTCGCTGTGGGAGCAGCGGCTGGACGTTTGCGTTTTTTGCTACACAGACTACCGAGTGTTAAAAACGGTGGTTTTGAGGATGGAGTCCACAGGAAAGCAGAGAGGTCCAAAAGGTGTGGGGCATTTGAAGGGGTTCCCGGAGGCAGTGAGGACCAGCATGACTTTTCCCCGCTTGGGCCTTTGCTGTGGGAGCAGCGGCTGGACGTTTGCGTTTTTTGCTCCGGAGGCTGCCGAGAGTGAAAAACGGTAGTTTTGAGGATGGAGTCCCCAGGAAAGCAGAGAGGTCCAAAAGGTGTGGGGCATTTGAAGGGGTTCCCGGAGGCAGTGAGGACCAGCATGACTTTTCCCTGCTGGGGCCTTTGCTGTGGGAGCAGCGGCTGGACGTTTGCGTTTTTTGCTCGGGAGGCTACCGAGAGTGAAAAACGGTGGTTTTGAGGATGGAGTCCACAGGAAAGCAGAGAGGTCCAAAAGGTGTGGGGCATTTGAAGGGGTTCCCGGAGGCAGTGAGGACCAGCATGACTTTTCCCCGCTGGGGCCTTTGCTGTGGGAGCAGCGGCTGGACGTTTGCGTTTTTTGATCCGGCGGATGCCGAGAGTGAAAAACGGTGGTTTTGAGGATGGAGTCCACAGGAAAACAGAGAGGTCCAAAAGGTATGGGGCATTTGAAGGGGTTCCCGGAGGCAGTGAGGACCAGCATGACTTTTCCGCCTTGGAACCTTTGCTGTGGGAGCAGCGGCTGGACGTTAGCGTTTTTTGCTCCGGCGGATGCCGAGAGTGAAAAACGGTGGTTTTGAGGATGGAGTCCACAGGAAAGCAGAGAGGTCCAAAAGGTGTGGGGCATTTGAAGGGGTTCCCGGAGGCAGTGAGGACCAGCATGACTTTTCCCCGCTGGGGCCTTTGCTGTGGGAGCAGTGCTGGATGTTTGCGTTTTTTGCTCCGGAGGCTGCCGAGAGTGAAAAACGGTGGTTTTGAGGATGGAGTCCACAGGAAAGCAGAGAGGTCCAAAAGGTGTGAGGCATTTGAAGGGGTTCCTGGAGGTAGTGAGGACCAGCATGACTTTTCCCCGCTGGAGCCTTTGCTGTGGGAGCAGCGGCTGGACATTTGCGTTTTTTGCTCCGGAGGCTGCCGAGAGTGAAAAACGGTGGTTTTGAGGATGGAGTCCACAGGAAAGCAGAGAGGTCCAAAAGGTGTGGGGCATTTGAAGGGGTTCCCGGAGGCAGTGAGGACCAGCATGACTTTTCCCCGCTGGGGCCTTTGCTGTGGGAGCAGCAGCTGGACGTTTGCGTTTTTTGCTCCGGAGGCTGCCGAGAGTGAAAAACAGTGGTTTTGAGGATGGAGTCCACAGGAAAGCAGAGAGGTCCAAAAGGTGTGGGGCATTTGAAGGGGTTCCTGGAGGCAGTGAGGACCAGCATGACTTTTCCCCGCTTGGGCCTTTGCTGTGGAGGCAGCGGCTGGACGTTTTCGTTTTTTGCTCCGGAGGCTGCCGAGAGTGAAAAACGGTGGTTTTGAGGATGGAGTCCACAGGAAAGCAGAGAGGTGCAAAAGGTGTGGGGTATTTGAAGGGGTTCCCGGAGGCAGTGAGGACCAGCATGACTTTTCCGCTTTGGAACCTTTGCTGTGGGAGCAGCGGCTGGACGTTTGCGTTTTTTGCTCCGGAGGCTGCCGAGTGTGAAAAACGGTAGTTTTGAGGATGGAGTCCCCAGGAAAGCAGAGAGGTCCAAAAGGTGTGGGGCATTTGAAGGGGTTCCCGGAGGCAGTGAGGACCAGCATGACTTTTCCCTGCTGGGGCCTTTGCTGTGGGAGCAGCGGCTGGACGTTTGCGTTTTTTGCTCCGGAGGCTGCCGAGAGTGAAAAACGGTGGTTTTGAGGATGGAGTCCACAGGAAAGCAGAGAGGTCCAAAAGGTGTGGGGCATTTGAAGGGGTTCCCGGAGGCAGTGAGGACCAGCATGACTTTTCCCCGCTGGGGCCTTTGCTGTGGGAGCAGCGGCTGGACGTTTGCGTTTTTTGTTCCGGAGGCTGCCGAGAGTGAAAAACGGTGGTTTTGAGGATGGAGTCCACAGGAAAGCAGAGAGGTCCAAAAGGTGTGGGGCATTTGAAGGGGTTCCCGGAGGCAGTGAGGACCAGCATGACTTTTCAGCCTTGGAACCTTTGCTGTGGGAGCAGCGGCTGGACGTTTGCGTTTTTTGCTACAGAGACTACCGAGGGTTAAAAACGGTGGTTTTGAGGATGGAGTCCACAGGAAAGCAGAGAGGTCCAAAAGGTGTGGGGCATTTGAAGGGGTTCCCGGAGGCAGTGAGGACCAGCATGACTTTTCCGCCTTGGAACCTTTGCTGTGGGAGCAGCGGCTGGACGTTTGCTTTTTTTGATACAGAGACTACAGAGGGTTAAAAACGGTGGTTTTGAGGCAATGAATTATGAAAATTACAAAATTTTTTTGTTTGGCCTCTGGCCTCCACTTTTTGGCCTCCACTTTTTGGCCTCCACTTTTTGGCCTCCACTTTTTGGCCTCCACTTTTTGGCCTCCACTTTTTGGCCTCCACTTTTTGGCCTCCACTTTTTGGCCTCCACTTTTTGGCCTCCACTTTTGGGCCTCCACTTTTGGGCCTCCACTTTTGGGCCTCCACTTTTGGGCCTCCACTTTTGGGCCTCCACTTTTGGGCCTCCACTTTTGGGCCTCCACTTTTGGGCCTCCACTTTTGGGCCTCCACTTTTGGGCCTCCACTTTTGGGCCTCCACTTTTGGGCCTCCACTTTTTGGGCCTCTGGCCTCCCCTTTCCGGCCTCCACTTTTCATCCTCTGGCCTCCACTTTTCGTCCTCTGGCCTCCACTTTCCGGCTTTTACTTTCTGGCCTCCGGCCTCCACCTTCCGGCCTCTATCTCTTGGCCTCCACCTTCCGGCCTCTATCTCCTGGCCTCCACCTTCCGGCCTCCACCTCCTAACTGTTGTTCCTGTTTTTCCATCTTTACGCCTTGCCCGTCCCTTCTTTCTCTCCCAGTGTTTCTACTTTCCCTTCCCCCCTTTCCTTTTTTCCCTCTTCCCCCCCTTTTTGTTTTTCCCCTGTCCCACTTTTTCTCCTTTTTGTTCTGCACTGTTCCGTGCCCCCTTTCCCCTCTCCTCCTTATTATTTTTTTATTTTTTAGTATAGAATCACACGCATACATTTCCACCTGAAGGGAAAGGGGGAGGAACAAGCCCTTTCCCGAGAACAGACAGCAGCTTTACTGCCACACTAACAATGGCTGCAAAATTTCTTCAGATGGATCAACACTCATTTGAAGTCTTCAAATACTTCTCATCTTTAAAGGAGGTGCCGCATGTCCACCTGAATCCTTCCTCTTTCTTCTGGCCTATTTGGTAATACGCTGAAATAGGATGATGCCATTTACGGCAGCCCAAGGTCCATTGTTGGGGTTGTATGCCTCAGAAGAGGGAGATTCATAGGGGACATTAGAAAACGTTACAATCTGGAAACATGGGTGGGAGCCATTGAAATAGAGAAAACCCTCTCATTTTACTATCTATTGACATATGACTATTTGTTTGCGTATAGCGAAGGTGTTCAAAATAAAAATCTACTCTACAAAAAACCTCCTCTATTACATAAAGGATTTTAGAATATAAAATATGTGTCCCACAGTCTGTTTTTACCTTTATTGTTCTCTCTCTGCCTGGCTCCCCGTCCCCATTCTTTAATTGCTCTGTCTCTCCCCTTCAGCTCATCGAGGTTTTTTGGTATGTTTCAGTTTATCTCTGTCTACCTCACTGCCCCCCTTTTTAATTCCTTCTTCTCTGCCTTGTGGCTCATTGCTCTTTTTTGTTTTGTGTGTTTTTTGTTTTGTTTTTTTTCATCTCTGTCAGCATGGTTTCCTGTTGCTTCCTTCTTCCTGGCCTGTAGCCCATCGCTGTTGCATTGGGTTTACCATGCGAGGTGTCGTTAGCTGGGGCGGGGGCTGCAGGGGTGGGTTCTGTGAGAAGACACCGGGTGTTGTTCCCATGTTGGGCACAGCCAGTTCCCACGCTGAGACGGATGTGCTGCTGGTTAAAGCTGAGCCCATCGGCAGCGCTGGTAGGAAGCAGAGCAGAGGTTCTCCTGCAGCCTGTGGTGAAGACCATGGTGAGGCAGGCTGTTCCCCTGCAGTCCAGGGAGGTCCAGGGTGGAGCCAACGTGCCCCTGCGGCGCGTGGAGGACCCGAGGCCGGAGCAGGTGGCTGTGCCTGAAGGAAGCCGAGAGCCTGTGCGAGACCTGCGGCCTCATGGGAGGGACCCCCCACTGGAGCAGAAAAAGAGCCTGAGGAGGAAGGAGCCGCAACCCCCATGCCATGTCCCCTGCGTTGGTCAGGGCTGGGATGTAGAGAAGTCAGGAGAGAAGAGGCGCCCAGGAAAAGAGGGAGGGGTGGCAGGAAGGTGTTTTATTTTGCGTTTGTTCCTATTTGTCATTATTTGATTAACAGTAAGTTAAATTAATTTCCCCTCCTACCCTTCCCTCTCTGATTCCCCAAACTAATTTTAACTTCTTGCCCGTGTGGCTTGTGCTATGTCGCTTTTCAAATTGTCTTCCTACCTCTCCCTCCATGCAGCTCTGCGTAACTAGGTTTGAATTCTGGTGTATGATTCTTGTATCCCATCGCTTTCAAAATTTTCTGTCCTTGTCTCCCTCTAGCCGTCTACCTGTCTGCAAATCCCCATTCTACCCTCTCTTTCCTGCACCCAGTCACTCTTTTTCACTTTCTTTTTACATCTCCCTGTCCCTATTTTTTAGTTTTTGTCTATGTTTCGTGTACCATATTGCCTTTTGAGATTTTCTTTCAATGTCTACCTCTGTCCGGATCCCCGGTGTTATTTTTTATGTCTTGCCAATGTTTCTTTTCCCCCTGACACGGCAGAAATTTTCCCCGCCCCTTGTCTTGTCTCCGTCTTCTTGTCCTGCCGGTCCCTTTGGCCTCTGTCCTGCTCCCTGTCGCTCTTATTTGTTCCTCCATCTCTATGCCTGTTATTTTGCGCAGTCTGTCCGCTCTCCTCTCTCTACGTGGCTGTCCCACTCCCCACCCCTCTCTTGTTTGCAGCGTGCTGTTTTCTGCTTCCCTGTCTCACACCTCTTCTCTATGTCCCTCTGTCCTTCCTCCTGCTTTTCTCTTGCCTTTTCTCCCTCTGTCCTGTTGCGTTTGGGCACTGAGCCTTATAGCCAACTCACTGCTGGGATTTCTTGCGTACATTAATGAATAAACTTTTCCTGCCCCTTGTGTGCCCCTGGATGTGTTTGCATCCCCTGGGTGCAGAGGTCGTGGCTGGGGACAGGGGCAGGGGAGGGGGCGATGTGCTGTGGGGCTTTGGCAAGGGCCCCTGCTCCTGACGGGCTCCAGCTGTGGGCTGGGGCAGCCCAGGTGGGACCAGTGAGGTGATGGTGGGACGGGGCCAAGGGTTTAAAAAGGCTGCAGGTGGGGATGAGTGGGGGCAGCCTCAGGTGCAGCCAGTGAGGCTGAGGATGGGGCTGGCCCTGCTGTGCCAAGGGTCGGGGGCTGCCTGGGCACGCATGCCTGCTGGAGCTGGCTGAGGAGTGAAAAGAAGGGGGTTCCACAGGCGGCTGCCCCCAGCAAGGAGCGGACGGGCCCCACGGCGAGGAAGGATCGCTCCCAGCCATTCCTGACAGCGCACACCACCAGCTCACAGCTCCAGGACGTCGGTACCTCTGTCAGCTGCACATGTGAGCCACCGTGCCTCCGGGAAGCCTCGGGGGAGAGTTTAATAGCATGCTTTTTGTTTTTTCCATTCCATTTCGATGAATTCCCGACTTTACCGAAAATGGAAATTTGTGTTTTTCACTAATGTTGCTGTATACTGTGTAAGTTGCTGATATAATTACTCTTTATAGGGCTGATGATGAGACTATCAAGCAGGGGTTCAGGTTAGCATCTTGTATGTGTCTGTCTATGGCGTTTCAGTATTTTTAAAGAAAGCAGAAGGGACATAAGGCATAGTGTATTTCAGGTGATGGGACCGCTCATTGCATTTCCCCTTCACCCTTCCCTGTCCCCTTTCCCTGTTTTCCCCCTTCTTCCCTGTGTTCCCCCATTCCCCCCTTTTCCCTTTCTTTCCCGTTCTCCTCATCCCCCTTTACCCTTCTTTTCCTTGTCCCCTTTCCCCTTTCTTCCCTCCCGTCCCACCTTTCCCTCTTTCCCTTTATTCCCCCACCCCATGTTCCCCCCTTCCTTTCCCTTTCTTCCACCCTGTCGCCCCTTTCCCCCTTTGCCTTTCTTTCCCCCTGTCCAATGTCCCCTATTTCCCCTTTTGTTCTACCTCCCCTGTTCCCTCATTATCCCTTATACCCCCCACCCCCCGTGCCCTTTCTTCCCCACACTACTGTCCCCCTTTCCCCCTTCCTTTCCCCTATGCCTCCTGTTTTGCTCTTTCCCTTCATCCTTGGTACCCCCTTTAATTCTTCCCCGTTGCCCCTTTCCCCGTCCTTTCCCTCTGCCCTTTCCCCCCCGTTGCCCTGTTCCTTCTTTTTCAATGACGCTCTCCCAATGTGTTCCATGCTCTCCCTTTCTCCCTTGTTCCCCCTTTCCTTCTCCTGCATCCCCCCTTTTCCCTACCCTTCTTTCTCAGTTCCCCCTACCATCTGTGTTCCGTGTCCCCCCTTCCCCATTTCCTCACCCCCCATCACCCCTTTTCTTTCTCCATTTTTCCTCCGTCCCATTTCTCCCTTTCTTTCCCCCACTCCATCCGCTGTCCCCCTCTTTCCACCTGTCTTGTCTCTCCTGTTCCAGGTCTCCCCTCTCTCTTTCTACCTCCCTTTCTTTCTGTTTTTCCATCTTCACACCTCGCCCGCCCCCCCTTCATTGTTTCTTCCCTGCTGCTCCCCTTTCTTCTTTTTTTTTTCCCCCAGCTGTCTCCTCTTTCCTCCTTTCTTGGCTCCCCCTTTTCCCTCTCATTCCCACGTTGAACCCTCCCCCCCCACTCCTCCCCCCCTCCTCACATGGCCCTTGTGACTCGCAGGTCTTCTTGCCCGACAGTGACTTCCATCCCGGCATGATTCTTCTTGCTGAGAGTTTTCCCTCACCTTTGAGGCACATTGTTTGTAGTGTTCTGTGTAGTATCTGTGCATATCCGCGTGGCTCGGAGTCACCCCGCCCAGGGGTGTAGAGTCAAGGGTAGGTGGTATACCTTTAAGAGTATACGGTTTATATTTTGATGTGTCGAGGCAAAAGCGGTAAGATCATTTCGGACCGAGTAGCTGTGAGTGGGTTTTGCGAACAGGTTTTTCATTAACACTTCCTGGGGAAGGACAGAGCTCTGCAGGAGGGGCCATTCAGCGCTGTGGCCAGAGACTGCATCTCAGACGAAAGGAGGCTGCCGAGAGTGACAAACGGTGGTTTTGAAGATAGAGTCTGTAAGAAACCAGAGAGGGCCGAAGTGCGTGGGGCATTTGAAGGGGTTCCCGGAGGCACTGAGGACCAGCATGACTTTTCCCCGCTGGGGCCTTTGCTGTGGGAGCAGCGGCTGGACGTTTGCGTTTTTTGCTCCGGAGGCTGCCGAGAGTGAAAAACGGTGGTTTTGAGGATGGAGTCCACAGGAAAGCAGAGAGGTCCAAAAGGTGTGGGGAATTTGAAGGGGTTCCCGGAGGCAGTGAGGACCAGCATGACTTTTCCGCCTTGTAACCTTTGCTGTGGGAGCAGCGGCTGGACGTTTGCGTTTTTTGCTCCGGCGGACGCCGAGAGTGAAAAACGGTGGTTTTGGGGATGGAGTCCACAGGAAAGCAGAGAGGTCCAAAAGGTGTGGGGTATTTGAAGGGGTTTTCGGAGGCAGTGAGGACCAGCATGACTTTTCCCCGCTGGGGCCTTTGCTGTGGGAGCAGCGGCTGGACGTTTGCGTTTTTTGCTCCGGAGGCTGCCGAGAGTGAAAAACGGTGGTTTTGAGGATGGAGTCCACATGAAAGCAGACAGATCCAAAAGGTGTGGGGCATATGAAGGGGTTCCCGGAGGCAGTGAGGACCAGCATGACTTTTCCCCGCTGGGGCCTTTGCTGTGGGAGCAGCGGCTGGACGTTTGCGTTTTTTCCTCCGGAGGCTGCCGAGAGTGAAAAACGGTGGTTTTGAGGATGGAGTCCACAGGAAAGCAGAGAGGTCCAAAAGGTGTGGGGCATTTGAAGGGGTTCCTGGAGGTAGTGAGGACCAGCATGACTTTTCTTGCTGGGGCCTTTGCTGTGGAAGCAGCGGCTGGACGTTTGCGTTTTTTGCTCCGGAGACTACCGAGGGTGAAAAACAGTGGTTTTGAGGATGGAGTCCACAGGAAAGCAGAGAGGTCCAAAAGGTGTGGGGCATTTGAAGGGGTTCCCGGAGGCAGTGAGGACCAGCATGACTTTTCCCCGCTGGGGCCTTTGCTGTGGGAGCAGCGGCTGGACGTTTGCGTTTTATGCTCCGGAGGCTGCCGAGGGTTAAAAACGGTGGTTTTGAGGATGGATTCCACAGGAAAGCAGAGAGGTCCAAAAGGTGTGGGGCATTTGAAGGGGTTCCCGGAGGCAGTGAGGACCAGCATGACTTTTCCCCGCTGGGGCCTTTGCTGTGGGAGCAGCGGCTGGACGTTTGCGTTTTTTGCACCGGAGGCTGCCGAGAGTGAAAAACGGTGGTTTTGAGGATGGAGTCCACAGGAAAGCAGAGAGGTCCAAAAGGTGTGGGGCATTTGAAGGGGTTCCCAGAGGCAGTGAGGACCAGCATGACTTTTCAGCCTTGGAACCTTTGCTGTGGGAGCAGCGGCTGGACGTTTGCGTTTTTTGCTACAGAGACTACGGAGGGTATAAAAACGGTGGTTTTGAGGATGGAGTCCACAGGAAAGCAGAGAGGTGCAAAAGGTGTGGGGCATTTGAAGGGGTTCCCGGAGGCAGTGAGGACCAGCATGACTTTTCCCCGCTGGGGCCTTTGCTGTGGGAGCAGCGGCTGGACGTTTGCGTTTTTTGCTACAGAGACTACCGAGGGTTAATAAGGGTGGTTTTGAGGATGGATTCCACAGGAAAGCAGAGAGGTCCAAAAGGTGTGGGGCATTTGAAGGGGTTCCCGGAGGCAGTGAGGACCAGCATGACTTTTCCCCGCTGGGGCCTTTGCTGTGGGAGCAGCGGCTGGACGTTTGCGTTTTATGATCCGGAGGCTGCCGAGGGTTAAAAACGGTGGTTTTGAGGATGGATTCCACAGGAAAGCAGAGAGGTCCAAAAGGTGTGGGGCATTTGAAGGGGTTCCCGGAGGCAGTGAGGACCAGCATGACTTTTCCCTGCTGGGGCCTTTGCTGTGGGAGCAGCAGCTGGACGTTTGCGTTTTTTGCACCGGAGGCTGCCGAGACTGAAAAACGGTGGTTTTGAGGATGGATTCCACAGGAAAACAGAGAGGTCCAAAAGGTGTGGGGCATTTGAAGGGGTTCCCGGAGGCAGTGAGGACCAGCATGACTTTTCCCCGCTGGGGCCTTTGCTGTGGAAGCAGTTCCTGGACGTTTGCATTTTTTGCTCCGGATGAAGTCGAGAGTGAAAAACGGTGGTTTTGAGGATGGATTCCACAGGAAAACAGAGAGGTCCAAAAGGTGTGGGGCATTTGCAGGGGTTCCCGGAGGCAGTGAGGACCAGCATGACTTTTCCCCGCTGGGGCCATTGCTGTGGAAGCAGCGGCTGGACGTTTGCGTTTTTTGCTACGGAGGCGGCCGAGAGTGAAAAACGGTGGTTTTGAGGATGGAGTCCACAGGAAAGCAGAGAGGTCCAAAAGGTGTGGGGCATTTGAAGGGGTTCCTGGAGGTAGTGAGGACCAGCATGACTTTTCTTGCTGGGGCCTTTGCTGTGGGAGCAGCGGCTGGACGTTTGCGTTTTTTGCTCCGGAGGCTGCCGAGAGTGAAAAACGGTGGTTTTGAGGATGGAGTCCACAGGAAAGCAGAGAGGTCCAAAAGGTGTGGGGCATTTGAAGGGGTTCCCAGAGGCAGTGAGGACCAGCATGACTTCTCAGCCTTGGAACCTTTGCTGTGGGAGCAGCGGCTGGACGTTTGCGTTTTTTGCTACAGAGACTACGGAGGGTTAAAAACGGTGGTTTTGAGGATGGATTCCACAGGAAAGCAGAGAGGTCCAAAAGGTGTGGGGCATTTGAAGGGGTCCCGGAGGCAGTGAGGACCAGCATGACTTTTCCCCGCTGGGGCCTTTGCTGTGGGAGCAGCGGCTGGACGTTTGCGTTTTTTGCTCCGGAGGCTGCCGATAGTGAAAAACGGTGGTTTTGAGGATGGAGTCCACAGGAAAGCAGAGAGGTCCAAAAAGTGTGGGGCATTTGAAGGGGTCCTGGAGGCAGTGAGGACCAGCATGACTTTTCCCCGCTGGGGCCTTTGCTGTGGGAGCAGCGGCTGGACGTTTGCGTTTTTTGCTCCGGATGAAGTCGAGAGTGAAAAACGGTGGTTTTGAGGATGGATTCCACAGGAAAGCAGAGAGGTCCAAAAGGTGTGGGGCATTTGAAGGGGTTCCCGGAGGCATTGAGGACCAGCATGACTTTTCCGCCTTGGAACCTTTGCTGTGGGAGCAGCGGCTGGACGTTTGCGTTTTTTGCTCCGGCGGATGCCGAGAGTGAAAAACGGTGGTTTTGAGGATGGAGTCCAGAGGAAAGCAGAGAGGTGCAAAAGGTGTGGGGCATTTGCAGGGGTTCCTGGAGGCAGTGAGGACCAGCATGACTTTTCCCCGCTGGGGCCTTTGCTGTGGGAGCAGCGGCTGGACGTTTGCGTTTTTTGCTCAGGAGGCTGCCGAGGGTTAATAACGGTGGTTTTGAGGATGGATTCCACAGGAAAGCAGAGAGGTCCAAAAGGTGTGGGGCATTTGAAGGGGTTCCCGGAGGCAGTGAGGACCAGCATGACTTTTCCCCGCTGGGGCCTTTGCTGTGGGAGCAGCGGTTGAACGTTTGCGTTTTTTGCTCCGGAGGCTGCCGAGAGTGAAAAACGGTGGTTTTGAGGATGGAGTACACAGGAAAGCAGAGAGGTCCAAAAGGTGTGGGGCATTTGAAAGGGTTCCCGGAGGCAGTGAGGACCAGCATGAGTTTTCCTTGCTGGGGCCTTTGCTGTGGGAGCAGCGGCTGGACGTTTGCGTTTTTTGCTCCGGCGGATGCCGAGAGTGAAAAACGGTGGTTTTTAGGATGGAGTTCACAGGAAAGCAGAGAGGTCCAAAAGGTGTGGGACATTTGAAGGGGTTCCCGGAGGCAGTGAGGACCAGCATGACTTGTCCCTGCTGGGGCCTTTGCTGTGGGAGCAGCGGCTGGACGTTTGCGTTTTTTGCTCCGGAGGCTGCCGAGAGTGAAAAACGGTGGTTTTGAGGGTGGAGTCCACAGGAAAGCAGAGAGTTCCAAAAGGTGTGGGGCATTTGAAGGGGTTCCCGGAGGCAGTGAGGACCAGCATGACTTTTCCCCGCTGGGGCCTTTGTTGTGGGAGCAGCGGTTGAACGTTTGCGTTTTTTGCTCCGGAGGCTGCCGAGAGTGAAAAACGGTGGTTTTGAGGATGGAGTACACAGGAAAGCAGAGAGGTCCAAAAGGTGTGGGGCATTTGAAAGGGTTCCCGGAGGCAGTGAGGACCAGCATGACTTTTCCTTGCTGGGGCCTTTGCTGTGGGAGCAGCGGCTGGACGTTTGCGTTTTTTCCTCCGGCAGATGCCGAGAGTGAAAAACGGTGGTTTTGAGGATGTTGTTCACAGGAAAGCAGAGAGGTCCAAAAGGTGTGGGGCATTTGAAGGGGTTCCCAGAGGCAGTGAGGACCAGCATGACTTTTCCCTGCTGGGGCCTTTGCTGTGCTAGCAGCGGCTGGACTTTTGCGTTTTTTGCTCCGGAGGCTGCCGAGAGTGAAAAACGGTGGTTTTGAGGATGGAGTCCACATGAAAGCAGACAGATCCAAAAGGTGTGGGGCATATGAAGGGGTTCCCGGAGGCAGTGAGGACCAGCATGACTTTTCCCTGCTGGGGCCTTTGCTGTGGGAGCAGCGGCTGGACGTTTGCGTTTTTTGCTCTGGAGGCTGCCGAGAGTGAAAAACGGTGGTTTTGAGGATGGAGTCCACAGGAAAGCAGAGAGGTCCAAAAGGTGTGGGGCATTTCAAGGGGTTCCCGGAGGCAGTGAGGACCAGCATGACTTGTCCCTGCTGGGGCCTTTGCTGTGGGAGCAGTGGATGGACTTTTGCGTTTTTTGCTCCGGAGGCTGCCGAGAGTGAAAAACGGTGGTTTTGAGGATGGAGTCCACAGGAAAGCAGAGAGGTCCAAAAGGTGTGGGGCATTTGAAGGGGTTCCCGGAGGCAGTGAGGACCAGCATGACTTTTCCCCGCTGGGGCCTTTGCTGTGGGAGCAGCGGTTGAACGTTTGCGTTTTTTGCTCCGGAGGCTGCCGAGAGTGAAAAACGGTGGTTTTGAGGATGGAGTACACAGGAAAGCAGAGAGGTCCAAAAGGTGTGGGGCATTTGAAAGGGTTCCCGGAGGCAGTGAGGACCAGCATGACTTTTCGTTGCTGGGGCCTTTGCTGTGGGAGCAGCGGCTGGACGTTTGCGTTTTTTGCTCCGGCGGATGCCGAGAGTGAAAAACGGTGGTTTTGAGGATGGAGTCCACATGAAAGCAGACAGATCCAAAAGGTGTGGGGCATTTGAAGGGGTTCCCAGAGGCAGTGAGGACCAGCATGACTTTTCCCCGCTGGGGCCTTTGCTGTGGGAGCAGCGGCTGGACGTTTGCGTTTTTTGCTGCGGCGGATGCCGAGAGTGAAAAACGGTGGTTTTGAGGATGGAGTCCACAGGAAAGCAGAGAGGTCCAAAAGGTGTGGGGCATTTGAAGGGGTTCCTGGAGGTAGTTAAGACCAGCATGACTTTTCCCCGCTGGGGCCTTTGCTGTGGGTGCAGCGGCTGGACGTTTGCGTTTTTTGCTCCGGAGGCTGCCGAGAGTGAAAAACGGTGGTTTTGAGGATGGAGTCCACAGGAAAACAGAGAGGTCCAAAAGGTGTGGGGCATTTGAAGGGGTTCCCGGAGGCAGTGAGGACCAGCATGACTTTTCCCCGCTGGGGCCTTTGCTGTGGTAGCAGCGGCTGGACGTTTGCGTTTTTTGATACAGAGACTACAGAGAGTTAAAAACAGTGGTTTTTGAGGATGGATTCCACAGGAAAGCAGAGAGGTCCAAAAGGTGTGGGGCATTTGCAGGGGTTCCCGGAGGCAGTGAGGACCAGCATGACTTTTCAGCCTTGGAACCTTTGCTGTGGGAGCAGCGGCTGGACGTTTGCGTTTTTTGCTACAGAGACTACGGAGGGTATAAAAACGGTGGTTTTGAGGATGGAGTCCACAGGAAAGCAGAGAGGTCCAAAAGGTGTGGGGCATTTGAAGGGGTTCCCGGAGGCAGTAAGGACCAGCATGACTTTTCCCCGCTGGGGCCTTTGCTGTGGGAGCAGCGGCTGGACGTTTGCGTTTTTTGCTACAGAGACTACTGAGGGTTAATAACGGTGGTTTTGAGGATGGATTCCACAGGAAAGCAGAGAGCTCCAAAAGGTGTGGGGCATTTGGAGGGGTTCCTGGAGGCAGTGAGGACCAGCATGACTTTTCCCCGCTGGGGCCTTTGCTGTGGGTGCAGCGGCTGGACGTTTGCGTTTTTTGCTTTGGAGGCTGCTGAGAGTGAAAAACGGTGGTTTTGAGGATGGATTCCACTAGAAAGCAGAGAGGTCCAAAAGGTGTGGGGCATTTGAAGGGGTTCCCAGAGGCAGTGAGGACTAGCATGACTTTTCCGCCTTGGAACCTTTGCTGAGGGAGCAGCGGCTGGACGTTTGCGTTTTTTGCTCCGGCGGATGCCGAGAGTGAAAAACGGTGGTTTTGAGGATGGAGTCCACAGGAAAGCAGAGAGGTCCAAAAGGTGTGGGGCATTTGAAGGGGTTCCCGGAGGCAGTGAGGACCAGCATGACTTTTCCCCGCTGGGGCATTGCTGTGGAAGCAGCGGCTGGACGTTTGCGCTTTTTGCTCCGGAGGCTGCCGAGAGTGAAAAACGGTGGTTTTGAGGATGGAGTCCACAGGAAAGCAGAGAGGTCCAAAAGGTGTGGGGCATTTGAAGGGGTTCCCGGAGGCAGTGAGGACCAGCATGACTTTTCCCCGCTGGGGCCTTTGCTGTGGGAGCAGCGGCTGGACGTTTGCGCTTTTTGCTCCGGAGGCTGCCGAGGTTTAAAAACTGTGGTTTTGAGGATGGAGTCCACAGGAAAGCAGAGAGGTCCAAAAGGTGTGGGGCATTTCAAGGGGTTCCCGGAGGCAGTGAGGACCAGCATGACTTTTCCCCGCTGGGGCCTTTGCTGTGGGAGCAGCGGTTGAACGTTTGCGTTTTTTGCTCCGGAGGCTGCCGAGAGTGAAAAACGGTGGTTTTGAGGATGGAGTACACAGGAAAGCAGAGAGGTCCAAAAGGTGTGGGGCATTTGAAAGGGTTCCCGGAGGCAGTGAGGACCAGCATGACTTTTCGTTGCTGGGGCCTTTGCTGTGGGAGCAGCGGCTGGACGTTTGCGTTTTTTGCTCCGGCGGATGCCGAGAGTGAAAAACGGTGGTTTTGAGGATGGAGTCCACATGAAAGCAGAGAGATCCAAAAGGTGTGGGGCATTTGAAGGGGTTCCCAGAGGCAGTGAGGACCAGCATGACTTTTCCCCGCTGGGGCCTTTGCTGTGGGAGCAGCGGCTGGACGTTTGCGTTTTTTGCTGCGGCGGATGCCGAGAGTGAAAAACGGTGGTTTTGAGGATGGAGTCCACAGGAAAGCAGAGAGGTCCAAAAGGTGTGGGGCATTTGAAGGGGTTCCTGGAGGTAGTTAAGACCAGCATGACTTTTCCCCGCTGGGGCCTTTGCTGTGGGTGCAGCGGCTGGACGTTTGCGTTTTTTGCTCCGGAGGCTGCCGAGAGTGAAAAACGGTGGTTTTGAGGATGGAGTCCACAGGAAAACAGAGAGGTCCAAAAGGTGTGGGGCATTTGAAGGGGTTCCCGGAGGCAGTGAGGACCAGCATGACTTTTCCCCGCTGGGGCCTTTGCTGTGGTAGCAGCGGCTGGACGTTTGCGTTTTTTGATACAGAGACTACAGAGAGTTAAAAACAGTGGTTTTTGAGGATGGATTCCACAGGAAAGCAGAGAGGTCCAAAAGGTGTGGGGCATTTGAAGGGGTTCCCGGAGGCAGTGAGGACCAGCATGACTTTTCAGCCTTGGAACCTTTGCTGTGGGAGCAGCGGCTGGACGTTTGCGTTTTTTGCTACAGAGACTACGGAGGGTATAAAAACGGTGGTTTTGAGGATGGAGTCCACAGGAAAGCAGAGAGGTCCAAAAGGTGTGGGGCATTTGAAGGGGTTCCCGGAGGCAGTAAGGACCAGCATGACTTTTCCCCGCTGGGGCCTTTGCTGTGGGAGCAGCGGCTGGACGTTTGCGTTTTTTGCTACAGAGACTACCGAGGGTTAATAACGGTGGTTTTGAGGATGGAGTCCACAGGAAAGCAGAGAGCTCGAAAAGGTGTGGGGCATTTGGAGGGGTTCCTGGAGGCAGTGAGGACCAGCATGACTTTTCCCCGCTGGGGCATTGCTGTGGAAGCAGCGGCTGGACGTTTGCGCTTTTTGCTCCGGAGGCTGCCGAGAGTGAAAAACGGTGGTTTTGAGGATGGAGTCCACAGGAAAGCAGAGAGGTCCAAAAGGTGTGGGGCATTTGAAGGGGTTCCCGGAGGCAGTGAGGACCAGCATGACTTTTCCCCGCTGGGGCCTTTGCTGTGGGAGCAGCGGCTGGACGTTTGCGTTTTTTGCTCCGGCGGATGCCGAGAGTGAAAAACGGTGGTTTTGAGGATGGAGTCCACATGAAAGCAGAGAGATCGAAAAGGTGTGGGGCATTTGAAGGGGTTCCCAGAGGCAGTGAGGACCAGCATGACTTTTCCCCGCTGGGGCCTTTGCTGTGGGAGCAGCGGCTGGACGTTTGCGTTTTTTGCTGCGGCGGATGCCGAGAGTGAAAAACGGTGGTTTTGAGGATGGAGTCCACAGGAAAGCAGAGAGGTCCAAAAGGTGTGGGGCATTTGAAGGGGTTCCTGGAGGTAGTTAAGACCAGCATGACTTTTCCCCGCTGGGGCCTTTGCTGTGGGTGCAGCGGCTGGACGTTTGCGTTTTTTGCTCCGGAGGCTGCCGAGAGTGAAAAACGGTGGTTTTGAGGATGGAGTCCACAGGAAAACAGAGAGGTCCAAAAGGTGTGGGGCATTTGAAGGGGTTCCCGGAGGCAGTGAGGACCAGCATGACTTTTCCCCGCTGGGGCCTTTGCTGTGGTAGCAGCGGCTGGACGTTTGCGTTTTTTGATACAGAGACTACAGAGAGTTAAAAACAGTGGTTTTTGAGGATGGATTCCACAGGAAAGCAGAGAGGTCCAAAAGGTGTGGGGCATTTGAAGGGGTTCCCGGAGGCAGTGAGGACCAGCATGACTTTTCAGCCTTGGAACCTTTGCTGTGGGAGCAGCGGCTGGACGTTTGCGTTTTTTGCTACAGAGACTACGGAGGGTATAAAAACGGTGGTTTTGAGGATGGAGTCCACAGGAAAGCAGAGAGGTCCAAAAGGTGTGGGGCATTTGAAGGGGTTCCCGGAGGCAGTAAGGACCAGCATGACTTTTCCCCGCTGGGGCCTTTGCTGTGGGAGCAGCGGCTGGACGTTTGCGTTTTTTGCTACAGAGACTACCGAGGGTTAATAACGGTGGTTTTGAGGATGGAGTCCACAGGAAAGCAGAGAGCTCGAAAAGGTGTGGGGCATTTGGAGGGGTTCCTGGAGGCAGTGAGGACCAGCATGACTTTTCCCCGCTGGGGCATTGCTGTGGAAGCAGCGGCTGGACGTTTGCGCTTTTTGCTCCGGAGGCTGCCGAGAGTGAAAAACGGTGGTTTTGAGGATGGAGTCCACAGGAAAGCAGAGAGGTCCAAAAGGTGTGGGGCATTTGAAGGGGTTCCCGGAGGCAGTGAGGACCAGCATGACTTTTCCCCGCTGGGGCCTTTGCTGTGGGAGCAGCGGCTGGACGTTTGCGCTTTTTGCTCCGGAGGCTGCCGAGGTTTAAAAACGGTGGTTTTGAGGATGGAGTCCACAGGAAAGCAGAGAGGTCCAAAAGGTGTGGGGCATTTCAAGGGGTTCCCGGAGGCAGTGAGGACCAGCATGACTTTTCCCCGCTGGGGCCTTTGCTGTGGGAGCAGCGGCTGGACGTTTGCGTTTTTTGCTCCGGAGGCTGCCGAGAGTGAAAAACGGTGGTTTTGAGGATGGAGTCCACAGGAAAGCAGAGAGGTCCAAAAGGTGTGGGGCATTTGAAGGGGTTCCCCGAGGCAGTGAGGACCAGCATGACTTTTCCCTGCTGGGGCCTTTGCTGTGGGAGCAGCGGCTGGACGTTTGCGTTTTTTGCTACAGAGACTACCGAGGGTTATAATGGTGGTTTTGAGGATGGAGTCCACAGGAAAGCAGAGAGGTCCAAAAGGTGTGGGGCATTTGAAGGGGTTCCCGGAGGCAGTGACGACCAGCATGACTTTTCCGCCTTGGAACCTTTGCTGTCGGAGCAGCGGCTGGACGTTTGCGTTTTTTGCTCCGGCGGATGCCAAGAGTGAAAAACGATGGTTTTGAGGATGGAGTCCACAGGAAAGCAGAGAGGTCCAAAAGGTGTGGGGCATTTGAAGGGGTTCCCGGAGGCAGTGAGGACCAGCATGACTTTTCCCCGCTGGGGCCTTTGCTGTGTGAGCAGCGGTTGAACGTTTGCGTTTTTTTGCTCCGGAGGCTGCCGAGAGTGAAAAACGGTGGTTTTGAGGATGGAGTCCACAGGAAAGCAGAGAGGTCCAAAAGGTGTGGGGCATTTGAAAGGGTTCCCGGAGGCAGTGAGGACCAGCATGACTGTTCCTTGCTGGGGCCTTTGCTGTGGGAGCAGCGGCTGGACGTTTGCGTTTTTTGCTCCGGCGGATGCCGAGAGTGAAAAACGGTGGTTTTGAGGATGGAGTTCACAGGAAAGCAGAGAGGTCCAAAAGGTGTGGGACATTTGAAGGGGTTCCCGGAGGCAGTGAGGACCAGCATGACTTTTCCCCGCTGGGGCCTTTGCTGTGGGAGCAGCGGTTGAACGTTTGCGTTTTTTGCTCCGGAGGCTGCCGAGAGTGAAAAACGGTGGTTTTGAGGATGGAGTACACAGGAAAGCAGAGAGGTCCAAAAGGTGTGGGGCATTTGAAAGGGTTCCCGGAGGCAGTGAGGACCAGCATGACTTTTCCTTGCTGGGGCCTTTGCTGTGGGAGCAGCGGCTGGACGTTTGCGTTTTTTCCTCCGGCAGATGCCGAGAGTGAAAAACGGTGGTTTTGAGGATGGATTCCACAGGAAAGCAGAGAGCTCCAAAAGGTGTGGGGCATTTGAAGGGGTTCCTGGAGGCAGTGAGGACCAGCATGACTTTTCCCCGCTGGGGCCTTTGCTGTGGGAGCAGCGGCTGGACTTTTGCGTTTTTTGCTCCGGAGGCTGCCGAGAGTGAAAAACGGTGGTTTTGAGGATGGAGTCCACAGGAAAGCAGACAGATCCAAAAGGTGTGGGGCATATGAAGGGGTTCCCGGAGGCAGTGAGGACCAGCATGACTTTTCCCCGCTGGGGCCTTTGCTGTGGGTGCAGCGGCTGGACGTTTGCGTTTTTTGCTCCGGAGGCTGCCGAGAGTGAAAAACGGTGGTTTTGAGGATGGAGTCCACAGGAAAGCAGAGAGGTCCAAAAGGTGTGGGGCATTTCAAGGGGTTCCCGGAGGCAGTGAGGACCAGCATGACTTGTCCCTGCTGGGGCCTTTGCTGTGGGAGCAGTGGATGGACTTTTGCGTTTTTTGCTCCGGAGGCTGCCGAGAGTGAAAAACGGTGGTTTTGAGGGTGGAGTCCACAGGAAAGCAGAGAGGTCCAAAAGGTGTGGGGCATTTGAAGGGGTTCCCGGAGGCAGTGAGGACCAGCATGACTTTTCCCCGCTGGGGCCTTTGCTGTGGGAGCAGCGGTTGAACGTTTGCGTTTTTTGCTCCGGAGGCTGCCGAGAGTGAAAAACGGTGGTTTTGAGGATGGAGTACACAGGAAAGCAGAGAGGTCCAAAAGGTGTGGGACATTTGAAAGGGTTCCCGGAGGCAGTGAGGACCAGCATGACTTTTCGTTGCTGGGGCCTTTGCTGTGGGAGCAGAGGCTGGACGTTTGCGTTTTTTGCTCCGGCGGATGCCGAGAGTGAAAAACGGTGGTTTTGAGGATGGAGTCCACATGAAAGCAGACAGATCCAAAAGGTGTGGGGCATTTAAAGGGGTTCCCAGAGGCAGTGAGGACCAGCATGACTTTTCCCCGCTGGGGCCTTTGCTGTGGGAGCAGCGGCTGGACGTTTGCGTTTTTTGATACAGAGACTACAGAGAGTTAAAAACAGTGGTTTTGAGGATGGATTCCACGGGAAAGCAGAGAGGTCCAAAAGGTGTGGGGCATTTGAAGGGGTTCCCGGAGGCAGTGAGGACCAGCATGACTTTTCAGCCTTGGAACCTTTGCTGTGGGAGCAGCGGCTGGACGTTTGCGTTTTTTGCTACAGAGACTACGGAGGGTATAAAAACGGTGGTTTTGAGGATGGAGTCCACAGGAAAGCAGAGAGGTCCAAAAGGTGTGGGGCATTTGAAGGGGTTCCCGGAGGCAGTAAGGACCAGCATGACTTTTCCCCGCTGGGGCCTTTGCTGTGGGAGCAGCGGCTGGACGTTTGCGTTTTTTGCTACAGAGACTACCGAGACTGAAAAACGGTGGTTTTGAGGATGGATTCCACAGGAAAGCAGAGAGCTCCAAAAGGTGTGGGGCATTTGAAGGGGTTCCTGGAGGCAGTGAGGACCAGCATGACTTTTCCCCGCTGGGGCCTTTGCTGTGGGTGCAGCGGCTGGACGTTTGCGTTTTTTGCTTTGGAGGCTGCTGAGAGTGAAAAACGGTGGATTTGAGGATGGATTCCACTAGAAAGCAGAGAGGTCCAAAAGGTGTGGGGCATTTGAAGGGGTTCCCAGAGGCAGTGAGGACTAGCATGACTTTTCCGCCTTGGAACCTTTGCTGAGGGAGCAGCGGCTGGACGTTTGCGTTTTTTGCTCCGGCGGATGCCGAGAGTGAAAAACGGTGGTTTTGAGGATGGAGTCCACAGGAAAGCAGAGAGGTCCAAAAGGTGTGGGGCATTTGAAGGGGTTCCCGGAGGCAGTGAGGACCAGCATGACTTTTCCCCGCTGGGGCCTTTGCTGTGGGAGCAGCGGTTGAACGTTTGCGTTTTTTGCTCCGGAGGCTGCCGAGAGTGAAAAACGGTGGTTTTGAGGATGGAGTCCACATGAAAGCAGACAGATCCAAAAGGTGTGGGGCATATGAAGGGGTTCCCAGAGGCAGTGAGGACCAGCATGACTTTTCCCCGCTGGGGCCTTTGCTGTGGGAGCAGCGGCTGGACGTTTGCGTTTTTTGCTCCGGAGGCTGCCGAGAGTGAAAAACGGTGGTTTTGAGGATGGAGTCCACAGGAAAGCAGAGAGGTCCAAAAGGTGTGGGGCATTTCAAGGGGTTCCCGGAGGCAGTGAGGACCAGCATGACTTGTCCCTGCTGGGGCCTTTGCTGTGGGAGCAGTGGATGGACTTTTGCGTTTTTTGCTCCGGAGGCTGCCGAGAGTGAAAAACGGTGGTTTTGAGGGTGGAGTCCACAGGAAAGCAGAGAGGTCCAAAAGGTGTGGGGCATTTGAAGGGGTTCCCGGAGGCAGTGAGGACCAGCATGACTTTTCCCCGCTGGGGCCTTTGCTGTGGGAGCAGCGGTTGAACGTTTGCGTTTTTTGCTCCGGAGGCTGCCGAGAGTGAAAAACGGTGGTTTTGAGGATGGAGTACACAGGAAAGCAGAGAGGTCCAAAAGGTGTGGGACATTTGAAAGGGTTCCCGGAGGCAGTGAGGACCAGCATGACTTTTCGTTGCTGGGGCCTTTGCTGTGGGAGCAGAGGCTGGACGTTTGCGTTTTTTGCTCCGGCGGATGCCGAGAGTGAAAAACGGTGGTTTTGAGGATGGAGTCCACATGAAAGCAGACAGATCCAAAAGGTGTGGGGCATTTAAAGGGGTTCCCAGAGGCAGTGAGGACCAGCATGACTTTTCCCCGCTGGGGCCTTTGCTGTGGGAGCAGCGGCTGGACGTTTGCGTTTTTTGATACAGAGACTACAGAGAGTTAAAAACAGTGGTTTTGAGGATGGATTCCACAGGAAAGCAGAGAGGTCCAAAAGGTGTGGGGCATTTGAAGGGGTTCCCGGAGGCAGTGAGGACCAGCATGACTTTTCAGCCTTGGAACCTTTGCTGTGGGAGCAGCGGCTGGACGTTTGCGTTTTTTGCTACAGAGACTACGGAGGGTATAAAAACGGTGGTTTTGAGGATGGAGTCCACAGGAAAGCAGAGAGGTCCAAAAGGTGTGGGGCATTTGAAGGGGTTCCCGGAGGCAGTAAGGACCAGCATGACTTTTCCCCGCTGGGGCCTTTGCTGTGGGAGCAGCGGCTGGACGTTTGCGTTTTTTGCTACAGAGACTACCGAGACTGAAAAACGGTGGTTTTGAGGATGGATTCCACAGGAAAGCAGAGAGCTCCAAAAGGTGTGGGGCATTTGAAGGGGTTCCTGGAGGCAGTGAGGACCAGCATGACTTTTCCCCGCTGGGGCCTTTGCTGTGGGTGCAGCGGCTGGACGTTTGCGTTTTTTGCTTTGGAGGCTGCTGAGAGTGAAAAACGGTGGATTTGAGGATGGATTCCACTAGAAAGCAGAGAGGTCCAAAAGGTGTGGGGCATTTGAAGGGGTTCCCAGAGGCAGTGAGGACTAGCATGACTTTTCCGCCTTGGAACCTTTGCTGAGGGAGCAGCGGCTGGACGTTTGCGTTTTTTGCTCCGGCGGATGCCGAGAGTGAAAAACGGTGGTTTTGAGGATGGAGTCCACAGGAAAGCAGAGAGGTCCAAAAGGTGTGGGGCATTTGAAGGGGTTCCCGGAGGCAGTGAGGACCAGCATGACTTTTCCCCGCTGGGGCCTTTGCTGTGGGAGCAGCGGATGGACGTTTGCGCTTTTTGCTCCGGAGGCTGCCGAGGGTTAAAAACGGTGATTTTGAGGATGGAGTCCACAGGAAAGCAGAGAGGTCTAAAAGGTGTGGGGCATTTGAAGGGGTTCCCGGAGGCAGTGAGGACCAGCATGACTTTTCCCCGCTGGGGCCTTTGCTGTGGGAGCAGTGACTAGACGTTTGCGTATTTTGCTCCGGCGGATGCCGAGAGTGAAAAACGGTGGTTTTGAGGATGGAGTCCACAGGAAAGCAGAGAGGTCCAAAAGGTGTGGGGCATTTGAAGGGGTTCCCGGAGGCAGTGAGGACCAGCATGACTTTTCCCCGCTGGGGCCTTTGCTGTGGGAGCAGCGGCTGGACGTTTGCGTTTTTTGCTCCGGAGGCTGCCGAGAGTGAAAAACGGTGGTTTTGAGGATGGAGTCCACAGGAAAGCAGAGAGGTCCAAAAGGTGTGGGGCATTTGAAGGGGTTCCCCGAGGCAGTGAGGACCAGCATGACTTGTCCCTGCTGGGGCCTTTGCTGTGGGAGCAGCGGCTGGACGTTTGCGTTTTTTGCTACAGAGACTACCGAGGGTTATAATGGTGGTTTTGAGGATGGAGTCCACAGGAAAGCAGAGAGGTCCAAAAGGTGTGGGGCATTTGAAGGGGTTCCCGGAGGCAGTGAGGACCAGCATGACTTTTCCGCCTTGGAACCTTTGCTGTGGGAGCAGCGGCTGGACGTTTGCGTTTTTTGCTCCGGCGGATGCCAAGAGTGAAAAACGGTGGTTTTGAGGATGGAGTCCACAGGAAAGCAGAGAGGTCTAAAAGGTGTGGGGCATTTGAAGGGGTTCCCGGAGGCAGTGAGGACCAGCATGACTTTTCCCTGCTGGGGCCTTTGCTGTGGGAGCAGTGGCTAGACGTTTGCGTATTTTGCTCCGGCGGATGCCAAGAGTGAAAAACGGTGGTTTTGAGGATGGAGTCCACAGGAAAGCAGAGAGGTCCAAAAGGTGTGGGGCATTTGAAGGGGTTCCCGGAGGCAGTGAGGACCAGCATGTCTTTTCCCCGCTGGGGCCTTTGCTGTGGGAGCAGCGGCTGGACGTTTGCGTTTTTTGCTACAGAGACTACCGAGGGTTAATAACGGTGGTTTTGAGGATGGATTCCACAGGAAAGCAGAGAGGTCCAAAAGGTGTGGGGCATTTGAAGGGGTTCCCGGAGGCAGTGAGGACCAGCATGACTTTTCCCCGCTGCGGCCTTTGCTGTGGTAGCAGCGGCTGGAAGTTTGCGTTTTTTGCTACAGAGACTACCGGGGGTTAATAACGGTGGTTTTGAGGATGGAGTCCACAGGAAAGCAGAGAGGTCCAAAAGGTGTGGGGTATTTGAAGGGGTTCCCGGAGGCAGTCAGGACCAGCATGACTTTTCCCCGCTGGGGCCTTTGCTGTGGGTGCAGCGGCTGGACGTTTGCGTTTTTTGCTCTGGAGGCTGCTGAGAGTGAAAAACGGTGGTTTTGAGGATGGATTCCACTAGAAAGCAGAGAGGTCTAAAAGGTGTGGGGCATTTGAAGGGGTTCCCGGAGGCAGTGAGGACTAGCATGACTTTTCCGCCTTGGAACCTTTGCTGTGGGAGCAGCGGCTGGACGTTTGCGTTTTTTGCTTTGGAGGCAGCCGAGAGTGAAAAACGGTGGTTTTGAGGATGGAGTCCACAGGAAAGCAGAGAGGTCCAAAAGGTGTGGGGCATTTGAAGGGGTTCCCGGAGGCAGTGAGGACCAGCATGACTTTTCCCCTCTGGGGCCTTTGCTGTGGGAGCAGAGGCTGGACGTTTGCGCTTTTTGCTCCGGAGGCTGCCGAGGGTTAAAAACAGTGGTTTTGAGGATGGAGTCCACAGGAAAGCAGAGAGGTCCAAAAGGTGTGGGGCATTTGAAGGGGTTCCCGGAGGCAGTGAGGACCAGCATGACTTTTCCCCGCTGGGGCCTTTGCTGTGGGAGCAGCGGCTGGACGTTTGCGCTTTTTGCTCCGGAGGCTGCCGAGGGTTAAAAACGGTGGGTTTGAGGATGGAGTCCACAGGAAAGCAGAGAGGTCTAAAAGGTGTGGGGCATTTGAAGGGGTTCCCGGAGGCAGTGAGGACCAGCATGACTTTTCCCTGCTGGGGCCTTTGCTGTGGGAGCAGTGGCTAGACGTTTGCGTATTTTGCTCGGGCGGATGCCAAGAGTGAAAAACGGTGGTTTTGAGGATGGAGTCCACAGGAAAGCAGAGAGGTCCAAAAGGTGTGGGGCATTTGAAGGGGTTCCCGGAGGCAGTGAGGACCAGCATGACTTTTCCCCGCTGGGGCCTTTGCTGTGGGAGCAGCGGCTGGACGTTTGCGTTTTTTGCTACAGAGACTACCGAGGGTTAATAACGGTGGTTTTGAGGATGGATTCCACAGGAAAGCAGAGAGGTCCAAAAGGTGTGGGGCATTTGAAGGGGTTCCCGGAGGCAGTGAGGACCAGCATGACTTTTCCCCGCTGCGGCCTTTGCTGTGGTAGCAGCGGCTGGAAGTTTGCGTTTTTTGCTACAGAGACTACCGGGGGTTAATAACGGTGGTTTTGAGGATGGGGTCCACAGGAAAGCAGAGAGGTCCAAAAGGTGTGGGGCATTTGAAGGGGTTCCCGGAGGCAGTGAGGACTAGCATGACTTTTCCGCCTTGGAACCTTTGCTGTGGGAGCAGCGGCTGGACGTTTGCGTTTTTTGCTCCGGAGGCAGCCGAGAGTGAAAAACGGTGGTTTTGAGGATGGAGTCCACAGGAAAGCAGAGAGGTCCAAAAGGTGTGGGGCATTTGAAGGGGTTCCCGGAGGCAGTGAGGACCAGCATGACTTTTCCCCTCTGGGGCCTTTGCTGTGGGAGCAGCGGCTGGACGTTTGCGCTTTTTGCTCCGGAGGCTGCCGAGGGTTAAAAACGGTGGTTTTGAGGATGGAGTCCACAGGAAAGCAGAGAGGTCCAAAAGGTGTGGGGCATTTGAAGGGGTTCCCGGAGGCAGTTAGGACCAGCATGACTTTTCCCCGCTGGGGCCTTTGCTGTGGGAGCAGCAGCTTAACATCTGCGTATTTTCCTCCGGCGGATGCCAAGAGTGAAAAACGGTGGTTTTGAGGATGGAGTCCACAGGAAAGCAGAGAGGTCCAAAAGGTGTGGGGCATTTGAAGGGGTTCCCGGAGGCAGTGAGGACCAGCATGACTTTTCCCCGCTGAGGCCTTTGCTGTGGGAGCAGCGGCTGGACGTTTGCGTTTTTGCTCTGGAGGCTGCTGAGAGTGAAAAACGGTGGTTTTGAGGATGGAGTCCACAGGAAAGCAGAGAGGTCCAAAAGGTGTGGGGCATTTGAAGGGGTTCCCGGAGGCAGTGAGGACCAGCATGACTTTTCCGTCTTGGAACCTTTGCTGTGGGAGCAGCGGCTGGACGTTTGCGTTTTTTGCTCCGGCGGATGCCAAGAGTGAAAAACGGTGGTTTTGAGGATGGAGTCCACAGGAAAGCAGAGAGGTCCAAAAGGTGTGGGGCATTTGAAGGGGTTCCCGGAGGCAGTGAGGACCAGCATGACTTTTCCCCGCTGGGGCCTTTGCTGTGGGAGCAGCGGCTGGACGTTTGCGTTTTTTGCTCCGGAGGCTGCCGAGAGTGAAAAACGGTGGTTTTGAGGATGGAGTCCACAGGAAAGCAGAGAGGTCCAAAAGGTGTGGGGCATTTGAAGGGGTTCCCGGAGGCAGTGAGGACCAGCATGACTTTTCCCCGCTGGGGCCTTTGCTGTGGGAGCAGCGGCTTAACATCTGCGTTTTTTGCTACAGAGACTACCGAGGGTTAATAATGGTGGTTTTGATTATGGAGTCCACAGGAAAGCAGGGAGGTCCAAAAGGTGTGGGGCATTTGAAGGGGTTCCCGGAGGCAGTGAGGACCAGCATGACTTTTCCGCCTTGGAACCTTTGCTGTGGGAGCAGCGGCAGGACGTTTGCGTTTTCTGCTACAGAGACTACCGAGGGTTAATAACGATGGTTTTGAGGATGGATTCCACAGGAAAGCAGAGAGGTCCAAAAGGTGTGGGGCATTTGAAGGGGTTCCCGGAGGCAGTGAGGACCAGCATGACTTTTCCGCCTTGGAACCTTTGTTGTGGGAGCAGCGGCTGGACGTTTGCGTTTTTTGCTCCGGCGGATGCCAAGAGTGAAAAACGGTGATTTTGAGGATGGAGTCCACAGGAAAGCAGAGAGGTCCAAAAGGTGTGGGGCATTTGAAGGGGTTCCCGGAGGCAGTGAGGACCAGCATGACTTTTCCCCGCTGGGGCCTTTGCTGTGGGAGCAGCGGCTGGACGTTTGCGTTTTTTGCTACAGAGACTACCGAGGGTTAATAACGGTGGTTTTGAGGATGGATTCCACAGGAAAGCAGAGAGGTCCAAAAGGTGTGGGGCATTTGAAGGGGTTCCCGGAGGCAGTGAGGACCAGCATGACTTTTCCCCGCTGGGGCCTTTGCTGTGGGAGCAGCGGCTTAACATCTGCGTTTTTTGCTACAGAGACTACCGAGGGTTAATAATGGTGGTTTTGATTATGGAGTCCACAGGAAAGCAGGGAGGTCCAAAAGGTGTGGGGCATTTGAAGGGGTTCCCGGAGGCAGTGAGGACCAGCATGACTTTTCCGCCTTGGAACCTTTGCTGTGGGAGCAGCGGCAGGACGTTTGCGTTTTCTGCTACAGAGACTACCGAGGGTTAATAACGATGGTTTTGAGGATGGATTCCACAGGAAAGCAGAGAGGTCCAAAAGGTGTGGGGCATTTGAAGGGGTTCCCGGAGGCAGTGAGGACCAGCATGACTTTTCCCCCCTGGGGCCTTTGCTGTGGGAGCAGTGGCTAGACGTTTGCGTATTTTGCTCCGGCGGATGCCAAGAGTGAAAAACGGTGGTTTTGAGGATGGATTCCACAGGAAAGCAGAGAGGTCCAAAAGGTGTGGGGCATTTGAAGGGGTTCCCGGAGGCAGTGAGGACCAGCACGACTTTTCCGCCTTGGAACCTTTGCTGTGGGAGCAGCGGCTGGACGTTTGCGTTTTTTGCTCCGGCGGATGCCAAGAGTGAAAAACGGTGGTTTTGAGGATGGAGTCCACAGGAAAGCAGAGAGGTCCAAAAGGTGTGGGGCATTTGAAGGGGTTCCCGGAGGCAGTGAGGACCAGCATGACTTTTCCGCCTTGGAACCTTTGCTGTGGGAGCAGCGGCTGGACGTTTGCGTTTTTTGCTCCGGCGGATGCCGAGAGTGAAAAACGGTGGTTTTGAGGATGGAGTCCACAGGAAAGCAGAGAGGTCCAAAAGGTGTGGGGCATTTGAAGGGGTTCCCGGAGGCAGTGAGGACCAGCATGACTTTTCCCCGCTGGGGCATTGCTGTGGAAGCAGCGGCTGGACGTTTGCGTTTTTTGCTCCGGAGGCTGCCGAGAGTGAAAAACGGTGGTTTTGAGGATGGAGTCCACAGGAAAGCAGAGAGGTCCAAAAGGTGTGGGGCATTTGAAGGGGTTCCCGGAGGCAGTGAGGACCAGCATGACTTTTCCCCGCTGGGGCCTTTGCTGTTGGAGCAGCGGCTGGACGTTTGCGCTTTTTGCTCCGGAGGCTGCCGAGGGTTAAAAACGGTGGTTTTGAGGATGGAGTCCACAGGAAAGCAGAGAGGTCCAAAAGGTGTGGGGCATTTGAAGGGGTTCCCGGAGGCAGTGAGGACCAGCATGACTTTTCCCCGCTGGGGCCTTTGCTGTGGGAGCAGCGGCTGGACGTTTGCGTTTTTTGCTCCGGAGGCTGCCGAGAGTGAAAAACGGTGGTTTTGAGGATGGAGTCCACAGGAAAGCAGAGAGGTCCAAAAGGTGTGGGGCATTTGAAGGGGTTCCCCGAGGCAGTGAGGACCAGCATGACTTTTCCCTTCTGGGGCCTTTGCTGTGGGAGCAGCGGCTGGACGTTTGCGTTTTTTGCTACAGAGACTACCGAGGGTTATAATGGTGGTTTTGAGGATGGAGTCCACAGGAAAGCAGAGAGGTGCAAAAGGTGTGGGGCATTTGAAGGGGTTCCCGGAGGCAGTGAGGACCAGCATGACTTTTCCGCCTTGGAACCTTTGCTGTGGGAGCAGCGGCTGGACGTTTGCGTTTTTTGCTCCGGCGGATGCCGACAGTGAAAAACGGTGGTTTTGAGGATGGAGTCCACAGGAAAACAGAGAGGTCCAAAACGTATGGGGCATTTGAAGGGGTTCCCGGAGGCAGTGAGGACCAGCATGACTTTTCCCTGCTGGGGCCTTTGCTGTGGGAGCAGCGGCTGGACGTTTGCGTTTTTTGCTCCGGAGGCTGCCGAGAGTGAAAAACGGTGGTTTTGAGGATGGAGTCCACAGGAAAGCAGAGAGGTCCAAAAGGTGTGGGGCATTTGAAGGGGTTCCCGGAGGCAGTGAGGACCAGCATGACTTTTCCCCGCTGGGGCCTTTGCTGTGGGAGCAGCGGCTTAACATCTGCGTTTTTTGCTACAGAGACTACCGAGGGTTAATAATGGTGGTTTTTATTGTGGAGTCCACAGGAAAGCAGGGAGGTCCAAAAGGTGTGGGGCATTTGAAGGGGTTCCCGGAGGCAGTGAGGACCAGCATGACTTTTCCGCCTTGGAACCTTTGCTGTGGGAGCAGCGGCAGGACGTTTGCGTTTTCTGCTACAGAGACTACCGAGGGTTAATAACGATGGTTTTGAGGATGGATTCCACAGGAAAGCAGAGAGGTCCAAAAGGTGTGGGGCATTTGAAGGGGTTCCCGGAGGCAGTGAGGACCAGCATGACTTTTCCCCCCTGGGGCCTTTGCTGTGGGAGCAGTGGCTAGACGTTTGCGTATTTTGCTCCGGCGGATGCCAAGAGTGAAAACGGTGGTTTTGAGGATGGATTCCACAGGAAAGCAGAGAGGTCCAAAAGGTGTGGGGCATTTGAAGGGGTTCCCGGAGGCAGTGAGGACCAGCATGACTTTTCCGCCTTGGAAACCTTTGCTGTGGGAGCAGCGGCTGGACGTTTGCGTTTTTTGCTCCGGCGGATGCCAAGAGTGAAAAACGGTGGTTTTGAGGATGGAGTCCACAGGAAAGCAGAGAGGTCCAAAAGGTGTGGGGCATTTGAAGGGGTTCCGGAGGCAGTGAGGACCAGCATGACTTTTCCGCCTTGGAACCTTTGCTGTGGGAGCAGCGGCTGGACGTTTGCGTTTTTTGCTCCGGCGGATGCCGAGAGTGAAAAACGGTGGTTTTGAGGATGGAGTCCACAGGAAAGCAGAGAGGTCCAAAAGGTGTGGGGCATTTGAAGGGGTTCCCGGAGGCAGTGAGGACCAGCATGACTTTTCCCCGCTGGGGCATTGCTGTGGAAGCAGCGGCTGGACGTTTGCGTTTTTTGCTCCGGAGGCTGCCGAGAGTGAAAAACGGTGGTTTTGAGGATGGAGTCCACAGGAAAGCAGAGAGGTCCAAAAGGTGTGGGGCATTTGAAGGGGTTCCCGGAGGCAGTGAGGACCAGCATGACTTTTCCCCGCTGGGGCCTTTGCTGTTGGAGCAGCGGCTGGACGTTTGCGCTTTTTGCTCCGGAGGCTGCCGAGGGTTAAAAACGGTGGTTTTGAGGATGGAGTCCACAGGAAAGCAGAGAGGTCCAAAAGGTGTGGGGCATTTGAAGGGGTTCCCGGAGGCAGTGAGGACCAGCATGACTTTTCCCCGCTGGGGCCTTTGCTGTGGGAGCAGCGGCTGGACGTTTGCGTTTTTTGCTCCGGAGGCTGCCGAGAGTGAAAAACGGTGGTTTTGAGGATGGAGTCCACAGGAAAGCAGAGAGGTCCAAAAGGTGTGGGGCATTTGAAGGGGTTCCCCGAGGCAGTGAGGACCAGCATGACTTTTCCCTTCTGGGGCCTTTGCTGTGGGAGCAGCGGCTGGACGTTTGCGTTTTTTGCTACAGAGACTACCGAGGGTTATAATGGTGGTTTTGAGGATGGAGTCCACAGGAAAGCAGAGAGGTCCAAAAGGTGTGGGGCATTTGAAGGGGTTCCCGGAGGCAGTGAGGACCAGCATGACTTTTCCGCCTTGGAACCTTTGCTGTGGGAGCAGCGGCTGGACGTTTGCGTTTTTTGCTCCGGCGGATGCCGACAGTGAAAAACGGTGGTTTTGAGGATGGAGTCCACAGGAAAACAGAGAGGTCCAAAACGTATGGGGCATTTGAAGGGGTTCCCGGAGGCAGTGAGGACCAGCATGACTTTTCCCTGCTGGGGCCTTTGCTGTGGAAGCAGCGGCTGGACGTTTGCGTTTTTTGCTCCGGAGGCTGCCGAGAGTGAAAAACGGTGGTTTTGAGGATGGAGTCCACAGGAAAGCAGAGAGGTCAAAAAGGTGTGGGGCATTTGAAGGGGTTCCCGGAGGCAGTGAGGACCAGCATGACTTTTCCCCGCTGGGGCCTTTGCTGTGGGAGCAGCGGCTTAACATCTGCGTTTTTTGCTACACAGACTACCGAGGGTTAATAATGGTGGTTTTGAGGATGGAGTCCACAGGAAAGCAGAGAGGTCCAAAAGGTGTGGGGCATTTGAAGGGGTTCCCGGAGGCAGTGAGGACCAGCATGACTTTTCCCCGCTGGGGCCTTTGCTGTGGGAGCAGCGGCTGGACGTTTGCGTTTTTTGCTCCGGAGGCTGCCGAGGGTTAAAAACGGTGGTTTTGAGGATGGAGTCCACAGGAAAGCAGAGAGGTCCAAAAGGTGTGGGGCATTTGAAGGGGTTCCCGGAGGCAGTGAGGACCAGCATGACTTTTCCCCGCTGGGGCCTTTGCTGTGGGAGCAGCGGCTGGACGTTTGCGCTTTTTGCTCCGGAGGCTGCCGAGGGTTAAAAACGGTGGTTTTGAGGATGGAGTCCACAGGAAAGCAGAGAGGTCTAAAAGGTGTGGGGCATTTGAAGCGGTTCCCGGAGGCAGTGAGGACCAGCATGACTTTTCCCTGCTGGGGCCTTTGCTGTGGGAGCAGTGGCTAGACGTTTGCGTATTTTGCTCCGGCGGATGCCAAGAGTGAAAAACGGTGGTTTTGAGGATGGAGTCCACAGGAAAGCAGAGAGGTCCAAAAGGTGTGGGGCATTTGAAGGGGTTCCCGGAGGCAGTGAGGACCAGCATGACTTTTCCGCCTTGGAACCTTTGCTGTGGGAGCAGCGGCTGGACGTTTGCGTTTTTTGCTACAGAGACTACCGAGGGTTAATAACGGTGGTTTTGAGGATGGATTCCACAGGAAAGCAGAGAGGTCCAAAAGGTGTGGGGCATTTGAAGGGGTTCCCGGAGGCAGTGAGGACCAGCATGACTTTTCCCCGCTGGGGCCTTTGCTGTGGTAGCAGCGGCTGGAAGTTTGCGTTTTTTGCTACAGAGACTACCGGGGGTTAATAACGGTGGTTTTGAGGATGGAGTCCACAGGAAAGCAGAGAGGTCCAAAAGGTGTGGGGTATTTGAAGGGGTTCCCGGAGGCAGTGAGGACCAGCATGACTTTTCCCCGCTGGGGCCTTTGCTGTGGGTGCAGCGGCTGGACGTTTGCGTTTTTTGCTCTGGAGGCTGCTGAGAGTGAAAAACGGTGGTTTTGAGGATGGATTCCACTAGAAAGCAGAGAGGTCCAAAAGGTGTGGGGCATTTGAAGGGGTTCCCGGAGGCAGTGAGGACTAGCATGACTTTTCCGCCTTGGAACCTTTGCTGTGGGAGCAGCGGCTGGACGTTTGCGCTTTTTGCTCCGGAGGCTGCTGAGGGTTAAAAACGGTGGTTTTGAGGATGGAGTCCACAGGAAAGCAGAGAGGTCCAAAAGGTGTGGGGCATTTGAAGGGGTTCCCGGAGGCAGTGAGGACCAGCATGACTTTTCCGTCTTGGAACCTTTGCTGTGGGAGCAGCGGCTGGACGTTTGCGTTTTTTGCTCCGGCGGATGCCAAGAGTGAAAAACGGTGGTTTTGAGGATGGAGTCCACAGGAAAGCAGAGAGGTCCAAAAGGTGTGGGGCATTTGAAGGGGTTCCCGGAGGCAGTGAGGACCAGCATGACTTTTCCCCGCTGGGGCCTTTGCTGTGGGAGCAGCGGCTGGACGTTTGCGTTTTTTGCTCCGGAGGCTGCCGAGAGTGAAAAACGGTGGTTTTGAGGATGGAGTCCACAGGAAAGCAGAGAGGTCCAAAAGGTGTGGGGCATTTGAAGGGGTTCCCGGAGGCAGTGAGGACCAGCATGACTTTTCCCCGCTGGGGCCTTTGCTGTGGGAGCAGCGGCTTAACATCTGCGTTTTTTGCTACAGAGACTACCGAGGGTTAATAATGGTGGTTTTGATTATGGAGTCCACAGGAAAGCAGGGAGGTCCAAAAGGTGTGGGGCATTTGAAGGGGTTCCCGGAGGCAGTGAGGACCAGCATGACTTTTCCGCCTTGGAACCTTTGCTGTGGGAGCAGCGGCAGGACGTTTGCGTTTTCTGCTACAGAGACTACCGAGGGTTAATAACGATGGTTTTGAGGATGGATTCCACAGGAAAGCAGAGAGGTCCAAAAGGTGTGGGGCATTTGAAGGGGTTCCCGGAGGCAGTGAGGACCAGCATGACTTTTCCCCCCTGGGGCCTTTGCTGTGGGAGCAGTGGCTAGACGTTTGCGTATTTTGCTCCGGCGGATGCCAAGAGTGAAAAACGGTGGTTTTGAGGATGGAGTCCACAGGAAAGCAGAGAGGTCCAAAAGGTGTGGGGCATTTGAAGGGGTTCCCGGAGGCAGTGAGGACCAGCATGACTTTTCCCCGCTGGGGCCTTTGCTGTGGGAGCAGCGGCTGGACGTTTGCGTTTTTTGCTACAGAGACTACCGAGGGTTAATAACGGTGGTTTTGAGGATGGATTCCACAGGAAAGCAGAGAGGTCCAAAAGGTGTGGGGCATTTGAAGGGGTTCCTGGAGGCAGTGAGGACCAGCATGACTTTTCCCCGCTGCGGCCTTTGCTGTGGTAGCAGCGGCTGGAAGTTTGCGTTTTTTGCTACAGAGACTACCGGGGGTTAATAACGGTGGTTTTGAGGATGGAGTCCACAGGAAAGCAGAGAGGTCCAAAAGGTGTGGGGTATTTGAAAGGGTTCCCGGAGGCAGTGAGGACCAGCATGACTTTTCCCCCCTGGCTCCTTTGCTGTGGGAGCAGCGGCTGGACGTTTGCGTTTTTTGCTCTGGAGGCTGCTGAGAGTGAAAAACGGTGGTTTTGAGGATGGATTCCACTAGAAAGCAGAGAGGTCCAAAAGGTGTGGGGCATTTGAAGGGGTTCCCGGAGGCAGTGAGGACTAGCATGACTTTTCCGCCTTGGAACCTTTGCTGTGGGAGCAGCGGCTGGACGTTTGCGTTTTTTGCTCTGGAGGCAGCCGAGAGTGAAAAACGGTGGTTTTGAGGATGGAGTCCACAGGAAAGCAGAGAGGTCCAAAAGGTGTGGGGCATTTGAAGGGGTTCCCGGAGGCAGTGAGGACCAGCATGACTTTTCCGCCTTGGAACCTTTGCTGTGGGAGCAGCGGCTGGACGTTTGCGTTTTTTGCTCCGGCGGATGCCGAGAGTGAAAAACGGTGGTTTTGAGGATGGAGTCCACAGGAAAGCAGAGAGGTCCAAAAGGTGTGGGGCATTTGAAGGGGTTCCCGGAGGCAGTGAGGACCAGCATGACTTTTCCCCGCTGGGGCATTGCTGTGGAAGCAGCGGCTGGACGTTTGCGTTTTTTGCTCCGGAGGCTGCCGAGAGTGAAAAACGGTGGTTTTGAGGATGGAGTCCACAGGAAAGCAGAGAGGTCCAAAAGGTGTGGGGCATTTGAAGGGGTTCCCGGAGGCAGTGAGGACCAGCATGACTTTTCCCCGCTGGGGCCTTTGCTGTGGGAGCAGCGGCTTAACATCTGCGTATTTTGCTACAGAGACTACCGAGGGTTAATAACGGTGGTTTTGAGGATGGAGTCCACAGGAAAGCAGAGAGGTGCAAAAGGTGTGGGGCATTTGAAGGGGTTCCCGGAGGCAGTGAGGACCAGCATGACTTTTCCCCGCTGGGGCCTTTGCTGTGGGAGCAGCGGCTGGACGTTTGCGCTTTTTGCTCCGGAGGATGCCGGGGGTTAAAAACGGTGATTTTGAGGATGGAGTCCACAGGAAAGCAGAGAGGTCTAAAAGGTGTGGGGCATTTGAAGGGGTTCCTGGAGGCAGTGAGGACCAGCATGACTTTTCCCCGCTGGGGCCTTTGCTGTGGGAGCAGTGACTAGACGTTTGCGTATTTTCCTCCGGCGGATGCCGAGAGTGAAAAACGGTGGTTTTGAGGATGGAGTCCACAGGAAAGCAGAGAGGTCCAAAAGGTGTGGGGCATTTGAAGGGGTTCCCGGAGGCAGTGAGGACCAGCATGACTTTTCCCCGCTGGGGCCTTTGCTGTGGGAGCAGCGGCTGGACGTTTGCGTTTTTTGCTCCGGAGGCTGCCGAGAGTGAAAAACGGTGGTTTTGAGGATGGAGTCCACAGGAAAGCAGAGAGGTCCAAAAGGTGTGGGGCATTTGAAGGGGTTCCCGGAGGCAGTGAGGACCAGCATGACTTTTCCGCCTTGGAACCTTTGCTGTGGGAGCAGCGGCTGGACGTTTGCGTTTTTTGCTCCGGCGGATGCCAAGAGTGAAAAACGGTGATTTTGAGGATGGAGTCCACAGGAAAGCAGAGAGGTCCAAAAGGTGTGGGGCATTTGAAGGGGTTCCCGGAGGCAGTGAGGACCAGCATGACTTTTCCCCGCTGGGGCCTTTGCTGTGGGAGCAGCGGCTGGACGTTTGCGTTTTTTGCTACAGAGACTACCGAGGGTTAATAACGGTGGTTTTGAGGATGGATTCCACAGGAAAGCAGAGAGGTCCAAAAGGTGTGGGGCATTTGAAGGGGTTCCTGGAGGCAGTGAGGACCAGCATGACTTTTCCCCGCTGCGGCCTTTGCTGTGGTAGCAGCGGCTGGAAGTTTGCGTTTTTTGCTACAGAGACTACCGGGGGTTAATAACGGTGGTTTTGAGGATGGAGTCCACAGGAAAGCAGAGAGGTCCAAAAGGTGTGGGGTATTTGAAGGGGTTCCCGGAGGCAGTGTGGACCAGCATGACTTTTCCCCGCTGGGGCCTTTGCTGTGGGTGCAGCGGCTGGACGTTTGCGTTTTTTGCTCTGGAGGCTGCTGAGAGTGAAAAACGGTGGTTTTGAGGATGGATTCCACTAGAAAGCAGAGAGGTCCAAAAGGTGTGGGGCATTTGAAGGGGTTCCCGGAGGCAGTGAGGACTAGCATGACTTTTCCGCCTTGGAACCTTTGCTGTGGGAGCAGCGGCTGGACGTTTGCGTTTTTTGCTCTGGAGGCAGCCGAGAGTGAAAAACGGTGGTTTTGAGGATGGAGTCCACAGGAAAGCAGAGAGGTCCAAAAGGTGTGGGGCATTTGAAGGGGTTCCCGGAGGCAGTGAGGACCAGCATGACTTTTCCGCCTTGGAACCTTTGCTGTGGGAGCAGCGGCTGGACGTTTGCGTTTTTTGCTCCGGCGGATGCCGAGAGTGAAAAACGGTGGTTTTGAGGATAGAGTCCACAGGAAAGCAGAGAGGTCCAAAAGGTGTGGGGCATTTGAAGGGGTTCCCGGAGGCAGTGAGGACCAGCATGACTTTTCCCCGCTGGGGCACTGCTGTGGAAGCAGCGGCTGGACGTTTGCGTTTTTTGCTCCGGAGGCTGCCGAGAGTGAAAAACGGTGGTTTTGAGGATGGAGTCCACAGGAAAGCAGAGAGGTCCAAAAGGTGTGGGGCATTTGAAGGGGTTCCCGGAGGCAGTGAGGACCAGCATGACTTTTCCCCGCTGCGGCCTTTGCTGTGGGAGCAGCGGCTTAACATCTGCGTATTTTGCTACAGAGACTACCGAGGGTTAATAACGGTGGTTTTGAGGATGGAGTCCACAGGAAAGCAGAGAGGTCCAAAAGGTGTGGGGCATTTGAAGGGGTTCCCGGAGGCAGTGAGGACCAGCATGACTTTTCCCCGCTGGGGCCTTTGCTGTGGGAGCAGCGGCTGGACGTTTGCGCTTTTTGCTCCGGAGGCTGCCGGGGGTTAAAAACGGTGATTTTGAGGATGGAGTCCACAGGAAAGCAGAGAGGTCTAAAAGGTGTGGGGCATTTGAAGGGGTTCCCGGAGGCAGTGAGGACCAGCATGACTTTTCCGCGCTGGGGCCTTTGCTGTGGGAGCAGTGACTAGACGTTTGCGTATTTTCCTCCGGCGGATGCCGAGAGTGAAAAACGGTGGTTTTGAGGATGGAGTCCACAGGAAAGCAGAGAGGTGCAAAAGGTGTGGGGCATTTGAAGGGGTTCCCGGAGGCAGTGAGGACCAGCATGACTTTTCCCCGCTGGGGCCTTTGCTGTGGGAGCAGCGGCTGGACGTTTGCGTTTTTTGCTCCGGAGGCTGCCGAGAGTAAAAAACGGTGGTTTTGAGGATGGAGTCCACAGGAAAGCAGAGAGGTCCAAAAGGTGTGGGGCATTTGAAGGGGTTCCCGGAGGCAGTGAGGACCAGCATGACTTTTCCCTGCTCGGGCCTTCGCTGTGGGAGCAGCGGCTGGACGTTTGCGTTTTTTGCTACAGAGACTACCGAGGGTTGATAATGGTGGTTTTGAGGATGGAGTCCACAGGAAAGCAGAGAGGTCCAAAAGGTGTGGGGCATTTGAAGGGGTTCCCGGAGGCAGTGAGGACCAGCATGACTTTTCCACCTTGGAACCTTTGCTGTGGGAGCAGCGGCTGGACGTTTGCGTTTTTTGCTCCGGCGGATGCCAAGAGTGAAAAACGGTGGTTTTGAGGATGGAGTCCACAGGAAAGCAGAGAGGTCCAAAAGGTGTGGGGCATTTGAAGGGGTTCCTGGAGGTAGTGAAGACCAGCATGACTTTTCCCCGCTGGGGCCTTTGCTGTGGGTGCAGCGGCTGGACGTTTGCGTTTTTTGCTCCGGCGGATGCCAAGAGTGAAAAACGGTGGTTTTGAGGATGGAGTCCACAGGAAAACAGAGAGGTCCAAAAGGTGTGGGGCATTTGAAGGGGTTCCCAGAGGCAGTGAGGACCAGCATGACTTTTCCGCCTTGGAACCTTTGCTGTGGGAGCAGCGGCTGGACGTTTGCGTTTTTTGCTCCGGCGGATGCCGAGAGTGAAAAACGGTGGTTTTGAGGATGGAGTCCACAGGAAAACAGAGAGGTCCAAAACGTATGGGGCATTTGAAGGGGTTCCCGGAGGCAGTGAGGACCAGCATGACTTTTCCGCCTTGGAACCTTTGCTGTGGGAGCAGCGGCTGGACGTTTGCGTTTTCTGCTACAGAGACTACCGAGGGTTAATAACGATGGTTTTGGGGATGGATTCCACAGGAAAGCAGAGAGGTCCAAAAGGTGTGGGGCATTTGAAGGGGTTCCCGGAGGCAGTGAGGACCAGCATGACTTTTCCGTCTTGGAACCTTTGCTGTGGGAGCAGCGGCTGGACGTTTGCGTTTTTTGCTCCGGCGGATGCCAAGAGTGAAAAACGGTGGTTTTGAGGATGGAGTCCACAGGAAAGCAGAGAGGTCCAAAAGGTGTGGGGCATTTGAAGGGGTTCCCGGAGGCAGTGAGGACCAGCATGACTTTTCCCCGCTGGGGCCTTTGCTGTGGGAGCAGCGGCTGGACGTTTGCGTTTTTTGCTCCGGAGGCTGCCGAGAGTGAAAAACGGTGGTTTTGAGGATGGAGTCCACAGGAAAGCAGAGAGGTCGAAAAGGTGTGGGGCATTTGAAGGGGTTCCCGGAGGCAGTGAGGACCAGCATGACTTTTCCCCGTTGGGGCCTTTGCTGTGGGAGCAGCGGCTTAACATCTGCGTTTTTTGCTACAGAGACTACCGAGGGTTAATAATGGTGGTTTTGATTATGGAGTCCACAGGGAAGCAGGGAGGTCCAAAAGGTGTGGGGCATTTGAAGGGGTTCCCGGAGGCAGTGAGGACCAGCATGACTTTTCCGCCTTGGAACCTTTGCTGTGGGAGCAGCGGCTGGACGTTTGCGTTTTCTGCTACAGAGACTACCGAGGGTTAATAACGATGGTTTTGAGGATGGATTCCACAGGAAAGCAGAGAGGTCCAAAAGGTGTGGGGCATTTGAAGGGGTTCCCGGAGGCAGTGAGGACCAGCATGACTTTTCCCCGCTGGGGCCTTTGCTGTGGGAGCAGCGGCTGGACGTTTGCGCTTTTTGCTCCGGAGGCTGCCGAGGGTTAAAAACGGTGGTTTTGAGGATGGAGTCCACAGGAAAGCAGAGAGGTCTAAAAGGTGTGGGGCATTTGAAGGGGTTCCCGGAGGCAGTGAGGACCAGCATGACTTTTCCCCGCTGGGGCCTTTGCTGTGGGAGCAGTGGCTAGACGTTTGCGTATTTTGCTCCGGCGGATGCCAAGAGTGAAAAATGGTGGTTTTGAGGATGGAGTCCACAGGAAAGCAGAGAGGTCCGAAAGGTGTGGGGCATTTGAAGGGGTTCCCGGAGGCAGTGAGGACCAGCATGACTTTTCCGCCTTGGAACCTTTGCTGTGGGAGCAGCGGCTGGACGTTTGCGTTTTTTGCTCCGGCGGATGCCAAGAGTGAAAAACGGTGATTTTGAGGATGGAGTCCACAGGAAAGCAGAGAGGTCCAAAAGGTGTGGGGCATTTGAAGGGGTTCCCGGAGGCAGTGAGGACCAGCATGACTTTTCCCCGCTGGGGCCTTTGCTGTGGGAGCAGCGGCTGGACGTTTGCGTTTTTTGCTACAGAGACTACCGAGGGTTAATAACGGTGGTTTTGAGGATGGATTCCACAGGAAAGCAGAGAGGTCCAAAAGGTGTGGGGCATTTGAAGGGGTTCCTGGAGGCAGTGAGGACCAGCATGACTTTTCCCCGCTGCGGCCTTTGCTGTGGTAGCAGCGGCTGGAAGTTTGCGTTTTTTGCTACAGAGACTACCGGGGGTTAATAACGGTGGTTTTGAGGATGGAGTCCACAGGAAAGCAGAGAGGTCTAAAAGGTGTGGGGTATTTGAAGGGGTTCCCGGAGGCAGTGTGGACCAGCATGACTTTTCCCCGCTGGGGCCTTTGCTGTGGGTGCAGCGGCTGGACGTTTGCGTTTTTTGCTCCGGCGGATGCCAAGAGTGAAAAACGGTGGTTTTGAGGATGGAGTCCACAGGAAAACAGAGAGGTCCAAAAGGTGTGGGGCATTTGAAGGGGTTCCCAGAGGCAGTGAGGACCAGCATGACTTTTCCGCCTTGGAACCTTTGCTGTGGGAGCAGCGGCTGGACGTTTGCGTTTTTTGCTCCGGCGGATGCCGAGAGTGAAAAACGGTGGTTTTGAGGATGGAGTCCACAGGAAAACAGAGAGGTCCAAAACGTATGGGGCATTTGAAGGGGTTCCCGGAGGCAGTGAGGACCAGCATGACTTTTCCGCCTTGGAACCTTTGCTGTGGGAGCAGCGGCTGGACGTTTGCGTTTTCTGCTACAGAGACTACCGAGGGTTAATAACGATGGTTTTGGGGATGGATTCCACAGGAAAGCAGAGAGGTCCAAAAGGTGTGGGGCATTTGAAGGGGTTCCCGGAGGCAGTGAGGACCAGCATGACTTTTCCGTCTTGGAACCTTTGCTGTGGGAGCAGCGGCTGGACGTTTGCGTTTTTTGCTCCGGCGGATGCCAAGAGTGAAAAACGGTGGTTTTGAGGATGGAGTCCACAGGAAAGCAGAGAGGTCCAAAAGGTGTGGGGCATTTGAAGGGGTTCCCGGAGGCAGTGAGGACCAGCATGACTTTTCCCCGCTGGGGCCTTTGCTGTGGGAGCAGCGGCTGGACGTTTGCGTTTTTTGCTCCGGAGGCTGCCGAGAGTGAAAAACGGTGGTTTTGAGGATGGAGTCCACAGGAAAGCAGAGAGGTCGAAAAGGTGTGGGGCATTTGAAGGGGTTCCCGGAGGCAGTGAGGACCAGCATGACTTTTCCCCGTTGGGGCCTTTGCTGTGGGAGCAGCGGCTTAACATCTGCGTTTTTTGCTACAGAGACTACCGAGGGTTAATAATGGTGGTTTTGATTATGGAGTCCACAGGGAAGCAGGGAGGTCCAAAAGGTGTGGGGCATTTGAAGGGGTTCCCGGAGGCAGTGAGGACCAGCATGACTTTTCCGCCTTGGAACCTTTGCTGTGGGAGCAGCGGCTGGACGTTTGCGTTTTCTGCTACAGAGACTACCGAGGGTTAATAACGATGGTTTTGAGGATGGATTCCACAGGAAAGCAGAGAGGTCCAAAAGGTGTGGGGCATTTGAAGGGGTTCCCGGAGGCAGTGAGGACCAGCATGACTTTTCCCCGCTGGGGCCTTTGCTGTGGGAGCAGCGGCTGGACGTTTGCGCTTTTTGCTCCGGAGGCTGCCGAGGGTTAAAAACGGTGGTTTTGAGGATGGAGTCCACAGGAAAGCAGAGAGGTCTAAAAGGTGTGGGGCATTTGAAGGGGTTCCCGGAGGCAGTGAGGACCAGCATGACTTTTCCCCGCTGGGGCCTTTGCTGTGGGAGCAGTGGCTAGACGTTTGCGTATTTTGCTCCGGCGGATGCCAAGAGTGAAAAATGGTGGTTTTGAGGATGGAGTCCACAGGAAAGCAGAGAGGTCCGAAAGGTGTGGGGCATTTGAAGGGGTTCCCGGAGGCAGTGAGGACCAGCATGACTTTTCCGCCTTGGAACCTTTGCTGTGGGAGCAGCGGCTGGACGTTTGCGTTTTTTGCTCCGGCGGATGCCAAGAGTGAAAAACGGTGATTTTGAGGATGGAGTCCACAGGAAAGCAGAGAGGTCCAAAAGGTGTGGGGCATTTGAAGGGGTTCCCGGAGGCAGTGAGGACCAGCATGACTTTTCCCCGCTGGGGCCTTTGCTGTGGGAGCAGCGGCTGGACGTTTGCGTTTTTTGCTACAGAGACTACCGAGGGTTAATAACGGTGGTTTTGAGGATGGATTCCACAGGAAAGCAGAGAGGTCCAAAAGGTGTGGGGCATTTGAAGGGGTTCCTGGAGGCAGTGAGGACCAGCATGACTTTTCCCCGCTGCGGCCTTTGCTGTGGTAGCAGCGGCTGGAAGTTTGCGTTTTTTGCTACAGAGACTACCGGGGGTTAATAACGGTGGTTTTGAGGATGGAGTCCACAGGAAAGCAGAGAGGTCTAAAAGGTGTGGGGTATTTGAAGGGGTTCCCGGAGGCAGTGTGGACCAGCATGACTTTTCCCCGCTGGGGCCTTTGCTGTGGGTGCAGCGGCTGGACGTTTGCGTTTTTTGCTCTGGAGGCTGCTGAGAGTGAAAAACGGTGGTTTTGAGGATGGATTCCACTAGAAAGCAGAGAGGTCCAAAAGGTGTGGGGCATTTGAAGGGGTTCCCGGAGGCAGTGAGGACTAGCATGACTTTCCGCCTTGGAACCTTTGCTGTGGGAGCAGCGGCTGGACGTTTGCGTTTTTTGCTCTGGAGGCAGCCGAGAGTGAAAAACGGTGGTTTTGAGGATGGAGTCCACAGGAAAGCAGAGAGGTCCAAAAGGTGTGGGGCATTTGAAGGGGTTCCCGGAGGCAGTGAGGACCAGCATGACTTTTCCGCCTTGGAACCTTTGCTGTGGGAGCAGCGGCTGGACGTTTGCGTTTTTTGCTCCGGCGGATGCCGAGAGTGAAAAACGGTGGTTTTGAGGATGGAGTCCACAGGAAAGCAGAGAGGTCCAAAACGTATGGTGCATTTGAAGGGGTTCCCGGAGGCAGTGAGGACCAGCATGACTTTTCCCCGCTGGGGCCTTTGCTGTATGAGCAGCGGCTGGACGTTTGCGTTTTTTGCTCCGGAGGCTGCTGAGAGTGAAAAACGGTGGTTTTGAGGATGGAGTCCACAGGAAAGCAGAGAGGTCCAAAAGGTGTGGGGCATTTGAAGGGGTTCCCGGAGGCAGTGAGGACCAGCATGACTTTTCCCCGCTGGGGCCTTTGCTGTGGGAGCAGTGGCTAGACGTTTGCGTATTTTGCTCCGGCGGATGCCAAGAGTGAAAAACGGTGGTTTTGAGGATGGAGTCCACATGAAAGCAAAGAGGTCCAAAAGGTGTGGGGCATTTGAAGGGGTTCCCGGAGGCAGTGAGGACCAGCATGACTTTTCCCCGCTGGGGCCTTTGCTGTATGAGCAGCGGCTGGACGTTTGCGTTTTTTGCTCTGGAGGCTGCTGAGAGTGAAAAACGGTGGTTTTGAGGATGGAGTCCACAGGAAAGCAGAGAGGTCCAAAAGGTGTGGGGCATTTGAAGGGGTTCCCGGAGGCAGTGAGGACCAGCATGACTTTTCCCCGCTGGGGCCTTTGCTGTGGGAGCAGCGGCTGGACGTTTGCGTTTTTTGCTCCGGAGGCTGCCGAGAGTGAAAAACGGTGGTTTTGAGGATGGAGTCCACAGGAAAGCAGAGAGGTCCAAAAGGTGTGGGGCATTTGAAGGGGTTCCTGGAGGTAGTGAAGACCAGCATGACTTTTCCCCGCTGGGGCCTTTGCTGTGGGTGCAGCGGCTGGACGTTTGCGTTTTTTGCTCCGGAGGCTGCCGAGAGTGAAAAACGGTGGTTTTGAGGATGGAGTCCACAGGAAAGCAGAGAGGTCCAAAAGGTGTGGGGCATTTGAAGGGGTTCCCGGAGGCAGTGAGGACCAGCATGACTTTTCCGCCTTGGAACCTTTGCTGTGGGAGCAGCGGCTGGACGTTTGCGTTTTCTGCTACAGAGACTACCGAGGGTTAATAACGATGGTTTTGGGGATGGATTCCACAGGAAAGCAGAGAGGTCCAAAAGGTGTGGGGCATTTGAAGGGGTTCCCGGAGGCAGTGAGGACCAGCATGACTTTTCCGTCTTGGAACCTTTGCTGTGGGAGCAGCGGCTGGACGTTTGCGTTTTTTGCTCCGGCGGATGCCAAGAGTGAAAAACGGTGGTTTTGAGGATGGAGTCCACAGGAAAGCAGAGAGGTCCAAAAGGTGTGGGGCATTTGAAGGGGTTCCCGGAGGCAGTGAGGACCAGCATGACTTTTCCCCGCTGGGGCCTTTGCTGTGGGAGCAGCGGCTGGACGTTTGCGTTTTTTGCTCCGGAGGCTGCCGAGAGTGAAAAACGGTGGTTTTGAGGATGGAGTCCACAGGAAAGCAGAGAGGTCCAAAAGGTGTGGGGCATTTGAAGGGGTTCCCGGAGGCAGTGAGGACCAGCATGACTTTTCCCCGCTGGGGCCTTTGCTGTGGGAGCAGCGGCTTAACATCTGCGTTTTTTGCTACAGAGACTACCGAGGGTTAATAATGGTGGTTTTGATTATGGAGTCCACAGGAAAGCAGGGAGGTCCAAAAGGTGTGGGGCATTTGAAGGGGTTCCCGGAGGCAGTGAGGACCAGCATGACTTTTCCGCCTTGGAACCTTTGCTGTGGGAGCAGCGGCTGGACGTTTGCGTTTTCTGCTACAGAGACTACCGAGGGTTAATAACGATGGTTTTGAGGATGGATTCCACAGGAAAGCAGAGAGGTCCAAAAGGTGTGGGGCATTTGAAGGGGTTCCCGGAGGCAGTGAGGACCAGCATGACTTTTCCCCGCTGGGGCCTTTGCTGTGTGTGCAGCGGCTGGACGTTTGCGTTTTTTGCTCTGGAGGCTGCTGAGAGTGAAAAACGGTGGTTTTGAGGATGGATTCCACTAGAAAGCAGAGAGGTCCAAAAGGTGTGGGGCATTTGAAGGGGTTCCCGGAGGCAGTGAGGACTATCATGACTTTTCCGCCTTGGAACCTTTGCTGTGGGAGCAGCGGCTGGACGTTTGCGTTTTTTGCTCTGGAGGCAGCCGAGAGTGAAAAACGGTGGTTTTGAGGATGGAGTCCACAGGAAAGCAGAGAGGTCCAAAAGGTGTGGGGCATTTGAAGGGGTTCCCGGAGGCAGTGAGGACCAGCATGACTTTTCCGCCTTGGAACCTTTGCTGTGGGAGCAGCGGCTGGACGTTTGCGTTTTTTGCTCCGGCGGATGCCGAGAGTTAATAACGGTGGTTTTGAGGATGGAGTCCACAGGAAAGCAGAGAGGTCCAAAAGGTGTGGGGCATTTGAAGGGGTTCCCGGAGGCAGTGAGGACCAGCATGACTTTTCCCCGCTGGGGCCTTTGCTGTGGGAGCAGCGGCTGGACGTTTGCGTTTTTTGCTATAGAGACTACCGAGGGTTAATAACGGTGGTTTTGAGGATGGATTCCACAGGAAAGCAGAGAGGTCCAAAAGGTGTGGGGCATTTGAAGGGGTTCCTGGAGGCAGTGAGGACCAGCATGACTTTTCCCCGCTGCGGCCTTTGCTGTGGTAGCAGCGGCTGGAAGTTTGCGTTTTTTGCTACAGAGACTACCGGGGGTTAATAACGGTGGTTTTGAGGATGGAGTCCACAGGAAAGCAGAGAGGTCCAAAAGGTGTGGGGTATTTGAAGGGGTTCCCGGAGGCAGTGTGGACCAGCATGACTTTTCCCCGCTGGGGCCTTTGCTGTGGGTGCAGCGGCTGGACGTTTGCGTTTTTTTCTCTGGAGGCTGCTGAGAGTGAAAAACGGTGGTTTTGAGGATGGATTCCACTAGAAAGCAGAGAGGTCCAAAAGGTGTGGGGCATTTGAAGGGGTTCCCGGAGGCAGTGAGGACTAGCATGACTTTTCCGCCTTGGAACCTTTGCTGTGGGAGCAGCGGCTGGACGTTTGCGTTTTTTGCTCTGGAGGCAGCCGAGAGTGAAAAACGGTGGTTTTGAGGATGGAGTCCACAGGAAAGCAGAGAGGTCCAAAAGGTGTGGGGCATTTGAAGGGGTTCCCGGAGGCAGTGAGGACCAGCATGACTTTTCCGCCTTGGAACCTTTGCTGTGGGAGCAGCGGCTGGACGTTTGCGTTTTTTGCTCCGGCGGATGCCGAGAGTTAATAACGGTGGTTTTGAGGATGGAGTCCACAGGAAAGCAGAGAGGTCCAAAAGGTGTGGGGCATTTGAAGGGGTTCCCGGAGGCAGTGAGGACCAGCATGACTTTTCCCTGCTGGGGCATTGCTGTGGAAGCAGCGGCTGGACGTTTGTGTTTTTTGCTCCGGAGGCTGCCGAGAGTGAAAAACGGTGGTTTTGAGGATGGAGTCCACAGGAAAGCAGAGAGGTCCAAAAGGTGTGGGGCATTTGAAGGGGTTCCCGGAGGCAGTGAGGACCAGCATGACTTTTCCCCGCTGGGGCCTTTGCTGTGGGAGCAGCGGCTTAACATCTGCGTATTTTGCTACAGAGACTACCGAGGGTTAATAACGGTGGTTTTGAGGATGGAGTCCACAGGAAAGCAGGGAGGTCCAAAAGGTGTGGGGCATTTGAAGGGGTTCCCGGAGGCAGTGAGGACCAGCATGACTTTTCCCCGCTGGGGCCTTTGCTGTGGGAGCAGCGGCTGGACGTTTGCGCTTTTTGCTCCGGAGGCTGCCGGGGGTTAAAAACGGTGATTTTGAGGATGGAGTCCACAGGAAAGCAGAGAGGTCTAAAAGGTGTGGGGCATTTGAAGGGGTTCCCGGAGGCAGTGAGGACCAGCATGACTTTTCCCCGCTGGGGCCTTTGCTGTGGGAGCAGTGACTAGACGTTTGCTTATTTTCCTCCGGCGGATGCCGACAGTGAAAAACGGTGGTTTTGAGGATGGAGTCCACAGGAAAGCAGAGAGGTGCAAAAGGTGTGGGGCATTTGAAGGGGTTCCCGGAGGCAGTGAGGACCAGCATGACTTTTCCCCGCTGGGGCCTTTGCTGTGGGAGCAGCGGCTGGACGTTTGCGTTTTTTGCTCCGGAGGCTGCCGAGAGTGAAAAACGGTGGTTTTGAGGATGGAGTCCACAGGAAAGCAGAGAGGTCCAAAAGGTGTGGGGCATTTGAAGGGGTTCCCGGAGGCAGTGAGGACCAGCATGACTTTTCCCTGCTGGGGCCTTCGCTGTGGGAGCAGCGGCTGGACGTTTGCGTTTTTTGCTACAGAGACTACCGAGGGTTGATAATGGTGGTTTTGAGGATGGAGTCCACAGGAAAGCAGAGAGGTCCAAAAGGTGTGGGGCATTTGAAGGGGTTCCCGGAGGCAGTGAGGACCAGCATGACTTTTCCCCGCTGGGGCCTTTGCTGTGGGAGCAGCGGCTGGACGTTTGCGTTTTTTGCTATAGAGACTACCGAGGGTTAATAACGGTGGTTTTGAGGATGGATTCCACAGGAAAGCAGAGAGGTCCAAAAGGTGTGGGGCATTTGAAGGGGTTCCTGGAGGTAGTGAAGACCAGCATGACTTTTCCCCGCTGGGGCCTTTGCTGTGGGTGCAGCGGCTGGACGTTTGCGTTTTTTGCTCCGGAGGCTGCCGAGAGTGAAAAACGGTGGTTTTGAGGATGGAGTCCACAGGAAAACAGAGAGGTCCAAAAGGTGTGGGGCATTTGAAGGGGTTCCCAGAGGCAGTGAGGACCAGCATGACTTTTCCGCCTTGGAACCTTTGCTGTGGGAGCAGCGGCTGGACGTTTGCGTTTTTTGCTCTGGCGGATGCCGAGAGTGAAAAACGGTGGTTTTGAGGATGGAGTCCACAGGAAAACAGAGAGGTCCAAAACGTATGGGGCATTTGAAGGGGTTCCCGGAGGCAGTGAGGACCAGCATGACTTTTCCCTGCTGGGGCCTTTGCTGTGCTAGCAGCGGCTGGACGTTTGCGTTTTTTGCTCCGGAGGCTGCCGAGAGTGAAAAACAGTGGTTTTGAGGATGGAGTCCACAGGAAAGCAGAGAGGTCCAAAAGGTGTGGGGCATTTGAAGGGGTTCCCGGAGGTAGTGAAGACCAGCATGACTTTTCCCCGCTGGGGCCTTTGCTGTGGGTGCAGCGGCTGGACGTTTGCGTTTTTTGCTCCGGAGGCTGCTGAGAGTGAAAAACGGTGGTTTTGAGGATGGAGTCCACAGGAAAGCAGAGAGGTCCAAAAGGTGTGGGGCATTTGAAGGGGTTCCCGGAGGCAGTGAGGACCAGCATGACTTTTCCGCCTTGGAACCTTTGCTGTGGGAGCAGCGGCTGGACGTTTGCGTTTTCTGCTACAGAGACTACCGAGGGTTAATAACGATGGTTTTGGGGATGGATTCCACAGGAAAGCAGAGAGGTCCAAAAGGTGTGGGGCATTTGAAGGGGTTCCCGGAGGCAGTGAGGACCAGCATGACTTTTCCCCGCTGGGGCCTTTGCTGTGGGAGCAGCGGCTGGACGTTTGCGTTTTTTGCTCCGGAGGCTGCCGAGAGTGAAAAACGGTGGTTTTGAGGATGGAGTCCACAGGAAAGCAGAGAGGTCCAAAAGGTGTGGGGCATTTGAAGGGGTTCCCGGAGGCAGTGAGGACCAGCATGGCTTTTCCCCGCTGGGGCCTTTGCTGTGGGAGCAGCGGCTGGACGTTTGCGTTTTTTGCTCCGGAGGCTGCCGAGAGTGAAAAACGGTGGTTTTGAGGATGGAATCCACAGGAAAGCAGAGAGGTCCAAAAGGTGTGGAGCATTTGAAGGGGTTCCCGGAGGCAGTGAGGACCAGCATGACTTTTCCCCGCTGGGGCCTTTGCTGTGGGAGCAGCGGCTGGACGTTTGCGCTTTTTGCTCCGGAGGCTGCCGAGGGTTAAAAACGGTGGTTTTGAGGATGGAGTCCACAGGAAAGCAGAGAGGTCTAAAAGGTGTGGGGCATTTGAATGGGTTCCCCGAGGCAGTGAGGACCAGCATGACTTTTCCCCGCTGGGGCCTTTGCTGTGGGAGCAGCGGCTGGACGTTTGCGTTTTTTGCTCCGGAGGCTGCCGAGAGTGAAAAACGGTGGTTTTGAGGATGGAGTCCACAGGAAAGCAGAGAGGTCCAAAAGGTGTGGGGCATTTGAAGGGGTTCCCGGAGGCAGTGAGGACCAGCATGACTTTTCCCCCCTGGCTCCTTTGCTGTGGGAGCAGCTACTGGACGTTTGCGTTTTTTGCTCCGGAGGCTGCCGAGAGTGAAAAATGGTTGTTTTGAGGATGGAGTCCACAGGAAAGCAGAGAGGTCCAAAAGGTGTGGGGCATTTGAAGGGGTTCCCGGAGGCAGTGAGGACCAGCATGACTTTTCCCCGCTGGGGCCTTTGCTGTGGGTGCAGCGGCTGGACGTTTGCGTTTTTTGCTCCGGAGGCTGCCGAGAGTGAAAAACGGTGGTTTTGAGGATGGAGTCCACAGGAAAACAGAGAGGTCCAAAAGGTGTGGGGCATTTGAAGGGGTTCCCAGAGGCAGTGAGGACCAGCATGACTTTTCCGCCTTGGAACCTTTGCTGTGGGAGCAGCGGCTGGACGTTTGCGTTTTTTGCTCCGGCGGATGCCGAGAGTGAAAAACGGTGGTTTTTAGGATGGAGTCCACAGGAAAACAGAGAGGTCCAAAACGTATGGGGCATTTGAAGGGGTTCCCGGAGGCAGTGAGGACCAGCATGACTTTTCCCTGCTGGGGCCTTTGCTGTGCTAGCAGCGGCTGGACGTTTGCGTTTTTTGCTCCGGAGGCTGCCGAGAGTGAAAAACAGTGGTTTTGAGGATGGAGTCCACAGGAAAGCAGAGAGGTCCAAAAGGTGTGGGGCATTTGAAGGGGTTCCCGGAGGCAGTGAGGACCAGCATGACTTTTCCCCGCTGGGGCCTTTGCTGTGGGAGCAGCGGCTGGACGTTTGCGTTTTTTGCTCCGGAGGCTGCCGAGGGTTAAAAACGGTGGTTTTGAGGATGGAGTCCACAGGAAAGCAGAGAGGTCCAAAAGGTGTGGAGCATTTGAAGGGGTTCCCAGAGGCAGTGAGGACCAGCATGACTTTTCCCCGCTGGGGCCTTTGCTGTGGGAGCAGCGGCTGGACGTTTGCGCTTTTTGCTCCGGAGGCTGCCGAGGGTTAAAAACGGTGGTTTTGAGGATGGAGTCCACAGGAAAGCAGAGAGGTCTAAAAGGTGTGGGGCATTTGAAGGGGTTCACGGAGGCAGTGAGGACCAGCATGACTTTTCCCCGCTGGGGCCTTTGCTGTGGGAGCAGTGGCTAGACGTTTGCGTATTTTGCTCCGGCGGATGCCAAGAGTGAAAAACGGTGGTTTTGAGGATGGAGTCCACAGGAAAGCAAAGAGGTCCAAAAGGTGTGGGGCATTTGAAGGGGTTCCCGGAGGCAGTGAGGACCAGCATGACTTTTCCCCGCTGGGGCCTTTGCTGTGGGAGCAGCGGCTGGACGTTTGCGTTTTTTGCTCCGGAGGCTGCTGAGAGTGAAAAACGGTGGTTTTGGGGATGGAGTCCACAGGAAAGCAGAGAGGTCCAAAAGGTGTGGGGCATTTGAAGGGGTTCCCGGAGGCAGTGAGGACCAGCATGACTTTTCCGCCTTGGAACCTTTGCTGTGGGAGCAGCGGCTGGACGTTTGCGTTTTTTGCTCCGGCGGATGCCAAGAGTGAAAAACGGTGGTTTTGAGGATGGAGTCCACAGGAAAGCAGAGAGGTCCAAAAGGTGTGGGGCATTTGAAGGGGTTCCCGGAGGCAGTGAGGACCAGCATGACTTTTCCCCGCTGGGGCGTTTGCTGTGGGAGCAGCGGCTGGACGTTTGCGTTTTTTGCTCCGGAGGCTGCCGAGAGTGAAAAACGGTGGTTTTGAGGATGGAGTCCACAGGAAAGCAGAGAGGTCCAAAAGGTGTGGGGCATTTGAAGGGGTTCCTGGAGGTAGTGAAGACCAGCATGACTTTTCCCCGCTGGGGCCTTTGCTGTGGGTACAGCGGCTGGACGTTTGCGTTTTGTGCTCCGGAGGCTGCTGAGAGTGAAAAACGGTGGTTTTGAGGATGGAGTCCACAGGAAAGCAGAGAGGTCCAAAAGGTGTGGGGCATTTGAAGGGGTTCCCGGAGGCAGTGAGGACCAGCATGACTTTTCCGCCTTGGAACCTTTGCTGTGGGAGCAGCGGCTGGACGTTTGCGTTTTCTGCTACAGAGACTACCGAGGGTTAATAACGATGGTTTTGGGGATGGATTCCACAGGAAAGCAGAGAGGTCCAAAAGGTGTGGGGCATTTGAAGGGGTTCCCGGAGGCAGTGAGGACCAGCATGGCTTTTCCCCGCTGGGGCCTTTGCTGTGGGAGCAGCGGCTGGACGTTTGCGCTTTTTGCTCCGGAGGCTGCCGAGGGTTAAAAACGGTGGTTTTGAGGATGGAGTCCACAGGAAAGCAGAGAGGTCTAAAAGGTGTGGGGCATTTGAATGGGTTCCCCGAGGCAGTGAGGACCAGCATGACTTTTCCCCGCTGGGGCCTTTGCTGTGGGAGCAGCGGCTGGACGTTTGCGTTTTTTGCTCCGGCGGATGCCAAGAGTGAAAAACGGTGGTTTTGAGGATGGAGTCCACAGGAAAGCAGAGAGGTCCAAAAGGTGTGGGGCATTTGAAGGGGTTCCCGGAGGCAGTGAGGACCAGCATGACTTTTCCCCGCTGGGGCGTTTGCTGTGGGAGCAGCGGCTGGACGTTTGCGTTTTTTGCTCCGGAGGCTGCCGAGAGTGAAAAACGGTGGTTTTGAGGATGGAGTCCACAGGAAAGCAGAGAGGTCCAAAAGGTGTGGGGCATTTGAAGGGGTTCCTGGAGGTAGTGAAGACCAGCATGACTTTTCCCCGCTGGGGCCTTTGCTGTGGGTACAGCGGCTGGACGTTTGCGTTTTTTGCTCCGGAGGCTGCTGAGAGTGAAAAACGGTGGTTTTGAGGATGGAGTCCACAGGAAAGCAGAGAGGTCCAAAAGGTGTGGGGCATTTGAAGGGGTTCCCGGAGGCAGTGAGGACCAGCATGACTTTTCCGCCTTGGAACCTTTGCTGTGGGAGCAGCGGCTGGACGTTTGCGTTTTCTGCTACAGAGACTACCGAGGGTTAATAACGATGGTTTTGGGGATGGATTCCACAGGAAAGCAGAGAGGTCCAAAAGGTGTGGGGCATTTGAAGGGGTTCCCGGAGGCAGTGAGGACCAGCATGGCTTTTCCCCGCTGGGGCCTTTGCTGTGGGAGCAGCGGCTGGACGTTTGCGTTTTTTGCTCCGGAGGCTGCCGAGAGTGAAAAACGGTGGATTTGAGGATGGAATCCACAGGAAAGCAGAGAGGTCCAAAAGGTGTGGAGCATTTGAAGGGGTTCCCGGAGGCAGTGAGGACCAGCATGACTTTTCCCCGCTGGGGCCTTTGCTGTGGGAGCAGCGGCTGGACGTTTGCGCTTTTTGCTCCGGAGGCTGCCGAGGGTTAAAAACGGTGGTTTTGAGGATGGAGTCCACAGGAAAGCAGAGAGGTCTAAAAGGTGTGGGGCATTTGAATGGGTTCCCCGAGGCAGTGAGGACCAGCATGACTTTTCCCCGCTGGGGCCTTTGCTGTGGGAGCAGCGGCTGGACGTTTGCGTTTTTTGCTCCGGAGGCTGCCGAGAGTGAAAAACGGTGGTTTTGAGGATGGAGTCCACAGGAAAACAGAGAGGTCCAAAAGGTGTGGGGCATTTGAAGGGGTTCCCAGAGGCAGTGAGGACCAGCATGACTTTTCCGCCTTGGAACCTTTGCTGTGGGAGCAGCGGCTGGACGTTTGCGTTTTTTGCTCCGGCGGATGCCGAGAGTGAAAAACGGTGGTTTTGAGGATGGAGTCCACAGGAAAACAGAGAGGTCCAAAACGTATGGGGCATTTGAAGGGGTTCCCGGAGGCAGTGAGGACCAGCATGACTTTTCCCTGCTGGGGCCTTTGCTGTGCTAGCAGCGGCTGGACGTTTGCGTTTTTTGCTCCGGAGGCTGCCGAGAGTGAAAAACAGTGGTTTTGAGGATGGAGTCCACAGGAAAGCAGAGAGGTCCAAAAGGTGTGGAGCATTTGAAGGGGTTCCCAGAGGCAGTGAGGACCAGCATGACTTTTCCCCGCTGGGGCCTTTGCTGTGGGAGCAGCGGCTGGACGTTTGCGCTTTTTGCTCCGGAGGCTGCCGAGGGTTAAAAACGGTGGTTTTGAGGATGGAGTCCACAGGAAAGCAGAGAGGTCTAAAAGGTGTGGGGCATTTGAAGGGGTTCACGGAGGCAGTGAGGACCAGCATGACTTTTCCCCGCTGGGGCCTTTGCTGTGGGAGCAGTGGCTAGACGTTTGCGTATTTTGCTCCGGCGGATGCCAAGAGTGAAAAACGGTGGTTTTGAGGATGGAGTCCACAGGAAAGCAGAGAGGTCCAAAAGGTGTGGGGCATTTGAAGGGGTTCCCGGAGGCAGTGAGGACCAGCATGACTTTTCCCCGCTGGGGCCTTTGCTGTGGGAGCAGCGGCTGGACGTTTGCGTTTTTTGCTCTGGAGGCTGCTGAGAGTGAAAAACGGTGGTTTTGAGGATGGATTCCACTAGAAAGCAGAGAGGTCCAAAAGGTGTGGGGCATTTGAAGGGGTTCCCGGAGGCAGTGAGGACTAGCATGACTTTTCCGCCTTGGAACTTTTGCTGTGGGAGCAGCGGCTGGACGTTTGCGTTTTTTGCTCTGGAGGCAGCCGAGAGTGAAAAACGGTGGTTTTGAGGATGGAGTCCACAGGAAAGCAGAGAGGTCCAAAAGGTGTGGGGCATTTGAAGGGGTTCCCGGAGGCAGTGAGGACCAGCATGACTTTTCCGCCTTGGAACCTTTGCTGTGGGAGCAGCGGCTGGACGTTTGCGTTTTTTGCTCCGGCGGATGCCGAGAGTGAAAAACGGTGGTTTTGAGGATGGAGTCCACAGGAAAGCAGAGAGGTCCAAAAGGTGTGGGGCATTTGAAGGGGTTCCCGGAGGCAGTGAGGACCAGCATGACTTTTCCCCGCTGGGGCCTTTGCTGTGGGAGCAGCGGCTTAACATCTGCGTATTTTGCTACAGAGACTACCGAGGGTTAATAACGGTGGTTTTGAGGATGGAGTCCACAGGAAAGCAGAGAGGTCCAAAAGGTGTGGGGCATTTGAAGGGGTTCCCGGAGGCAGTGAGGACCAGCATGACTTTTCCACCTTGGAACCTTTGCTGTGGGAGCAGCGGCTGGACGTTTGCGTTTTTTGCTCCGGAGGATGCCAAGAGTGAAAAACGGTGGTTTTGAGGATGGAGTCCACAGGAAAGCAGAGAGGTCCAAAAGGTGTGGGGCATTTGAAGGGGTTCCTGGAGGTAGTGAAGACCAGCATGACTTTTCCGCCTTGGAACCTTTGCTGTGGGAGCAGCGGCTGGACGTTTGCGTTTTTTGCTCCGGAGGCTGCCGAGAGTGAAAAACGGTGGTTTTGAGGATGGAGTCCACAGTAAAACAGAGAGGTCCAAAACGTATGGGGCATTTGAAGGGGTTCCCGGAGGCAGTGAGGACCAGCATGACTTTTCCCCGCTGGGGCCTTTGCTGTGGGAGCAGCGGCTGGACGTTTGCGTTTTTTGCTCCGGAGGCTGCGAGGGTTAAAAACGGTGGTTTTGAGGATGGAGTCCACAGGAAAGCAGAGAGGTCCAAAAGGTGTGGAGCATTTGAAGGGGTTCCCAGAGGCAGTGAGGACCAGCATGACTTTTCCCCGCTGTGGCCTTTGCTGTGGGAGCAGCGGCTGGACGTTTGCGCTTTTTGCTCCGGAGGCTGCCGAGGGTTAAAAACGGTGGTTTTGAGGATGGAGTCCACAGGAAAGCAGAGAGGTCTAAAAGGTGTGGGGCATTTGAAGGGGTTCACGGAGGCAGTGAGGACCAGCATGACTTTTCCCCGCTGGGGCCTTTGCTGTGGGAGCAGTGGCTAGACGTTTGCGTATTTTGCTCCGGCGGATGCCAAGAGTGAAAAACGGTGGTTTTGAGGATGGAGTCCACAGGAAAGCAAAGAGGTCCAAAAGGTGTGGGGCATTTGAAGGGGTTCCCGGAGGCAGTGAGGACCAGCATGACTTTTCCGCCTTGGAACCTTTGCTGTGGGAGCAGCGGCTGGACGTTTGCGTTTTTTGCTCCGGAGGCTGCTGAGAGTGAAAAACGGTGGTTTTGAGGATGGAGTCCACAGGAAAGCAGAGAGGTCCAAAAGGTGTGGGGCATTTGAAGGGGTTCCCGGAGGCAGTGAGGACCAGCATGACTTTTCCCCGCTGGGGCCTTTGCTGTGGGAGCAGCGGCTGGACGTTTGCGTTTTTTGCTCCGGAGGCTGCCGAGAGTGAAAAACGGTGGTTTTGAGGATGGAGTCCACAGGAAAGCAGAGAGGTCCAAAAGGTGTGGGGCATTTGAAGGGGTTCCCGGAGGCAGTGAGGACCAGCATGACTTTTCCGCCTTGGAACCTTTGCTGTGGGAGCAGCGGCTGGACGTTTGCGTTTTCTGCTACAGAGACTACCGAGGGTTAATAACGATGGTTTTGGGGATGGATTCCACAGGAAAGCAGAGAGGTCCAAAAGGTGTGGGGCATTTGAAGGGGTTCCCGGAGGCAGTGAGGACCAGCATGACTTTTCCCCGCTGGGGCCTTTGCTGTGGGAGCAGCGGCTGGACGTTTGCGTTTTTTGCTACGGAGGCTGCCGAGAGTGAAAAACGGTGGTTTTGAGGATGGAGTCCACAGGAAAGCAGAGAGGTCCAAAAGGTGTGGGGCATTTGAAGGGGTTCCCGGAGGCAGTGAGGACCAGCATGACTTTTCCCCGCTGGGGCCTTTGCTGTGGGTGCAGCGGCTGGACGTTTGCGTTTTTTGTTCCGGAGGCTGCCGAGAGTGAAAAACGGTGGTTTTGAGGATGGAGTCCACAGGAAAGCAGAGAGGTCCAAAAGGTGTGGGGCATTTGAAGGGGTTCCCGGAGGCAGTGAGGACCAGCATGACTTTTCCGCCTTGGAACCTTTGCTGTGGGAGCAGCGGCTGGACGTTTGCGTTTTCTGCTACAGAGACTACCGAGGGTTAATAACGATGGTTTTGGGGATGGATTCCACAGGAAAGCAGAGAGGTCCAAAAGGTGTGGGGCATTTGAAGGGGTTCCCGGAGGCAGTGAGGACCAGCATGACTTTTCCCCGCTGGGGCCTTTGCTGTGGGAACAGCGGCTGGACGTTTGCGTTTTTTGCTCCGGAGGCTGCCGAGAGTGAAAAACGGTGGTTTTGAGGATGGAATCCACAGGAAAGCAGAGAGGTCCAAAAGGTGTGGGGCATTTGAAGGGGTTCCCGGAGGCAGTGAGGACCAGCATGACTTTTCCCCGCTGGGGCCTTTGCTGTGGGAGCAGCGGCTGGACGTTTGCGTTTTTTGCTCCGGAGGCTATCGAGAGTGAAAAACGGTGGTTTTGAGGATGGTTTCCACAGGAAAGCAGAGAGGTCCAAAAGGTGTGGAGCATTTGAAGGGGTTCCCATAGGCAGTGAGGACCAGCATGACTTTTCCCCGCTGGGGCCTTTGCTGTGGGAGCAGCGGCTGGACGTTTGCGCTTTTTGCTCCAGAGGCTGCCGAGGGTTAAAAACGGTGGTTTTGAGGATGGAGTCCACAGGAAAGCAGAGAGGTCTAAAAGGTGTGGGGCATTTGAATGGGTTCCCGGAGGCAGTGAGGACCAGCATGACTTTTCTGCCTTGGAAACTTTGCTGTGGGAGCAGCGGCTGGACGTTTGCGTTTTTTGCTCCGGCGGATGCCAATAGTGAAAAACGGTGGTTATGAGGATGGAGTCCACAGGAAAGCAGAGAGGTGCAAAAGGTGTGGGGCATTTGAAGGGGTTCCCGGAGGCAGTGAGGACCAGCATGACTTTTCCCCGCTGGGGCCTTTGCTGTGGTAGCAGCGGCTGGACGTTTGCGTTTTTTGCTCCGGAGGCTGCCGAGAGTGAAAAACGGTGGTTTTGAGGATGGATTCCACAGGAAAGCAGAGAGGTCAAACAGGTGTGGGGCATTTGAAGGGGTTCCCGGAGGCAGTGAGGACCAGCATGACTTTTCCCCGCTGGGGCCTTTGCTGTGGGAGCAGCGGCTGGACGTTTGCGTTTTTTGCTCCGGAGGCTGCTGAGAGTGAAAAACGGTGGTTTTGAGGATGGAGTCCACAGGAAAGCAGAGAGGTCCAAAAGGTGTGGGGCATTTGAAGGGGTTCCTGGAGGCAGTGAGGACCAGCATGACTTTTCCCCGCTGGGGCCTTTGCTGTGGGAGCAGCGGCTGGACGTTTGCGTTTTTTGCTCCGGAGGCTGCCGAGAGTGAAAAACGGTGGTTTTGAGGATGGAGTCCACAGGAAAGCAGAGAGGTCCAAAAGGTGTGGGGCATTTGAAGGGGTTCCCGGAGGCAGTGAGGACCAGCATGACTTTTCCCCGCTGGGGCCTTTGCTGTGGGAGCAGCGGCTTAACATCTGCGTATTTTGCTACAGAGACTACCGAGGGTTAATAACGGTGGTTTTGAGGATGGAGTCCACAGGAAAGCAGAGAGGTCCAAAAGGTGTGGGGCATTTGAAGGGGTTCCCGGAGGCAGTGAGGACCAGCATGACTTTTCCCCGCTGGCGCCTTTGCTGTGGGAGCAGCGGCTGGACGTTTGCGCTTTTTGCTCCGGAGGCTGCTGAGAGTGAAAAACGGTGGTTTTGAGGATGGAGTCCACAGTAAAGCAGAGAGGTCTAAAAGGTGTGGGGCATTTGAAGGGGTTCCCGGAGGCAGTGAGGACCAGCATGACTTTTCCCTCCTGGGGCCTTCGCTGTGGGAGCAGCGGCTGGACGTTTGCTTTTTTTGCTACAGAGACTACCGAGGGTTAAAAACGGTGGTTTTGAGGATGGAGTCCACAGGAAAGCAGGGAGGTCCAAAAGGTGTGGGGCATTTGAAGGGGTTCCCGGAGGCAGTGAGGACCAGCATGACTTTTCCCCGCTGGGGCCTTTCCTGTGGGAGCAGCGGCTGGACGTTTGCGCTTTTTGCTCCGGAGGCTGCCGAGGGTTAAAAACGGTGGTTTTGAGGATGGAGTCCACAGGAAAGCAGAGAGGTCTAAAAGGTGTGGGGCATTTGAAGGGGTTCCCGTAGGCAGTGAGGACCAGCATGACTTTTCCCTGCTGGGGCCTTTGCTGTGCTAGCAGCGGCTGGACGTTTGCGTTTTTTGCTCCGGAGGCTGCCGAGAGTGAAAAACGGTGGTTTTGAGGATGGATTCCACAGGAAAGCAGAGAGGTGCAAAAGGTGTGGGGCATTTGAAGGGGTTCCCGGAGGCAGTGAGGACCAGCATGACTTTTCCCCGCTGGGGCCTTTGCTGTGGGAGCAGCGGCTTAACATCTGCGTTTTTTGCTACAGAGACTACCGAGGGTTAATAACGGTGGTTTTGAGGATGGAGTCCACAGGAGAAAAGAGAGGTCCAAAAGGTGTGGGGCATTTGAAGGGGTTCCCGGAGGCAGTGAGGACCAGCATGACTTTTCCGCCTTGGAACCTTTGCTGTGGGAGCAGCGGCTGGACGTTTGCGTTTTCTGCTACAGAGACTACCGAGGGTTAATAACGATGGTTTTGAGGATGGATTCCACAGGAAAGCAGAGAGGTCCAAAAGGTGTGGGGCATTTGAAGGGGTTCCCGGAGGCAGTGAGGACCAGCATGACTTTTCCGCCTTGGAAACTTTGCTGCGGGAGCAGTGGCAGGACGTTTGCGTTTTTTGCTCCGGCGGATGCCAAGAGTGAAAAACGGTGGTTTTGAGGATGGAGTCCACAGGAAAGCAGAGAGGTCCAAAAGGTGTGGGGCATTTGAAGGGGTTCCCGGAGGCAGTGAGGACCAGCATGACTTTTCCCCGCTGGGGCCTTTGCTGTGGGAGCAGTGGCTGGACGTTTGCGTTTTTTGCTCCGGAGGCTATCGAGAGTGAAAAACGGTGGTTTTGAGGATGGAGTCCACAGGAAAGCAGAGAGGTCCAAAAGGTGTGGAGCATTTGAAGGGGTTCCCGGAGGCAGTGAGGACCAGCATGACTTTTCCCCGCTGGGGCCTTTGCTGTGGGAGCAGCGGCTGGACGTTTGCGCTTTTTGCTCTGGAGGCTGCCGAGGGTTAAAAACGGTGGTTTTGAGGATGGAGTCCACAGGAAAGCAGAGAGGTCTAAAAGGTGTGGGGCATTTGAAGGGGTTCCCGGAGGCAGTGAGGACCAGCATGACTTTTCTGCCTTGGAACCTTTGCTGTGGGAGCAGCGGCTGGACGTTTGCGTTTTTTGCTCCGGCGGATGCCAATAGTGAAAAACGGTGGTTTTGAGGATGGAGTCCACAGGAAAGCAGAGAGGTCCAAAAGGTGTGGGGCATTTGAAGGGGTTCCCGGAGGCAGTGAGGACCAGCATGACTTTTCCCCGCTGGGGCCTTTGCTGTGGGAGCAGCGGCTGGACGTTTGCGTTTTCTGCTCTGGAGGCTGCCGAGAGTGAAAAACTGTGGTTTTGAGGATGGAGTCCACAGGAAAGCAGAGAGGTCCAAAAGGTGTGGGGCATTTGAAGGGGTTCCCGGAGGCAGTGAGGACCAGCATGACTTTTCCCCGCTGGGGCCTTTGCTGTGGGACCAGCGGCTGGACGTTTGCTTTTTTTGCTACAGAGACTACAGAGGGTTAATAATGGTGGTTTTGAGGATGGAGTCCACAGGAAAGCAGAGAGGTCCAAAAGGTGTGGGGCATTTGAAAGGGTTCCCGGAGGCAGTGAGGACCAGCATGACTTTTTCCCACTGGGGCCTTTGCTGTGGGAGCAGCGGCTGGACGTTTGCGTTTTTTGCTACAGAGACTACCGAGGGTTAATAACGGTGATTTTGAGGATGGATTCCACAGGAAAGCAGAGAGGTCCAAAAGGTGTGGGGCATTTGAAGGGGTTCCCGGAGGCAGTGAGGACCAGCATGACTTTTCCCCGCTGGGGCCTTCGCTGTGGGAGCAGCGGCTGGACGTTTGCGTTTTTTGCTACAGAGACTACCGAGGGTTAAAAACGGTGGTTTTGAGGATGGAGTCCACAGGAAAGCAGAGAGGTCCAAAAGGTGTGGGGCGTTTGAAGGGGTTCCCGGAGGCAGTGAGGACCAGCATGACTTTTCCCCCCTGGGGCCTTTGCTGTGGGAGCAGTGGCTAGACGTTTGCGTTTTTTGCTCCGGAGGCTGCCGAGAGTGAAAAACGGTGGTTTTGAGGATGGAGCCCACATGAAAACAGAGAGATCCAAAAGGTGTGGGGCATTTGAAGGGGTTCCCGGAGGCAGTGCGGACCAGCATGACTTTTCCGCCTTGGAACCTTTGCTGTGGGAGCAGCGGCTGGACGTTTGCGTTTTTTGCTACAGAGACTACCGAGGGTTAAAAACGGTGGTTTTGAGGATGGATTCCACAGGAAAACAGAGAGGTCCAAAAGGTGTGGGGCATTTGAAGGGGTTCCCGGAGGCAGTGAGGACCAGCATGACTTTTCCCCGCTGGGGCCTTTGCTGTGGGAGCAGCGGCTGGACGTTTGCTTTTTTTGATACAGAGACTACAGAGGGTTAAAAACGGTGGTTTTGAGGTAATGAATTATGAAAATTACAAAATTTTTTTGTTTGGCCTCTGGCCTCCACTTTCCGCCCTCCACTTTCCGCCCTCCACTTTCCGCCCTCCACTTTCCGCTCTCCACTTTTTGGGCCTCCACTTTTTGGGCCTCCACTTTTTGGGCCTCCACTTTTTGGGCCTCCACTTTTTGGGCCTCCACTTTTTGGGCCTCCACTTTTTGGGCCTCCACTTTTTGGGCCTCCACTTTTTGGGCCTCCACTTTTTGGGCCTCCACTTTTTGGGCCTCTGGCCTCCCCTTTTCGGCCTCCACTTTTCATCCTCTGGCCTCCACTTTCCGGCTTTTACTTTCTGGCCTCCGGCCTCCACCTTCCGGCCTCTATCTCTTGGCCTCCACCTTCCGGCCTCCACCTCCTAACTGTTGTTCCTGTTTTTCCATCTTTACGCCTTGCCCGTCCCCTCTTTCTCTCCCAGTGTTTCTACTTTCCCTTCCCCCCTTTCCTTTTTTCCCTCTTCCCCCCCTTTTTGTTTTTCCCCTGTCCCACTTTTTCTCCTTTTTGTTCTGCACTGTTCCGTCCCCCCTTTCCCCTCTCCTCCTTATTATTTTTTTATTTTTTAGTATAGAATCACACGCATACATTTCCACCTGAAGGGAAAGGGGGAGGAACAAGCCCTTTCCCGAGAACAGACAGCAGCTTTACTGCCACACTAACAATGGCTGCAAAATTTCTTCAGATGGATCAACACTCATTTGAAGTCTTCAAATACTTCTCATCTTTAAAGGAGGTGCCGCATGTCCACCTGAATCCTTCCTCTTTCTTCTGGCCTATTTGGTAATACGCTGAAATAGGATGATGCCATTTACGGCAGCCCAAGGTCCATTGTTGGGGTTGTATGCCTCAGAAGAGGGAGATTCATAGGGGACATTAGAAAACGTTACAATCTGGAAACATGGGTGGGAGCCATTGAAATAGAGAAAACCCTCTCATTTTACTATCTATTGACATATGACTATTTGTTTGCGTATAGCGAAGGTGTTCAAAATAAAAATCTACTCTACAAAAAACCTCCTCTATTACATAAAGGATTTTAGAATATAAAATATGTGTCCCACAGTCTGTTTTTACCTTTATTGTTCTCTCTCTGCCTGGCTCCCCGTCCCCATTCTTTAATTGCTCTGTCTCTCTCCTTCAGCTCATCGAGGTTTTTTGGTATGTTTCAGTTTATCTCTGTCTACCTCACTGCCCCCTTTTTTAATTCCTTCTTCTCTGCCTTGTGGCTCATTGCTCTTTTTTGTTTTGTGTGTTTTTTGTTTTTTTTGTTTTTTCATCTCTGTCAGCATGGTTTCCTGTTGCTTCCTTCTTCCTGGCCTGTAGCCCATCGCTGTTGCATTGGGTTTACCATGCGAGGTGTCGTTAGCTGGGGCGGGGGCTGCAGGGGTGGGTTCTGTGAGAAGACACCGGGTGTTGTTCCCATGTTGGGCACAGCCAGTTCCCACGCTGAGACGGATGTGCTGCTGGTTAAAGCTGAGCCCATCGGCAGCGCTGGTAGGAAGCAGAGCAGAGGTTCTCCTGCAGCCTGTGGTGAAGACCATGGTGAGGCAGGCTGTTCCCCTGCAGTCCAGGGAGGTCCAGGGTGGAGCCAACGTGCCCCTGCGGCGCGTGGAGGACCCGAGGCCGGAGCAGGTGGCTGTGCCTGAAGGAAGCCGAGAGCCTGTGCGAGACCTGCGGCCTCATGGGAGGGACCCCCCACTGGAGCAGAAAAAGAGCCTGAGGAGGAAGGAGCCGCAACCCCCATGCCATGTCCCCTGCGTTGGTCAGGGGTGGGATGTAGAGAAGTCAGGAGAGAAGAGGCGCCCAGGAAAAGAGGGAGGGGTGGCAGGAAGGTGTTTTATTTTGCGTTTGTTCCTATTTGTCATTATTTGATTAACAGTAAGTTAAATTAATTTCCCCTCCTACCCTTCCCTCTCTGATTCCCCAAACTAATTTGAACTTCTTGCCCGTGTGGCTTGTGCTATGTCGCTTTTCAAATTGTCTTCCTACCTCTCCCTCCATGCAGCTCTGCGTAACTAGGTTTGAATTCTGGTGTATGATTCTTGTATCCCATCGCTTTCAAAATTTTCTGTCCTTGTCTCCCTCTAGCCGTCTACCTGTCTGCAAATCCCCATTCTACCCTCTCTTTCCTGCACCCAGTCACTCTTTTTCACTTTCTTTTTACATCTCCCTGTCCCTATTTTTTAGTTTTTGTCTATGTTTCGTGTACCATATTGCCTTTTGAGATTTTCTTTCAATGTCTACCTCTGTCCGGATCCCCGGTGTTATTTTTTATGTCTTGCCAATGTTTCTTTTCCCCCTGACACGGCAGAAATTTTCCCCGCCCCTTGTCTTGTCTCCGTCTTCTTGTCCTGCCGGTCCCTTTGGCCTCTGTCCTGCTCCCTGTCGCTCTTATTTGTTCCTCCATCTCTATGCCTGTTATTTTGCGCAGTCTGTCCGCTCTCCTCTCTCTACGTGGCTGTCCCACTCCCCACCCCTCTCTTGTTTGCAGCGTGCTGTTTTCTGCTTCCCTGTCTCACACCTCTTCTCTATGTCCCTCTGTCCTTCCTCCTGCTTTTCTCTTGCCTTTTCTCCCTCTGTCCTGTTGCGTTTGGGCACTGAGCCTTATAGCCAACTCACTGCTGGGATTTCTTGCGTACATTAATGAATAAACTTTTCCTGCCCCTTGTGTGCCCCTGGATGTGTTTGCATCCCCTGGGTGCAGAGGTCGTGGCTGGGGACAGGGGCAGGGGAGGGGGCGATGTGCTGTGGGGCTTTGGCAAGGGCCCCTGCTCCTGACGGGCTCCAGCTGTGGGCTGGGGCAGCCCAGGTGGGACCAGTGAGGTGATGGTGGGACGGGGCCAAGGGTTTAAAAAGGCTGCAGGTGGGGATGAGTGGGGGCAGCCTCAGGTGCAGCCAGTGAGGCTGAGGATGGGGCTGGCCCTGCTGTGCCAAGGGTCGGGGGCTGCCTGGGCACGCATGCCTGCTGGAGCTGGCTGAGGAGTGAAAAGAAGGGGGTTCCACAGGCGGCTGCCCCCAGCAAGGAGCGGACGGGCCCCACGGCGAGGAAGGATCGCTCCCAGCCATTCCTGACAGCGCACACCACCAGCTCACAGCTCCAGGACGTCGGTACCTCTGTCAGCTGCACATGTGAGCCACCGTGCCTCCGGGAAGCCTCGGGGGAGAGTTTAATAGCATGCTTTTTGTTTTTTCCATTCCATTTCGATGAATTCCCGACTTTACCGAAAATGGAAATTTGTGTTTTTCACTAATGTTGCTGTATACTGTGTAAGTTGCTGATATAATTACTCTTTATAGGGCTGATGATGAGACTATCAAGCAGGGGTTCAGGTTAGCATCTTGTATGTGTCTGTCTATGGCGTTTCAGTATTTTTAAAGAAAGCAGAAGGGACATAAGGCATAGTGTATTTCAGGTGATGGGACCGCTCATTGCATTTCCCCTTCACCCTTCCCTGTCCCCTTTCCCTGTTTTCCCCCTTCTTCCCTGTGTTCCCCCATTCCCCCCTTTTCCCTTTCTTTCCCGTTCTCCTCATCCCCCTTTACCCTTCTTTTCCTTGTCCCCTTTCCCCTTTCTTCCCTCCCGTCCCACCTTTCCCTCTTTCCCTTTATTCCCCCACCCCATGTTCCCCCCTTCCTTTCCCTTTCTTCCACCCTGTCGCCCCTTTCCCCCTTTGCCTTTCTTTCCCCCTGTCCAATGTCCCCTATTTCCCCTTTTGTTCTACCTCCCCTGTTCCCTCATTATCCCTTATACCCCCCACCCCCCGTGCCCTTTCTTCCCCACACTACTGTCCCCCTTTCCCCCTTCCTTTCCCCTATGCCTCCTGTTTTGCTCTTTCCCTTCATCCTTGGTACCCCCTTTAATTCTTCCCCGTTGCCCCTTTCCCCGTCCTTTCCCTCTGCCCTTTCCCCCCCGTTGCCCCGTTCCTTCTTTTTCAATGACGCTCTCCCAATGTGTTCCATGCTCCCCCTTTCTCCCTTGTTCCCCCTTTCCTTCTCCTGCATCCCCCCTTTTCCCTACCCTTCTTTCTCAGTTCCCCCTACCATCTGTGTTCCGTGTCCCCCCTTCCCCATTTCCTCACCCCCCATCACCCCTTTTCTTTCTCCATTTTTCCTCCGTCCCATTTCTCCCTTTCTTTCCCCCACTCCATCCGCTGTCCCCCTCTTTCCACCTGTCTTGTCTCTCCTGTTCCAGGTCTCCCCTCTCTCTTTCTACCTCCCTTTCTTTCTGTTTTTCCATCTTCACACCTCGCCCGCCCCCCCTTCATTGTTTCTTCCCTGCTGCTCCCCTTTCTTCTTTTTTTTTTCCCCCAGCTGTCTCCTCTTTCCTCCTTTCTTGGCTCCCCCTTTTCCCTCTCATTCCCACGTTGAACCCTCCCCCCGCACTCCTCCCCCCCTCCTCACATGGCCCTTGTGACTCGCAGGTCTTCTTGCCCGACAGTGACTTCCATCCCGGCATGATTCTTCTTGCTGAGAGTTTTCCCTCACCTTTGAGGCACATTGTTTGTAGTGTTCTGTGTAGTATCTGTGCATGTCCGCGTGGCTCGGAGTCACCCCGCCCAGGGGTGTAGAGTCAAGGGTAGGTGGTATACCTTTAAGAGTATACGGTTTATATTTTGATGTGTCGAGGCAAAAGCGGTAAGATCATTTCGGACCGAGTAGCTGTGAGTGGGTTTTGCGAACAGGTTTTTCATTAACACTTCCTGGGGAAGGACAGAGCTCTGCAGGAGGGGCCATTCAGCGCTGTGGCCAGAGACTGCATCTCAGACGAAAGGAGGCTGCCGAGAGTGACAAACGGTGGTTTTGAAGATAGAGTCTGTAAGAAACCAGAGAGGGCCGAAGTGCGTGGGGCATTTGAAGGGGTTCCCGGAGGCACTGAGGACCAGCATGACTTTTCCCCGCTGGGGCCTTTTGCTGTGGGAGCAGCGGCTGGACGTTTGCGTTTTTTGCTCCGGAGGCTGCCGAGAGTGAAAAACGGTGGTTTTGAGGCTAGAGTCCGTAGGGAAGCAGAGAGGGCCCAAGTGTGGGGGGCATTTGAAGGGGTTCCCGGAGGCAGTGAGGACCAGCATGACTTTTCCCTGCTGGGGCCTTTGCTGTGGGAGCAGCGGCTGGGCGTTTGCGTTTTCTGGTCCGGAGGCTGCCGAGTGCAAAACGGCGGTTTAGAGGATGGAGTCCACTGGAAAGCAGAGAGGGCCCAAGTGTGTGGGGCATTTGAAGGGGTTCGGGGAGGCAGTGAAGACCAGCATGACTTTTCCCCCTTGAAAACATTGCTGTGGGAGCAGCGGCTGGACGTTTGCGTTTTTTGCTCAGGAGGCTGCCAAGAGTGAAAAACGGTGGTTTTGAGGATGGATTCCACAGGAAAGCAGAGAGGGCCCAAGTGTGCGGGGGATTTGAAGGGGTTCCCGGAGGCAGTGAGGACCAGCATGACTTTTCCCCGCTGGGGCCTTTGCTGTGGGAGCAGCGGCTGGACGTTTGCGTTTTTTGCTCTGGAGGCTGCTGAGAGTGAAAAACGGTGGTTTTGAGGATGGAGTCCACAGGAAAGCAGAGAGGTCCAAAAGGTGTGGGGCATTTGAAGGGGTTCCCGGAGGCAGTGAGGACCAGCATGACTTTTCCCCGCTGGGGCCTTTGCTGTGGGAGCAGCGGCTGGACGTTTGCGTTTTTTGCTCCGGAGGCTGCCGAGAGTGAAAAACAGTGATTTGGAGGTTAGAATCCACAGGGAAGCAGAGAGATCCAAAAGGTGTGGGGCATTTGAAGGGGTTCCCGGAGGCAGTGAGGACCAGCATGACTTTTCCCCGCTGGGGCCTTTGCTGTGGGAGCGGCGGCTGGACGTTTGCGTTTTTTGCTCCGGAGGCTGCCAAGAGTGAAAAACGGTGGTTTTGAGGATGGAGTCCACAGGAAAGCAGAGAGGGCCCAATGGTGTGGGGCATTTGAAGGGTTTCGGGGAGCCAGTGAGGACCAGCATCACTTTATTTCCTTAGAACCTTTGATGTGAGAGCAGCGGCTGGACGTTTGCATTTTTTGCTCCGGATACTGCCGAGAATAAAAAAGCGTGGTTTTGAGGATGGATTCCACAGGAAAGCAGAGAGGTGCAAAAGGTGTGGGGCATTTGAAGGGGTTCCCGGAGGCAGTGAGGACCAGCATGACTTTTCCCCGCTGGGGCCTTTGCTGTGGGAGCAGCGGCTGGACGTTTGCGTTTTTTGCTCCGGAGGCTGCCGAGGGTTAATAACGGTGGTTTTGAGGATGGAGTCCACAGGAAAGCAGAGAGGTCCAAAAGGTGTGGGGCATTTGAAGGGGTTCCCGGAGGCAGTGAGGACCAGCATTACTTTTCCCCGCTGGGGCTTTGCTGTGGTAGCAGCGGCTGGAAGTTTGCGTTTTTTGCTACAGAGACTACCGAGGGTTAAAAACGGTGGTTTTGAGGATGGATTCCACAGGAAAGCAGAGAGGTCCAAAAGGTGTGGGGCATTTCAAGGGGTTCCCGGAGGCAGTGAGGACCAGCATGACTTGTCCCCGCTGGGGCCTTTGCTGTGGGAGCAGTGGCTGGACTTTTGCGTTTTTTGCTCCGGAGGCTGCCGAGAGTGAAAAACGGTGGTTTTGAGGGTGGAGTCCACAGGAAAGCAGAGAGGTCCAAAAGGTGTGGGGCATTTGAAGGGGTTCCCGGAGGCAGTGAGGACCAGCATGACTTTGCCCCGCTGGGGCCTTTGCTGTGGGAGCAGCGGTTGGACGTTTGCGTTTTTTGCTCCGGAGGCTGCCGAGGGTTAAAAACGGTGGTTTTGAGGATGGACTCCACAGGAAAGCAGAGAGGTCCAAAAGGTGTGGGGCATTTGAAAGGGTTCCCGGAGGCAGTGACGACCAGCATGACTTTTCCCCGCTGGGGCCTTTGCTGTGGGAGCAGCGGCTGGACGTTTGCGTTTTTTGCTCCGGAGGCTGCCGAGAGTGAAAAACATTGGTTTTGAGGATGGAGTCCAAAGGAAAACAGAGAGGTCCAAAAGGTGTGGGGCATTTGAAGGGGTTCCCGGAGGCAGTGAGGACCAGCATGACTTTTCCGCCTTGTAACCTTTGCTGTGGGAGCAGCGGCTGGACGTTTGCGTTTTTTGCTCCGGCGGACGCCGAGAGTGAAAAACGGTGGTTTTGGGGATGGAGTTCACAGGAAAGCAGAGAGGTCCAAAAGGTGTGGGGTATTTGAAGGGGTTCCCGGAGGCAGTGAGGACCAGCATGACTTTTCCCCGCTGGGGCCTTTGCTGTGGGAGCAGCGGCTGGACGTTTGCGTTTTTTGCTCCGGAGGCTGCCGAGAGTGAAAAACGGTGGTTTTGAGGATGGAGTCCACAGGAAAGCAGAGAGGTCCAAAAGGTGTGGGGCATTTGAAGGGGTTCCTGGAGGTAGTGAAGACCAGCATGACTTTTCTTGCTGGGGCCTTTGCTGTGGAAGCAGCGGCTGGACGTTTGCGTTTTTTGCTCCGGAGGCTGCCGAGAGTGAAAAACGGTGGTTTTGAGGATGGAGTCCACAGGAAAACAGAGAGGTCCAAAAGGTGTGGGGCATTTGAAGGGGTTCCCGGAGGCAGTGAGGACCAGCATGACTTTTCCCCGCTGGGGCCTTTGCTGTGGGAGCAGCGGCTGGACGTATGCGTTTTTTGATACAGAGAATACAGAGGGTTAAAAACAGTGGTTTTGAGGATGGATTCCACAGAAAAGCAGAGAGGTCCAAAAGGTGTGGGGCATTTGAAGGGGTTCCCGGAGGCAGTGAGGACCAGCATGACTTTTCCCCGCTGGGGCCTTTGCTATGGGAGCAGCGGCTGGACATCTGCGTTTTTTGCTACAGAGACTACCGAGGGTTAATAACAGTGGTTTTGAGGATGGAGTCCACAGGAAAGCAGAGAGGTCCAAAAGGTGTGGGGCATTTGAAGGGGTTCCCAGAGGCAGTGAGGACCAGCATGACTTTACAGCCTTGGAACCTTTGCTGTGGGAGCAGCGGCTGGACGTTTGCGTTTTTTGCTACAGAGACTACGGAGGGTATAAAAACGGTGGTTTTGAGGATGGAGTCCACAGGAAAGCAGAGAGGTGCAAAAGGTGTGGGGCATTTGAAGGGGTTCCCGGAGGCAGTGAGGACCAGCATGACTTTTACCCGCTGGGGCTTTGCTGTGGGAGCAGCGGCTGGACGTTTGCGTTTTATGCTCCGGAGGCTGCCGAGGGTTAAAAACGGTGGTTTTGAGGATGGATTCCACAGGAAAGCAGAGAGGTCCAAAAGGTGTGGGGCATTTGAAGGGGTTCCCGGAGGCAGTGAGGACCAGCATGACTTTTCCCCGCTGGGGCCTTTGCTGTGGAAGCAGTTGCTGGACGTTTGCATTTTTTGCTCCGGAGGCTGCCGAGAGTGAAAAACGGTGGTTTTGAGGATGGATTCCACAGGAAAGCAGAGAGGTGCAAAAGGTGTGGGGCATTTGAAGGGGTTCCTGGAGGCAGTGAGGACCAGCATGACTTTTCCCCGCTGGGGCCTTTGCTGTGGAAGCAATTGCTGGACGTTTGCATTTTTTGCTCCGGAGGAAGCCGAGAGTGAAAAACGGTGGTTTTGAGGATGGAGTCCACAGGAAAACAGAGAGGTCCAAAAGGTGTGGGGCATTTGAAGGGGTTCCCGGAGGCAGTGAGGACCAGCATGACTTTTCCCCGCTGGGGCCTTTGCTGTGGGAGTAGCGGCTGGACATTTGCTTTTTTTGCTCCGGAGGCTGCCGAGAGTGAAAAACGGTGGTTTTGAGGATGGAGTCCACTGGAAAGCAGAGAGGGCCCAATGGTGTGGGGCATTTCAAGGGTTTCGGGGAGCCAGTGAGGACCAGCATCACTTTATTTCCTTAGAACCTTTGATGTGAGAGCAGTTGCTGGACGTTTGCATTTTTTGCTCCGGATACTGCCAGGAATAAAAAAGCGTGGTTTTGAGGATGGATTCCACAGGAAAGCAGAGAGGTGCAAAAGGTGTGGGGCATTTGAAGGGGTTCCCGGAGGCAGTGAGGACCAGCATGACTTTTCCCCGCTGGGGCCTTTGCTGTGGTAGCAGCGGCTTGACGTTTGCGTTTTTTGCTCCGGAGGCTGCCGAGGGTTAATAACGGTGGTTTTGAGGATGGAGTCCACAGGAAAGCAGAGAGGTCCAAAAGGTGTGGGGCATTTGAAGGGGTTCCCGGAGGCAGTGAGGACCAGCATTACTTTTCCCAGCTGGGGCTTTGCTGTGGTAGCAGCGGCTGGAAGTTTGCGTTTTTTGCTACAGAGACTACCGAGGGTTAAAAACGGTGGTTTTGAGGATGGATTCCACAGGAAAGCAGAGAGGTCCAAAAGGTGTGGGGCATTTCAAGGGGTTCCCGGAGGCAGTGAGGACCAGCATGACTTGTCCCCACTGGGGCCTTTGCTGTGGGAGCAGTGGCTGGACTTTTGCGTTTTTTGCTCCGGAGGCTGCCGAGAGTGAAAAACGGTGGTTTTGAGGGTGGAGTCCACAGGAAAGCAGAGAGGTCCAAAAGGTGTGGGGCATTTGAAGGGGTTCCCGGAGGCAGTGAGGACCAGCATGACTTTTCCCCGCTGGGGCCTTTGCTGTGGGAGCAGCGGTTGGACGTTTGCGTTTTTTGCTCCGGAGGCTGCCGAGAGTGAAAAACATTGGTTTTGAGGATGGAGTCCACAGGAAAACAGAGAGGTCCAAAAGGTGTGGGGCATTTGAAGGGGTTCCCGGAGGCAGTGAGGACCAGCATGACTTTTCCGCCTTGTAACCTTTGCTGTGGGAGCAGCGGCTGGACGTTTGCGTTTTTTGCTCCGGCGGACGCCGAGAGTGAAAAACGGTGGTTTTGGGGATGGAGTTCACAGGAAAGCAGAGAGGTCCAAAAGGTGTGGGGTATTTGAAGGGGTTCCCGGAGGCAGTGAGGACCAGCATGACTTTTCCCCGCTGGGGCCTTTGCTGTGGGAGCAGCGGCTGGACGTTTGCGTTTTTTGCTCCGGAGGCTGCCGAGAGTGAAAAACGGTGGTTTTGAGGATGGAGTCCACAGGAAAGCAGAGAGGTCCAAAAGGTGTGGGGCATTTGAAGGGGTTCCTGGAGGTAGTGAAGACCAGCATGACTTTTCCCCGCTGGGGCCTTTGCTGTAGGAGCAGCGGCTGGACGTTTGCGTTTTTTGCTCCGGAGGCTGCCGAGAGTGAAAAACGGTGGTTTTGAGGATGGAGTCCACAGGAAAACAGAGAGGTCCAAAAGGTGTGGGGCATTTGAAGGGGTTCCCGGAGGCAGTGAGGACCAGCATGACTTTTCTGCCTTGGAACGTTTGCTGTGGGAGCAGCGGCTGGACGTTTGCGTTTTTTGCTACAGAGACTACCGAGGGTTAAAAGCGGTGGTTTTGAGGATGGATTCCACAGGAAAGCAGAGAGCTCCAAAAGGTGTGGGGCATTTGAAGGGGTTCCCGGAGGCAGTGAGCACCAGCATGACTTTTCCCCGCTGGGGCCTTTGCTGTGGGAGCAGCGGCTGGACGTTTGCGTTTTTTGATACAGAGACTACCGAGGGTTAAAAACGGTGGTTTTGAGGATGGAGTCCACAGAAAAGCAGAGAGGTCCAAAAGGTGTGGGGCATTTGAAGGGGTTCCCGGAGGCAGTGAGGACCAGCATGACTTTTCAGCCTTGGAACCTTTGCTGTGGGAGCAGCGGCTGGACGTTTGCGTTTTTTGCTACAGAGACTACGGAGGGTATAAAAACGGTGGTTTTGAGGATGGATTCCACAGGAAAGCAGAGAGGTGCAAAAGGTGTGGGGCATTTGAAGGGGTTCCCGGAGGCAGTGAGGACCAGCATGACTTTTACCCGCTGGGGCTTTGCTGTGGGAGCAGTTGCTGGACGTTTGCGTTTTATGCTCCGGAGGCTGCCGAGGGTTAAAAACGGTGGTTTTGAGGATGGATTCCACAGGAAAGCAGAGAGGTCCAAAAGGTGTGGGGCATTTGAAGGGGTTCCCGGAGGCAGTGAGGACCAGCATGACTTTTCCCCGCTGGGGCCTTTGCTGTGGGAGCAGCAGCTGGACGTTTGCGTTTTTTGCACCGGAGGCTGCCGAGAGTGAAAAACGGTGGTTTTGAGGATGGATTCCACAGGAAAGCAGAGAGGTCCAAAAGGTGTGGGGCATTTGAAGGGGTCCTGGAGGCAGTGAGGACCAGCATGACTTTTTCCCGCTGGGGCCTTTGCTGTGGGAGCAGCGGCTGGACGTTTGCGTTTTTTGCTCCGGAGGCTGCCGAGAGTGAAAAACGGTGGTTTTGAGGATGGAGTCCACAGGAAAGCAAAGAGGTGCAAAAGGTGTGGGGCATTTGAAGGGCTTCCTGGAGGCAGTGAGGACCAGCATGACTTTTCCCCGCTGGGGCCTTTGCTGTGGAAGCAGTTGCTGGACGTTTGCATTTTTTGCTCCGGAGGCTGCCGAGAGTGAAAAACGGTGGTTTTGAGGATGGAGTCCACAGGAAAACAGAGAGGTCCAAAAGGTGTGGGGCATTTGAAGGGGTTCCCAGAGGCAGTGAGGACCAGCATGACTTTTCCGCCTTGGAACCTTTGCTGTGGGAGCAGCGGCTGGACGTTTGCGTTTTTTGCTCCGGCGGATGCCGAGAGTGAAAAACGGTGGTTTTGAGGATGGAGTCCACAGGAAAGCAGAGAGGTGCAAAAGGTGTGGGGCATTTGCAGGGGTTCCTGGAGGCAGTGAGCACCAGCATGACTTTTCCCCGCTGGGGCCTTTGCTGTGGGAGCAGCGGCTGGACGTTTGCGTTTTTTGATACAGAGACTACCGAGGGTTAAAAACGGTGGTTTTGAGGATGGAGTCCACAGAAAAGCAGAGAGGTCCAAAAGGTGTGGGGCATTTGAAGGGGTTCCCGGAGGCAGTGAGGACCAGCATGACTTTTCAGCCTTGGAACCTTTGCTGTGGGAGCAGCGGCTGGACGTTTGCGTTTTTTGCTACAGAGACTACGGAGGGTATAAAAACGGTGGTTTTGAGGATGGATTCCACAGGAAAGCAGAGAGGTGCAAAAGGTGTGGGGCATTTGAAGGGGTTCCCGGAGGCAGTGAGGACCAGCATGACTTTTACCCGCTGGGGCTTTGCTGTGGGAGCAGTTGCTGGACGTTTGCGTTTTATGCTCCGGAGGCTGCCGAGGGTTAAAAACAGTGGTTTTGAGGATGGATTCCACAGGAAAGCAGAGAGGTCCAAAAGGTGTGGGGCATTTGAAGGGGTTCCCGGAGGCAGTGAGGACCAGCATTACTTTTCCCCGCTGGGGCCTTTGCTGTGGGAGCAGCAGCTGGACGTTTGCGTTTTTTGCACCGGAGGCTGCCGAGAGTGAAAAACGGTGGTTTTGAGGATGGAGTCCACAGGAAAGCAGAGAGGTGCAAAAGGTGTGGGGCATTTGAAGGGGTTCCTGGAGGCAGTGAGGACCAGCATGACTTTTCCCCGCTGGGGCCTTTGCTGTGGAAGCAGTTGCTGGACGTTTGCATTTTTTGCTCCGGAGGCTGCCGAGAGTGAAAAACGGTGGTTTTGAGGATGGAGTCCACAGGAAAACAGAGAGGTCCAAAAGGTGTGGGGCATTTGAAGGGGTTCCCAGAGGCAGTGAGGACCAGCATGACTTTTCCGCCTTGGAACCTTTGCTGTGGGAGCAGCGGCTGGACGTTTGCGTTTTTTGCTCCGGCGGATGCCGAGAGTGAAAAACGGTGGTTTTGAGGATGGAGTCCACAGGAAAGCAGAGAGGTGCAAAAGGTGTGGGGCATTTGCAGGGGTTCCTGGAGGCAGTGAAGACCAGCATGACTTTCCCCCGCTGGGGCCTTTGCTGTGGGAGCAGCGGCTGGACGTTTGCGTTTTTTGCTCCGGAGGCTGCCGAGGGTTAATATCGGTGGTTTTGAGGATGGATTCCACAGGAAAGCAGAGAGGTCTAAAAGGTGTGGGGCATTTGAAGGGGTTCCCGGAGGCAGTGAGGACCAGCATGACTTTTCCCCGCTGGGCATTTGCTGTGGGTGCAGCGGCTGGATGTTTGAGTTTTTTGCTCCGGAGGCTGCTGAGAGTGAGAAACGGTGATTTTGAGGATGGATTCCACAGGAAAGCAGAGAGGTCCAAAAGGTGTGGGGCATTTGAAGGGGTTCCCGGAGGCAGTGAGGACCAGCATGACTTGTCCCTGCTGGGGCCTTTGCTGTGGGAGCAGCGGCTGGACGTTTGCGTTTTTTGCTACAGAGACTACGGAGGGTATAAAAACGGTGGTTTTGAGGATGGATTCCACAGGAAAGCAGAGAGGTGCAAAAGGTGTGGGGCATTTGAAGGGGTTCCCGGAGGCAGTGAGGACCAGCATGACTTTTACCCGCTGGGGCTTTGCTGTGGGAGCAGTTGCTGGACGTTTGCGTTTTATGCTCCGGAGGCTGCCGAGGGTTAAAAACGGTGGTTTTGAGGATGGATTCCACAGGAAAGCAGAGAGGTCCAAAAGGTGTGGGGCATTTGAAGGGGTTCCCGGAGGCAGTGAGGACCAGCATGACTTTTCCCCGCTGGGGCCTTTGCTGTGGGAGCAGCAGCTGGACGTTTGCGTTTTTTGCTCCGGAGGCTGCCGAGAGTGAAAAACGGTGGTTTTGAGGATGGAGTCCACAGGAAAGCAGAGAGGTGCAAAAGGTGTGGGGCATTTGAAGGGGTTCCTGGAGGCAGTGAGGACCAGCATGACTTTTCCCCGCTGGGGCCTTTGCTGTGGAAGCAGTTGCTGGACGTTTGCATTTTTTGCTCCGGAGGCTGCCGAGAGTGAAAAACGGTGGTTTTGAGGATGGAGTCCACAGGAAAACAGAGAGGTCCAAAAGGTGTGGGGCATTTGAAGGGGTTCCCAGAGGCAGTGAGGACCAGCATGACTTTTCCGCCTTGGAACCTTTGCTGTGGGAGCAGCGGCTGGACGTTTGCGTTTTTTGCTCCGGCGGATGCCGAGAGTGAAAAACGGTGGTTTTGAGGATGGAGTCCACAGGAAAGCAGAGAGGTGCAAAAGGTGTGGGGCATTTGCAGGGGTTCCTGGAGGCAGTGAGGACCAGCATGACTTTCCCCCGCTGGGGCCTTTGCTGTGGGAGCAGCGGCTGGACGTTTGCGTTTTTTGCTCCGGAGGCTGCCGAGGGTTAATATCGGTGGTTTTGAGGATGGATTCCACAGGAAAGCAGAGAGGTCTAAAAGGTGTGGGGCATTTGAAGGGGTTCCCGGAGGCAGTGAGGACCAGCATGACTTTTCCCCGCTGGGCATTTGCTGTGGGTGCAGCGGCTGGATGTTTGAGTTTTTTGCTCCGGAGGCTGCTGAGAGTGAGAAACGGTGATTTTGAGGATGGATTCCACAGGAAAGCAGAGAGGTCCAAAAGGTGTGGGGCATTTGAAGGGGTTCCCGGAGGCAGTGAGGACCAGCATGACTTGTCCCTGCTGGGGCCTTTGCTGTGGGAGCAGCGGCTGGACGTTTGCGTTTTTTGCTACAGAGACTACGGAGGGTATAAAAACGGTGGTTTTGAGGATGGATTCCACAGGAAAGCAGAGAGGTGCAAAAGGTGTGGGGCATTTGAAGGGGTTCCCGGAGGCAGTGAGGACCAGCATGACTTTTCCCCGCTGGGGCCTTTGCTGTGGGTGCAGCGGTTGGACGTTTGCGTTTTTTGCTCCGGAGGCTGCCGAGAGTGAAAAACGGTGGTTTTGAGGATGGAGTACACAGGAAAGCAGAGAGGTCCAAAAGGTGTGGGGCATTTGAAAGGGTTCCTGGAGGCAGTGAGGACCAGCATGACTTTTCCCCGCTGGGGCCTTTGCTGTGGGAGCAGCGGCTGGACGTTTGCGTTTTTTGCTCCGGAGGCTGCCGAGAGTGAAAAACGGTGGTTTTGAGGATGGAGTCCACATGAAAGTAGACAGATCCAAAAGGTGTGGGGAATTTGAAGGGGTTCCCGGAGGCAGTGAGGACCAGCATGACTTTACCGCCTTGTAACCTTTGCTGTGGGAGCAGCGGCTGGACTTTTGCGTTTTTTGCTCCGGAGGCTGCCGAGAGTGAAAAACGGTGGTTTTGAGGATGGAGTCCACAGGAAAGCAGAGAGGTCCAAAAGGTGTGGGGCATTTGAAGGGGTTCCTGGAGGTAGTGAAGACCAGCATGACTTTTCTTGCTGGGGCCTTTGCTGTGGAAGCAGCGGCTGGACGTTTGCGTTTTTTGCTCCGGAGGCTGCCGAGAGTGAAAAACGGTGGTTTTGAGGATGGAGTCCACAGGAAAACAGAGAGGTCCAAAAGGTGTGGGGCATTTGAAGGGGTTCCCAGAGGCAGTGAGGACCAGCATGACTTTTCTGCCTTGGAACGTTTGCTGTGGGAGCAGCGGCTGGACGTTTGCGTTTTTTGCTACAGAGACTACCGCGGGTTAAAAACGGTGGTTTTGAGGATGGATTCCACAGGAAAACAGAGAGGTCCAAAAGGTGTGGGGCATTTGAAGGGGTTCCCGGAGGCAGTGAGGACCAGCATGACTTTTCAGCCTTGGAACCTTTGCTGTGGGAGCAGCGGCTGGACGTTTGCGTTTTTTGCTACAGAGACTACGGAGGGTATAAAAACGGTGGTTTTGAGGATGGATTCCACAGGAAAGCAGAGAGGTGCAAAACGTGTGGGGCATTTGAAGGGGTTCCCGGAGGCAGTGAGGACCAGCATGACTTTTACCCGCTGGGGCTTTGCTGTGGGAGCAGTTGCTCGACGTTTGCGTTTTATGCTCCGGAGGCTGCCGAGGGTTAAAAACGGTGGTTTTGAGGATGGATTCCACAGGAAAGCAGAGAGGTCCAAAAGGTGTGGGGCATTTGAAGGGGTTCCCGGAGGCAGTGAGGACCAGCATGACTTTTCCCCGCTGGGGCCTTTGCTGTGGGAGCAGCAGCTGGACGTTTGCGTTTTTTGCACCGGAGGCTGCCGAGAGTGAAAAACGGTGGTTTTGAGGATGGATTCCACAGGAAAGCAGAGAGGTCCAAAAGGTGTGGGGCATTTGAAGGGGTCCTGGAGGCAGTGAGGACCAGCATGACTTTTCCCCGCTGGGGCCTTTGCTGTGGGAGCAGCGGCTGGACGTTTGCGTTTTTTGCTCCGGAGGCTGCCGGGAGTGAAAAACGGTGGTTTTGAGGATGGAGTCCACAGGAAAGCAGAGAGGTGCAAAAGGTGTGGGGCATTTGAAGGGGTTCCTGGAGGCAGTGAGGACCAGCATGACTTTTCCCCGCTGGGGCCTTTGCTGTGGAAGCAGTTGCTGGACGTTTGCATTTTTTGCTCCGGAGTGCGCCGAGAGTGAAAAACGGTGGTTTTGAGGATGGAGTCCACAGGAAAACAGAGAGGTCCAAAAGGTGTGGGGCATTTGAAGGGGTTCCCAGAGGCAGTGAGGACCAGCATGACTTTTCCGCCTTGGAACCTTTGCTGTGGGAGCAGCGGCTGGACGTTTGCGTTTTTTGCACCGGCGGATGCCGAGAATTAAAAACGGTGGTTTTGAGGATGGAGTCCACAGGAAAGCAGAGAGGTGCAAAAGGTGTGGGGCATTTGCAGGGGTTCCTGGAGGCAGTGAGGACCAGCATGACTTTCCCCCGCTGGGGCCTTTGCTGTGGGAGCAGCGGCTGGACGTTTGCGTTTTTTGCTCCGGAGGCTGCCGAGGGTTAATATCGGTGGTTTTGAGGATGGATTCCACAGGAAAGCAGAGAGGTCTAAAAGGTGTGGGGCATTTGAAGGGGTTCCCGGAGGCAGTGAGGACCAGCATGACTTTTCCCCGCTGGGCATTTGCTGTGGGTGCAGCGGCTGGATGTTTGAGTTTTTTGCTCCGGAGGCTGCTGAGAGTGAGAAACGGTGATTTTGAGGATGGATTCCACAGGAAAGCAGAGAGGTCCAAAAGGTGTGGGGCATTTGAAGGGGTTCCCGGAGGCAGTGAGGACCAGCATGACTTGTCCCTGCTGGGGCCTTTGCTGTGGGAGCAGCGGCTGGACTTTTGCGTTTTTTGCTCCGGAGGCTGCCGAGAGTGAAAAACGGTGGTTTTGAGGGTAGAGTCCACAGGAAAGCAGAGAGGTCCAAAAGGTGTGGGGCATTTGAAGGGGTTCCCGGAGGCAGTGAGGACCAGCATGACTTTTCCCCGCTGGGGCCTTTGCTGTGGGAGCAGCGGTTGGACGTTTGCGTTTTTTGCTCCGGAGGCTGCCGAGAGTGAAAAACGGTGGTTTTGAGGATGGAGTCCACAGGAAAACAGAGAGGTCCAAAAGGTGTGGGGCATTTGAAGGGGTTCCCGGAGGCAGTGAGGACCAGCATGACTTTTCAGCCTTGGAACCTTTGCTGTGGGAGCAGCGGCTGGACGTTTGCGTTTTTTGCTACAGAGACTACGGAGGGTATAAAAACGGTGGTTTTGAGGATGGATTCCACAGGAAAGCAGAGAGGTGCAAAAGGTGTGGGGCATTTGAAGGGGTTCCCGGAGGCAGTGAGGACCAGCATGACTTTTACCCGCTGGGGCTTTGCTGTGGGAGCAGTTGCTCGACGTTTGCGTTTTATGCTCCGGAGGCTGCCGAGGGTTAAAAACGGAGGTTTTGAGGATGGATTCCACAGGAAAGCAGAGAGGTCCAAAAGGTGTGGGGCATTTGAAGGGGTTCCCGGAGGCAGTGAGGACCAGCATGACTTTTCCCCGCTGGGGCCTTTGCTGTGGGAGCAGCAGCTGGACGTTTGCGTTTTTTGCACCGGAGGCTGCCGAGAGTGAAAAACGGTGGTTTTGAGGATGGATTCCACAGGAAAGCAGAGAGGTCCAAAAGGTGTGGGGCATTTGAAGGGGTCCTGGAGGCAGTGAGGACCAGCATGACTTTTCCCCGCTGGGGCCTTTGCTGTGGGAGCAGCGGCTGGACGTTTGCGTTTTTTGCTCCGGAGGCTGCCGGGAGTGAAAAACGGTGGTTTTGAGGATGGAGTCCACAGGAAAGCAGAGAGGTGCAAAAGGTGTGGGGCATTTGAAGGGGTTCCTGGAGGCAGTGAGGACCAGCATGACTTTTCCCCGCTGGGGCCTTTGCTGTGGAAGCAGTTGCTGGACGTTTGCATTTTTTGCTCCGGAGGCTGCCGAGAGTGAAAAACGGTGGTTTTGAGGATGGAGTCCACAGGAAAACAGAGAGGTCCAAAAGGTGTGGGGCATTTGAAGGGGTTCCCAGAGGCAGTGAGGACCAGCATGACTTTTCCGCCTTGGAACCTTTGCTGTGGGAGCAGCGGCTGGACGTTTGCGTTTTTTGCTCCGGCGGATGCCGAGAGTGAAAAACGGTGGTTTTGAGGATGGAGTCCACAGGAAAGCAGAGAGGTGCAAAAGGTGTGGGGCATTTGCAGGGGTTCCTGGAGGCAGTGAGGACCAGCATGACTTTCCCCCGCTGGGGCCTTTGCTGTGGGAGCAGCGGCTGGACGTTTGCGTTTTTTGCTCCGGAGGCTGCCGAGGGTTAATATCGGTGGTTTTGAGGATGGATTCCACAGGAAAGCAGAGAGGTCTAAAAGGTGTGGGGCATTTGAAGGGGTTCCCGGAGGCAGTGAGGACCAGCATGACTTTTCCCCGCTGGGCATTTGCTGTGGGTGCAGCGGCTGGATGTTTGAGTTTTTTGCTCCGGAGGCTGCTGAGAGTGAGAAACGGTGATTTTGAGGATGGATTCCACAGGAAAGCAGAGAGGTCCAAAAGGTGTGGGGCATTTGAAGGGGTTCCCGGAGGCAGTGAGGACCAGCATGACTTGTCCCTGCTGGGGCCTTTGCTGTGGGAGCAGCGGCTGGACTTTTGCGTTTTTTGCTCCGGAGGCTGCCGAGAGTGAAAAACGGTGGTTTTGAGGGTAGAGTCCACAGGAAAGCAGAGAGGTCCAAAAGGTGTGGGGCATTTGAAGGGGTTCCCGGAGGCAGTGAGGACCAGCATGACTTTTCCCCGCTGGGGCCTTTGCTGTGGGAGCAGCGGTTGGACGTTTGCGTTTTTTGCTCCGGAGGCTGCCGAGAGTGAAAAACGGTGGTTTTGAGGATGGAGTACACAGGAAAGCAGAGAGGTCCAAAAGGTGTGGGGCATTTGAAAGGGTTCCTGGAGGCAGTGAGGACCAGCATGACTTTTCCCCGCTGGGGCCTTTGCTGTGGGAGCAGCGGCTGGACGTTTGCGTTTTTTGCTCCGGAGGCTGCCGAGAGTGAAAAACGGTGGTTTTGAGGATGGAGTCCACATGAAAGTAGACAGATCCAAAAGGTGTGGGGAATTTGAAGGGGTTCCCGGAGGCAGTGAGGACCAGCATGACTTTTCCGCCTTGGAACCTTTGCTGTGGGAGCAGCGGCTGGACTTTTGCGTTTTTTGCTCCGGAGGCTGCCGAGAGTGAAAAACGGTGGTTTTGAGGATGGAGTCCACAGGAAAGCAGAGAGGTCCAAAAGGTGTGGGGCATTTGAAGGGGTTCCTGGAGGTAGTGAAGACCAGCATGACTTTTCTTGCTGGGGCCTTTGCTGTGGAAGCAGCGGCTGGACGTTTGCGTTTTTTGCTCCGGAGGCTGCCGAGAGTGAAAAACGGTGGTTTTGAGGATGGAGTCCACAGGAAAACAGAGAGGTCCAAAAGGTGTGGGGCATTTGAAGGGGTTCCCGGAGGCAGTGAGGACCAGCATGACTTTTCTGCCTTGGAACGTTTGCTGTGGGAGCAGCGGCTGGACGTTTGCGTTTTTTGCTACAGAGACTACCGCGGGTTAAAAACGGTGGTTTTGAGGATGGATTCCACAGGAAAACAGAGAGGTCCAAAAGGTGTGGGGCATTTGAAGGGGTTCCCGGAGGCAGTGAGGACCAGCATGACTTTTCCCTGCTGGGGCCTTTGCTGTGGGAGCAGCGGCTGGGCGTTTGCGTTTTTTGCTCCGGAGGCTGCCGAGTGCAAAACGGCGGTTTAGAGGATGGAGTCCACTGGAAAGCAGAGAGGGCCCAAGTGTGTGGGGCATTTGAAGGGGTTCGGGGAGGCAGTGAAGACCAGCATGACTTTTCCCCCTTGAAAACTTTGCTGTGGGAGCAGCGGCTGGACGTTTGCGTTTTTTGCTCCGGAGGCTGCCGAGTGCAAAACGGCGGTTTAGAGGATGGAGTCCACTGGAAAGCAGAGAGGGCCCAAGTGTGCGGGGGATTTGAAGGGGTTCACGGAGGCAGTGAGGACCAGCATGACTTTTCCCCGCTGGGGCCTTTGCTGTGGGAGCAGCGGCTGGACGTTTGCGTTTTTTGCTCTGGAGGCTGCTGAGAGTGAAAAACGGTGGTTTGGAGGTTAGAATCCACAGGGAAGCAGAGAGATCCAAAAGGTGTGGGGCATTTGAAGGGGTTCCCGGAGGCAGTGAGGACCAGCATGACTTTTCCCCGCTGGGGCCTTTGCTGTGGGAGCAGCGGCTGGACGTTTGCGTTTTTTGCTCCGGAGGCTGCCGAGAGTGAAAAACAGTGATTTGGAGGTTAGAATCCACAGGGAAGCAGAGAGGTCCAAAAGGTGTGGGGCATTTGAAGGGGTTCCCGGAGGCAGTGAGGACCAGCATGACTTTTCCCCGCTGGGGCCTTTGCTGTGGGAGCGGCGGCTGGACGTTTGCGGTTTTTGCTCCGGAGGCTGCCAAGAGTGAAAAACGGTGGTTTTGAGGATGGAGTCCACAGGAAAGCAGAGAGGGCCCAATGGTGTGGGGCATTTGAAGGGTTTCGGGGAGCCAGTGAGGACCAGCATCACTTTATTTCCTTAGAACCTTTGATGTGAGAGCAGCGGCTGGACGTTTGCATTTTTTGCTCCGGATACTGCCGAGAATAAAAAAGCGTGGTTTTGAGGATGGATTCCACAGGAAAGCAGAGAGGTGCAAAAGGTGTGGGGCATTTGAAGGGGTTCCCGGAGGCAGTGAGGACCAGCATGACTTTTCCCCGCTGGGGCCTTTGCTGTGGGAGCAGCGGCTGGACGTTTGCGTTTTTTGCTCCGGAGGCTGCCGAGGGTTAAAAACGGTGGTTTTGAGGATGGAGTCCACAGGAAAGCAGAGAGGTCCAAAAGGTGTGGGGCATTTCAAGGGGTTCCCCGAGGCAGTGAGGACCAGCATGATTTGTCCCCGCTGGGGCCTTTGCTGTTGGAGCAGTGGCTGGACTTTTGCGTTTTTTGCTCCGGAGGCTGCCGAGAGTGAAAAACGGTGGTTTTGAGGGTGGAGTCCACAGGAAAGCAGAGAGGTCCAAAAGGTGTGGGGCATTTGAAGGGGTTCCCGGAGGCAGTGAGGACCAGCATGACTTTTCCCCGCTGGGGCCTTTGCTGTGGGAGCAGCGGTTGGACGTTTGCGTTTTTTGCTCCGGAGGCTGCCGAGGGTTAAAAACGGTGGTTTTGAGGATGGACTCCACAGGAAAGCAGAGAGGTCCAAAAGGTGTGGGGCATTTGAAAGGGTTCCCGGAGGCAGTGACGACCAGCATGACTTTTCCCCGCTGGGGCCTTTGCTGTGGGAGCAGCGGCTGGACGTTTGCGTTTTTTGCTCCGGAGGCTGCCGAGAGTGAAAAACATTGGTTTTGAGGATGGAGTCCACAGGAAAACAGAGAGGTCCAAAAGGTGTGGGGCATTTGAAGGGGTTCCCGGAGGCAGTGAGGACCAGCATGACTTTTCCGCCTTGTAACCTTTGCTGTGGGAGCAGCGGCTGGACGTTTGCGTTTTTTGCTCCGGCGGACGCCGAGAGTGAAAAACGGTGGTTTTGGGGATGGAGTTCACAGGAAAGCAGAGAGGTCCAAAAGGTGTGGGGTATTTGAAGGGGTTCCCGGAGGCAGTGAGGACCAGCATGACTTTTCCCCGCTGGGGCCTTTGCTGTGGGAGCAGCGGCTGGACGTTTGCGTTTTTTGCTCCGGAGGCTGCCGAGAGTGAAAAACGGTGGTTTTGAGGATGGAGTCCACAGGAAAGCAGAGAGGTCCAAAAGGTGTGGGGCATTTGAAGGGGTTCCTGGAGGTAGTGAAGACCAGCATGACTTTTCTTGCTGGGGCCTTTGCTGTGGAAGCAGCGGCTGGACGTTTGCGTTTTTTGCTCCGGAGGCTGCCGAGAGTGAAAAACGGTGGTTTTGAGGATGGAGTCCACAGGAAAACAGAGAGGTCCAAAAGGTGTGGGGCATTTGAAGGGGTTCCCGGAGGCAGTGAGGACCAGCATGACTTTTCCCCGCTGGGGCCTTTGCTGTGGGAGTAGCGGCTGGACATTTGCTTTTTTTGCTCCGGAGGCTGCCGAGAGTGAAAAACGGTGGTTTTGAGGATGGAGTCCACTGGAAAGCAGAGAGGGCCCAATGGTGTGGGGCATTTCAAGGGTTTCGGGGAGCCAGTGAGGACCAGCATCACTTTATTTCCTTAGAACCTTTGATGTGAGAGCAGCGGCTGGACGTTTGCATTTTTTGCTCCGGATACTGCCAGGAATAAAAAAGCGTGGTTTTGAGGATGGATTCCACAGGAAAGCAGAGAGGTGCAAAAGGTGTGGGGCATTTGAAGGGGTTCCCGGAGGCAGTGAGGACCAGCATTACTTTTCCACGCTGGGGCTTTGCTGTGGTAGCAGCGGCTGGAAGTTTGCGTTTTTTGCTCCGGAGGCTGCCGAGAGTGAAAAACGGTGGTTTTGAGGGTGGAGTCCACAGGAAAGCAGAGAGGTCCAAAAGGTGTGGGGCATTTGAAGGGGTTCCCGGAGGCAGTGAGGACCAGCATGACTTTTCCCCGCTGGGGCCTTTGCTGTGGGAGCAGCGGTTGGACGTTTGCGTTTTTTGCTCCGGAGGCTGCCGAGGGTTAAAAACGGTGGTTTTGAGGATGGACTCCACAGGAAAGCAGAGAGGTCCAAAAGGTGTGGGGCATTTGAAAGGGTTCCCGGAGGCAGTGAGGACCAGCATGACTTTTCCCCGCTGGGGCCTTTGCTGTGGGAGCAGCGGCTGGACGTTTGCGTTTTTTGCTCCGGAGGTTGCCGAGAGTGAAAAACATTGGTTTTGAGGATGGATTCCACAGGAAAACAGAGAGGTCCAAAAGGTGTGGAGCATTTGAAGGGGTTCCCGGAGGCAGTGAGGACCAGCATGACTTTTCTGCCTTGGAACGTTTGCTGTGGGAGCAGCGGCTGGACGTTTGCGTTTTTTGCTACAGAGACTACCGAGGGTTAAAAGCGGTGGTTTTGAGGATGGATTCCACAGGAAAACAGAGAGGTCCAAAAGGTGTGGGGCATTTGAAGGGGTTCCCGGAGGCAGTGAGCACCAGCATGACTTTTCCCCGCTGGGGCCTTTGCTGTTGGAGCAGCGGCTGGACGTTTGCGTTTTTTGATACAGAGAATAGAGAGGGTTAAAAACAGTGGTTTTGAGGATGGATTCCACAGAAAAGCAGAGAGGTCCAAAAGGTGTGGGGCATTTGAAGGGGTTCCCGGAGGCAGTGAGGACCAGCATGACTTTTCCCCGCTGGGGCCTTTGCTGTGGGAGCAGCGGTGGACATTTGCGTTTTTTGCTACAGAGACTACCGAGGGTTAATAACAGTGGTTTTGAGGATGGAGTCCACAGGAAAGCAGAGAGGTCCAAAAGGTGTGGGGCATTTAAAGGGGTTCCCAGAGGCAGTGAGGACCAGCATGACTTTTCAGCCTTGGAACCTTTGCTGTGGGAGCAGCGGCTGGACGTTTGCGTTTTTTGCTACAGAGACTACGGAGGGTATAAAAACGGTGGTTTTGAGGATGGATTCCACAGGAAAGCAGAGAGGTGCAAAAGGTGTGGGGCATTTGAAGGGGTTCCCGGAGGCAGTGAGGACCAGCATGACTTTTACCCGCTGGGGCTTTGCTGTGGGAGCAGTTGCTGGACGTTTGCGTTTTATGCTCCGGAGGCTGCCGAGGGTTAAAAACGGTGGTTTTGAGGATGGATTCCACAGGAAAGCAGAGAGGTCCAAAAGGTGTGGGGCATTTGAAGGGGTTCCCGGAGGCAGTGAGGACCAGCATGACTTTTCCCCGCTGGGGCCTTTGCTGTGGGAGCAGCAGCTGGACGTTTGCGTTTTTTGCACCGGAGGCTGCCGAGAGTGAAAAACGGTGGTTTTGAGGATGGATTCCACAGGAAAGCAGAGAGGTCCAAAAGGTGTGGGGCATTTGAAGGGGTCCTGGAGGCAGTGAGGACCAGCATGACTTTTCCCCGCTGGGGCCTTTGCTGTGGGAGCAGCGGCTGGACGTTTGCGTTTTTTGCTCCGGAGGCTGCCGAGAGTGAAAAACGGTGGTTTTGAGGATGGAGTCCACAGGAAAGCAGAGAGGTGCAAAAAGTGTGGGGCATTTGAAGGGGTTCCTGGAGGCAGTGAGGACCAGCATGACTTTTCCCCGCTGGGGCCTTTGCTGTGGAAGCAGTTGCTGGACGTTTGCATTTTTTGCTCCGGAGGCTGCCGAGAGTGAAAAACGGTGGTTTTGAGGATGGAGTCCACAGGAAAACAGAGAGGTCCAAAAGGTGTGGGGCATTTGAAGGGGTTCCCGGAGGCAGTGAGGACCAGCATGACTTTTCCGCCTTGGAACCTTTGCTGTGGGAGCAGCGGCTGGACGTTTGCGTTTTTTGCTCCGGCGGATGCCGAGAGTGAAAATCGGTGGTTTTGAGGATGGATTCCACAGGAAAGCAGAGAGGTGCAAAAGGTGTGGGGCATTTGCAGGGGTTCCTGGAGGCAGTGAGGACCAGCATGACTTTCCCCCGCTGGGGCCTTTGCTGTGGGAGCAGCGGCTGGACGTTTGCGTTTTTTGCTCCGGAGGCTGCCGAGGGTTAATATCGGTGGTTTTGAGGATGGATTCCACAGGAAAGCAGAGAGGTCTAAAAGGTGTGGGGCATTTGAAGGGGTTCCCGGAGGCAGTGAGGACCAGCATGACTTTTACCCGCTGGGCATTTGCTGTGGGTGCAGCGGCTGGATGTTTGAGTTTTTTGCTCCGGAGGCTGCTGAGAGTGAGAAACGGTGATTTTGAGGATGGATTCCACAGGAAAGCAGAGAGGTCCAAAAGGTGTGGGGCATTTGAAGGGGTTCCCGGAGGCAGTGAGGACCAGCATGACTTGTCCCTGCTTGGGCCTTTGCTGTGGGAGCAGCGGCTGGACTTTTGTGTTTTTTGCTCCGGAGGCTGCCGAGAGTGAAAAACGGTGGTTTGAGGGTAGAGTCCACAGGAAAGCAGAGAGTTCCAAAAGGTGTGGGGCATTTGAAGGGGTTCCCGGAGGCAGTGAGGACCAGCATGACTTTTCCCCGCTGGGGCCTTTGCTGTGGGACCAGCGGTTGGACGTTTGCGTTTTTTGCTCCGGAGGCTGCCGAGAGTGAAAAACGGTGGTATTGAGGATGGAGTACACAGGAAAGCAGAGAGGTCCAAAAGGTGTGGGGCATTTGAAAGGGTTCCCGGAGGCAGTGAGGACCAGCATGACTTTTCCCCGCTGGGGCCTTTGCTGTGGGAGCAGCGGCTGGACGTTTGCGTTTTTTGCTCCGGAGGCTGCCGAGAGTGAAAAACGGTGGTTTTGAGGATGGAGTCCACAGGAAAACAGAGAGGTCCAAAAGGTGTGGGGCATTTGAAGGGGTTCCCGGAGGCAGTGAGGACCAGCATGACTTTTCTGCCTTGGAACGTTTGCTGTGGGAGCAGCGGCTGGACGTTTGCGTTTTTTGCTACAGAGACTACCGAGGGTTAAAAGCGGTGGTTTTGAGGATGGATTCCACAGGAAAACAGAGAGGTCCAAAAGGTGTGGGGCATTTGAAGGGGTTCCCGGAGGCAGTGAGGACCAGCATGACTTTTCCCCGCTGGGGCCTTTGCTGTGGGAGCAGCGGCTGGACGTTTGCGTTTTTTGATACAGAGAATACAGAGGGTTAAGAACAGTGGTTTTGAGGATGGATTCCACAGAAAAGCAGAGAGGTCCAAAAGGTGTTGGGCATTTGAAGGGGTTCCCGGAGGCAGTGAGGACCAGCATGACTTTTCCCCGCTGGGGCCTTTTCTGTGGGAGCAGCGGCTGGACGTTTGCGTTTTTTGCTCCGGAGGCTGCCGAGAGTGAAAAACGGTGGTTTTGAGGATGGAGTCCACAGGAAAACAGAGAGGTCCAAAAGGTGTGGGGCATTTGAAGGGGTTCCCGGAGGCAGTGAGGACCAGCATGACTTTTCTGCCTTGGAACGTTTGCTGTGGGAGCAGCGGCTGGACGTTTGCGTTTTTTGCTACAGAGACTACCGAGGGTTAAAAGCGGTGGTTTTGAGGATGGATTCCACAGGAAAACAGAGAGGTCCAAAAGGTGTGGGGCATTTGAAGGGGTTCCCGGAGGCAGTGAGGACCAGCATGACTTTTCCCCGCTGGGGCCTTTGCTGTGGGAGCAGCGGCTGGACATCTGCGTTTTTTGCTACAGAGACTTCCGAGGGTTAATAACGGTGGTTTTGAGGATGGAGTCCACAGGAAAGCAGAGAGGTCCAAAAGGTGGGGGGCATTTGAAGGGGTTCCCAGAGGCAGTGAGGACCAGCATGACTTTTCAGCCTTGGAACCTTTGCTGTGGGAGCAGCGGCTGGACGTTTGCGTTTTTTGCTACAGAGACTACGGAGGGTATAAAAACGGTGGTTTTGAGGATGGAGTCCACAGGAAAGCGGAGAGGTCCAAAAGGTGTGGGGCATTTGAAGGGGTTCCCGGAGGCAGTGATGACCAGCATGACTTTTACCCACTGGGGCTTTGCTGTGGGAGCAGCGGCTGGACGTTTGCGTTTTATGCTCCGGAGGCTGCCGAGGGTTAAAAACGGTGGTTTTGAGGATGGATTCCACAGGAAAGCAGAGAGGTCCAAAAGGTGTGGGGCATTTGAAGGGGTTCCCGGAGGCAGTGAGGACCAGCATGACTTGTCCCTGCTGGGGCCTTTGCTGTGGGAGCAGCGGCTGGACTTTTGCGTTTTTTGCTCCGGAGGCTGCCGAGAGTGAAAAACGGTGGTTTGAGGGTAGAGTCCACAGGAAAGCAGAGAGTTCCAAAAGGTGTGGGCATTTGAAGGGGTTCCCGGAGGCAGTGAGGACCAGCATGACTTTTCCCCGCTGGGGCCTTTGCTGTGGGAGCAGCGGCTGGACGTTTGCGTTTTTTGCTCCGGAGGCTGCCGAGAGTGAAAAACGGTGGTTTTGAGGATGGAGTCCACATGAAAGTAGACAGATCCAAAAGGTGTGGGGCATTTGAAGGGGTTCCCGGAGGCAGTGAGGACCAGCATGACTTTACCGCCTTGAAACCTTTGCTGTGGGAGCAGCGGCTGGACTTTTGCGTTTTTTGCTCCGGCGGACGCCGAGAGTGAAAAACGGTGGTTTTGGGGATGGAGTCCACAGGAAAGCAGAGAGGTCCAAAAGGTGTGGGGTATTTGAAGGGGTTCCCGGAGGCAGTGAGGACCAGCATGACTTTTCCCCGCTGGGGCCTTTGCTGTGGTAGCAGCGGCTGGACGTTTGCGTTTTTTGCTCCGGAGGTTGCCAAGAGTGAAAAACGGTGGTTTTGAGGATGGAGTCCACATGAAAGCAGACAGATCCAAAAGGTGTGGGGCATTTGAAGGGGTTCCCGGAGGCAGTGAGGACCAGCATGACTTTTCCCCGCTGGGGCCTTTGCTGTGGGAGCAGCGGCTGGACGTTTGCGTTTTATGCTCCGGAGGCTGCCGAGGGTTAAAAACGGTGGTTTTGAGGATGGAGTCCACAGGAAAGCAGAGAGGTCCAAAAGGTGTGGGGCATTTGAAGGGGTTCCCGGAGGCAGTGAGGACCAGCATGACTTTTACCCGCTGGGGCTTTGCTGTGGGAGCAGTTGCTGGACGTTTGCGTTTTATGCTCCGGAGGCTGCCGAGGGTTAAAAACGGTGGTTTTGAGGATGGATTCCACAGGAAAGCAGAGAGGTCCAAAAGGTGTGGGGCATTTGAAGGGGTTCCCGGAGGCAGTGAGGACCAGCATGACTTTTCCCCGCTGGGGCCTTTGCTGTGGGAGCAGCAGCTGGACGTTTGCGTTTTTTGCACCGGAGGCTGCCGAGAGTGAAAAACGGTGGTTTTGAGGATGGATTCCACAGGAAAGCAGAGAGGTCCAAAAGGTGTGGGGTATTTGAAGGGGTCCTGGAGGCAGTGAGGACCAGCATGACTTTTCCCCGCTGGGGCCTTTGCTGTGGGAGCAGCGGCTGGACGTTTGCGTTTTTTGCTCCGGAGGCTGCCGAGAGTGAAAAACGGTGGTTTTGAGGATGGAGTCCACAGGAAAGCAGAGAGGTGCAAAAGGTGTGGGGCATTTGAAGGGGTTCCTGGAGGCAGTGAGGACCAGCATGACTTTTCCCCGCTGGGGCCTTTGCTGTGGAAGCAGTTGCTGGACGTTTGCATTTTTTGCTCCGGAGGCTGCCGAGAGTGAAAAACGGTGGTTTTGAGGATGGAGTCCACAGGAAAACAGAGAGGTCCAAAAGGTGTGGGGCATTTGAAGGGGTTCCCGGAGGCAGTGAGGACCAGCATGACTTTTCCGCCTTGGAACCTTTGCTGTGGGAGCAGCGGCTGGACGTTTGCGTTTTTTGCTCCGGCGGATGCCGAGAGTGAAAAACGGTGGTTTTGAGGATGGAGTCCACAGGAAAGCAGAGAGGTGCAAAAGGTGTGGGGCATTTGCAGGGGTTCCTGGAGGCAGTGAGGACCAGCATGACTTTCCCCCGCTGGGGCCTTTGCTGTGGGAGCAGCGGCTGGACGCTTGCGTTTTTTGCTCCGGAGGCTGCCGAGGGTTAATATCGGTGGTTTTGAGGATGGATTCCACAGGAAAGCAGAGAGGTCTAAAAGGTGTGGGGCATTTGAAGGTGTTCCCGGAGGCAGTGAGGACCAGCATGACTTTTCCCCGCTGGGCATTTGCTGTGGGTGCAGCGGCTGGATGTTTGAGTTTTTTGCTCCGGAGGCTGCTGAGAGTGAGAAACGGTGATTTTGAGGATGGATTCCACAGGAAAGCAGAGAGGTCCAAAAGGTGTGGGGCATTTGAAGGGGCTCCCGGAGGCAGTGAGGACCAGCATGACTTTTCTGCCTTGGAACGTTTGCTGTGGGAGCAGCGGCTGGACGTTTGCGTTTTTTGCTACAGAGACTACCGAGGGTTAAAAGCGGTGGTTTTGAGGATGGATTCCACAGGAAAACAGAGAGGTCCAAAAGGTGTGGGGCATTTGAAGGGGTTCCCGAAGGCAGTGAGGACCAGCATGACTTTTCCCCGCTGGGGCCTTTGCTGTGGGAGCAGCGGCTGGACGTTTGCGTTTTTTGATACAGAGAATACAGAGGGTTAAGAACAGTGGTTTTGAGGATGGATTCCACAGAAAAGCAGAGAGGTCCAAAAGGTGTTGGGCATTTGAAGGGGTTCCCGGAGGCAGTGAGGACCAGCATGACTTTTCCCCGCTGGGGCCTTTGCTGTGGGAGCAGCGGCTGGACATCTGCGTTTTTTGCTACAGAGACTACCGAGGGTTAATAACGGTGGTTTTGAGGATGGAGTCCACACGAAAGCAGAGAGGTCCAAAAGGTGGGGGGCATTTGAAGGGGTTCCCAGAGGCAGTGAGGACCAGCATGACTTTTCAGCCTTGGAACCTTTGCTGTGGGAGCAGCGGCTGGACGTTTGCGTTTTTTGCTACAGAGACTACGGAGGGTATAAAAACGGTGGTTTTGAGGATGGAGTCCACAGGAAAGCAGAGAGGTCCAAAAGGTGTGGGGCATTTGAAGGGGTTCCCGGAGGCAGTGAGGACCAGCATGACTTTTACCCACTGGGGCTTTGCTGTGGGAGCAGCCGCTGGACATTCGCGTTTTATGCTCCGGAGGATGCCGAGGGTTAAAAACGGTGGTTTTGAGGATGGATTCCACAGGAAAGCAGAGAGGTCCAAAAGGTGTGGGGCATTTGAAGGGGTTCCCGGAGCCAGTGAGGACCAGCATGACTTTTCCCCGCTGGGGCCTTTGCTGTGGGAGCAGCAGCTGGACGTTTGCGTTTTTTGCACCGGAGGCTGCCGAGAGTGAAAAACGGTGGTTTTGAGGATGGATTCCACCGGAAAGCAGAGAGGTCCAAAAGGTGTGGGGCATTTGAAGGGGTCCTGGAGGCAGTGAGGACCAGCATGACTTTTACCCGCTGGGGCCTTTGCTGTGGGAGCAGCGGCTGGACGTTTGCGTTTTTTGCTCCGGAGGCTGCCGAGGGTTAAAAACGGTGGTTTTGAGGATGGAATCCACAGGAAAGCAGACAGATCCAAAAGGTGTGGGGCATTTGAAGGGGTTCCCGGAGGCAGTGAGGACCAGCATGACTTTACCGCCTTGTAACCTTTGCTGTGGGAGCAGCGGCTGGACTTTTGCGTTTTTTGCTCCGGCGGACGCCGAGAGTGAAAAACGGTGGTTTTGGGGATGGAGTTCACAGGAAAGCAGAGAGGTCCAAAAGGTGTGGGGTATTTGAAAGGGTTCCCGGAGGCAGTGAGGACCAGCATGACTTTTCCCCGCTGGGGCCTTTGCTGTGGGAGCAGCAGCTGGACGTTTGCGTTTTTTGCACTGGAGGCTGCCGAGAGTGAAAAACGGTGGTTTTGAGGATGGATTCCACAGGAAAGCAGAGAGGTCCAAAAGGTGTGGGGCATTTGAAGGGGTCCTGGAGGCAGTGAGGACCAGCATGACTTTTACCCGCTGGGGCCTTTGCTGTGGGAGCAGCGGCTGGACGTTTGCGTTTTTTGCTCCGGAGGCTGCCGAGAGTGAAAAACGGTGGTTTTGAGGATGGAGTCCACAGGAAAGCAGAGAGGTCCAAAAGGTGTGGGGCATATGAAGGGGTTCCCGGAGGCAGTGAGGACCAGCATGACTTTTCTGCCTTGGAACGTTTGCTGTGGGAGCAGCGGCTGGACGTTTGCGTTTTTTGCTACAGAGACTACCGAGGGTTAAAAGCGGTGGTTTTGAGGATGGATTCCACAGGAAAACAGAGAGGTCCAAAAGGTGTGGGGCATTTGAAGGGGTTCCCGGAGGCAGTGAGGACCAGCATGACTTTTCCCCGCTGGGGCCTTTGCTGTGGGAGCAGCGGCTGGACGTTTGCGTTTTTTGATACAGAGAATACAGAGGGTTAAGAACAGTGGTTTTGAGGATGGATTCCACAGAAAAGCAGAGAGGTCCAAAAGGTGTTGGGCATTTGAAGGGGTTCCCGGAGGCAGTGAGGACCAGCATGACTTTTCCCCGCTGGGGCCTTTGCTGTGGGAGCAGCGGCTGGACGTTTGCGTTTTTTGCTCCGGAGGCTGCCGAGAGTGAAAAACGGTGGTTTTGAGGATGGAGTCCACAGGAAAACAGAGAGGTCCAAAAGGTGTGGGGCATTTGAAGGGGTTCCCGGAGGCAGTGAGGACCAGCATGACTTTTCTGCCTTGGAACGTTTGCTGTGGGAGCAGCGGCTGGACGTTTGCGTTTTTTGCTACAGAGACTACCGAGGGTTAAAAGCGGTGGTTTTGAGGATGGATTCCACAGGAAAACAGAGAGGTCCAAAAGGTGTGGGGCATTTGAAGGGGTTCCCGGAGGCAGTGAGGACCAGCATGACTTTTCCCCGCTGGGGCCTTTGCTGTGGGAGCAGCGGCTGGACATCTGCGTTTTTTGCTACAGAGACTTACGAGGGTTAATAACGGTGGTTTTGAGGATGGAGTCCACAGGAAAGCAGAGAGGTCCAAAAGGTGGGGGGCATTTGAAGGGGTTCCCAGAGGCAGTGAGGACCTTCATGACTTTTCAGCGCTGGGCATTGCTGTGGAAGCAGCGGCTGGACGTTTGCGTTTTTTGCTACAGAGACTACGGAGGGTATAAAAACGGTGGTTTTGAGGATGGAGTCCACAGGAAAGCAGAGAGGTCCAAAAGGTGTGGGGCATTTGAAGGGGTTCCCGGAGGCAGTGAGGACCAGCATGACTTTTACCCACTGGGGCTTTGCTGTGGGAGCAGCCGCTGGACATTCGCGTTTTATGCTCCGGAGGATGCCGAGGGTTAAAAACGGTGGTTTTGAGGATGGATTCCACAGGAAAGCAGAGAGGTCCAAAAGGTGTGGGGCATTTGAAGGGGTTCCCGGAGCCAGTGAGGACCAGCATGACTTTTCCCCGCTGGGGCCTTTGCTGTGGGAGCAGCAGCTGGACGTTTGCGTTTTTTGCACCGGAGGCTGCCGAGAGTGAAAAACGGTGGTTTTGAGGATGGATTCCACCGGAAAGCAGAGAGGTCCAAAAGGTGTGGGGCATTTGAAGGGGTCCTGGAGGCAGTGAGGACCAGCATGACTTTTACCCGCTGGGGCCTTTGCTGTGGGAGCAGCGGCTGGACGTTTGCGTTTTTTGCTCCGGAGGCTGCCGAGAGTGAAAAACGGTGGTTTTGAGGATGGAATCCACAGGAAAGCAGACAGATCCAAAAGGTGTGGGGCATTTGAAGGGGTTCCCGGAGGCAGTGAGGACCAGCATGACTTTACCGCCTTGTAACCTTTGCTGTGGGAGCAGCGGCTGGACGTTTGCGTTTTTTGCTCCGGCGGACGCCGAGAGTGAAAAACGGTGGTTTTGGGGATGGAGTTCACAGGAAAGCAGAGAGGTCCAAAAGGTGTGGGGTATTTGAAAGGGTTCCCGGAGGCAGTGAGGACCAGCATGACTTTTCCCCGCTGGGGCCTTTGCTGTGGGAGCAGCAGCTGGACGTTTGCGTTTTTTGCACTGGAGGCTGCCGAGAGTGAAAAACGGTGGTTTTGAGGATGGATTCCACAGGAAAGCAGAGAGGTCCAAAAGGTGTGGGGCATTTGAAGGGGTCCTGGAGGCAGTGAGGACCAGCATGACTTTTACCCGCTGGGGCCTTTGCTGTGGGAGCAGCGGCTGGACGTTTGCGTTTTTTGCTCCGGAGGCTGCCGAGAGTGAAAAACGGTGGTTTTGAGGATGGAGTCCACAGGAAAGCAGAGAGGTCCAAAAGGTGTGGGGCATATGAAGGGGTTCCCGGAGGCAGTGAGGACCAGCATGACTTTTCCCCACTGGTGCCTTTGCTGTGGGAGCAGCGGCTGGACGTTTGCGTTTTTTGCTCCGGAGGCTGCCGAGAGTGAAAAACGGTGGTTTTGAGGATGGAGTCCACAGGAAAGCAGAGAGGTCCAAAAGGTGTGGGGCATTTGAAGGGGTTCCTGGAGGTAGTGAAGACCAGCATGACTCTTCTTGCTGGGGCCTTTGCTGTGGAAGCAGCGGCTGGACGTTTGCGTTTTTTGCTCCGGAGGCTGCCGAGAGTGAAAAACGGTGGTTTTGAGGATGGAGTCCACAGGAAAACAGAGAGGTCCAAAAGGTGTGGGGCATTTGAAGGGGTTCCCGGAGGCAGTGAGGACCAGCATGACTTTTCTGCCTTGGAACGTTTGCTGTGGGAGCAGCGGCTGGACGTTTGCGTTTTTTGCTACAGAGACTACCGAGGGTTAAAAGCGGTGGTTTTGAGGATGGATTCCACAGGAAAACAGAGAGGTCCAAAAGGTGTGGGGCATTTGAAGGGGTTCCCGGAGGCAGTGAGGACCAGCATGACTTTTCCCCGCTGGGGCCTTTGCTGTGGGAGCAGCGGCTGGACGTTTGCGTTTTTTGATACAGAGAATACAGAGGGTTAAGAACAGTGGTTTTGAGGATGGATTCCACAGGAAAGCAGAGAGGTCCAAAAGGTGTGGGGCATTTGAAGGGGTTCCCGGAGGCAGTGAGGACCAGCATGACTTTTCCCCGCTGGGGCCTTTGCTGTGGGAGCAGCGGCTGGACGTTTGCGTTTTTTGCTCCGGAGGCTGCCGAGAGTGAAAAACGGTGGTTTTGAGGATGGAGTCCACAGGAAAGCAGAGAGGTGCAAAAGGTGTGGGGCATTTGAAGGGGTTCCTGGAGGCAGTGAGGACCAGCATGACTTTTCCCCGCTGGGGCCTTTGCTGTGGAAGCAGTTGCTGGACGTTTGCATTTTTTGCTCCGGAGGCTGCCGAGAGTGAAAAACGGTGGTTTTGAGGATGGAGTCCACAGGAAAACAGAGAGGTCCAAAAGGTGTGGGGCATTTGAAGGGGTTCCCGGAGGCAGTGAGGACCAGCATGACTTTTCCGCCTTGGAACCTTTGCTGTGGGAGCAGCGGCTGGACGTTTGCGTTTTTTGCTCCGGCGGATGCCGAGAGTGAAAAACGGTGGTTTTGAGGATGGAGTCCACAGGAAAGCAGAGAGGTGCAAAAGGTGTGGGGCATTTGCAGGGGTTCCTGGAGGCAGTGAGGACCAGCATGACTTTCCCCCGCTGGGGCCTTTGCTGTGGGAGCAGCGGCTGGACGTTTGCGTTTTTTGCTCCGGAGGCTGCCGAGGGTTAATATCGGTGGTTTTGAGGATGGATTCCACAGGAAAGCAGAGAGGTCTAAAAGGTGTGGGGCATTTGAAGGTGTTCCCGGAGGCAGTGAGGACCAGCATGACTTTTCCCCGCTGGGCATTTGCTGTGGGTGCAGCGGCTGGATGTTTGAGTTTTTTGCTCCGGAGGCTGCTGAGAGTGAGAAACGGTGATTTTGAGGATGGATTCCACAGGAAAGCAGAGAGGTCCAAAAGGTGTGGGGCATTTGAAGGGGTTCCCGGAGGCAGTGAGGACCAGCATGACTTTTCTGCCTTGGAACGTTTGCTGTGGGAGCAGCGGCTGGACGTTTGCGTTTTTTGCTACAGAGACTACCGAGGGTTAAAAGCGGTGGTTTTGAGGATGGATTCCACAGGAAAACAGAGAGGTCCAAAAGGTGTGGGGCATTTGAAGGGGTTCCCGAAGGCAGTGAGGACCAGCATGACTTTTCCCCGCTGGGGCCTTTGCTGTGGGAGCAGCGGCTGGACGTTTGCGTTTTTTGATACAGAGAATACAGAGGGTTAAGAACAGTGGTTTTGAGGATGGATTCCACAGAAAAGCAGAGAGGTCCAAAAGGTGTTGGGCATTTGAAGGGGTTCCCGGAGGCAGTGAGGACCAGCATGACTTTTCCCCGCTGGGGCCTTTGCTGTGGGAGCAGCGGCTGGACATCTGCGTTTTTTGCTACAGAGACTACCGAGGGTTAATAACGGTGGTTTTGAGGATGGAGTCCACACGAAAGCAGAGAGGTCCAAAAGGTGGGGGGCATTTGAAGGGGTTCCCAGAGGCAGTGAGGACCAGCATGACTTTTCAGCCTTGGAACCTTTGCTGTGGGAGCAGCGGCTGGACGTTTGCGTTTTTTGCTACAGAGACTACGGAGGGTATAAAAACGGTGGTTTTGAGGATGGAGTCCACAGGAAAGCAGAGAGGTCCAAAAGGTGTGGGGCATTTGAAGGGGTTCCCGGAGGCAGTGACGACCAGCATGACTTTTACCCACTGGGGCTTTGCTGTGGGAGCAGCCGCTGGACATTCGCGTTTTATGCTCCGGAGGCTGCCGAGGGTTAAAAACGGTGGTTTTGAGGATGGAATCCACAGGAAAGCAGACAGATCCAAAAGGTGTGGGGCATTTGAAGGGGTTCCCGGAGGCAGTGAGGACCAGCATGACTTTACCGCCTTGTAACCTTTGCTGTGGGAGCAGCGGCTGGACTTTTGCGTTTTTTGCTCCGGCGGACGCCGAGAGTGGAAAACGGTGGTTTTGGGGATGGAGTTCACAGGAAAGCAGAGAGGTCCAAAAGGTGTGGGGTATTTGAAAGGGTTCCCGGAGGCAGTGAGGACCAGCATGACTTTTCCCCGCTGGGGCCTTTGCTGTGGGAGCAGCAGCTGGACGTTTGCGTTTTTTGCACTGGAGGCTGCCGAGAGTGAAAAACGGTGGTTTTGAGGATGGATTCCACAGGAAAGCAGAGAGGTCCAAAAGGTGTGGGGCATTTGAAGGGGTCCTGGAGGCAGTGAGGACCAGCATGACTTTTACCCGCTGGGGCCTTTGCTGTGGGAGCAGCGGCTGGACGTTTGCGTTTTTTGCTCCGGAGGCTGCCGAGAGTGAAAAACGGTGGTTTTGAGGATGGAGTCCACAGGAAAGCAGAGAGGTCCAAAAGGTGTGGGGCATATGAAGGGGTTCCCGGAGGCAGTGAGGACCAGCATGACTTTTCCCCACTGGTGCCTTTGCTGTGGGAGCAGCGGCTGGACGTTTGCGTTTTTTGCTCCGGAGGCTGCCGAGAGTGAAAAACGGTGGTTTTGAGGATGGAGTCCACAGGAAAGCAGAGAGGTCCAAAAGGTGTGGGGCATTTGAAGGGGTTCCTGGAGGTAGTGAAGACCAGCATGACTCTTCTTGCTGGGGCCTTTGCTGTGGAAGCAGCGGCTGGACGTTTGCGTTTTTTGCTCCGGAGGCTGCCGAGAGTGAAAAACGGTGGTTTTGAGGATGGAGTCCACAGGAAAACAGAGAGGTCCAAAAGGTGTGGTGCATTTGAAGGGGTTCCCGGAGGCAGTGAGGACCAGCATGACTTTTCTGCCTTGGAACGTTTGCTGTGGGAGCAGCGGCTGGACGTTTGCGTTTTTTGCTACAGAGACTACCGAGGGTTAAAAGCGGTGGTTTTGAGGATGGATTCCACAGGAAAACAGAGAGGTCCAAAAGGTGTGGGGCATTTGAAGGGGTTCCCGGAGGCAGTGAGGACCAGCATGACTTTTCCCCGCTGGGGCCTTTGCTGTGGGAGCAGCGGCTGGACGTTTGCGTTTTTTGATACAGAGAATACAGAGGGTTAAGAACAGTGGTTTTGAGGATGGATTCCACAGAAAAGCAGAGAGGTCCAAAAGGTGTTGGGCATTTGAAGGGGTTCCCGGAGGCAGTGAGGACCAGCATGACTTTTCCCCGCTGGGGCCTTTGCTGTGGGAGCAGCGGCTGGACGTTTGCGTTTTTTGCTCCGGAGGCTGCCGAGAGTGAAAAACGGTGGTTTTGAGGATGGAGTCCACAGGAAAACAGAGAGGTCCAAAAGGTGTGGGGCATTTGAAGGGGTTCCCGGAGGCAGTGAGGACCAGCATGACTTTTCTGCCTTGGAACGTTTGCTGTGGGAGCAGCGGCTGGACGTTTGCGTTTTTTGCTACAGAGACTACCGAGGGTTAAAAGCGGTGGTTTTGAGGATGGATTCCACAGGAAAACAGAGAGGTCCAAAAGGTGTGGGGCATTTGAAGGGGTTCCCGGAGGCAGTGAGGACCAGCATGACTTTTCCCCGCTGGGGCCTTTGCTGTGGGAGCAGCGGCTGGACATCTGCGTTTTTTGCTACAGAGACTTCCGAGGGTTAATAACGGTGGTTTTGAGGATGGAGTCCACAGGAAAGCAGAGAGGTCCAAAAGGTGGGGGGCATTTGAAGGGGTTCCCAGAGGCAGTGAGGACCTTCATGACTTTTCAGCGCTGGGCATTGCTGTGGAAGCAGCGGCTGGACGTTTGCGTTTTTTGCTACAGAGACTACGGAGGGTATAAAAACGGTGGTTTTGAGGATGGAGTCCACAGGAAAGCAGAGAGGTCCAAAAGGTGTGGGGCATTTGAAGGGGTTCCCGGAGGCAGTGAGGACCAGCATGACTTTTACCCACTGGGGCTTTGCTGTGGGAGCAGCCGCTGGACATTCGCGTTTTATGCTCCGGAGGATGCCGAGGGTTAAAAACGGTGGTTTTGAGGATGGATTCCACAGGAAAGCAGAGAGGTCCAAAAGGTGTGGGGCATTTGAAGGGGTTCCCGGAGCCAGTGAGGACCAGCATGACTTTTCCCCGCTGGGGCCTTTGCTGTGGGAGCAGCAGCTGGACGTTTGCGTTTTTTGCACCGGAGGCTGCCGAGAGTGAAAAACGGTGGTTTTGAGGATGGATTCCACCGGAAAGCAGAGAGGTCCAAAAGGTGTGGGGCATTTGAAGGGGTCCTGGAGGCAGTGAGGACCAGCATGACTTTTACCCGCTGGGGCCTTTGCTGTGGGAGCAGCGGCTGGACGTTTGCGTTTTTTGCTCCGGAGGCTGCCGAGAGTGAAAAACGGTGGTTTTGAGGATGGAATCCACAGGAAAGCAGACAGATCCAAAAGGTGTGGGGCATTTGAAGGGGTTCCCGGAGGCAGTGAGGACCAGCATGACTTTACCGCCTTGTAACCTTTGCTGTGGGAGCAGCGGCTGGACGTTTGCGTTTTTTGCTCCGGCGGACGCCGAGAATGAAAAACGGTGGTTTTGGGGATGGAGTTCACAGGAAAGCAGAGAGGTCCAAAAGGTGTGGGGTATTTGAAAGGGTTCCCGGAGGCAGTGAGGACCAGCATGACTTTTCCCCGCTGGGGCCTTTGCTGTGGGAGCAGCAGCTGGACGTTTGCGTTTTTTGCACTGGAGGCTGCCGAGAGTGAAAAACGGTGGTTTTGAGGATGGATTCCACAGGAAAGCAGAGAGGTCCAAAAGGTGTGGGGCATTTGAAGGGGTCCTGGAGGCAGTGAGGACCAGCATGACTTTTACCCGCTGGGGCCTTTGCTGTGGGAGCAGCGGCTGGACGTTTGCGTTTTTTGCTCCGGAGGCTGCCGAGAGTGAAAAACGGTGGTTTTGAGGATGGAGTCCACAGGAAAGCAGAGAGGTCCAAAAGGTGTGGGGCATATGAAGGGGTTCCCGGAGGCAGTGAGGACCAGCATGACTTTTCCCCACTGGTGCCTTTGCTGTGGGAGCAGCGGCTGGACGTTTGCGTTTTTTGCTCCGGAGGCTGCCGAGAGTGAAAAACGGTGGTTTTGAGGATGGAGTCCACAGGAAAGCAGAGAGGTCCAAAAGGTGTGGGGCATTTGAAGGGGTTCCTGGAGGTAGTGAAGACCAGCATGACTCTTCTTGCTGGGGCCTTTGCTGTGGAAGCAGCGGCTGGACGTTTGCGTTTTTTGCTCCGGAGGCTGCCGAGAGTGAAAAACGGTGGTTTTGAGGATGGAGTCCACAGGAAAACAGAGAGGTCCAAAAGGTGTGGGGCATTTGAAGGGGTTCCCGGAGGCAGTGAGGACCAGCATGACTTTTCTGCCTTGGAACGTTTGCTGTGGGAGCAGCGGCTGGACGTTTGCGTTTTTTGCTACAGAGACTACCGAGGGTTAAAAGCGGTGGTTTTGAGGATGGATTCCACAGGAAAACAGAGAGGTCCAAAAGGTGTGGGGCATTTGAAGGGGTTCCCGGAGGCAGTGAGGACCAGCATGACTTTTCCCCGCTGGGGCCTTTGCTGTGGGAGCAGCGGCTGGACGTTTGCGTTTTTTGATACAGAGAATACAGAGGGTTAAGAACAGTGGTTTTGAGGATGGATTCCACAGGAAAGCAGAGAGGTCCAAAAGGTGTGGGGCATTTGAAGGGGTTCCCGGAGGCAGTGAGGACCAGCATGACTTTTCCCCGCTGGGGCCTTTGCTGTGGGAGCAGCAGCTGGACGTTTGCGTTTTTTGCACCGGAGGCTGCCGAGAGTGAAAAACGGTGGTTTTGAGGATGGATTCCACAGGAAAGCAGAGAGGTCCAAAAGGTGTGGGGCATTTGAAGGGGTCCTGGAGGCAGTGAGGACCAGCATGACTTTTCCCTGCTGGGGCCTTTGCTGTGGGAGCAGCGGCTGGACGTTTGCGTTTTTTGCTCCGGAGGCTGCCGAGAGTGAAAAACGGTGGTTTTGAGGATGGAGTCCACAGGAAAGCAGAGAGGTGCAAAAGGTGTGGAGCATTTGAAGGGGTTCCCGGAGGCAGTGAGGACCAGCATGACTTTTCTCCGCTGGGGCCTTTGCTGTGGAAGCAGTTGCTGGACGTTTGCATTTTTTGCTCCGGAGGAAGCCGAGAGTGAAAAACGGTGGTTTTGAGGATGGAGTCCACAGGAAAACAGAGAGGTCCAAAAGGTGTGGGGCATTTGAAGGGGTTCCCGCAGGCAGTGAGGACCAGCATGACTTTTCCGCCTTGGAACCTTTGCTGTGGGAGCAGCGGCTGGACGTTTGCGTTTTTTGCTCCGGCGGATGCCGAGAGTGAAAAACGGTGGTTTTGAGGATGGAGTCCACAGGAAAGCAGAGAGGTCCAAAAGGTGTGGGGCATTTGAAGGGGTTCCCGGAGGCAGTGAGGACCAGCATGACTTTTCCCCGCTGGGGCCTTTGCTGTGGGAGTAGCGGCTGGACATTTCCTTTTTTTGCTCCGGAGGCTGCCGAGAGTGAAAAACGGTGGTTTTGAGGATGGAGTCCACTGGAAAGCAGAGAGGGCCCAATGGTGTGGGGCATTTGAAGGGTTTCGGGGAGCCAGTGAGGACCAGCAACACTTTATTTCCTTAGAACCTTTGATGTGAGAGCAGCGGCTGGACGTTTGCATTTTTTGCTCCGGATACTGCCGAGAATAAAAAAGCGTGGTTTTGAGGATGGATTCCACAGGAAAGCAGAGAGGTGCAAAAGGTGTGGGGCATTTGAAGGGGTTCCCGGAGGCAGTGAGGACCAGCATGACTTTTCCCCGCTGGGGCCTTTGCTGTGGGAGCAGCGGCTGGACGTTTGCGTTTTTTGCTCCTGAGGCTGCCGAAGGTTAATAACGGTGGTTTTGAGGATGGATTCCACAGGAAAGCAGAGAGGTCCAAAAGGTGTGGGGCATTTGAAGGGGTTCCCGGAGGCAGTGAGGACCAGCATGACTTGTCCCCACTGGGGCCTTTGCTGTGGGAGCAGTGGCTGGACTTTTGCGTTTTTTGCTCCGGAGGCTGCCGAGAGTGAAAAACGGTGGTTTTGAGGATGGACTCCACAGGAAAGCAGAGAGTTCCAAAAGGTGTGGGGCATTTGAAAGGGTTCCCGGAGGCAGTGAGGACCAGCATGACTTTTCCCCGCTGGGGCCTTTGCTGTGGTAGCAGCGGCTGGACGTTTGCGTTTTTTGCTCCGGAGGCTGCCGAGAGTGAAAAACATTGGTTTTGAGGATGGAGTCCACAGGAAAACAGAGAGGTCCAAAAGGTGTGGGGCATTTGAAGGGGTTCCCGGAGGCAGTGAGGACCAGCATGACTTTTCCGCCTTGTAACCTTTGCTGTGGGAGCAGCGGCTGGACGTTTGCGTTTTTTGCTCCGGCGGACGTCGAGAGTGAAAAACGGTGGTTTTGGGGATGGAGTTCACAGGAAAGCAGAGAGGTCCAAAAGGTGTGGGGTATTTGAAGGGGTTTTCGGAGGCAGTGAGGACCAGCATGACTTTTCCCCGCTGGGGCCTTTGCTGTGGGAGCAGCGGCTGGACGTTTGCGTTTTTTGCTCCGGAGGCTGCCGAGAGTGAAAAACGGTGGTTTTGAGGATGGAGTCCACAGGAAAGCAGAGAGGTCCAAAAGGTGTGGGGCATTTGAAGGGGTTCCTGGAGGTAGTGAAGACCAGCATGACTTTTCTTGCTGGGGCCTTTGCTGTGGAAGCAGCGGCTGGACGTTTGCGTTTTTTGCTCCGGAGGCTGCCGAGAGTGAAAAACGGTGGTTTTGAGGATGGAGTCCACAGGAAAACAGAGAGGTCCAAAAGGTGTGGGGCATTTGAAGGGGTTCCCGGAGGCAGTGAGGACCAGCATGACTTTTCTGCCTTGGAACGTTTGCTGTGGGAGCAGCGGCTGGACGTTTGCGTTTTTTGCTACAGAGACTACCGAGGGTTAAAAGCGGTGGTTTTGAGGATGGATTCCACAGGAAAACAGAGAGGTCCAAAAGGTGTGGGGCATTTGAAGGGGTTCCCGGAGGCAGTGAGGACCAGCATGACTTTTCCCCGCTGGGGCCTTTGCTGTGGCAGCAGCGGCTGGACGTTTGCGTTTTTTCATACAGAGAATACAGAGGGTTAAAAACAGTGGTTTTGAGGATGGATTCCACAGGAAAGCAGAGAGGTCCAAAAGGTGTGGGGCATTTGAAGGGGTTCCCGGAGGCAGTGAGGACCAGCATGACTTTTACCCGCTGGGGCCTTTGCTGTGGGAGCAGCGGCTGGACATTTGCGTTTTTTGCTCCGGAGGCTGCCGAGAGTGAAAAACAGTGGTTTTGAGGATGGAGTCCACAGGAAAACAGAGAGGTCCAAAAGGTGTGGGGCATTTGAAGGGGTTCCCGGAGGCAGTGAGGACCAGCATGACTTTTCTGCCTTGGAACGTTTGCTGTGGGAGCAGCGGCTGGACGTTTGCGTTTTTTGCTACAGAGACTACCGAGGGTTAAAAGCGGTGGTTTTGAGGATGGATTCCACAGGAAAACAGAGAGGTCCAAAAGGTGTGGGGCATTTGAAGGGGTTCCCGGAGGCAGTGAGGACCAGCATGACTTTTCCCCGCTGGGGCCTTTGCTGTGGGAGCAGCGGCTGGACGTTTGCGTTTTTTGATACAGAGAATACAGAGGGTTAATAACGGTGGTTTTGAGGATGGAGTCCACAGGAAAGCAGAGAGGTCCAAAAGGTGTGGGGCATTTGAAGGGGTTCCCAGAGGCAGTGAGGACCAGCATGACTTTTCAGCCTTGGAACCTTTGCTGTGGGAGCAGCGGCTGGACGTTTGCGTTTTTTGCTACAGAGACTACGGAGGGTATAAAAACGGTGGTTTTGAGGATGGAGTCCACAGGAAAGCAGAGAGGTGCAAAAGGTGTGGGGCATTTGAAGGGGTTCCCGGAGGCAGTGAGGACCAGCATGACTTTTACCCGCTGGGGCCTTTGCTGTGGAAGCAGTTGCTGGACGTTTGCATTTTTTGCTCCGGAGGAAGCCGAGAGTGAAAAACGGTTGTTTTGAGGATGGAGTCCACAGGAAAACAGAGAGGTCCAAAAGGTGTGGGGCATTTGAAGGGGTTCCCGGAGGCAGTGAGGACCAGCATGACTTTTCCGCCTTGGAACGTTTGCTGTGGGAGCAGCGGCTGGACGTTTGCGTTTTTTGCTCCGGCGGATGCCGAGAGTGAAAAACGGTGGTTTTGAGGATGGAGTCCACAGGAAAGCAGAGAGGTGCAAAAGGTGTGGGGCATTTGAAGGGGTTCCCGGAGGCAGTGAGGACCAGCATGACTTTTCCCCGCTGGGGCCTTTGCTGTGGGAGTAGCGGCTGGACATTTGCTTTTTTTGCTCCGGAGGCTGCGGAGAGTGAAAAACGGTGGTTTGGAGGATGGAGTCCACTGGAAAGCAGAGAGGGCCCAATGGTGTGGGGCATTTGTAGGGTTTCGGGGAGCCAGTGAGGACCAGCATCACTTTATTTCCTTAGAACCTTTGATGTGAGAGCGGCACCTGGACGTTTGCATTTTTTGCTCCGGATACTGCCGAGAATAAAAAAGCGTGGTTTTGAGGATGGATTCCACAGGAAAGCAGAGAGGTGCAAAAGGTGTGGGGCATTTGAAGGGGTTCCCGGAGGCAGTGAGGACCAGCATGACTTTTCCCCGCTGGGGCCTTTGCTGTGGGACCAGCGGCTGGACGTTTGCGTTTTTTGCTCCGGAGGCTGCCAAGAGTGAAAAACGGTGGTTTTGAGGATGGAGTCCACATGAAAGCAGACAGATCCAAAAGGTGTGGGGCATTTGAAGGGGTTCCCGGAGGCAGTGAGGACCAGCATGACTTTTCTCCGCTGGGGCCTTTGCTGTGGGAGCAGCGGCTGGACGTTTGCGTTTTTTGCTCCGGAGGCTGCCGAGAGTGAAAAACGGTGGTTTTGAGGATGGAGTCCACAGGAAAGCAGAGAGGTCCAAAAGGTGTGGGGCATTTGAAGGGGTTCCTGGAGGTAGTGAAGACCAGCATGACTTTTCTTGCTGGGGCCTTTGCTGTGGAAGCAGCGGCTGGACGTTTGCGCTTTTTGCTCCGGAGGCTGCCGAGAGTGAAAAACGGTGGTTTTGAGGATGGAGTCCACAGGAAAACAGAGAGGTCCAAAAGGTGTGGGGCATTTGAAGGGGTTCCCAGAGGCAGTGAGGACCAGCATGACTTTTCTGCCTTGGAACGTTTGCTGTGGGAGCAGCGGCTGGACGTTTGCGTTTTTTGATACAGAGAATACAGAGGGTTAAAAACAGTGGTTTTGAGGATGGAGTCCACAGAAAAGCAGAGAGGTCCAAAAGGTGTTGGGCATTTGAAGGGGTTCCCGGAGGCAGTGAGGACCAGCATGACTTTTCCCCGCTGGGGCCTTTGCTGTGGGAGCAGCGGCTGGACATCTGCGTTTTTTGCTACAGAGACTACCGAGGGTTAATAACGGTGGTTTTGAGGATGGAGTCCACAGGAAAGCAGAGAGGTGCAAAAGGTGTGGGGCATTTGAAGGGGTTCCCGGAGGCAGTGAGGACCAGCATGACTTTTACCCGCTGGGGCTTTGCTGTGGGAGCAGCGGCTGGACGTTTGCGTTTTATGCTCCGGAGGCTGCCGAGGGTTAAAAACGGTGGTTTTGAGGATGGATTCCACAGGAAAACAGAGAGGTCCAAAAGGTGTGGGGCATTTGAAGGGGTTCCCGGAGGCAGTGAGGACCAGCATGACTTTTCCCCACTGGGGCCTTTGCTGTGGGAGCAGCAGCTGGACGTTTGCGTTTTTTGCACCGGAGGCTGCCGAGAGTGAAAAACGGTGGTTTTGAGGATGGATTCCACAGGAAAGCAGAGAGGTCCAAAAGGTGTGGGGCATTTGAAGGGGTCCTGGAGGCAGTGAGGACCAGCATGACTTTTCCCTGCTGGGGCCTTTGCTGTGGGAGCAGCGGCTGGACGTTTGCGTTTTTTGCTCCGGAGGCTGCCGAGAGTGAAAAACGGTGGTTTTGAGGATGGAGTCCACAGGAAAGCAGAGAGGTGCAAAAGGTGTGTAGCATTTGAAGGGGTTCCCGGAGGCAGTGAGGACCAGCATGACTTTTCCGCCTTGGAACGTTTGCTGTGGGAGCAGCGGCTGGACGTTTGCGTTTTTTGCTCCGGCGGATGCCGAGAGTGAAAAACGGTGGTTTTGAGGATGGAGTCCACAGGAAAGCAGAGAGGTGCAAAAGGTGTGGGGCATTTGCAGGGGTTCCTGGAGGCAGTGAGGACCAGCATGACTTTCCCCCGCTGGGGCCTTTGCTGTGGGAGCAGCGGCTGGACGTTTGCGTTTTTTGCTCCGGAGGCTGCCGAGGGTTAATAACGGTGGTTTTGAGGATGGATTCCACAGGAAAGCAGAGAGGTCTAAAAGGTGTGGGGCATTTGAAGGGGTTCCCGGAGGCAGTGAGGACCAGCATGACTTTTCCCCGCTGGGCATTTGCTGTGGGTGCAGCGGCTGGACATCTGCGTTTTTTGCTCCGGAGGCTGCCGAGAGTGAAAAACGGTGGTTTTGAGGATGGAGTCCACATGAAAGCAGACAGATCCAAAAGGTGTGGGGCATATGAAGGGGTTCCCGGAGGCAGTGAGGACCAGCATGACTTTACCGCCTTGTAACCTTTGCTGTGGGAGCAGCGGCTGGACGTTTGCGTTTTTTGCTCCGGCGGACGCCGAGAGTGAAAAACGGTGGTTTTGGGGATGGAGTTCACAGGAAAGCAGAGAGGTCCAAAAGGTGTGGGGTATTTGAAAGGGTTCCCGGAGGCAGTGAGGACCAGCATGACTTTTCCCCGCTGGGGCCTTTGCTGTGGGAGCAGCGGCTGGACATTTGCGTTTTTTGCTCCGGAGGCTGCCAAGAGTGAAAAACGGTGGTTTTGAGGATGGAGTCCACATGAAAGCAGACAGATCCAAAAGGTGTGGGGCATATGAAGGGGTTCCCGGAGGCAGTGAGGACCAGCATGACTTTTCCCCGCTGGGGCCTTTGCTGTGGGAGCAGCGGCTGGACGTTTGCGTTTTTTGCTCCGGAGGCTGCCGAGAGTGAAAAACGGTGGTTTTGAGGATGGAGTCCACAGGAAAGCAGAGAGGTCCAAAAGGTGTGGGGCATTTGAAGGGGTTCCTGGAGGTAGTGAAGACCAGGATGACTTTTCTTGCTGGGGCCTTTGCTGTGGAAGCAGCGGCTGGACGTTTGCGTTTTTTGCTCCGGAGGCTGCCGAGAGTGAAAAACGGTGGTTTTGAGGATGGAGTCCACAGGAAAGCAGAGAGGTCCAAAAGGTGTGGGGCATTTGAAGGGGTTCCCGGAGGCAGTGAGGACCAGCATGACTTTTCTGCCTTGGAACGTTTGCTGTGGGAGCAGCGGCTGGACGTTTGCGTTTTTTGCTACAGAGACTACCGAGGGTTAAAAGCGGTGGTTTTGAGGATGGATTCCACAGGAAAACAGAGAGGTCCAAAAGGTGTGGGGCATTTGAAGGGGTTCCCAGAGGCAGTGAGGACCAGCATGACTTTTCCCCGCTGGGGCCTTTGCTGTGGGAGCAGCAGCTGGACGTTTGCGTTTTTTGCACCGGAGGCTGCCGAGAGTGAAAAACGGTGGTTTTGAGGATGGAGTCCACAGGAAAGCAGAGAGGTCCAAAAGGTGTGGGGCATTTGAAGGGGTCCTGGAGGCAGTGAGGACCAGCATGACTTTTCCCCGCTGGGGCCTTTGCTGTGGAAGCAGTTGCTGGACGTTTGCATTTTTTGCTCCGGAGGAAGCCGAGAGTGAAAAACGGTGGTTTTGAGGATGGAGTCCACAGGAAAACAGAGAGGTCCAAAAGGTGTGGGGCATTTGAAGGGGTTCCCGGAGGCAGTGAGGACCAGCATGACTTTTCCGCCTTGGAACCTTTGCTGTGGGAGCAGCGGCTGGACGTTTGCGTTTTTTGCTCCGGCGGATGCCGAGAGTGAAAAACGGTGGTTTTGAGGATGGAGTCCACAGGAAAGCAGAGAGGTCCAAAAGGTGTGGGGCATTTGCAGGGGTTCCTGGAGGCAGTGAGGACCAGCATGACTTTCCCCCGCTGGGGCCTTTGCTGTGGGAGCAACGGCTGGACGTTTGCGTTTTTTGCTCCGGAGGCTGCCGAGGGTTAATAACGGTGGTTTTGAGGATGGATTCCACAGGAAAGCAGAGAGGTCCAAAAGGTGTGGGGCATTTGAAGGGGTTCCCGGAGGCAGTGAGGACCAGCATGACTTTTCCCCGCTGGGCATTTGCTGTGGGTGCAGCGGCTGGATGTTTGAGTTTTTTGCTCCGGAGGCTGCTGAGAGTGAGAAACGGTGATTTTGAGGATGGATTCCACAGGAAAGCAGAGAGGTCCAAAAGGTGTGGGGCATTTGAAGGGGTTCCCGGAGGCAGTGAGGACCAGCATGACTTTTCCCCGCTGGGGCCTTTGCTGTGGGAGCAGCGGCTGAACGTTTGCGTTTTTTGCTCCGGAGGCTGCCGAGAGTGAAAAACGGTGGTTTTGAGGATGGAGTCCACATGAAAGCAGACAGATCCAAAAGGTGTGGGGCATATGAAGGGGTTCCCGGAGGCAGTGAGGACCAGCATGACTTTTCCCCGCTGGGGCCTTTGCTGTGGGAGCAGCAGCTGGACGTTTGCGTTTTTTGCTCCGGAGGCTGCCGAGAGTGAAAAACGGTGGTTTTGAGGATGGAGTCCACAGGAAAGCAGAGAGGTCCAAAAGGTGTGGGGCATTTGAAGGGGTTCCTGGAGGTAGTGAAGACCAGCATGACTTTTCCCCGCTGGGGCCTTTGCTGTGGGTGAAGCGGCTGGACGTTTGCGTTTTTTGCTCCGGAGGCTGCCGAGAGTGAAAAACGGTGGTTTTGAGGATGGAGTCCACAGGAAAGCAGAGAGGTCCAAAAGGTGTGGGGCATTTGAAGGGGTTCCCAGAGGCAGTGAGGACCAGCATGACTTTTCCGCCTTGGAACCTTTGCTGTGGGAGCAGCGGCTGGACGTTTGCGTTTTTTGCTCCGGAGGCTGCCGAGAGTGAAAAACGGTGGTTTTGAGGATGGATTCCACAGGAAAGCAGAGAGGTCCAAAAGGTGTGGGGCATTTGAAGGGGTTCCTGGAGGCAGTGAGGACCAGCATGACTTTTACCCGCTGGGGCCTTTGATGTGGGAGCAGCGGCTGGACATTTGCGTTTTTTGCTCCGGAGGCTGCCGAGAGTGAAAAACATTGGTTTTGAGGATGGAGTCCACAGGAAAGCAGAGAGGTCCAAAAGGTGTGGGTCATTTGAAGGGGTTCCCGGAGGCAGTGAGGACCAGCATGACTTTTCTGCCTTGGAACGTTAGCTGTGGGAGCAGCGGCTGGACGTTTGCGTTTTTTGCTACAGAGACTACCGAGGGTTAAAAGCGGTGGTTTTGAGGATGGATTCCACAGGAAAACAGAGAGGTCCAAAAGGTGTGGGGCATTTGAAGGGGTTCCCGGAGGCAGTGAGGACCAGCATGACTTTTCCCCGCTGGGGCCTTTGCTGTGGGAGCAGCAGCTGGACGTTTGCGTTTTTTGCACCGGAGGCTGCCGAGAGTGAAAAACGGTGGTTTTGAGGATGGATTCCACAGGAAAGCAGAGAGGTCCAAAAGGTGTGGGGCATTTGAAGGGGTCCTGGAGGCAGTGAGGACCAGCATGACTTTTCCCCGCTGGGGCCTTTGCTGTGGAAGCAGTTGCTGGACGTTTGCATTTTTTGCTCCGGAGGAAGCCGAGAGTGAAAAACGGTGGTTTTGAGGATGGAGTCCACAGGAAAACAGAGAGGTCCAAAAGGTGTGGGGCATTTGAAGGGGTTCCCGGAGGCAGTGAGGACCAGCATGACTTTTCCGCCTTGGAACCTTTGCTGTGGGAGCAGCGGCTGGACGTTTGCGTTTTTTGCTCCGGCGGATGCCGAGAGTGAAAAACGGTGGTTTTGAGGATGGAGTCCACAGGAAAGCAGAGAGGTCCAAAAGGTGTGGGGCATTTGCAGGGGTTCCTGGAGGCAGTGAGGACCAGCATGACTTTCCCCCGCTGGGGCCTTTGCTGTGGGAGCAACGGCTGGACGTTTGCGTTTTTTGCTCCGGAGGCTGCCGAGGGTTAATAACGGTGGTTTTGAGGATGGATTCCACAGGAAAGCAGAGAGGTCCAAAAGGTGTGGGGCATTTGAAGGGGTTCCCGGAGGCAGTGAGGACCAGCATGACTTTTCCCCGCTGGGCATTTGCTGTGGGTGCAGCGGCTGGATGTTTGAGTTTTTTGCTCCGGAGGCTGCTGAGAGTGAGAAACGGTGATTTTGAGGATGGATTCCACAGGAAAGCAGAGAGGTCCAAAAGGTGTGGGGCATTTGAAGGGGTTCCCGGAGGCAGTGAGGACCAGCATGACTTTTCCCCGCTGGGGCCTTTGCTGTGGGAGCAGCGGCTGAACGTTTGCGTTTTTTGCTCCGGAGGCTGCCGAGAGTGAAAAACGGTGGTTTTGAGGATGGAGTCCACATGAAAGCAGACAGATCCAAAAGGTGTGGGGCATATGAAGGGGTTCCCGGAGGCAGTGAGGACCAGCATGACTTTTCCCCGCTGGGGCCTTTGCTGTGGGAGCAGCAGCTGGACGTTTGCGTTTTTTGCTCCGGAGGCTGCCGAGAGTGAAAAACGGTGGTTTTGAGGATGGAGTCCACAGGAAAGCAGAGAGGTCCAAAAGGTGTGGGGCATTTGAAGGGGTTCCTGGAGGTAGTGAAGACCAGCATGACTTTTCCCCGCTGGGGCCTTTGCTGTGGGTGCAGCGGCTGGACGTTTGCGTTTTTTGCTCCGGAGGCTGCCGAGAGTGAAAAACGGTGGTTTTGAGGATGGAGTCCACAGGAAAGCAGAGAGGTCCAAAAGGTGTGGGGCATTTGAAGGGGTTCCCAGAGGCAGTGAGGACCAGCATGACTTTTCCGCCTTGGAACGTTTGCTGTGGGAGCAGCGGCTGGACGTTTGCGTTTTTTGCTCCGGAGGCTGCCGAGAGTGAAAAACGGTGGTTTTGAGGATGGATTCCACAGGAAAGCAGAGAGGTCCAAAAGGTGTGGGGCATTTGAAGGGGTTCCTGGAGGCAGTGAGGACCAGCATGACTTTTACCCGCTGGGGCCTTTGATGTGGGAGCAGCGGCTAGACATTTGCGTTTTTTGCTCCGGAGGCTGCCGAGAGTGAAAAACAGTGGTTTTGAGGATGGAGTCCACAGGAAAGCAGAGAGGTCCAAAAGGTGTGGGTCATTTGAAGGGGTTCCCGGAGGCAGTGAGGACCAGCATGACTTTTCTGCCTTGGAACGTTTGCTGTGGGAGCAGCGGCTGGACGTTTGCGTTTTTTGCTACAGAGACTACCGAGGGTTAAAAGCGGTGGTTTTGAGGATGGATTCCACAGGAAAACAGAGAGGTCCAAAAGGTGTGGGGCATTTGAAGGGGTTCCCGGAGGCAGTGAGGACCAGCATGACTTTTCCCCGCTGGGGCCTTTGCTGTGGGAGCAGCAGCTGGACGTTTGCGTTTTTTGCACCGGAGGCTGCCGAGAGTGAAAAACGGTGGTTTTGAGGATGGATTCCACAGGAAAGCAGAGAGGTCCAAAAGGTGTGGGGCATTTGAAGGGGTCCTGGAGGCAGTGAGGACCAGCATGACTTTTCCCCGCTGGGGCCTTTGCTGTGGAAGCAGTTGCTGGACGTTTGCATTTTTTGCTCCGGAGGAAGCCGAGAGTGAAAAACGGTGGTTTTGAGGATGGAGTCCACAGGAAAACAGAGAGGTCCAAAAGGTGTGGGGCATTTGAAGGGGTTCCCGGAGGCAGTGAGGACCAGCATGACTTTTCCGCCTTGGAACCTTTGCTGTGGGAGCAGCGGCTGGACGTTTGCGTTTTTTGCTCCGGCGGATGCCGAGAGTGAAAAACGGTGGTTTTGAGGATGGAGTCCACAGGAAAGCAGAGAGGTCCAAAAGGTGTGGGGCATTTGCAGGGGTTCCTGGAGGCAGTGAGGACCAGCATGACTTTCCCCCGCTGGGGCCTTTGCTGTGGGAGCAACGGCTGGACGTTTGCGTTTTTTGCTCCGGAGGCTGCCGAGGGTTAATAACGGTGGTTTTGAGGATGGATTCCACAGGAAAACAGAGAGGTCCAAAAGGTGTGGGGCATTTGAAGGGGTTCCCGGAGGCAGTGAGGACCAGCATGACTTTTCCCCGCTGGGCATTTGCTGTGGGTGCAGCGGCTGGATGTTTGAGTTTTTTGCTCCGGAGGCTGCTGAGAGTGAGAAACGGTGATTTTGAGGATGGATTCCACAGGAAAGCAGAGAGGTCCAAAAGGTGTGGGGCATTTGAAGGGGTTCCCGGAGGCAGTGAGGACCAGCATGACTTTTCCCCGCTGGGGCCTTTGCTGTGGGAGCAGCGGCTGAACGTTTGCGTTTTTTGCTCCGGAGGCTGCCGAGAGTGAAAAACGGTGGTTTTGAGGATGGAGTCCACATGAAAGCAAACAGATTCAAAAGGTGTGGGGCATATGAAGGGGTTCCCGGAGGCAGTGAGGACCAGCATGACTTTTCCCCGCTGGGGCCTTTGCTGTGGGAGCAGCAGCTGGACGTTTGCGTTTTTTGCTCCGGAGGCTGCCGAGAGTGAAAAACGGTGGTTTTGAGGATGGAGTCCACAGGAAAGCAGAGAGGTCCAAAAGGTGTGGGGCATTTGAAGGGGTTCCTGGAGGTAGTGAAGACCAGCATGACTTTTCCCCGCTGGGGCCTTTGCTGTGGGTGCAGCGGCTGGACGTTTGCGTTTTTTGCTCCGGAGGCTGCCGAGAGTGAAAAACGGTGGTTTTGAGGATGGAGTCCACAGGAAAGCAGAGAGGTCCAAAAGGTGTGGGGCATTTGAAGGGGTTCCAAGAGGCAGTGAGGACCAGCATGACTTTTCCGCCTTGGAACCTTTGCTGTGGGAGCAGCGGCTGGACGTTTGCGTTTTTTGCTCCGGAGGCTGCCGAGAGTGAAAAACGGTGGTTTTGAGGATGGAGTCCACAGGAAAGCAGAGAGGTCCAAAAGGTGTGGGGCATTTGAAGGGGTTCCTGGAGGCAGTGAGGACCAGCATGACTTTTACCCGCTGGGGCCTTTGATGTGGGAGCAGCGGCTGGACATTTGCGTTTTTTGCTCCGGAGGCTGCCGAGAGTGAAAAACGGTGGTTTTGAGGATGGAGTCCACAGGAAAGCAGAGAGGTCCAAAAGGTGTGGGGCATTTGAAGGGGTTCCCGGAGGCAGTGAGGACCAGCATGACTTTTCCCCGCAGGGGCCTTTGCTGTGGGAGCAGCGGCTGGACATCTGCTTTTTTTGCTACAGAGACTACCGAGGGTTAATAACGCTGGTTTTGAGGATGGAGTCCACAGGAAAGCAGAGAGGTCCAAAAACTGTGGGGCATTTGAAGGGGTTCCCGGAGGCAGTGAGGACCAGCATGACTTTTCAGCCTTGGAACCTTTGCTGTGGGAGCAGCGGCTGGACGTTTGCGTTTTTTGCTACAGAGACTACCGAGGGTTAATAACGGTGGTTTTGAGGATGGAGTCCACAGGAAAGCAGAGAGGTCCAAAAGGTGTGGGGCATTTGAAGGGGTTCCCGGAGGCAGTGAGGACCAGCATGACTTTTCCCCGCTGGGGCCTTTGCTGTGGGAGCAGCGGCTGAACGTTTGCGTTTTTTGCTCCGGAGGCTGCCGAGAGTGAAAAACGGTGGTTTTGAGGATGGAGTCCACATGAAAGCAGACAGATCCAAAAGGTGTGGGGCATATGAAGGGGTTCCCGGAGGCAGTGAGGACCAGCATGACTTTTCCCCGCTGGGGCCTTTGCTGTGGGAGCAGCAGCTGGACGTTTGCGTTTTTTGCTCCGGAGGCTGCCGAGAGTGAAAAACGGTGGTTTTGAGGATGGAGTCCACAGGAAAGCAGAGAGGTCCAAAAGGTGTGGGGCATTTGAAGGGGTTCCCAGAGGCAGTGAGGACCAGCATGACTTTTCCGCCTTGGAACATTTGCTGTGGGAGCAGCGGCTGGACGTTTGCGTTTTTTGCTCCGGAGGCTGCCGAGAGTGAAAAACGGTGGTTTTGAGGATGGATTCCACAGGAAAGCAGAGAGGTCCAAAAGGTGTGGGGCATTTGAAGGGGTTCCTGGAGGCAGTGAGGACCAGCATGACTTTTACCCGCTGGGGCCTTTGATGTGGGAGCAGCGGCTGGACATTTGCGTTTTTTGCTCCGGAGGCTGCCGAGAGTGAAAAACGGTGGTTTTGAGGATGGAGTCCACAGGAAAGCAGAGAGGTCCAAAAGGTGTGGGGCATTTGAAGGGGTTCCCGGAGGCAGTGAGGACCAGCATGACTTTTCCCCGCTGGGGCCTTTGCTGTGGGAGCAGCGGCTGGACGTCTGCTTTTTTTGCTACAGAGACTACCGAGGGTTAATAACGCTGGTTTTGAGGATGGAGTCCACAGGAAAGCAGAGAGGTCCAAAAACTGTGGGGCATTTGAAGGGGTTCCCAGAGGCAGTGAGGACCAGCATGACTTTTCAGCCTTGGAAGCTTTGCTGTGGGAGCAGCGGCTGGACGTTTGCGTTTTTTGCTACAGAGACTACCGAGGGTTAATAACGGTGGTTTTGAGGATGGAGTCCACAGGAAAGCAGAGAGGTCCAAAAGGTGTGGGGCATTTGAAGGGGTTCCCGGAGGCAGTGAGGACCAGCATGACTTTTACCCGCTGAGGCTTTGCTGTGGGAGCAGCGGCTGGACGTTTGCGTTTTTTGCTCCGGAGGCTGCCGAGGGTTAAAAACGGTGGTTTTGAGGATGGATTCCACAGGAAAGCAGAGAGGTCCAAAAGGTGTGGGGCATTTGAAGGGGTTCCCGGAGGCAGTGAGGACCAGCATGACTTTTCCCCGCTGGGGCCTTTGCTGTGGGAGCAGCAGCTGGACGTTTGCGTTTTTTGCTCCGGAGGCTGCCGAGAGTGAAAAACGGTGGTGTTGAGGATGGACTCCACAGGAAAGCAGAGAGGTCCAAAAGGTGTGGGGCATTTGAAGGGCTTCCCGGAGGCAGTGAGGACCAGCATGACTTTTCTCCGCTGGGGCCTTTGCTGTGGGAGCAGCGGCTGGACGTTTGCGTTTTTTGCTCCGGAGGCTGCCGAGAGTGAAAAACGGTGGTTTTGAGGATGGATTCCACTAGAAAGCACAGAGGTCCAAAAGGTGTGGGGCATTTGAAGGGGTTCCCGGAGGCAGTGAGGACCAGCATGACTTTTCCGCCTTGGAACGTTTGCTGTGGGAGCAGCGGCTGGACGTTTGCGTTTTTTGCTCCGGAGGCTGCCGAGAGTGAAAAACGGTGGTTTTGAGGATGGAGTCCACAGGAAAGCAGAGAGGTCCAAAAGGTGTGGGGCATTTGAAGGGGTTCCCGGAGGCAGTGAGGACCAGCATGACTTTTCCGCCTTGGAACCTTTGCTGTGGGAGCAGCGGCTGGACGTTTGCGTTTTTTGGTCCGGCGGATGCCGAGAGTGAAAAACGGTGGTTTTGAGGATGGAGTCCACAGGAAAGCAGAGAGGTCCAAAAGGTGTGGGGCATTTGAAGGGGTTCCCGGAGGCAGTGAGGACCAGCATGACTTTTCCCCGCTGGGGCCTTTGCTGTGGGAGCAGCGGCTGGACGTTTGCGTTTTTTGCTCCGGAGTCTGCCGAGAGTGAAAAACGGTGGTTTTGAGGATGGAGTCCACAGGAAAACAGAGATGTCCAAAAGGTGTGGGGCATTTGAAGGGGTTCCCAGAGGCAGTGAGGACCAGCATGACTTTACCGCCTTGGAACCTTTGCTGTGGGAGCAGCGGCTGGACGTTTGCGTTTTTTGCTCCGGCGGATGCCGAGAGTGAAAAACGGTGGTTTTTAGATGGAGTCCACAGGAAAGCAAAGAGGTCCAAAAGGTATGGGGCATTGGAAGGGCTTCCCGGAGGCAGTGAGGACCAGCATGACTTTTCCCCGCTGGGGCCTTTGCTGTGGGAGCAGCGGCTGGACGTTTGCGTTTTTTGATCCGGAGGCTGCCGAGGGTTAAAAACGGTGTTTTTGAGGATGGAGTGCACAGGAAAGCAGAGAGGTCCAAAAGGTGTGGGGCATTTGAAGGGGTTCCTGGAGGCAGAGAGGACCAGCATGACTTTTCCCCGCTGGGGCCTTTGCTGTGGAAGCAGCGGCTGGACGTTTGCGTTTTTTGCTCTGGAGGCTGCCGAGAGTGAAAAACGGTGGTTTTGAGGATGGAGTCCACAGGAAAGCAGAGAGGTCCAAAAGGTGTGGGGCATTTGAAGGGGTTCCCGGAGGCAGTGAGGACCAGCATGACTTTTCCCCGCTGGGGCCTTTGCTGTGGGAGCAGCGGCTGGACATCTGCGTTTTTTGCTCTGGAGGCTGCTGAGAGTGAAAAACGGTGGTTTTGAGGATGGAGTCCACAGGAAAGTAGAGAGGTGCAAAAGGTGTGGGGCATTTGAAGGGGTTCCCGGAGGCAGTGAGGACCAGCATGACTTTCCCCCGCTGGGGCCTTTGCTGTGGGAGCAGCGGCTGGACTTTTGCGTTTTTTGCTCCGGAGGCTGCCGAGAGTGAAAAACGGTGGTTTTGAGGATGGAGTCCACATGAAAGCAGACAGATCCAAAAGGTGTGGGGCATATGAAGGGGTTCCCGGAGGCAGTGAGGACCAGCATGACTTTTCCCCGCTGGGGCCTTTGCTGTGGGAGCAGCAGCTGGACGTTTGCGTTTTTTGCTCCGGAGGCTGCCGAGAGTGAAAAACGGTGGTTTTGAGGATGGAGTCCACAGGAAAGCAGAGAGGTCCAAAAGGTGTGGGGCATTTGAAGGGGTTCCCGGAGGCAGTGAGGACCAGCATGACTTTTCCCCGCTGGGGCCTTTGCTGTGGGAGCAGCGGCTGGACGTTTGCGTTTTTTGCTACAGAGACTACCGAGGGTTAAAAACGGTGGTTTTGAGGATGGAGTCCACAGGAAAGCAGAGAGGTCCAAAAGGTGTGGGGCATTTGAAGGGGTTCCCGGAGGCAGTGAGGACCAGCATGACTTTTACCCACTGGGGCCTTTGCTGTGGGAGCAGCGGCTGGACGTTTGCGTTTTTTGATACAGAGACTACAGAGGTTTAAAAAAGGTGTTTTTGAGGATGGAGTCCACAGGAAAGCAGAGAGTTCCAAAAGGTGTGGTTCATTTGAAGGGGTTCCCGGAGGCAGTGAGGACCAGCATGACTTTTCCCCGCTGGGGCCTTTGCTGTGGGAGCAGCGGTTGGACGTTTGCGTTTTTTGCTCCGGAGGCTGCCTAGAGTGAAAAACGGTGGTTTTGAGGATGGAGTACACAGGAAAGCAGAGAGGTCCAAAAGGTGTGGGGCATTTGAAGGGGTTCCCGGAGGCAGTGAGGACCAGCATGACTTTTCCTTGCTGGGGCCTTTGCTGTGGGAGCAGCGGCTGGACGTTTGCGTTTTTTGTTCCGGCGGATGCCGAGAGTGAAATACGGTGGTTTTGAGGATGGAGTTCACAGGAAAGCAGAGAGGTCCAAAAGGTGTGGGGCATTTGAAGGGGTTCCCGGAGGCAGTGAGGACCAGCATGACTTTTCCCCGCTGGGGCCTTTGCTGTGGGAGCAGCGGCTGGACGTTTGCGTTTTTTGCTCCGGAGGCTGCCGAGAGTGAAAAACGGTGGTTTTGAGGATGGAGTCCACATGAAAGCAGACAGATGCAAAAGGTGTGGGGCATATGAAGGGGTTCCCGGAGGCAGTGAGGACCAGCATGACTTTTCCCCGCTGGGGCCTTTGCTGTGGGAGCAGGGGCTGGACGTTTGCGTTTTTTGCTCCGGAGGCTGCCGAGAGTGAAAAACGGTGGTTTTGAGGATGGAGTCCACAGGAAAGCAGAGAGGTCCAAAAGGTGTGGGGCATTTGAAGGGGTTCCCAGAGGCAGTGAGGACCAGCATGACTTTTCCGCCTTGGAACCTTTGCTGTGGGAGCAGCGGCTGGACGTTTGCGTTTTTTGCTCCGGAGGCTGCCGAGAGTGAAAAACGGTGGTTTTGAGGATGGAATCCACAGGAAAACAGAGAGGTCCAAAACGTATGGGCCATTTGAAGGGGTTCCCGGAGGCAGTGAGGACCAGCATGACTTTTCCCTGCTGGGGCCTTTGCTGTGGGAGCAGCGGCTGGACGTTTGCGTTTTTTGCTCCGGAGGCTGCCGAGAGTGAAAAACAGTGGTTTTGAGGATGGATTCCACAGGAAAGCAGAGAGGTCCAAAAGGTGTGGGGCATTTGAAGGGGTTCCCGGAGGCAGTGAGGACCAGCATGACTTTTACCCGCTGGGGCTTTTGCTGTGGGAGCAGCGGCTGGACATTTGCGTTTTTTGCTCCGGAGTCTGCCGAGAGTGAAAAACGGTGGTTTTGAGGATGGAGTCCACAGGAAAGCAGAGAGGTCCAAAAGGTGTGGGGCATTTGAAGGGGTTCCCGGAGGCAGTGAGGACCAGCATGACTTTTCCCCGCTGGGGCCTTTGCTGTGGGAGCAGCGGCTGGACATCTGCTTTTTTTGCTACAGAGACTACCGAGGGTTAATAACGGTGGTTTTGAGGATGGAGTCCACAGGAAAGCAGAGAGGTCCAAAAGGTGTGGGGCATTTGAAGGGGTTCCCAGAGGCAGTGAGGACCAGCATGACTTTTCAGCCTTGGAACCTTTGCTGTGGGAGCAGCGGCTGGACGTTTGCGTTTTTTGCTACAGAGACTACCGAGGGTTAATAATGGTGGTTTTGAGGATGGAGTCCACAGGAAAGCAGAGAGGTCCAAAAGGTGTGGGGCATTTGAAGGGGTTCCCGGAGGCAGTGAGGACCAGCATGACTTTTCCCCGCTGGGGCTTTGCTGTGGGAACAGCGGCTGGACGTTTGCGTTTTTTGCTCCGGAGGCTGCCGAGGGTTAAAAACGGTGGTTTTGAGGATGGATTCCACAGGAAAGCAGAGAGGTCAACCATGTGTGGGGCATTTGAAGGGGTTCCCGGAGGCAGTGAGGACCAGCATGACTTTTCCCCGCTGGGGCCTTTGCTGTGGGAGCAGCGGCTGGACGTTTGCGCTTTTTGCTCCAGAGGCTGCCGAGAGTGAAAAACGATGGTTTTGAGGATGGAGTCCACAGGAAAGCAGAGAGGTCCAAAAGGTGTGGAGCATTTGATGGGGTTCCCGGAGGCAGTGAGGACCAGCATGACTTTTCCCCCCTGGAAACTTTGCTGTGGTAGAAGCAGCTGGACGTTTGCGTTTTTTGCTCCGGAGGCTGCCGAGAGTGAAAAACAGTGGTTTTGAGGATGGAGTCTACAGGAAAGCAGAGAGGTCCAAAAGGTGTGGGGCATTTGAAGGGGTTCCCGGAGGCAGTGAGGACCAGCATGACTTTTCCCCGCTGGGGCCTTTGCTGTGGTAGCAGCGGCTGGACGTTTGCGTTTTTTGCTCTGGAGGCTGCCGAGAGTGAAAAACGGTGGTTTTGAGGATGGAGTCCACAGGAAAGCAGAGAGGTGCAAAAGGTGTGGGGCATTTGAAGGGGTTCCCGGAGGCAGTGAGGACCAGCATGACTTTTCCCCGCTGGGGCCTTTGCTGTGGGAGCAGTGGCTGGACGTTTGCTTTTTTTGATACAGAGACTACAGAGGGTTAAAAACGGTGGTTTTGAGGCAATGAATTATGAAAATTACAAAATTTTTTTGTTTGGCCTCTGGCCTCCACTTTCCGCCCTCCACTTTCCGCCCTCCACTTTCCGCCCTCCACTTTCCGCCCTCCACTTTCCGCCCTCCACTTTCCGCCCTCCACTTTTAGCCCTCCGGCCTCCACTTTTTGGGCCTCCACTTTTTGGGCCTCCACTTTTTGGGCCTCCACTTTTTGGGCCTCCACTTTTTGGGCCTCCACTTTTTGGGCCTCCACTTTTTGGGCCTCCACTTTTTGGGCCTCCACTTTTTGGGCCTCCACTTTTTGGGCCTCCACTTTTTGGGCCTCCACTTTTTGGGCCTCCACTTTTTGGGCCTCCACTTTTTGGGCCTCCACTTCTTGGGCCTCTACTTTTTGGGCCTCTGGCCTCCCCTTTTCGGCCTCCACTTTTCATCCTCTGGCCTCCACTTTTCGTCCTCTGGCCTCCACTTTCCGGCTTTTACTTTCTGGCCTCCGGCCTCCACCTTCCGGCCTCTATCTCCTGGCCTCCACCTTCCGGCCTCCACCTCCTAACTGTTGTTCCTGTTTTTCCATCTTTACGCCTTGCCCGTCCCCTCTTTCTCTCCCAGTGTTTCTACTTTCCCTTCCCCCCTTTCCTTTTTTCCCTCTTCCCCCCCTTTTTGTTTTTCCCCTGTCCCACTTTTTCTCCTTTTTGTTCTGCACTGTTCCGTCCCCCCTTTCCCCTCTCCTCCTTATTATTTTTTTATTTTTTAGTATAGAATCACACGCATACATTTCCACCTGAAGGGAAAGGGGGAGGAACAAGCCCTTTCCCGAGAACAGACAGCAGCTTTACTGCCACACTAACAATGGCTGCAAAATTTCTTCAGATGGATCAACACTCATTTGAAGTCTTCAAATACTTCTCATCTTTAAAGGAAGTGCCGCATGTCCACCTGAATCCTTCCTCTTTCTTCTGGCCTATTTGGTAATACGCTGAAATAGGATGATGCCATTTACGGCAGCCCAAGGTCCATTGTTGGGGTTGTATGCCTCAGAAGAGGGAGATTCATAGGGGACATTAGAAAACGTTACAATCTGGAAACATGGGTGGGAGCCATTGAAATAGAGAAAACCCTCTCATTTTACTATCTATTGACATATGACTATTTGTTTGCGTATAGCGAAGGTGTTCAAAATAAAAATCTACTCTACAAAAAACCTCCTCTATTACATAAAGGATTTTAGAATATAAAATATGTGTCCCACAGTCCGTTTTTACCTTTATTGTTCTCTCTCTGCCTGGCTCCCCGTCCCCATTCTTTAATTGCTCTGTCTCTCTCCTTCAGCTCATCGAGGTTTTTTGGTATGTTTCAGTTTATCTCTGTCTACCTCACTGCCCCCTTTTTTAATTCCTTCTTCTCTGCCTTGTGGCTCATTGCTCTTTTTTGTTTTGTGTGTTTTTTGTTTTTTTTGTTTTTTCATCTCTGTCAGCATGGTTTCCTGTTGCTTCCTTCTTCCTGGCCTGTAGCCCATCGCTGTTGCATTGGGTTTACCATGCGAGGTGTCGTTAGCTGGGGCGGGGGCTGCAGGGGTGGGTTCTGTGAGAAGACACCGGGTGTTGTTCCCATGTTGGGCACAGCCAGTTCCCACGCTGAGACGGATGTGCTGCTGGTTAAAGCTGAGCCCATCGGCAGCGCTGGTAGGAAGCAGAGCAGAGGTTCTCCTGCAGCCTGTGGTGAAGACCATGGTGAGGCAGGCTGTTCCCCTGCAGTCCAGGGAGGTCCAGGGTGGAGCCAACGTGCCCCTGCGGCGCGTGGAGGACCCGAGGCCGGAGCAGGTGGCTGTGCCTGAAGGAAGCCGAGAGCCTGTGCGAGACCTGCGGCCTCATGGGAGGGACCCCCCACTGGAGCAGAAAAAGAGCCTGAGGAGGAAGGAGCCGCAACCCCCATGCCATGTCCCCTGCGTTGGTCAGGGGTGGGATGTAGAGAAGTCAGGAGAGAAGAGGCGCCCAGGAAAAGAGGGAGGGGTGGCAGGAAGGTGTTTTATTTTGCGTTTGTTCCTATTTGTCATTATTTGATTAACAGTAAGTTAAATTAATTTCCCCTCCTACCCTTCCCTCTCTGATTCCCCAAACTAATTTGAACTTCTTGCCCGTGTGGCTTGTGCTATGTCGCTTTTCAAATTGTCTTCCTACCTCTCCCTCCATGCAGCTCTGCGTAACTAGGTTTGAATTCTGGTGTATGATTCTTGTATCCCATCGCTTTCAAAATTTTCTGTCCTTGTCTCCCTCTAGCCGTCTACCTGTCTGCAAATCCCCATTCTACCCTCTCTTTCCTGCACCCAGTCACTCTTTTTCACTTTCTTTTTACATCTCCCTGTCCCTATTTTTTAGTTTTTGTCTATGTTTCGTGTACCATATTGCCTTTTGAGATTTTCTTTCAATGTCTACCTCTGTCCGGATCCCCGGTGTTATTTTTTATGTCTTGCCAATGTTTCTTTTCCCCCTGACACGGCAGAAATTTTCCCCGCCCCTTGTCTTGTCTCCGTCTTCTTGTCCTGCCGGTCCCTTTGGCCTCTGTCCTGCTCCCTGTCGCTCTTATTTGTTCCTCCATCTCTATGCCTGTTATTTTGCGCAGTCTGTCCGCTCTCCTCTCTCTACGTGGCTGTCCCACTCCCCACCCCTCTCTTGTTTGCAGCGTGCTGTTTTCTGCTTCCCTGTCTCACACCTCTTCTCTATGTCCCTCTGTCCTTCCTCCTGCTTTTCTCTTGCCTTTTCTCCCTCTGTCCTGTTGCGTTTGGGCACTGAGCCTTATAGCCAACTCACTGCTGGGATTTCTTGCGTACATTAATGAATAAACTTTTCCTGCCCCTTGTGTGCCCCTGGATGTGTTTGCATCCCCTGGGTGCAGAGGTCGTGGCTGGGGACAGGGGCAGGGGAGGGGGCGATGTGCTGTGGGGCTTTGGCAAGGGCCCCTGCTCCTGACGGGCTCCAGCTGTGGGCTGGGGCAGCCCAGGTGGGACCAGTGAGGTGATGGTGGGACGGGGCCAAGGGTTTAAAAAGGCTGCAGGTGGGGATGAGTGGGGGCAGCCTCAGGTGCAGCCAGTGAGGCTGAGGATGGGGCTGGCCCTGCTGTGCCAAGGGTCGGGGGCTGCCTGGGCACGCATGCCTGCTGGAGCTGGCTGAGGAGTGAAAAGAAGGGGGTTCCACAGGCGGCTGCCCCCAGCAAGGAGCGGACGGGCCCCACGGCGAGGAAGGATCGCTCCCAGCCATTCCTGACAGCGCACACCACCAGCTCACAGCTCCAGGACGTCGGTACCTCTGTCAGCTGCACATGTGAGCCACCGTGCCTCCGGGAAGCCTCGGGGGAGAGTTTAATAGCATGCTTTTTGTTTTTTCCATTCCATTTCGATGAATTCCCGACTTTACCGAAAATGGAAATTTGTGTTTTTCACTAATGTTGCTGTATACTGTGTAAGTTGCTGATATAATTACTCTTTATAGGGCTGATGATGAGACTATCAAGCAGGGGTTCAGGTTAGCATCTTGTATGTGTCTGTCTATGGCGTTTCAGTATTTTTAAAGAAAGCAGAAGGGACATAAGGCATAGTGTATTTCAGGTGATGGGACCGCTCATTGCATTTCCCCTTCACCCTTCCCTGTCCCCTTTCCCTGTTTTCCCCCTTCTTCCCTGTGTTCCCCCATTCCCCCCTTTTCCCTTTCTTTCCCGTTCTCCTCATCCCCCTTTACCCTTCTTTTCCTTGTCCCCTTTCCCCTTTCTTCCCTCCCGTCCCACCTTTCCCTCTTTCCCTTTATTCCCCCACCCCATGTTCCCCCCTTCCTTTCCCTTTCTTCCACCCTGTCGCCCCTTTCCCCCTTTGCCTTTCTTTCCCCCTGTCCAATGTCCCCTATTTCCCCTTTTGTTCTACCTCCCCTGTTCCCTCATTATCCCTTATACCCCCCACCCCCCGTGCCCTTTCTTCCCCACACTACTGTCCCCCTTTCCCCCTTCCTTTCCCCTATGCCTCCTGTTCTGCTCTTTCCCTTCATCCTTGGTACCCCCTTTAATTCTTCCCCGTTGCCCCTTTCCCCGTCCTTTCCCTCTGCCCTTTCCCCCCCGTTGCCCCGTTCCTTCTTTTTCAATGACGCTCTCCCAATGTGTTCCATGCTCCCCCTTTCTCCCTTGTTCCCCCTTTCCTTCTCCTGCATCCCCCCTTTTCCCTACCCTTCTTTCTCAGTTCCCCCTACCATCTGTGTTCCGTGTCCCCCCTTCCCCATTTCCTCACCCCCCATCACCCCTTTTCTTTCTCCATTTTTCCTCCGTCCCATTTCTCCCTTTCTTTCCCCCACTCCATCCGCTGTCCCCCTCTTTCCACCTGTCTTGTCTCTCCTGTTCCAGGTCTCCCCTCTCTCTTTCTACCTCCCTTTCTTTCTGTTTTTCCATCTTCACACCTCGCCCGCCCCCCCTTCATTGTTTCTTCCCTGCTGCTCCCCTTTCTTCTTTTTTTTTTTCCCCCAGCTGTCTCCTCTTTCCTCCTTTCTTGGCTCCCCCTTTTCCCTCTCATTCCCACGTTGAACCCTCCCCCCCCACTCCTCCCCCCCTCCTCACATGGCCCTTGTGACTCGCAGGTCTTCTTGCCCGACAGTGACTTCCATCCCGGCATGATTCTTCTTGCTGAGAGTTTTCCCTCACCTTTGAGGCACATTGTTTGTAGTGTTCTGTGTAGTATCTGTGCATATCCGCGTGGCTCGGAGTCACCCCGCCCAGGGGTGTAGAGTCAAGGGTAGGTGGTATACCTTTAAGAGTATACGGTTTATATTTTGATGTGTCGAGGCAAAAGCGGTAAGATCATTTCGGACCGAGTAGCTGTGAGTGGGTTTTGCGAACAGGTTTTTCATTAACACTTCCTGGGGAAGGACAGAGCTCTGCAGGAGGGGCCATTCAGCGCTGTGGCCAGAGACTGCATCTCAGACGAAAGGAGGCTGCCGAGAGTGACAAACGGTGGTTTTGAAGATAGAGTCTGTAAGAAACCAGAGAGGGCCGAAGTGCGTGGGGCATTTGAAGGGGTTCCCGGAGGCACTGAGGACCAGCATGACTTTTCCCCGCTGGGGCCTTTGCTGTGGGAGCAGCGGCTGGACATCTGCGTTTTTTGCTCCGGAGGCTGCCGAGAGTGAAAAACGGTGGTTTTGAGGATGGAGTCCACAGGAAAGCAGAGAGGTCCAAAAGGTGTGGGGCATTTGAAGGGGTTCCCGGAGGCAGTGAGGACCAGCATGACTTTTCCTCGCTGGGCCTTTGCTGTGGGTGCAGCGGCTGGATGTATGAGTTTTTTGCTCCGGAGGCTGCCGAGAGTGAAAAACGGTGGTTTTGAGGATGGATTCCACAGGAAAGCAGAGAGGTCCAAAAGGTGTGGGGCATTTGAAGGGGTTCCCGGAGGCAGTGAGGACCAGCATGACTTTTCCCCGCTGGGGCCTTTGCTGTGGGAGCAGCGGCTGGACGTATGCGTTTTTTGATACAGAGAATACAGAGGGTTAAAAACAGTGGTTTTGAGGATGGATTCCACAGAAAATCAGAGAGGTCCAAAAGGTGTGGGGCATTTGAAGTGGTTCCCGGAGGCAGTGAGGACCAGCATGACTTTTCCCCGCTGGGGCCTTTGCTGTGGGAGCAGCGGCTGGACGTTTGCGTTTTTTGCTCCGGAGGCTGCCGAGGGTTAATAACGGTGGTTTTGAGGATGGAGTCCACAGGAAAGCAGAGAGGTCCAAAAGGTGTGGGGCATTTGAAGTGGTTACTGGAGGCAGTGAGGACCAGCATGACTTTTCCCCGCTGGGGCCTTTGCTGTGGGAGCAGCGGCTGGACGTTTGCGTTTTTTGCTCCAGAGGCTGCCGAGGGTGAAAAACGGTGGTTTTGAGGATGGAGTCCACAGGAAAACAGAGAGGTCCAAAAGGTGTGGGGCATTTGAAGGGGTTCCCAGAGGCAGTGAGGACCAGCATGACTTTTCCGCCTTGGAACCTTTGCTGTGGGAGCAGCAGCTGGACGTTTGCGTTTTTGGCACCGGCGGATGCCGAGAGTGAAAAACGGTGGTTTTGAGGATGGAGTCCACAGGAAAACAGAGAGGTCCAAAAGGTGTGGGGCATTTGAAGGGGTTCCCGGAGGCAGTGAGGACCAGCATGACTTTTCCCCGCTGCGGCCTTTGCTGTGGAAGCAGCGGTTGGACGTTTGCGTTTTTTGCTCCGGAGGCTGCCGAGAGTGAAAAACGGTGGTTTTGAGGATGGAGTCCACAGGAAAGCAGAGAGGTCCAAAAGGTGTGGGGCATTTGAAAGGGTTCCCGGAGGCAGTGAGGACCAGCATGACTTTTCCCCGCTGGGGCCTTTGCTGTGGGAGCAGCGGCTGGACGTTTGCGTTTTTTGCTCCGGAGGCTGCCGAGAGTGAAAAACGGTGGTTTTGAGGATGGAGTCCACAGGAAAACAGAGAGGTCCAAAAGGTGTGGGGCATTTGAAGGGGTTCCCGGAGGCAGTGAGGACCAGCATGACTTTTCCGCCTTGGAACCTTTGCTGTGGGAGCAGCGGCTGGACGTTTGCGTTTTTTGCTCCGGAGGCTGCCGAGAGTGAAAAACGGTGGTTTTGAGGATGGAGTTCACAGGAAAGCAGAGAGGTCCAAAAGGTGTGGGGTATTTGAAGGGGTTCCCGGAGGCAGTGAGGACCAGCATGACTTTTCCCCGCTGGGGCCTTTGCTGTGGGAGCAGCGGCTGGACGTTTGCGTTTTTTGCTCCGGAGGCTGCCGAGAGTGAAAAACGGTGGTTTTGAGGATGGAGTCCACATGAAAGCAGACAGATCCAAAAGGTGTGGGGCATATGAAGGCGTTCCCGGAGGCAGTGAGGACCAGCATGACTTTTCCCCGCTGGGGCCTTTGCTGTGCTAGCAGCGGCTGGACGTTTGCGTATTTTGCTCCGGAGGCTGCCGAGAGTGAAAAACGGTGGTTTTGAGGATGGAGTCCACAGGAAAGCAGAGAGGTCCAAAAGGTGTGGGGCATTTGAAGGGGTTCCTGGAGGTAGTGAGGACCAGCATGACTTTTCTTGCTGGGGCCTTTGCTGTGGAAGCAGCGGCTGGACGTTTGCGTTTTTTGCTCCGGAGGCTGCCGAGGTTGAAAAACGGTGGTTTTGAGGATGGAGTCCACAGGAAAACAGAGAGGTCCAAAAGGTGTGGGGCATTTGAAGGGGTTCCCGGAGGTAGTGAGGACCAGCATGACTTTTCTGCCTTGGAACGTTTGCTGTGGGAGCAGCGGCTGGACGTTTGCGTTTTTTGCTACAGGGACTACCGAGGGTTAAAAGCGGTGGTTTTGAGGATGGAGTCCACAGGAAAACAGAGAGGTCCAAAAGGTGTGGGGCATTTGAAGGGCTTCCCCGAGGCAGTGAGGACCAGCATGACTTTTCCCCACTGGGGCCTTTGCTGTGGGAGCAGCGGCTGGACATCTGCGTTTTTTGCTACAGAGACTACCGAGGGTTAATAACGGTGGTTTTGAGGATGGAGTCCACAGGAAAGCAGAGAGGTCCAAAAGGTGTGGCGTATTTGAAGGGGTTCCCGGAGGCAGTGAGGACCAGCATGACTTTTCCCCGCTGGGGCCTTTGCTGTGGGAGCAGCGGCTGGACGTTTGCGTTTTTTGCTCCGGAGGCTGCCGAGAGTGAAAAACGGTGGTTTTGAGGATGGAGTCCACATGAAAGCAGACAGATCCAAAAGGTGTGGGGCATATGAAGGCGTTCCCGGAGGCAGTGAGGACCAGCATGACTTTTCCCCGCTGGGGCCTTTGCTGTGCTAGCAGCGGCTGGACGTTTGCGTATTTTGCTCCGGAGGCTGCCGAGAGTGAAAAACGGTGGTTTTGAGGATGGAGTCCACAGGAAAGCAGAGAGGTCCAAAAGGTGTGGGGCATTTGAAGGGGTTCCTGGAGGTAGTGAGGACCAGCATGACTTTTCTTGCTGGGGCCTTTGCTGTGGAAGCAGCGGCTGGACGTTTGCGTATTTTGCTCCGGAGGCTGCCGAGAGTGAAAAACGGTGGTTTTGAGGATGGAGTCCACAGGAAAACAGAGAGGTCCAAAAGGTGTGGGGCATTTGAAGGGGTTCCCAGAGGCAGTGAGGACCAGCATGACTTTTCCGCCTTGGAACCTTTGCTGTGGGAGCAGCGGCTGGACGTTTGCGTTTTTTGCTCCGGCGGATGCCGAGAGTGAAAAACGGTAGTTTTTAGGATGGAGTCAGCAGGAAAACAGAGAGGTCCAAAAGGTGTGGGGCATTTGAAGGGGTTCCCGGAGGCAGTGAGGACCAGCATGACTTTTCCCTGCTGGGGCCTTTGCTGTGGGAGCAGCGGCTGGACGTTTGCGTTTTTTGCTCCGGAGGCTGCCGAGAGTGAAAAACGGTGGTTTTGAGGATGGAGTCCACAGGAAAGCAGAGAGGTCCAAAAGGTGTGGGGCATTTGAAGGGGTTCCCGGAGGCAGTGAGGACCAGCATGACTTTTCTGCCTTGGAACGTTTGCTGTGGGAGCAGCGGCTGGACGTTTGCTTTTTTTGCTACAGAGACTACCGAGGGTTAAAAGCGGTGGTTTTGAGGATGGATTCCACAGGAAAACAGAGAGGTCCAAAAGGTGTGGGGCATTTGAAGGGGTTCCCGGAGGCAGTGAGGACCAGCATGACTTTTCCGCCTTGGAACCTTTGCTGTGGGAGCAGCGGCTGGACGTTTGCGTTTTTTGCTCCGGAGGCTGCCGAGAGTGAAAAACGGTGGTTTTGAGGATGGAGTTCACAGGAAAGCAGAGAGGTCCAAAAGGTGTGGGGCATTTGAAGGGGTTCCCGGAGGCAGTGAGGACCAGCATGACTTTTCCCCGCTGGGGCCTTTGCTGTGGGAGCAGCGGCTGGACGTTTGCGTTTTTTGCTCCGGAGGCTGCCGAGAGTGAAAAACGGTGGTTTTGAGGATGGAGTCCACATGAAAGCAGACAGATCCAAAAGGTGTGGGGCATATGAAGGCGTTCCCGGAGGCAGTGAGGACCAGCATGACTTTTCCCCGCTGGGGCCTTTGCTGTGCTAGCAGCGGCTGGACGTTTGCGTATTTTGCTCCGGAGGCTGCCGAGAGTGAAAAACGGTGGTTTTGAGGATGGAGTCCACAGGAAAGCAGAGAGGTCCAAAAGGTGTGGGGCATTTGAAGGGGTTCCTGGAGGTAGTGAGGACCAGCATGACTTTTCTTGCTGGGGCCTTTGCTGTGGAAGCAGCGGCTGGACGTTTGCGTTTTTTGCTCCGGAGGCTGCCGAGGTTGAAAAACGGTGGTTTTGAGGATGGAGTCCACAGGAAAACAGAGAGGTCCAAAAGGTGTGGGGCATTTGAAGGGGTTCCCGGAGGTAGTGAGGACCAGCATGACTTTTCTGCCTTGGAACGTTTGCTGTGGGAGCAGCGGCTGGACGTTTGCGTTTTTTGCTACAGGGACTACCGAGGGTTAAAAGCGGTGGTTTTGAGGATGGAGTCCACAGGAAAACAGAGAGGTCCAAAAGGTGTGGGGCATTTGAAGGGCTTCCCCGAGGCAGTGAGGACCAGCATGACTTTTCCCCACTGGGGCCTTTGCTGTGGGAGCAGCGGCTGGACATCTGCGTTTTTTGCTACAGAGACTACCGAGGGTTAATAACGGTGGTTTTGAGGATGGAGTCCACAGGAAAGCAGAGAGGTCCAAAAGGTGTGGCGTATTTGAAGGGGTTCCCGGAGGCAGTGAGGACCAGCATGACTTTTCCCCGCTGGGGCCTTTGCTGTGGGAGCAGCGGCTGGACGTTTGCGTTTTTTGCTCCGGAGGCTGCCGAGAGTGAAAAACGGTGGTTTTGAGGATGGAGTCCACATGAAAGCAGACAGATCCAAAAGGTGTGGGGCATATGAAGGCGTTCCCGGAGGCAGTGAGGACCAGCATGACTTTTCCCCGCTGGGGCCTTTGCTGTGCTAGCAGCGGCTGGACGTTTGCGTATTTTGCTCCGGAGGCTGCCGAGAGTGAAAAACGGTGGTTTTGAGGATGGAGTCCACAGGAAAGCAGAGAGGTCCAAAAGGTGTGGGGCATTTGAAGGGGTTCCTGGAGGTAGTGAGGACCAGCATGACTTTTCTTGCTGGGGCCTTTGCTGTGGAAGCAGCGGCTGGACGTTTGCGTATTTTGCTCCGGAGGCTGCCGAGAGTGAAAAACGGTGGTTTTGAGGATGGAGTCCACAGGAAAACAGAGAGGTCCAAAAGGTGTGGGGCATTTGAAGGGGTTCCCAGAGGCAGTGAGGACCAGCATGACTTTTCCGCCTTGGAACCTTTGCTGTGGGAGCAGCGGCTGGACGTTTGCGTTTTTTGCTCCGGCGGATGCCGAGAGTGAAAAACGGTAGTTTTTAGGATGGAGTCAGCAGGAAAACAGAGAGGTCCAAAAGGTGTGGGGCATTTGAAGGGGTTCCCGGAGGCAGTGAGGACCAGCATGACTTTTCCCTGCTGGGGCCTTTGCTGTGGGAGCAGCGGCTGGACGTTTGCGTTTTTTGCTCCGGAGGCTGCCGAGAGTGAAAAACGGTGGTTTTGAGGATGGAGTCCACAGGAAAGCAGAGAGGTCCAAAAGGTGTGGGGCATTTGAAGGGGTTCCCGGAGGCAGTGAGGACCAGCATGACTTTTCTGCCTTGGAACGTTTGCTGTGGGAGCAGCGGCTGGACGTTTGCTTTTTTTGCTACAGAGACTACCGAGGGTTAAAAGCGGTGGTTTTGAGGATGGATTCCACAGGAAAACAGAGAGGTCCAAAAGGTGTGGGGCATTTGAAGGGGTTCCCGGAGGCAGTGAGGACCAGCATGACTTTTCCCCGCTGGGGCCTTTGCTGTGGGAGCAGCGGCTGGACGTTTGCGTTTTTTGATACAGAGAATACAGAGGGTTAAAAACAGTTGTTTTGAGGATGGATTCCACAGCAAAGCAGAGAGGTCCAAAAGGTGTGGGGCATTTGAAGTGGTTCCCGGAGGCAGTGAGGACCAGCATGACTTTTCAGCCTTGGAACATTTGCTGTGGGAGCAGCGGCTGGACGTTTGCGTTTTTTGCTAAAGAGACTACGGAGGGTATAAAAACGGTGGTTTTGAGGATGGAGTCCACAGGAAAGCAAAGAGGTGCAAAAGGTGTGGGGCATTTGCAGGGGTTCCCGGAGGAAGTGAGGACCAGCATGACTTTTCCCCGCTGGGGCCTTTGCTGTGGGAGCAGCGGCTGGACGTTTGCGTTTTTTGCTACAGAGACTACCGAGGGTTACTAACGGTGGTTTTCAGGATGGATTCCACAGGAAAGCAGAGAGGTCCAAAAGGTGTGGGGCATTTGAAGGGGTTCCCGGAGGCAGTGAGGACCAGCATGACTTTTCCCCGCTGGGGCCTTTGCTGTGGGAGCAGCGGCTGGACGTTTGCGTTTTTTGCTCCGGCGGATGCCAATAGTGAAAAACGGTGGTTTTGAGGATGGATTCCACAGGAAAGCAGAGAGGTCCAAAAGGTGTGGGGCATTTGAAAGGGTTCCCGGAGGCAGTGAGGACCAGCATGACTTTTCCTTGAAGGGGCCGTTGCTGTGGGAGAAGCGGCTGGACGTTTGCGTTTTTTGCTCCGGCGGATGCCGAGAGTGAAAAACGGTGGTTTTGAGGATGGAGTCCACAGGAAAGCAGAGAGGTCCAAAAGGTGTGGGTCATTTGAAGGGGTTCCCGGAGGCAGTGAGGACCAGCATGACTTTTCCCCGCTGGGGCCTTTGCTGTGGGAGCAGCGGCTGGACGTTTGCGTTTTTTGCTCCGGAGGCTGCCGAGAGTGAAAAACGGTGGTTTTGAGGATGGATTCCACAGGAAAGCAGAGAGGTCCAAAAGGTGTGGGGCATTTGAAGAGGTTCCTGGAGGTAGTGAAGACCAGCATGACTTTTCCCCGCTGGGGCCTTTGCTGTGGGAGCAGCGGCTGGACGTTTGCGTTTTTTGCTCCGGAGGCTGCCGAGAGTGAAAAACGGTGGTTTTGAGGATAGAGTCCACAGGAAAACAGAGAGGTCCAAAAGGTGTGGGGCATTTGAAGGGGTTCCCGGAGGCAGTGAGGACCAGCATGACTTTTACCCGCTGGCTCCTTTGCTGTGGGAGCAGCGGCTGGACGTTTGCGTTTTTTGTTCCGGAGGATGCCGAGGGTTAAAAACGGTGGTTTTGAGGATGGATTCCACAGGAAAGCAGAGAGGTCCAAAAGGTGTGGGGCATTTGAAGGGGTTCCCGGAGGCAGTGAGAACCAGCATGACTTTTCCCCGCTGGGGCTTTTGCTGTGCTAGCAGCGGCTGGACGTTTGCGTTTTTTGCTCCGGCGGATGCTGAGAGTGAAAACCGGTGGTTTTGAGGATGGAGTCCACAGGAAAGCAGAGAGGTCCAAAAGGTGTGGGGCATTTGCAGGGGTTCCTGGAGGCAGTGAGGACCAGCATGACTTTTCCCCGCTGGGGCCTTTGCTGTGGGAGCAGCGGCTGGACGTTTGCGTTTTTTGCTCCGGCGGATGCCAATAGTGAAAAACGGTGGTTTTGAACATGGAGTCCACAGGAAAGCAGAGAGTTCCAAAAGGTGTGGGGCATATGAAGGGGTTCCTGGAGGCAGTGAGGACCAGCATGACTTTTCCCCGCTGGGGCCTTTGCTGTGGGAGCAGTGGTTGGACGTTTTCGTTTTCTGCTCCGGAGGCTGCCGAGAGTGAAAAACGGTGGTTTTGAGGATGGAGTCCACAGGAAAGCAGAGAGGTCCAAAAGGTGTGGGGCATTTGAAAGGGTTCCCGGAGGCAGTGAGGAACAGCATGACTTTTCCTTGAAGGGGCCTTTGCTGTGGGAGCAGCGGCTGGACGTTTGCGTTTTTTGCTCCGGCGGATGCCGAGAGTGAAAAACGGTGGTTTTGAGGATGGAGTCCACATGAAAGCAGACAGATCCAAAAGGTGTGGGGCATATGAAGGGGTTCCTGGAGGTAGTTAGGACCAGCATGACTTTTCTTGCTGGGGCCTTTGCTGTGGAAGCAGCGGCTGGACGTTTGCGTTTTTTGCTCCGGAGGCTGCCGAGGTTGAAAAACGGTGGTTTTGAGGATGGAGTCCACAGGAAAACAGAGAGGTCCAAAAGGTGTGGGGCATTTGAAGGGGTTCCCGGAGGTAGTGAGGACCAGCATGACTTTTCTGCCTTGGAACGTTTGCTGTGGGAGCAGCGGCTGGACGTTTGCGTTTTTTGCTACAGGGACTACCGAGGGTTAAAAGCGGTGGTTTTGAGGATGGAGTCCACAGGAAAACAGAGAGGTCCAAAAGGTGTGGGGCATTTGAAGGGCTTCCCCGAGGCAGTGAGGACCAGCATGACTTTTCCCCACTGGGGCATTTGCTGTGGGAGCAGCGGCTGGACATCTGCGTTTTTTGCTACAGAGACTACCGAGGGTTAATAACGGTGGTTTTGAGGATGGAGTCCACAGGAAAGCAGAGAGGTCCAAAAGGTGTGGGGCATTTGAAGGGGTTCCCAGAGGCAGTGAGGACCAGCATGACTTTTCCCCGCTGGGGCCTTTGCTGTGGGAGCAGCGGCTGGACGTTTGCGTTTTTTGCTCCGGAGGCTGCCGAGAGTGAAAAACGGTGGTTTTGAGGATGGAGTTCACAGGAAAGCAGAGAGGTCCAAAAGGTGTGGCGTATTTGAAGGGGTTCCCGGAGGCAGTGGGGACCAGCATGACTTTTCCCCGCTGGGGCCTTTGCTGTGGGAGCAGCGGCTGGACGTTTGCGTTTTTTGCTCCGGAGGCTGCCAAGAGTGAAAAACGGTGGTTTTGAGGATGGAGTCCACATGAAAGCAAACAGATCCAAAAGGTGTGGGGCATATGAAGGCGTTCCCGGAGGCAGTGAGGACCAGCATGACTTTTCCCCGCTGGGGCCTTTGCTGTGCTAGCAGCGGCTGGACGTTTGCGTATTTTGCTCCGGAGGCTGCCGAGAGTGAAAAACGGTGGTTTTGAGGATGGAGTCCACAGGAAAGCAGAGAGGTCCAAAAGGTGTGGGGCATTTGAAGGGGTTCCTGGAGGTAGTGAGGACCAGCATGACTTTTCCCCGCTGGGCATTTGCTGTGGAAGCAGCGGCTGGACGTTTGCGTATTTTGCTCCGGAGGCTGCCGAGAGTGAAAAACGGTGGTTTTGAGGATGGAGTCCACAGGAAAACAGAGAGGTCCAAAAGGTGTGGGGCATTTGAAGGGGTTCCCAGAGGCAGTGAGGACCAGCATGACTTTTCCGCCTTGGAACCTTTGCTGTGGGAGCAGCGGCTGGACGTTTGCGTTTTTTGATCCGGCGGATGCCGAGAGTGAAAAACGGTGGTTTTTAGGATGGAGTCAGCAGGAAAACAGAGAGGTCCAAAACGTATGGGGCATTTGAAGGGGTTCCCGGAGGCAGTGAGGACCAGCATGACTTTTCCCTGCTGGGGCCTTTGCTGTGGGAGCAGCGGCTGGACGTTTGCGTTTTTTGCTCCGGAGGCTGCCGAGAGTGAAAAACGGTGGTTTTGAGGATGGAGTCCACAGGAAAGCAGAGAGGTCCAAAAGGTGTGGGGCATTTGAAGGGGTTCCCGGAGGCAGTGAGGACCAGCATGACTTTTCTGCCTTGGAACGTTTGCTGTGGGAGCAGCGGCTGGACGTTTGCTTTTTTTGCTACAGAGACTACCGAGGGTTAAAAGCGGTGGTTTTGAGGATGGATTCCACAGGAAAACAGAGAGGTCCAAAAGGTGTGGGGCATTTGAAGGGGTTCCCGGAGGCAGTGAGGACCAGCATGACTTTTCCCCGCTGGGGCCTTTGCTGTGGGAGCAGCGGCTGGACGTTTGCGTTTTTTGATACAGAGAATACAGAGGGTTAAAAACAGTTGTTTTGAGGATGGATTCCACAGCAAAGCAGAGAGGTCCAAAAGGTGTGGGGCATTTGAAGTGGTTCCCGGAGGCAGTGAGGACCAGCATGACTTTTCCCCGCTGGGGCCTTTGCTGTGGGAGCAGCGGCTGGACGTTTGCGTTTTTTGCTCCGGAGGCTGCCGAGAGTGAAAAACGGTGGTTTTGAGGATGGAGTCCACAGGAAAGCAGAGAGGTCCAAAAGGTGTGGGGCATTTGAAGGGGTTCCCGGAGGCAGTGAGGACCAGCATGACTTTTCAGCCTTGGAACATTTGCTGTGGGAGCAGCGGCTGGACGTTTGCGTTTTTTGCTAAAGAGACTACGGAGGGTATAAAAACGGTGGTTTTGAGGATGGAGTCCACAGGAAAGCAAAGAGGTGCAAAAGGTGTGGGGCATTTGCAGGGGTTCCCGGAGGAAGTGAGGACCAGCATGACTTTTCCCCGCTGGGGCCTTTGCTGTGGGAGCAGCGGCTGGACGTTTGCGTTTTTTGCTACAGAGACTACCGAGGGTTACTAACGGTGGTTTTGAGGATGGATTCCACAGGAAAGCAGAGAGTTCCAAAAGGTGTGGGGCATTTGAAGGGGTTCCCGGAGGCAGTGAGGACCAGCATGACTTTTCCCCGCTGGGGCCTTTGCTGTGGGAGCAGCGGCTGGACGTTTGCGTTTTTTGCTCCGGCGGATGCCAATAGTGAAAAACGGTGGTTTTGAGGATGGAGTCCACAGGAAAGCAGAGAGGTCCAAAAGGTGTGGGGCATTTGAAGGGGTTCCCGGAGGCAGTGAGGACCAGCATGACTTTTCACCGCTGGGCATTTGCTGTGGGTGCAGCGGCTGGATGTTTGAGTTTTTTGCTCCGGAGGCTGCTGAGAGTGAAAAACGATGGTTTTGAGGATGGATTCCACAGGAAAGCAGAGAGGTCCAAAAGGTGTGGGGCATTTGAAAGGGTTCCCGGAGGCAGTGAGGACCAGCATGACTTTTCCTTGAAGGGGCCGTTGCTGTGGGAGAAGCGGCTGGACGTTTGCGTTTTTTGCTCCGGCGGATGCCGAGAGTGAAAAACGGTGGTTTTGAGGATGGAGTCCACAGGAAAGCAGAGAGGTCCAAAAGGTGTGGGGTATTTGAAGGGGTTCCCGGAGGCAGTGAGGACCAGCATGACTTTTCCCCGCTGGGGCCTTTGCTGTGGGAGCAGCGGCTGGACGTTTGCGTTTTTTGCTCCGGAGGCTGCCGAGAGTGAAAAACGGTGGTTTTGAGGATGGATTCCACAGGAAAGCAGAGAGGTCCAAAAGGTGTGGGGCATTTGAAGAGGTTCCTGGAGGTAGTGAAGACCAGCATGACTTTTCCCCGCTGGGGCCTTTGTTGTGGGAGCAGCGGCTGGACGTTTGCGTTTTTTTGCTCCGGAGGCTGCCGAGAGTGAAAAACGGTGGTTTTGAGGATAGAGTCCACAGGAAAATAGAGAGGTCCAAAAGGTGTGGGGCATTTGAAGGGGTTCCCGGAGGCAGTGAGGACCAGCATGACTTTTACCCGCTGGCTCCTTTGCTGTGGGAGCAGCGGCTGGACGTTTGCGTTTTTTGTTCCGGAGGATGCCGAGGGTTAAAAACGGTTGTTTTGAGGATGGATTCCACAGGAAAGCAGAGAGGTCCAAAAGGTGTGGGGCATTTGAAGGGGTTCCCGGAGGCAGTGAGAACCAGCATGACTTTTCCCCGCTGGGGCTTTTGCTGTGCTAGCAGCGGCTGGACGTTTGCGTTTTTTGCTCCGGCGGATGATGAGAGTGAAAACCGGTGGTTTTGAGGATGGAGTCCACAGGAAAGCAGAGAGGTCCAAAAGGTGTGGGGCATTTGCAGGGGTTCCTGGAGGCAGTGAGGACCAGCATGACTTTTCCCCGCTGGGGCCTTTGCTGTGGGAGCAGCGGCTGGACGTTTGCGTTTTTTGCTCCGGCGGATGCCAATAGTGAAAAACGGTGGTTTTGAGGATGGAGTCCACAGGAAAGCAGAGAGGTCCAAAAGCTGTGGGGCATTTGAAGGGGTTCCCGGAGGCAGTGAGTACCAGCATGACTTTTCCCCGCTGGGGCCTTTGCTGTGGGAGCAGTGGTTGGACGTTTTCGTTTTCTGCTCCGGAGGCTGCTGAGAGTGAAAAACGATGGTTTTGAGGATGGATTCCACAGGAAAGCAGAGAGGTCCAAAAGGTGTGGGGCATTTCAAGGGGTTCCCGGAGGCAGTGAGGACCAGCATGACTTTTCCCCGCTGGGGCCTTTGCTGTGGGAGCAGCGGCTGGACTTTTGCGTTTTTTACTCCGGAGGCTGCCGAGTGAAAAACGGTGGTTTTGAGGGTGGAGTCCACAGGAAAGCAGAGAGTTCCAAAAGGTGTGGGGCATATGAAGGGGTTCCCGGAGGCAGTGAGGACCAGCATGACTTTTCCCCGCTGGGGCCTTTGCTGTGGGAGCAGTGGTTGGACGTTTTCGTTTTCTGCTCCGGAGGCTGCCGAGAGTGAAAAACGGTGGTTTTGAGGATGGAGTCCACAGGAAAGCAGAGAGGTCCAAAAGGTGTGGGGCATTTGAAAGGGTTCCCGGAGGCAGTGAGGAACAGCATGAGTTTTCCTTGAAGGGGCCTTTGCTGTGGGAGCAGCGGCTGGACGTTTGCGTTTTTTGCTCCGGCGGATGCCGAGAGTGAAAAACGGTGGTTTTGAAGATGGAGTCCACATGAAAGCAGACAGATCCAAAAGGTGTGGGGCATATGAAGGGGTTCCCGGAGGCAGTGAGGACCAGCATGACTTTTCCCCGCTGGGGCCTTTGCTGTGGGAGCAGCGGCTGGACGTTTGCGTTTTTTGCTCCGGAGGCTGCCGAGAGTGAAAAACGGTGGTTTTGAGGATGGATTCCACAGGAAAGCAGATAGGTCCAAAAGGTGTGGGGCATTTGAAGAGGTTCCTGGAGGTAGTGAAGACCAGCATGACTTTTCCCCGCTGGGGCCTTTGCTGTGGGAGCAGCGGCTGGACGTTTGCGTTTTTTGCTCCGGAGGCTGCCGAGAGTGAAAAACGGTGGTTTTGAGGATAGAGTCCACAGGAAAACAGAGAGGTCCAAAAGGTGTGGGGCATTTGAAGGGGTTCCCAGAGGCAGTGAGGACCAGCATGACTTTTCCGCCTTGGAACCTTTGCTGTGGGAGCAGCGGCTGGACGTTTGCGTTTTTTGCTCCGGCGGATGCCGAGAGTGAAAAACGGTGGTTTTGAGGATGGAGTCCACAGGAAAGCAGAGAGGTCCAAAAGCTGTGGGGCATTTGAAGGGGTTCCTGGAGGTAGTGAAGACCAGCATGACTTTTCCCCGCTGGGTCCTTTGCTGTGGGAGCAGCGGCTGGACGTTTGCGTTTTTTGCTCCGGAGGCTGCCGAGAGTGAAAAACGGTGGTTTTGAGGATGGAGTCCACATGAAAGCAGACAGATCCAAAAGGTGTGGGGCATATGAAGGGGTTCCCGGAGGCAGTGAGGACCAGCATGACTTTTCCCCTCTGGGGCCTTTGCTGTGGGAGCAGCGGCTGGACGTTTGCGTTTTTTGCTCCGGAGGCTGCCGAGAGTGAAAAACGGTGGTTTTGAGGATAGAGTCCACAGGAAAACAGAGAGGTCTAAAAGGTGTGGGGCATTTGAAGGGGTTCCCAGAGGCAGTGAGGACCAGCATGACTTTTCCGCCTTGGAACCTTTGCTGTGGGAGCAGCGGCTGGACGTTTGCGCTTTTTGCTCCGGAGTCTGCCGAGAGTGAAAAACGGTGGTTTTGAGGATGGAGTCCACAGGAAAACAGAGAGGTCCAAAAGGTGTGGGGCATTTGAAGGGGTTCCCAGAGGCAGTGAGGACCAGCATGACTTTTCCGCTTTGGAACCTTTGCTGTGGGAGCAGCGGCTGGACGTTTGCGTTTTTTGCTACAGGGACTACCGAGGGTTAAAAGCGGTGGTTTTGAGGATGGATTCCACAGGAAAACAGAGAGGTGCAAAAGGTGTGGGGCATTTGAAGGGGTTCCCGGAGGCAGTGAGGACCAGCATGACTTTTCCGCCTTGGAACCTTTGCTGTGGGAGCAGCGGCTGGACGTTTGCGTTTTTTGATACAGAGAATACAGAGGGTTAAAAACAGTGGTTTTGAGGATGGATTCCACAGAAAAGCAGAGAGGTCCAAAAGGTGTGGGGCATTTGAAGGGGTTCCCGGAGGCAGTGAGGACCAGCATGACTTTTCCCCGCTGGGCCTTTGCTGTGGGTGCAGCGGCTGGATGTTTGAGTTTTTTGCTCCGGAGGCTGCTGATAGTGAAAAACGGTAATTTTGAGGATGGATTCCACTAGAAAGCAGAGAGGTCCAAAAGGTGTGGGGCATTTGAAGGGGTTCCCGGAGGCAGTGAGGACCAGCATGACTTTTCCCCGCTGGGGCCTTTGCTGTGGGAGCAGTGGCTGGACGTTTGCGTTTTTTGCTCTGGAGGCTGCCGAGAGTGAAAAACGGTGGTTTTGAGGATGGATTCCACAGGAAAGCAGATAGGTCTAAAAGGTGTGGGGCATTTGAAGAGGTTCCTGGAGGTAGTGAAGACCAGCATGACTTTTCCCCGCTGGGGCCTTTGCTGTGGGAGCAGCGGCTGGACGTTTGCGTTTTTTGCTCCGGAGGCTGCCGAGAGTGAAAAACGGTGGTTTTGAGGATGGAGTCCACAGGAAAACAGAGAGGTCCAAAAGGTGTGGGGCATTTGAAGGGGTTCCCAGAGGCAGTGAGGACCAGCATGACTTTTCCGCCTTGGAACCTTTGCTGTGGGAGCAGCGGCTGGACGTTTGCGTTTTTTGCTCCAGCGGATGCCGAGAGTGAAAAACGGTGGTTTTGAGGATGGAGTCCACAGGAAAGCAGAGAGGTCCAAAAGCTGTGGGGCATTTGAAGGGGTTCCTGGAGGTAGTGAAGACCAGCATGACTTTTCCCCGCTGGGTCCTTTGCTGTGGGAGCAGCGGCTGGACGTTTGCGTTTTTTGCTCCGGAGGCTGCTGAGAGTGAAAAACGGTGGTTTTGAGGATGGACTCCACAGGAAAACAGAGAGGTCCAAAAGGTGTGGGGCATTTGAAGGGGTTCCCGGAGGCAGTGAGGACCAGCATGACTTTTCCTTGATGGGGCCTTTGCTGTGGGAGCAGCGGCTGGACGTTTGCGTTTTTTGCTCCGGCGGATGCCGAGAGTGAAAAAAGGTGGTTTTGAGGATGGAGTCCACAGGAAAGCAGAGAGGTCCAAAAGGTGTGGGGTATTTGAAGGGGTTCCCGGAGGCAGTGAGGACCAGCATGACTTTTCCCCGCTGGGGCCTTTGCTGTGGGAGCAGCGGCTGGACGTTTGCGTTTTTTGCTCCGGAGGCTGCCGAGAGTGAAAAACGGTGGTTTTGAGGATGGAGTCCACATGAAAGCAGACAGATCCAAAAGGTGTGGGGCATATGAAGGGGTTCCCGGAGGCAGTGAGGACCAGCATGACTTTTCCCCTCTGGGGCCTTTGCTGTGGGAGCAGCGGCTGGACGTTTGCGTTTTTTGCTCCGGAGGCTGCCGAGAGTGAAAAACGGTGGTTTTGAGGATAGAGTCCACAGGAAAACAGAGAGGTCTAAAATGTGTGGGGCATTTGAAGGGGTTCCCAGAGGCAGTGAGGACCAGCATGACTTTTCCGCCTTGGAACCTTTGCTGTGGGAGCAGCAGCTGGACGTTTGCGTTTTTTGCTCCGGAGGCTGCCGAGAGTGAAAAACGGTGGTTTTGAGGATGGAGTCCACAGGAAAACAGAGAGGTCCAAAAGGTGTGGGGCATTTGAAGGGGTTCCCAGAGGCAGTGAGGACCAGCATGACTTTTCCGCTTTGGAACCTTTGCTGTGGGAGCAGCGGCTGGACGTTTGCGTTTTTTGCTCCGGAGGCTGCCGAGAGTGAAAAACGGTGGTTTTGAGGATGGAGTCCACAGGAAAGCAGAGAGGTCCAAAAGGTGTGGGGCATTTGAAGGGGTTCCCGGAGGCAGTGAGGTCCAGCATGACTTTTCTGCCTTGGAACGTTTGCTGTGGGAGCAGCGGCTGGACGTTTGCTTTTTTTGCTACAGAGACTACCGAGGGTTAAAAGCGGTGGTTTTGAGGATGGATTCCACAGGAAAGCAGAGAGGTCCAAAAGGTGTGGGGCATTTGAAGGGGTTCCCGGAGGCAGTGAGGACCAGCATGACTTTTCCCCGCTGGGGCCTTTGCTGTGGGAGCAGCGGCTGGACGTTTGCGTTTTTTGATACAGAGAATACAGAGGGTTAAAAACAGTTGTTTTGAGGATGGATTCCACAGCAAAGCAGAGAGGTCCAAAAGGTGTGGGGCATTTGAAGTGGTTCCCGGAGGCAGTGAGGACCAGCATGACTTTTCCCCGCTGGGGCCTTTGCTGTGGGAGCAGCGGCTGGACGTTTGCGTTTTTTGCTCCGGAGGCTGCCGAGAGTGAAAAACGGTGGTTTTGAGGATGGAGTCCACAGGAAAGCAGAGAGGTCCAAAAGGTGTGGGGCATTTGAAGGGGTTCCCGGAGGCAGTGAGGACCAGCATGACTTTTCAGCCTTGGAACATTTGCTGTGGGAGCAGCGGCTGGACGTTTGCGTTTTTTGCTAAAGAGACTACGGAGGGTATAAAAACGGTGGTTTTGAGGATGGAGTCCACATGAAAGCAGACAGATCCAAAAGGTGTGGGGCATATGAAGGGGTTCCCGGAGGCAGTGAGGACCAGCATGACTTTTCCCCGCTGGGGCCTTTGCTGTGGGAGCAGCGGCTGGACGTTTGCGTTTTTTGCTCCGGAGGCTGCCGAGAGTGAAAAACGGTGGTTTTGAGGATGGATTCCACAGGAAAGCAGATAGGTCCAAAAGGTGTGGGGCATTTGAAGAGGTTCCTGGAGGTAGTGAAGACCAGCATGACTTTTCCCGGCTGGGGCCTTTGCTGTGGGAGCAGCGGCTGGACGTTTGCGTTTTTTGCTCCGGAGGCTGCTGAGAGTGAAAAACGGTGGTTTTGAGGATGGAGTCCACAGGAAAGCAGAGAGGTCCAAAAGGTGTGGGGCATTTGAAGGGGTTCCCGGAGGCAGTGAGGACCAGCATGACTTTTCCCCGCTGGGGCCTTTGCTGTGGGAGCAGCGGCTGGACGTTTGCGTTTTTTGCTCCGGAGGCTGCCGAGAGTGAAAAACGGTGGTTTTGAGGATGGAGTCCACATGAAAGCAGACAGATCCAAAAGGTGTGGGGCATATGAAGGGGTTCCCGGAGGCAGTGAGGACCAGCATGACTTTTCCCCTCTGGGGCCTTTGCTGTGGGAGCAGCGGCTGGACGTTTGCGTTTTTTGCTCCGGAGGCTGCCGAGAGTGAAAAACGGTGGTTTTGAGGATAGAGTCCACAGGAAAACAGAGAGGTCTAAAAGGTGTGGGGCATTTGAAGGGGTTCCCAGAGGCAGTGAGGACCAGCATGACTTTTCCGCCTTGGAACCTTTGCTGTGGGAGCAGCGGCTGGACGTTTGCGTTTTTTGCTCCGGCGGATGCCGAGAGTGAAAAACGGTGGTTTTGAGGATGGAGTCCACAGGAAAGCAGAGAGGTCCAAAAGGTGTGGGGCATTTGAAGGGGTTCCTGGAGGTAGTGAAGACCAGCATGACTTTTCCCCGCTGGGTCCTTTGCTGTGGGAGCAGCGGCTGGACGTTTGCGTTTTTTGCTCCGGAGGCTGCCGAGAGTGAAAAACGGTGGTTTTGAGGATGGAGTCCACAGGAAAACAGAGAGGTCCAAAAGGTGTGGGGCATTTGAAGGGGTTCCCAGAGGCAGTGAGGACCAGCATGACTTTTCCGCCTTGGAACCTTTGCTGTGGGAGCAGCGGCTGGACGTTTGCGTTTTTTGCTACGGAGGCTGCCGAGAGTGAAAAACGGTGGTTTTGAGGATGGAGTCCACAGGAAAACAGAGAGGTCCAAAACGTATGGGGCATTTGAAGGGGTTCCCGGAGGCAGTGAGGACCAGCATGACTTTTCCCCGCTGGGGCCTTTGCTGTGGGAGCAGCGGCTGGACGTTTGCGTTTTTTGCTCCGGAGGCTGTCGAGAGTGAAAAACGGTGGTTTTGAGGATGGAGTCCACAGGAAAGCAGAGAGGTCCAAAAGGTGTGGGGCATTTGAAGGGGTTCCCGGAGGCAGTGAGGACCAGCATGACTTTTCCCCGCTGGGGCCTTTGCTGTGGGAGCAGCGGCTGGACGTTTGCGTTTTTTGATACAGAGACTACAGAGGGTTAAAAACAGTGGTTTTGAGGATGGATTCCACAGGAAAGCAGAGAGGTCCAAAAGGTGTGGGGCATTTGAAGGGGTTCCCGGAGGCAGTGAGGACCAGCATGACTTTTCCCCGCTGGGGCCTTTGCTGTGGTAGAAGCGGCTGGACGTTTCGTTTTTTGCTCCGGAGGCTGCCGAGAGTGAAAAACGGTGGTTTTGAGGATGGAGTCCACAGGAAAGCAGAGAGGTGCAAAAGGTGTGGGGCATTTGAAGTGGTTCCAAGAGGCAGTGAGGACCAGCATGACTTTTCCCCGCTGGGGCCTTTGTTGTGGGAGCAGTGGCTAGACGTTTGCGTTTTTTGCTCCGGCGGATGCCAAGAGTGAAAAACGGTGGTTTTGAGGATGGAGTCCACAGGAAAGCAGAGAGGTCCAAAAGGTGTGGGGCATTTGAAGGGGTTCCTGGAGGCAGTGAGGACCAGCATGACTTTTCCCTGCTGGGGCCTTCGCTGTGAGAGCAGCGGCTGGACGTTTGTGTTTTTTGATACAGAGACTACCGAGGGTTAAAAACGGTGGTTTTGAGGATGGAGTCCACAGGAAAGCAGAGAGGTGCAAAAGGTGTGGTGCATTTGAAGGGGTTCCCGGAGGCAGTGAGGACCAGCATGACTTTTCCCCGCTGGGGCCTTTGCTGTGGGAGCAGCGGCTTAACGTCTGCGTATTTTGCTACAGAGCCTACCGAGGGTTAAAAACGGTGGTTTTGAGGATGGAGTCCACAGGAAAGCAGAGAGGTGCAAAAGGTGTGGGGCATTTGAACTTGTTCCCAGAGGCAGTGAGGACCAGCATGACTTTTCCCTGCTGGGGCCTTTGTTGTGGGAGCAGTGGCTAGACGTTTGCGTATTTTGCTCCGGCGGATGCCAAGAGTGAAAAACGGTGGTTTTGAGGATGGAGTCCACAGGAAAGCAGAGAGGTCCAAAAGGTGTGGGGCATTTGAAGGGGTTCCTGGAGGCAGTGAGGACCAGCATGACTTTTCCCTGCTGGGGCCTTCGCTGTGAGAGCAGCGGCTGGACGTTTGTGTTTTTTGCTACAGAGACTACCGAGGGTTAAAAACGGTGGTTTTGAGGATGGAGTCCACAGGAAAGCAGAGAGGTCCAAAAGGTGTGGGGCATTTGAAGGGGTTCCCGGAGGCAGTGAGGACCAGCATGACTTTTCCGCCTTGGAACCTTTGCTGTGGGAGCAGCGGCTGGACGTTTGCGTTTTTTGCTCCGGCGGATGCCAAGAGTGAAAAACGGTGGTTTTGAGGATGGAGTCCACAGGAAAGCAGAGAGGTGCAAAAGGTGTGGGGCATTTGAAGGGGTTCCCGGAGGCAGTGAGGACCAGCATGACTTTTCCCCGCTGGGCCTTTGCTGTGGGAGCAGCGGCTGGACGTTTGCGTTTTTTGCTCCAGAGGCTGCCGAGAGTGAAAAACGGTGGTTTTGAGGATGGAGTCCACAGGAAAGCAGAGAGGTCCAAAAGGTGTGGGGCATTTGAAGGGGTTCCTGGAGGTAGTGAAGACCAGCATGACTTTTCCCCGCTGGGGCCTTTGCTGTGGGAGCAGCGGCTGGACGTTTGCGTTTTTTGCTCCGGAGGCTGCTGAGAGTGAAAAACGGTGGTTTTGAGGATGGAGTCCACAGGAAAGCAGAGAGGTCCAAAAGGTGTGGGGCATTTGAAGGGGTTCCCGGAGGCAGTGAGGACCAGCATGACTTTTCCTGCTGGAGCCTTTGCTGTGCTAGCAGCGACTGGACGTTTGCGTTTTTTGCTCCGGAGGCTGCCGAGAGTGAAAAACGGTGCTTTTGAGGATGGAGTCCACAGGAAAGCAGAGAGGTCCAAAAGGTGTGGGGCATTTGAAGGGGTTCCCGGAGGCAGTGAGGACCAGCATGACTTTTCCCTGCTGGGGCCTTCGCTGTGGGAGCAGCGGCTGGACGTTTGCGTTTTTTACTACAGAGACTACCGAGGGTTAAAAACGGTGGTTTTGAGGATGGAGTCCACAGGAAAGCAGAGAGGTCCAAAAGGTGTGGGGCATTTGAAGGGGTTCCCGGAGGCAGTGAGGACCAGCATGACTTTTACCCGCTGGGGCTTTGCTGTGGGAGCAGCGGCTGGACGTTTGCGTTTTTTGCTCCGGAGGCTGCCGAGAGTGAAAAACAGTTGTTTTGAGGATGGAGTCCACAGGAAAGCAGAGAGGTCCAAAAGGTGTGGGGCATTTGAAGGGGTTCCCGGAGGCAGTGAGGACCAGCATGACTTTTCCCTGCTGGGGCCTTTGCTGTGGGAGCAGCGGCTTAACATCTGCGTTTTTTGCTACAGAGACTACCGAGGGTTAATAACGGTGGTTTTGAGGATGGAGTCCACAGCAAAGCAGAGAGGTCCAAAAGGTGTGGGGCATTTGAAGGGGTTCCCGGAGGCAGTGAGGACCAGCATGACTTTTCCCCGCTGGGGCCTTCGCTGTGGGAGCAGCGGCTGGACGTTTGCGTTTTTTGCTACAGAGACTACCGAGGGTTAAAAACGGTTGTTTTGAGGATGGAGTCCACAGGAAAGCAGAGAGGTCCAAAAGGTGTGGGGCATTTGAAGGGGTTCCCAGAGGCAGTGAGGACCAGCATGACTTTTCCCTGCTGGGGCCTTTGCTGTGGAAGCAGCGGCTGGACGTTTGCGTTTTTTGCTCCGGAGGCTGCCGAGAGTGAAAAACGGTGGTTTTGAGGATGGAGTCCACAGGAAAGCAGAGAGGTCCAAAAGGTGTGGGGCATTTGAAGGGGTTCCCGGAGGCAGTGAGGACCAGCATGACTTTTCCCCGATGGGGCCTTTGCTGTGGGAGCAGCGGCTTAACATCTGCGTTTTTTGCTACAGAGACTACCGAGGGTTAATAATGGTGGTTTTGAGGATGGAGTCCACAGGAAAGCAGAGAGGTCCAAAAGGTGTGGGGCATTTGAAGGGGTTCCCGGAGGCAGTGAGGACCAGCATGACTTTTCCCCGCTGGGGCCTTTGCTGTGGGAGCAGCGGCTGGACATCTGCGTTTTTTGTTACAGAGACTACCGAGGGTTAATAACGGTGGTTTTGACGATGGATTCCACAGGAAAGCAGAGAGGTCCAAAAGGTGTGGGGCATTTGAAGAGGTTCCCGGAGGCAGTGAGGACCTGCATGACTTTTCCCCGCTGGGGCCTTTGCTGTGGGAGCAGCGGCTGGACGTTTGCGTTTTTTGCTACAGAGACTACCGAGGGTTAATAACGGTGGTTTTGAGGATAGAGTCCACAGGAAAGCAGAGAGGTCCAAAAGGTGTGGGGCATTTGAAGGGGTTCCCGGAGGCAGTGAGGACCAGCATGACTTTTCCCCGCTGGGGACTTTGCTGTGGGAGCAGCGGCTGGACGTTTGCGTTTTTTGCTACAGAGACTACCAAGGTTTAAAAACGGTGGTTTTGAGGATGGAGTCCACAGGAAAGCAGAGAGGTCCAAAAGGTGTGGGGCATTTGAAGGGGTTCCCAGAGGCAGTGAGGACCAGCATGACTTTTCCCCGCTGGGGCCTTTGCTGTGGGAGCAGCGGCTGGACGTTTGCGCTTTTTGCTCCGGAGGCTGCCGAGGGTTAAAAACGGTGGTTTTGAGGATGGAGTCCACACGAAAGCAGAGAGGTCTAAAAGGTGTGGGGCATTTGAAGCGGTTCCCCGAGGCAGTGAGGACCAGCATGACTTTTCCCCCCTGGGGCCTTTGCTGTCGGAGCAGCGGCTGGACATTTGCGTTTTTTGCTCCGGTGGATGCCAAGAGTGAAAAACGGTGGTTTTGAGGATGGAGTCCACAGGAAAGCAGAGAGGTCCAAAAGGTGTGGGGCATTTGAAGGGGTTCCCGGAGGCAGTGAGGACCAGCATGACTTTTCCCCGCTGGGGCCTTTGCTGTGGGAGCAGCGGCTGGACGTTTGCGCTTTTTGCTCCGGAGGCTGCTGAGAGTGAAAAATGGTGGTTTTGAGGATGGAGTCCACAGGAAAGCAGAGAGGTCCAAAAGGTGTGGGGCATTTGAAGGGGTTCCCGGAGGCAGTGAGGACCAGCATGACTTTTACCCGCTGGGGCCTTTGCTGTGGGAGCAGCGGCTGGACGTTTGCGTTTTTTGCTCCGGAGGCTGCCGAGAGTGAAAAACGGTGGTTTTGAGGATGGAATCCACAGGAAAGCAGAGAGGTCCAAAAGGTGTGGGGCATTTGAAGGGGTTCCCGGAGGTAGTGAGGACCAGCATGACTTTTCCCCGCTGGGGCCTTTGTTGTGGTAGCAGCGGCTGGACGTTTGCGTTTTTTGCTCCGGAGGCTATCGAGAGTGAAAAACGGTGGTATTGAGGATGGAGTCCACAGGAAAGCAGAGAGGTCCAAAAGGTGTGGGGCATTTGAAGGGGTTCCCGGAGGCAGTGAGGACCAGCATGACTTTTCCCCGCTGGGGCCTTTGCTGTGGGAGCAGCGGCTGGACGTTTGCGCTTTTTGCTCCGGAGGCTGCCGAGGGTTAAAAACGGTGGTTTTGAGGATGGAGTCCACAGGAAAGCAGAGAGGTCTAAAAGGTGTGGGGCATTTGAAGGGGTTCCCAGAGGCAGTGAGGACCAGCATGACTTTTCCCCGCTGGGGCCTTTGCTGTGGGAGCAGCGGCTGGACGTTTGCGTTTTTTGCTCCGGAGGCGGCCGAGAGTGAAAAACGGTGGTTTTGAGGATGGAGTCCACAGGAAAGCAGAGAGGTCCAAAAGGTGTGGGGCATTTGAAGGGGTTCCCGGAGGCAGTGAGAACCAGCATGACTTTTCCCCGCTGGGGCTTTTGCTGTGCTAGCAGCGGCTGGACGTTTGCGTTTTTTGCTCCGGAGGCTGCCGAGAGTGAAAAACGGTGGTTTTGAGGATGGAGTCCACAGGAAAGCAGAGAGGTCCAAAAGGTGTGGGGCATTTGAAGGGGTTCCCGGAGGCAGTGAGGACCAGCATGACTTTTCCCCGCTGGGGCCTTTGCTGTGGGAGCAGCGGCTTAACATCTGCGTTTTTTGCTACAGAGACTACCGAGGGTTAATAACGGTGGTTTTGACGATGGATTCCACAGGAAAGCAGAGAGGTCCAAAAGGTGTGGGGCATTTGAAGGGGTTCCCGGAGGCAGTGAGGACCTGCATGACTTTTCCCCGCTGGGGCCTTTGCTGTGGGAGCAGCGGCTGGACGTTTGCGTTTTTTGCTACAGAGACTACCGAGGGTTAATAACGGTGGTTTTGAGGATAGAGTCCACAGGAAAGCAGAGAGGTCCAAAAGGTGTGGGGCATTTGAAGGGGTTCCCAGAGGCAGTGAGGACCAGCATGACTTTTCCCCGCTGGGGCCTTTGCTGTGGGAGCAGCGGCTGGACGTTTGCGCTTTTTGCTCCGGAGGCTGCCGAGGGTTAAAAACGGTGGTTTTGAGGATGGAGTCCACACGAACGCAGAGAGGTCTAAAAGGTGTGGGGCATTTGAAGGGGTTCCCCGAGGCAGTGAGGACCAGCATGACTTTTCCCCCCTGGGGCCTTTGCTGTGGGAGCAGTGGCTAGACGTTTGCGTATTTTGCTCCGGAGGCTGCCAAGAGTGAAAAACGGTGGTTTTGAGGATGGAGTCCACAGGAAAGCAGAGAGGTCCAAAAGCTGTGGGGCATTTGAAGGGGTTCCCGGAGGCAGTGAGGACCAGCATGACTTTTCCGCCTTGGAACCTTTGCTGTCGGAGCAGCGGCTGGACATTTGCGTTTTTTGCTCCGGTGGATGCCAAGAGTGAAAAACGGTGGTTTTGAGGATGGAGTCCACAGGAAAGCAGAGAGGTCCAAAAGGTGTGGGGCATTTGAAGGGGTTCCCGGAGGCAGTGAGGACCAGCATGACTTTTCCCCGCTGGGGCCTTTGCTGTGGGAGCAGCGGCTGGACGTTTGCGCTTTTTGCTCCGGAGGCTGCTGAGAGTGAAAAATGGTGGTTTTGAGGATGGAGTCCACAGGAAAGCAGAGAGGTCCAAAAGGTGTGGGGCATTTGAAGGGGTTCCCGGAGGCAGTGAGGACCAGCATGACTTTTCCCCGCTGGGGCCTTTGCTGTGGGAGCAGCGGCTGGACGTTTGCGTTTTTTGCTCCGGAGGCTGCCGAGAGTGAAAAACGGTGGTTTTGAGGATGGAATCCACAGGAAAGCAGAGAGGTCCAAAAGGTGTGGGGCATTTGAAGGGGTTCCCGGAGGTAGTGAGGACCAGCATGACTTTTCCCCGCTGGGGCCTTTGCTGTGGTAGCAGCGGCTGGACGTTTGCGTTTTTTGCTCCGGAGGCTATCGAGAGTGAAAAACGGTGGTATTGAGGATGGAGTCCACAGGAAAGCAGAGAGGTCCAAAAGGTGTGGGGCATTTGAAGGGGTTCCCGGAGGCAGTGAGGACCAGCATGACTTTTCCCCGCTGGGGCCTTTGCTGTGGGAGCAGCGGCTGGACGTTTGCGCTTTTTGCTCCGGAGGCTGCCGAGGGTTAAAAACGGTGGTTTTGAGGATGGAGTCCACAGGAAAGCAGAGAGGTCTAAAAGGTGTGGGGCATTTGAAGGGGTTCCCAGAGGCAGTGAGGACCAGCATGACTTTTCCCCGCTGGGGCCTTTGCTGTGGGAGCAGCGGCTGGACGTTTGCGTTTTTTGCTCCGGAGGCGGCCGAGAGTGAAAAACGGTGGTTTTGAGGATGGAGTCCACAGGAAAGCAGAGAGGTCCAAAAGGTGTGGGGCATTTGAAGGGGTTCCCGGAGGCAGTGAGAACCAGCATGACTTTTCCCCGCTGGGGCTTTTGCTGTGCTAGCAGCGGCTGGACGTTTGCGTTTTTTGCTCCGGAGGCTGCCGAGAGTGAAAAACGGTGGTTTTGAGGATGGAGTCCACAGGAAAGCAGAGAGGTCCAAAAGGTGTGGGGCATTTGAAGGGGTTCCCGGAGGCAGTGAGGACCAGCATGACTTTTCCCCGCTGGGGCCTTTGCTGTGGGAGCAGCGGCTGGAAATCTGCGTTTTTTGCTCCGGCGGATGCCAATAGTGAAAAACGGTGGTTTTGAGGATGGAGTCCACAGGAAAGCAGAGAGGTCCAAAAGGTGTGGGGCATTTGAAGGGGTTCCCGGAGGCAGTGAGGACCAGCATGACTTTTCCCTGCTGGGGCCTTTGCTGTGGGAGCAGCGGCTGGACATCTGCGTTTTTTGCTACAGAGACTACCGAGGGTTAATAACGGTGGTTTTGAGGATGGAGTCCACAGGAAAGCAGAGAGGTCCAAAAGGTGTGGGGCATTTGAAGGGGTTCCCGGAGGCAGTGAGGACCAGCATGACTTTTCCCCGCTGGGGCCTTCGCTGTGGGAGCAGCGGCTGGACGTTTGCGTATTTTGCTACAGAGACTACCGAGGGTTAAAAACGGTGGTTTTGAGGATGGAGTCCACAGGAAAGCAGAGAGGTCCAAAAGGTGTGGGGCATTTGAAGGGGTTCCCAGAGGCAGTGAGGACCAGCATGACTTTTCCCTGCTGGGGCCTTTGCTGTGCTAGCAGCGGCTGGACGTTTGCGTTTTTTGCTCCGGAGGCTGCTGAGAGTGAAAAACTGTGGTTTTGAGGATGGAGTCCACAGGAAAGCAGAGAGGTCCAAAAGGTGTGGGGCATTTGAAGGGGTTCCCGGAGGCAGTGAGGACCAGCATGACTTTTCCCCGCTGGGGCCTTTGCTGTGGGAGCAGCGGCTGGACGTTTGCGTTTTTTGCTACAGAGACTACCGAGGGTTAATAACGGTGGTTTTGAGGATAGAGTCCACAGGAAAGCAGAGAGGTCCAAAAGGTGTGGGGCATTTGAAGGGGTTCCCGGAGGCAGTGAGGACCAGCATGACTTTTCCCCGCTGGGGACTTTGCTGTGGGAGCAGCGGCTGGACGTTTGCGTTTTTTGCTACAGAGACTACCAAGGGTTAAAAACGGTGGTTTTGAGGATGGAGTCCACAGGAAAGCAGAGAGGTCCAAAAGGTGTGGGGCATTTGAAGGGGTTCCCAGAGGCAGTGAGGACCAGCATGACTTTTCCCCGCTGGGGCCTTTGCTGTGGGAGCAGCGGCTGGACGTTTGCGCTTTTTGCTCCGGAGGCTGCCGAGGGTTAAAAACGGTGGTTTTGAGGATGGAGTCCACAGGAAAGCAGAGAGGTCTAAAAGGTGTGGGGCATTTGAAGGGGTTCCCCGAGGCAGTGAGGACCAGCATGACTTTTCCCCCCTGGGGCCTTTGCTGTGGGAGCAGTGGCTAGACGTTTGCGTATTTTGCTCCGGAGGCTGCCAAGAGTGAAAAACGGTGGTTTTGAGGATGGAGTCCACAGGAAAGCAGAGAGGTCCAAAAGCTATGGGGCATTTGAAGGGGTTCCCGGAGGCAGTGAGGACCAGCATGACTTTTCCGCCTTGGAACCTTTGCTGTCGGAGCAGCGGCTGGACATTTGCGTTTTTTGCTCCGGTGGATGCCAAGAGTGAAAAACGGTGGTTTTGAGGATGGAGTCCACAGGAAAGCAGAGAGGTCCAAAAGGTGTGGGGCATTTGAAGGGGTTCCCGGAGGCAGTGAGGACCAGCATGACTTTTCCCCGCTGGGGCCTTTGCTGTGGGAGCAGCGGCTGGACGTTTGCGCTTTTTGCTCCGGAGGCTGCCGAGAGTGAAAAATGGTGGTTTTGAGGATGGAGTCCACAGGAAAGCAGAGAGGTCCAAAAGGTGTGGGGCATTTGAAGGGGTTCCCGGAGGCAGTGAGGACCAGCATGACTTTTCCCCGCTGGGGCCTTTGCTGTGGGAGCAGCGGCTGGACGTTTGCGTTTTTTGCTCCGGAGGCTGCCGAGAGTGAAAAACGGTGGTTTTGAGGATGGAATCCACAGGAAAGCAGAGAGGTCCAAAAGGTGTGGGGCATTTGAAGGGGTTCCCGGAGGTAGTGAGGACCAGCATGACTTTTTTCCGCTGGGGCCTTTGCTGTGGTAGCAGCGGCTGGACGTTTGCGTTTTTTGCTCCGGAGGCTATCGAGAGTGAAAAACGGTGGTATTGAGGATGGAGTCCACAGGAAAGCAGAGAGGTCCAAAAGGTGTGGGGCATTTGAAGGGGTTCCCGGAGGCAGTGAGGACCAGCATGACTTTTCCCCGCTGGGGCCTTTGCTGTGGGAGCAGCGGCTGGACGTTTGCGCTTTTTGCTCCGGAGGCTGCCGAGGGTTAACAACGGTGGTTTTGAGGATGGAGTCCACAGGAAAGCAGAGAGGTCTAAAAGGTGTGGGGCATTTGAAGGGGTTCCCCGAGGCAGTGAGGACCAGCATGACTTTTCCCCGCTGGGGCCTTTGCTGTGGGAGCAGCGGCTGGACGTTTGCGTTTTTTGCTCCGGAGGCGGCCGAGAGTGAAAAACGGTGGTTTTGAGGATGGAGTCCACAGGAAAGCAGAGAGGTCCAAAAGGTGTGGGGCATTTGAAGGGGTTCCCGGAGGCAGTGAGAACCAGCATGACTTTTCCCCGCTGGGGCTTTTGCTGTGCTAGCAGCGGCTGGACGTTTGCGTTTTTTGCTCCGGAGGCTGCCGAGAGTGAAAAACGGTGGTTTTGAGGATGGAGTCCACAGGAAAGCAGAGAGGTCCAAAAGGTGTGGGGCATTTGAAGGGGTTCCCGGAGGCAGTGAGGACCAGCATGACTTTTCCCCGCTGGGGCCTTCGCTGTGGGAGCAGCGGCTGGACGTTTGCGTATTTTGCTACAGAGACTACCGAGGGTTAAAAACGGTGGTTTTGAGGATGGAGTCCACAGGAAAGCAGAGAGGTCCAAAAGGTGTGGGGCATTTGAAGGGGTTCCCAGAGGCAGTGAGGACCAGCATGACTTTTCCCCGCTGGGGCCTTTGCTGTGGGAGCAGTGGCTGGACGTTTGCGTATTTTGCTCCGGAGGCTGCCAAGAGTGAAAAACGGTGTTTTTGAGGATGGAGTCCACAGGAAAGCAGAGAGGTCCAAAAGGTGTGGGGCATTTGAAGGGGTTCCCGGAGGCAGTGAGGACCAGCATGACTTTTCCCCGCTGGGGCCTTTGCTGTGGGAGCAGCGGCTGGACGTTTGCGCTTTTTGCTCCGGAGGCTGCCGAGAGTTAAAAACGGTGGTTTTGAGGATGGAGTCCACAGGAAAGCAGAGAGGTCTATAAGGTGTGGGGCATTTGAAGGGGTTCCCCGAGGCAGTGAGGACCAGCATGACTTTTCCCTGCTGGGGCCTTTGCTGTGGGAGCAGTGGCTAGACGTTTGCGTATTTTGCTCCGGAGGCTGCCAAGAGTGAAAAACGGTGTTTTTGAGGATGGAGTCCACAGGAAAGCAGAGAGGTCCAAAAGGTGTGGGGCATTTGAAGGGGTTCCCGGAGGCAGTGAGGACCAGCATGACTTTTCCGCCTTGGAACCTTTGCTGTGGGAGCAGCGGCTGGACATTTGCGTTTTTTGCTCCGGTGGATGCCAAGAGTGAAAAACGGTGGTTTTGAGGATGGAGTCCACAGGAAAGCAGAGAGGTCCAAAAGGTGTGGGGCATTTGAAGGGGTTCCCGGAGGCAGTGAGGACCAGCATGACTTTTCCCCGCTGGGGCCTTTGCTGTGGGAGCAGCGGCTGGACGTTTGCGTTTTTTGCTCCGGAGGCGGCCGAGAGTGAAAAACGGTGGTTTTGAGGATGGAGTCCACAGGAAAGCAGAGAGGTGCAAAAGGTGTGGGGCATTTGAAGGGGTTCCCGGAGGTAGTGAGGACCAGCATGACTTTTCCCCGCTGGGGCCTTTGCTGTGGGAGCAGCGGCTGGACGTTTGCGTTTTTTGCTACAGAGACTACCGAGAGTTAATAACGGTGGTTTTGAGGACGGAGTCCACAGGAAAGCAGAGAGGTCCAAAAGGTGTGGGGCATTTGAAGGGGTTCCCCGAGGCAGTGAGGACCAGCATGACTTTTCCCCGCTGGGGCCTTTGCTGTGGGAGCAGCGGCTGGACGTTTGCGTTTTTTCTCCGGAGGCTGCCGAGAGTGAAAAACGGTGTTTTTGAGGATGGAGTCCACAGGAAAGCAGAGAGGTCCAAAAGGTGTGGGGCATTTGAAGGGGTTCCCGGAGGCAGTGAGGACCAGCATGACTTTTCCCCGCTGGGGCCTTTGCTGTGGGAGCAGCGGCTGGAAATCTGCGTTTTTTGCTCCGGCGGATGCCAATAGTAAAAAACGGTGGTTTTGAGGATGGAGTCCACAGGAAAGCAGAGAGGTCCAAAAGGTGTGGGGCATTTGAAGGGGTTCCCGGAGGCAGTGAGGACCAGCATGACTTTTCCCTGCTGGGGCCTTTGCTGTGGGAGCAGCGGCTGGACATCTGCGTTTTTTGCTACAGAGACTACCGAGGGTTAATAACGGTGGTTTTGAGGATGGAGTCCACAGGAAAGCAGAGAGGTCCAAAAGGTGTGGGGCATTTGAAGGGGTTCCCGGAGGCAGTGAGGACCAGCATGACTTTTCCCCGCTGGGGCCTTTGCTGTGGGAGCAGCGGCTGGACGTTTGCGTTTTTTGCTACAGAGACTACCGAGGGTTAATAACGGTGGTTTTGAGGATGGAGTCCACAGGAAAGCAGAGAGGTCCAAAAGGTGTGGGGCATTTGAAGGGGTTCCCAGAGGCAGTGAGGACCAGCATGACTTTTCCCTGCTGGGGCCTTTGATGTGGGAGCAGCGGCTGGACGTTTGCGTTTTTTGCTCCGGAGGCTGCCGAGGGTGAAAAACGGTGGTTTTGAGGATGGAGTCCACAGGAAAGCAGAGAGGTCCAAAAGGTGTGGGGCATTTGAAGGGGTTCCCGGAGGCAGTGAGGACCAGCATGACTTTTCCCCGCTGGGGCCTTTGCTGTGGGAGCAGCGGCTGGACGTTTGCGTTTTTTGCTCCGGAGGCTGCCGAGGGTTAAAAACGGTGGTTTTGAGGATGGATTCCACAGGAAAGCAGAGAGGTCCAAAAGGTGTGGGGCATTTGAAGGGGTTCCCGGAGGCAGTGAGGACCAGCATGACTTTTCCCCGCTGGGGCCTTTGCTGTGGGAGCAGCGGCTTAACATCTCCTTCTTTTGCTACAGAGACTACCGAGGGTTAATAATGGTGGTTTTGAGGATGGAGTCCACAGGAAAGCAGAGAGGTCCAAAAGGTGTGGGGCATTTGAAGGGGTTCCCGGAGGCAGTGAGGACCAGCATGACTTTTCCCTGCTGGGGCCTTTGCTGTGGGAGCAGCGGCTGGACATGTGCGTTTTTTGCTACAGAGACCACCGAGGGTTAATAACGGTGGTTTTGAGGATGGAGTCCACAGGAAAGCAGAGAGGTCCAAAAGGTGTGGGGCATTTGAAGGGGTTCCCGGAGGCAGTGAGGACCAGCATGACTTTTCCCCGCTGGGGCCTTTGCTGTGGGAGCAGCGGCTGGACGTTTGCGTTTTTTGCTACAGAGACTACCGAGGGTTAATAACGGTGGTTTTGAGGATGGAGTCCACAGGAAAGCAGAGAGGTCCAAAAGGTGTGGGGCATTTGAAGGGGTTCCCGGAGGCAGTGAGGACCAGCATGACTTTTCCCCGCTGGGGCCTTCGCTGTGGGAGCAGCGGCTGGACGTTTGCGTTTTTTGCTACAGAGATTACCGAGGGTTAAAAACGGTGGTTTTGAGGATGGAGTCCACAGGAAAGCAGAGAGGTCCAAAAGGTGTGGGGCATTTGAAGGGGTTCCCGGAGGCAGTGAGGACCAGCATGACTTTTCCCCGCTGGGGCCTTTGCTGTGGGAGCAGCGGCTGGACGTTTGCGCTTTTTGCTCCGGAGGCTGCCGAGGGTTAAAAACGGTGGTTTTGAGGATGGAGTCCACACGAAAGCAGAGAGGTCTAAAAGGTGTGGGGCATTTGAAGGGGTTCCCGGAGGCAGTGAGGACCAGCATGACTTTTCCCCGCTGGGGCCTTTGCTGTGGGAGCAGTGGCTGGACGTTTGCGTTTTTTGCTACAGAGACTACCGAGGGTTAATAACGGTGGTTTTGAGGATGGAGTCCACAGGAAAGCAGAGAGGTCCAAAAGGTGTGGGGCATTTGAAGGGGTTCCCCGAGGCAGTGAGGACCAGCATGACTTTTCCCCGCTGGGGCCTTTGCTGTGGGAGCAGCGGCTGGACGTTTGCGTTTTTTCTCCGGAGGCGGCAGAGAGTGAAAAACGGTGGTTTTGAGGATGGAGTCCACAGGAAAGCAGAGAGGTCCAAAAGGTGTGGGGCATTTGAAGGGGTTCCTGGAGGCAGTGAGGACCAGCATGACTTTTCCCCGCTGGGGCCTTTGCTGTGGGAGCAGCGGCTGGACGTTTGCGTTTTTTGCTACAGAGACTACCGAGGGTTAATAACGGTGGTTTTGAGGATGGAGTCCACAGGAAAGCAGAGAGGTCCAAAAGGTGTGGGGCATTTGAAGGGGTTCCCGGAGGCAGTGAGGACCAGCATGACTTTTCCCCGCTGGGGCCTTCGCTGTGGAAGCAGCGGCTGGACGTTTGCGTTTTTTGCTCCGGAGGCTGCTGAGAGTGAAAAACGGTGGTTTTGAGGATGGAGTCCACAGGAAAGCAGAGAGGTCCAAAAGGTGTGGGGCATTTGAAGGGGTTCCCGGAGGCAGTGAGGACCAGCATGACTTTTCCCCGCTGGGGCCTTTGCTGTGGGAGCAGCGGCTGGAAATCTGCGTTTTTTGCTCCGGCGGATGCCAATAGTGAAAAACGGTGGTTTTGAGGATGGAGTCCACAGGAAAGCAGAGAGGTGCAAAAGGTGTGGGGCATTTGAAGGGGTTCCCGGAGGCAGTGAGGACCAGCATGACTTTTCCCTGCTGGGGCCTTTGCTGTGGGAGCAGCGGCTGGACATCTGCCTTTTTTGCTACAGAGACTACCGAGGGTTAAAAACGGTGGTTTTGAGGATGGAGTCCACAGGAAAGCAGAGAGGTCCAAAAGGTGTGGGGCATTTGAAGGGGTTCCCAGAGGCAGTGAGGACCAGCATGACTTTTCCCTGCTGGGGCCTTTGCTGTGCTAGCAGCGGCTGGACGTTTGCGTTTTTTGCTCCGGAGGCTGCTGAGAGTGAAAAACGGTGGTTTTGAGGATGGATTCCACAGGAAAGCAGAGAGGTCCAAAAGGTTTGGGGCATTTGAAGGGGTTCCCGGAGGCAGTGAGGACCAGCATGACTTTTCCCTGCTGGGGCCTTTGCTGTGGGAGCAGCGGCTGGACATGTGCGTTTTTTGCTACAGAGACTACCGAGGGTTAATAACGGTGGTTTTGAGGATGGAGTCCACAGGAAAGCAGAGAGGTCCAAAAGGTGTGGGGCATTTGAAGGGGTTCCCGGAGGCAGTGAGGACCAGCATGACTTTTCCCCGCTGGGGCCTTTGCTGTGGGAGCAGCGGCTGGACGTTTGCGTTTTTTGCTACAGAGACTACCGAGGGTTAATAACGGTGGTTTTGAGGATGGAGTCCACAGGAAAGCAGAGAGGTCGAAAAGGTGTGGGGCATTTGAAGGGGTTCCCGGAGGCAGTGAGGACCAGCATGACTTTTCCCCGCTGGGGCCTTCGCTGTGGGAGCAGCGGCTGGACGTTTGCGTTTTTTGCTACAGAGATTACCGAGGGTTAAAAACGGTGGTTTTGAGGATGGAGTCCACAGGAAAGCAGAGAGGTCCAAAAGGTGTGGGGCATTTGAAGGGGTTCCCAGAGGCAGTAGGGACCAGCATGACTTTTCCCTGCTGGGGCCTTTGCTGTGGGAGCAGTGGCTAGACGTTTGCGTATTTTGCTCCGGAGGCTGCCAAGAGTGAAAAACGGTGTTTTTGAGGATGGAGTCCACAGGAAAGCAGAGAGGTCCAAAAGGTGTGGGGCATTTGAAGGGGTTCCCGGAGGCAGTGAGGACCAGCATGACTTTTCCCCGCTGGGGCCTTTGCTGTGGGAGCAGCGGCTGGACGTTTGCGTTTTTTGCTCCGGAGGCGGCCGAGAGTGAAAAACGGTGGTTTTGAGGATGGAGTCCACAGGAAAGCAGAGAGGTGCAAAAGGTGTGGGGCATTTGAAGGGGTTCCCGGAGGTAGTGAGGACCAGCATGACTTTTCCCCGCTGGGGCCTTTGCTGTGGGAGCAGCGGCTGGACGTTTGCGTTTTTTGCTACAGAGACTACCGAGAGTTAATAACGGTGGTTTTGAGGACGGAGTCCACAGGAAAGCAGAGAGGTCCAAAAGGTGTGGGGCATTTGAAGGGGTTCCCCGAGGCAGTGAGGACCAGCATGACTTTTCCCCGCTGGGGCCTTTGCTGTGGGAGCAGCGGCTGGACGTTTGCGTTTTTTCTCCGGAGGCTGCCGAGAGTGAAAAACGGTGTTTTTGAGGATGGAGTCCACAGGAAAGCAGAGAGGTCCAAAAGGTGTGGGGCATTTGAAGGGGTTCCCGGAGGCAGTGAGGACCAGCATGACTTTTCCCCGCTGGGGCCTTTGCTGTGGGAGCAGCGGCTGGAAATCTGCGTTTTTTGCTCCGGCGGATGCCAATAGTGAAAAACGGTGGTTTTGAGGATGGAGTCCACAGGAAAGCAGAGAGGTCCAAAAGGTGTGGGGCATTTGAAGGGGTTCCCGGAGGCAGTGAGGACCAGCATGACTTTTCCCTGCTGGGGCCTTTGATGTGGGAGCAGCGGCTGGACGTTTGCGTTTTTTGCTCCGGAGGCTGCCGAGGGTGAAAAACGGTGGTTTTGAGGATGGAGTCCACAGGAAAGCAGAGAGGTCCAAAAGGTGTGGGGCATTTGAAGGGGTTCCCGGAGGCAGTGAGGACCAGCATGACTTTTCCCCGCTGGGGCCTTTGCTGTGGGAGCAGCGGCTGGACGTTTGCGTTTTTTGCTCCGGAGGCTGCCGAGGGTTAAAAACGGTGGTTTTGAGGATGGATTCCACAGGAAAGCAGAGAGGTCCAAAAGGTGTGGGGCATTTGAAGGGGTTCCCGGAGGCAGTGAGGACCAGCATGACTTTTCCCCGCTGGGGCCTTTGCTGTGGGAGCAGCGGCTTAACATCTCCTTCTTTTGCTACAGAGACTACCGAGGGTTAATAATGGTGGTTTTGAGGATGGAGTCCACAGGAAAGCAGAGAGGTCCAAAAGGTGTGGGGCATTTGAAGGGGTTCCCGGAGGCAGTGAGGACCAGCATGACTTTTCCCTGCTGGGGCCTTTGCTGTGGGAGCAGCGGCTGGACATGTGCGTTTTTTGCTACAGAGACCACCGAGGGTTAATAACGGTGGTTTTGAGGATGGAGTCCACAGGAAAGCAGAGAGGTCCAAAAGGTGTGGGGCATTTGAAGGGGTTCCCGGAGGCAGTGAGGACCAGCATGACTTTTCCCCGCTGGGGCCTTTGCTGTGGGAGCAGCGGCTGGACGTTTGCGTTTTTTGCTACAGAGACTACCGAGGGTTAATAACGGTGGTTTTGAGGATGGAGTCCACAGGAAAGCAGAGAGGTCCAAAAGGTGTGGGGCATTTGAAGGGGTTCCCGGAGGCAGTGAGGACCAGCATGACTTTTCCCCGCTGGGGCCTTCGCTGTGGGAGCAGCGGCTGGACGTTTGCGTTTTTTGCTACAGAGATTACCGAGGGTTAAAAACGGTGGTTTTGAGGATGGAGTCCACAGGAAAGCAGAGAGGTCCAAAAGGTGTGGGGCATTTGAAGGGGTTCCCGGAGGCAGTGAGGACCAGCATGACTTTTCCCCGCTGGGGCCTTTGCTGTGGGAGCAGCGGCTGGACGTTTGCGCTTTTTGCTCCGGAGGCTGCCGAGGGTTAAAAACGGTGGTTTTGAGGATGGAGTCCACACGAAAGCAGAGAGGTCTAAAAGGTGTGGGGCATTTGAAGGGGTTCCCGGAGGCAGTGAGGACCAGCATGACTTTTCCCCGCTGGGGCCTTTGCTGTGGGAGCAGTGGCTGGACGTTTGCGTTTTTTGCTACAGAGACTACCGAGGGTTAATAACGGTGGTTTTGAGGATGGAGTCCACAGGAAAGCAGAGAGGTCCAAAAGGTGTGGGGCATTTGAAGGGGTTCCCCGAGGCAGTGAGGACCAGCATGACTTTTCCCCGCTGGGGCCTTTGCTGTGGGAGCAGCGGCTGGACGTTTGCGTTTTTTCTCCGGAGGCGGCAGAGAGTGAAAAACGGTGGTTTTGAGGATGGAGTCCACAGGAAAGCAGAGAGGTCCAAAAGGTGTGGGGCATTTGAAGGGGTTCCTGGAGGCAGTGAGGACCAGCATGACTTTTCCCCGCTGGGGCCTTTGCTGTGGGAGCAGCGGCTGGACGTTTGCGTTTTTTGCTACAGAGACTACCGAGGGTTAATAACGGTGGTTTTGAGGATGGAGTCCACAGGAAAGCAGAGAGGTCCAAAAGGTGTGGGGCATTTGAAGGGGTTCCCGGAGGCAGTGAGGACCAGCATGACTTTTCCCCGCTGGGGCCTTCGCTGTGGAAGCAGCGGCTGGACGTTTGCGTTTTTTGCTCCGGAGGCTGCTGAGAGTGAAAAACGGTGGTTTTGAGGATGGAGTCCACAGGAAAGCAGAGAGGTCCAAAAGGTGTGGGGCATTTGAAGGGGTTCCCGGAGGCAGTGAGGACCAGCATGACTTTTCCCCGCTGGGGCCTTTGCTGTGGGAGCAGCGGCTGGAAATCTGCGTTTTTTGCTCCGGCGGATGCCAATAGTGAAAAACGGTGGTTTTGAGGATGGAGTCCACAGGAAAGCAGAGAGGTGCAAAAGGTGTGGGGCATTTGAAGGGGTTCCCGGAGGCAGTGAGGACCAGCATGACTTTTCCCTGCTGGGGCCTTTGCTGTGGGAGCAGCGGCTGGACATCTGCCTTTTTTGCTACAGAGACTACCGAGGGTTAAAAACGGTGGTTTTGAGGATGGAGTCCACAGGAAAGCAGAGAGGTCCAAAAGGTGTGGGGCATTTGAAGGGGTTCCCAGAGGCAGTGAGGACCAGCATGACTTTTCCCTGCTGGGGCCTTTGCTGTGCTAGCAGCGGCTGGACGTTTGCATTTTTTGCTCCGGAGGCTGCTGAGAGTGAAAAACGGTGGTTTTGAGGATGGATTCCACAGGAAAGCAGAGAGGTCCAAAAGGTTTGGGGCATTTGAAGGGGTTCCCGGAGGCAGTGAGGACCAGCATGACTTTTCCCTGCTGGGGCCTTTGCTGTGGGAGCAGCGGCTGGACATGTGCGTTTTTTGCTACAGAGACTACCGAGGGTTAATAACGGTGGTTTTGAGGATGGAGTCCACAGGAAAGCAGAGAGGTCCAAAAGGTGTGGGGCATTTGAAGGGGTTCCCGGAGGCAGTGAGGACCAGCATGACTTTTCCCCGCTGGGGCCTTTGCTGTGGGAGCAGCGGCTGGACGTTTGCGTTTTTTGCTACAGAGACTACCGAGGGTTAATAACGGTGGTTTTGAGGATGGAGTCCACAGGAAAGCAGAGAGGTCCAAAAGGTGTGGGGCATTTGAAGGGGTTCCCGGAGGCAGTGAGGACCAGCATGACTTTTCCCCGCTGGGGCCTTCGCTGTGGGAGCAGCGGCTGGACGTTTGCGTTTTTTGCTACAGAGATTACCGAGGGTTAAAAACGGTGGTTTTGAGGATGGAGTCCACAGGAAAGCAGAGAGGTCCAAAAGGTGTGGGGCATTTGAAGGGGTTCCCAGAGGCAGTAGGGACCAGCATGACTTTTCCCCGCTGGGGCCTTTGCTGTATGAGCAGCGGCTGGACGTTTGCGTTTTTTGCTCCGGAGGCTGCCGAGAGTGAAAAACGGTGGTTTTGAGGATGGAGTCCACAGGAAAGCAGAGAGGTCCAAAAGGTGTGGGGCATTTGAAGGGGTTCCCGGAGGCAGTGAGGACCAGCATGACTTTTCCCCGCTGGGGCCTTTGCTGTGGGAGCAGCGGCTGGAAATCTGCGTTTTTTGCTCCGGCGGAAGCCAATAGTGAAAAACGGTGGTTTTGAGGATGGAGTCCACAGGAAAGCAGAGAGGTCCAAAAGGTGTGGGGCATTTGAAGGGGTTCCCGGAGGCAGTGAGGACCAGCATGACTTTTCCCCGCTGGGGCCTTCGCTGTGGGAGCAGCGGCTGGACGTTTGCGTTTTTTGCTACAGAGATTACCGAGGGTTAAAAACGGTGGTTTTGAGGATGGAGTCCACAGGAAAGCAGAGAGGTGCAAAAGGTGTGGGGCATTTGAAGGGGTTCCCGGAGGCAGTGAGGACCAGCATGACTTTTCCCTGCTGGGGCCTTTGCTGTGGGAGCAGCGGCTGGACGTTTGCGCTTTTTGCTCCGGAGGCTGCCAAGGGTTAAAAACGGTGGTTTTGAGGATGGAGTCCACACGAAAGCAGAGAGTTCTAAAAGGTGTGGGGCATTTGAAGGGGTTCCCGGAGGCAGTGAGGACCAGCATGACTTTTCCCCCCTGGGGCCTTTGCTGTGGGAGCAGTGGCTGGACGTTTGCGTTTTTTGCTACAGAGACTACCGAGGGTTAATAACGGTGGTTTTGAGGATGGAGTCCACAGGAAAGCAGAGAGGTCCAAAAGGTGTGGGGCATTTGAAGGGGTTCCCCGAGGCAGTGAGGACCAGCATGACTTTTCCCCGCTGGGGCCTTTGCTGTGGGAGCAGCGGCTGGACGTTTGCGTTTTTTCTCCGGAGGCGGCCGAGAGTGAAAAACGGTGGTTTTGAGGATGGAGTCCACAGGAAAGCAGAGAGGTCCAAAAGGTGTGGGGCATTTGAAGGGGTTCCTGGAGGCAGTGAGGACCAGCATGACTTTTCCCCGCTGGGGCCTTTGCTGTGGGAGCAGCGGCTGGACGTTTGCGTTTTTTGCTACAGAGACTACCGAGGGTTAATAACGGTGGTTTTGAGGATGGAGTCCACAGGAAAGCAGAGAGGTCCAAAAGGTGTGGGGCATTTGAAGGGGTTCCCGGAGGCAGTGAGGACCAGCATGACTTTTCCCCGCTGGGGCCTTCGCTGTGGAAGCAGCGGCTGGACGTTTGCGTTTTTTGCTCCGGAGGCTGCTGAGAGTGAAAAACGGTGGTTTTGAGGATGGAGTCCACAGGAAAGCAGAGAGGTCCAAAAGGTGTGGGGCATTTGAAGGGGTTCCCGGAGGCAGTGAGGTCTAGCATGACTTTTCCCCGCTGGGGCCTTTGCTGTGGGAGCAGCGGCTGGAAATCTGCGTTTTTTGCTCCGGCGGATGCCAATAGTGAAAAACGGTGGTTTTGAGGATGGAGTCCACAGGAAAGCAGAGAGGTGCAAAAGGTGTGGGGCATTTGAAGGGGTTCCCGGAGGCAGTGAGGACCAGCATGACTTTTCCCTGCTGGGGCCTTTGCTGTGGGAGCAGCGGCTGGACATCTGCCTTTTTTGCTACAGAGACTACCGAGGGTTAAAAACGGTGGTTTTGAGGATGGAGTCCACAGGAAAGCAGAGAGGTCCAAAAGGTGTGGGGCATTTGAAGGGGTTCCCCGAGGCAGTGAGGACCAGCATGACTTTTCCCCGCTGCGGCCTTTGCTGTGGGAGCAGCGGCTGGACGTTTGCGTTTTTTCTCCGGAGGCGGCCGAGAGTGAAAAACGGTGGTTTTGAGGATGGAGTCCACAGGAAAGCAGAGAGGTCCAAAAGGTGTGGGGCATTTGAAGGGGTTCCTGGAGGCAGTGAGGACCAGCATGACTTTTCCCCGCTGGGGCCTTTGCTGTGGGAGCAGCGGCTGGACGTTTGCGTTTTTTGCTACAGAGACTACCGAGGGTTAATAACGGTGGTTTTGAGGATGGAGTCCACAGGAAAGCAGAGAGGTCCAAAAGGTGTGGGGCATTTGAAGGGGTTCCCGGAGGCAGTGAGGACCAGCATGACTTTTCCCCGCTGGGGCCTTCGCTGTGGAAGCAGCGGCTGGACGTTTGCGTTTTTTGCTCCGGAGGCTGCTGAGAGTGAAAAACGGTGGTTTTGAGGATGGAGTCCACAGGAAAGCAGAGAGGTGCAAAAGGTGTGGGGCATTTGAAGGGGTTCCCGGAGGCAGTGAGGACCAGCATGACTTTTCCCCGCTGGGGCCTTTGCTGTGGGAGCAGCGGCTGGACGTTTGCGTTTTTTGCTCCGGAGGCTGCCGAGGGTTAAAAACGGTGGTTTTGAGGATGGAGTCCACAGGAAAGCAGAGAGGTCCAAAAGGTGTGGGGCATTTGAAGGGGTTCCCAGAGACAGTGAGGACCAGCATGACTTTTCCCCGCTGGGGCCTTTGCTGTGGGAGCAGCGGCTTAACATCTCCTTTTTTTGCTAGAGAGACTACCGAGGGTTAATAATGGTGGTTTTGAGGATGGAGTCCACAGGAAAGCAGAGAGGTCCAAAAGGTGTGGGGCATTTGAAGGGGTTCCCGGAGGCAGTGAGGACCAGCATGACTTTTCCCTGCTGGGGCCTTTGCTGTGGGAGCAGCGGCTGGACATGTGCGTTTTTTGCTACAGAGACCACCGAGGGTTAAAAACGGTGGTTTTGAGGATGGAGTCCACAGGAAAGCAGAGAGGTCCAAAAGGTGTGGGGCATTTGAAGGGGTTCCTGGAGGCAGTGAGGACCAGCATGACTTTTCCCCGCTGGGGCCTTTGCTGTGGGAGCAGCGGCTGGACGTTTGCGTTTTTTGCTACAGAGACTACCGAGGGTTAATAACGGTGGTTTTGAGGATGGAGTCCACAGGAAAGCAGAGAGGTCCAAAAGGTGTGGGGCATTTGAAGGGGTTCCCGGAGGCAGTGAGGACCAGCATGACTTTTCCCCGCTGGGGCCTTCGCTGTGGGAGCAGCGGCTGGACGTTTGCGTTTTTTGCTACAGAGATTACCGAGGGTTAAAAACGGTGGTTTTGAGGATGGATTCCACTAGAAAGCAGAGAGGTCCAAAAGGTGTATGGCATTTGAAGGGGTTCCCGGAGGCAGTGAGGACCAGCATGACTTTTCCCCGCTGGGGCCTTTGCTGTGGGAGCAGCGGCTGGACGTTTGCGCTTTTTGCTCCGGAGGCTGCCGAGGGTTAAAAACGGTGGTTTTGAGGATGGAGTCCACACGAAAGCAGAGAGGTCTAAAAGGTGTGGGGCATTTGAAGGGGTTCCCGGAGGCAGTGAGGACCAGCATGACTTTTCCCCCCTGGGGCCTTTGCTGTGGGAGCAGTGGCTGGACGTTTGCGTTTTTTGCTACAGAGACTACCGAGGGTTAATAACGGTGGTTTTGAGGATGGAGTCCACAGGAAAGCAGAGAGGTCCAAAAGGTGTGGGGCATTTGAAGGGGTTCCCCGAGGCAGTGAGGACCAGCATGACTTTTCCCCGCTGGGGCCTTTGCTGTGGGAGCAGCGGCTGGACGTTTGCGTTTTTTCTCCGGAGGCGGCCGAGAGTGAAAAACGGTGGTTTTGAGGATGGAGTCCACAGGAAAGCAGAGAGGTCCAAAAGGTGTGGGGCATTTGAAGGGGTTCCTGGAGGCAGTGAGGACCAGCATGACTTTTCCCCGCTGGGGCCTTTGCTGTGGGAGCAGCGGCTGGACGTTTGCGTTTTTTGCTACAGAGACTACCGAGGGTTAATAACGGTGGTTTTGAGGATGGAGTCCACAGGAAAGCAGAGAGGTCCAAAAGGTGTGGGGCATTTGAAGGGGTTCCCGGAGGCAGTGAGGACCAGCATGACTTTTCCCCGCTGGGGCCTTTGCTGTGGGAGCAGCGGCTGGAAATCTGCGTTTTTTGCTCCGGCGGATGCCAATAGTGAAAAACGGTGGTTTTGAGGATGGAGTCCACAGGAAAGCAGAGAGGTCCAAAAGGTGTGGGGCATTTGAAGGGGTTCCCGGAGGCAGTGAGGACCAGCATGACTTTTCCCTGCTGGGGCCTTTGCTGTGGGAGCAGCGGCTGGACATCTGCCTTTTTTGCTACAGAGACTACCGAGGGTTAAAAACGGTGGTTTTGAGGATGGAGTCCACAGGAAAGCAGAGAGGTCCAAAAGGTGTGGGGCATTTGAAGGGGTTCCCGGAGGCAGTGAGGACCAGCATGACTTTTACCCGCTGGGGCCTTTGCTGTGGGAGCAGCGGCTGGACGTTTGCGTTTTTTGCTCCGGAGGCTGCTGAGAGTGAAAAACGGTGGTTTTGAGGATGGAGTCCACAGGAAAGCAGAGAGGTCCAAAAGGTTTGGGGCATTTGAAGGGGTTCCCGGAGGCAGTGAGGACCAGCATGACTTTTCCCTGCTGGGGCCTTTGCTGTGGGAGCAGCGGCTGGACATGTGCGTTTTTTGCTACAGAGACTACCGAGGGTTAATAACGGTGGTTTTGAGGATGGAGTCCACAGGAAAGCAGAGAGGTCCAAAAGGTGTGGGGCATTTGAAGGGGTTCCCGGAGGCAGTGAGGACCAGCATGACTTTTCCCCGCTGGGGCCTTCGCTGTGGGAGCAGCGGCTGGACGTTTGCGTTTTTTGCTACAGAGATTACCGAGGGTTAAAAACGGTGGTTTTGAGGATGGAGTCCACAGGAAAGCAGAGAGGTGCAAAAGGTGTGGGGCATTTGAAGGGGTTCCCGGAGGCAGTGAGGACCAGCATGACTTTTCCCCGCTGGGGCCTTTGCTGTGGGAGCAGCGGCTGGACGTTTGCGCTTTTTGCTCCGGAGGCTGCCAAGGGTTAAAAACGGTGGTTTTGAGGATGGAGTCCACACGAAAGCATAGAGGTCTAAAAGGTGTGGGGCATTTGAAGGCGTTCCCGGAGGCAGTGAGGACCAGCATGACTTTTCCCCCCTGGGGCCTTTGCTGTGGGAGCAGTGGCTGGACGTTTTCGTTTTTTGCTACAGAGACTACCGAGGGTTAATAACGGTGGTTTTGAGGATGGAGTCCACAGGAAAGCAGAGAGGTCCAAAAGGTGTGGGGCATTTGAAGGGGTTCCCCGAGGCAGTGAGGACCAGCATGACTTTTCCCCGCTGGGGCCTTTGCTGTGGGAGCAGCGGCTGGACGTTTGCGTTTTTTGCTACAGAGACTACCGAGGGTTAATAACGGTGGTTTTGAGGATGGAGTCCACAGGAAAGCAGAGAGGTCCAAAAGGTGTGGGGCATTTGAAGGGGTTCCCGGAGGCAGTGAGGACCAGCATGACTTTTCCCCGCTGGGGCCTTCGCTGTGGAAGCAGCGGCTGGACGTTTGCGTTTTTTGCTCCGGAGGCTGCTGAGAGTGAAAAACGGTGGTTTTGAGGATGGAGTCCACAGGAAAGCAGAGAGGTCCAAAAGGTGTGGGGCATTTGAAGGGGTTCCCGGAGGCAGTGAGGACCAGCATGACTTTTCCCCGCTGGGGCCTTTGCTGTGGGAGCAGCGGCTGGAAATCTGCGTTTTTTGCTCCGGCGGATGCCAATAGTGAAAAACGGTGGTTTTGAGGATGGAGTCCACAGGAAAGCAGAGAGGTGCAAAAGGTGTGGGGCATTTGAAGGGGTTCCCGGAGGCAGTGAGGACCAGCATGACTTTTCCCTGCTGGGGCCTTTGCTGTGGGAGCAGCGGCTGGACATCTGCCTTTTTTGCTACAGAGACTACCGAGGGTTAAAAACGGTGGTTTTGAGGATGGAGTCCACAGGAAAGCAGAGAGGTCCAAAAGGTGTGGGGCATTTGAAGGGGTTCCCGGAGGCAGTGAGGACCAGCATGACTTTTCCCCGCTGGGGCCTTTGCTGTGGGAGCAGCGGCTGGACGTTTGCGTTTTTTCTCCGGAGGCGGCCGAGAGTGAAAAACGGTGGTTTTGAGGATGGAGTCCACAGGAAAGCAGAGAGGTCCAAAAGGTGTGGGGCATTTGAAGGGGTTCCTGGAGGCAGTGAGGACCAGCATGACTTTTCCCCGCTGGGGCCTTTGCTGTGGGAGCAGCGGCTGGACGTTTGCGTTTTTTGCTACAGAGACTACCGAGGGTTAATAACGGTGTTTTTGAGGATGGAGTCCACAGGAAAGCAGAGAGGTCCAAAAGGTGTGGGGCATTTGAAGGGGTTCCCGGAGGCAGTGAGGACCAGCATGACTTTTCCCCGCTGGGGCCTTCGCTGTGGAAGCAGCGGCTGGACGTTTGCGTTTTTTGCTCCGGAGGCTGCTGAGAGTGAAAAACGGTGGTTTTGAGGATGGAGTCCACAGGAAAGCAGAGAGGTCCAAAAGGTGTGGGGCATTTGAAGGGGTTCCCGGAGGCAGTGAGGACCAGCATGACTTTTCCCCGCTGGGGCCTTTGCTGTGGGAGCAGCGGCTGGACGTTTGCGTTTTTTGCTCCGGAGGCTGCCGAGGGTTAAAAACGGTGGTTTTGAGGATGGAGTCCACAGGAAAGCAGAGAGGTCCAAAAGGTGTGGGGCATTTGAAGGGGTTCCCGGAGGCAGTGAGGACCAGCATGACTTTTCCCCGCTGGGGCCTTTGCTGTGGGAGCAGCGGCTTAACATCTCCTTTTTTTGCTACAGAGACTACCGAGGGTTAATAATGGTGGTTTTGAGGATGGAGTCCACAGGAAAGCAGAGAGGTCCAAAAGGTGTGGGGCATTTGAAGGGGTTCCCGGAGGCAGTGAGGACCAGCATGACTTTTCCCTGCTGGGGCCTTTGCTGTGGGAGCAGCGGCTGGACATGTGCGTTTTTTGCTACAGAGACCACCGAGGGTTAATAACGGTGGTTTTGAGGATGGAGTCCACAGGAAAGCAGAGAGGTCCAAAAGGTGTGGGGCATTTGAAGGGGTTCCCGGAGGCAGTGAGGACCAGCATGACTTTTCCCCGCTGGGGCCTTTGCTGTGGGAGCAGCGGCTGGACGTTTGCGTTTTTTGCTACAGAGACTACCGAGGGTTAATAACGGTGGTTTTGAGGATGGAGTCCACAGGAAAGCAGAGAGGTCCAAAAGGTGTGGGGCATTTGAAGGGGTTCCCGGAGGCAGTGAGGACCAGCATGACTTTTCCCCGCTGGGGCCTTCGCTGTGGGAGCAGCGGCTGGACGTTTGCGTTTTTTGCTACAGAGATTACCGAGGGTTAAAAACGGTGGTTTTGAGGATGGAGTCCACAGGAAAGCAGAGAGGTGCAAAAGGTGTGGGGCATTTGAAGGGGTTCCCGGAGGCAGTGAGGACCAGCATGACTTTTCCCCGCTGGGGCCTTTGCTGTGGGAGCAGCGGCTGGACGTTTGCGCTTTTTGCTCCGGAGGCTGCCGAGGGTTAAAAACGGTGGTTTTGAGGATGGAGTCCACACGAAAGCAGAGAGGTCTAAAAGGTGTGGGGCATTTGAAGGGGTTCCCGGAGGCAGTGAGGACCAGCATGACTTTTCCCCCCTGGGGCCTTTGCTCTGGGAGCAGTGGCTGGACGTTTGCGTTTTTTGCTACAGAGACTACCGAGGGTTAATAACGGTGGTTTTGAGGATGGAGTCCACAGGAAAGCAGAGAGGTCCAAAAGGTGTGGGGCATTTGAAGGGGTTCCCCGAGGCAGTGAGGACCAGCATGACTTTTCCCCGCTGGGGCCTTTGCTGTGGGAGCAGCGGCTGGACGTTTGCGTTTTTTGCTCCGGAGGCGGCCGAGAGTGAAAAACGGTGGTTTTGAGGATGGAGTCCACAGGAAAGCAGAGAGGTCCAAAAGGTGTGGGGCATTTGAAGGGGTTCCTGGAGGCAGTGAGGACCAGCATGACTTTTCCCCGCTGGGGCCTTTGCTGTGGGAGCATCGGCTGGACGTTTGCGTTTTTTGCTACAGAGACTACCGAGGGTTAATAACGGTGGTTTTGAGGATGGAGTCCACAGGAAAGCAGAGAGGTCCAAAAGGTGTGGGGCATTTGAAGGGGTTCCCGGAGGCAGTGAGGACCAGCATGACTTTTCCCCGCTGGGGCCTTCGCTGTGGAAGCAGCGGCTGGACGTTTGCGTTTTTTGCTCCGGAGGCTGCTGAGAGTGAAAAACGGTGGTTTTGAGGATGGAGTCCACAGGAAAGCAGAGAGGTCCAAAAGGTGTGGGGCATTTGAAGGGGTTCCCGGAGGCAGTGAGGACCAGCATGACTTTTCCCCGCTGGGGCCTTTGCTGTGGGAGCAGCGGCTGGAAATCTGCGTTTTTTGCTCCGGCGGATGCCAATAGTGAAAAAAGGTGGTTTTGAGGATGGAGTCCACAGGAAAGCAGAGAGGTGCAAAAGGTGTGGGGCATTTGAAGGGGTTCCCGGAGGCAGTGAGGACCAGCATGACTTTTCCCTGCTGGGGCCTTTGCTGTGGGAGCAGCGGCTGGACATCTGCCTTTTTTGCTACAGAGACTACCGAGGGTTAAAAACGGTGGTTTTGAGGATGGAGTCCACAGGAAAGCAGAGAGGTCCAAAAGGTGTGGGGCATTTGAAGGGGTTCCCAGAGGCAGTGAAGACCAGCATGACTTTTCCCTGCTGGGGCCTTTGCTGTGCTAGCAGCGGCTGGACGTTTGCGTTTTTTGCTCCGGAGGCTGCTGAGAGTGAAAAACGGTGGTTTTGAGGATGGAGTCCACAGGAAAGCAGAGAGGTCCAAAAGGTTTGGGGCATTTGAAGGGGTTCCCGGAGGCAGTGAGGACCAGCATGACTTTTCCCTGCTGGGGCCTTTGCTGTGGGAGCAGCGGCTGGACATGTGCGTTTTTTGCTACAGAGACTACCGAGGGTTAATAACGGTGGTTTTGAGGATGGAGTCCACAGGAAAGCAGAGAGGTCCAAAAGGTGTGGGGCATTTGAAGGGGTTCCCGGAGGCAGTGAGGACCAGCATGACTTTTCCCCGCTGGGGCCTTTGCTGTGGGAGCAGCGGCTGGACGTTTGCGTTTTTTGCTACAGAGACTACCGAGGGTTAGTAACGGTGGTTTTGAGGATGGAGTCCACAGGAAAGCAGAGAGGTCGAAAAGGTGTGGGGCATTTGAAGGGGTTCCCGGAGGCAGTGAGGACCAGCATGACTTTTCCCCGCTGGGGCCTTCGCTGTGGGAGCAGCGGCTGGACGTTTGCGTTTTTTGCTACAGAGATTACCGAGGGTTAAAAACGGTGGTTTTGAGGATGGAGTCCACAGGAAAGCAGAGAGGTCCAAAAGGTGTGGGGCATTTGAAGGGGTTCCCAGAGGCAGTAGGGACCAGCATGACTTTTCCCTGCTGGGGCCTTTGCTGTGCTAGCAGCGGCTGGACGTTTGCGTTTTTTGCTCCGGAGGCTGCCGAGAGTGAAAAACGGTGGTTTTGAGGATGGATTCCACAGGAAAGCAGAGAGGTCCAAAAGGTGTGGGGCATTTGAAGGGGTTCCCGGAGGCAGTGAGGACCAGCATGACTTTTCCCCGCTGGGGCCTTTGCTGTGGGAGCAGCGGCTGGAAATCTGCGTTTTTTGCTCCGGCGGATGCCAATAGTGAAAAACGGTGGTTTTGAGGATGGAGTCCACAGGAAAGCAGAGAGGTCCAAAAGGTGTGGGGCATTTGAAGGGGTTCCCGGAGGCAGTGAGGACCAGCATGACTTTTCCCTGCTGGGGCCTTTGCTGTGGGAGCAGCGGCTGGACATGTGCGTTTTTTGCTACAGAGACTACCGAGGGTTAATAACGGTGGTTTTGAGGATGGAGTCCACAGGAAAGCAGAGAGGTCCAAAAGGTGTGGGGCATTTGAAGGGGTTCCCGGAGGCAGTGAGGACCAGCATGACTTTTCCCCGCTGGGGCCTTTGCTGTGGGAGCAGCGGCTGGACGTTTGCGTTTTTTGCTACAGAGACTACCGAGGGTTAATAACGGTGGTTTTGAGGATGGAGTCCACAGGAAAGCAGAGAGGTCGAAAAGGTGTGGGGCATTTGAAGGGGTTCCCGGAGGCAGTGAGGACCAGCATGACTTTTCCCCGCTGGGGCCTTCGCTGTGGGAGCAGCGGCTGGACGTTTGCGTTTTTTGCTACAGAGATTACCGAGGGTTAAAAACGGTGGTTTTGAGGATGGAGTCCACAGGAAAGCAGAGAGGTCCAAAAGGTGTGGGGCATTTGAAGGGGTTCCCAGAGGCAGTAGGGACCAGCATGACTTTTCCCTGCTGGGGCCTTTGCTGTGCTAGCAGCGGCTGGACGTTTGCGTTTTTTGCTCCGGAGGCTGCCGAGAGTGAAAAACGGTGGTTTTGAGGATGGAGTCCACAGGAAAGCAGAGAGGTCCAAAAGGTGTGGGGCATTTGAAGGGGTTCCCGGAGGCAGTGAGGACCAGCATGACTTTTCCCCGCTGGGGCCTTTGCTGTGGGAGCAGCGGCTGGAAATCTGCGTTTTTTGCTCCGGCGGATGCCAATAGTGAAAAACGGTGGTTTTGAGGATGGAGTCCACAGGAAAGCAGAGAGGTCCAAAAGGTGTGGGGCATTTGAAGGGGTTCCCGGAGGCAGTGAGGACCAGCATGACTTTTCCCTGCTGGGGCCTTTGCTGTGGGAGCAGCGGCTGGACATCTGCGTTTTTTGCTACAGAGACTACCGAGGGTTAATAACGGTGGTTTTGAGGATGGAGTCCACAGGAAAGCAGAGAGGTCCAAAAGGTGTGGGGCATTTGAAGGGGTTCCCGGAGGCAGTGAGGACCAGCATGACTTTTCCCTGCTGGGGCCTTTGCTGTGCTAGCAGCGGCTGGACGTTTGCGTTTTTTGCTCCGGAGGCTGCTGAGAGTGAAAAACAGTGGTTTTGAGGATGGAGTGCACAGGAAAGCAGAGAGGTCCAAAAGGTTTGGGGCATTTGAAGGGGTTCCCGGAGGCAGTGAGGACCAGCATGACTTTTCCCCGCTGGGGCCTTTGCTGTGGGAGCAGCGGCTTAACATCTGCGTTTTTTGCTACAGAGACTACCGAGGGTTAATAATGGTGGTTTTGAGGATGGAGTCCACAGGAAAGCAGAGAGGTCCAAAAGGTGTGGGGCATTTGAAGGGGTTCCCGGAGGCAGTGAGGACCAGCATGACTTTTCCGCCTTGGAACCTTTGCTGTGGGAGCAGCGGCTGGACGTTTGCGTTTTTTGCTACAGAGACTACCGAGGGTTAATAACGGTGGTTTTGAGGATGGAGTCCACAGGAAAGCAGAGAGGTCGAAAAGGTGTGGGGCATTTGAAGGGGTTCCCGGAGGCAGTGAGGACCAGCATGACTTTTCCCCGCTGGGGCCTTCGCTGTGGGAGCAGCGGCTGGACGTTTGCGTTTTTTGCTCCGGAGGCTGCCGAGGGTGAAAAACGGTGGTTTTGAGGATGGAGTCCACAGGAAAGCAGAGAGGTCCAAAAGGTGTGGGGCATTTGAAGGGGTTCCCGGAGGCAGTGAGGACCAGCATGACTTTTCCCCGCTGGGGCCTTTGCTGTGGGAGCAGCGGCTTAACATCTGCGTTTTTTGCTACAGAGACTACCGAGGGTTAATAATGGTGGTTTTGAGGATGGAGTCCACAGGAAAGCAGAGAGGTCCAAAAGGTGTGGGGCATTTGAAGGGGTTCCCGGAGGCAGTGAGGACCAGCATGACTTTTCCCTGCTGGGGCCTTTGCTGTGGGAGCAGCGGCTGGACATGTGCGTTTTTTGCTACAGAGACTACCGAGGGTTAATAACGGTGGTTTTGAGGATGGAGTCCACAGGAAAGCAGAGAGGTCCAAAAGGTGTGGGGCATTTGAAGGGGTTCCCGGAGGCAGTGAGGACCAGCATGACTTTTCCCCGCTGGGGCCTTTGCTGTGGGAGCAGCGGCTGGACGTTTGCGTTTTTTGCTACAGAGACTACCGAGGGTTAATAACGGTGGTTTTGAGGATGGAGTCCACAGGAAAGCAGAGAGGTCCAAAAGGTGTGGGGCATTTGAAGGGGTTCCCGGAGGCAGTGAGGACCAGCATGACTTTTCCCCGCTGGGGCCTTCGCTGTGGGAGCAGCGGCTGGACGTTTGCGTTTTTTGCTACAGAGACTACCGAGGGTTAAAAACGGTGGTTTTGAGGATGGAGTCCACAGGAAAGCAGAGAGGTCCAAAAGGTGTGGGGCATTTGAAGGGGTTCCCGGAGGCAGTGAGGACCAGCATGACTTTTCCCCGCTGGGGCCTTTGCTGTGGGAGCAGCGGCTGGACGTTTGCGCTTTTTGCTCCGGAGGCTGCCGAGGGTTAAAAACGGTGGTTTTGAGGATGGAGTCCACACGAAAGCAGAGAGGTCTAAAAGGTGTGGGGCATTTGAAGGGGTTCCCGGAGGCAGTGAGGACCAGCATGACTTTTCCCCCCTGGGGCCTTTGCTGTGGGAGCAGTGGCTGGACGTTTGCGTTTTTTGCTACAGAGACTACCGAGGGTTAATAACGGTGGTTTTGAGGATGGAGTCCACAGGAAAGCAGAGAGGTCCAAAAGGTGTGGGGCATTTGAAGTGGTTCCCCGAGGCAGTGAGGACCAGCATGACTTTTCCCCGCTGGGGCCTTTGCTGTGGGAGCAGCGGCTGGACGTTTGCGTTTTTTCTCCGGAGGCGGCCGAGAGTGAAAAACGGTGGTTTTGAGGATGGATTCCACAGGAAAGCAGAGAGGTCCAAAAGGTGTGGGGCATTTGAAGGGGTTCCCGGAGGCAGTGAGGACCAGCATGACTTTTCCCTGCTGGGGCCTTCGCTGTGGGAGCAGCGGCTGGACGTTTGCGTTTTTTGCTACAGAGACTACCGAGGGTTAAAAACGGTGGTTTTGAGGATGGAGTCCACAGGAAAGCAGAGAGGTCCAAAAGGTGTGGGGCATTTGAAGGGGTTCCCGGAGGCAGTGAGGACCAGCATGACTTTTCCCTGCTGGGGCCTTTGCTGTGGGAGCAGCGGCTGGACGTTTGCGTTTTTTGCTCCGGAGGCTGCCGAGAGTGAAAAACGGTGGTTTTGAGGATGGAGTCCACAGGAAAGCAGAGAGGTCCAAAAGGTGTGGGGCATTTGAAGGGGTTCCCGGAGGCAGTGAGGACCAGCATGACTTTTCCCCGCTGGGGCCTTTGCTGTGGGAGCAGCGGCTGGACATTTGCGTTTTTTGCTCCGGAGGCTGCCGAGAGTGAAAAACGGTGGTTTTGAGGATGGAGTCCACAGGAAAGCAGAGAGGTCCAAAAGGTGTGGGGCATTTGAAGGGGTTCCCAGAGGTAGTGAGGACCAGCATGACTTTTCCCCGCTGGGGCCTTTGCTGTGGGAGCAGCGGATGGACGTTTGCGCTTTTTGCTCCGGAGGCTGCCGAGAGTGAAAAACGGTGGTTTTGAGGATGGAGTCCACAGGAAAGCAGAGAGGTCCAAAAGGTGTGGGGCATTTGAAGGGGTTCCTGGAGGCAGTGAGGACCAGCATGACTTTTCCCCGCTGGGGCCTTTTCTGTGGGAGCAGCGGCTGGACGTTTGCGTTTTTTGATCCGGCGGATGCCAAGAGTGAAAAACGGTGGTTTTGAGGATGGAGTCCACAGGAAAACAGAGAGGTCCAAAAGGTATGGGGCATTTGAAGGGGTTCCCAGAGGTAGTGAGGACCAGCATGGCTTTTCCCCGCTGGGACCTTTGCTGTGGGAGCAGCGGCTGGACGTTTGCGTTTTTTGCTCCGGAGGCTGACGAGAGTGAAAAACAGTGGTTTTGAGGATGGAGTCCACAGGAAAGCAGAGAGGTCCAAAAGGTGTGGGGCATTTGAAGGGGTTCCCGGAGGCAGTGAGGACCAGCATGACTTTTCCCCGCTGGGGCCTTTGCTGTGGGAGCAGCGGCTGGATGTTTGCGTTTTTTGCTCCGGAGGCTGCCGAGAGTGAAAAACGGTGGTTTTGAGGATGGAGTCCACAGGAAAGCAGAGAGGTCCAAAAGGTGTGGGGCATTTGAAGGGGTTCCCGGAGGCAGTGAGGACCAGCATGACTTTTCCCCGCTGGGGCCTTTGCTGTGGGAGCAGCGGCTGGACGTTTGCGTTTTTTGCTCCGGCGGATGCCGAGAGTGAAAAACAGTGGTTTTGAGGATGGAGTCCACAGGAAAGCAGAGAGGTCCAAAAGGTGTGGGGCATTTGAAGGGGTTCCTGGAGGCAGTGAGGACCAGCATGACTTTTCCCCGCTTGGGCCTTTGCTGTGGGAGCAGCGGCTGGACGTTTGCGTTTTTTGCTCCGGAGGCTGCCGAGAGTGAAAAACGGTGGTTTTGAGGATGGAGTCCACAGGAAAGCAGAGAGGTGCAAAAGGTGTGGGGTATTTGAAGGGGTTCCCGGAGGCAGTGAGGACCAGCATGACTTTTCCGCTTTGGAACCTTTGCTGTGGGAGCAGCGGCTGGACGTTTGCGTTTTTTGCTCCGGAGGCTGCCGAGAGTGAAAAACGGTAGTTTTGAGGATGGAGTCCCCAGGAAAGCAGAGAGGTCCAAAAGGTGTGGGGCATTTGAAGGGGTTCCCGGAGGCAGTGAGGACCAGCATGACTTTTCCCTGCTGGGGCCTTTGCTGTGGGAGCAGCGGCTGGACGTTTGCGTTTTTTGCTCCGGAGGCTGCCGAGAGTGAAAAACGGTGGTTTTGAGGATGGAGTCCACAGGAAAGCAGAGAGGTCCAAAAGGTGTGGGGCATTTGAAGGGGTTCCCGGAGGCAGTGAGGACCAGCATGACTTTTCCCCGCTGGGGCCTTTGCTGTGCGAGCAGCAGCTGGACGTTTGCGTTTTTTGCTCCGGAGGATGCTGAGAGTGAAAAACGGTGGTTTTGAGGATGGAGTCCACAGGAAAGCAGAGAGGTCCAAAAGGTGTGGGGCATTTGAAGGGGTTCCCGGAGGCAGTGAGGACCAGCATGACTTTTCCGCCTTGGAACCTTTGCTGTGGGAGCAGCGGCTGGACGTTTGCGTTTTTTGCTACAGAGACTACCGAGGGTTAAAAACGGTGGTTTTGAGGATGGAGTCCACAGGAAAGCAGAGAGGTCCAAAAGGTGTGGGGCATTTGAAGGGGTTCCCGGAGGCAGTGAGGACCAGCATGACTTTTCCGCCTTGGAACCTTTGCTGTGGGAGCAGCGGCTGGACGTTTGCTTTTTTTGATACAGAGACTACAGAGGGTTAAAAACGGTGGTTTTGAGGCAATGAATTATGAAAATTACAAAATTTTTTTGTTTGGCCTCTGGCCTCCACTTTTTGGCCTCCACTTTTTGGCCTCCACTTTTTGGCCTCCACTTTTTGGCCTCCACTTTTTGGGCCTCCACTTTTTGGGCCTCCACTTTTTGGGCCTCCACTTTTTGGGCCTCCACTTTTTGGGCCTCCACTTTTTGGGCCTCCACTTTTTGGGCCTCCACTTTTTGGGCCTCCACTTTTGGGCCTCCACTTTTGGGCCTCCACTTTTGGGCCTCCACTTTTTGGGCCTCTGGCCTCCCCTTTCCGGCCTCCACTTTTCATCCTCTGGCCTCCACTTTTCGTCCTCTGGCCTCCACTTTCCGGCTTTTACTTTCTGGCCTCCGGCCTCCACCTTCCGGCCTCTATCTCTTGGCCTCCACCTTCCGGCCTCTATCTCCTGGCCTCCACCTTCCGGCCTCCACCTCCTAACTGTTGTTCCTGTTTTTCCATCTTTACGCCTTGCCCGTCCCCTCTTTCTCTCCCAGTGTTTCTACTTTCCCTTCCCCCCTTTCCTTTTTTCCCTCTTCCCCCCTTTTTTGTTTTTCCCCTGTCCCACTTTTTCTCCTTTTTGTTCTGCACTGTTCCGTCCCCCCTTTCCCCTCTCCTCCTTATTATTTTTTTATTTTTTAGTATAGAATCACACGCATACATTTCCACCTGAAGGGAAAGGGGGAGGAACAAGCCCTTTCCCGAGAACAGACAGCAGCTTTACTGCCACACTAACAATGGCTGCAAAATTTCTTCAGATGGATCAACACTCATTTGAAGTCTTCAAATACTTCTCATCTTTAAAGGAGGTGCCGCATGTCCACCTGAATCCTTCCTCTTTCTTCTGGCCTATTTGGTAATACGCTGAAATAGGATGATGCCATTTACGGCAGCCCAAGGTCCATTGTTGGGGTTGTATGCCTCAGAAGAGGGAGATTCATAGGGGACATTAGAAAACGTTACAATCTGGAAACATGGGTGGGAGCCATTGAAATAGAGAAAACCCTCTCATTTTACTATCTATTGACATATGACTATTTGTTTGCGTATAGCGAAGGTGTTCAAAATAAAAATCTACTCTACAAAAAACCTCCTCTATTACATAAAGGATTTTAGAATATAAAATATGTGTCCCACAGTCTGTTTTTACCTTTATTGTTCTCTCTCTGCCTGGCTCCCCGTCCCCATTCTTTAATTGCTCTGTCTCTCTCCTTCAGCTCATCGAGGTTTTTTGGTATGTTTCAGTTTATCTCTGTCTACCTCACTGCCCCCTTTTTTAATTCCTTCTTCTCTGCCTTGTGGCTCATTGCTCTTTTTTGTTTTGTGTGTTTTTTGTTTTTTTTGTTTTTTCATCTCTGTCAGCATGGTTTCCTGTTGCTTCCTTCTTCCTGGCCTGTAGCCCATCGCTGTTGCATTGGGTTTACCATGCGAGGTGTCGTTAGCTGGGGCGGGGGCTGCAGGGGTGGGTTCTGTGAGAAGACACCGGGTGTTGTTCCCATGTTGGGCACAGCCAGTTCCCACGCTGAGACGGATGTGCTGCTGGTTAAAGCTGAGCCCATCGGCAGCGCTGGTAGGAAGCAGAGCAGAGGTTCTCCTGCAGCCTGTGGTGAAGACCATGGTGAGGCAGGCTGTTCCCCTGCAGTCCAGGGAGGTCCAGGGTGGAGCCAACGTGCCCCTGCGGCGCGTGGAGGACCCGAGGCCGGAGCAGGTGGCTGTGCCTGAAGGAAGCCGAGAGCCTGTGCGAGACCTGCGGCCTCATGGGAGGGACCCCCCACTGGAGCAGAAAAAGAGCCTGAGGAGGAAGGAGCCGCAACCCCCATGCCATGTCCCCTGCGTTGGTCAGGGGTGGGATGTAGAGAAGTCAGGAGAGAAGAGGCGCCCAGGAAAAGAGGGAGGGGTGGCAGGAAGGTGTTTTATTTTGCGTTTGTTCCTATTTGTCATTATTTGATTAACAGTAAGTTAAATTAATTTCCCCTCCTACCCTTCCCTCTCTGATTCCCCAAACTAATTTTAACTTCTTGCCCGTGTGGCTTGTGCTATGTCGCTTTTCAAATTGTCTTCCTACCTCTCCCTCCATGCAGCTCTGCGTAACTAGGTTTGAATTCTGGTGTATGATTCTTGTATCCCATCGCTTTCAAAATTTTCTGTCCTTGTCTCCCTCTAGCCGTCTACCTGTCTGCAAATCCCCATTCTACCCTCTCTTTCCTGCACCCAGTCACTCTTTTTCACTTTCTTTTTACATCTCCCTGTCCCTATTTTTTAGTTTTTGTCTATGTTTCGTGTACCATATTGCCTTTTGAGATTTTCTTTCAATGTCTACCTCTGTCCGGATCCCCGGTGTTATTTTTTATGTCTTGCCAATGTTTCTTTTCCCCCTGACACGGCAGAAATTTTCCCCGCCCCTTGTCTTGTCTCCGTCTTCTTGTCCTGCCGGTCCCTTTGGCCTCTGTCCTGCTCCCTGTCGCTCTTATTTGTTCCTCCATCTCTATGCCTGTTATTTTGCGCAGTCTGTCCGCTCTCCTCTCTCTACGTGGCTGTCCCACTCCCCACCCCTCTCTTGTTTGCAGCGTGCTGTTTTCTGCTTCCCTGTCTCACACCTCTTCTCTATGTCCCTCTGTCCTTCCTCCTGCTTTTCTCTTGCCTTTTCTCCCTCTGTCCTGTTGCGTTTGGGCACTGAGCCTTATAGCCAACTCACTGCTGGGATTTCTTGCGTACATTAATGAATAAACTTTTCCTGCCCCTTGTGTGCCCCTGGATGTGTTTGCATCCCCTGGGTGCAGAGGTCGTGGCTGGGGACAGGGGCAGGGGAGGGGGCGATGTGCTGTGGGGCTTTGGCAAGGGCCCCTGCTCCTGACGGGCTCCAGCTGTGGGCTGGGGCAGCCCAGGTGGGACCAGTGAGGTGATGGTGGGACGGGGCCAAGGGTTTAAAAAGGCTGCAGGTGGGGATGAATGGGGGCAGCCTCAGGTGCAGCCAGTGAGGCTGAGGATGGGGCTGGCCCTGCTGTGCCAAGGGTCGGGGGCTGCCTGGGCACGCATGCCTGCTGGAGCTGGCTGAGGAGTGAAAAGAAGGGGGTTCCACAGGCGGCTGCCCCCAGCAAGGAGCGGACGGGCCCCACGGTGAGGAAGGATCGCTCCCAGCCATTCCTGACAGCGCACACCACCAGCTCACAGCTCCAGGACGTCGGTACCTCTGTCAGCTGCACATGTGAGCCACCGTGCCTCCGGGAAGCCTCGGGGGAGAGTTTAATAGCATGCTTTTTGTTTTTTCCATTCCATTTCGATGAATTCCCGACTTTACCGAAAATGGAAATTTGTGTTTTTCACTAATGTTGCTGTATACTGTGTAAGTTGCTGATATAATTACTCTTTATAGGGCTGATGATGAGACTATCAAGCAGGGGTTCAGGTTAGCATCTTGTATGTGTCTGTCTATGGCGTTTCAGTATTTTTAAAGAAAGCAGAAGGGACATAAGGCATAGTGTATTTCAGGTGATGGGACCGCTCATTGCATTTCCCCTTCACCCTTCCCTGTCCCCTTTCCCTGTTTTCCCCCTTCTTCCCTGTGTTCCCCCATTCCCCCCTTTTCCCTTTCTTTCCCGTTCTCCTCATCCCCCTTTACCCTTCTTTTCCTTGTCCCCTTTCCCCTTTCTTCCCTCCCGTCCCACCTTTCCCTCTTTCCCTTTATTCCCCCACCCCATGTTCCCCCCTTCCTTTCCCTTTCTTCCACCCTGTCGCCCCTTTCCCCCTTTGCCTTTCTTTCCCCCTGTCCAATGTCCCCTATTTCCCCTTTTGTTCTACCTCCCCTGTTCCCTCATTATCCCTTATACCCCCCACCCCCCGTGCCCTTTCTTCCCCACACTACTGTCCCCCTTTCCCCCTTCCTTTCCCCTATGCCTCCTGTTTTGCTCTTTCCCTTCATCCTTGGTACCCCCTTTAATTCTTCCCCGTTGCCCCTTTCCCCGTCCTTTCCCTCTGCCCTTTCCCCCCCGTTGCCCCGTTCCTTCTTTTTCAATGACGCTCTCCCAATGTGTTCCATGCTCCCCCTTTCTCCCTTGTTCCCCCTTTCCTTCTCCTGCATCCCCCCTTTTCCCTACCCTTCTTTCTCAGTTCCCCCTACCATCTGTGTTCCGTGTCCCCCCTTCCCCATTTCCTCACCCCCCATCACCCCTTTTCTTTCTCCATTTTTCCTCCGTCCCATTTCTCCCTTTCTTTCCCCCACTCCATCCGCTGTCCCCCTCTTTCCACCTGTCTTGTCTCTCCTGTTCCAGGTCTCCCCTCTCTCTTTCTACCTCCCTTTCTTTCTGTTTTTCCATCTTCACACCTCGCCCGCCCCCCCTTCATTGTTTCTTCCCTGCTGCTCCCCTTTCTTCTTTTTTTTTTCCCCCAGCTGTCTCCTCTTTCCTCCTTTCTTGGCTCCCCCTTTTCCCTCTCATTCCCACGTTGAACCCTCCCCCCCCACTCCTCCCCCCCTCCTCACATGGCCCTTGTGACTCGCAGGTCTTCTTGCCCGACAGTGACTTCCATCCCGGCATGATTCTTCTTGCTGAGAGTTTTCCCTCACCTTTGAGGCACATTGTTTGTAGTGTTCTGTGTAGTATCTGTGCATATCCGCGTGGCTCGGAGTCACCCCGCCCAGGGGTGTAGAGTCAAGGGTAGGTGGTATACCTTTAAGAGTATACGGTTTATATTTTGATGTGTCGAGGCAAAAGCGGTAAGATCATTTCGGACCGAGTAGCTGTGAGTGGGTTTTGCGAACAGGTTTTTCATTAACACTTCCTGGGGAAGGACAGAGCTCTGCAGGAGGGGCCATTCAGCGCTGTGGCCAGAGACTGCATCTCAGACGAAAGGAGGCTGCCGAGAGTGACAAACGGTGGTTTTGAAGATAGAGTCTGTAAGAAACCAGAGAGGGCCGAAGTGCGTGGGGCATTTGAAGGGGTTCCCGGAGGCACTGAGGACCAGCATGACTTTTCCCCGCTGGGGCCTTTGCTGTGGGAGCAGCGGCTGGACGTTTGCGTTTTTTGCTCCGGAGGCTGCCGAGAGTGAAAAACGGTGGTTTTGAGGATGGAGTCCACAGGAAAACAGAGAGGTCCAAAAGGTGTGGGGCATTTGAAGGGGTTCCCGGAGGCAGTGAGGACCAGCATGACTTTTCCGCCTTGTAACCTTTGCTGTGGGAGCAGCGGCTGGACGTTTGCGTTTTTTGCTCCGGCGGACGCCGAGAGTGAAAAACGGTGGTTTTGGGGATGGAGTTCACAGGAAAGCAGAGAGGTCCAAAAGGTGTGGGGTATTTGAAGGGGTTTTCGGAGGCAGTGAGGACCAGCATGACTTTTCCCCGCTGGGGCCTTTGCTGTGGGAGCAGCGGCTGGACGTTTGCGTTTTTTTTCTCCGGAGGCTGCCGAGAGTGAAAAACGGTGGTTTTGAGGATGGAGTCCACAGGAAAGCAGAGAGGTCCAAAAGGTGTGGGGCATTTGAAGGGGTTCCTGGAGGTAGTGAGGACCAGCATGACTTTTCTTGCTGGGGCCTTTGCTGTGGAAGCAGCGGCTGGACGTTTGCGTTTTTTGCTCCGGAGACTACCGAGGGTGAAAAACGGTGGTTTTGAGGATGGAGTCCACAGGAAAGCAGAGAGGTCCAAAAGGTGTGGGGCATTTGAAGGGGTTCCCGGAGGCAGTGAGGACCAGCATGACTTTTCCCCGCTGGGGCCTTTGCTGTGGGAGCAGCGGCTGGACGTTTGCGTTTTATGCTCCGGAGGCTGCCGAGGGTTAAAAACGGTGGTTTTGAGGATGGATTCCACAGGAAAGCAGAGAGGTCCAAAAGGTGTGGGGCATTTGAAGGGGTTCCCGGAGGCAGTGAGGACCAGCATGACTTTTCCCCGCTGGGGCCTTTGCTGTGGGAGCAGCAGCTGGACGTTTGCGTTTTTTGCACCGGAGGCTGCCGAGAGTGAAAAACGGTGGTTTTGAGGATGGAGTCCACAGGAAAGCAGAGAGGTCCAAAAGGTGTGGGGCATTTGAAGGGGTTCCCAGAGGCAGTGAGGACCAGCATGACTTTTCAGCCTTGGAACCTTTGCTGTGGGAGCAGCGGCTGGACGTTTGCGTTTTTTGCTACAGAGACTACGGAGGGTATAAAAACGGTGGTTTTGAGGATGGAGTCCACAGGAAAGCAGAGAGGTGCAAAAGGTGTGGGGCATTTGAAGGGGTTCCCGGAGGCAGTGAGGACCAGCATGACTTTTCCCCGCTGGGTCCTTTGCTGTGGGAGCAGCGGCTGGACGTTTGCGTTTTTTGCTACAGAGACTACCGAGGGTTAATAAGGGTGGTTTTGAGGATGGATTCCACAGGAAAGCAGAGAGGTCCAAAAGGTGTGGGGCATTTGAAGGGGTTCCCGGAGGCAGTGAGGACCAGCATGACTTTTACCCGCTGGGGCTTTGCTGTGGGAGCAGCGGCTGGACGTTTGCGTTTTATGATCCGGAGGCTGCCGAGGGTTAAAAACGGTGGTTTTGAGGATGGATTCCACAGGAAAGCAGAGAGGTCCAAAAGGTGTGGGGCATTTGAAGGGGTTCCTGGAGGTAGTGAGGACCAGCATGACTTTTCTTGCTGGGGCCTTTGCTGTGGAAGCAGCGGCTGGACGTTTGCGTTTTTTGCTCCGGAGACTACCGAGGGTGAAAAACAGTGGTTTTGAGGATGGAGTCCACAGGAAAGCAGAGAGGTCCAAAAGGTGTGGGGCATTTGAAGGGGTTCCCGGAGGCAGTGAGGACCAGCATGACTTTTCCCCGCTGGGGCCTTTGCTGTGGGAGCAGCGGCTGGACGTTTGCGTTTTATGCTCCGGAGGCTGCCGAGGGTTAAAAACGGTGGTTTTGAGGATGGATTCCACAGGAAAGCAGAGAGGTCCAAAAGGTGTGGGGCATTTGAAGGGGTTCCCGGAGGCAGTGAGGACCAGCATGACTTTTCCCCGCTGGGGCCTTTGCTGTGGGAGCAGCAGCTGGACGTTTGCGTTTTTTGCACCGGAGGCTGCCGAGAGTGATAAACGGTGGTTTTGAGGATGGAGTCAACAGGAAAGCAGAGAGGTCCAAAAGGTGTGGGGCATTTGAAGGGGTTCCCAGAGGCAGTGAGGACCAGCATGACTTTTCAGCCTTGGAACCTTTGCTGTGGGAGCAGCGGCTGGACGTTTGCGTTTTTTGCTACAGAGACTACGGAGGGTATAAAAACGGTGGTTTTGAGGATGGAGTCCACAGGAAAGCAGAGAGGTGCAAAAGGTGTGGGGCATTTGAAGGGGTTTTCGGAGGCAGTGAGGACCAGCATGACTTTTCCCCGCTGGGGCCTTTGCTGTGGGAGCAGCGGCTGGACGTTTGCGTTTTTTGCTACAGAGACTACCGAGGGTTAATAAGGGTGGTTTTGAGGATGGATTCCACAGGAAAGCAGAGAGGTCCAAAAGGTGTGGGGCATTTGAAGGGGTTCCCGGAGGCAGTGAGGACCAGCATGACTTTTCCCCGCTGGGGCCTTTGCTGTGGGAGCAGCGGCTGGACGTTTGCGTTTTATGATCCGGAGGCTGCCGAGGGTAAAAAACGGTGGTTTTGAGGATGGATTCCACAGGAAAGCAGAGAGGTCCAAAAGGTGTGGGGCATTTCAAGGGGTTCCCGGAGGCAGTGAGGACCAGCATGACTTTTCCCTGCTGGGGCCTTTGCTGTGGGAGCAGCAGCTGGACGTTTGCGTTTTTTGCACCGGAGGCTGCCGAGACTGAAAAACGGTGGTTTTGAGGATGGATTCCACAGGAAAACAGAGAGGTCCAAAAGGTGTGGGGCATTTGAAGGGGTTCCCGGAGGCAGTGAGGACCAGCATGACTTTTCCCCGCTGGGGCCTTTGCTGTGGAAGCAGTTCCTGGACGTTTGCATTTTTTGCTCCGGATGAAGTCGAGAGTGAAAAACGGTGGTTTTGAGGATGGATTCCACAGGAAAACAGAGAGGTCCAAAAGGTGTGGGGCATTTGAAGGGGTTCCCGGAGGCAGTGAGGACCAGCATGACTTTTCCCCGCTGCGGCCATTGCTGTGGAAGCAGCGGCTGGACGTTTGCGTTTTTTGCTACGGAGGCTGCCGAGAGTGAAAAACGGTGGTTTTGAGGATGGAGTCCACAGGAAAGCAGAGAGGTCCAAAAGGTGTGGGGCATTTGAAGGGGTTCCTGGAGGTAGTGAGGACCAGCATGACTTTTCTTGCTGGGGCCTTTGCTGTGGAAGCAGCGGCTGGACGTTTGCGTTTTTTGCTCCGGAGGCTGCCGAGAGTGAAAAACGGTGGTTTTGAGGATGGAGTCCACAGGAAAGCAGAGAGGTCCAAAAGGTGTGGGGCATTTGAAGGGGTTCCCAGAGGCAGTGAGGACCAGCATGACTTCTCAGCCTTGGAACCTTTGCTGTGGGAGGAGCGGCTGGACGTTTGCGTTTTTTGCTACAGAGACTACGGAGGGTTAAAAACGGTGGTTTTGAGGATGGATTCCACAGGAAAGCAGAGAGGTCCAAAAGGTGTGGGGCATTTGAAGGGGTCCCGGAGGCAGTGAGGACCAGCATGACTTTTCCCCGCTGGGGCCTTTGCTGTGGGAGCAGCGGCTGGACGTTTGCGTTTTTTGCTCCGGAGGCTGCCGATAGTGAAAAACGGTGGTTTTGAGGATGGAGTCCACAGGAAAGCAGAGAGGTCCAAAAAGTGTGGGGCATTTGAAGGGGTCCTGGAGGCAGTGAGGACCAGCATGACTTTTCCACCTTGGAACCTTTGCTGTGGGAGCAGCGGCTGGACGTTTGCGTTTTTTGCTCCGGCGGATGCCGAGAGTGAAAAACGGTGGTTTTAAGGATGGAGTCCAGAGGAAAGCAGAGAGGTGCAAAAGGTGTGGGGCATTTGCAGGGGTTCCTGGAGGCAGTGAGGACCAGCATGACTTTTCCCCGCTGGGGCCTTTGCTGTGGGAGCAGCGGCTGGACGTTTGCGTTTTTTGCTCAGGAGGCTGCCGAGGGTTAATAACGGTGGTTTTGAGGATGGATTCCACAGGAAAGCAGAGAGGTCCAAAAGGTGTGGGGCATTTGAAGGGGTTCCCGGAGGCAGTGAGGACCAGCATGACTTTTCCCCGCTGGGGCTTTTGCTGTGGGAGCAGCGGTTGAACGTTTGCGTTTTTTGCTCCGGAGGCTGCCGAGAGTGAAAAACGGTGGTTTTGAGGATGGAGTACACAGGAAAGCAGAGAGGTCCAAAAGGTGTGGGGCATTTGAAAGGGTTCCCGGAGGCAGTGAGGACCAGCATGACTTTTCCTTGCTGGGGCCTTTGCTGTGGGAGCAGCGGCTGGACGTTTGCGTTTTTTGCTCCGGCGGATGCCGAGAGTGAAAAACGGTGGTTTTGAGGATGGAGTTCACAGGAAAGCAGAGAGGTCCAAAAGGTGTGGGACATTTGAAGGGGTTCCCGGAGGCAGTGAGGACCAGCATGACTTGTCCCTGCTGGGGCCTTTGCTGTGGGAGCAGCGGCTGGACGTTTGCGTTTTTTGCTCCGGAGGCTGCCGAGAGTGAAAAACGGTGGTTTTGAGGGTGGAGTCCACAGGAAAGCAGAGAGTTCCAAAAGGTGTGGGGCATTTGAAGGGGTTCCCGGAGGCAGTGAGGACCAGCATGACTTTTCCCCGCTGGGGCCTTTGTTGTGGGAGCAGCGGTTGAACGTTTGCGTTTTTTGCTCCGGAGGCTGCCGAGAGTGAAAAACGGTGGTTTTGAGGATGGAGTCCACAGGAAAGCAGAGAGGTCCAAAAGGTGTGGGGCATTTGAAAGGGTTCCCGGAGGCAGTGAGGACCAGCATGACTTTTCCTTGCTGGGGCCTTTGCTGTGGGAGCAGCGGCTGGACGTTTGCGTTTTTTCCTCCGGCAGATGCCGAGAGTGAAAAACGGTGGTTTTGAGGATGTTGTTCACAGGAAAGCAGAGAGGTCCAAAAGGTGTGGGGCATTTGAAGGGGTTCCCAGAGGCAGTGAGGACCAGCATGACTTTTCCCTGCTGGGGCCTTTGCTGTGCTAGCAGCGGCTGGACTTTTGCGTTTTTTGCTCCGGAGGCTGCCGAGAGTGAAAAACGGTGGTTTTGAGGATGGAGTCCACATGAAAGCAGACAGATCCAAAAGGTGTGGGGCATATGAAGGGGTTCCCGGAGGCAGTGAGGACCAGCATGACTTTTCCACGCTGGGGCCTTTGCTGTGGGAGCAGCGGCTGGACGTTTGCGTTTTTTGCTCTGGAGGCTGCCGAGAGTGAAAAACGGTGGTTTTGAGGATGGAGTCCACAGGAAAGCAGAGAGGTCCAAAAGGTGTGGGGCATTTCAAGGGGTTCCCGGAGGCAGTGAGGACCAGCATGACTTGTCCCTGCTGGGGCCTTTGCTGTGGGAGCAGTGGATGGACTTTTGCGTTTTTTGCTCCGGAGGCTGCCGAGAGTGAAAAACGGTGGTTTTGAGGATGGAGTCCACAGGAAAGCAGAGAGGTCCAAAAGGTGTGGGGCATTTGAAGGGGTTCCCGGAGGCAGTGAGGACCAGCATGACTTTTCCCCGCTGGGGCCTTTGCTGTGGGAGCAGCGGTTGAACGTTTGCGTTTTTTGCTCCGGAGGCTGCCGAGAGTGAAAAACGGTGGTTTTGAGGATGGAGTCCACATGAAAGCAGACAGATCCAAAAGGTGTGGGGCATATGAAGGGGTTCCCGGAGGCAGTGAGGACCAGCATGACTTTTCCCCGCTGGGGCCTTTGCTGTGGGAGCAGCGGCTGGACGTTTGCGTTTTTTGCTCCGGAGGCTGCCGAGAGTGAAAATCGGTGGTTTTGAGGATGGAGTCCACAGGAAAGCAGAGAGGTCCAAAAGGTGTGGGGCATTTGAAGGGGTTCCCGGAGGCAGTGAGGACCAGCATGACTTGTCCCTGCTGGGGCCTTTTCTGTGGGAGCAGTGGATGGACTTTTGCGTTTTTTGCTCCGGAGGCTGCCGAGAGTGAAAAACGGTGGTTTTGAGGGTGGAGTCCACAGGAAAGCAGAGAGGTCCAAAAGGTGTGGGGCATTTGAAGGGGTTCCCAGAGGCAGTGAGGACCAGCATGACTTTTCCCCGCTGGGGCCTTTGCTGTGGGAGCAGCGGTTGAACGTTTGCGTTTTTTGCTCCGGAGGCTGCCGAGAGTGAAAAACGGTGGTTTTGAGGATGGAGTACACAGGAAAGCAGAGAGGTCCAAAAGGTGTGGGGCATTTGAAAGGGTTCCCGGAGGCAGTGAGGACCAGCATGACTTTTCGTTGCTGGGGCCTTTGCTGTGGGAGCAGCGGCTGGACGTTTGCGTTTTTTGCTCCGGCGGATGCCGAGAGTGAAAAACGGTGGTTTTGAGGATGGAGTCCACATGAAAGCAGACAGATCCAAAAGGTGTGGGGCATTTGAAGGGGTTCCTGGAGGTAGTTAAGACCAGCATGACTTTTCCCCGCTGGGGCCTTTGCTGTGGGTGCAGCGGCTGGACGTTTGCGTTTTTTGCTCCGGAGGCTGCCGAGAGTGAAAAACGGTGGTTTTGAGGATGGAGTCCACAGGAAAACAGAGAGGTCCAAAAGGTGTGGGGCATTTGAAGGGGTTCCCGGAGGCAGTGAGGACCAGCATGACTTTTCCCCGCTGGGGCCTTTGCTGTGGTAGCAGCGGCTGGACGTTTGCGTTTTTTGATACAGAGACTACAGAGAGTTAAAAACAGTGGTTTTTGAGGATGGATTCCACAGGAAAGCAGAGAGGTCCAAAAGGTGTGGGGCATTTGAAGGGGTTCCCAGAGGCAGTGAGGACTAGCATGACTTTTCCGCCTTGGAACCTTTGCTGAGGGAGCAGCGGCTGGACGTTTGCGTTTTTTGCTCCGGCGGATGCCGAGAGTGAAAAACGGTGGTTTTGAGGATGGAGTCCACAGGAAAGCAGAGAGGTCCAAAAGGTGTGGGGCATTTGAAGGGGTTCCCGGAGGCAGTGAGGACCAGCATGACTTTTCCCCGCTGGGGCATTGCTGTGGAAGCAGCGGCTGGACGTTTGCGCTTTTTGCTCCGGAGGCTGCCGAGAGTGAAAAACGGTGGTTTTGAGGATGGAGTCCACAGGAAAGCAGAGAGGTGCAAAAGGTGTGGGGCATTTGAAGGGGTTCCCGGAGGCAGTGAGGACCAGCATGACTTTTCCCCGCTGGGGCCTTTGCTGTGGGAGCAGCGGCTGGACGTTTGCGCTTTTTGCTCCGGAGGCTGCCGAGGTTTAAAAACGGTGGTTTTGAGGATGGAGTCCACAGGAAAGCAGAGAGGTCCAAAAGGTGTGGGGCATTTCAAGGGGTTCCCGGAGGCAGTGAGGACCAGCATGACTTTTCCCCGCTGGGGCCTTTGCTGTGGGAGCAGCGGCTGGACGTTTGCGTTTTTTGCTCCGGAGGCTGCCGAGAGTGAAAAACGGTGGTTTTGAGGATGGAGTCCACAGGAAAGCAGAGAGGTCCAAAAGGTGTGGGGCATTTGAAGGGGTTCCCCGAGGCAGTGAGGACCAGCATGACTTTTCCCTGCTGGGGCCTTTGCTGTGGGAGCAGCGGCTGGACGTTTGCGTTTTGTGCTACAGAGACTACCAAGGGTTATAATGGTGGTTTTGAGGATGGAGTCCACAGGAAAGCAGAGAGGTCCAAAAGGTGTGGGGCATTTGAAGGGGTTCCCGGAGGCAGTGAGGACCAGCATGACTTTTCCGCCTTGGAACCTTTGCTGTGGGAGCAGCGGCTGGACGTTTGCGTTTTTTGCTCCGGCGGATGCCAAGAGTGAAAAACGATGGTTTTGAGGATGGAGTCCACAGGAAAGCAGAGAGGTCCAAAAGGTGTGGGGCATTTGAAGGGGTTCCCGGAGGCAGTGAGGACCAGCATGACTTTTCCCCGCTGGGGCCTTTGCTGTGGGAGCAGCGGTGGAACGTTTGCGTTTTTTGCTCCGGAGGCTGCCGAGAGTGAAAAACGGTGGTTTTGAGGATGGAGTACACAGGAAAGCAGAGAGGTCCAAAAGGTGTGGGGCATTTGAAAGGGTTCCCGGAGGCAGTGAGGACCAGCATGACTTTTCCTTGCTGGGGCCTTTGCTGTGGGAGCAGCGGCTGGACGTTTGCGTTTTTTGCTCCGGCGGATGCCGAGAGTGAAAAACGGTGGTTTTGAGGATGGAGTTCACAGGAAAGCAGAGAGGTCCAAAAGGTGTGGGACATTTGAAGGGGTTCCCGGAGGCAGTGAGGACCAGCATGACTTGTCCCTGCTGGGGCCTTTGCTGTGGGAGCAGCGGCTGGACGTTTGCGTTTTTTGCTCCGGAGGCTGCCGAGAGTGAAAAACGGTGGTTTTGAGGGTGGAGTCCACAGGAAAGCAGAGAGTTCCAAAAGGTGTGGGGCATTTGAAGGGGTTCCCGGAGGCAGTGAGGACCAGCATGACTTTTCCCCGCTGGGGCCTTTGCTGTGGGAGCAGCGGTTGAACGTTTGCGTTTTTTGCTCCGGAGGCTGCCGAGAGTGAAAAACGGTGGTTTTGAGGATGGAGTACACAGGAAAGCAGAGAGGTCCAAAAGGTGTGGGGCATTTGAAAGGGTTCCCGGAGGCAGTGAGGACCAGCATGACTTTTCCTTGCTGGGGCCTTTGCTGTGGGAGCAGCGGCTGGACGTTTGCGTTTTTTCCTCCGGCAGATGCCGAGAGTGAAAAACGGTGGTTTTGAGGATGTTGTTCAGAGGAAAGCAGAGAGGTCCAAAAGGTGTGGGACATTTGAAGGGGTTCCCGGAGGCAGTGAGGACCAGCATGACTTTTCCCCGCTGGGGCCTTAGCTGTGGGAGCAGCGGCTGGACTTTTGCGTTTTTTGCTCCGGAGGCTGCCGAGAGTGAAAAACGGTGGTTTTGAGGATGGAGTCCACAGGAAAGCAGACAGATCCAAAAGGTGTGGGGCATATGAAGGGGTTCCCGGAGGCAGTGAGGACCAGCATGACTTTTCCCCGCTGGGGCCTTTGCTGTGGGAGCAGCGGCTGGACGTTTGCGTTTTTTGCTCCGGAGGCTGACGAGAGTGAAAAACGGTGGTTTTGAGGATGGAGTCCACAGGAAAGCAGAGAGGTCCAAAAGGTGTGGGGCATTTCAAGGGGTTCCCGGAGGCAGTGAGGACCAGCATGACTTGTCCCTGCTGGGGCCTTTGCTGTGGGAGCAGTGGATGGACTTTTGCGTTTTTTGCTCCGGAGGCTGCCGAGAGTGAAAAACGGTGGTTTTGAGGGTGGAGTCCACAGGAAAGCAGAGAGGTCCAAAAGGTGTGGGGCATTTGAAGGGGTTCCCGGAGGCAGTGAGGACCAGCATGACTTTTCCCCGCTGGGGCCTTTGCTGTGGGAGCAGCGGTTGAACGTTTGCGTTTTTTGCTCCGGAGGCTGCCGAGAGTGAAAAACGGTGGTTTTGAGGATGGAGTACACAGGAAAGCAGAGAGGTCCAAAAGGTGTGGGGCATTTGAAAGGGTTCCCGGAGGCAGTGAGGACCAGCATGACTTTTCGTTGCTGGGGCCTTTGCTGTGGGAGCAGCGGCTGGACGTTTGCGTTTTTTGCTCCGGCGGATGCCGAGAGTGAAAAACGGTGGTTTTGAGGATGGAGTCCACATGAAAGCAGACAGATCCAAAAGGTGTGGGGCATTTGAAGGGGTTCCCAGAGGCAGTGAGGACCAGCATGACTTTTCCCCGCTGGGGCCTTTGCTGTGGGAGCAGCGGCTGGACGTTTGCGTTTTTTGCTCCGGCGGATGCCGAGAGTGAAAAACGGTGGTTTTGAGGATGGAGTCCACAGGAAAGCAGAGAGGTCCAAAAGGTGTGGGGCATTTGAAGGGGTTCCTGGAGGTAGTTAAGACCAGCATGACTTTTCCCCGCTGGGGCCTTTGCTGTGGGTGCAGCGGCTGGACGTTTGCGTTTTTTGCTCCGGAGGCTGCCGAGAGTGAAAAACGGTGGTTTTGAGGATGGAGTCCACAGGAAAGCAGAGAGGTCCAAAAGGTGTGGGGCATTTGAAGGGGTTCCCGGAGGCAGTGAGGACCAGCATGACTTTTCCCCGCTGGGGCCTTTGCTGTGGGAGCAGCGGCTGGACGTTTGCGTTTTTTGATACAGAGACTACAGAGAGTTAAAAACAGTGGTTTTGAGGATGGATTCCACAGGAAAGCAGAGAGGTCCAAAAGGTGTGGGGCATTTGAAGGGGTTCCCGGAGGCAGTGAGGACCAGCATGACTTTTCAGCCTTGGAACCTTTGCTGTGGGAGCAGCGGCTGGACGTTTGCGTTTTTTGCTACAGAGACTACGGAGGGTATAAAAACGGTGGTTTTGAGGATGGAGTCCACAGGAAAGCAGAGAGGTCCAAAAGGTGTGGGGCATTTGAAGGGGTTCCCGGAGGCAGTAAGGACCAGCATGACTTTTCCCCGCTGGGGCCTTTGCTGTGGGAGCAGCGGCTGGATGTTTGCGTTTTTTGCTACAGAGACTACCGAGGGTTAATAACGGTGGTTTTGAGGATGGATTCCACAGGAAAGCAGAGAGCTCCAAAAGGTGTGGGGCATTTGAAGGGGTTCCTGGAGGCAGTGAGGACCAGCATGACTTTTCCCCGCTGGGGCCTTTGCTGTGGGTGCAGCGGCTGGACGTTTGCGTTTTTTGCTTTGGAGGCTGCTGAGAGTGAAAAACGGTGGTTTTGAGGATGGATTCCACTAGAAAGCAGAGAGGTCCAAAAGGTGTGGGGCATTTGAAGGGGTTCCCAGAGGCAGTGAGGACTAGCATGACTTTTCCCCGCTGGGGCCTTTGCTGAGGGAGCAGCGGCTGGACGTTTGCGTTTTTTGCTCCGGCGGATGCCGAGAGTGAAAAACGGTGGTTTTGAGGATGGAGTCCACAGGAAAGCAGAGAGGTCCAAAAGGTGTGGGGCATTTGAAGGGGTTCCCGGAGGCAGTGAGGACCAGCATGACTTTTCCCCGCTGGGGCATTGCTGTGGGAGCAGTGGCTAGACGTTTGCGTATTTTGCTCCGGCGGATGCCAAGAGTGAAAAACGGTGGTTTTGAGGATGGAGTCCACAGGAAAGCAGAGAGGTCCAAAAGGTGTGGGGCATTTGAAGGGGTTCCCGGAGGCAGTGAGGACCAGCATGACTTTTCCCCGCTGGGGCCTTTGCTGTGGGAGCAGCGGCTGGACGTTTGCGCTTTTTGCTCCGGAGGCTGCCGAGGGTTAAAAACGGTGGTTTTGAGGATGGAGTCCACAGGAAAGCAGAGAGGTCTAAAAGGTGTGGGGCATTTGAAGGGGTTCCCGGAGGCAGTGAGGACCAGCATGACTTTTCCCCGCTGGGGCCTTTGCTGTGGGAGCAGTGACTAGACGTTTGCGTATTTTGCTCCGGCGGATGCCGAGAGTGAAAAACGGTGGTTTTGAGGATGGAGTCCACAGGAAAGCAGAGAGGTCCAAAAGGTGTGGGGCATTTCAAGGGGTTCCCGGAGGCAGTGAGGACCAGCATGACTTTTCCCCGCTGGGGCCTTTGCTGTGGGAGCAGCGGCTGGACGTTTGCGTTTTTTGCTCCGGAGGCTGCCGAGAGTGAAAAACGGTGGTTTTGAGGATGGAGTCCACAGGAAAGCAGAGAGGTCCAAAAGGTGTGGGGCATTTGAAGGGGTTCCCCGAGGCAGTGAGGACCAGCATGACTTTTCCCTGCTGGGGCCTTTGCTGTGGGAGCAGCGGCTGGACGTTTGCGTTTTTTGCTCCGGAGGCTGCCGAGAGTGAAAAACGGTGGTTTTGAGGATGGAGTCCACAGGAAAGCAGAGAGGTCCAAAAGGTGTGGGGCATTTGAAGGGGTTCCCGGAGGCAGTGAGGACCAGCATGACTTTTCCGCCTTGGAACCTTTGCTGTGGGAGCAGCGGCTGGACGTTTGCGTTTTTTGCTCCGGCGGATGCCAAGAGTGAAAAACGGTGGTTTTGAGGATGGAGTCCACAGGAAAGCAGAGAGGTCCAAAAGGTGTGGGGCATTTGAAGGGGTTCCCAGAGGCAGTGAGGACCAGCATGACTTTTCCCCGCTGGGGCCTTTGCTGTGGGAGCAGCGGCTGGACGTTTGCGCTTTTTGCTCCGGAGGCTGCCGAGGGTTAAAAACGGTGGTTTTGAGGATGGAGTCCACAGGAAAGCAGAGAGGTCTAAAAGGTGTGGGGCATTTGAAGGGGTTCCCGGAGGCAGTGAGGACCAGCATGACTTTTCCCTGCTGGGGCCTTTGCTGTGGGAGCAGTGGCTAGACGTTTGCGTATTTTGCTCCGGCGGATGCCAAGAGTGAAAAACGGTGGTTTTGAGGATGGAGTCCACAGGAAAGCAGAGAGGTCCAAAAGGTGTGGGGCATTTGAAGGGGTTCCCGGAGGCAGTGAGGACCAGCATGACTTTTCCCCGCTGGGGCCTTTGCTGTGGGAGCAGCGGCTGGACGTTTGCGTTTTTTGCTACAGAGACTACCGAGGGTTAATAACGGTGGTTTTGAGGATGGATTCCACAGGAAAGCAGAGAGGTCCAAAAGGTGTGGGGCATTTGAAGGGGTTCCCGGAGGCAGTGAGGACCAGCATGACTTTTCCCCGCTGCGGCCTTTGCTGTGGTAGCAGCGGCTGGAAGTTTGCGTTTTTTGCTACAGAGACTACCGGGGGTTAATAACGGTGGTTTTGAGGATGGAGTCCACAGGAAAGCAGAGAGGTCCAAAAGGTGTGGGGTATTTGAAGGGGTTCCCGGAGGCAGTGAGGACCAGCATGACTTTTCCCCGCTGGGGCCTTTGCTGTGGGTGCAGCGGCTGGACGTTTGCGTTTTTTGCTCTGGAGGCTGCTGAGAGTGAAAAACGGTGGTTTTGAGGATGGATTCCACTAGAAAGCAGAGAGGTCCAAAAGGTGTGGGGCATTTGAAGGGGTTCCCGGAGGCAGTGAGGACTAGCATGACTTTTCCGCCTTGGAACCTTTGCTGTGGGAGCAGCGCCTGGACGTTTGCGCTTTTTGCTCCGGAGGCTGCCGAGGGTTAAAAACAGTGGTTTTGAGGATGGAGTCCACAGGAAAGCAGAGAGGTCCAAAAGGTGTGGGGCATTTGAAGGGGTTCCCGGAGGCAGTGAGGACCAGCATGACTTTTCCCCGCTGGGGCCTTTGCTGTGGGAGCAGCGGCTGGACGTTTGCGTTTTTTGCTCCGGAGTCTGCCGAGGGTTAAAAACGGTGGTTTTGAGGATGGAGTCCACAGGAAAGCAGAGAGGTCCAAAAGGTGTGGGGCATTTGAAGGGGTTCCCAGAGGCAGTGAGGACCAGCATGACTTTTCCCCGCTGGGGCCTTTGCTGTGGGAGCAGCGGCTGGACGTTTGCGCTTTTTGCTCCGGAGGCTGCCGAGGGTTAAAAACGGTGGGTTTGAGGATGGAGTCCACAGGAAAGCAGAGAGGTCTAAAAGGTGTGGGGCATTTGAAGGGGTTCCCGGAGGCAGTGAGGACCAGCATGACTTTTCCCTGCTGGGGCCTTTGCTGTGGGAGCAGTGGCTAGACGTTTGCGTATTTTGCTCGGGCGGATGCCAAGAGTGAAAAACGGTGGTTTTGAGGATGGAGTCCACAGGAAAGCAGAGAGGTCCAAAAGGTGTGGGGCATTTGAAGGGGTTCCCGGAGGCAGTGAGGACCAGCATGACTTTTCCCCGCTGGGGCCTTTGCTGTGGGAGCAGCGGCTGGACGTTTGCGTTTTTTGCTACAGAGACTACCGAGGGTTAATAACGGTGGTTTTGAGGATGGATTCCACAGGAAAGCAGAGAGGTCCAAAAGGTGTGGGGCATTTGAAGGGGTTCCCGGAGGCAGTGAGGACCAGCATGACTTTTCCCCGCTGCGGCCTTTGCTGTGGTAGCAGCGGCTGGAAGTTTGCGTTTTTTGCTACAGAGACTACCGGGGGTTAATAACGGTGGTTTTGAGGATGGAGTCCACAGGAAAGCAGAGAGGTCCAAAAGGTGTGGGGCATTTGAAGGGGTTCCCGGAGGCAGTGAGGACTAGCATGACTTTTCCGCCTTGGAACCTTTGCTGTGGGAGCAGCGGCTGGACGTTTGCGTTATTTGCTTTGGAGGCAGCCGAGAGTGAAAAACGGTGGTTTTGAGGATGGAGTCCACAGGAAAGCAGAGAGGTCCAAAAGGTGTGGGGCATTTGAAGGGGTTCCCGGAGGCAGTGAGGACCAGCATGACTTTTCCCCTCTGGGGCCTTTGCTGTGGGAGCAGCGGCTGGACGTTTGCGCTTTTTGCTCCGGAGGCTGCCGAGGGTTAAAAACGGTGGTTTTGAGGATGGAGTCCACAGGAAAGCAGAGAGGTCCAAAAGGTGTGGGGCATTTGAAGGGGTTCCCGGAGGCAGTGAGGACCAGCATGACTTTTCCCCGCTGGGGCCTTTGCTGTGGGAGCAGCGGCTTAACATCTGCGTATTTTGCTCCGGCGGATGCCAAGAGTGAAAAACGGTGGTTTTGAGGATGGAGTCCACAGGAAAGCAGAGAGGTCCAAAAGGTGTGGGGCATTTGAAGGGGTTCCCGGAGGCAGTGAGGACCAGCATGACTTTTCCCCGCTGAGGCCTTTGCTGTGGGAGCAGCGGCTGGACGTTTGCGTTTTTTGCTCTGGAGGCTGCTGAGAGTGAAAAACGGTGGTTTTGAGGATGGAGTCCACAGGAAAGCAGAGAGGTCCAAAAGGTGTGGGGCATTTGAAGGGGTTCCCGGAGGCAGTGAGGACCAGCATGACTTTTCCGTCTTGGAACCTTTGCTGTGGGAGCAGCGGCTGGACGTTTGCGTTTTTTGCTCCGGCGGATGCCAAGAGTGAAAAACGGTGGTTTTGAGGATGGAGTCCACAGGAAAGCAGAGAGGTCCAAAAGGTGTGGGGCATTTGAAGGGGTTCCCGGAGGCAGTGAGGACCAGCATGACTTTTCCCCGCTGGGGCCTTTGCTGTGGGAGCAGCGGCTGGACGTTTGCGTTTTTTGCTCCGGAGGCTGCCGAGAGTGAAAAACGGTGGTTTTGAGGATGGAGTCCACAGGAAAGCAGAGAGGTCCAAAAGGTGTGGGGCATTTGAAGGGGTTCCCGGAGGCAGTGAGGACCAGCATGACTTTTCCCCGCTGGGGCCTTTGCTGTGGGAGCAGCGGCTTAACATCTGCGTTTTTTGCTACAGAGACTACCGAGGGTTAATAATGGTGGTTTTGATTATGGAGTCCACAGGAAAGCAGGGAGGTCCAAAAGGTGTGGGGCATTTGAAGGGGTTCCCGGAGGCAGTGAGGACCAGCATGACTTTTCCGCCTTGGAACCTTTGCTGTGGGAGCAGCGGCAGGACGTTTGCGTTTTCTGCTACAGAGCCTACCGAGGGTTAATAACGATGGTTTTGAGGATGGATTCCACAGGAAAGCAGAGAGGTCCAAAAGGTGTGGGGCATTTGAAGGGGTTCCCGGAGGCAGTGAGGACCAGCATGACTTTTCCCCCCTGGGGCCTTTGGTGTGGGAGCAGTGGCTAGACGTTTGCGTATTTTGCTCCGGCGGATGCCAAGAGTGAAAAACGGTGGTTTTGAGGATGGAGTCCACAGGAAAGCAGAGAGGTCCAAAAGGTGTGGGGCATTTGAAGGGGTTCCCGGAGGCAGTGAGGACCAGCATGACTTTTCCCCGCTGGGGCCTTTGCTGTGGGAGCAGCGGCTGGACGTTTGCGTTTTTTGCTACAGAGACTACGGAGGGTTAATAACGGTGGTTTTGAGGATGGATTCCACAGGAAAGCAGAGAGGTCCAAAAGGTGTGGGGCATTTGAAGGGGTTCCCGGAGGCAGTGAGGACCAGCATGACTTTTCCCCGCTGGGGCCTTTGCTGTGGGAGCAGCGGCTTAACATCTGCTTTTTTTGCTACAGAGACTACCGAGGGTTAATAATGGTGGTTTTGATTATGGAGTCCACAGGAAAGCAGGGAGGTCCAAAAGGTGTGGGGCATTTGAAGGGGTTCCCGGAGGCAGTGAGGACCAGCATGACTTTTCCGCCTTGGAACCTTTGCTGTGGGAGCAGCGGCAGGACGTTTGCGTTTTCTGCTACAGAGACTACCGAGGGTTAATAACGATGGTTTTGAGGATGGATTCCACAGGAAAGCAGAGAGGTCCAAAAGGTGTGGGGCATTTGAAGGGGTTCCCGGAGGCAGTGAGGACCAGCATGACTTTTCCCCCTGGGGCCTTTGCTGTGGGAGCAGTGGCTAGACGTTTGCGTATTTTGCTCCGGCGGATGCCAAGAGTGAAAAACGGTGGTTTTGAGGATGGAGTCCACAGGAAAGCAGAGAGGTCCAAAAGGTGTGGGGCATTTGAAGGGGTTCCCGGAGGCAGTGAGGACCAGCATGACTTTTCCGCCTTGGAACCTTTGCTGTGGGAGCAGCGGCTGGACGTTTGCGTTTTTTGCTCCGGCGGATGCCAAGAGTGAAAAACGGTGATTTTGAGGATGGAGTCCACAGGAAAGCAGAGAGGTCCAAAAGGTGTGGGGCATTTGAAGGGGTTCCCGGAGGCAGTGAGGACCAGCATGACTTTTCCCCGCTGGGGCCTTTGCTGTGGGAGCAGCGGCTGGACGTTTGCGTTTTTTGCTACAGAGACTACCGGGGATTAATAACGGTGGTTTTGAGGATGGAGTCCACAGGAAAGCAGAGAGGTCCAAAAGGTGTGGGGTATTTGAAGTGGTTCCCGGAGGCAGTGAGGACCAGCATGACTTTTCCCCGCTGGGGCCTTTGCTGTGGGTGCAGCGGCTGGACGTTTGCGTTTTTTGCTCTGGAGGCTGCTGAGAGTGAAAAACGGTGGTTTTGAGGATGGATTCCACTAGAAAGCAGAGAGGTCCAAAAGGTGTGGGGCATTTGAAGGGGTTCCCGGAGGCAGTGAGGACTAGCATGACTTTTCCGCCTTGGAACCTTTGCTGTAGGAGCAGCGGCTGGACGTTTGCGTTTTTTGCTCTGGAGGCAGCCGAGAGTTAAAAACGGTGGTTTTGAGGATGGAGTCCACAGGAAAGCAGAGAGGTCCAAAAGGTGTGGGGCATTTGAAGGGGTTCCCGGAGGCAGTGAGGACCAGCATGACTTTTTCGCCTTGGAACCTTTGCTGTGGGAGCAGCGGCTGGACGTTTGCGTTTTTTGCTCCGGCGGATGCCGAGAGTGAAAAACGGTGGTTTTGAGGATGGAGTCCACAGGAAAGCAGAGAGGTCCAAAAGGTGTGGGGCATTTGAAGGGGTTCCCGGAGGCAGTGAGGACCAGCATGACTTTTCCCCGCTGGGGCATTGCTGTGGAAGCAGCGGCTGGACGTTTGCGTTTTTTGCTCCGGAGGCTGCCGAGAGTGAAAAACGGTGGTTTTGAGGATGGAGTCCACAGGAAAGCAGAGAGGTCCAAAAGGTGTGGGGCATTTGAAGGGGTTCCCGGAGGCAGTGAGGACCAGCATGACTTTTCCCCGCTGGGGCCTTTGCTGTGGGAGCAGCGGCTGGACGTTTGCGCTTTTTGCTCCGGAGGCTGCCGAGGGTTAAAAACGGTGGTTTTGAGGATGGAGTCCACAGGAAAGCAGAGAGGTCTAAAAGGTGTGGGGCATTTGAAGGGGTTCCCGGAGGCAGTGAGGACCAGCATGACTTTTCCCCGCTGGGGCCTTTGCTGTGGGAGCAGTGACTAGACGTTTGCGTATTTTGCTCCGGCGGATGCCGAGAGTGAAAAACGGTGGTTTTGAGGATGGAGTCCACAGGAAAGCAGAGAGGTCCAAAAGGTGTGGGGCATTTCAAGGGGTTCCCGGAGGCAGTGAGGACCAGCATGACTTTTCCCCGCTGGGGCCTTTGCTGTGGGAGCAGCGGCTGGACGTTTGCGTTTTTTGCTCCGGAGGCTGCCGAGAGTGAAAAACGGTGGTTTTGAGGATGGAGTCCACAGGAAAGCAGAGAGGTCCAAAAGGTGTGGGGCATTTGAAGGGGTTCCCCGAGGCAGTGAGGACCAGCATGACTTTTCCCTGCTGGGGCCTTTGCTGTGGGAGCAGCGGCTGGACGTTTGCGTTTTTTGCTACAGAGACTACCGAGGGTTATAATGGTGGTTTTGAGGATGGAGTCCACAGGAAAGCAGAGAGGTCCAAAAGGTGTGGGGCATTTGAAGGGGTTCCCAGAGGCAGTGAGGACCAGCATGACTTTTCCGCCTTGGAACCTTTGCTGTGGGAGCAGCGGCTGGACGTTTGCGTTTTTTGCTCCGGCGGATGCCGACAGTGAAAAACAGTGGTTTTGAGGATGGAGTCCACAGGAAAACAGAGAGGTCCAAAACGTATGGGGCATTTGAAGGGGTTCCCGGAGGCAGTGAGGACCAGCATGACTTTTCCCTGCTGGGGCCTTTGCTGTGGAAGCAGCGGCTGGACGTTTGCGTTTTTTGCTCCGGAGGCTGCCGAGAGTGAAAAACGGTGGTTTTGAGGATGGAGTCCACAGGAAAGCAGAGAGGTCAAAAAGGTGTGGGGCATTTGAAGGGGTTCCCGGAGGCAGTGAGGACCAGCATGACTTTTCCCCGCTGGGGCCTTTGCTGTGGGAGCAGCGGCTTAACATCTGCGTTTTTTGCTACACAGACTACCGAGGGTTAATAATGGTGGTTTTGAGGATGGAGTCCACAGGAAAGCAGAGAGGTCCAAAAGGTGTGGGGCATTTGAAGGGGTTCCTGGAGGCAGTGAGGACCAGCATGACTTTTCCCCGCTGGGGCCTTTGCTGTGGGAGCAGCGGCTGGACGTTTGCGTTTTTTGCTCCGGAGGCAGCCGAGAGTGAAAAACGGTGGTTTTGAGGATGGAGTCCACAGGAAAGCAGAGAGGTCCAAAAGGTGTGGGGCATTTGAAGGGGTTCCCGGAGGCAGTGAGGACCAGCATGACTTTTCCCCGCTGGGGCCTTTGCTGTGGGAGCAGCGGCTTAACATCTGCGTATTTTGCTACAGAGACTACCGAGGGTTAATAACGGTGGTTTTGAGGATGGAGTCCACAGGAAAGCAGAGAGGTCCAAAAGGTGTGGGGCATTTGAAGGGGTTCCCGGAGGCAGTGAGGACCAGCATGACTTTTCCCCGCTGGGGCCTTTGCTGTGGGAGCAGCGGCTGGACGTTTGCGCTTTTTGCTCCGGAGGCTGCCGGGGGTTAAAAACGGTGATTTTGAGGATGGAGTCCACAGGAAAGCAGAGAGGTCTAAAAGGTGTGGGGCATTTGAAGGGGTTCCTGGAGGCAGTGAGGACCAGCATGACTTTTCCCCGCTGGGGCCTTTGCTGTGGGAGCAGTGACTAGACGTTTGCGTATTTTCCTCCGGCGGATGCCGAGAGTGAAAAACGGTGGTTTTGAGGATGGAGTCCACAGGAAAGCAGAGAGGTCTAAAAGGTGTGGGGCATTTGAAGGGGTTCCCGGAGGCAGTGAGGACCAGCATGACTTTTCCCCGCTGGGGCCTTTGCTGTGGGAGCAGCGGCTGGACGTTTGCGTTTTTTGCTCCGGAGGCTGCCGAGAGTGAAAAACGGTGGTTTTGAGGATGGAGTCCACAGGAAAGCAGAGAGGTCCAAAAGGTGTGGGGCATTTGAAGGGGTTCCCGGAGGCAGTGAGGACCAGCATGACTTTTCCGCCTTGGAACCTTTGCTGTGGGAGCAGCGGCTGGACGTTTGCGTTTTTTGCTCCGGCGGATGCCAAGAGTGAAAAACGGTGATTTTGAGGATGGAGTCCACAGGAAAGCAGAGAGGTCCAAAAGGTGTGGGGCATTTGAAGGGGTTCCCGGAGGCAGTGAGGACCAGCATGACTTTTCCCCGCTGGGGCCTTTGCTGTGGGAGCAGCGGCTGGACGTTTGCGTTTTTTGCTACAGAGACTACCGAGGGTTAATAACGGTGGTTTTGAGGATGGATTCCACAGGAAAGCAGAGAGGTCCAAAAGGTGTGGGGCATTTGAAGGGGTTCCTGGAGGCAGTGAGGACCAGCATGACTTTTCCCCGCTGCGGCCTTTGCTGTGGTAGCAGCGGCTGGACATTTGCGTTTTTTGCTACAGAGACTACCGGGGGTTAATAACGGTGGTTTTGAGGATGGAGTCCACAGGAAAGCAGAGAGGTCCAAAAGGTGTGGGGTATTTGAAGGGGTTCCCGGAGGCAGTGTGGACCAGCATGACTTTTCCCCGCTGGGGCCTTTGCTGTGGGTGCAGCGGCTGGACGTTTGCGTTTTTTGCTCTGGAGGCTGCTGAGAGTGAAAAACGGTGGTTTTGAGGATGGATTCCACTAGAAAGCAGAGAGGTCCAAAAAGTGTGGGGCATTTGAAGGGGTTCCCGGAGGCAGTGAGGACTAGCATGACTTTTCCGCCTTGAACCTTTGCTGTGGGAGCAGCGGCTGGACGTTTGCGTTTTTTGCTCTGGAGGCAGCCGAGAGTGAAAAACGGTGGTTTTGAGGATGGAGTCCCCAGGAAAGCAGAGAGGTCCAAAAGGTGTGGGGCATTTGAAGGGGTTCCCGGAGGCAGTGAGGACCAGCATGACTTTTCCGCCTTGGAACCTTTGCTGTGGGAGCAGCGGCTGGACGTTTGCGTTTTTTGCTCCGGCGGATGCCGAGAGTGAAAAACGGTGGTTTTGAGGATGGAGTCCACAGGAAAGCAGAGAGGTCCAAAAGGTGTGGGGCATTTGAAGGGGTTCCCGGAGGCAGTGAGGACCAGCATGACTTTTCCCCGCTGGGGCACTGCTGTGGAAGCAGCGGCTGGACGTTTGCGTTTTTTGCTCCGGAGGCTGCCGAGAGTGAAAAACGGTGGTTTTGAGGATGGAATCCACAGGAAAGCAGAGAGGTCCAAAAGGTGTGGGGCATTTGAAGGGGTTCCCGGAGGCAGTGAGGACCAGCATGACTTTTCCCCGCTGAGGCCTTTGCTGTGGGAGCAGCGGCTGGACGTTTGCGTTTTTTGCTCTGGAGGCTGCTGAGAGTGAAAAACGGTGGTTTTGAGGATGGAGTCCACAGGAAAGCAGAGAGGTCCAAAAGGTGTGGGGCATTTGAAGGGGTTCCCGGAGGCAGTGAGGACCAGCATGACTTTTCCGTCTTGGAACCTTTGCTGTGGGAGCAGCGGCTGGACGTTTGCGTTTTTTGCTCCGGCGGATGCCAAGAGTGAAAAACGGTGGTTTTGAGGATGGAGTCCACAGGAAAGCAGAGAGGTCCAAAAGGTGTGGGGCATTTGAAGGGGTTCCCGGAGGCAGTGAGGACCAGCATGACTTTTCCCCGCTGGGGCCTTTGCTGTGGGAGCAGCGGCTGGACGTTTGCGTTTTTTGCTCCGGAGGCTGCCGAGAGTGAAAAACGGTGGTTTTGAGGATGGAGTCCACAGGAAAGCAGAGAGGTCCAAAAGGTGTGGGGCATTTGAAGGGGTTCCCGGAGGCAGTGAGGACCAGCATGACTTTTCCCCGCTGGGGCCTTTGCTGTGGGAGCAGCGGCTTAACATCTGCGTTTTTTGCTACAGAGACTACCGAGGGTTAATAATGGTGGTTTTGATTATGGAGTCCACAGGAAAGCAGGGAGGTCCAAAAGGTGTGGGGCATTTGAAGGGGTTCCCGGAGGCAGTGAGGACCAGCATGACTTTTCCGCCTTGGAACCTTTGCTGTGGGAGCAGCGGCAGGACGTTTGCGTTTTCTGCTACAGAGCCTACCGAGGGTTAATAACGATGGTTTTGAGGATGGATTCCACAGGAAAGCAGAGAGGTCCAAAAGGTGTGGGGCATTTGAAGGGGTTCCCGGAGGCAGTGAGGACCAGCATGACTTTTCCCCCCTGGGGCCTTTGCTGTGGGAGCAGTGGCTAGACGTTTGCGTATTTTGCTCCGGCGGATGCCAAGAGTGAAAAACGGTGGTTTTGAGGATGGAGTCCACAGGAAAGCAGAGAGGTCCAAAAGGTGTGGGGCATTTGAAGGGGTTCCCGGAGGCAGTGAGGACCAGCATGACTTTTCCCCGCTGGGGCCTTTGCTGTGGGAGCAGCGGCTGGACGTTTGCGTTTTTTGCTACAGAGACTACGGAGGGTTAATAACGGTGGTTTTGAGGATGGATTCCACAGGAAAGCAGAGAGGTCCAAAAGGTGTGGGGCATTTGAAGGGGTTCCCGGAGGCAGTGAGGACCAGCATGACTTTTCCCCGCTGGGGCCTTTGCTGTGGGAGCAGCGGCTTAACATCTGCTTTTTTTGCTACAGAGACTGCCGAGGGTTAATAATGGTGGTTTTGATTATGGAGTCCACAGGAAAGCAGGGAGGTCCAAAAGGTGTGGGGCATTTGAAGGGGTTCCCGGAGGCAGTGAGGACCAGCATGACTTTTCCGCCTTGGAACCTTTGCTGTGGGAGCAGCGGCAGGACGTTTGCGTTTTCTGCTACAGAGACTACCGAGGGTTAATAACGATGGTTTTGAGGATGGATTCCACAGGAAAGCAGAGAGGTCCAAAAGGTGTGGGGCATTTGAAGGGGTTCCCGGAGGCAGTGAGGACCAGCATGACTTTTCCCCCCTGGGGCCTTTGCTGTGGGAGCAGTGGCTAGACGTTTGCGTATTTTGCTCCGGCGGATGCCAAGAGTGAAAAACGGTGGTTTTGAGGATGGAGTCCACAGGAAAGCAGAGAGGTCCAAAAGGTGTGGGGCATTTGAAGGGGTTCCCGGAGGCAGTGAGGACCAGCATGACTTTTCCGCCTTGGAACCTTTGCTGTGGGAGCAGCGGCTGGACGTTTGCGTTTTTTGCTCCGGCGGATGCCAAGAGTGAAAAACGGTGATTTTGAGGATGGAGTCCACAGGAAAGCAGAGAGGTCCAAAAGGTGTGGGGCATTTGAAGGGGTTCCCGGAGGCAGTGAGGACCAGCATGACTTTTCCCCGCTGGGGCCTTTGCTGTGGGAGCAGCGGCTGGACGTTTGCGTTTTTTGCTACAGAGACTACCGGGGATTAATAACGGTGGTTTTGAGGATGGAGTCCACAGGAAAGCAGAGAGGTCCAAAAGGTGTGGGGTATTTGAAGGGGTTCCCGGAGGCAGTGAGGACCAGCATGACTTTTCCCCGCTGGGGCCTTTGCTGTGGGTGCAGCGGCTGGACGTTTGCGTTTTTTGCTCTGGAGGCTGCTGAGAGTGAAAAACGGTGGTTTTGAGGATGGATTCCACTAGAAAGCAGAGAGGTCCAAAAGGTGTGGGGCATTTGAAGGGGTTCCCGGAGGCAGTGAGGACTAGCATGACTTTTCCGCCTTGGAACCTTTGCTGTAGGAGCAGCGGCTGGACGTTTGCGTTTTTTGCTCTGGAGGCAGCCGAGAGTTAAAAACGGTGGTTTTGAGGATGGAGTCCACAGGAAAGCAAAGAGGTCCAAAAGGTGTGGGGCATTTGAAGGGGTTCCCGGAGGCAGTGAGGACCAGCATGACTTTTTCGCCTTGGAACCTTTGCTGTGGGAGCAGCGGCTGGACGTTTGCGTTTTTTGCTCCGGCGGATGCCGAGAGTGAAAAACGGTGGTTTTGAGGATGGAGTCCACAGGAAAGCAGAGAGGTCCAAAAGGTGTGGGGCATTTGAAGGGGTTCCCGGAGGCAGTGAGGACCAGCATGACTTTTCCCCGCTGGGGCATTGCTGTGGAAGCAGCGGCTGGACGTTTGCGTTTTTTGCTCCGGAGGCTGCCGAGAGTGAAAAACGGTGGTTTTGAGGATGGAGTCCACAGGAAAGCAGAGAGGTCCAAAAGGTGTGGGGCATTTGAAGGGGTTCCCGGAGGCAGTGAGGACCAGCATGACTTTTCCCCGCTGGGGCCTTTGCTGTGGGAGCAGCGGCTGGACGTTTGCGCTTTTTGCTCCGGAGGCTGCCGAGGGTTAAAAACGGTGGTTTTGAGGATGGAGTCCACAGGAAAGCAGAGAGGTCTAAAAGGTGTGGGGCATTTGAAGGGGTTCCCGGAGGCAGTGAGGACCAGCATGACTTTTCCCCGCTGGGGCCTTTGCTGTGGGAGCAGTGACTAGACGTTTGCGTATTTTGCTCCGGCGGATGCCGAGAGTGAAAAACGGTGGTTTTGAGGATGGAGTCCACAGGAAAGCAGAGAGGTCCAAAAGGTGTGGGGCATTTCAAGGGGTTCCCGGAGGCAGTGAGGACCAGCATGACTTTTCCCCGCTGGGGCCTTTGCTGTGGGAGCAGCGGCTGGACGTTTGCGTTTTTTGCTCCGGAGGCTGCCGAGAGTGAAAAACGGTGGTTTTGAGGATGGAGTCCACAGGAAAGCAGAGAGGTCCAAAAGGTGTGGGGCATTTGAAGGGGTTCCCCGAGGCAGTGAGGACCAGCATGACTTTTCCCTGCTGGGGCCTTTGCTGTGGGAGCAGCGGCTGGACGTTTGCGTTTTTTGCTACAGAGACTACCGAGGGTTATAATGGTGGTTTTGAGGATGGAGTCCACAGGAAAGCAGAGAGGTCCAAAAGGTGTGGGGCATTTGAAGGGGTTCCCAGAGGCAGTGAGGACCAGCATGACTTTTCCGCCTTGGAACCTTTGCTGTGGGAGCAGCGGCTGGACGTTTGCGTTTTTTGCTCCGGCGGATGCCGACAGTGAAAAACAGTGGTTTTGAGGATGGAGTCCACAGGAAAGCAGAGAGGTCCAAAAGGTGTGGGGCATTTGAAGGGGTTCCCGGAGGCAGTGAGGACCAGCATGACTTTTCCCCGCTGGGGCCTTTGCTGTGGGAGCAGCGGCTGGACGTTTGCGTTTTTTGCTCCGGAGGCTGCCGAGAGTGAAAAACGGTGGTTTTGAGGATGGAGTCCACAGGAAAGCAGAGAGGTCCAAAAGGTGTGGGGCATTTGAAGGGGTTCCCGGAGGCAGTGAGGACCAGCATGACTTTTCCGCCTTGGAACCTTTGCTGTGGGAGCAGCGGCTGGACGTTTGCGTTTTTTGCTCCGGCGGATGCCAAGAGTGAAAAACGGTGATTTTGAGGATGGAGTCCACAGGAAAGCAGAGAGGTCCAAAAGGTGTGGGGCATTTGAAGGGGTTCCCGGAGGCAGTGAGGACCAGCATGACTTTTCCCCGCTGGGGCCTTTGCTGTGGGAGCAGCGGCTGGACGTTTGCGTTTTTTGCTACAGAGACTACCGAGGGTTAATAACGGTGGTTTTGAGGATGGATTCCACAGGAAAGCAGAGAGGTCCAAAAGGTGTGGGGCATTTGAAGGGGTTCCTGGAGGCAGTGAGGACCAGCATGACTTTTCCCCGCTGCGGCCTTTGCTGTGGTAGCAGCGGCTGGACATTTGCGTTTTTTGCTACAGAGACTACCGGGGGTTAATAACGGTGGTTTTGAGGATGGAGTCCACAGGAAAGCAGAGAGGTCCAAAAGGTGTGGGGTATTTGAAGGGGTTCCCGGAGGCAGTGTGGACCAGCATGACTTTTCCCCGCTGGGGCCTTTGCTGTGGGTGCAGCGGCTGGACGTTTGCGTTTTTTGCTCTGGAGGCTGCTGAGAGTGAAAAACGGTGGTTTTGAGGATGGATTCCACTAGAAAGCAGAGAGGTCCAAAAAGTGTGGGGCATTTGAAGGGGTTCCCGGAGGCAGTGAGGACTAGCATGACTTTTCCGCCTTGAACCTTTGCTGTGGGAGCAGCGGCTGGACGTTTGCGTTTTTTGCTCTGGAGGCAGCCGAGAGTGAAAAACGGTGGTTTTGAGGATGGAGTCCCCAGGAAAGCAGAGAGGTCCAAAAGGTGTGGGGCATTTGAAGGGGTTCCCGGAGGCAGTGAGGACCAGCATGACTTTTCCGCCTTGGAACCTTTGCTGTGGGAGCAGCGGCTGGACGTTTGCGTTTTTTGCTCCGGCGGATGCCGAGAGTGAAAAACGGTGGTTTTGAGGATGGAGTCCACAGGAAAGCAGAGAGGTCCAAAAGGTGTGGGGCATTTGAAGGGGTTCCCGGAGGCAGTGAGGACCAGCATGACTTTTCCCCGCTGGGGCACTGCTGTGGAAGCAGCGGCTGGACGTTTGCGTTTTTTGCTCCGGAGGCTGCCGAGAGTGAAAAACGGTGGTTTTGAGGATGGAATCCACAGGAAAGCAGAGAGGTCCAAAAGGTGTGGGGCATTTGAAGGGGTTCCCGGAGGCAGTGAGGACTAGCATGACTTTTCCCCGCTGCGGCCTTTGCTGTGGGAGCAGCGGCTTAACATCTGCGTATTTTTCTACAGAGACTACGGAGGGTTAATAACGGTGGTTTTGAGGATGGAGTCCACAGGAAAGCAGAGAGGTCCAAAAGGTGTGGGGCATTTGAAGGGGTTCCCGGAGGCAGTGAGGACCAGCATGACTTTTCCCCGCTGGGGCCTTTGCTGTGGGAGCAGCGGCTGGACGTTTGCGCTTTTTGCTCCGGAGGCTGCCGGGGGTTAAAAACGGTGATTTTGAGGATGGAGTCCACAGGAAAGCAGAGAGGTCTAAAAGGTGTGGGGCATTTGAAGGGGTTCCCGGAGGCAGTGAGGACCAGCATGACTTTTCCGCGCTGGGGCCTTTGCTGTGGGAGCAGTGACTAGACGTTTGCGTATTTTCCTCCGGCGGATGCCGAGAGTGAAAAACGGTGGTTTTGAGGATGGAGTCCACAGGAAAGCAGAGAGGTGCAAAAGGTGTGGGGCATTTGAAGGGGTTCCCGGAGGCAGTGAGGACCAGCATGACTTTTCCCCGCTGGGGCCTTTGCTGTGGGAGCAGCGGCTGGACGTTTGCGTTTTTTGCTCCGGAGGCTGCCGAGAGTGAAAAACGGTGGTTTTGAGGATGGAGTCCACAGGAAAGCAGAGAGGTCCAAAAGGTGTGGGGCATTTGAAGGGGTTCCCGGAGGCAGTGAGGACCAGCATGACTTTTCCCCGCTGGGGCCTTTGCTGTGGGAGCAGCGGCTGGACGTTTGCGTTTTTTGCTCCGGAGGCTGCCGAGAGTGAAAAACGGTGGTTTTGAGGATGGAGTCCACAGGAAAGCAGAGAGGTCCAAAAGGTGTGGGGCATTTGAAGGGGTTCCCGGAGGCAGTGAGGACCAGCATGACTTTTCCACCTTGGAACCTTTGCTGTGGGAGCAGCGGCTGGACGTTTGCGTTTTTTGCTCCGGCGGATGCCAAGAGTGAAAAACGGTGGTTTTGAGGATGGAGTCCACAGGAAAGCAGAGAGGTCCAAAAGGTGTGGGGCATTTGAAGGGGTTCCTGGAGGTAGTGAAGACCAGCATGACTTTTCCCCGCTGGGGCCTTTGCTGTGGGTGCAGTGGCTGGACGTTTGCGTTTTTTGCTCCGGAGGCTGCCGAGAGTGAAAAACGGTGGTTTTGAGGATGGAGTCCACAGGAAAACAGAGAGGTCCAAAAGGTGTGGGGCATTTGAAGGGGTTCCCGGAGGCAGTGAGGACCAGCATGACTTTTCCCCGCTGGGGCCTTTGCTGTGGGAGCAGCGGCTGGACGTTTGCGTTTTTTGCTCCGGAGGATGCCGAGATTGAAAACCGGTGGTTTTGAGGATGGATTCCACAGGAAAGCAGAGAGGTCCAAAAGGTGTGGAGCATTTGAAGGGGTTCCCATAGGCAGTGAGGACCAGCATGACTTTTCCCCGCTGGGGCCTTTGCTGTGGGAGCAGCGGCTGGACGTTTGCGCTTTTTGCTCCGGAGGCTGCCGAGGGTTAAAAACGGTGGTTTTGAGGATGGAGTCCACAGGAAAGCAGAGAGGTCCAAAAGGTGTGGGGCATTTGAAGGGGTTCCCGGAGGCAGTGAGGACCAGCATGACTTTTCCGCCTTGGAACCTTTGCTGTGGGAGCAGCGGCTGGACGTTTGCGTTTTCTGCTACAGAGACTACCGAGGGTTAATAACGATGGTTTTGGGGATGGATTCCACAGGAAAGCAGAGAGGTCCAAAAGGTGTGGGGCATTTGAAGGGGTTCCCGGAGGCAGTGAGGACCAGCATGACTTTTCCGTCTTGGAACCTTTGCTGTGGGAGCAGCGGCTGGACGTTTGCGTATTTTCCTCCGGCGGATGCCAAGAGTGAAAAACGGTGGTTTTGAGGATGGAGTCCACAGGAAAGAAGAGAGGTCCAAAAGGTGTGGGGCATTTGAAGGGGTTCCCGGAGGCAGTGAGGACCAGCATGACTTTTCCCCGCTGGGGCCTTTGCTGTGGGAGCAGCGGCTGGACGTTTGCGTTTTTTGCTCCGGAGGCTGCCGAGAGTGAAAAACGGTGGTTTTGAGGATGGAGTCCACAGGAAAGCAGAGAGGTCCAAAAGGTGTGGGGCATTTGAAGGGGTTCCCGGAGGCAGTGAGGACCAGCATGACTTTTCCCCGCTGGGGCCTTTGCTGTGGGAGCAGCGGCTTAACATCTGCGTTTTTTGCTACAGAGACTACCGAGGGTTAATAATGGTGGTTTTGATTATGGAGTCCACAGGAAAGCAGGGAGGTCCAAAAGGTGTGGGGCATTTGAAGGGGTTCCCGGAGGCAGTGAGGACCAGCATGACTTTTCCGCCTTGGAAGCTTTGCTGTGGGAGCAGCGGCTGGACGTTTGCGTTTTCTGCTACAGAGACTACCGAGGGTTAATAACGATGGTTTTGAGGATGGATTCCACAGGAAAGCAGAGAGGTCCAAAAGGTGTGGGGCATTTGAAGGGGTTCCCGGAGGCAGTGAGGACCAGCATGACTTTTCCCCGCTGGGGCCTTTGCTGTGGGAGCAGCGGCTGGACGTTTGCGCTTTTTGCTCCGGAGGCTGCCGAGGGTTAAAAACGGTGGTTTTGAGGATGGAGTCCACAGGAAAGCAGAGAGGTCTAAAAGGTGTGGGGCATTTGAAGGGGTTCCCGGAGGCAGTGAGGACCAGCATGACTTTTCCCCGCTGGGGCCTTTGCTGTGGGAGCAGTGTCTAGACGTTTGCGTATTTTGCTCCGGCGGATGCCAAGAGTGAAAAATGGTGGTTTTGAGGATGGAGTCCACAGGAAAGCAGAGAGGTCCAAAAGGTGTGGGGCATTTGAAGGGGTTCCCGGAGGCAGTGAGGACCAGCATGACTTTTCCGCCTTGGAACCTTTGCTGTGGGAGCAGCGGCTGGACGTTTGCGTTTTTTGCTCCGGCGGATGCCAAGAGTGAAAAACGGTGATTTTGAGGATGGAGTCCACAGGAAAGCAGAGAGGTCCAAAAGGTGTGGGGCATTTGAAGGGGTTCCCGGAGGCAGTGAGGACCAGCATGACTTTTCCCCGCTGGGGCCTTTGCTGTGGGAGCAGCGGCTGGACGTTTGCGTTTTTTGCTACAGAGACTACCGAGGGTTAATAACGGTGGTTTTGAGGATGGATTCCACAGGAAAGCAGAGAGGTCCAAAAGGTGTGGGGCATTTGAAGGGGTTCCTGGAGGCAGTGAGGACCAGCATGACTTTTCCCCGCTGCGGCCTTTGCTGTGGTAGCAGCGGCTGGACATGTGCGTTTTTTGCTACAGAGACTACCGGGGGTTAATAACGGTGGTTTTGAGGATGGAGTCCACAGGAAAGCAGAGAGGTCCAAAAGGTGTGGGGCATTTGAAGGGGTTCCCGGAGGCAGTGAGGACCAGCATGACTTTTCCCCGCTGGGGCCTTTGCTGTGGGAGCAGCGGCTGGACGTTTGCGTTTTTTGCTCCGGAGGCTGCCGAGAGTGAAAAACGGTGGTTTTGAGGATGGAGTCCACAGGAAAGCAGAGAGGTCCAAAAGGTGTGGGGCATTTGAAGGGGTTCCCGGAGGCAGTGAGGACCAGCATGACTTTTCCACCTTGGAACCTTTGCTGTGGGAGCAGCGGCTGGACGTTTGCGTTTTTTGCTCCGGCGGATGCCAAGAGTGAAAAACGGTGGTTTTGAGGATGGAGTCCACAGGAAAGCAGAGAGGTCCAAAAGGTGTGGGGCATTTGAAGGGGTTCCTGGAGGTAGTGAAGACCAGCATGACTTTTCCCCGCTGGGGCCTTTGCTGTGGGTGCAGCGGCTGGACGTTTGCGTTTTTTGCTCCGGAGGCTGCCGAGAGTGAAAAACGGTGGTTTTGAGGATGGAGTCCACAGGAAAGCAGAGAGGTCCAAAAGGTGTGGGGCATTTGAAGGGGTTCCCGGAGGCAGTGAGGACCAGCATGACTTTTCCCCGCTGGGGCCTTTGCTGTGGGAGCAGCGGCTGGACGTTTGCGTTTTTTGCTCCGGAGGATGCCGAGATTGAAAACCGGTGGTTTTGAGGATGGATTCCACAGGAAAGCAGAGAGGTCCAAAAGGTGTGGAGCATTTGAAGGGGTTCCCATAGGCAGTGAGGACCAGCATGACTTTTCCCCGCTGGGGCCTTTGCTGTGGGAGCAGCGGCTGGACGTTTGCGCTTTTTGCTCCGGAGGCTGCCGAGGGTTAAAAACGGTGGTTTTGAGGATGGAGTCCACAGGAAAGCAGAGAGGTCCAAAAGGTGTGGGGCATTTGAAGGGGTTCCCGGAGGCAGTGAGGACCAGCATGACTTTTCCGCCTTGGAACCTTTGCTGTGGGAGCAGCGGCTGGACGTTTGCGTTTTCTGCTACAGAGACTACCGAGGGTTAATAACGATGGTTTTGGGGATGGATTCCACAGGAAAGCAGAGAGGTCCAAAAGGTGTGGGGCATTTGAAGGGGTTCCCGGAGGCAGTGAGGACCAGCATGACTTTTCCGTCTTGGAACCTTTGCTGTGGGAGCAGCGGCTGGACGTTTGCGTATTTTCCTCCGGCGGATGCCAAGAGTGAAAAACGGTGGTTTTGAGGATGGAGTCCACAGGAAAGAAGAGAGGTCCAAAAGGTGTGGGGCATTTGAAGGGGTTCCCGGAGGCAGTGAGGACCAGCATGACTTTTCCCCGCTGGGGCCTTTGCTGTGGGAGCAGCGGGTGGACGTTTGCGTTTTTTGCTCCGGAGGCTGCCGAGAGTGAAAAACGGTGGTTTTGAGGATGGAGTCCACAGGAAAGCAGAGAGGTCCAAAAGGTGTGGGGCATTTGAAGGGGTTCCCGGAGGCAGTGAGGACCAGCATGACTTTTCCCCGCTGGGGCCTTTGCTGTGGGAGCAGCGGCTTAACATCTGCGTTTTTTGCTACAGAGACTACCGAGGGTTAATAATGGTGGTTTTGATTATGGAGTCCACAGGAAAGCAGGGAGGTCCAAAAGGTGTGGGGCATTTGAAGGGGTTCCCGGAGGCAGTGAGGACCAGCATGACTTTTCCGCCTTGGAAGCTTTGCTGTGGGAGCAGCGGCTGGACGTTTGCGTTTTCTGCTACAGAGACTACCGAGGGTTAATAACGATGGTTTTGAGGATGGATTCCACAGGAAAGCAGAGAGGTCCAAAAGGTGTGGGGCATTTGAAGGGGTTCCCGGAGGCAGTGAGGACCAGCATGACTTTTCCCCGCTGGGGCCTTTGCTGTGGGAGCAGCGGCTGGACGTTTGCGCTTTTTGCTCCGGAGGCTGCCGAGGGTTAAAAACGGTGGTTTTGAGGATGGAGTCCACAGGAAAGCAGAGAGGTCTAAAAGGTGTGGGGCATTTGAAGGGGTTCCCGGAGGCAGTGAGGACCAGCATGACTTTTCCCCGCTGGGGCCTTTGCTGTGGGAGCAGTGTCTAGACGTTTGCGTATTTTGCTCCGGCGGATGCCAAGAGTGAAAAATGGTGGTTTTGAGGATGGAGTCCACAGGAAAGCAGAGAGGTCCAAAAGGTGTGGGGCATTTGAAGGGGTTCCCGGAGGCAGTGAGGACCAGCATGACTTTTCCGCCTTGGAACCTTTGCTGTGGGAGCAGCGGCTGGACGTTTGCGTTTTTTGCTCCGGCGGATGCCAAGAGTGAAAAACGGTGATTTTGAGGATGGAGTCCACAGGAAAGCAGAGAGGTCCAAAAGGTGTGGGGCATTTGAAGGGGTTCCCGGAGGCAGTGAGGACCAGCATGACTTTTCCCCGCTGGGGCCTTTGCTGTGGGAGCAGCGGCTGGACGTTTGCGTTTTTTGCTACAGAGACTACCGAGGGTTAATAACGGTGGTTTTGAGGATGGATTCCACAGGAAAGCAGAGAGGTCCAAAAGGTGTGGGGCATTTGAAGGGGTTCCTGGAGGCAGTGAGGACCAGCATGACTTTTCCCCGCTGCGGCCTTTGCTGTGGTAGCAGCGGCTGGAAGTTTGCGTTTTTTGCTACAGAGACTACCGGGGGTTAATAACGGTGGTTTTGAGGATGGAGTCCACAGGAAAGCAGAGAGGTCCAAAAGGTGTGGGGTATTTGAAGGGGTTCCCGGAGGCAGTGTGGACCAGCATGACTTTTCCCCGCTGGGGCCTTTGCTGTGGGTGCAGCGGCTGGACGTTTGCGTTTTTTGCTCTGGAGGCTGCTGAGAGTGAAAAACGGTGGTTTTGAGGATGGATTCCACAGGAAAGCAGAGAGGTCCAAAAGGTGTGGGGCATTTGAAGGGGTTCCCGGAGGCAGTGAGGACTAGCATGACTTTCCGCCTTGGAACCTTTGCTGTGGGAGCAGCGGCTGGACGTTTGCGTTTTTTGCTCTGGAGGCAGCCGAGAGTGAAAAACGGTGGTTTTGAGGATGGAGTCCACAGGAAAGCAGAGAGGTCCAAAAGGTGTGGGGCATTTGAAGGGGTTCCCGGAGGCAGTGAGGACCAGCATGACTTCTCCCTGCTGGGGCCTTTGCTGTGCTAGCAGCGGCTGGACGTTTGCGTTTTTTGCTCCGGAGGCTGCCGAGAGTGAAAAACAGTGGTTTTGAGGATGGAGTCCACAGGAAAGCAGAGAGGTCCAAAAGGTGTGGGGCATTTGAAGGGGTTCCCGGAGGCAGTGAGGACCAGCATGACTTTTCCCCGCTGGGGCCTTTGCTGTGGGAGCAGCGGCTGGACGTTTGCGTTTTTTGCTCCGGAGGCTGCCGAGGGTTAAAAACGGTGGTTTTGAGGATGGAGTCCACAGTAAAGCAGAGAGGTCTAAAAGGTGTGGGGCATTTGAAGGGGTTCACGGAGGCAGTGAGGACCAGCATGACTTTTCCCCGCTGGGGCCTTTGCTGTGGGAGCAGTGGCTAGACGTTTGCGTATTTTGCTCCGGCGGATGCCAAGAGTGAAAAACGGTGGTTTTGAGGATGGAGTCCACATGAAAGCAAAGAGGTCCAAAAGGTGTGGGGCATTTGAAGGGGTTCCCGGAGGCAGTGAGGACCAGCATGACTTTTCCCCGCTGGGGCCTTTGCTGTATGAGCAGCGGCTGGACGTTTGCGTTTTTTGCTCCGGAGGCTGCTGAGAGTGAAAAACGGTGGTTTTGGGGATGGAGTCCACAGGAAAGCAGAGAGGTCCAAAAGGTGTGGGGCATTTGAAGGGGTTCCCGGCGGCAGTGAGGACCAGCATGACTTTTCCGCCTTGGAACCTTTGCTGTGGGAGCAGCGGCTGGACGTTTGTGTTTTTTGCTCCGGCGGATGCCAAGAGTGAAAAACGGTGGTTTTGAGGATGGAGTCCACAGGAAAGCAGAGAGGTCCAAAAGGTGTGGGGCATTTGAAGGGGTTCCCGGAGGCAGTGAGGACCAGCATGACTTTTCCCCGCTGGGGCCTTTGCTGTGGGAGCAGCGGCTGGACGTTTGCGTTTTTTGCTCCGGAGGCTGCCGAGAGTGAAAAACGGTGGTTTTGAGGATGGAGTCCACAGGAAAGCAGAGAGGTCCAAAAGGTGTGGGGCATTTGAAGGGGTTACTGGAGGTAGTGAAGACCAGCATGACTTTTCCCCGCTGGGGCCTTTGCTGTGGGTGCAGCGGCTGGACGTTTGCGTTTTTTGCTCCGGAGGCTGCCGAGAGTGAAAAACGGTGGTTTTGAGGATGGAGTCCACAGGAAAGCAGAGAGGTCCAAAAGGTGTGGGGCATTTGAAGGGGTTCCCGGAGGCAGTGAGGACCAGCATGACTTTTCCGCCTTGGAACCTTTGCTGTGGGAGCAGCGGCTGGACGTTTGCGTTTTCTGCTACAGAGACTACCGAGGGTTAATAACGATGGTTTTGGGGATGGATTCCACAGGAAAGCAGAGAGGTCCAAAAGGTGTGGGGCATTTGAAGGGGTTCCCGGAGGCAGTGAGGACCAGCATGACTTTTCCGTCTTGGAACCTTTGCTGTGGGAGCAGCGGCTGGACGTTTGCGTTTTTTGCTCCGGCGGATGCCAAGAGTGAAAAACGGTGGTTTTGAGGATGGAGTCCACAGGAAAGCAGAGAGGTCCAAAAGGTGTGGGGCATTTGAAGGGGTTCCCGGAGGCAGTGAGGACCAGCATGACTTTTCCCCGCTGGGGCCTTTGCTGTATGAGCAGCGGCTGGACGTTTGCGTTTTTTGCTCCGGAGGCTGCTGAGAGTGAAAAACGGTGGATTTGGGGATGGAGTCCACAGGAAAGCAGAGAGGTCCAAAAGGTGTGGGGCATTTGAAGGGGTTCCCGGCGGCAGTGAGGACCAGCATGACTTTTCCGCCTTGGAACCTTTGCTGTGGGAGCAGCGGCTGGACGTTTGTGTTTTTTGCTCCGGCGGATGCCAAGAGTGAAAAACGGTGGTTTTGAGGATGGAGTCCACAGGAAAGCAGAGAGGTCCAAAAGGTGTGGGGCATTTGAAGGGGTTCCCGGAGGCAGTGAGGACCAGCATGACTTTTCCCCGCTGGGGCCTTTGCTGTGGGAGCAGCGGCTGGACGTTTGCGTTTTTTGCTCCGGAGGCTGCCGAGAGTGAAAAACGGTGGTTTTGAGGATGGAGTCCACAGGAAAGCAGAGAGGTCCAAAAGGTGTGGGGCATTTGAAGGGGTTCCTGGAGGTAGTGAAGACCAGCATGACTTTTCCCCGCTGGGGTCTTTGCTGTGGGTGCAGCGGCTGGACGTTTACGTTTTTTGCTCCGGAGGCTGCCGAGAGTGAAAAACGGTGGTTTTGAGGATGGAGTCCACAGGAAAGCAGAGAGGTCCAAAAGGTGTGGGGCATTTGAAGGGGTTCCCGGAGGCAGTGAGGACCAGCATGACTTTTCCGCCTTGGAACCTTTGCTGTGGGAGCAGCGGCTGGACGTTTGCGTTTTCTGCTACAGAGACTACCGAGGGTTAATAACGATGGTTTTGGGGATGGATTCCACAGGAAAGCAGAGAGGTCCAAAAGGTGTGGGGCATTTGAAGGGGTTCCCGGAGGCAGTGAGGACCAGCATGACTTTTCCGTCTTGGAACCTTTGCTGTGGGAGCAGCGGCTGGACGTTTGCGTTTTTTGCTCCGGCGGATGCCAAGAGTGAAAAACGGTGGTTTTGAGGATGGAGTCCACAGGAAAGCAGAGAGGTCCAAAAGGTGTGGGGTATTTGAAGGGGTTCCCGGCGGCAGTGAGGACCAGCATGACTTTTCCGCCTTGGAACCTTTGCTGTGGGAGCAGCGGCTGGACGTTTGTGTTTTTTGCTCCGGCGGATGCCAAGAGTGAAAAACGGTGGTTTTGAGGATGGAGTCCACAGGAAAGCAGAGAGGTCCAAAAGGTGTGGGGCATTTGAAGGGGTTCCTGGAGGCAGTGAGGACCAGCATGACTTTTCCCTGCTGGGGCCTTTGCTGTGGGAGCAGCGGCTGGACGTTTGCGTTTTTTGCTCCGGAGGCTGCCGAGAGTGAAAAACGGTGGTTTTGAGGATGGAGTCCACAGGAAAGCAGAGAGGTCCAAAAGGTGTGGGGCATTTGAAGGGGTTCCCGGAGGCAGTGAGGACCAGCATGACTTTTCCGCCTTGGAACCTTTGCTGTGGGAGCAGCGGCTGGACGTTTGCGTTTTCTGCTACAGAGACTACCGAGGGTTAATAACGATGGTTTTGGGGATGGATTCCACAGGAAAGCAGAGAGGTCCAAAAGGTGTGGGGCATTTGAAGGGGTTCCCGGAGGCAGTGAGGACCAGCATGACTTTTCCCCGCTGGGGCCTTTGCTGTGGGAGCAGTGTCTAGACGTTTGCGTATTTTGCTCCGGCGGATGCCAAGAGTGAAAAATGGTGGTTTTGAGGATGGAGTCCACAGGAAAGCAGAGAGGTCCAAAAGGTGTGGGGCATTTGAAGGGGTTCCCGGAGGCAGTGAGGACCAGCATGACTTTTCCGCCTTGGAACCTTTGCTGTGGGAGCAGCGGCTGGACGTTTGCGTTTTTTGCTCCGGCGGATGCCAAGAGTGAAAAACGGTGATTTTGAGGATGGAGTCCACAGGAAAGCAGAGAGGTCCAAAAGGTGTGGGGCATTTGAAGGGGTTCCCGGAGGCAGTGAGGACCAGCATGACTTTTCCCCGCTGGGGCCTTTGCTGTGGGAGCAGCGGCTGGACGTTTGCGTTTTTTGCTACAGAGACTACCGAGGGTTAATAACGGTGGTTTTGAGGATGGATTCCACAGGAAAGCAGAGAGGTCCAAAAGGTGTGGGGCATTTGAAGGGGTTCCTGGAGGCAGTGAGGACCAGCATGACTTTTCCCCGCTGCGGCCTTTGCTGTGGTAGCAGCGGCTGGAAGTTTGCGTTTTTTGCTACAGAGACTACCGGGGGTTAATAACGGTGGTTTTGAGGATGGAGTCCACAGGAAAGCAGAGAGGTCCAAAAGGTGTGGGGTATTTGAAGGGGTTCCCGGAGGCAGTGTGGACCAGCATGACTTTTCCCCGCTGGGGCCTTTGCTGTGGGTGCAGCGGCTGGACGTTTGCGTTTTTTGCTCTGGAGGCTGCTGAGAGTGAAAAACGGTGGTTTTGAGGATGGATTCCACTAGAAAGCAGAGAGGTCCAAAAGGTGTGGGGCATTTGAAGGGGTTCCCGGAGGCAGTGAGGACTAGCATGACTTTCCGCCTTGGAACCTTTGCTGTGGGAGCAGCGGCTGGACGTTTGCGTTTTTTGCTCTGGAGGCAGCCGAGAGTGAAAAACGGTGGTTTTGAGGATGGAGTCCACAGGAAAGCAGAGAGGTCCAAAAGGTGTGGGGCATTTGAAGGGGTTCCCGGAGGCAGTGAGGACCAGCATGACTTCTCCCTGCTGGGGCCTTTGCTGTGCTAGCAGCGGCTGGACGTTTGCGTTTTTTGCTCCGGAGGCTGCCGAGAGTGAAAAACAGTGGTTTTGAGGATGGAGTCCACAGGAAAGCAGAGAGGTCCAAAAGGTGTGGGGCATTTGAAGGGGTTCCCGGAGGCAGTGAGGACCAGCATGACTTTTCCCCGCTGGGGCCTTTGCTGTGGGAGCAGCGGCTGGACGTTTGCGTTTTTTGCTCCGGAGGCTGCCGAGGGTTAAAAACGGTGGTTTTGAGGATGGAGTCCACAGTAAAGCAGAGAGGTCTAAAAGGTGTGGGGCATTTGAAGGGGTTCACGGAGGCAGTGAGGACCAGCATGACTTTTCCCCGCTGGGGCCTTTGCTGTGGGAGCAGTGGCTAGACGTTTGCGTATTTTGCTCCGGCGGATGCCAAGAGTGAAAAACGGTGGTTTTGAGGATGGAGTCCACATGAAAGCAAAGAGGTCCAAAAGGTGTGGGGCATTTGAAGGGGTTCCCGGAGGCAGTGAGGACCAGCATGACTTTTCCCCGCTGGGGCCTTTGCTGTGGGAGCAGCGGCTGGACGTTTGCGTTTTTTGCTCCGGAGGCTGCTGAGAGTGAAAAACGGTGGTTTTGGGGATGGAGTCCACAGGAAAGCAGAGAGGTCCAAAAGGTGTGGGGCATTTGAAGGGGTTCCCGGCGGCAGTGAGGACCAGCATGACTTTTCCGCCTTGGAACCTTTGCTGTGGGAGCAGCGGCTGGACGTTTGTGTTTTTTGCTCCGGCGGATGCCAAGAGTGAAAAACGGTGGTTTTGAGGATGGAGTCCACAGGAAAGCAGAGAGGTCCAAAAGGTGTGGGGCATTTGAAGGGGTTCCCGGAGGCAGTGAGGACCAGCATGACTTTTCCCCGCTGGGGCCTTTGCTGTGGGAGCAGCGGCTGGACGTTTGCGTTTTTTGCTCCGGAGGCTGCCGAGAGTGAAAAACGGTGGTTTTGAGGATGGAGTCCACAGGAAAGCAGAGAGGTCCAAAAGGTGTGGGGCATTTGAAGGGGTTCCTGGAGGTAGTGAAGACCAGCATGACTTTTCCCCGCTGGGGCCTTTGCTGTGGGTGCAGCGGCTGGACGTTTGCGTTTTTTGCTCCGGAGGCTGCCGAGAGTGAAAAACGGTGGTTTTGAGGATGGAGTCCACAGGAAAGCAGAGAGGTCCAAAAGGTGTGGGGCATTTGAAGGGGTTCCCGGAGGCAGTGAGGACCAGCATGACTTTTCCGCCTTGGAACCTTTGCTGTGGGAGCAGCGGCTGGACGTTTGCGTTTTCTGCTACAGAGACTACCGAGGGTTAATAACGATGGTTTTGGGGATGGATTCCACAGGAAAGCAGAGAGGTCCAAAAGGTGTGGGGCATTTGAAGGGGTTCCCGGAGGCAGTGAGGACCAGCATGACTTTTCCGTCTTGGAACCTTTGCTGTGGGAGCAGCGGCTGGACGTTTGCGTTTTTTGCTCCGGCGGATGCCAAGAGTGAAAAACGGTGGTTTTGAGGATGGAGTCCACAGGAAAGCAGAGAGGTCCAAAAGGTGTGGGGCATTTGAAGGGGTTCCCGGAGGCAGTGAGGACCAGCATGACTTTTCCCCGCTGGGGCCTTTGCTGTATGAGCAGCGGCTGGACGTTTGCGTTTTTTGCTCCGGAGGCTGCTGAGAGTGAAAAACGGTGGATTTGGGGATGGAGTCCACAGGAAAGCAGAGAGGTCCAAAAGGTGTGGGGCATTTGAAGGGGTTCCCGGCGGCAGTGAGGACCAGCATGACTTTTCCGCCTTGGAACCTTTGCTGTGGGAGCAGCGGCTGGACGTTTGTGTTTTTTGCTCCGGCGGATGCCAAGAGTGAAAAACGGTGGTTTTGAGGATGGAGTCCACAGGAAAGCAGAGAGGTCCAAAAGGTGTGGGGCATTTGAAGGGGTTCCCGGAGGCAGTGAGGACCAGCATGACTTTTCCCCGCTGGGGCCTTTGCTGTGGGAGCAGCGGCTGGACGTTTGCGTTTTTTGCTCCGGAGGCTGCCGAGAGTGAAAAACGGTGGTTTTGAGGATGGAGTCCACAGGAAAGCAGAGAGGTCCAAAAGGTGTGGGGCATTTGAAGGGGTTCCTGGAGGTAGTGAAGACCAGCATGACTTTTCCCCGCTGGGGCCTTTGCTGTGGGTGCAGCGGCTGGACGTTTGCGTTTTTTGCTCCGGAGGCTGCCGAGAGTGAAAAACGGTGGTTTTGAGGATGGAGTCCACAGGAAAGCAGAGAGGTCCAAAAGGTGTGGGGCATTTGAAGGGGTTCCCGGAGGCAGTGAGGACCAGCATGACTTTTCCGCCTTGGAACCTTTGCTGTGGGAGCAGCGGCTGGACGTTTGCGTTTTCTGCTACAGAGACTACCGAGGGTTAATAACGATGGTTTTGGGGATGGATTCCACAGGAAAGCAGAGAGGTCCAAAAGGTGTGGGGCATTTGAAGGGGTTCCCGGAGGCAGTGAGGACCAGCATGACTTTTCCGTCTTGGAACCTTTGCTGTGGGAGCAGCGGCTGGACGTTTGCGTTTTTTGCTCCGGCGGATGCCAAGAGTGAAAAACGGTGGTTTTGAGGATGGAGTCCACAGGAAAGCAGAGAGGTCCAAAAGGTGTGGGGCATTTGAAGGGGTTCCCGGAGGCAGTGAGGACCAGCATGACTTTTCCCCGCTGGGGCCTTTGCTGTGGGTGCAGCGGCTGGACGTTTGCGTTTTTTGCTCCGGAGGCTGCCGAGAGTGAAAAACGGTGGTTTTGAGGATGGAGTCCACAGGAAAGCAGAGAGGTGCAAAAGGTGTGGGGCATTTGAAGGGGTTCCCGGAGGCAGTGAGGACCAGCATGACTTTTCCGCCTTGGAACCTTTGCTGTGGGAGCAGCGGCTGGACGTTTGCGTTTTCTGCTACAGAGACTACCGAGGGTTAATAACGATGGTTTTGGGGATGGATTCCACAGGAAAGCAGAGAGGTCCAAAAGGTGTGGGGCATTTGAAGGGGTTCCCGGAGGCAGTGAGGACCAGCATGACTTTTCCGTCTTGGAACCTTTGCTGTGGGAGCAGCGGCTGGACGTTTGCGTTTTTTGCTCCGGCGGATGCCAAGAGTGAAAAACGGTGGTTTTGAGGATGGAGTCCACAGGAAAGCAGAGAGGTCCAAAAGGTGTGGGGCATTTGAAGGGGTTCCCGGAGGCAGTGAGGACCAGCATGACTTTTCCCCGCTGGGGCCTTTGCTGTATGAGCAGCGGCTGGACGTTTGCGTTTTTTGCTCCGGCGGATGCTGAGAGTGAAAAACGGTGGTTTTGGGGATGGAGTCCACAGGAAAGCAGAGAGGTCCAAAAGGTGTGGGGCATTTGAAGGGGTTCCCGGAGGCAGTGAGGACCAGCATGACTTTTCCGTCTTGGAACCTTTGCTGTGGGAGCAGCGGCTGGACGTTTGCGTTTTTTGCTCCGGCGGATGCTGAGAGTGAAAAACGGTGGTTTTGGGGATGGAGTCCACAGGAAAGCAGAGAGGTCCAAAAGGTGTGGGGCATTTGAAGGGGTTCCCGGCGGCAGTGAGGACCAGCATGACTTTTCCGCCTTGGAACCTTTGCTGTGGGAGCAGCGGCTGGACGTTTGTGTTTTTTGCTCCGGCGGATGCCAAGAGTGAAAAACGGTGGTTTTGAGGATGGAGTCCACAGGAAAGCAGAGAGGTCCAAAAGGTGTGGGGCATTTGAAGGGGTTCCTGGAGGCAGTGAGGACCAGCATGACTTTTCCCCGCTGGGGCCTTTGCTGTGGGAGCAGCGGCTGGACGTTTGCGTTTTTTGCTCCGGAGGCTGCCGAGAGTGAAAAACGGTGGTTTTGAGGATGGAGTCCACAGGAAAGCAGAGAGGTCCAAAAGGTGTGGGGCATTTGAAGGGGTTCCTGGAGGTAGTGAAGACCAGCATGACTTTTCCCCGCTGGTGCCTTTGCTGTGGGTGCAGCGGCTGGACGTTTGCGTTTTTTGCTCCGGAGGCTGCCGAGAGTGAAAAACGGTGGTTTTGAGGATGGAGTCCACAGGAAAGCAGAGAGGTCCAAAAGGTGTGGGGCATTTGAAGGGGTTCCCGGAGGCAGTGAGGACCAGCATGACTTTTCCGCCTTGGAACCTTTGCTGTGGGAGCAGCGGCTGGACGTTTGCGTTTTCTGCTACAGAGACTACCGAGGGTTAATAACGATGGTTTTGGGGATGGATTCCACAGGAAAGCAGAGAGGTCCAAAAGGTGTGGGGCATTTGAAGGGGTTCCCGGAGGCAGTGAGGACCAGCATGACTTTTCCGTCTTGGAACCTTTGCTGTGGGAGCAGCGGCTGGACGTTTGCGTTTTTTGCTCCGGAGGCTGCCGAGAGTGAAAAACGGTGGTTTTGAGGATGGAGTCCACAGGAAAGCAGAGAGGTCCAAAAGGTGTGGGGCATTTGAAGGGGTTCCCGGAGGCAGTGAGGACCAGCATGACTTTTCCCCGCTGGGGCCTTTGCTGTGGGAGCAGCGGCTTAACATCTGCGTTTTTTGCTACAGAGACTACCGAGGGTTAATAATGGTGGTTTTGATTATGGAGTCCACAGGAAAGAAGGGAGGTCCAAAAGGTGTGGGGCATTTGAAGGGGTTCCCGGAGGCAGTGAGGACCAGCATGACTTTTCCGCCTTGGAACCTTTGCTGTGGGAGCAGCGGCTGGACGTTTGCGTTTTCTGCTACAGAGACTACCGAGGGTTAATAACGATGGTTTTGAGGATGGATTCCACAGGAAAGCAGAGAGGTCCAAAAGGTGTGGGGCATTTGAAGGGGTTCCCGGAGGCAGTGAGGACCAGCATGACTTTTCCCCGCTGGGGCCTTTGCTGTGGGAGCAGCGGCTGGACGTTTGCGCTTTTTGCTCCGGAGGCTGCCGAGGGTTAAAAACGGTGGTTTTGAGGATGGAGTCCACAGGAAAGCAGAGAGGTCTAAAAGGTGTGGGGCATTTGAAGGGGTTCCCGGAGGCAGTGAGGACCAGCATGACTTTTCCGCCTTGGAACCTTTGCTGTGGGAGCAGCGGCTGGACGTTTGCGTTTTTTGCTCCGGCGGATGCCAAGAGTGAAAAACGGTGGTTTTGAGGATGGAGTCCACAGGAAAGCAGAGAGGTCCAAAAGGTGTGGGGCATTTGAAGGGGTTCCCGGAGGCAGTGAGGACCAGCATGACTTTTCCCCGCTGGGGCCTTTGCTGTGGGAGCAGCGGCTGGACGTTTGCGTTTTTTGCTATAGAGACTACCGAGGGTTAATAACGGTGGTTTTGAGGATGGATTCCACAGGAAAGCAGAGAGGTCCAAAAGGTGTGGGGCATTTGAAGGGGTTCCTGGAGGCAGTGAGGACCAGCATGACTTTTCCCCGCTGCGGCCTTTGCTGTGGTAGCAGCGGCTGGAAGTTTGCGTTTTTTGCTACAGAGACTACCGGGGGTTAATAACGGTGGTTTTGAGGATGGAGTCCACAGGAAAGCAGAGAGGTCCAAAAGGTGTGGGGTATTTGAAGGGGTTCCCGGAGGCAGTGTGGACCAGCATGACTTTTCCCCGCTGGGGCCTTTGCTGTGGGTGCAGCGGCTGGACGTTTGCGTTTTTTGCTCTGGAGGCTGCTGAGAGTGAAAAACGGTGGTTTTGAGGATGGATTCCACTAGAAAGCAGAGAGGTCCAAAAGGTGTGGGGCATTTGAAGGGGTTCCCGGAGGCAGTGAGGACTAGCATGACTTTTCCGCCTTGGAACCTTTGCTGTGGGAGCAGCGGCTGGACGTTTGCGTTTTTTGCTCTGGAGGCAGCCGAGAGTGAAAAACGGTGGTTTTGAGGATGGAGTCCACAGGAAAGCAGAGAGGTCCAAAAGGTGTGGGGCATTTGAAGGGGTTCCCGGAGGCAGTGAGGACCAGCATGACTTTTCCGCCTTGGAACCTTTGCTGTGGGAGCAGCGGCTGGACGTTTGCGTTTTTTGCTCCGGCGGATGCCGAGAGTTAATAACGGTGGTTTTGAGGATGGAGTCCACAGGAAAGCAGAGAGGTCCAAAAGGTGTGGGGCATTTGAAGGGGTTCCCGGAGGCAGTGAGGACCAGCATGACTTTTCCCTGCTGGGGCATTGCTGTGGAAGCAGCGGCTGGACGTTTGTGTTTTTTGCTCCGGAGGCTGCTGAGAGTGAAAAACGGTGGTTTTGAGGATGGAGTCCACAGGAAAGCAGAGAGGTCCAAAAGGTGTGGGGCATTTGAAGGGGTTCCCGGAGGCAGTGAGGACCAGCATGACTTTTCCCCGCTGGGGCCTTTGCTGTGGGAGCAGCGGCTTAACATCTGCGTATTTTGCTACAGAGACTACCGAGGGTTAATAACGGTGGTTTTGAGGATGGAGTCCACAGGAAAGCAGGGAGGTCCAAAAGGTGTGGGGCATTTGAAGGGGTTCCCGGAGGCAGTGAGGACAAGCATGACTTTTCCCCGCTGGGGCCTTTGCTGTGGGAGCAGCGGCTGGACGTTTGCGCTTTTTGCTCCGGAGGCTGCCGGGGGTTAAAAACGGTGATTTTGAGGATGGAGTGCACAGGAAAGCAGAGAGGTCTAAAAGGTGTGGGGCATTTGAAGGGGTTCCCGGAGGCAGTGAGGACCAGCATGACTTTTCCCCGCTGGGGCCTTTGCTGTGGGAGCAGTGACTAGACGTTTGCTTATTTTCCTCCGGCGGATGCCGAGAGTGAAAAACGGTGGTTTTGAGGATGGAGTCCACAGGAAAGCAGAGAGGTGCAAAAGGTGTGGGGCATTTGAAGGGGTTCCCGGAGGCAGTGAGGACCAGCATGACTTTTCCCCGCTGGGGCCTTTGCTGTGGGAGCAGCGGCTGGACGTTTGCGTTTTTTGCTCCGGAGGCTGCCAAGAGTGAAAAACGGTGGTTTTGAGGATGGAGTCCACAGGAAAGCAGAGAGGTCCAAAAGGTGTGGGGCATTTGAAGGGGTTCCCGGAGGCAGTGAGGACCAGCATGACTTTTCCCTGCTGGGGCCTTCGCTGTGGGAGCAGCGGCTGGACGTTTGCGTTTTTTGCTACAGAGACTACCGAGGGTTGATAATGGTGGTTTTGAGGATGGATTCCACAGGAAAGCAGAGAGGTCCAAAAGGTGTGGGGCATTTGAAGGGGTTCCCGGAGGCAGTGAGGACCAGCATGACTTTTCCCCGCTGGGGCCTTTGCTGTGGGAGCAGCGGCTGGACGTTTGCGTTTTTTGCTATAGAGACTACCGAGGGTTAATAACGGTGGTTTTGAGGATGGATTCCACAGGAAAGCAGAGAGGTCCAAAAGGTGTGGGGCATTTGAAGGGGTTCCCGGAGGCAGTGAGGACCAGCATGACTTTTCCCCGCTGGGGCCTTTGCTGTGGGAGCAGCGGCTGGACGTTTGCGTTTTTTGCTCCGGAGGCTGCCGAGAGTGAAAAACGGTGGTTTTGAGGATGGAGTCCACAGGAAAACAGAGAGGTCCAAAAGGTGTGGGGCATTTGAAGGGGTTCCCAGAGGCAGTGAGGACCAGCATGACTTTTCCGCCTTGGAACCTTTGCTGTGGGAGCAGCGGCTGGACGTTTGCGTTTTTTGCTCCGGCGGATGCCGAGAGTGAAAAACGGTGGTTTTGAGGATGGAGTCCACAGGAAAACAGAGAGGTCCAAAAGGTGTGGGGCATTTGAAGGGGTTCCCGGAGGCAGTGAGGACCAGCATGACTTTTCCGCCTTGGAACCTTTGCTGTGGGAGCAGCGGCTGGACGTTTGCGTTTTCTGCTACAGAGACTACCGAGGGTTAATAACGATGGTTTTGGGGATGGATTCCACAGGAAAGCAGAGAGGTCCAAAAGGTGTGGGGCATTTGAAGGGGTTCCCGGAGGCAGTGAGGACCAGCATGACTTTTCCCCGCTGGGGCCTTTGCTGTGGGAGCAGCGGCTGGACGTTTGCGTTTTTTGCTCCGGAGGCTGCCGAGAGTGAAAAACGGTGGTTTTGAGGATGGAGTCCACAGGAAAGCAGAGAGGTCCAAAAGGTGTGGGGCATTTGAAGGGGTTCCCGGAGGCAGTGAGGACCAGCATGGCTTTTCCCCGCTGGGGCCTTTGCTGTGGGAGCAGCGGCTGGACGTTTGCGTTTTTTGCTCCGGAGGCTGCCGAGAGTGAAAAACGGTGGTTTTGAGGATGGAATCCACAGGAAAGCAGAGAGGTCCAAAAGGTGTGGAGCATTTGAAGGGGTTCCCGGAGGCAGTGAGGACCAGCATGACTTTTCCCCGCTGGGGCCTTTGCTGTGGGAGCAGCGGCTGGACGTTTGCGCTTTTTGCTCCGGAGGCTGCCGAGGGTTAAAAACGGTGGTTTTGAGGATGGAGTCCACAGGAAAGCAGAGAGGTCCAAAAGGTGTGGGGCATTTGAAGGGCTTCCCGGAGGCAGTGAGGACCAGCATGACTTTTCCCCCCTGGCTCCTTTGCTGTGGGAGCAGCTACTGGACGTTTGCGTTTTTTGCTCCGGAGGCTGCCGAGAGTGAAAAATGGTTGTTTTGAGGATGGAGTCCACAGGAAAGCAGAGAGGTCCAAAAGGTGTGGGGCATTTGAAGGGGTTCCCGGAGGCAGTGAGGACCAGCATGACTTTTCCCCGCTGGGGCCTTTGCTGTGGGTGCAGCGGCTGGACGTTTGCGTTTTTTGCTCCGGAGGCTGCCGAGAGTGAAAAACGGTGGTTTTGAGGATGGAGTCCACAGGAAAACAGAGAGGTCCAAAAGGTGTGGGGCATTTGAAGGGGTTCCCAGAGGCAGTGAGGACCAGCATGACTTTTCCGCCTTGGAACCTTTGCTGTGGGAGCAGCGGCTGGACGTTTGCGTTTTTTGCTCCGGCGGATGCCGAGAGTGAAAAACGGTGGTTTTTAGGATGGAGTCCACAGGAAAACAGAGAGGTCCAAAACGTATGGGGCATTTGAAGGGGTTCCCGGAGGCAGTGAGGACCAGCATGACTTTTCCCTGCTGGGGCCTTTGCTGTGCTAGCAGCGGCTGGACGTTTGCGTTTTTTGCTCCGGAGGCTGCCGAGAGTGAAAAACAGTGGTTTTGAGGATGGAGTCCACAGGAAAGCAGAGAGGTCCAAAAGGTGTGGGGCATTTGAAGGGGTTCCCGGAGGCAGTGAGGACCAGCATGACTTTTCCCCGCTGGGGCCTTTGCTGTGGGAGCAGCGGCTGGACGTTTGCGTTTTTTGCTCCGGAGGCTGCCCAGGGTTAAAAACGGTGGTTTTGAGGATGGAGTCCACAGGAAAGCAGAGAGGTCCAAAAGGTGTGGAGCATTTGAAGGGGTTCCCGGAGGCAGTGAGGACCAGCATGACTTTTCCCCGCTGGGGCCTTTGCTGTGGGAGCAGCGGCTGGACGTTTGCGCTTTTTGCTCCGGAGGCTGCCGAGGGTTAAAAACGGTGGTTTTGAGGATGGAGTCCACAGGAAAGAAGAGAGGTCTAAAAGGTGTGGGGCATTTGAAGGGGTTCACGGAGGCAGTGAGGACCAGCATGACTTTTCCCCGCTGGGGCCTTTGCTGTGGGAGCAGTGGCTAGACGTTTGCGTATTTTGCTCCGGCGGATGCCAAGAGTGAAAAACGGTGGTTTTGAGGATGGAGTCCACAGGAAAGCAAAGAGGTCCAAAAGGTGTGGGGCATTTGAAGGGGTTCCCGGAGGCAGTGAGGACCAGCATGACTTTTCCCCGCTGGGGCCTTTGCTGTGGGAGCAGCGGCTGGACGTTTGTGTTTTTTGCTCCGGAGGCTGCTGAGAGTGAAAAACGGTGGTTTTGGGGATGGAGTCCACAGGAAAGCAGAGAGGTCCAAAAGGTGTGGGGCATTTGAAGGGGTTCCCGGAGGCAGTGAGGACCAGCATGACTTTTCCGCCTTGGAACCTTTGCTGTGGGAGCAGCGGCTGGACGTTTGCGTTTTTTGCTCCGGCGGATGCCAAGAGTGAAAAACGGTGGTTTTGAGGATGGAGTCCACAGGAAAGCAGAGAGGTCCAAAAGGTGTGGGGCATTTGAAGGGGTTCCCGGAGGTAGTGAAGACCAGCATGACTTTTCCCCGCTGGGGCCTTTGCTGTGGGTACAGCGGCTGGACGTTTGCGTTTTTTGCTCCGGAGGCTGCTGAGAGTGAAAAACGGTGGTTTTGAGGATGGAGTCCACAGGAAAGCAGAGAGGTCCAAAAGGTGTGGGGCATTTGAAGGGGTTCCCGGAGGCAGTGAGGACCAGCATGGCTTTTCCCCGCTGGGGCCTTTGCTGTGGGAGCAGCGGCTGGACGTTTGCGTTTTTTGCTCCGGAGGCTGCCGAGAGTGAAAAACGGTGGTTTTGAGGATGGAATCCACAGGAAAGCAGAGAGGTCCAAAAGGTGTGGAGCATTTGAAGGGGTTCCCGGAGGCAGTGAGGACCAGCATGACTTTTCCCCGCTGGGGCCTTTGCTGTGGGAGCATCGGCTGGACGTTTGCGCTTTTTGCTCCGGAGGCTGCCGAGGGTTAAAAACGGTGGTTTTGAGGATGGAGTCCACAGGAAAGCAGAGAGGTCTAAAAGGTGTGGGGCATTTGAATGGGTTCCCCGAGGCAGTGAGGACCAGCATGACTTTTCCGCCTTGGAACCTTTGCTGTGGGAGCAGCGGCTGGACGTTTGCGTTTTTTGCTCCGGCGGATGCCGAGAGTGAAAAACGGTGGTTTTGAGGATGGAGTCCACAGGAAAACAGAGAGGTCCAAAACGTATGGGGCATTTGAAGGGGTTCCCGGAGGCAGTGAGGACCAGCATGACTTTTCCCTGCTGGGGCCTTTGCTGTGCTAGCAGCGGCTGGACGTTTGCGTTTTTTGCTCCGGAGGCTGCCGAGAGTGAAAAACAGTGGTTTTGAGGATGGAGTCCACAGGAAAGCAGAGAGGTCCAAAAGGTGTGGAGCATTTGAAGGGGTTCCCAGAGGCAGTGAGGACCAGCATGACTTTTCCGCCTTGGAACCTTTGCTGTGGGAGCAGCGGCTGGACGTTTGCGTTTTTTGCTCCGGAGGCTGCCGAGAGTGAAAAACGGTGGTTTTGAGGATGGAGTCCACAGGAAAGCAGAGAGGTCCAAAAGGCGTGGGGCATTTGAAGGGGTTCCCGGAGGCAGTGAGGACCAGCATGACTTTTCCGCCTTGGAACCTTTGCTGTGGTAGCAGCGGCTGGAAGTTTGCGTTTTTTGCTACAGAGACTACCGGGTGTTAATAACGGTGGTTTTGAGGATGGATTCCACAGGAAAGCAGAGAGGTCCAAAAGGTGTGGGGCATTTGAAGGGGTTCCCGGAGGCAGTGAGGACCAGCATGACTTTTCCCCGCTGGGGCCTTTGCTGTGGGAGCAGCGGCTGGACGTTTGCGTTTTTTGCTCTGGAGGCTGCTGAGAGTGAAAAACGGTGGTTTTGAGGATGGATTCCACTAGAAAGCAGAGAGGTCCAAAAGGTGTGGGGCATTTGAAGGGGTTCCCGGAGGCAGTGAGGACTAGCATGACTTTTCCGCCTTGGAACTTTTGCTGTGGGAGCAGCGGCTGGACGTTTGCGTTTTTTGCTCTGGAGGCAGCCGAGAGTGAAAAACGGTGGTTTTGAGGATGGAGTCCACAGGAAAGCAGAGAGGTCCAAAAGGTGTGGGGCATTTGAAGGGGTTCCCGGAGGCAGTGAGGACCAGCATGACTTTTCCGCCTTGGAACCTTTGCTGTGGGAGCAGCGGCTGGACGTTTGCGTTTTTTGCTCCGGCGGATGCCGAGAGTGAAAAACGGTGGTTTTGGGGATGGAGTCCACAGGAAAGCAGAGAGGTCCAAAAGGTGTGGGGCATTTGAAGGGGTTCCCGGAGGCAGTGAGGACCAGCATGACTTTTCCCCGCTGGGGCATTGCTGTGGAAGCAGCGGCTGGACGTTTGCGTTTTTTGCTCCGGAGGCTGCCGAGAGTGAAAAACGGTGGTTTTGAGGATGGAGTCCACAGGAAAGCAGAGAGGTCCAAAAGGTGTGGGGCATTTGAAGGGGTTCCCGGAGGCAGTGAGGACCAGCATGACTTTTCCCCGCTGGGGCCTTTGCTGTGGGAGCAGCGGCTTAACATCTGCCTATTTTGCTACAGAGACTACCGAGGGTTAATAACGGTGGTTTTGAGGATGGAGTCCACAGGAAAGCAGAGAGGTCCAAAAGGTGTGGGGCATTTGAAGGGGTTCCCGGAGGCAGTGAGGACCAGCATGACTTTTCCACCTTGGAACCTTTGCTGTGGGAGGAGCGGCTGGACGTTTGCGTTTTTTGCTCCGGAGGATGCCAAGAGTGAAAAACGGTGGTTTTGAGGATGGAGTCCACAGGAAAGCAGAGAGGTCCAAAAGGTGTGGGGCATTTGAAGGGGTTCCTGGAGGTAGTGAAGACCAGCATGACTTTTCCCCGCTGGGGCCTTTGCTGTGGGTGCAGCGGCTGGACGTTTGCGCTTTTTGCTCCGGAGGCTGCCGAGGGTTAAAAACGGTGGTTTTGGGGATGGATTCCACAGGAAAGCAGAGAGGTCCAAAAGGTGTGGGGCATTTGAAGGGGTTCCCGGAGGCAGTGAGGACCAGCATGACTTTTCCCCGCTGGGGCCTTTGCTGTGGGAGCAGCGGCTGGACGTTTGCGTTTTTTGCTCCGGAGGCTGCTGAGAGTGAAAAACGGTGGTTTTGGGGATGGAGTCCACAGGAAAGCAGAGAGGTCCAAAAGGTGTGGGGCATTTGAAGGGGTTCCCGGAGGCAGTGAGGACCAGCATGACTTTTCCGCCTTGGAACCTTTGCTGTGGGAGCAGCGGCTGGACGTTTGCGTTTTTTGCTCCGGCGGATGCCAATAGTGAAAAAGGGTGGTTTTGAGGATGGAGTCCACAGGAAAGCAGAGAGGTCCAAAAGGTGTGGGGCATTTGAAGGGGTTCCCGGAGGCAGTGAGGACCAGCATGACTTTTCCCCGCTGGGGCCTTTGCTGTGGGAGCAGCGGCTGGACGTTTGCGTTTTTTGCTCCGGAGGCTGCCGAGAGTGAAAAACGGTGGTTTTGAGGATGGAGTCCACAGGAAAGCAGAGAGGTCCAAAAGGTGTGGGGCATTTGAAGGGGTTCCTGGAGGCAGTGAGGACCAGCATGACTTTTCCCTGCTGGGGCCTTTGCTGTGGGTGCAGCGGCTGGACGTTTGCGTTTTTTGCTCCGGAGGCTGCCGAGAGTGAAAAACGGTGGTTTTGAGGATGGAGTCCACAGGAAAGCAGAGAGGTCCAAAAGGCGTGGGGCATTTGAAGGGGTTCCCGGAGGCAGTGAGGACCAGCATGACTTTTCCGCCTTGGAACCTTTGCTGTGGTAGCAGCGGCTGGAAGTTTGCGTTTTTTGCTACAGAGACTACCGGGGGTTAATAACGGTGGTTTTGAGGATGGAGTCCACAGGAAAGCAGAGAGGTCCAAAAGGTGTGGGGTATTTGAAGGGGTTCCCGGAGGCAGTGAGGACCAGCATGACTTTTCCCCGCTGGGGCCTTTGCTGTGGGCGCAGCGGCTGGACGTTTGCGTTTTTTGCTCTGGAGGCTACTGAGAGTGAAAAACGGTGGTTTTGAGGATGGATTCCACTAGAAAGCAGAGAGGTCCAAAAGGTGTGGGGCATTTGAAGGGGTTCCCGGAGGCAGTGAGGACTAGCATGACTTTTCCGCCTTGGAACTTTTGCTGTGGGAGCAGCGGCTGGACGTTTGCGTTTTTTGCTCTGGAGGCAGCCGAGAGTGAAAAACGGTGGTTTTGAGGATGGAGTCCACAGGAAAGCAGAGAGGTCCAAAAGGTGTGGGGCATTTGAAGGGGTTCCCGGAGGCAGTGAGGACCAGCATGACTTTTCCGCCTTGGAACCTTTGCTGTGGGAGCAGCGGCTGGACGTTTGCGTTTTTTGCTCCGGCGGATGCCGAGAGTGAAAAACGGTGGTTTTGAGGATGGAGTCCACAGGAAAGCAGAGAGGTCCAAAAGGTGTGGGGCATTTGAAGGGGTTCCCGGAGGCAGTGAGGACCAGCATGACTTTTCCCCGCTGGGGCATTGCTGTGGAAGCAGCGGCTGGACGTTTGCGTTTTTTGCTCCGGAGGCTGCCGAGAGTGAAAAACGGTGGTTTTGAGGATGGAGTCCACAGGAAAGCAGAGAGGTCCAAAAGGTGTGGGGCATTTGAAGGGGTTCCCGGAGGCAGTGAGGACCAGCATGACTTTTCCCCGCTGGGGCCTTTGCTGTGGGAGCAGCGGCTTAACATCTGCCTATTTTGCTACAGAGACTACCGAGGGTTAATAACGGTGGTTTTGAGGATGGAGTCCACAGGAAAGCAGAGAGGTCCAAAAGGTGTGGGGCATTTGAAGGGGTTCCCGGAGGCAGTGAGGACCAGCATGACTTTTCCACCTTGGAACCTTTGCTGTGGGAGGAGCGGCTGGACGTTTGCGTTTTTTGCTCCGGAGGATGCCAAGAGTGAAAAACGGTGGTTTTGAGGATGGAGTCCACAGGAAAGCAGAGAGGTCCAAAAGGTGTGGGGCATTTGAAGGGGTTCCTGGAGGCAGTGAGGACCAGCATGACTTTTCCCCGCTGGGGCCTTTGCTGTGGGTGCAGCGGCTGGACGTTTGCGTTTTTTGCTCCGGAGGCTGCCGAGAGTGAAAAACGGTGGTTTTGAGGATGGAGTCCACAGGAAAGCAGAGAGGTCCAAAAGGTGTGGGGCATTTGAAGGGGTTCCCGGAGGCAGTGAGGACCAGCATGACTTTTCCCCGCTGGGGCCTTTGCTGTGGGAGCAGCGGCTGGACGTTTGCGTTTTTTGCTCCGGAGGCTGCGAGGGTTAAAAACGGTGGTTTTGAGGATGGAGTCCACAGGAAAGCAGAGAGGTCCAAAAGGTGTGGAGCATTTGAAGGGGTTCCGAGAGGCAGTGAGGACCAGCATGACTTTTCCCCGATGTGGCCTTTGCTGTGGGAGCAGCGGCTGGACGTTTGCGCTTTTTGCTCCGGAGGCTGCCGAGGGTTAAAAACGGTGGTTTTGAGGATGGAGTCCACAGGAAAGCAAAGAGGTCCAAAAGGTGTGGGGCATTTGAAGGGGTTCCCGGAGGCAGTGAGGACCAGCATGACTTTTCCACCTTGGAACCTTTGCTGTGGGAGCAGCGGCTGGACGTTTGCGTTTTTTGCTCCGGAGGATGCCAAGAGTGAAAAACGGTGGTTTTGAGGATGGAGTCCACAGGAAAGCAGAGAGGTCCAAAAGGTGTGGGGCATTTGAAGGGGTTCCCGGAGGCAGTGAGGACCAGCATGACTTTTCCCCGCTGGGGCCTTTGCTGTGGGAGCAGCGGCTTAACATCTGCCTATTTTGCTACAGAGACTACCGAGGGTTAATAACGGTGGTTTTGAGGATGGAGTCCACAGGAAAGCAGAGAGGTCCAAAAGGTGTGGGGCATTTGAAGGGGTTCCCGGAGGCAGTGAGGACCAGCATGACTTTTCCACCTTGGAACCTTTGCTGTGGGAGCAGCGGCTGGACGTTTGCGTTTTTTGCTCCGGAGGATGCCAAGAGTGAAAAACGGTGGTTTTGAGGATGGAGTCCACAGGAAAGCAGAGAGGTCCAAAAGGTGTGGGGCATTTGAAGGGGTTCCTGGAGGTAGTGAAGACCAGCATGACTTTTCCCCGCTGGGGCCTTTGCTGTGGGTGCAGCGGCTGGACGTTTGCGCTTTTTGCTCCGGAGGCTGCCGAGGGTTAAAAACGGTGGTTTTGAGGATGGAGTCCACAGGAAAGCAGAGAGGTCTAAAAGGTGTGGGGCATTTGAATGGGTTCCCCGAGGCAGTGAGGACCAGCATGACTTTTCCCCGCTGGGGCCTTTGCTGTGGGAGCAGTGGCTGGACGTTTGCGTTTTTTGCTCCGGAGGCTCCCGAGAGTGAAAAACGTTGGTTTTGAGGATGGAGTCCACAGGAAAACAGAGAGGTCCAAAAGGTGTGGGGCATTTGAAGGGGTTCCCAGAGTCAGTGAGGACCAGCATGACTTTTCCGCCTTGGAACCTTTGCTGTGGGAGCAGCGGCTGGACGTTTGCGTTTTTTGCTCCGGCGGATGCCGAGAGTGAAAAACGGTGGTTTTGAGGATGGAGTCCACAGGAAAACAGAGAGGTCCAAAACGTATGGGGCATTTGAAGGGGTTCCCGGAGGCAGTGAGGACCAGCATGACTTTTCCCTGCTGGGGCCTTTGCTGTGCTAGCAGCGGCTGGACGTTTGCGTTTTTTGCTCCGGAGGCTGCCGAGAGTGAAAAACAGTGGTTTTGAGGATGGAGTCCACAGGAAAGCAGAGAGGTCCAAAAGGTGTGGAGCATTTGAAGGGGTTCCCAGAGGCAGTGAGGACCAGCATGACTTTTCCCCGCTGGGGCCTTTGCTGTGGGAGCAGCGGCTGGACGTTTGCGCTTTTTGCTCCGGAGGCTGCCGAGGGTTAAAAACGGTGGTTTTGAGGATGGAATCCACAGGAAAGCAGAGAGGTCTAAAAGGTGTGGGGCATTTGAAGGGGTTCCCGGAGGCAGTGAGGACCAGCATGACTTTTCCCTGCTGGGGCCTTTGCTGTGGGAGCAGTGGCTAGACGTTTGCGTATTTTGCTCCGGCGGATGCCAAGAGTGAAAAACAGTGGTTTTGAGGATGGAGTCCACAGGAAAGCAAAGAGGTCCAAAAGGTGTGGGGCATTTGAAGGGGTTCCCGGAGGCAGTGAGGACCAGCATGACTTTTCCCCGCTGGGGCCTTTGCTGTGGGAGCAGCGGCTGCACGTTTGCGTTTTTTGCTCCGGAGGCTGCTGAGAGTGAAAAACGGTGGTTTTGGGGATGGAGTCCACAGGAAAGCAGAGAGGTCCAAAAGGTGTGGGGCATTTGAAGGGGTTCCCGGAGGCAGTGAGGACCAGCATGACTTTTCCGCCTTGGAACCTTTGCTGTGGGAGCAGCGGCTGGACGTTTGCGTTTTTTGCTCCGGCGGATGCCAATAGTGAAAAAGGGTGGTTTTGAGGATGGAGTCCACAGGAAAGCAGAGAGGTCCAAAAGGTGTGGGGCATTTGAAGGGGTTCCCGGAGGCAGTGAGGACCAGCATGACTTTTCCCCGCTGGGGCCTTTGCTGTGGGAGCAGCGGCTGGACGTTTGCGTTTTTTGCTCCGGAGGCTGCCGAGAGTGAAAAACGGTGGTTTTGAGGATGGAGTCCACAGGAAAGCAGAGAGGTCCAAAAGGTGTGGGGCATTTGAAGGGGTTCCTGGAGGCAGTGAGGACCAGCATGACTTTTCCCCGCTGGGGCCTTTGCTGTGGGTGCAGCGGCTGGACGTTTGCGTTTTTTGCTCCGGAGGCTGCCGAGAGTGAAAAACGGTGGTTTTGAGGATGGAGTCCACAGGAAAGCAGAGAGGTCCAAAAGGCGTGGGGCATTTGAAGGGGTTCCCGGAGGCAGTGAGGACCAGCATGACTTTTCCGCCTTGGAACCTTTGCTGTGGTAGCAGCAGCTGGAAGTTTGCGTTTTTTGCTACAGAGACTACCGGGGGTTAATAACGGTGGTTTTGAGGATGGAGTCCACAGGAAAGCAGAGAGGTCCAAAAGGTGTGGGGTATTTGAAGGGGTTCCCGGAGGCAGTGAGGACCAGCATGACTTTTCCCCGCTGGGGCCTTTGCTGTGGGAGCAGCGGCTGGACGTTTGCGTTTTTTGCTCTGGAGGCTACTGAGAGTGAAAAACGGTGGTTTTGAGGATGGATTCCACTAGAAAGCAGAGAGGTCCAAAAGGTGTGGGGCATTTGAAGGGGTTCCCGGAGGCAGTGAGGACTAGCATGACTTTTCCGCCTTGGAACTTTTGCTGTGGGAGCAGCGGCTGGACGTTTGCGTTTTTTGCTCTGGAGGCAGCCGAGAGTGAAAAACGGTGGTTTTGAGGATGGAGTCCACAGGAAAGCAGAGAGGTCCAAAAGGTGTGGGGCATTTGAAGGGGTTCCCGGAGGCAGTGAGGACCAGCATGACTTTTCCGCCTTGGAACCTTTGCTGTGGGAGCAGCGGCTGGACGTTTGCGTTTTTTGCTCCGGCGGATGCCGAGAGTGAAAAACGGTGGTTTTGAGGATGGAGTCCACAAAAAAGCAGAGAGGTCCAAAAGGTGTGGGGCATTTGAAGGGGTTCCCGGAGGCAGTGAGGACCAGCATGACTTTTCCCCGCTGGGGCATTGCTGTGGAAGCAGCGGCTGGACGTTTGCGTTTTTTGCTCCGGAGGCTGCCGAGAGTGAAAAACGGTGGTTTTGAGGATGGAGTCCACAGGAAAGCAGAGAGGTCCAAAAGGTGTGGGGCATTTGAAGGGGTTCCCGGAGGCAGTGAGGACCAGCATGACTTTTCCCCGCTGGGGCCTTTGCTGTGGGAGCAGCGGCTTAACATCTGCCTATTTTGCTACAGAGACTACCGAGGGTTAATAACGGTGGTTTTGAGGATGGAGTCCACAGGAAAGCAGAGAGGTCCAAAAGGTGTGGGGCATTTGAAGGGGTTCCCGGAGGCAGTGAGGACCAGCATGACTTTTCCACCTTGGAACCTTTGCTGTGGGAGGAGCGGCTGGACGTTTGCGTTTTTTGCTCCGGAGGATGCCAAGAGTGAAAAACGGTGGTTTTGAGGATGGAGTCCACAGGAAAGCAGAGAGGTCCAAAAGGTGTGGGGCATTTGAAGGGGTTCCTGGAGGTAGTGAAGACCAGCATGACTTTTCCCCGCTGGGGCCTTTGCTGTGGGTGCAGCGGCTGGACGTTTGCGTTTTTTGCTCCGGAGGCTGCCGAGAGTGAAAAACGGTGGTTTTGAGGATGGAGTCCACAGGAAAGCAGAGAGGTCCAAAAGGTGTGGGGCATTTGAAGGGGTTCCCGGAGGCAGTGAGGACCAGCATGACTTTTCCCCGCTGGGGCCTTTGCTGTGGGAGCAGCGGCTGGACGTTTGCGTTTTTTGCTCCGGAGGCTGCGAGGGTTAAAAACGGTGGTTTTGAGGATGGAGTCCACAGGAAAGCAGAGAGGTCCAAAAGGTGTGGAGCATTTGAAGGGGTTCCGAGAGGCAGTGAGGACCAGCATGACTTTTCCCCGATGTGGCCTTTGCTGTGGGAGCAGCGGCTGGACGTTTGCGCTTTTTGCTCCGGAGGCTGCCGAGGGTTAAAAACGGTGGTTTTGAGGATGGAGTCCACAGGAAAGCAAAGAGGTCCAAAAGGTGTGGGGCATTTGAAGGGGTTCCCGGAGGCAGTGAGGACCAGCATGACTTTTCCCCCCTGGGGCCTTTGCTGTGGGAGCAGCGGCTGGACGTTTGCGTTTTTTGCTCCGGAGGCTGCTGAGAGTGAAAAACGGTGGTTTTGGGGATGGAGTCCACAGGAAAGCAGAGAGGTCCAAAAGGTGTGGGGCATTTGAAGGGGTTCCCGGAGGCAGTGAGGACCAGAATGACTTTTCCGCCTTGGAACCTTTGCTGTGGGAGCAGCGGCTGGACGTTTGCGTTTTTTGCTCCGGCGGATGCCAAGAGTGAAAAACGGTGGTTTTGAGGATGGAGTCCACAGGAAAGCAGAGAGGTCCAAAAGGTGTGGGGCATTTGAAGGGGTTCCCGGAGGCAGTGAGGACCAGCATGACTTTTCCCCGCTGGGGCCTTTGCTGTGGGAGCAGCGGCTGGATGTTTGCGTTTTTTGCTCCGGAGGCTGCCGAGGGTTAATAACGGTGGTTTTGAGGATGGAGTCCACAGGAAAGCAGAGAGGTCCAAAAGGTGTGGGGCATTTGAAGGGGTTCCCGGAGGCAGTGAGGACCAGCATGACTTTTCCCCGCTGGGGCCTTTGCTGTGGGTGCAGCGGCTGGACGTTTGCGTTTTTTGCTCCGGAGGCTGCCAAGAGTGAAAAACGGTGGTTTTGAGGATGGAGTCCACAGGAAAGCAGAGAGGTCCAAAAGGTGTGGGGCATTTGAAGGGGTTCCCGGAGGCAGTGAGGACCAGCATGACTTTTCCGCCTTGGAACCTTTGCTGTGGGAGCAGCGGCTGGACGTTTGCGTTTTCTGCTACAGAGACTACCGAGGGTTAATAACGATGGTTTTGGGGATGGATTCCACAGGAAAGCAGAGAGGTCCAAAAGGTGTGGGGCATTTGAAGGGGTTCCCGGAGGCAGTGAGGACCAGCATGACTTTTCCCCGCTGGGGCCTTTGCTGTGGGAGCAGCGGCTGGACGTTTGCGTTTTTTGCTACGGAGGCTGCCGAGAGTGAAAAACGGTGGTTTTGAGGATGGAGTCCACAGGAAAGCAGAGAGGTCCAAAAGGTGTGGGGCATTTGAAGGGGTTCCTGGAGGTAGTGAAGACCAGCATGACTTTTCCCCGCTGGGGCCTTTGCTGTGGGTGCAGCGGCTGGACGTTTGCGTTTTTTGCTCCGGAGGCTGCCGAGAGTGAAAAACGGTGGTTTTGAGGATGGAGTCCACAGGAAAGCAGAGAGGTCCAAAAGGTGTGGGGCATTTGAAGGGGTTCCCGGAGGCAGTGAGGACCAGCATGACTTTTCCGCCTTGGAACCTTTGCTGTGGGAGCAGCGGCTGGACGTTTGCGTTTTCTGCTACAGAGACTACCGAGGGTTAATAACGATGGTTTTGGGGATGGATTCCACAGGAAAGCAGAGAGGTCCAAAAGGTGTGGGGCATTTGAAGGGGTTCCCGGAGGCAGTGAGGACCAGCATGACTTTTCCCCGCTGGGGCCTTTGCTGTGGGAACAGCGGCTGGACGTTTGCGTTTTTTGCTCCGGAGGCTGCCGAGAGTGAAAAACGGTGGTTTTGAGGATGGAATCCACAGGAAAGCAGAGAGGTCCAAAAGGTGTGGGGCATTTGAAGGGGTTCCCGGAGGTAGTGAGGACCAGCATGACTTTTCCCCGCTGGGGCCTTTGCTGTGGGAGCAGCGGCTGGACGTTTGCGTTTTTTGCTCCGGAGGCTATCGAGAGTGAAAAACGGTGGTTTTGAGGATGGATTCCACAGGAAAGCAGAGAGGTCCAAAAGGTGTGGAGCATTTGAAGGGGTTCCCATAGGCAGTGAGGACCAGCATGACTTTTCCCCGCTGGGGCCTTTGCTGTGGGAGCAGCGGCTGGACGTTTGCGCTTTTTGCTCCAGAGGCTGCCGAGGGTTAAAAACGGTGGTTTTGAGGATGGAGTCCACAGGAAAGCAGAGAGGTCTAAAAGGTGTGGGGCATTTGAATGGGTTCCCGGAGGCAGTGAGGACCAGCATGACTTTTCTGCCTTGGAAACTTTGCTGTGGGAGCAGCGGCTGGACGTTTGCGTTTTTTGCTCCGGCGGATGCCAATAGTGAAAAACGGTGGTTATGAGGATGGAGTCCACAGGAAAGCAGAGAGGTCCAAAAGGTGTGGGGCATTTGAAGGGGTTCCCGGAGGCAGTGAGGACCAGCATGACTTTTCCCCGCTGGGGCCTTTGCTGTGGGAGCAGCGGCTGGACGTTTGCGTTTTTTGCTCCGGAGGCTGCCGAGAGTGAAAAACGGTGGTTTTGAGGATGGAGTCCACAGGAAAGCAGAGAGGTCCAAAAGGTGTGGGGCATTTGAAGGGGTTCCCGGAGGCAGTGAGGACCAGCATGACTTTTCCCCGCTGGGGCCTTTGCTGTGGGAGCAGCGTCTTAACATCTGCGTTTTTTGCTACAGAGACTACCGAGGGTTAATAACGGTGGTTTTGAGGATGGAGTCCACAGGAAAGCAGAGAGGTCCAAAAGGTGTGGGGCATTTGAAGGGGTTCCCGGAGGCAGTGAGGACCAGCATGACTTTTCCGCCTTGGAACCTTTGCTGTGGGAGCAGTGGCAGGACGTTTGCGTTTTTTGCTCTGGAGGCTGCCGAGAGTGAAAAACGGTGGTTTTGAGGATGGAGTCCACAGGAAAGCAGAGAGGTGCAAAAGGTGTGGGGCATTTGAAGGGGTTCCCGGAGGCAGTGTGGACCAGCATGACTTTTCCCCGCTGGGGCCTTTGCTGTGGGAGCAGCGGCTGGACGTTTGCGCTTTTTGCTCCGGAGGCTGCCGAAGGTTAAAAACGGTGGTTTTGAGGATGGATTCCACAGGAAAGCAGAGAGGTCCAAAAGGTGTGGGGCATTTGAAGGGGTTCCCCGAGGCAGTGAGGACCAGCATGACTTTTCCCCGCTGGGGCCTTTGCTGTGGGAGCAGCGGCTGGACGTTTGCATTTTTTGCTCCGGAGGCTGCTGAGAGTGAAAAACGGTGGTTTTGAGGATGGAGTCCACAGGAAAGCAGAGAGGTCCAAAAGGTGTGGGGCATTTGAAGGGGTTCCTGGAGGCAGTGAGGACCAGCATGACTTTTCCCCGCTGGGGCCTTTGCTGTGGGAGCAGCGGCTGGACGTTTGCGTTTTTTGCTCCGGAGGCTGCCGAGAGTGAAAAACGGTGGTTTTGAGGATGGAGTCCACAGGAAAGCAGAGATGTCCAAAAGGTGTGGGGCATTTGAAGGGGTTCCCGGAGGCAGTGAGGACCAGCATGACTTTTCCCCGCTGGGGCCTTTGCTGTGGGAGCAGCGGCTTAACATCTGCGTATTTTGCTACAGAGACTACCGAGGGTTAATAACGGTGGTTTTGAGGATGGAGTCCACAGGAAAGCAGAGAGGTCCAAAAGGTGTGGGGCATTTGAAGGGGTTCCCGGAGGCAGTGAGGACCAGCATGACTTTTCCCCGCTGGCGCCTTTGCTGTGGGAGCAGCGGCTGGACGTTTGCGCTTTTTGCTCCGGAGGCTGCTGAGAGTGAAAAACGGTGGTTTTGAGGATGGAGTCCACAGTAAAGCAGAGAGGTCTAAAAGGTGTGGGGCATTTGAAGGGGTTCCCGGAGGCAGTGAGGACCAGCATGACTTTTCCCTGCTGGGGCCTTCGCTGTGGGAGCAGCGGCTGGACGTTTGCGTTTTTTGCTACAGAGACTACCGAGGGTTAAAAACGGTGGTTTTGAGGATGGAGTCCACAGGAAAGCAGGGAGGTCCAAAAGGTGTGGGGCATTTGAAGGGGTTCCCGGAGGCAGTGAGGACCAGCATGACTTTTCCCCGCTGGGGCCTTTGCTGTGGGAGCAGCGGCTGGACGTTTGCGCTTTTTGCTCCGGAGGCTGCCGAGGGTTAAAAACGGTGGTTTTGAGGATGGAGTCCACAGGAAAGCAGAGAGGTCTAAAAGGTGTGGGGCATTTGAAGGGGTTCCCGGAGGCAGTGAGGACCAGCATGACTTTTCCCTGCTGGGTCCTTTGCTGTGCTAGCAGCGGCTGGACGTCTGCGTTTTTTGCTCCGGAGGCTGCCGAGAGTGAAAAACGGTGGTTTTGAGGATGGAGTCCACAGGAAAGCAGAGAGGTCTAAAAGGTGTGGGGCATTTGAAGGGGTTCCTGGAGGCAGTGAGGACCAGCATGACTTTTCCCCGCTGGGGCCTTTTCTGTGGGAGCAGTGACTAGACGTTTGCGTATTTTGCTCCGGCGGATGCCGAGTGTGAAAAACGGTGGTTTTGAGGATGGAGTCCACAGGAAAGCAGAGAGGTCCAAAAGGTGTGGGGCATTTGAAGGGGTTCCCGGAGGCAGTGAGGACCAGCATGACTTTTCCCCGCTGGGGCCTTTGCTGTGGGAGCAGCGGCTGGACGTTTGCGTTTTTTGCTCCGGAGGCTGCCGAGAGTGAAAAACGGTGGTTTTGAGGATGGAGTCCACAGGAAAGCAGAGAGGTCCAAAAGGTGTGGGGCATTTGAAGGGGTTCCCGGAGGCAGTGAGGACCAGCATGACTTTTCCCTGCTGGGGCCTTTGCTGTGGGAGCAGTGGCTAGACGTTTGCGTATTTTGCTCCGGAGGCTGCCGAGGGTTAAAAACGGTGGTTTTGAGGATGGAGTCCACAGGAAAGCAGAGAGGTCCAAAAGGTGTGGGGCATTTGAAGGGGTTCCCGGAGGCAGTGAGGACCAGCATGACTTTTCCCCGCTGGGGCCTTTGCTGTGGGAGCAGCGGCTGGACGTTTGCGCTTTTTGCTCCGGCGGATGCCAAGAGTGAAAAACGGTGGTTTTGAGGATGGAGTCCACAGGAAAGCAGAGAGGTCTAAAAGGTGTGGGGCATTTGAAGGGGTTCCCGGAGGCAGTGAGGACCAGCATGACTTTTCCCTGCTGGGGCCTTTGCTGTGCTAGCAGCGGCTGGACGTTTGCGTTTTTTGCTCCGGAGGCTGCCGAGAGTGAAAAACGGTGGTTTTGAGGATGGAGTCCACAGGAAAGCAGAGAGGTCCAAAAGGTGTGGGGCATTTGAAGGGGTTCCCGGAGGCAGTGAGGACCAGCATGACTTTTCCCCGCTGGGGCCTTTGCTGTGGGAGCAGCGGCTTAACATCTGCGTTTTTTGCTACAGAGACTACCGAGGGTTAAAAGCGGTGGTTTTGAGGATGGAGTCCACAGGAGAAAAGAGAGGTCCAAAAGGTGTGGGGCATTTGAAGGGGTTCCCGGAGGCAGTGAGGACCAGCATGACTTTTCCGCCTTGGAACCTTTGCTGTGGGAGCAGCGGCTGGACGTTTGCGTTTTCTGCTACAGAGACTACCGAGGGTTAATAACGATGGTTTTGAGGATGGATTCCACAGGAAAGCAGAGAGGTCCAAAAGGTGTGGGGCATTTGAAGGGGTTCCCGGAGGCAGTGAGGACCAGCATGACTTTTCCGCCTTGGAACCTTTGCTGCGGGAGCAGTGGCAGGACGTTTGCGTTTTTTGCTCCGGCGGATGCCAAGAGTGAAAAACGGTGGTTTTGAGGATGGAGTCCACAGGAAAGCAGAGAGGTCCAAAAGGTGTGGGGCATTTGAAGGGGTTCCCGGAGGCAGTGAGGACCAGCATGACTTTTCCCCGCTGGGGCCTTTGCTGTGGGAGCAGTGGCTGGACGTTTGCGTTTTTTGCTCCGGAGGCTATCGAGAGTGAAAAACGGTGGTTTTGAGGATGGAGTCCACAGGAAAGCAGAGAGGTCCAAAAGGTGTGGAGCATTTGAAGGGGTTCCCGGAGGCAGTGAGGACCAGCATGACTTTTCCCCGCTGGGGCCTTTGCTGTGGGAGCAGCGGCTGGACGTTTGCGCTTTTTGCTCTGGAGGCTGCCGAGGGTTAAAAACGGTGGTTTTGAGGATGGAGTCCACAGGAAAGCAGAGAGGTCTAAAAGGTGTGGGGCATTTGAAGGGGTTCCCCGAGGCAGTGAGGACCAGCATGACTTTTCCCTGCTGGGGCCTTTGCTGTGGGAGCAGCGGCTGGACGTTTGCGTTTTTTGCTCCGGAGGCGGCCGAGAGTGAAAAACGGTGGTTTTGAGGATGGAGTCCACAGGAAAGCAGAGAGGTCCAAAAGGTGTGGGGCATTTGAAGGGGTTTCTGCAGGCAGTGAGGACCAGCATGACTTTTCCCCGCTGGGGCCTTTGCTGTGGAAGCAGCGGCTGGACGTTTGCGTTTTTTGCTCCGGAGGCTGCCAAGAGTGAAAAACGGTGTTTTTGAGGATGGAGTCCACAGGAAAGCAGAGAGGTCCAAAAGGTGTGGGGCATTTGAAGGGGTTCCCGGAGGCAGGGAGGACCAGCATGACTTTTCTGCCTTGGAACCTTTGCTGTGGGAGCAGCGGCTGGACGTTTGCGTTTTTTGCTCCGGCGGATGCCAATAGTGAAATACGGTGGTTTTGAGGATGGAGTCCACAGGAAAGCAGAGAGGTCCAAAAGGTGTGGGGCATTTGAAGGGGTTCCCGGAGGCAGTGAGGACCAGCATGACTTTTCCCCGCTGGGGCCTTTGCTGTGGGAGCAGCGGCTGGACGTTTGCGTTTTCTGCTCTGGAGGCTGCCGAGAGTGAAAAACGGTGGTTTTGAGGATGGAGTCCACAGGAAAGCAGAGAGGTCCAAAAGGTGTGGGGCATTTGAAGGGGTTCCCGGAGGCAGTGAGGACCAGCATGACTTTTCCCCGCTGGGGCCTTTGCTGTGGGACCAGCGGCTGGACGTTTGCTTTTTTTGCTACAGAGACTACAGAGGGTTAATAATGGTGGTTTTGAGGATGGAGTCCACAGGAAAGCAGAGAGGTCCAAAAGGTGTGGGGCATTTGAAAGGGTTCCCGGAGGCAGTGAGGACCAGCATGACTTTTTCCCACTGGGGCCTTTGCTGTGGGAGCAGCGGCTGGACGTTTGCGTTTTTTGCTACAGAGACTACCGAGGGTTAATAACGGTGGTTTTGAGGATGGAGTCCACAGGAAAACAGAGAGGTCCAAAAGGTGTGGGGCATTTGAAGGGGTTCCCGGAGGCAGTGAGGACCAGCATGACTTTTCCCCGCTGGGGCCTTCGCTGTGGGAGCAGCGGCTGGACGTTTGCGTTTTTTGCTACAGAGACTACCGAGGGTTAAAAACGGTGGTTTTGAGGATGGAGTCCACAGGAAAGCAGAGAGGTCCAAAAGGTGTGGGGCGTTTGAAGGGGTTCCCGGAGGCAGTGAGGACCAGCATGACTTTTCCCCCCTGGGGCCTTTGCTGTGGGAGCAGTGGCTAGACGTTTGCGTTTTTTGCTCCGGAGGCTGCCGAGAGTGAAAAACGGTGGTTTTGAGGATGGAGCCCACATGAAAACAGAGAGATCCAAAAGGTGTGGGGCATTTGAAGGGGTTCCCGGAGGCAGTGCGGACCAGCATGACTTTTCCGCCTTCGAACCTTTGCTGTGGGAGCAGCGGCTGGACGTTTGCGTTTTTTGCTACAGAGACTACCGAGGGTTAAAAACGGTGGTTTTGAGGATGGATTCCACAGGAAAACAGAGAGGTCCAAAAGGTGTGGGGCATTTGAAGGGGTTCCCGGAGGCAGTGAGGACCAGCATGACTTTTCCCCGCTGGGGCCTTTGCTGTGGGAGCAGCGGCTGGACGTTTGCGTTTTTTGCTCCGGAGGCTACCGAGAGTAAAAAATGGTGGTTTTGAGGTTAGAGTCCTCAGGAAAGCAGAGAGGTCCAAAAGGTGTGGGGCATATGAAGGGGTTCCCGGAGGCAGTGAGGACCAGCATGACTTTTCCCCGCTGGGGCCTTTGCTGTGGGAGCAGCGGCTGGACGTTTGCTTTTTTTGATACAGAGACTACAGAGGGTTAAAAACGGTGGTTTTGAGGTAATGAATTATGAAAATTACAAAATTTTTTTGTTTGGCCTCTGGCCTCCACTTTCCGCCCTCCACTTTCCGCCCTCCACTTTTTGGGCCTCCACTTTCCGCCCTCCACTTTTTGGGCCTCCACTTTTTGGGCCTCCACTTTTTGGGCCTCCACTTTTTGGGCCTCCACTTTTTGGGCCTCCACTTTTTGGGCCTCCACTTTTTGGGCCTCCACTTTTTGGGCCTCCACTTTTTGGGCCTCCACTTTTTGGGCCTCCACTTCTTGGGCCTCTACTTTTTGGGCCTCTGGCCTCCCCTTTTCGGCCTCCACTTTTCATCCTCTGGCCTCCACTTTCCGGCTTTTACTTTCTGGCCTCCGGCCTCCACCTTCCGGCCTCTATCTCTTGGCCTCCACCTTCCGGCCTCCACCTCCTAACTGTTGTTCCTGTTTTTCCATCTTTACGCCTTGCCCGTCCCCTCTTTCTCTCCCAGTGTTTCTACTTTCCCTTCCCCCCTTTCCTTTTTTCCCTCTTCCCCCCCTTTTTGTTTTTCCCCTGTCCCACTTTTTCTCCTTTTTGTTCTGCACTGTTCCGTCCCCCCTTTCCCCTCTCCTCCTTATTATTTTTTTATTTTTTAGTATAGAATCACACGCATACATTTCCACCTGAAGGGAAAGGGGGAGGAACAAGCCCTTTCCCGAGAACAGACAGCAGCTTTACTGCCACACTAACAATGGCTGCAAAATTTCTTCAGATGGATCAACACTCATTTGAAGTCTTCAAATACTTCTCATCTTTAAAGGAGGTGCCGCATGTCCACCTGAATCCTTCCTCTTTCTTCTGGCCTATTTGGTAATACGCTGAAATAGGATGATGCCATTTACGGCAGCCCAAGGTCCATTGTTGGGGTTGTATGCCTCAGAAGAGGGAGATTCATAGGGGACATTAGAAAACGTTACAATCTGGAAACATGGGTGGGAGCCATTGAAATAGAGAAAACCCTCTCATTTTACTATCTATTGACATATGACTATTTGTTTGCGTATAGCGAAGGTGTTCAAAATAAAAATCTACTCTACAAAAAACCTCCTCTATTACATAAAGGATTTTAGAATATAAAATATGTGTCCCACAGTCTGTTTTTACCTTTATTGTTCTCTCTCTGCCTGGCTCCCCGTCCCCATTCTTTAATTGCTCTGTCTCTCTCCTTCAGCTCATCGAGGTTTTTTGGTATGTTTCAGTTTATCTCTGTCTACCTCACTGCCCCCTTTTTTAATTCCTTCTTCTCTGCCTTGTGGCTCATTGCTCTTTTTTGTTTTGTGTGTTTTTTGTTTTTTTTTTGTTTTTTCATCTCTGTCAGCATGGTTTCCTGTTGCTTCCTTCTTCCTGGCCTGTAGCCCATCGCTGTTGCATTGGGTTTACCATGCGAGGTGTCGTTAGCTGGGGCGGGGGCTGCAGGGGTGGGTTCTGTGAGAAGACACCGGGTGTTGTTCCCATGTTGGGCACAGCCAGTTCCCACGCTGAGACGGATGTGCTGCTGGTTAAAGCTGAGCCCATCGGCAGCGCTGGTAGGAAGCAGAGCAGAGGTTCTCCTGCAGCCTGTGGTGAAGACCATGGTGAGGCAGGCTGTTCCCCTGCAGTCCAGGGAGGTCCAGGGTGGAGCCAACGTGCCCCTGCGGCGCGTGGAGGACCCGAGGCCGGAGCAGGTGGCTGTGCCTGAAGGAAGCCGAGAGCCTGTGCGAGACCTGCGGCCTCATGGGAGGGACCCCCCACTGGAGCAGAAAAAGAGCCTGAGGAGGAAGGAGCCGCAACCCCCATGCCATGTCCCCTGCGTTGGTCAGGGCTGGGATGTAGAGAAGTCAGGAGAGAAGAGGCGCCCAGGAAAAGAGGGAGGGGTGGCAGGAAGGTGTTTTATTTTGCGTTTGTTCCTATTTGTCATTATTTGATTAACAGTAAGTTAAATTAATTTCCCCTCCTACCCTTCCCTCTCTGATTCCCCAAACTAATTTGAACTTCTTGCCCGTGTGGCTTGTGCTATGTCGCTTTTCAAATTGTCTTCCTACCTCTCCCTCCATGCAGCTCTGCGTAACTAGGTTTGAATTCTGGTGTATGATTCTTGTATCCCATCGCTTTCAAAATTTTCTGTCCTTGTCTCCCTCTAGCCGTCTACCTGTCTGCAAATCCCCATTCTACCCTCTCTTTCCTGCACCCAGTCACTCTTTTTCACTTTCTTTTTACATCTCCCTGTCCCTATTTTTTAGTTTTTGTCTATGTTTCGTGTACCATATTGCCTTTTGAGATTTTCTTTCAATGTCTACCTCTGTCCGGATCCCCGGTGTTATTTTTTATGTCTTGCCAATGTTTCTTTTCCCCCTGACACGGCAGAAATTTTCCCCGCCCCTTGTCTTGTCTCCGTCTTCTTGTCCTGCCGGTCCCTTTGGCCTCTGTCCTGCTCCCTGTCGCTCTTATTTGTTCCTCCATCTCTATGCCTGTTATTTTGCGCAGTCTGTCCGCTCTCCTCTCTCTACGTGGCTGTCCCACTCCCCACCCCTCTCTTGTTTGCAGCGTGCTGTTTTCTGCTTCCCTGTCTCACACCTCTTCTCTATGTCCCTCTGTCCTTCCTCCTGCTTTTCTCTTGCCTTTTCTCCCTCTGTCCTGTTGCGTTTGGGCACTGAGCCTTATAGCCAACTCACTGCTGGGATTTCTTGCGTACATTAATGAATAAACTTTTCCTGCCCCTTGTGTGCCCCTGGATGTGTTTGCATCCCCTGGGTGCAGAGGTCGTGGCTGGGGACAGGGGCAGGGGAGGGGGCGATGTGCTGTGGGGCTTTGGCAAGGGCCCCTGCTCCTGACGGGCTCCAGCTGTGGGCTGGGGCAGCCCAGGTGGGACCAGTGAGGTGATGGTGGGACGGGGCCAAGGGTTTAAAAAGGCTGCAGGTGGGGATGAGTGGGGGCAGCCTCAGGTGCAGCCAGTGAGGCTGAGGATGGGGCTGGCCCTGCTGTGCCAAGGGTCGGGGGCTGCCTGGGCACGCATGCCTGCTGGAGCTGGCTGAGGAGTGAAAAGAAGGGGGTTCCACAGGCGGCTGCCCCCAGCAAGGAGCGGACGGGCCCCACGGCGAGGAAGGATCGCTCCCAGCCATTCCTGACAGCGCACACCACCAGCTCACAGCTCCAGGACGTCGGTACCTCTGTCAGCTGCACATGTGAGCCACCGTGCCTCCGGGAAGCCTCGGGGGAGAGTTTAATAGCATGCTTTTTGTTTTTTCCATTCCATTTCGATGAATTCCCGACTTTACCGAAAATGGAAATTTGTGTTTTTCACTAATGTTGCTGTATACTGTGTAAGTTGCTGATATAATTACTCTTTATAGGGCTGATGATGAGACTATCAAGCAGGGGTTCAGGTTAGCATCTTGTATGTGTCTGTCTATGGCGTTTCAGTATTTTTAAAGAAAGCAGAAGGGACATAAGGCATAGTGTATTTCAGGTGATGGGACCGCTCATTGCATTTCCCCTTCACCCTTCCCTGTCCCCTTTCCCTGTTTTCCCCCTTCTTCCCTGTGTTCCCCCATTCCCCCCTTTTCCCTTTCTTTCCCGTTCTCCTCATCCCCCTTTACCCTTCTTTTCCTTGTCCCCTTTCCCCTTTCTTCCCTCCCGTCCCACCTTTCCCTCTTTCCCTTTATTCCCCCACCCCATGTTCCCCCCTTCCTTTCCCTTTCTTCCACCCTGTCGCCCCTTTCCCCCTTTGCCTTTCTTTCCCCCTGTCCAATGTCCCCTATTTCCCCTTTTGTTCTACCTCCCCTGTTCCCTCATTATCCCTTATACCCCCCACCCCCCGTGCCCTTTCTTCCCCACACTACTGTCCCCCTTTCCCCCTTCCTTTCCCCTATGCCTCCTGTTTTGCTCTTTCCCTTCATCCTTGGTACCCCCTTTAATTCTTCCCCGTTGCCCCTTTCCCCGTCCTTTCCCTCTGCCCTTTCCCCCCCGTTGCCCCGTTCCTTCTTTTTCAATGACGCTCTCCCAATGTGTTCCATGCTCCCCCTTTCTCCCTTGTTCCCCCTTTCCTTCTCCTGCATCCCCCCTTTTCCCTACCCTTCTTTCTCAGTTCCCCCTACCATCTGTGTTCCGTGTCCCCCCTTCCCCATTTCCTCACCCCCCATCACCCCTTTTCTTTCTCCATTTTTCCTCCGTCCCATTTCTCCCTTTCTTTCCCCCACTCCATCCGCTGTCCCCCTCTTTCCACCTGTCTTGTCTCTCCTGTTCCAGGTCTCCCCTCTCTCTTTCTACCTCCCTTTCTTTCTGTTTTTCCATCTTCACACCTCGCCCGCCCCCCCTTCATTGTTTCTTCCCTGCTGCTCCCCTTTCTTCTTTTTTTTTTCCCCCAGCTGTCTCCTCTTTCCTCCTTTCTTGGCTCCCCCTTTTCCCTCTCATTCCCACGTTGAACCCTCCCCCCGCACTCCTCCCCCCCTCCTCACATGGCCCTTGTGACTCGCAGGTCTTCTTGCCCGACAGTGACTTCCATCCCGGCATGATTCTTCTTGCTGAGGGTTTTCCCTCACCTTTGAGGCACATTGTTTGTAGTGTTCTGTGTAGTATCTGTGCATGTCCGCGTGGCTCGGAGTCACCCCGCCCAGGGGTGTAGAGTCAAGGGTAGGTGGTATACCTTTAAGAGTATACGGTTTATATTTTGATGTGTCGAGGCAAAAGCGGTAAGATCATTTCGGACCGAGTAGCTGTGAGTGGGTTTTGCGAACAGGTTTTTCATTAACACTTCCTGGGGAAGGACAGAGCTCTGCAGGAGGGGCCATTCAGCGCTGTGGCCAGAGACTGCATCTCAGACGAAAGGAGGCTGCCGAGAGTGACAAACGGTGGTTTTGAAGATAGAGTCTGTAAGAAACCAGAGAGGGCCGAAGTGCGTGGGGCATTTGAAGGGGTTCCCGGAGGCACTGAGGACCAGCATGACTTTTCCCCGCTGGGGCCTTTTGCTGTGGGAGCAGCGGCTGGACGTTTGCGTTTTTTGCTCCGGAGGCTGCCGAGAGTGAAAAACGGTGGTTTTGAGGCTAGAGTCCGTAGGGAAGCAGAGAGGGCCCAAGTGTGGGGGGCATTTGAAGGGGTTCCCGGAGGCAGTGAGGACCAGCATGACTTTTCCCTGCTGGGGCCTTTGCTGTGGGAGCAGCGGCTGGGCGTTTGCGTTTTTTGCTCCAGAGGCTGCCGAGTGCAAAACGGCGGTTTAGAGGATGGAGTCCACTGGAAAGCAGAGAGGGCCCAAGTGTGTGGGGCATTTGAAGGGGTTCGGGGAGGCAGTGAAGACCAGCATGACTTTTCCCCCTTGAAAACTTTGCTGTGGGAGCAGCGGCTGGACGTTTGCGTTTTTTGCTCAGGAGGCTGCCAAGAGTGAAAAACGGTGGTTTTGAGGATGGATTCCACAGGAAAGCAGAGAGGGCCCAAGTGTGCGGGGGATTTGAAGGGGTTCCCGGAGGCAGTGAGGACCAGCATGACTTTTCCCCGCTGGGGCCTTTGCTGTGGGAGCAGCGGCTGGACGTTTGCGTTTTTTGCTCTGGAGGCTGCTGAGAGTGAAAAACGGTGGTTTTGAGGATGGAGTCCACAGGAAAGCAGAGAGGTCCAAAAGGTGTGGGGCATTTGAAGGGGTTCCCGGAGGCAGTGAGGACCAGCATGACTTTTCCCCGCTGGGGCCTTTGCTGTGGGAGCAGCGGCTGGACGTTTGCGTTTTTTGCTCCGGAGGCTGCCGAGAGTGAAAAACAGTGATTTGGAGGTTAGAATCCACAGGGAAGCAGAGAGATCCAAAAGGTGTGGGGCATTTGAAGGGGTTCCCGGAGGCAGTGAGGACCAGCATGACTTTTCCCCGCTGGGGCCTTTGCTGTGGGAGCGGCGGCTGGACGTTTGCGTTTTTTGCTCCGGAGGCTGCCAAGAGTGAAAAACGGTGGTTTTGAGGATGGAGTCCACAGGAAAGCAGAGAGGGCCCAATGGTGTGGGGCATTTGAAGGGTTTCGGGGAGCCAGTGAGGACCAGCATCACTTTATTTCCTTAGAACCTTTGATGTGAGAGCAGCGGCTGGACGTTTGCATTTTTTGCTACAGAGACTACCGAGGGTTAAAAACGGTGGTTTTGAGGATGGAGTCCACAGGAAAGCAGAGAGGTCCAAAAGGTGTGGGGTATTTCAAGGGGTTCCCGGAGGCAGTGAGGACCAGCATGACTTGTCCCCGCTGGGGCCTTTGCTGTGGGAGCAGTGGCTGGACTTTTGCGTTTTTTGCTCCGGAGGCTGCCGAGAGTGAAAAACGGTGGTTTTGAGGGTGGAGTCCACAGGAAAGCAGAGAGGTCCAAAAGGTGTGGGGCATTTGAAGGGGTTCCCGGAGGCAGTGAGGACCAGCATGACTTTTCCCCGCTGGGGCCTTTGCTGTGGGAGCAGCGGTTGGACGTTTGCGTTTTTTGCTCCGGAGGCTGCCGAGGGTTAAAAACGGTGGTTTTGAGGATGGACTCCACAGGAAAGCAGAGAGGTCCAAAAGGTGTGGGGCATTTGAAAGGGTTCCCGGAGGCAGTGACGACCAGCATGACTTTTCCCCGCTGGGGCCTTTGCTGTGGGAGCAGCGGCTGGACGTTTGCGTTTTTTGCTCCGGAGGCTGCCGAGAGTGAAAAACATTGGTTTTGAGGATGGAGTCCACAGGAAAACAGAGAGGTCCAAAAGGTGTGGGGCATTTGAAGGGGTTCCCGGAGGCAGTGAGGACCAGCATGACTTTTCCGCCTTGGAACCTTTGCTGTGGGAGCAGCGGCTGGACGTTTGCGTTTTTTGCTCCGGCGGACGCCGAGAGTGAAAAACGGTGGTTTTGGGGATGGAGTTCACAGGAAAGCAGAGAGGTCCAAAAGGTGTGGGGCATTTGAAGGGGTTCCTGGAGGTAGTGAAGACCAGCATGACTTTTCTTGCTGGGGCCTTTGCTGTGGAAGCAGCGGCTGGACGTTTGCGTTTTTTGCTCCGGAGGCTGCCGAGAGTGAAAAACGGTGGTTTTGAGGATGGAGTCCACAGGAAAACAGAGAGGTCCAAAAGGTGTGGGACATTTGAAGGGGTTCCCGGAGGCAGTGAGGACCAGCATGACTTTTCCCCGCTGGGGCCTTTGCTGTGGGAGCAGCGGCTGGACGTATGCGTTTTTTGATACAGAGAATACAGAGGGTTAAAAACAGTGGTTTTGAGGATGGATTCCACAGAAAAGCAGAGAGGTCCAAAAGGTGTGGGGCATTTGAAGGGGTTCCCGGAGGCAGTGAGGACCAGCATGAGTTTTCCCCGCTGGGGCCTTTGCTATGGGAGCAGCGGCTGGACATCTGCGTTTTTTGCTACAGAGACTACCGAGGGTTAATAACAGTGGTTTTGAGGATGGAGTCCACAGGAAAGCAGAGAGGTCCAAAAGGTGTGGGGCATTTGAAGGGGTTCCCAGAGGCAGTGAGGACCAGCATGACTTTTCAGCCTTGGAACCTTTGCTGTGGGAGCAGCGGCTGGACGTTTGCGTTTTTTGCTACAGAGACTACGGAGGGTATAAAAACGGTGGTTTTGAGGATGGAGTCCACAGGAAAGCAGAGAGGTGCAAAAGGTGTGGGGCATTTGAAGGGGTTCCCGGAGGCAGTGAGGACCAGCATGACTTTTACCCGCTGGGGCTTTGCTGTGGGAGCAGCGGCTGGACGTTTGCGTTTTATGCTCCGGAGGCTGCCGAGGGTTAAAAACGGTGGTTTTGAGGATGGAGTCCACAGGAAAGCAGAGAGGTCCAAAAGGTGTGGGGCATTTGAAGGGGTTCCCGGAGGCAGTGAGGACCAGCATGACTTTTCCCCGCTGGGGCCTTTGCTGTGGAAGCAGTTGCTGGACGTTTGCATTTTTTGCTCCGGAGGCTGCCGAGAGTGAAAAACGGTGGTTTTGAGGATGGAGTCCACAGGAAAGCAGAGAGGTGCAAAAGGTGTGGGGCATTTGAAGGGGTTCCCGGAGGCAGTGAGGACCAGCATGACTTTTCCCCGCTGGGGCCTTTGCTGTGGAAGCAATTGCTGGACGTTTGCATTTTTTGCTCCGGAGGAAGCCGAGAGTGAAAAACGGTGGTTTTGAGGATGGAGTCCACAGGAAAACAGAGAGGTCCAAAAGGTGTGGGGCATTTGAAGGGGTTCCCGGAGGCAGTGAGGACCAGCATGACTTTTCCCCGCTGGGGCCTTTGCTGTGGGAGTAGCGGCTGGACATTTGCTTTTTTTGCTCCGGAGGATGCCGAGAGTGAAAAACGGTGGTTTTGAGGATGGAGTCCACTGGAAAGCAGAGAGGGCCCAATGGTGTGGGGCATTTCAAGGGTTTCGGGGAGCCAGTGAGGACCAGCATCACTTTATTTCCTTAGAACCATTGATGTGAGAGCAGCGGCTGGACGTTTGCATTTTTTTCTCCGGATACTGCCAGGAATAAAAAAGCGTGGTTTTGAGGATGGATTCCACAGGAAAGCAGAGAGGTGCAAAAGGTGTGGGGCATTTGAAGGGGTTCCCGGAGGCAGTGAGGACCAGCATGACTTTTCCCCGCTGGGGCCTTTGCTGTGGTAGCAGCGGCTTGACGTTTGCGTTTTTTGCTCCGGAGGCTGCCGAGGGTTAATAACGGTGGTTTTGAGGATGGAGTCCACAGGAAAGCAGAGAGGTCCAAAAGGTGTGGGGCATTTGAAGGGGTTCCCGGAGGCAGTGAGGACCAGCATTACTTTTCCCAGCTGGGGCTTTGCTGTGGTAGCAGCGGCTGGAAGTTTGCGTTTTTTGCTACAGAGACTACCGAGGGTTAAAAACGGTGGTTTTGAGGATGGATTCCACAGGAAAGCAGAGAGGTCCAAAAGGTGTGGGGCATTTCAAGGGGTTCCCGGAGGCAGTGAGGACCAGCATGACTTGTCCCCACTGGGGCCTTTGCTGTGGGAGCAGTGGCTGGACTTTTGCGTTTTTTGCTCCGGAGGCTGCCGAGAGTGAAAAACGGTGGTTTTGAGGGTGGAGTCCACAGGAAAGCAGAGAGGTCCAAAAGGTGTGGGGCATTTGAAGGGGTTCCCGGAGGCAGTGAGGACCAGCATGACTTTTCCCCGCTGGGGCCTTTGCTGTGGGAGCAGCGGTTGGACGTTTGCGTTTTTTGATCCGGAGGCTGCCGAGAGTGAAAAACGGTGGTTTTGAGGATGGACTCCACAGGAAAGCAGAGAGGTCCAAAAGGTGTGGGGCATTTGAAAGGGTTCCCGGAGGCAGTGAGGACCAGCATGACTTTTCCCCGCTGGGGCCTTTGCTGTGGGAGCAGCGGCTGGACGTTTGCGTTTTTTGCTCCGGAGGCTGCCGAGAGTGAAAAACATTGGTTTTGAGGATGGAGTCCACAGGAAAGCAGAGAGGTCCCACAGGTGTGGGGCATTTGAAGGGGTTCCCGGAGGCAGTGAGGACCAGCATGACTTTTCCGCCTTGTAACCTTTGCTGTGGGAGCAGCGGCTGGACGTTTGCGTTTTTTGCTCCGGCGGACGCCGAGAGTGAAAAACGGTGGTTTTGGGGATGGAGTTCACAGGAAAGCAGAGAGGTCCAAAAGGTGTGGGGTATTTGAAGGGGTTCCCGGAGGCAGTGAGGACCAGCATGACTTTTCCCCGCTGGGGCCTTTGCTGTGGGAGCAGCGGCTGGACGTTTGCGTTTTATGCTCCGGAGGCTGCCGAGGGTTAAAAACGGTGGTTTTGAGGATGGAGTCCACAGGAAAGCAGAGAGGTCCAAAAGGTGTGGGGCATTTGAAGGGGTTCCCAGAGGCAGTGAGGACCAGCATGACTTTTCCCCGCTGGGGCCTTTGCTGTGGAAGCAGTTGCTGGACGTTTGCATTTTTTGCTCCGGAGGCTGCCGAGAGTGAAAAACGGTGGTTTTGAGGATGGAGTCCACAGGAAAGCAGAGAGGTGCAAAAGGTGTGGGGCATTTGAAGGGGTTCCCGGAGGCAGTGAGGACCAGCATGACTTTTCCCCGCTGGGGCCTTTGCTGTGGAAGCAATTGCTGGACGTTTGCATTTTTTGCTCCGGAGGAAGCCGAGAGTGAAAAACGGTGGTTTTGAGGATGGAGTCCACAGGAAAACAGAGAGGTCCAAAAGGTGTGGGGCATTTGAAGGGGTTCCCGGAGGCAGTGAGGACCAGCATGACTTTTCCCCGCTGGGGCCTTTGCTGTGGGAGTAGCGGCTGGACATTTGCTTTTTTTGCTCCGGAGGATGCCGAGAGTGAAAAACGGTGGTTTTGAGGATGGAGTCCACTGGAAAGCAGAGAGGGCCCAATGGTGTGGGGCATTTCAAGGGTTTCGGGGAGCCAGTGAGGACCAGCATCACTTTATTTCCTTAGAACCTTTGATGTGAGAGCAGCGGCTGGACGTTTGCATTTTTTTCTCCGGATACTGCCAGGAATAAAAAAGCGTGGTTTTGAGGATGGATTCCACAGGAAAGCAGAGAGGTGCAAAAGGTGTGGGGCATTTGAAGGGGTTCCCGGAGGCAGTGAGGACCAGCATGACTTTTCCCCGCTGGGGCCTTTGCTGTGGTAGCAGCGGCTTGACGTTTGCGTTTTTTGCTCCGGAGGCTGCCGAGGGTTAATAACGGTGGTTTTGAGGATGGAGTCCACAGGAAAGCAGAGAGGTGCAAAAGGTGTGGGGCATTTGAAGGGGTTCCCGGAGGCAGTGAGGACCAGCATTACTTTTCCCAGCTGGGGCTTTGCTGTGGTAGCAGCGGCTGGAAGTTTGCGTTTTTTGCTACAGAGACTACCGAGGGTTAAAAACGGTGGTTTTGAGGATGGATTCCACAGGAAAGCAGAGAGGTCCAAAAGGTGTGGGGCATTTCAAGGGGTTCCCGGAGGCAGTGAGGACCAGCATGACTTGTCCCCACTGGGGCCTTTGCTGTGGGAGCAGTGGCTGGACTTTTGCGTTTTTTGCTCCGGAGGCTGCCGAGAGTGAAAAACGGTGGTTTTGAGGGTGGAGTCCACAGGAAAGCAGAGAGGTCCAAAAGGTGTGGGGCATTTGAAGGGGTTCCCGGAGGCAGTGAGGACCAGCATGACTTTTCCCCGCTGGGGCCTTTGCTGTGGGAGCAGCGGTTGGACGTTTGCGTTTTTTGATCCGGAGGCTGCCGAGAGTGAAAAACGGTGGTTTTGAGGATGGACTCCACAGGAAAGCAGAGAGGTCCAAAAGGTGTGGGGCATTTGAAAGGGTTCCCGGAGGCAGTGAGGACCAGCATGACTTTTCCCCGCTGGGGCCTTTGCTGTGGGAGCAGCGGCTGGACGTTTGCGTTTTTTGCTCCGGAGGCTGCCGAGAGTGAAAAACATTGGTTTTGAGGATGGAGTCCACAGGAAAGCAGAGAGGTCCCACAGGTGTGGGGCATTTGAAGGGGTTCCCGGAGGCAGTGAGGACCAGCATGACTTTTCCGCCTTGTAACCTTTGCTGTGGGAGCAGCGGCTGGACGTTTGCGTTTTTTGCTCCGGTGGACGCCGAGAGTGAAAAACGGTGGTTTTGGGGATGGAGTTCACAGGAAAGCAGAGAGGTCCAAAAGGTGTGGGGTATTTGAAGGGGTTCCCGGAGGCAGTGAGGACCAGCATGACTTTTCCCCGCTGGGGCCTTTGCTGTGGGAGCAGCGGCTGGACGTTTGCGTTTTTTGCTCCGGAGGCTGCCGAGAGTGAAAAACGGTGGTTTTGAGGATGGAGTCCACAGGAAAGCAGAGAGGTGCAAATGGTGTGGGGCATTTGAAGGGGTTCCTGGAGGTAGTGAAGACCAGCATGACTTTTCTTGCTGGGGCCTTTGCTGTGGAAGCAGCGGCTGGACGTTTGCGTTTTTTGCTCCGGAGGCTGCCGAGAGTGAAAAACGGTGGTTTTGAGGATGGAGTCCACAGGAAAACAGAGAGGTCCAAAAGGTGTGGGGCATTTGAAGGGGTTCCCAGAGGCAGTGAGGACCAGCATGACTTTTCTGCCTTGGAACGTTTGCTGTGGGAGCAGCGGCTGGACGTTTGCGTTTTTTGCTACAGAGACTACCGCGGGTTGAAAACGGTGGTTTTGAGGATGGATTCCACAGGAAAACAGAGAGGTCCAAAAGGTGTGGGGCATTTGAAGGGGTTCCCGGAGGCAGTGAGGACCAGCATGACTTTTCCCTGCTGGGGCCTTTGCTGTGGGAGCAGCGGCTGGGCGTTTGCGTTTTTTGCTCCAGAGGCTGCCGAGTGCAAAACGGCGGTTTAGAGGATGGAGTCCACTGGAAAGCAGAGAGGGCCCAAGTGTGTGGGGCATTTGAAGGGGTTCGGGGAGGCAGTGAAGACCAGCATGACTTTTCCCCCTTGAAAACTTTGCTGTGGGAGCAGCGGCTGGACGTTTGCGTTTTTTGCTCAGGAGGCTGCCAAGAGTGAAAAACGGTGGTTTTGAGGATGGATTCCACAGGAAAGCAGAGAGGTCCAAAAGGTGTGGGGCATTTCAAGGGGTTCCCGGAGGCAGTGAGGACCAGCATGACTTGTCCCCGCTGGGGCCTTTGCTGTGGGAGCAGTGGCTGGACTTTTGCGTTTTTTGCTCCGGAGGCTGCCGAGAGTGAAAAACGGTGGTTTTGAGGGTGGAGTCCACAGGAAAGCAGAGAGGTCCAAAAGGTGTGGGGCATTTGAAGGGGTTCCCGGAGGCAGTGACGACCAGCATGACTTTTCCCCGCTGGGGCCTTTGCTGTGGGAGCAGCGGTTGGACGTTTGCGTTTTTTGCTCCGGAGGCTGCCGAGGGTTAAAAACGGTGGTTTTGAGGATGGACTCCACAGGAAAGCAGAGAGGTCCAAAAGGTGTGGGGCATTTGAAGGGGTTCCCGGAGGCAGTGAGGACCAGCATGACTTTTCCGCCTTGTAACCTTTGCTGTGGGAGCAGCGGCTGGACGTTTGCGTTTTTTGCTCCGGCGGACGCCGAGAGTGAAAAACGGTGGTTTTGGGGATGGAGTTCACAGGAAAGCAGAGAGGTCCAAAAGGTGTGGGGTATTTGAAGGGGTTCCCGGAGGCAGTGAGGACCAGCATGACTTTTCCCCGCTGGGGCCTTTGCTGTGGGAGCAGCGGCTGGACGTTTGCGTTTTTTGCTCCGGAGGCTGCCGAGAGTGAAAAACGGTGGTTTTGAGGATGGAGTCCACAGGAAAGCAGAGAGGTCCAAAAGGTGTGGGGCATTTGAAGGGGTTCCTGGAGGTAGTGAAGACCAGCATGACTTTTCTTGCTGGGGCCTTTGCTGTGGAAGCAGCGGCTGGACGTTTGCGTTTTTTGCTCCGGAGGCTGCCGAGAGTGAAAAACGGTGGTTTTGAGGATGGAGTCCACAGGAAAACAGAGAGGTCCAAAAGGTGTGGGGCATTTGAAGGGGTTCCCGGAGGCAGTGAGGACCAGCATGACTTTTCTGCCTTGGAACGTTTGCTGTGGGAGCAGCGGCTGGACGTTTGCGTTTTTTGCTACAGAGACTACCGAGGGTTAAAAGCGGTGGTTTTGAGGATGGATTCCACAGGAAAACAGAGAGGTCCAAAAGGTGTGGGGCATTTGAAGGGGTTCCCGGAGGCAGTGAGGACCAGTATGACTTTTCCCCGCTGGGGCCTTTGCTGTGGGAGCAGCGGCTGGACGTTTGCGTTTTTTGATACAGAGAATACAGAGGGTTAAAAACAGTGGTTTTGAGGATGGATTCCACAGAAAAGCAGAGAGGTCCAAAAGGTGTGGGGCATTTGAAGGGGTTCCCGGAGGCAGTGAGGACCAGCATGACTTTTCCCCGCTGGGGCCTTTGCTATGGGAGCAGCGGCTGGACATCTGCGTTTTTTGCTACAGAGACTACCGAGGGTTAATAACAGTGGTTTTGAGGATGGAGTCCACAGGAAAGCAGAGAGGTCCAAAAGGTGTGGGGCATTTGAAGGGGTTCCCGGAGGCAGTTAGGACCAGCATGACTTTTCCCCGCTGGGGCCTTTGCTGTGGGAGCAGCGGCTGGACGTTTGCGTTTTATGCTCCGGAGGCTGCCGAGGGTTAAAAACGGTGGTTTTGAGGATGGATTCCACAGGAAAGCAGAGAGGTCCAAAAGGTGTGGGGCATTTGAAGGGGTTCCCGGAGGCAGTGAGGACCAGCATGACTTTTCCCCGCTGGGGCCTTTGCTGTGGAAGCAGTTGCTGGACGTTTGCATTTTTTGCTCCGGAGGCTGCCGAGAGTGAAAAACGGTGGTTTTGAGGATGGAGTCCACAGGAAAGCAGAGAGGTGCAAAAGGTGTGGGGCATTTGAAGGGGTTCCTGGAGGCAGTGAGGACCAGCATGACTTTTCCCCGCTGGGGCCTTTGCTGTGGAAGCAATTGCTGGACGTTTGCATTTTTTGCTCCGGAGGAAGCCGAGAGTGAAAAACGGTGGTTTTGAGGATGGAGTCCACAGGAAAACAGAGAGGTCCAAAAGGTGTGGGGCATTTGAAGGGGTTCCCGGAGGCAGTGAGGACCAGCATGACTTTTCCCCGCTGGGGCCTTTGCTGTGGGAGTAGCGGCTGGACATTTGCTTTTTTTGCTCCGGAGGCTGCCGAGAGTGAAAAACGGTGGTTTTGAGGATGGAGTCCACTGGAAAGCAGAGAGGGCCCAATGGTGTGGGGCATTTCAAGGGTTTCGGGGAGCCAGTGAGGACCAGCATCACTTTATTTCCTTAGAACCTTTGATGTGAGAGCAGCGGCTGGACGTTTGCGTTTTTTGCTCCGGATACTGCCAGGAATAAAAAAGCGTGGTTTTGAGGATGGATTCCACAGGAAAGCAGAGAGGTGCAAAAGGTGTGGGGCATTTGAAGGGGTTCCCGGAGGCAGTGAGGACCAGCATGACTTTTCCCCGCTGGGGCCTTTGCTGTGGGAGCAGCGGCTTGACGTTTGCGTTTTTTGCTCCGGAGGCTGCCGAGGGTTAATAAAGGTGGTTTTGAGGATGGAGTCCACAGGAAAGCAGAGAGGTCCAAAAGGTGTGGGGCATTTGAAGGGGTTCCCGGAGGCAGTGAGGACCAGCATTACTTTTCCACGCTGGGGCTTTGCTGTGGTAGCAGCGGCTGGAAGTTTGCGTTTTTTGCTACAGAGAATACCGAGGGTTAAAAACGGTGGTTTTGAGGATGGATTCCACAGGAAAGCAGAGAGGTCCAAAAGGTGTGGGGCATTTCAAGGGGTTCCCGGAGGCAGTGAGGACCAGCATGACTTGTCCCTGCTGGGGCCTTTGCTGTGGGAGCAGTGGCTGGACTTTTGCGTTTTTTGCTCCGGAGGCTGCCGAGAGTGAAAAACGGTGGTTTTGAGGGTGGATTCCACAGGAAAGCAGAGAGGTCCAAAAGGTGTGGGGCATTTGAAGGGGTTCCCGGAGGCAGTGAGGACCAGCATGACTTTTCTGCCTTGGAACGTTTGCTGTGGGAGCAGCGGCTGGACGTTTGCGTTTTTTGCTACAGAGACTACCGAGTGTTAAAAGCGGTGGTTTTGAGGATGGATTCCACAGGAAAACAGAGAGGTCCAAAAGGTGTGGGGCATTTGAAGGGGTTCCCGGAGGCAGTGAGCACCAGCATGACTTTTCCCCGCTGGGGCCTTCGCTGTGTGAGCAGCGGCTGGACGTTTGCGTTTTTTGCTACAGAGACTACCGAGGGTTAAAAACGGTGGTTTTGAGGATGGAGTCCACAGGAAAGCAGAGAGGTCCAAAAGGTGTGGGGCATTTGAAGGGGTTCCCAGAGGCAGTGAGGACCAGCATGACTTTTCAGCCTTGGAACCTTTGCTGTGGGAGCAGCGGCTGGACGTTTGCGTTTTTTGCTACAGAGACTACGGAGGGTATAAAAACGGTGGTTTTGAGGATGGAGTCCACAGGAAAGCAGAGAGGTGCAAAAGGTGTGGGGCATTTGAAGGGGTTCCCGGAGGCAGTGAGGACCAGCATGACTTTTACCCGCTGGGGCTTTGCTGTGGGAGCAGCGGCTGGACGTTTGCGTTTTATGCTCCGGAGGCTGCCGAGGGTTAAAAACGGTGGTTTTGAGGATGGAGTCCACAGGAAAGCAGAGAGGTCCAAAAGGTGTGGGGCATTTGAAGGGGTTCCCGGAGGCAGTGAGGACCAGCATGACTTTTCCCCGCTGGGGCCTTTGCTGTGGAAGCAGTTGCTGGACGTTTGCATTTTTTGCTCCGGAGGCTGCCGAGAGTGAAAAACGGTGGTTTTGAGGATGGAGTCCACAGGAAAGCAGAGAGGTGCAAAAGGTGTGGGGCATTTGAAGGGGTTCCCGGAGGCAGTGAGGACCAGCATGACTTTTCCCCGCTGGGGCCTTTGCTGTGGAAGCAATTGCTGGACGTTTGCATTTTTTGCTCCGGAGGAAGCCGAGAGTGAAAAACGGTGGTTTTGAGGATGGATTCCACAGGAAAGCAGAGAGGTGCAAAAGGTGTGGGGCATTTGAAGGGGTTCCCGGAGGCAGTGAGGACCAGCATGACTTTTCCCCGCTGGGGCCTTTGCTGTGGTAGCAGCGGCTTGACGTTTGCGTTTTTTGCTCCGGAGGCTGCCGAGGGTTAATAACGGTGGTTTTGAGGATGGAGTCCACAGGAAAGCAGAGAGGTGCAAAAGGTGTGGGGCATTTGAAGGGGTTCCCGGAGGCAGTGAGGACCAGCATTACTTTTCCCAGCTGGGGCTTTGCTGTGGTAGCAGCGGCTGGAAGTTTGCGTTTTTTGCTACAGAGACTACCGAGGGTTAAAAACGGTGGTTTTGAGGATGGATTCCACAGGAAAGCAGAGAGGTCCAAAAGGTGTGGGGCATTTCAAGGGGTTCCCGGAGGCAGTGAGGACCAGCATGACTTGTCCCCACTGGGGCCTTTGCTGTGGGAGCAGTGGCTGGACTTTTGCGTTTTTTGCTCCGGAGGCTGCCGAGAGTGAAAAACGGTGGTTTTGAGGGTGGAGTCCACAGGAAAGCAGAGAGGTCCAAAAGGTGTGGGGCATTTGAAGGGGTTCCCGGAGGCAGTGAGGACCAGCATGACTTTTCCCCGCTGGGGCCTTTGCTGTGGGAGCAGCGGTTGGACGTTTGCGTTTTTTGATCCGGAGGCTGCCGAGAGTGAAAAACGGTGGTTTTGAGGATGGACTCCACAGGAAAGCAGAGAGGTCCAAAAGGTGTGGGGCATTTGAAAGGGTTCCCGGAGGCAGTGAGGACCAGCATGACTTTTCCCCGCTGGGGCCTTTGCTGTGGGAGCAGCGGCTGGACGTTTGCGTTTTTTGCTCCGGAGGCTGCCGAGAGTGAAAAACATTGGTTTTGAGGATGGAGTCCACAGGAAAGCAGAGAGGTCCCACAGGTGTGGGGCATTTGAAGGGGTTCCCGGAGGCAGTGAGGACCAGCATGACTTTTCCGCCTTGTAACCTTTGCTGTGGGAGCAGCGGCTGGACGTTTGCGTTTTTTGCTCCGGCGGACGCCGAGAGTGAAAAACGGTGGTTTTGGGGATGGAGTTCACAGGAAAGCAGAGAGGTCCAAAAGGTGTGGGGTATTTGAAGGGGTTCCCGGAGGCAGTGAGGACCAGCATGACTTTTCCCCGCTGGGGCCTTTGCTGTGGGAGCAGCGGCTGGACGTTTGCGTTTTATGCTCCGGAGGCTGCCGAGGGTTAAAAACGGTGGTTTTGAGGATGGAGTCCACAGGAAAGCAGAGAGGTCCAAAAGGTGTGGGGCATTTGAAGGGGTTCCCGGAGGCAGTGAGGACCAGCATGACTTTTCCCCGCTGGGGCCTTTGCTGTGGAAGCAGTTGCTGGACGTTTGCATTTTTTGCTCCGGAGGCTGCCGAGAGTGAAAAACGGTGGTTTTGAGGATGGAGTCCACAGGAAAGCAGAGAGGTGCAAAAGGTGTGGGGCATTTGAAGGGGTTCCCGGAGGCAGTGAGGACCAGCATGACTTTTCCCCGCTGGGGCCTTTGCTGTGGAAGCAATTGCTGGACGTTTGCATTTTTTGCTCCGGAGGAAGCCGAGAGTGAAAAACGGTGGTTTTGAGGATGGAGTCCACAGGAAAACAGAGAGGTCCAAAAGGTGTGGGGCATTTGAAGGGGTTCCCGGAGGCAGTGAGGACCAGCATGACTTTTCCCCGCTGGGGCCTTTGCTGTGGGAGTAGCGGCTGGACATTTGCTTTTTTTGCTCCGGAGGATGCCGAGAGTGAAAAACGGTGGTTTTGAGGATGGAGTCCACTGGAAAGCAGAGAGGGCCCAATGGTGTGGGGCATTTCAAGGGTTTCGGGGAGCCAGTGAGGACCAGCATCACTTTATTTCCTTAGAACCTTTGATGTGAGAGCAGCGGCTGGACGTTTGCATTTTTTTCTCCGGATACTGCCAGGAATAAAAAAGCGTGGTTTTGAGGATGGATTCCACAGGAAAGCAGAGAGGTGCAAAAGGTGTGGGGCATTTGAAGGGGTTCCCGGAGGCAGTGAGGACCAGCATGACTTTTCCCCGCTGGGGCCTTTGCTGTGGTAGCAGCGGCTTGACGTTTGCGTTTTTTGCTCCGGAGGCTGCCGAGGGTTAATAACGGTGGTTTTGAGGATGGAGTCCACAGGAAAGCAGAGAGGTGCAAAAGGTGTGGGGCATTTGAAGGGGTTCCCGGAGGCAGTGAGGACCAGCATTACTTTTCCCAGCTGGGGCTTTGCTGTGGTAGCAGCGGCTGGAAGTTTGCGTTTTTTGCTACAGAGACTACCGAGGGTTAAAAACGGTGGTTTTGAGGATGGATTCCACAGGAAAGCAGAGAGGTCCAAAAGGTGTGGGGCATTTCAAGGGGTTCCCGGAGGCAGTGAGGACCAGCATGACTTTTCCCCGCTGGGGCCTTTGCTGTGGGAGCAGCGGTTGGACGTTTGCGTTTTTTGATCCGGAGGCTGCCGAGAGTGAAAAACGGTGGTTTTGAGGATGGACTCCACAGGAAAGCAGAGAGGTCCAAAAGGTGTGGGGCATTTGAAAGGGTTCCCGGAGGCAGTGAGGACCAGCATGACTTTTCCCCGCTGGGGCCTTTGCTGTGGGAGCAGCGGCTGGACGTTTGCGTTTTTTGCTCCGGAGGCTGCCGAGAGTGAAAAACATTGGTTTTGAGGATGGAGTCCACAGGAAAGCAGAGAGGTCCCACAGGTGTGGGGCATTTGAAGGGGTTCCCGGAGGCAGTGAGGACCAGCATGACTTTTCCGCCTTGTAACCTTTGCTGTGGGAGCAGCGGCTGGACGTTTGCGTTTTTTGCTCCGGCGGACGCCGAGAGTGAAAAACGGTGGTTTTGGGGATGGAGTTCACAGGAAAGCAGAGAGGTCCAAAAGGTGTGGGGTATTTGAAGGGGTTCCCGGAGGCAGTGAGGACCAGCATGACTTTTCCCCGCTGGGGCCTTTGCTGTGGGAGCAGCGGCTGGACGTTTGCGTTTTTTGCTCCGGAGGCTGCCGAGAGTGAAAAACGGTGGTTTTGAGGATGGAGTCCACAGGAAAGCAGAGAGGTGCAAATGGTGTGGGGCATTTGAAGGGGTTCCTGGAGGTAGTGAAGACCAGCATGACTTTTCTTGCTGGGGCCTTTGCTGTGGAAGCAGCGGCTGGACGTTTGCGTTTTTTGCTCCGGAGGCTGCCGAGAGTGAAAAACGGTGGTTTTGAGGATGGAGTCCACAGGAAAACAGAGAGGTCCAAAAGGTGTGGGGCATTTGAAGGGGTTCCCAGAGGCAGTGAGGACCAGCATGACTTTTCTGCCTTGGAACGTTTGCTGTGGGAGCAGCGGCTGGACGTTTGCGTTTTTTGCTACAGAGACTACCGCGGGTTGAAAACGGTGGTTTTGAGGATGGATTCCACAGGAAAACAGAGAGGTCCAAAAGGTGTGGGGCATTTCAAGGGGTTCCCGGAGGCAGTGAGGACCAGCATGACTTTTCCCTGCTGGGGCCTTTGCTGTGGGAGCAGCGGCTGGGCGTTTGCGTTTTTTGCTCCAGAGGCTGCCGAGTGCAAAACGGCGGTTTAGAGGATGGAGTCCACTGGAAAGCAGAGAGGGCCCAAGTGTGTGGGGCATTTGAAGGGGTTCGGGGAGGCAGTGAAGACCAGCATGACTTTTCCCCCTTGAAAACTTTGCTGTGGGAGCAGCGGCTGGACGTTTGCGTTTTTTGCTCAGGAGGCTGCCAAGAGTGAAAAACGGTGGTTTTGAGGATGGATTCCACAGGAAAGCAGAGAGGTCCAAAAGGTGTGGGGCATTTCAAGGGGTTCCCGGAGGCAGTGAGGACCAGCATGACTTGTCCCCGCTGGGGCCTTTGCTGTGGGAGCAGTGGATGGACTTTTGCGTTTTTTGCTCCGGAGGCTGCCGAGAGTGAAAAACGGTGGTTTTGAGGGTGGAGTCCACAGGAAAGCAGAGAGGTCCAAAAGGTGTGGGGCATTTGAAGGGGTTCCCGGAGGCAGTGACGACCAGCATGACTTTTCCCCGCTGGGGCCTTTGCTGTGGGAGCAGCGGTTGGACGTTTGCGTTTTTTGCTCCGGAGGCTGCCGAGGGTTAAAAACGGTGGTTTTGAGGATGGACTCCACAGGAAAGCAGAGAGGTCCAAAAGGTGTGGGGCATTTGAAGGGGTTCCCGGAGGCAGTGAGGACCAGCATGACTTTTCCGCCTTGTAACCTTTGCTGTGGGAGCAGCGGCTGGACGTTTGCGTTTTTTGCTCCGGCGGACGCCGAGAGTGAAAAACGGTGGTTTTGGGGATGGAGTTCACAGGAAAGCAGAGAGGTCCAAAAGGTGTGGGGTATTTGAAGGGGTTCCCGGAGGCAGTGAGGACCAGCATGACTTTTCCCCGCTGGGGCCTTTGCTGTGGGAGCAGCGGCTGGACGTTTGCGTTTTTTGCTCCGGAGGCTGCCGAGAGTGAAAAACGGTGGTTTTGAGGATGGAGTCCACAGGAAAGCAGAGAGGTCCAAAAGGTGTGGGGCATTTGAAGGGGTTCCTGGAGGTAGTGAAGACCAGCATGACTTTTCTTGCTGGGGCCTTTGCTGTGGAAGCAGCGGCTGGACGTTTGCGTTTTTTGCTCCGGAGGCTGCCGAGAGTGAAAAACGGTGGTTTTGAGGATGGAGTCCACAGGAAAACAGAGAGGTCCAAAAGGTGTGGGGCATTTGAAGGGGTTCCCGGAGGCAGTGAGGACCAGCATGACTTTTCTGCCTTGGAACGTTTGCTGTGGGAGCAGCGGCTGGACGTTTGCGTTTTTTGCTACAGAGACTACCGAGGGTTAAAAGCGGTGGTTTTGAGGATGGATTCCACAGGAAAACAGAGAGGTCCAAAAGGTGTGGGGCATTTGAAGGGGTTCCCGGAGGCAGTGAGGACCAGTATGACTTTTCCCCGCTGGGGCCTTTGCTGTGGGAGCAGCGGCTGGACGTTTGCGTTTTTTGATACAGAGAATACAGAGGGTTAAAAACAGTGGTTTTGAGGATGGATTCCACAGAAAAGCAGAGAGGTCCAAAAGGTGTGGGGCATTTGAAGGGGTTCCCGGAGGCAGTGAGGACCAGCATGACTTTTCCCCGCTGGGGCCTTTGCTATGGGAGCAGCGGCTGGACATCTGCGTTTTTTGCTACAGAGACTACCGAGGGTTAATAACAGTGGTTTTGAGGATGGAGTCCACAGGAAAGCAGAGAGGTCCAAAAGGTGTGGGGCATTTGAAGGGGTTCCCGGAGGCAGTTAGGACCAGCATGACTTTTCCCCGCTGGGGCCTTTGCTGTGGGAGCAGCGGCTGGACGTTTGCGTTTTATGCTCCGGAGGCTGCCGAGGGTTAAAAACGGTGGTTTTGAGGATGGATTCCACAGGAAAGCAGAGAGGTCCAAAAGGTGTGGGGCATTTGAAGGGGTTCCCGGAGGCAGTGAGGACCAGCATGACTTTTCCCCGCTGGGGCCTTTGCTGTGGAAGCAGTTGCTGGACGTTTGCATTTTTTGCTCCGGAGGCTGCCGAGAGTGAAAAACGGTGGTTTTGAGGATGGAGTCCACAGGAAAGCAGAGAGGTGCAAAAGGTGTGGGGCATTTGAAGGGGTTCCTGGAGGCAGTGAGGACCAGCATGACTTTTCCCCGCTGGGGCCTTTGCTGTGGAAGCAATTGCTGGACGTTTGCATTTTTTGCTCCGGAGGAAGCCGAGAGTGAAAAACGGTGGTTTTGAGGATGGAGTCCACAGGAAAACAGAGAGGTCCAAAAGGTGTGGGGCATTTGAAGGGGTTCCCGGAGGCAGTGAGGACCAGCATGACTTTTCCCCGCTGGGGCCTTTGCTGTGGGAGTAGCGGCTGGACATTTGCTTTTTTTGCTCCGGAGGCTGCCGAGAGTGAAAAACGGTGGTTTTGAGGATGGAGTCCACTGGAAAGCAGAGAGGGCCCAATGGTGTGGGGCATTTCAAGGGTTTCGGGGAGCCAGTGAGGACCAGCATCACTTTATTTCCTTAGAACCTTTGATGTGAGAGCAGCGGCTGGACGTTTGCGTTTTTTGCTCCGGATACTGCCAGGAATAAAAAAGCGTGGTTTTGAGGATGGATTCCACAGGAAAGCAGAGAGGTGCAAAAGGTGTGGGGCATTTGAAGGGGTTCCCGGAGGCAGTGAGGACCAGCATGACTTTTCCCCGCTGGGGCCTTTGCTGTGGGAGCAGCGGCTTGACGTTTGCGTTTTTTGCTCCGGAGGCTGCCGAGGGTTAATAAAGGTGGTTTTGAGGATGGAGTCCACAGGAAAGCAGAGAGGTCCAAAAGGTGTGGGGCATTTGAAGGGGTTCCCGGAGGCAGTGAGGACCAGCATTACTTTTCCACGCTGGGGCTTTGCTGTGGTAGCAGCGGCTGGAAGTTTGCGTTTTTTGCTACAGAGAATACCGAGGGTTAAAAACGGTGGTTTTGAGGATGGATTCCACAGGAAAGCAGAGAGGTCCAAAAGGTGTGGGGCATTTCAAGGGGTTCCCGGAGGCAGTGAGGACCAGCATGACTTGTCCCTGCTGGGGCCTTTGCTGTGGGAGCAGTGGCTGGACTTTTGCGTTTTTTGCTCCGGAGGCTGCCGAGAGTGAAAAACGGTGGTTTTGAGGGTGGATTCCACAGGAAAGCAGAGAGGTCCAAAAGGTGTGGGGCATTTGAAGGGGTTCCCGGAGGCAGTGAGGACCAGCATGACTTTTCTGCCTTGGAACGTTTGCTGTGGGAGCAGCGGCTGGACGTTTGCGTTTTTTGCTACAGAGACTACCGAGTGTTAAAAGCGGTGGTTTTGAGGATGGATTCCACAGGAAAACAGAGAGGTCCAAAAGGTGTGGGGCATTTGAAGGGGTTCCCGGAGGCAGTGAGCACCAGCATGACTTTTCCCCGCTGGGGCCTTTGCTGTGGGAGCAGCGGCTGGACGTTTGCGTTTTTTGATACAGAGAATAGAGAGGGTTAAAGACAGTGGTTTTGAGGATGGATTCCACAGAAAAGCAGAGAGGTGCAAAAGGTGTGGGGCATTTGAAGGGGTTCCCGGAGGCAGTGAGGACCAGCATGACTTTTCCCCGCTGGGGCCTTTGCTGTGGGAGCAGCGGTGGACATTTGCGTTTTTTGCTACAGAGACTACCGAGGGTTAATAACAGTGGTTTTGAGGATGGAGTCCACAGGAAAGCAGAGAGGTCCAAAAGGTGTGGGGCATTTAAAGGGGTTCCCAGAGGCAGTGAGGACCAGCATGACTTTTCAGCCTTGGAACCTTTGCTGTGGGAGTAGTGGCTGGACGTTTGCGTTTTTTGCTACAGAGACTACGGAGGGTATAAAAACGGTGGTTTTGAGGATGGATTCCACAGGAAAGCAGAGAGGTGCAAAAGGTGTGGGGCATTTGAAGGGGTTCCCGGAGGCAGTGAGGACCAGCATGACTTTTACCCGCTGGGGCTTTGCTGTGGGAGCAGTTGCTGGACGTTTGCGTTTTTTGCTCCAGAGGCTGCCGAGTGCAAAACGGCGGTTTAGAGGATGGAGTCCACTGGAAAGCAGAGAGGGCCCAAGTGTGTGGGGCATTTGAAGGGGTTCGGGGAGGCAGTGAAGACCAGCATGACTTTTCCCCCTTGAAAACTTTGCTGTGGGAGCAGCGGCTGGACGTTTGCGTTTTTTGCTCAGGAGGCTGCCAAGAGTGAAAAACGGTGGTTTTGAGGATGGATTCCACAGGAAAGCAGAGAGGTCCAAAAGGTGTGGGGCATTTCAAGGGGTTCCCGGAGGCAGTGAGGACCAGCATGACTTGTCCCCGCTGGGGCCTTTGCTGTGGGAGCAGTGGCTGGACTTTTGCGTTTTTTGCTCCGGAGGCTGCCGAGAGTGAAAAACGGTGGTTTTGAGGGTGGAGTCCACAGGAAAGCAGAGAGGTCCAAAAGGTGTGGGGCATTTGAAGGGGTTCCCGGAGGCAGTGAGGACCAGCATGACTTTTCCCCGCTGGGGCCTTTGCTGTGGGAGCAGCGGTTGGACGTTTGCGTTTTTTGCTCCGGAGGCTGCCGAGGGTTAAAAACGGTGGTTTTGAGGATGGACTCCACAGGAAAGCAGAGAGGTCCAAAAGGTGTGGGGCATTTGAAGGGGTTCCCGGAGGCAGTGAGGACCAGCATGACTTTTCCGCCTTGTAACCTTTGCTGTGGGAGCAGCGGCTGGACGTTTGCGTTTTTTGCTCCGGCGGACGCCGAGAGTGAAAAACGGTGGTTTTGGGGATGGAGTTCACAGGAAAGCAGAGAGGTCCAAAAGGTGTGGGGTATTTGAAGGGGTTCCCGGAGGCAGTGAGGACCAGCATGACTTTTCCCCGCTGGGGCCTTTGCTGTGGGAGCAGCGGCTGGACGTTTGCGTTTTTTGCTCCGGAGGCTGCCGAGAGTGAAAAACGGTGGTTTTGAGGATGGAGTCCACAGGAAAGCAGAGAGGTCCAAAAGGTGTGGGGCATTTGAAGGGGTTCCTGGAGGTAGTGAAGACCAGCATGACTTTTCTTGCTGGGGCCTTTGCTGTGGAAGCAGCGGCTGGACGTTTGCGTTTTTTGCTCCGGAGGCTGCCGAGAGTGAAAAACGGTGGTTTTGAGGATGGAGTCCACAGGAAAACAGAGAGGTCCAAAAGGTGTGGGGCATTTGAAGGGGTTCCCGGAGGCAGTGAGGACCAGCATGACTTTTCTGCCTTGGAACGTTTGCTGTGGGAGCAGCGGCTGGACGTTTGCGTTTTTTGCTACAGAGACTACCGAGGGTTAAAAGCGGTGGTTTTGAGGATGGATTCCACAGGAAAACAGAGAGGTCCAAAAGGTGTGGGGCATTTGAAGGGGTTCCCGGAGGCAGTGAGGACCAGCATGACTTTACCCCGCTGGGGCCTTTGCTATGGGAGCAGCGGCTGGACATCTGCGTTTTTTGCTACAGAGACTACCGAGGGTTAATAACAGTGGTTTTGAGGATGGAGTCCACAGGAAAGCAGAGAGGTCCAAAAGGTGTGGGGCATTTGAAGGGGTTCCCGGAGGCAGTTAGGACCAGCATGACTTTTCCCCGCTGGGGCCTTTGCTGTGGGAGCAGCGGCTGGACGTTTGCGTTTTTTGCTCCGGAGGCTGCCGAGGGTTAAAAACGGTGGTTTTGAGGATGGATTCCACAGGAAAGCAGAGAGGTCCAAAAGGTGTGGGGCATTTGAAGGGGTTCCCGGAGGCAGTGAGGACCAGCATGACTTTTCCCCGCTGGGGCCTTTGCTGTGGAAGCAGTTGCTGGACGTTTGCATTTTTTGCTCCGGAGGCTGCCGAGAGTGAAAAACGGTGGTTTTGAGGATGGAGTCCACAGGAAAGCAGAGAGGTGCAAAAGGTGTGGGGCATTTGAAGGGGTTCCTGGAGGCAGTGAGGACCAGCATGACTTTTCCCCGCTGGGGCCTTTGCTGTGGAAGCAATTGCTGGACGTTTGCATTTTTTGCTCCGGAGGAAGCCGAGAGTGAAAAACGGTGGTTTTGAGGATGGAGTCCACAGGAAAACAGAGAGGTCCAAAAGGTGTGGGGCATTTGAAGGGGTTCCCGGAGGCAGTGAGGACCAGCATGACTTTTCCCCGCTGGGGCCTTTGCTGTGGGAGTAGCGGCTGGACATTTGCTTTTTTTGCTCCGGAGGCTGCCGAGAGTGAAAAACGGTGGTTTTGAGGATGGAGTCCACTGGAAAGCAGAGAGGGCCCAATGGTGTGGGGCATTTCAAGGGTTTCGGGGAGCCAGTGAGGACCAGCATCACTTTATTTCCTTAGAACCTTTGATGTGAGAGCAGCGGCTGGACGTTTGCATTTTTTTCTCCGGATACTGCCAGGAATAAAAAAGCGTGGTTTTGAGGATGGATTCCACAGGAAAGCAGAGAGGTGCAAAAGGTGTGGGGCATTTGAAGGGGTTCCCGGAGGCAGTGAGGACCAGCATGACTTTTCCCCGCTGGGGCCTTTGCTGTGGGAGCAGCGGCTTGACGTTTGCGTTTTTTGCTCCGGAGGCTGCCGAGGGTTAATAAAGGTGGTTTTGAGGATGGAGTCCACAGGAAAGCAGAGAGGTCCAAAAGGTGTGGGGCATTTGAAGGGGTTCCCGGAGGCAGTGAGGACCAGCATTACTTTTCCACGCTGGGGCTTTGCTGTGGTAGCAGCGGCTGGAAGTTTGCGTTTTTTGCTACAGAGACTACCGAGGGTTAAAAACGGTGGTTTTGAGGATGGATTCCACAGGAAAGCAGAGAGGTCCAAAAGGTGTGGGGCATTTCAAGGGGTTCCCGGAGGCAGTGAGGACCAGCATGACTTGTCCCTGCTGGGGCCTTTGCTGTGGGAGCAGTGGCTGGACTTTTGCGTTTTTTGCTCCGGAGGCTGCCGAGAGTGAAAAACGGTGGTTTTGAGGGTGGAGTCCACAGGAAAGCAGAGAGGTCCAAAAGGTGTGGGGCATTTGAAGGGGTTCCCGGAGGCAGTGAGGACCAGCATGACTTTTCTGCCTTGGAACGTTTGCTGTGGGAGCAGCGGCTGGACGTTTGCGTTTTTTGCTACAGAGACTACCGAGTGTTAAAAGCGGTGGTTTTGAGGATGGATTCCAAAGGAAAACAGAGAGGTCCAAAAGGTGTGGGGCATTTGAAGGGGTTCCCGGAGGCAGTGAGCACCAGCATGACTTTTCCCCGCTGGGGCCTTTGCTGTGGGAGCAGCGGCTGGACGTTTGCGTTTTTTGATACAGAGAATAGAGAGGGTTAAAAACAGTGGTTTTGAGGATGGATTCCACAGAAAAGCAGAGAGGTCCAAAAGGTGTGGGGCATTTGAAGGGGTTCCCGGAGGCAGTGAGGACCAGCATGACTTTTCCCCGCTGGGGCCTTTGCTGTGGGAGCAGCGGTGGACATTTGCGTTTTTTGCTACAGAGACTACCGAGGGTTAATAACAGTGGTTTTGAGGATGGAGTCCACAGGAAAGCAGAGAGGTCCAAAAGGTGTGGGGCATTTAAAGGGGTTCCCAGAGGCAGTGAGGACCAGCATGACTTTTCAGCCTTGGAACCTTTGCTGTGGGAGCAGCGGCTGGACGTTTGCGTTTTTTGCTACAGAGACTACGGAGGGTATAAAAACGGTGGTTTTGAGGATGGATTCCACAGGAAAGCAGAGAGGTGCAAAAGGTGTGGGGCATTTGAAGGGGTTCCCGGAGGCAGTGAGGACCAGCATGACTTTTACCCGCTGGGGCTTTGCTGTGGGAGCAGTTGCTGGACGTTTGCGTTTTATGCTCCGGAGGCTGCCGAGGGTTAAAAACGGTGGTTTTGAGGATGGATTCCACAGGAAAGCAGAGAGGTCCAAAAGGTGTGGGGCATTTGAAGGGGTTCCCGGAGGCAGTGAGGACCAGCATGACTTTTCCCCGCTGGGGCCTTTGCTGTGGGAGCAGCAGCTGGACGTTTGCGTTTTTTGCACCGGAGGCTGCCGAGAGTGAAAAACGGTGGTTTTGAGGATGGATTCCACAGGAAAGCAGAGAGGTCCAAAAGGTGTGGGGCATTTGAAGGGGTCCTGGAGGCAGTGAGGACCAGCATGACTTTTCCCCGCTGGGGCCTTTGCTGTGGGAGCAGCGGCTGGACGTTTGCGTTTTTTGCACCGGAGGCTGCCGAGAGTGAAAAACGGTGGTTTTGAGGATGGAGTCCACAGGAAAACAGAGAGGTCCAAAAGGTGTGGGGCATTTGAAGGGGTTCCCGGAGGCAGTGAGGACCAGCATGACTTTTCCGCCTTGGAACCTTTGCTGTGGGAGCAGCGGCTGGACGTTTGCGTTTTTTGCTCCGGCGGATGCCGAGAGTGAAAAACGGTGGTTTTGAGGATGGAGTCCACAGGAAAGCAGAGAGGTGCAAAAGGTGTGGGGCATTTGCAGGGGTTCCTGGAGGCAGTGAGGACCAGCATGACTTTCCCCCGCTGGGGCCTTTGCTGTGGGAGCAGCGGCTGGACGTTTGCGTTTTTTGCTCCGGAGGCTGCCGAGGGTTAATATCGGTGGTTTTGAGGATGGATTCCACAGGAAAGCAGAGAGGTCTAAAAGGTGTGGGGCATTTGAAGGGGTTCCCGGAGGCAGTGAGGACCAGCATGACTTTTCCCCGCTGGGCATTTGCTGTGGGTGCAGCGGCTGGATGTTTGAGTTTTTTGCTCCGGAGGCTGCTGAGAGTGAGAAACGGTGATTTTGAGGATGGATTCCACAGAAAAGCAGAGAGGTCCAAAAGGTGTGGGGCATTTGAAGGGGTTCCCGGAGGCAGTGAGGACCAGCATGACTTGTCCCTGCTGGGGCCTTTGCTGTGGGAGCAGCGGCTGGACTTTTGCGTTTTTTGCTCCGGAGGCTGCCGAGAGTGAAAAACGGTGGTTTGAGGGTAGAGTCCACAGGAAAGCAGAGAGTTCCAAAAGGTGTGGGGCATTTGAAGGGGTTCCCGGAGGCAGTGAGGACCAGCATGACTTTTCCCCGCTGGGGCCTTTGCTGTGGGAGCAGCGGTTGGACGTTTGCGTTTTTTGCTCCGGAGGCTGCCGAGAGTGAAAAACGGTGGTTTTGAGGATGGAGTACACAGGAAAGCAGAGAGGTCCAAAAGGTGTGGGGCATTTGAAAGGGTTCCCGGAGGCAGTGAGGACCAGCATGACTTTTCCCCGCTGGGGCCTTTGCTGTGGGAGCAGCGGCTGGACGTTTGCGTTTTTTGCTCCGGAGGCTGCCGAGAGTGAAAAACGGTGGTTTTGAGGATGGAGTCCACAGGAAAACAGAGAGGTCCAAAAGGTGTGGGGCATTTGAAGGGGTTCCCGGAGGCAGTGAGGACCAGCATGACTTTTCCGCCTTGGAACGTTTGCTGTGGGAGCAGCGGCTGGACGTTTGCGTTTTTTGCTACAGAGACTACCGAGGGTTAAAAGCGGTGGTTTTGAGGATGGATTCCACAGGAAAACAGAGAGGTCCAAAAGGTGTGGGGCATTTGAAGGGGTTCCCGGAGGCAGTGAGGACCAGCATGACTTTTCCCCGCTGGGGCCTTTGCTGTGGGAGCAGCGGCTGGACGTTTGCGTTTTTTGATACAGAGAATACAGAGGGTTAAGAACAGTGGTTTTGAGGATGGATTCCACATAAAAGCAGAGAGGTCCAAAAGGTGTTGGGCATTTGAAGGGGTTCCCGGAGGCAGTGAGGACCAGCATGACTTTTCCCCGCTGGGGCCTTTGCTGTGGGAGCAGCGGCTGGACATCTGCGTTTTTTGCTACAGAGACTACCGAGGGTTAATAACGGTGGTTTTGAGGATGGAGTCCACAGGAAAGCAGAGAGGTCCAAAAGGTGTGGGGCATTTGAAGGGGTTCCCAGAGGCAGTGAGGACCAGCATGACTTTTCAGCCTTGGAACCTTTGCTGTGGGAGCAGCGGTTGGACGTTTGCGTTTTTTGCTACAGAGACTACGGAGGGTATAAAAACGGTGGTTTTGAGGATGGAGTCCACAGGAAAGCGGAGAGGTCCAAAAGGTGTGGGGCATTTGAAGGGGTTCCCGGAGGCAGTGATGACCAGCATGACTTTTACCCACTGGGGCTTTGCTGTGGGAGCAGCGGCTGGACATTTGCGTTTTATGCTCCGGAGGCTGCCGAGGGTTAAAAACGGTGGTTTTGAGGATGGATTCCACAGGAAAGCAGAGAGGTCCAAAAGGTGTGGGGCATTTGAAGGGGTTCCCGGAGGCAGTGAGGACCAGCATGACTTGTCCCTGCTGGGGCCTTTGCTGTGGGAGCAGCGGCTGGACTTTTGCGTTTTTTGCTCCGGAGGCTGCCGAGAGTGAAAAACGGTGGTTTGAGGGTAGAGTCCACAGGAAAGCAGAGAGTTCCAAAAGGTGTGGGGCATTTGAAGGGGTTCCCGGAGGCAGTGAGGACCAGCATGACTTTTCCCCGCTGGGGCCTTTGCTGTGGGAGCAGAGGTTGGACGTTTGCATTTTTTGCTCCGGAGGCTGCCGAGAGTGAAAAACGGTGGTTTTGAGGATGGAGTACACAGGAAAGCAGAGAGGTCCAAAAGGTGTGGGGCATTTGAAAGGGTTCCCGGAGGCAGTGAGGACCAGCATGACTTTTCCCCGCTGGGGCCTTTGCTGTGGGAGCAGCGGCTGGACGTTAGCGTTTTTTGCTCCGGAGGCTGCCGAGAGTGAAAAACGGTGGTTTTGAGGATGGAGTCCACATGAAAGTAGACAGATCCAAAAGGTGTGGGGCATTTGAAGGGGTTCCCGGAGGCAGTGAGGACCAGCATGACTTTACCGCCTTGTAACCTTTGCTGTGGGAGCAGCGGCTGGACTTTTGCGTTTTTTGCTCCGGCGGACGCCGAGAGTTAAAAACGGTGGTTTTGGGGATGGAGTTCACAGGAAAGCAGAGAGGTCCAAAAGGTGTGGGGTATTTGAAGGGGTTCCCGGAGGCAGTGAGGACCAGCATGACTTTTCCCCGCTGGGGCCTTTGCTGTGGGAGCAGCGGCTGGACGTTTGCGTTTTTTGCTCCGGAGGTTGCCAAGAGTGAAAAACGGTGGTTTTGAGGATGGAGTCCACATGAAGCAGACAGATCCAAAAGGTGTGGGGCATTTGAAGGGGTTCCCGGAGGCAGTGAGGACCAGCATGACTTTTCCCCGCTGGGGCCTTTGCTGTGGGAGCAGCGGCTGGACGTTTGCGTTTTTTGCTCCGGAGGCTGCCGAGAGTGAAAAACGGTGGTTTTGAGGATGGATTCCACAGGAAAGCAGAGAGGTCCAAAAGGTGTGGGGCATTTGAAGGGGTTCCCGGAGCCAGTGAGGACCAGCATGACTTTTCCCCGCTGGGGCCTTTGCTGTGGGAGCAGCAGCTGGACGTTTGCGTTTTTTGCACCGGAGGCTGCCGAGAGTGAAAAACGGTGGTTTTGAGGATGGATTCCACCGGAAAGCAGAGAGGTCCAAAAGGTGTGGGGCATTTGAAGGGGTTCCCGGAGGCAGTGAGGACCAGCATTACTTTTCCACGCTGGGGCTTTGCTGTGGTAGCAGCGGCTGGAAGTTTGCGTTTTTTGCTACAGAGACTACCGAGGGTTAAAAACGGTGGTTTTGAGGATGGATTCCACAGGAAAGCAGAGAGGTCCAAAAGGTGTGGGGCATTTCAAGGGGTTCCCGGAGGCAGTGAGGACCAGCATGACTTGTCCCTGCTGGGGCCTTTGCTGTGGGAGCAGTGGCTGGACTTTTGCGTTTTTTGCTCCGGAGGCTGCCGAGAGTGAAAAACGGTGGTTTTGAGGGTGGAGTCCACAGGAAAGCAGAGAGGGCCCAATGGTGTGGGGCATTTCAAGGGGTTCCCGGAGGCAGTGAGGACCAGCATGACTTTACCGCCTTGTAACCTTTGCTGTGGGAGCAGCGGCTGGACTTTTGCGTTTTTTGCTCCGGCGGACGCCGAGAGTGAAAAACGGTGGTTTTGGGGATGGAGTTCACAGGAAAGCAGAGAGGTCCAAAAGGTGTGGGGTATTTGAAAGGGTTCCCGGAGGCAGTGAGGACCAGCATGACTTTTCCCCGCTGGGGCCTTTGCTGTGGGAGCAGCAGCTGGACGTTTGCGTTTTTTGCACTGGAGGCTGCCGAGAGTGAAAAACGGTGGTTTTGAGGATGGATTCCACAGGAAAGCAGAGAGGTCCAAAAGGTGTGGGGCATTTGAAGGGGTCCTGGAGGCAGTGAGGACCAGCATGACTTTTACCCGCTGGGGCCTTTGCTGTGGGAGCAGCGGCTGGACGTTTGCGTTTTTTGCTCCGGAGGCTGCCGAGAGTGAAAAACGGTGGTTTTGAGGATGGAGTCCACAGGAAAGCAGAGAGGTCCAAAAGGTGTGGGGCATTTGAAGGGGTTCCTGGAGGTAGTGAAGACCAGCATGACTCTTCTTGCTGGGGCCTTTGCTGTGGAAGCAGCGGCTGGACGTTTGCGTTTTTTGCTCCGGAGGCTGCCGAGAGTGAAAAACGGTGGTTTTGAGGATGGAGTCCACAGGAAAACAGAGAGGTCCAAAAGGTGTGGGGCATTTGAAGGGGTTCCCGGAGGCAGTGAGGACCAGCATGACTTTTCTGCCTTGGAACCTTTGCTGTGGGAGCAGCGGCTGGACGTTTGCGTTTTTTGCTACAGAGACTACCGAGGGTTAAAAGCGGTGGTTTTGAGGATGGATTCCACAGGAAAACAGAGAGGTCCAAAAGGTGTGGGGCATTTGAAGGGGTTCCCGGAGGCAGTGAGGACCAGCATGACTTTTCCCCGCTGGGGCCTTTGCTGTGGGAGCAGCGGCTGGACGTTTGCGTTTTTTGATACAGAGAATACAGAGGGTTAAGAACAGTGGTTTTGAGGATGGATTCCACAGAAAAGCAGAGAGGTCCAAAAGGTGTTGGGCATTTGAAGGGGTTCCCGGAGGCAGTGAGGACCAGCATGACTTTTCCCCGCTGGGGCCTTTGCTGTGGGAGCAGCGGCTGGACATCTGCGTTTTTTGCTACAGAGACTACCGAGGGTTAATAACGGTGGTTTTGAGGATGGAGTCCACAGGAAAGCAGAGAGGTCCAAAAGGTGGGGGGCATTTGAAGGGGTTCCCAGAGGCAGTGAGGACCTTCATGACTTTTCAGCGCTGGGCATTGCTGTGGAAGCAGCGGCTGGACGTTTGCGTTTTTTGCTACAGAGACTACGGAGGGTATAAAAACGGTGGTTTTGAGGATGGAGTCCACAGGAAAGCGGAGAGGTCCAAAAGGTGTGGGGCATTTGAAGGGGTTCCCGGAGGCAGTGAGGACCAGCATGACTTTTCCCCGCTGGGGCCTTTGCTGTGGGAGCAGCAGCTGGACGTTTGCGTTTTTTGCACCGGAGGCTGCCGAGAGTGAAAAACGGTGGTTTTGAGGATGGATTCCACAGGAAAGCAGAGAGGTCCAAAAGGTGTGGGGCATTTGAAGGGGTCCTGGAGGCAGTGAGGACCAGCATGACTTTTCCCTGCTGGGGCCTTTGCTGTGGGAGCAGCGGCTGGACGTTTGCGTTTTATGCTCCGGAGGCTGCCGATGGTTAAAAACGGTGGTTTTGAGGATGGATTCCACAGGAAAGCAGAGAGGTCCAAAAGGTGTGGGGCATTTGAAGGGGTTCCCGGAGGCAGTGAGGACCAGCATGACTTTTCCCCCTGGGGCTTTGCTGTGGGAGCAGCAGCTGGACGTTTGCGTTTTTTGCACCGGAGGCTGCCGAGAGTGAAAAACGGTGGTTTTGAGGATGGATTCCACAGGAAAGCAGAGAGGTCCAAAAGGTGTGGGGCATTTGAAGGGGTCCTGGAGGCAGTGAGGACCAGCATGACTTTTCCCTGCTGGGGCCTTTGCTGTGGGAGCAGCGGCTGGACGTTTGCGTTTTTTGCTCCGGAGGCTGCCGAGAGTGAAAAACGGTGGTTTTGAGGATGGAGTCCACAGGAAAGCAGAGAGGTGCAAAAGGTGTGGAGCATTTGAAGGGGTTCCCGGAGGCAGTGAGGACCAGCATGACTTTTCCCCGCTGGGGCCTTTGCTGTGGAAGCAGTTGCTGGACGTTTGCATTTTTTGCTCCGGAGGAAGCCGAGAGTGAAAAACGGTGGTTTTGAGGATGGAGTCCACAGGAAAACAGAGAGGTCCAAAAGGTGTGGGGCATTTGAAGGGGTTCCCGCAGGCAGTGAGGACCAGCATGACTTTTCCGCCTTGGAACCTTTGCTGTGGGAGCAGCGGCTGGACGTTTGCGTTTTTTGCTCCGGAGGCTGCCGAGAGTGCAAAACGGTGGTTTTGAGGATGGAGTCCACAGGAAAGCAGAGAGGTCCAAAAGGTGTGGGGCATTTGAAGGGGTTCCCGGAGGCAGTGAGGACCAGCATGACTTTTCCCCGCTGGGGCCTTTGCTGTGGGAGTAGCGGCTGGACATTTGCTTTTTTTGCTCCGGAGGCTGCCGAGAGTGAAAAACGGTGGTTTTGAGGATGGAGTCCACTGGAAAGCAGAGAGGGCCCAATGGTGTTGGGCATTTGAAGGGTTTCGGGGAGCCAGTGAGGACCAGCATCACTTTATTTCCTTAGAACCTTTGATGTGAGAGCAGCGGCTGGACGTTTGCATTTTTTGCTCCGGATACTGCCGAGAATAAAAAAGCGTGGTTTTGAGGATGGATTCCACAGGAAAGCAGAGAGGTGCAAAAGGTGTGGGGCATTTGAAGGGGTTCCCGGAGGCAGTGAGGACCAGCATGACTTTTCCCCGCTGGGGCCTTTGCTGTGGGAGCAGCGGCTGGACGTTTGCGTTTTTTGCTCCTGAGGCTGCCGAGGGTTAATAACGGTGGTTTTGAGGATGGAGTCCACAGGAAAGCAGAGAGGTCCAAAAGGTGTGGGGCATTTAAAGGGGTTCCCGGAGGCAGTGAGGACCAGCATTACTTTTCCCCGCTGGGGCTTTGCTGTGGTAGCAGCGGCTGGAAGTTTGCGTTTTTTGCTACAGAGACTACCGAGGGTTAAAAACGGTGGTTTTGAGGATGGATTCCACAGGAAAGCAGAGAGGTCCAAAAGGTGTGGGGCATTTGAAGGGGTTCCCGGAGGCAGTGAGGACCAGCATGACTTGTCCCCACTGGGGCCTTTGCTGTGGGAGCAGTGGCTGGACTTTTGCGTTTTTTGCTCCGGAGGCTGCCGAGAGTGAAAAACGGTGGTTTTGAGGATGGACTCCACAGGAAAGCAGAGAGTTCCAAAAGGTGTGGGGCATTTGAAATGGTTCCCGGAGGCAGTGAGGACCAGCATGACTTTTCCCCGCTGGGGCCTTTGCTGTGGTAGCAGCGGCTGGACGTTTGCGTTTTTTGCTCCGGAGGCTGCCGAGAGTGAAAAACATTGGTTTTTAGGATGGAGTCCACAGGAAAACAGAGAGGTCCAAAAGGTGTGGGGCATTTGAAGGGGTTCCCGGAGGCAGTGAGGACCAGCATGACTTTTCCGCCTTGTAACCTTTGCTGTGGGAGCAGCGGCTGGACGTTTGCGTTTTTTGCTCCGGCGGACGTCGAGAGTGAAAAACGGTGGTTTTGGGGATGGAGTTCACAGAAAAGCAGAGAGGTCCAAAAGGTGTGGGGTATTTGAAGGGGTTTTCGGAGGCAGTGAGGACCAGCATGACTTTTCCCCGCTGGGGCCTTTGCTGTGGGAGCAGCGGCTGGACGTTTGCGTTTTTTGCTCCGGAGGCTGCCGAGAGTGAAAAACGGTGGTTTTGAGGATGGAGTCCACAGGAAAGCAGAGAGGTCCAAAAGGTGTGGGGCATTTGAAGGGGTTCCCGGAGGCAGTGAGGACCAGCATGACTTTTCTGCCTTGGAACGTTTGCTGTGGAAGCAGCGGCTGGACGTTTGCGTTTTTTGCTCCGGAGGCTGCCGAGAGTGAAAAACGGTGGTTTTGAGGATGGAGTCCACAGGAAAACAGAGAGGTCCAAAAGGTGTGGGGCATTTGAAGGGGTTCCCGGAGGCAGTGAGGACCAGCATGACTTTTCTGCCTTGGAACGTTTGCTGTGGGAGCAGCGGCTGGACGTTTGCGTTTTTTGCTACAGAGACTACCGAGGGTTAAAAGCGGTGGTTTTGAGGATGGATTCCACAGGAAAACAGAGAGGTCCAAAAGGTGTGGGGCATTTGAAGGGGTTCCCAGAGGCAGTGAGGACCAGCATGACTTTTCCCCGCTGGGGCCTTTGCTGTGGCAGCAGCGGCTGGACGTTTGCGTTTTTTCATACAGAGAATACAGAGGGTTAAAAACAGTGGTTTTGAGGATGGATTCCACAGGAAAGCAGAGAGGTCCAAAAGGTGTGGGGCATTTGAAGGGGTTCCCGGAGGCAGTGAGGATCAGCATGACTTTTACCCGCTGGGGCCTTTGCTGTGGGAGCAGCGGCTGGACATTTGCGTTTTTTGCTCCGGAGGCTGCCGAGAGTGAAAAACAGTGGTTTTGAGGATGGAGTCCACAGGAAAACAGAGAGGTCCAAAAGGTGTGGGGCATTTGAAGGGGTTCCCGGAGGCAGTGAGGACCAGCATGACTTTTCTGCCTTGGAACGTTTGCTGTGGGAGCAGCGGCTGGACGTTTGCGTTTTTTGCTACAGAGACTACCGAGGGTTAAAAGCGGTGGTTTTGAGGATGGATTCCACAGGAAAACAGAGAGGTCCAAAAGGTGTGGGGCATTTGAAGGGGTTCCCGGAGGCAGTGAGGACCAGCATGACTTTTCCCCGCTGGGGCCTTTGCTGTGGGAGCAGCGGCTGGACGTTTGCGTTTTTTGATACAGAGAATACAGAGGGTTAAAAACAGTGGTTTTGAGGATGGATTCCACAGAAAAGCAGAGAGGTCCAAAAGGTGTTGGGCATTTGAAGGGGTTTCCGGAGGCAGTGAGGACCAGCATGACTTTTCCCCGCTGGGGCCTTTGCTGTGGGAGCAGCGGCTGGACATCTGCGTTTTTTGCTACAGAGACTACCGAGGGTTAATAACGGTGGTTTTGAGGATGGAGTCCACAGGAAAGCAGAGAGGTCCAAAAGGTGTGGGGCATTTGAAGGGGTTCCCAGAGGCAGTGAGGACCAGCATGACTTTTCAGCCTTGGAACCTTTGCTGTGGGAGCAGCGGCTGGACGTTTGCGTTTTTTGCTACAGAGACTACGGAGGGTATAAAAACGGTGGTTTTGAGGATGGAGTCCACAGGAAAGCAGAGAGGTGCAAAAGGTGTGGGGCATTTGAAGGGGTTCCCGGAGGCAGTGAGGACCAGCATGACTTTTACCCGCTGGGGCCTTTGCTGTGGAAGCAGTTGCTGGACGTTTGCATTTTTTGCTCCGGAGGAAGCCGAGAGTGAAAAACGGTGGTTTTGAGGATGGAGTCCACAGGAAAACAGAGAGGTCCAAAAGGTGTGGGGCATTTGAAGGGGTTCCCGGAGGCAGTGAGGACCAGCATGACTTTTCCGCCTTGGAACGTTTGCTGTGGGAGCAGCGGCTGGACGTTTGCGTTTCTTGCTCCGGCGGATGCCGAGAGTGAAAAACGGTGGTTTTGAGGATGGAGTCCACAGGAAAGCAGAGAGGTGCAAAAGGTGTGGGGCATTTGAAGGGGTTCCCGGAGGCAGTGAGGACCAGCATGACTTTTCCCCGCTGGGGCCTTTGCTGTGGGAGTAGCGGCTGGATATTTGCTTTTTTTGCTCCGGAGGCTGCGGAGAGTGAAAAACGGTGGTTTTGAGGATGGAGTCCACTGGAAAGCAGAGAGGGCCCAATGGTGTGGGGCATTTGTAGGGTTTCGGGGAGCCAGGGAGGACCAGCATCACTTTATTTCCTTAGAACCTTTGATGTGAGAGCGGCAGCTGGACGTTTGCATTTTTTGCTCCGGATACTGCCGAGAATAAAAAAGCGTGGTTTTGAGGATGGAGTCCACAGGAAAGCAGAGAGGTCCAAAAGGTGTGGGGCATTTGAAGGGGTTCATGGAGGTAGTGAAGACCAGCATGACTTTTCTTGCTGGGGCCTTTGCTGTGGAAGCAGCGGCTGGACGTTTGCGTTTTTTGCTCCGGAGGCTGCCGAGAGTGAAAAACGGCGGTTTTGAGGATGGAGTCCACAGGAAAGCAGAGAGGTCCAAAAGGTGTGGGGCATTTGAAGGGGTTCCCGGAGGCAGTGAGGACCAGCATGACTTTTCCGCCTTGGAACGTTTGCTGTGGGAGCAGCGGCTGGACGTTTGCGTTTTTTGCTCCGGAGGCTGCCGAGGGTTAATAACGGTGGTTTTGAGGATGGATTCCACAGGAAAACAGAGAGGTCCAAAAGGTGTGGGGCATTTGAAGGGGTTCCCGGAGGCAGTGAGGACCAGCATGACTTTTACCCGCTGGGGCCTTTGATGTGGGAGCAGCGGCTGGACGTTTGCGTTTTTTGATACAGAGAATACAGAGGGTTAAAAACAGTGGTTTTGAGGATGGATTCCACAGAAAAGCAGAGAGGTCCAAAAGGTGTGGGGCATTTGAAGGGGTTCCCGGAGGTAGTGAGGTCCAGCATGACTTTTACCCGCTGGGGCCTTTGCTGTGGGACCAGCGGCTGGACATTTGCGTTTTTTGCTCTGGAGGCTGCCGAGAGTGAAAAACAGTGGTTTTGAGGATGGAGTCCACAGGAAAACAGAGAGGTCCAAAAGGTGTGGGGCATTTGAAGGGGTTCCCGGAGGCAGTGAGGACCAGCATGACTTTTCCGCCTTGGAACCTTTGCTGTGGGAGCAGCGGCTGGACGTTTGCGTTTTTTGCTCCGGCGGACGCCGAGAGTGAAAAACGGTGGTTTTGGGGATGGAGTTCACAGGAAAGCAGAGAGGTCCAAAAGGTGTGGGGTATTTGAAGGGGTTCCCGGAGGCAGTGAGGACCAGCATGACTTTTCCCCGCTGGGGCCTTTGCTGTGGGAGCAGCGGCTGGACGTTTGCGTTTTTTGCTCCGGAGGCTGCCAAGAGTGAAAAACGGTGGTTTTGAGGATGGAGTCCACATGAAAGCAGACAGATCCAAAAGGTGTGGGGCATTTGAAGGGGTTCCCGGAGGCAGTGAGGACCAGCATGACTTTTCCCCGCTGGGGCCTTTGCTGTGGGACCAGCGGCTGGACGTTTGCGTTTTTTGCTCCGGAGGCTGCCGAGAGTGAAAAACGGTGGTTTTGAGGATGGAGTCCACAGGAAAACAGAGAGGTCCAAAAGGTGTGGGGCATTTGAAGGGGTTCCCAGAGGCAGTGAGGACCAGCATGACTTTTCTGCCTTGGAACGTTTGCTGTGGGAGCAGCGGCTGGACGTTTGCGTTTTTTGCTACAGAGACTACCGAGGGTTAAAAGCGGTGGTTTTGAGGATGGATTCCACAGGAAAACAAAGAGGTCCAAAAGGTGTGGGGCATTTGAAGGGGTTCCCGGAGGCAGTGAGGACCAGCATGACTTTTCCCCGCTGGGGCCTTTGCTGTGGGAGCAGCGGCTGGACGTTTGCGTTTTTTGATACAGAGAATACAGAGGGTTAAAAACAGTGGTTTTGAGGATGGATTCCACAGAAAAGCAGAGAGGTCCAAAAGGTGTTGGGCATTTGAAGGGGTTCCCGGAGGCAGTGAGGACCAGCATGACTTTTCCCCGCTGGGGCCTTTGCTGTGGGAGCAGCGGCTGGACATCTGCGTTTTTTGCTACAGAGACTACCGAGGGTTAATAACGGTGGTTTTGAGGATGGAGTCCACAGGAAAGCAGAGAGGTCCAAAAGGTGTGGGGCATTTGAAGGGGTTCCCAGAGGCAGTGAGGACCAGCATGACTTTTCAGCCTTGGAACCTTTGCTGTGGGAGCAGCGGCTGGACGTTTGCGTTTTTTGCTACAGAGACTACGGAGGGTATAAAAACGGTGGTTTTGAGGATGGAGTCCACAGGAAAGCAGAGAGGTGCAAAAGGTGTGGGGCATTTGAAGGGGTTCCCGGAGGCAGTGAGGACCAGCATGACTTTTACCCGCTGGGGCTTTGCTGTGGGAGCAGCGGCTGGACGTTTGCGTTTTATGCTCCGGAGGCTGCCGAGGGTTAAAAACGGTGGTTTTGAGGATGGATTCCACAGGAAAACAGAGAGGTCCAAAAGGTGTGGGGCATTTGAAGGGGTTCCCGGAGGCAGTGAGGACCAGCATGACTTTTCCCCGCTGGGGCCTTTGCTGTGGGAGCAGCAGCTGGACGTTTGCGTTTTTTGCTCTGGAGGCTGCTGAGAGTGAAAAACGGTGGTTTTGAGGATGGATTCCACAGGAAAGCAGAGAGGACCAAAAGGTGTGGGGCATTTGAAGGGGTCCTGGAGGCAGTGAGGACCAGCATGACTTTTCCCTGCTGGGGCCTTTGCTGTGGGAGCAGCGGCTGGACGTTTGCGTTTTTTGCTCCGGAGGCTGCCGAGAGTGAAAAACGGTGCTTTTGAGGATGGAGTCCACAGGAAAGCAGAGAGGTGCAAAAGGTGTGGAGCATTTGAAGGGGTTCCCGGAGGCAGTGAGGACCAGCATGACTTTTCCCCGCTGGGGCCTTTGCTGTGGAAGCAGTTGCTGGACGTTTGCATTTTTTGCTCCGGAGGAAGCCGAGAGTGAAAAACGGTGGTTTTGAGGATGGAGTCCTCAGGAAAACAGAGAGGTCCAAAAGGTGTGGGGCATTTGAAGGGGTTCCCGGAGGCAGTGAGGACCAGCATGACTTTTCCGCCTTGGAACGTTTGCTGTGGGAGCAGCGGCTGGACGTTTGCGTTTTTTGCTCCGGCGGATGCCGAGAGTGAAAAACGGTGGTTTTGAGGATGGAGTCCACAGGAAAGCAGAGAGGTGCAAAAGGTGTGGGGCATTTGCAGGGGTTCCTGGAGGCAGTGAGGACCAGCATGACTTTCCCCCGCTGGGGCCTTTGCTGTGGGAGCAGCGGCTGGACGTTTGCGTTTTTTGCTCCGGAGGCTGCCGAGGGTTAATAACGGTGGTTTTGAGGATGGATTCCACAGGAAAGCAGAGAGGTCTAAAAGGTGTGGGGCATTTGAAGGGGTTCCCGGAGGCAGTGAGGACCAGCATGACTTTTCCCCGCTGGGCATTTGCTGTGGGTGCAGCGGCTGGATGTTTGAGTTTTTTGCTCCGGAGGCTGCTGAGAGTGAGAAACGGTGATTTTGAGGATGGATTCCACAGGAAAGCAGAGAGGTCCAAAAGGTGTGGGGCATTTGAAGGGGTTCCCGGAGGCAGTGAGGACCAGCATGACTTGTCCCTGCTGGGGCCTTTGCTGTGGGAGCAGCGGCTGGACTTTTGCGTTTTTTGCTCCGGAGGCTGCCGAGAGTGAAAAACGGTGGTTTTGAGGGTAGAGTCCACAGGAAAGCAGAGAGTTCCAAAAGGTGTGGGGCATTTGAAGGGGTTCCCGGAGGCAGTGAGGACCAGCATGACTTTTCCCCGCTGGGCATTTGCTGTGGGTGCAGCGGCTGGATGTTTGAGTTTTTTGCTCCGGAGGCTGCTGAGAGTGAGAAACGGTGATTTTGAGGATGGATTCCACAGGAAAGCAGAGAGGTCCAAAAGGTGTGGGGCATTTGAAGGGGTTCCCGGAGGCAGTGAGGACCAGCATGACTTTTCCCTGCTGGGGCCTTTGCTGTGGGAGCAGCAGTTGAACGTTTCCGTTTTTTGCTCCGGAGGCTGCCGAGAGTGAAAAACGGTGGTTTTGAGGATGGAGTTCACAGGAAAGCAGAGAGGTCCAAAAGGTGTGGGACATTTGAAGGGGTTCCCGGAGGCAGTGAGGACCAGCATGACTTTTCCCCGCTGGGGCCTTTGCTGTGGGAGCAGCGGCTGGACGTTTGCGTTTTATGCTCCGGAGGCTGCCGAGAGTGAAAAACGGTGGTTTTGAGGATGGAGTCCACATGAAAGCAGACAGATCCAAAAGGTGTGGGGCATATGAAGGGGTTCCCGGAGGCAGTGAGGACCAGCATGACTTTACCGCCTTGTAACCTTTGCTGTGGGAGCAGCGGCTGGACGTTTGCGTTTTTTGCTCCGGCGGACGCCGAGAGTGAAAAACGGTGGTTTTGGGGATGGAGTTCACAGGAAAGCAGAGAGGTCCAAAAGGTGTGGGGTATTTGAAAGGGTTCCCGGAGGCAGTGAGGACCAGCATGACTTTTCCCCGCTGGGGCCTTTGCTGTGGGAGCAGCGGCTGGACATTTGCGTTTTTTGCTCAGGAGGCTGCCAAGAGTGAAAAACGGTGGTTTTGAGGATGGAGTCCACATGAAAGCAGACAGATCCAAAAGGTGTGGGGCATATGAAGGGGTTCCCGGAGGCAGTGAGGACCAGCATGACTTTTCCCCGCTGGGGCCTTTGCTGTGGGAGCAGCGGCTGGACGTTTGCGTTTTTTGCTACGGAGGCTGCCGAGAGTGAAAAACGGTGGTTTTGAGGATGGAGTCCACAGGAAAGCAGAGAGGTCCAAAAGGTGTGGGGCATTTGAAGGGGTTCCTGGAGGTAGTGAAGACCAGGATGACTTTTCTTGCTGGGGCCTTTGCTGTGGAAGCAGCGGCTGGACGTTTGCGTTTTTTGCTCCGGAGGCTGCCGAGAGTGAAAAACGGTGGTTTTGAGGATGGAGTCCACAGGAAAGCAGAGAGGTCCAAAAGGTGTGGGGCATTTGAAGGGGTTCCCGGAGGCAGTGAGGACCAGCATGACTTTTCTGCCTTGGAACGTTTGCTGTGGGAGCAGCGGCTGGACGTTTGCGTTTTTTGCTACAGAGACTACCGAGGGTTAAAAGCGGTGGTTTTGAGGATGGAGTCCACAGGAAAATAGAGAGGTCCAAAAGGTGTGGGGCATTTGAAGAGGTTCCCGGAGGCAGTGAGGACCAGCATGACTTTTCCCCGCTGGGGCCTTTGCTGTGGGAGCAGCAGCTGGACGTTTGCGTTTTTTGCACCAGAGGCTGCCGAGAGTGAAAAACGGTGGTTTTGAGGATGGATTCCACAGGAAAACAGAGAGGTCCAAAAGGTGTGGGGCATTTGAAGGGGTCCTGGAGGCAGTGAGGACCAGCATGACTTTTCCCCGCTGGGGCCTTTGCTGTGGAAGCAGTTGCTGGACGTTTGCATTTTTTGCTCCGGAGGAAGCCGAGAGTGAAAAACGGTGGTTTTGAGGATGGAGTCCACAGGAAAACAGAGAGGTCCAAAAGGTGTGGGGCATTTGAAGGGGTTCCCGGAGGCAGTGAGGACCAGCATGACTTTTCCGCCTTGGAACCTTTGCTGTGGGAGCAGCGGCTGGACGTTTGCATTTTTTGCTCCGGAGGAAGCCGAGAGTGAAAAACGGTGGTTTTGAGGATGGAGTCCACAGGAAAGCAGAGAGGTCCAAAAGGTGTGGGGCATTTGCAGGGGTTCCTGGAGGCAGTGAGGACCAGCATGACTTTCCCCCGCTGGGGCCTTTGCTGTGGGAGCAACGGCTGGACGTTTGCGTTTTTTGCTCCGGAGGCTGCCGAGGGTTAATAACGGTGGTTTTGAGGATGGATTCCACAGGAAAGCAGAGAGGTCCAAAAGGTGTGGGGCATTTGAAGGGGTTCCCGGAGGCAGTGAGGACCAGCATGACTTTTCCCCGCTGGGCATTTGCTGTGGGTGCAGCGGCTGGATGTTTGAGTTTTTTGCTCCGGAGGCTGCTGAGAGTGAGAAACGGTGATTTTGAGGATGGATTCCACAGGAAAGCAGAGAGGTCCAAAAGGTGTGGGGCATTTGAAGGGGTTCCCGGAGGCAGTGAGGACCAGCATGACTTTTCCCCGCTGGGGCCTTTGCTGTGGGAGCAGCGGCTGAACGTTTGCGTTTTTTGCTCCGGAGGCTGCCGAGAGTGAAAAACGGTGGTTTTGAGGATGGAGTCCACATGAAAGCAGACAGATCCAAAAGGTGTGGGGCATATGAAGGGGTTCCCGGAGGCAGTGAGGACCAGCATGACTTTTCCCCGCTGGGGCCTTTGCTGTGGGAGCAGCAGCTGGACGTTTGCGTTTTTTGCTCCGGAAGGTGCCGAGAGTGAAAAACGGTGGTTTTGAGGATGGAGTCCACAGGAAAGCAGAGAGGTCCAAAAGGTGTGGGGCATTTGAAGGGGTTCCTGGAGGTAGTGAAGACCAGCATGACTTTTCCCCGCTGGGGCCTTTGCTGTGGGTGCAGCGGCTGGACGTTTGCGTTTTTTGCACCGGAGGCTGCCGAGAGTGAAAAACGGTGGTTTTGAGGATGGAGTCCACAGGAAAGAAGAGAGGTCCAAAAGGTGTGGGGCATTTGAAGGGGTTCCCAGAGGCAGTGAGGACCAGCATAACTTTTCCGCCTTGGAACCTTTGCTGTGGGAGCAGCGGCTGGACGTTTGCGTTTTTTGCTCCGGAGGCTGCCGAGAGTGAAAAACGGTGGTTTTGAGGATGGATTCCACAGGAAAGCAGAGAGGTCCAAAAGGTGTGGGGCATTTGAAGGGGTTCCCGGAGGCAGTGAGGACCAGCATGACTTTTACCCGCTGGGGCCTTTGATGTGGGAGCAGCGGCTGGACATTTGCGTTTTTTGCTCCGGAGGCTGCCGAGAGTGAAAAACGGTGGTTTTGAGGATGGAGTCCACAGGAAAGCAGAGAGGTCCAAAAGGTGTGGGGCATTTGAAGGGGTTCCCGGAGGCAGTGAGGACCAGCATGACTTTTCCCCGCTGGGGCCTTTGCTGTGGGAGCAGCGGCTGGACATCTGCTTTTTTTGCTACAGAGACTACCGAGGGTTAATAACGCTGGTTTTGAGGATGGAGTCCACAGGAAAGCAGAGAGGTCCAAAAACTGTGGGGCATTTGAAGGGGTTCCCAGAGGCAGTGAGGACCAGCATGACTTTTCAGCCTTGGAAGCTTTGCTGTGGGAGCAGCGGCTGGACGTTTGCGTTTTTTGCTACAGAGACTACCGAGGGTTAATAACGGTGGTTTTGAGGATGGAGTCCACAGGAAAGCAGAGAGGTCCAAAAGGTGTGGGGCATTTGAAGGGGTTCCCGGAGGCAGTGAGGACCAGCATGACTTTTCCCCGCTGGGGCCTTTGCTGTGGGAGCAGCGGCTGAACGTTTGCGTTTTTTGCTCCGGAGGCTGCCGAGAGTGAAAAACGGTGGTTTTGAGGATGGAGTCCACAGGAAAGCAGACAGATCCAAAAGGTGTGGGGCATATGAAGGGGTTCCCGGAGGCAGTGAGGACCAGCATGACTTTTCCCCGCTGGGGCCTTTGCTGTGGGAGCAGCAGCTGGACGTTTGCGTTTTTTGCTCCGGAGGCTGCCGAGAGTGAAAAACGGTGGTTTTGAGGATGGAGTCCACAGGAAAGCAGAGAGGTCCAAAAGGTGTGGGGCATTTGAAGGGGTTCCTGGAGGTAGTGAAGACCAGCATGACTTTTCCCCGCTGGGGCCTTTGCTGTGGGTGCAGCGGCTGGACGTTTGCGTTTTTTGCTCCGGAGGCTGCCGAGAGTGAAAAACGGTGGTTTTGAGGATGGAGTCCACAGGAAAGCAGAGAGGTCCAAAAGGTGTGGGGCATTTGAAGGGGTTCCTGGAGGCAGTGAGGACCAGCATGACTTTTACCCGCTGGGTCCTTTGATGTGGGAGCAGCGGCTGGACATTTGCGTTTTTTGCTCCGGAGGCTGCCGAGAGTGAAAAACGGTGGTTTTGAGGATGGAGTCCACAGGAAAGCAGAGAGGTCCAAAAGGTGTGGGGCATTTGAAGGGGTTCCCGGAGGCAGTGAGGACCAGCATGACTTTTCCCCGCTGGGGCCTTTGCTGTGGGAGCAGCGGCTGGACATCTGCTTTTTTTGCTACAGAGACTACCGAGGGTTAATAACGCTGGTTTTGAGGATGGAGTCCACAGGAAAGCAGAGAGGTCCAAAAGGTGTGGGGCATTTGAAGGGGTTCCCGGAGGCAGTGAGGACCAGCATGACTTTTCCGCCTTGGAAGCTTTGCTGTGGGAGCAGCGGCTGGACGTTTGCGTTTTTTGCTACAGAGACTACCGAGGGTTAATAACGGTGGTTTTGAGGATGGAGTCCACAGGAAAGCAGAGAGGTCCAAAAGGTGTGGGGCATTTGAAGGGGTTCCCGGAGGCAGTGAGGACCAGCATGACTTTTACCCGCTGGGGCCTTTGCTGTGGGAGCAGCGGCTGGACGTTTGCGTTTTTTGCTCCGGAGGCTGCCGAGGGTTAAAAACGGTGGTTTTGAGGATGGATTCCACAGGAAAGCAGAGAGGTCCAAAAGGTGTGGGGCATTTGAAGGGGTTCCCGGAGGCAGTGAGGACCAGCATGACTTTTCCCCGCTGGGGCCTTTGCTGTGGGAGCAGCAGCTGGACGTTTGCGTTTTTTGCTCCGGAGGCTGCCGAGAGTGAAAAACGGTGGTGTTGAGGATGGACTCCACAGGAAAGCAGAGAGGTCCAAAAGGTGTGGGGCATTTGAAGGGCTTCCCGGAGGCAGTGAGGACCAGCATGACTTTTCTCCGCTGGGGCCTTTGCTGTGGGAGCAGCGGCTGGACGTTTGCGTTTTTTGCTCCGGAGGCTGCTGAGAGTGAAAAACGGTGGTTTTGAGGATGGATTCCACTAGAAAGCACAGAGGTCCAAAAGGTGTGGGGCATTTGAAGGGGTTCCCGGAGGCAGTGAGGACCAGCATGACTTTTCCGCCTTGGAACCTTTGCTGTGGGAGCAGCGGCTGGACGTTTGCGTTTTTTGCTCCGGAGGCTGCCGAGAGTGAAAAACGGTGGTTTTGAGGATGGAGTCCACAGGAAAGCAGAGAGGTCCAAAAGGTGTGGGGCATTTGAAGGGGTTCCCGGAGGCAGTGAGGACCAGCATGACTTTTCCGCCTTGGAACCTTTGCTGTGGGAGCAGCGGCTGGACGTTTGCGTTTTTTGGTCCGGCGGATGCCGAGAGTGAAAAACGGTGGTTTTGAGGATGGAGTCCACAGGAAAGCAGAGAGGTCCAAAAGGTGTGGGGCATTTGAAGGGGTTCCCGGAGGCAGTGAGGACCAGCATGACTTTTCCCCGCTGGGGCCTTTGCTGTGGGAGCAGCGGCTGGACGTTTGCGTTTTTTGCTCCGGAGTCTGCCGAGAGTGAAAAACGGTGGTTTTGAGGATGGAGTCCACAGGAAAACAGAGATGTCCAAAAGGTGTGGGGCATTTGAAGGGGTTCCCAGAGGCAGTGAGGACCAGCATGACTTTACCGCCTTGGAACCTTTGCTGTGGGAGCAGCGGCTGGACGTTTGCGTTTTTTGCTCCGGCGGATGCCGAGAGTGAAAAACGGTGGTTTTTAGATGGAGTCCACAGGAAAGCAAAGAGGTCCAAAAGGTATGGGGCATTTGAAGGGGTTCCCGGAGGCAGTGAGGACCAGCATGACTTTTCCCCGCTGGGGCCTTTGCTGTGGGAGCAGCGGCTGGACGTTTGCGTTTTTTGCTCCGGAGGCTGCCGAGGGTTAAAAACGGTGTTTTTGAGGATGGAGTGCACAGGAAAGCAGAGAGGTCCAAAAGGTGTGGGGCATTTGAAGGGCTTCCCGGAGGCAGTGAGGACCAGCATGACTTTTCCCCGCTGGGGCCTTTGCTGTGGGAGCAGCGGCTGGACGTTTGCGCTTTTTGCTCCGGAGGCTGCCCAGAGTGAAAAACGGTGGTTTTGAGGATGGATTCCACAGGAAAGCAGAGAGGTCCAAAAGGTGTGGGGCATTTGAAGGGGTTCCTGGAGGCAGAGAGGACCAGCATGACTTTTCCCCGCTGGGGCCTTTGCTGTGGAAGCAGCGGCTGGACGTTTGCGTTTTTTGCTCCGGAGGCTGCCGAGAGTGAAAAACGGTGGTTTTGAGGATGGAGTCCACAGGAAAGCAGAGAGGTCCAAAAGGTGTGGGGCATTTGAAGGGGTTCCCGGAGGCAGTGAGGACCAGCATGACTTTTCCCCGCTGGGGCCTTTGCTGTGGGAGCAGCGGCTGGACATCTGCGTTTTTTGCTCTGGAGGCTGCTGAGAGGGAAAAACGGTGGTTTTGAGGATGGAGTCCACAGGAAAGTAGAGAGGTGCAAAAGGTGTGGGGCATTTGAAGGGGTTCCCGGAGGCAGTGAGGACCAGCATGACTTTCCCCCGCTTGGGCCTTTGCTGTGGGAGCAGCGGCTGGACTTTTGCGTTTTTTGCTCCGGAGGCTGCCGAGAGTGAAAAACGGTGGTTTTGAGGATGGAGTCCACAGGAAAGCAGAGAGGTCCAAAAGGTGTGGGGAATTTGAAGGGGTTCCCGGAGGCAGTGAGGACCAGCATGACTTTTCCGCCTTGGAACCTTTGCTGTGGGAGCAGCGGCTGGACGTTTGCGTTTTTTGCTCCGGAGGCTGCCGAGAGTGAAAAACGGTGGTTTTGAGGATGGAGTCCACAGGAAAGCAGAGAGGTCCAAAAGGTGTGGGGCATTTGAAGGGGTTCCCGGAGGCAGTGAGGACCAGCATGACTTTTCCCCGCTGGGGCCTTTGCTGTGGGAGCAGCGGCTGGACGTTTGCGTTTTTTGCTCCGGAGGCTGCCGAGGGTTAAAAACGGTGTTTTTGAGGATGGAGTGCACAGGAAAGCAGAGAGGTCCAAAAGGTGTGGGGCATTTGAAGGGCTTCCCGGAGGCAGTGAGGACCAGCATGACTTTTCCCCGCTGGGGCCTTTGCTGTGGGAGCAGCGGCTGGACGTTTGCGCTTTTTGCTCCGGAGGCTGCCCAGAGTGAAAAACGGTGGTTTTGAGGATGGATTCCACAGGAAAGCAGAGAGGTCCAAAAGGTGTGGGGCATTTGAAGGGGTTCCTGGAGGCAGAGAGGACCAGCATGACTTTTCCCCGCTGGGGCCTTTGCTGTGGAAGCAGCGGCTGGACGTTTGCGTTTTTTGCTCTGGAGGCTGCCGAGAGTGAAAAACGGTGGTTTTGAGGATGGAGTCCACAGGAAAGCAGAGAGGTCCAAAAGGTGTGGGGCATTTGAAGGGGTTCCCGGAGGCAGTGAGGACCAGCATGACTTTTCCCCGCTGGGGCCTTTGCTGTGGGAGCAGCGGCTGGACATCTGCGTTTTTTGCTCTGGAGGCTGCTGAGAGTGAAAAACGGTGGTTTTGAGGATGGAGTCCACAGGAAAGTAGAGAGGTGCAAAAGGTGTGGGGCATTTGAAGGGGTTCCCGGAGGCAGTGAGGACCAGCATGACTTTCCCCCGCTTGGGCCTTTGCTGTGGGAGCAGCGGCTGGACTTTTGCGTTTTTTGCTCCGGAGGCTGCCGAGAGTGAAAAACGGTGGTTTTGAGGATGGAGTCCACAGGAAAGCAGAGAGGTCCAAAAGGTGTGGGGAATTTGAAGGGGTTCCCGGAGGCAGTGAGGACCAGCATGACTTTTCCGCCTTGGAACCTTTGCTGTGGGAGCAGCGGCTGGACGTTTGCGTTTTTTGCTCCGGAGGCTGCCGAGAGTGAAAAACGGTGGTTTTGAGGATGGAGTCCACAGGAAAGCAGAGAGGTCCAAAAGGTGTGGGGCATTTGAAGGGGTTCCCGGAGGCAGTGAGGACCAGCATGACTTTTCCCCGCTGGGGCCTTTGCTGTGGGAGCAGCGGCTGGACGTTTGCGTTTTTTGCTACAGAGACTACCGAGGGTTAAAAACGGTGGTTTTGAGGATGGAGTCCACAGGAAAGCAGAGAGGTCCAAAAGGTGTGGGGCATTTGAAGGGGTTCCCGGAGGCAGTGAGGACCAGCATGACTTTTACCCGCTGGGGCCTTTGCTGTGGGAGCAGCGGCTGGACGTTTGCGTTTTTTGATACAGAGACTACAGAGGTTTAAAAAAGGTGTTTTTGAGGATGGAGTCCACAGGAAAGCAGAGAGTTCCAAAAGGTGTGGTTCATTTGAAGGGGTTCCCGGAGGCAGTGAGGACCAGCATGACTTTTCCCCGCTGGGGCCTTTGCTGTGGGAGCAGCGGTTGGACGTTTGCGTTTTTTGCTCCGGAGGCTGCCGAGAGTGAAAAACGGTGGTTTTGAGGATGGAGTACACAGGAAAGCAGAGAGGTCCAAAAGGTGTGGGGCATTTGAAAGGGTTCCCGGAGGCAGTGAGGACCAGCATGACTTTTCCTTGCTGGGGCCTTTGCTGTGGGAGCAGCGGCTGGACGTTTGCGTTTTTTGCTCCGGCGGATGCCGAGAGTGAAATACGGTGGTTTTGAGGATGGAGTTCACAGGAAAGCAGAGAGGTCCAAAAGGTGTGGGGCATTTGAAGGGGTTCCCGGAGGCAGTGAGGACCAGCATGACTTTTCCCCGCTGGGGCCTTTGCTGTGGGAGCAGCGGCTGGACGTTTGCGTTTTTTGCTCCGGAGGCTGCCGAGAGTGAAAAACGGTGGTTTTGAGGATGGAGTCCACAGGAAAGCAGACAGATGCAAAAGGTGTGGGGCATATGAAGGGGTTCCCGGAGGCAGTGAGGACCAGCATGACTTTTCCGCCTTGGAACCTTTGCTGTGGGAGCAGCGGCTGGACGTTTGCGTTTTTTGCTCCGGAGGCTGCCGAGAGTGAAAAACGGTGGTTTTGAGGATGGAGTCCACAGGAAAGCAGAGAGGTCAACCATGTGTGGGGCATTTGAAGGGGTTCCCGGAGGCAGTGAGGACCAGCATGACTTTTCCCCGCTGGGGCCTTTGCTGTGGGAGCAGCGGCTGGACGTTTGCGCTTTTTGCTCCAGAGGCTGCCGAGAGTGAAAAACGGTGGTTTTGAGGATGGAGTCCACAGGAAAGCAGAGAGGTCCAAAAGGTGTGGGGAATTTGAAGGGGTTCCCGGAGGCAGTGAGGACCAGCATGACTTTTCCGCCTTGGAACCTTTGCTGTGGGAGCAGCGGCTGGACGTTTGCGTTTTTTGCTCCGGAGGCTGCCGAGAGTGAAAAACGGTGGTTTTGAGGATGGAGTCCACAGGAAAGCAGAGAGGTCCAAAAGGTGTGGGGCATTTGAAGGGGTTCCCGGAGGCAGTGAGGACCAGCATGACTTTTCCCCGCTGGGGCCTTTGCTGTGGGAGCAGCGGCTGGACGTTTGCGTTTTTTGCTACAGAGACTACCGAGGGTTAAAAACGGTGGTTTTGAGGATGGAGTCCACAGGAAAGCAGAGAGGTCCAAAAGGTGTGGGGCATTTGAAGGGGTTCCCGGAGGCAGTGAGGACCAGCATGACTTTTCCCCCCTGGAAACTTTGCTGTGGGTGCAGCGGCTGGACGTTTGCGTTTTTTGCTCCGGTGGCTGCCGAGAGTGAAAAACAGTGGTTTTGAGGATGGAGTCTACAGGAAAGCAGAGAGGTCCAAAAGGTGTGGGGCATTTGAAGGGGTTCCCGGAGGCAGTGAGGACCAGCATCACTTTTCCCCGCTGGGGCCTTTGCTGTGGTAGCAGCGGCTGGACGTTTGCGTTTTTTGCTCCGGAGGCTGCCGAGAGTGAAAAAAGGTGGTTTTGAGGATGGAGTCCACAGGAAAGCAGAGAGGTGCAAAAGGTGTGGGGCATTTGAAGGGGTTCCCGGAGGCAGTGAGGACCAGCATGACTTTTCCCCGCTGGGGCCTTTGCTGTGGGAGCAGCGGCTGGACGTTTGCTTTTTTTGATACAGAGACTACAGAGGGTTAAAAACGGTGGTTTTGAGGCAATGAATTATGAAAATTACAAAATTTTTTTGTTTGGCCTCTGGCCTCCACTTTCCGCCCTCCACTTTCCGCCCTCCACTTTCCGCCCTCCACTTTCCGCCCTCCACTTTCCGCCCTCCACTTTCCGACCTCCACTTTCCGACCTCCACTTTCCGCCCTCCACTTTCCGCCCTCCACTTTTAGCCCTCCGGCCTCCACTTTTTGGGCCTCCACTTTTTGGGCCTCCACTTTTTGGGCCTCCACTTTTTGGGCCTCCACTTTTTGGGCCTCCACTTTTTGGGCCTCCACTTTTTGGGCCTCCACTTTTTGGGCCTCCACTTTTTGGGCCTCCACTTTTTGGGCCTCCACTTTTTGGGCCTCCACTTTTTGGGCCTCCACTTTTTGGGCCTCCACTTTTTGGGCCTCCACTTTTTGGGCCTCCACTTTTTGGGCCTCCACTTTTTGGGCCTCCACTTCTTGGGCCTCCACTTCTTGGGCCTCTACTTTTTGGGCCTCTGGCCTCCCCTTTTCGGCCTCCACTTTTCATCCTCTGGCCTCCACTTTTCGTCCTCTGGCCTCCACTTTCCGGCTTTTACTTTCTGGCCTCCGGCCTCCACCTTCCGGCCTCTATCTCCTGGCCTCCACCTTCCGGCCTCCACCTCCTAACTGTTGTTCCTGTTTTTCCATCTTTACGCCTTGCCCGTCCCCTCTTTCTCTCCCAGTGTTTCTACTTTCCCTTCCCCCCTTTCCTTTTTTCCCTCTTCCCCCCCTTTTTGTTTTTCCCCTGTCCCACTTTTTCTCCTTTTTGTTCTGCACTGTTCCGTCCCCCCTTTCCCCTCTCCTCCTTATTATTTTTTTATTTTTTAGTATAGAATCACACGCATACATTTCCACCTGAAGGGAAAGGGGGAGGAACAAGCCCTTTCCCGAGAACAGACAGCAGCTTTACTGCCACACTAACAATGGCTGCAAAATTTCTTCAGATGGATCAACACTCATTTGAAGTCTTCAAATACTTCTCATCTTTAAAGGAAGTGCCGCATGTCCACCTGAATCCTTCCTCTTTCTTCTGGCCTATTTGGTAATACGCTGAAATAGGATGATGCCATTTACGGCAGCCCAAGGTCCATTGTTGGGGTTGTATGCCTCAGAAGAGGGAGATTCATAGGGGACATTAGAAAACGTTACAATCTGGAAACATGGGTGGGAGCCATTGAAATAGAGAAAACCCTCTCATTTTACTATCTATTGACATATGACTATTTGTTTGCGTATAGCGAAGGTGTTCAAAATAAAAATCTACTCTACAAAAAACCTCCTCTATTACATAAAGGATTTTAGAATATAAAATATGTGTCCCACAGTCCGTTTTTACCTTTATTGTTCTCTCTCTGCCTGGCTCCCCGTCCCCATTCTTTAATTGCTCTGTCTCTCTCCTTCAGCTCATCGAGGTTTTTTGGTATGTTTCAGTTTATCTCTGTCTACCTCACTGCCCCCTTTTTTAATTCCTTCTTCTCTGCCTTGTGGCTCATTGCTCTTTTTTGTTTTGTGTGTTTTTTGTTTTTTTTTTTTTCATCTCTGTCAGCATGGTTTCCTGTTGCTTCCTTCTTCCTGGCCTGTAGCCCATCGCTGTTGCATTGGGTTTACCATGCGAGGTGTCGTTAGCTGGGGCGGGGGCTGCAGGGGTGGGTTCTGTGAGAAGACACCGGGTGTTGTTCCCATGTTGGGCACAGCCAGTTCCCACGCTGAGACGGATGTGCTGCTGGTTAAAGCTGAGCCCATCGGCAGCGCTGGTAGGAAGCAGAGCAGAGGTTCTCCTGCAGCCTGTGGTGAAGACCATGGTGAGGCAGGCTGTTCCCCTGCAGTCCAGGGAGGTCCAGGGTGGAGCCAACGTGCCCCTGCGGCGCGTGGAGGACCCGAGGCCGGAGCAGGTGGCTGTGCCTGAAGGAAGCCGAGAGCCTGTGCGAGACCTGCGGCCTCATGGGAGGGACCCCCCACTGGAGCAGAAAAAGAGCCTGAGGAGGAAGGAGCCGCAACCCCCATGCCATGTCCCCTGCGTTGGTCAGGGCTGGGATGTAGAGAAGTCAGGAGAGAAGAGGCGCCCAGGAAAAGAGGGAGGGGTGGCAGGAAGGTGTTTTATTTTGCGTTTGTTCCTATTTGTCATTATTTGATTAACAGTAAGTTAAATTAATTTCCCCTCCTACCCTTCCCTCTCTGATTCCCCAAACTAATTTTAACTTCTTGCCCGTGTGGCTTGTGCTATGTCGCTTTTCAAATTGTCTTCCTACCTCTCCCTCCATGCAGCTCTGCGTAACTAGGTTTGAATTCTGGTGTATGATTCTTGTATCCCATCGCTTTCAAAATTTTCTGTCCTTGTCTCCCTCTAGCCGTCTACCTGTCTGCAAATCCCCATTCTACCCTCTCTTTCCTGCACCCAGTCACTCTTTTTCACTTTCTTTTTACATCTCCCTGTCCCTATTTTTTAGTTTTTGTCTATGTTTCGTGTACCATATTGCCTTTTGAGATTTTCTTTCAATGTCTACCTCTGTCCGGATCCCCGGTGTTATTTTTTATGTCTTGCCAATGTTTCTTTTCCCCCTGACACGGCAGAAATTTTCCCCGCCCCTTGTCTTGTCTCCGTCTTCTTGTCCTGCCGGTCCCTTTGGCCTCTGTCCTGCTCCCTGTCGCTCTTATTTGTTCCTCCATCTCTATGCCTGTTATTTTGCGCAGTCTGTCCGCTCTCCTCTCTCTACGTGGCTGTCCCACTCCCCACCCCTCTCTTGTTTGCAGCGTGCTGTTTTCTGCTTCCCTGTCTCACACCTCTTCTCTATGTCCCTCTGTCCTTCCTCCTGCTTTTCTCTTGCCTTTTCTCCCTCTGTCCTGTTGCGTTTGGGCACTGAGCCTTATAGCCAACTCACTGCTGGGATTTCTTGCGTACATTAATGAATAAACTTTTCCTGCCCCTTGTGTGCCCCTGGATGTGTTTGCATCCCCTGGGTGCAGAGGTCGTGGCTGGGGACAGGGGCAGGGGAGGGGGCGATGTGCTGTGGGGCTTTGGCAAGGGCCCCTGCTCCTGACGGGCTCCAGCTGTGGGCTGGGGCAGCCCAGGTGGGACCAGTGAGGTGATGGTGGGACGGGGCCAAGGGTTTAAAAAGGCTGCAGGTGGGGATGAGTGGGGGCAGCCTCAGGTGCAGCCAGTGAGGCTGAGGATGGGGCTGGCCCTGCTGTGCCAAGGGTCGGGGGCTGCCTGGGCACGCATGCCTGCTGGAGCTGGCTGAGGAGTGAAAAGAAGGGGGTTCCACAGGCGGCTGCCCCCAGCAAGGAGCGGACGGGCCCCACGGCGAGGAAGGATCGCTCCCAGCCATTCCTGACAGCGCACACCACCAGCTCACAGCTCCAGGACGTCGGTACCTCTGTCAGCTGCACATGTGAGCCACCGTGCCTCCGGGAAGCCTCGGGGGAGAGTTTAATAGCATGCTTTTTGTTTTTTCCATTCCATTTCGATGAATTCCCGACTTTACCGAAAATGGAAATTTGTGTTTTTCACTAATGTTGCTGTATACTGTGTAAGTTGCTGATATAATTACTCTTTATAGGGCTGATGATGAGACTATCAAGCAGGGGTTCAGGTTAGCATCTTGTATGTGTCTGTCTATGGCGTTTCAGTATTTTTAAAGAAAGCAGAAGGGACATAAGGCATAGTGTATTTCAGGTGATGGGACCGCTCATTGCATTTCCCCTTCACCCTTCCCTGTCCCCTTTCCCTGTTTTCCCCCTTCTTCCCTGTGTTCCCCCATTCCCCCCTTTTCCCTTTCTTTCCCGTTCTCCTCATCCCCCTTTACCCTTCTTTTCCTTGTCCCCTTTCCCCTTTCTTCCCTCCCGTCCCACCTTTCCCTCTTTCCCTTTATTCCCCCACCCCATGTTCCCCCCTTCCTTTCCCTTTCTTCCACCCTGTCGCCCCTTTCCCCCTTTGCCTTTCTTTCCCCCTGTCCAATGTCCCCTATTTCCCCTTTTGTTCTACCTCCCCTGTTTCCTCATTATCCCTTATACCCCCCACCCCCCGTGCCCTTTCTTCCCCACACTACTGTCCCCCTTTCCCCCTTCCTTTCCCCTATGCCTCCTGTTTTGCTCTTTCCCTTCATCCTTGGTACCCCCTTTAATTCTTCCCCGTTGCCCCTTTCCCCGTCCTTTCCCTCTGCCCTTTCCCCCCCGTTGCCCCGTTCCTTCTTTTTCAATGACGCTCTCCCAATGTGTTCCATGCTCCCCCTTTCTCCCTTGTTCCCCCTTTCCTTCTCCTGCATCCCCCCTTTTCCCTACCCTTCTTTCTCAGTTCCCCCTACCATCTGTGTTCCGTGTCCCCCCTTCCCCATTTCCTCACCCCCCATCACCCCTTTTCTTTCTCCATTTTTCCTCCGTCCCATTTCTCCCTTTCTTTCCCCCACTCCATCCGCTGTCCCCCTCTTTCCACCTGTCTTGTCTCTCCTGTTCCAGGTCTCCCCTCTCTCTTTCTACCTCCCTTTCTTTCTGTTTTTCCATCTTCACACCTCGCCCGCCCCCCCTTCATTGTTTCTTCCCTGCTGCTCCCCTTTCTTCTTTTTTTTTTCCCCCAGCTGTCTCCTCTTTCCTCCTTTCTTGGCTCCCCCTTTTCCCTCTCATTCCCACGTTGAACCCTCCCCCCCCACTCCTCCCCCCCTCCTCACATGGCCCTTGTGACTCGCAGGTCTTCTTGCCCGACAGTGACTTCCATCCCGGCATGATTCTTCTTGCTGAGGGTTTTCCCTCACCTTTGAGGCACATTGTTTGTAGTGTTCTGTGTAGTATCTGTGCATATCCGCGTGGCTCGGAGTCACCCCGCCCAGGGGTGTAGAGTCAAGGGTAGGTGGTATACCTTTAAGAGTATACGGTTTATATTTTGATGTGTCGAGGCAAAAGCGGTAAGATCATTTCGGACCGAGTAGCTGTGAGTGGGTTTTGCGAACAGGTTTTTCATTAACACTTCCTGGGGAAGGACAGAGCTCTGCAGGAGGGGCCATTCAGCGCTGTGGCCAGAGACTGCATCTCAGACGAAAGGAGGCTGCCGAGAGTGACAAACGGTGGTTTTGAAGATAGAGTCTGTAAGAAACCAGAGAGGGCCGAAGTGCGTGGGGCATTTGAAGGGGTTCCCGGAGGCACTGAGGACCAGCATGACTTTTCCCCGCTGGGGCCTTTGCTGTGGGAGCAGCGGCTGGACGTTTGCGTTTTTTGCTCCGGAGGCTGCCGAGAGTGAAAAACGGTGGTTTTGAGGATGGAGTCCACAGGAAAACAGAGAGCTCCAAAAGGTGTGGGGCATTTGAAGGGGTTCCCGGAGGCAGTGAGGACCAGCATGACTTTTCCGCCTTGTAACCTTTGCTGTGGGAGCAGCGGCTGGACGTTTGCGTTTTTTGCTCCGGCGGACGCCGAGAGTGAAAAACGGTGGTTTTGGGGATGGAGTTCACAGGAAAGCAGAGAGGTCCAAAAGGTGTGGGGTATTTGAAGGGGTTTTCGGAGGCAGTGAGGACCAGCATGACTTTTCCCCGCTGGGGCCTTTGCTGTGGGAGCAGCGGCTGGACGTTTGCGTTTTTTGCTCAGGAGGCTGCCAAGAGTGAAAAACGGTGGTTTTGGGGATGGAGTTCACAGGAAAGCAGAGAGGTCCAAAAGGTGTGGGGTATTTGAAGGGGTTTTCGGAGGCAGTGAGGACCAGCATGACTTTTCCCCGCTGGGGCCTTTGCTGTGGGAGCAGCGGCTGGACGTTTGCGTTTTTTGCTCCGGAGGCTGCCGAGAGTGAAAAACTGTGGTTTTGAGGATGGAGTCCACAGGAAAGCAGAGAGGTCCAAAAGGTGTGGGGCATTTGAAGGGGTTCCTGGAGGTAGTGAGGACCAGCATGACTTTTCTTGCTGGGGCCTTTGCTGTGGAAGCAGCGGCTGGACGTTTGCGTTTTTTGCTCCGGAGACTACCGAGGGTTAAAAACGGTGGTTTTGAGGATGGAGTCCACAGGAAAGCAGAGAGGTCCAAAAGGTGTGGGGCATTTGAAGGGGTTCCCGGAGGCAGTGAGGACCAGCATGACTTTTCCCCGCTGGGGCCTTTGCTGTGGGAGCAGCGGCTGGACGTTTGCGTTTTATGCTCCGGAGGCTGCCGAGGGTTAAAAACGGTGGTTTTGAGGATGGATTCCACAGGAAAGCAGAGAGGTCCAAAAGGTGTGGGGCATTTGAAGGGGTTCCCGGAGGCAGTGAGGACCAGCATGACTTTTCCCCGCTGGGGCCTTTGCTGTGGGAGCAGCAGCTGGACGTTTGCGTTTTTTGCACCGGAGGCTGCCGAGAGTGAAAAACGGTGGTTTTGAGGATGGAGTCCACAGGAAAGCAGAGAGGTCCAAAAGGTGTGGGGCATTTGAAGGGGTTCCCAGAGGCAGTGAGGACCAGCATGACTTTTCAGCCTTGGAACCTTTGCTGTGGGAGCAGCGGCTGGACGTTTGCGTTTTTTGCTACAGAGACTACGGAGGGTATAAAAACGGTGGTTTTGAGGATGGAGTCCACAGGAAAGCAGAGAGGTGCAAAAGGTGTGGGGCATTTGAAGGGGTTCCCGGAGGCAGTGAGGACCAGCATGACTTTTCCCCGCTGGGGCCTTTGCTGTGGGAGCAGCGGCTGGACGTTTGCGTTTTTTGCTACAGAGACTACCGAGGGTTAATAAGGGTGGTTTTGAGGATGGATTCCACAGGAAAGCAGAGAGGTCCAAAAGGTGTGGGGCATTTGAAGGGGTTCCCGGAGGCAGTGAGGACCAGCATGACTTTTCCCCGCTGGGGCCTTTGCTGTGGGAGCAGCGGCTGGACGTTTGCGTTTTATGATCCGGAGGCTGCCGAGGGTTAAAAACGGTGGTTTTGAGGATGGATTCCACAGGAAAGCAGAGAGGTCCAAAAGGTGTGGGGCATTTGAAGGGGTTCCCGGAGGCAGTGAGGACCAGCATGACTTTTCCCTGCTGGGGCCTTTGCTGTGGGAGCAGCAGCTGGACGTTTGCGTTTTTTGCACCGGAGGCAGCCGAGAGTGAAAAACGGTGGTTTTGAGGATGGATTCCACAGGAAAGCAGGGAGGTCCAAAAGGTGTGGGGCATTTGAAGGGGTCCTGGAGGCAGTGAGGACCAGCATGACTTTTCCCCGCTGGGGCCTTTGCTGTGGAAGCAGTTCCTGGACGTTTGCATTTTTTGCTCCGGATGAAGTCGAGAGTGAAAAACGGTGGTTTTGAGGATGGAGTCCACAGGAAAGCAGAGAGGTCCAAAAGGTGTGGGGCATTTGAAGGGGTCCCGGAGGCAGTGAGGACCAGCATGACTTTTCCCCGCTGGGGCCTTTGCTGTGGGAGCAGCGGCTGGACGTTTGCGTTTTTTGCTCCGGAGGCTGCCGATAGTGAAAAACGGTGGTTTTGAGGATGGAGTCCACAGGAAAGCAGAGAGGTCCAAAAAGTGTGGGGCATTTGAAGGGGTCCTGGAGGCAGTGAGGACCAGCATGACTTTTCCCCGCTGGGGCCTTTGCTGTGGGAGCAGCGGCTGGACGTTTGCGTTTTTTGCTCCGGATGAAGTCGAGAGTGAAAAACGGTGGTTTTGAGGATGGATTCCACAGGAAAGCAGAGAGGTCCAAAAGGTGTGGGGCATTTGAAGGGGTTCCCGGAGGCATTGAGGACCAGCATGACTTTTCCGCCTTGGAACCTTTGCTGTGGGAGCAGCGGCTGGACGTTTGCGTTTTTTGCTCCGGCGGATGCCGAGAGTGAAAAACGGTGGTTTTGAGGATGGAGTCCAGAGGAAAGCAGAGAGGTGCAAAAGGTGTGGGGCATTTGCAGGGGTTCCTGGAGGCAGTGAGGACCAGCATGACTTTTCCCCGCTGGGGCCTTTGCTGTGGGAGCAGCGGCTGGACGTTTGCGTTTTTTGCTCAGGAGGCTGCCGAGGGTTAATAACGGTGGTTTTGAGGATGGATTCCACAGGAAAGCAGAGAGGTCCAAAAGGTGTGGGGCATTTGAAGGGGTTCCCGGAGGCAGTGAGGACCAGCATGACTTTTCCCCGCTGGGGCCTTTGCTGTGGGAGCAGCGGTTGAACGTTTGCGTTTTTTGCTCCGGAGGCTGCCGAGAGTGAAAAACGGTGGTTTTGAGGATGGAGTACACAGGAAAGCAGAGAGGTCCAAAAGGTGTGGGGCATTTGAAAGGGTTCCCGGAGGCAGTGAGGACCAGCATGACTTTTCCTTGCTGGGGCCTTTGCTGTGGGAGCAGCGGCTGGACGTTTGCGTTTTTTGCCCCGGCGGATGCCGAGAGTGAAAAACGGTGGTTTTGAGGATGGAGTTCACAGGAAAGCAGAGAGGTCCAAAAGGTGTGGGACATTTCAAGGGGTTCCCGGAGGCAGTGAGGACCAGCATGACTTTTCCCCGCTGGGGCCTTTGCTGTGGGAGCAGCGGTTGAACGTTTGCGTTTTTGGTCCGGAGGCTGCCGAGAGTGAAAAACGGTGGTTTTGAGGATGGAGTTCACAGGAAAGCAGAGAGGTCCAAAAGGTGTGGGGCATTTGAAAGGGTTCCCGGAGGCAGTGAGGACCAGCATGACTTTTCCTTGCTGGGGCCTTTGCTGTGGGAGCAGCGGCTGGACGTTTGCGTTTTTTCCTCCGGCAGATGCCGAGAGTGAAAAACGGTGGTTTTGAGGATGGAGTCCACATGAAAGCAGAGAGGTCCAAAAGGTGTGGGGCATTTGAAGGGGTTCCCGGAGGCAGTGAGGACCAGCATGACTTTTCCCCGCTGGGGCCTTTGCTGTGGGAGCAGCGGTTGAACGTTTGCGTTTTTTGCTCCGGAGGCTGCCGAGAGTGAAAAACGGTGGTTTTGAGGATGGAGTCCACATGAAAGCAGACAGATCCAAAAGGTGTGGGGCATATGAAGGGGTTCCCGGAGGCAGTGAGGACCAGCATGACTTTTCCCCGCTGGGGCCTTTGCTGTGGGAGCAGCGGCTGGACGTTTGCGTTTTTTGCTCCGGAGGCTGCCGAGAGTGAAAAACGGTGGTTTTGAGGATGGAGTCCACAGGAAAGCAGAGAGGTCCAAAAGGTGTGGGGCATTTCAAGGGGTTCCCGGAGGCAGTGAGGACCAGCATGACTTGTCCCTGCTGGGGCCTTTGCTGTGGGAGCAGTGGATGGACTTTTGCGTTTTTTGCTCCGGAGGCTGCCGAGAGTGAAAAACGGTGGTTTTGAGGGTGGAGTCCACAGGAAAGCAGAGAGGTCCAAAAGGTGTGGGGCATTTGAAGGGGTTCCCGGAGGCAGTGAGGACCAGCATGACTTTTCCCCGCTGGGGCCTTTGCTGTGGGAGCAGCGGTTGAACGTTTGCGTTTTTTGCTCCGGAGGCTGCCGAGAGTGAAAAACGGTGGTTTTGAGGATGGAGTACACAGGAAAGCAGAGAGGTCCAAAAGATGTGGGGCATTTGAAAGGGTTCCCGGAGGCAGTGAGGACCAGCATGACTTTTCGTTGCTGGGGCCTTTGCTGTGGGAGCAGCGGCTGGACGTTTGCGTTTTTTGCTCCGGCGGATGTCGAGAGTGAAAAACGGTGGTTTTGAGGATGGAGTCCACATGAAAGCAGACAGATCCAAAAGGTGTGGGGCATTTGAAGGGGTTCCCAGAGGCAGTGAGGACCAGCATGACTTTTCCCCGCTGGGGCCTTTGCTGTGGGAGCAGCGGCTGGACGTTTGCATTTTTTGCTCCGGCGGATGCCGAGAGTGAAAAACGGTGGTTTTGAGGATGGAGTCCACAGGAAAGCAGAGAGGTCCAAAAGGTGTGGGGCATTTGAAGGGGTTCCTGGAGGTAGTTAAGACCAGCATGACTTTTCCCCGCTGGGGCCTTTGCTGTGGGTGCAGCGGCTGGACGTTTGCGTTTTTTGCTCCGGAGGCTGCCGAGAGTGAAAAACGGTGGTTTTGAGGATGGAGTCCACAGGAAAACAGAGAGCTCCAAAAGGTGTGGGGCATTTGAAGGGGTTCCCGGAGGCAGTGAGGACCAGCATGACTTTTCCCCGCTGGGGCCTTTGCTGTGGTAGCAGCGGCTGGACGTTTGCGTTTTTTGATACAGAGACTACAGAGAGTTAAAAACAGTGGTTTTTGAGGATGGATTCCACAGGAAAGCAGAGAGGTCCAAAAGGTGTGGGGCATTTGAAGGGGTTCCCGGAGGCAGTGAGGACCAGCATGACTTTTCAGCCTTGGAACCTTTGCTGTGGGAGCAGCGGCTGGACGTTTGCGTTTTTTGCTACAGAGACTACGGAGGGTATAAAAACGGTGGTTTTGAGGATGGAGTCCACAGGAAAGCAGAGAGGTCCAAAAGGTGTGGGGCATTTGAAGGGGTTCCCGGAGGCAGTAAGGACCAGCATGACTTTTCCCCGCTGGGGCCTTTGCTGTGGGAGCAGCGGCTGGACGTTTGCGTTTTTTGCTCCGGAGGCTGCCGAGAGTGAAAAACGGTGGTTTTGAGGATGGAGTCCACAGGAAAGCAGAGAGCTCCAAAAGGTGTGGGGCATTTGAAGGGGTTCCTGGAGGCAGTAAGGACCAGCATGACTTTTCCCCGCTGGGGCCTTTGCTGTGGGAGCAGCGGCTGGACGTTTGCGTTTTTTGCTCCGGAGGCTGCCGATAGTGAAAAACGGTGGTTTTGAGGATGGAGTCCACAGGAAAGCAGAGAGGTCCAAAAAGTGTGGGGCATTTGAAGGGGTCCTGGAGGCAGTGAGGACCAGCATGACTTTTCCCCGCTGGGGCCTTTGCTGTGGGAGCAGCGGCTGGACGTTTGCGTTTTTTGCTCCGGATGAAGTCGAGAGTGAAAAACGGTGGTTTTGAGGATGGATTCCACAGGAAAGCAGAGAGGTCCAAAAGGTGTGGGGCATTTGAAGGGGTTCCCGGAGGCATTGAGGACCAGCATGACTTTTCCGCCTTGGAACCTTTGCTGTGGGAGCAGCGGCTGGACGTTTGCGTTTTTTGCTCCGGCGGATGCCGAGAGTGAAAAACGGTGGTTTTGAGGATGGAGTCCAGAGGAAAGCAGAGAGGTGCAAAAGGTGTGGGGCATTTGCAGGGGTTCCTGGAGGCAGTGAGGACCAGCATGACTTTTCCCCGCTGGGGCCTTTGCTGTGGGAGCAGCGGCTGGACGTTTGCGTTTTTTGCTCAGGAGGCTGCCGAGGGTTAATAACGGTGGTTTTGAGGATGGATTCCACAGGAAAGCAGAGAGGTCCAAAAGGTGTTGGGCATTTGAAGGGGTTCCCGGAGGCAGTGAGGACCAGCATGACTTTTCCTTGCTGGGGCCTTTGCTGTGGGAGCAGCGGCTGGACGTTTGCGTTTTTTGCTCCGGCGGATGCCGAGAGTGAAAAACGGTGGTTTTGAGGATGGAGTTCACAGGAAAGCAGAGAGGTCCAAAAGGTGTGGGACATTTGAAGGGGTTCCCGGAGGCAGTGAGGACCAGCATGACTTGTCCCTGCTGGGGCCTTTGCTGTGGGAGCAGCGGCTGGACGTTTGCGTTTTTTGCTCCGGAGGCTACCGAGAGTGAAAAACGGTGGTTTTGAGGATGGAGTCCACAGGAAAGCAGAGAGGTCCAAAAGGTGTGGGGCATTTCAAGGGGTTCCCGGAGGCAGTGAGGACCAGCATGACTTGTCCCTGCTGGGGCCTTTGCTGTGGGAGCAGTGGATGGACTTTTGCGTTTTTTGCTCCGGAGGCTGCCGAGAGTGAAAAACGGTGGTTTTGAGGGTGGAGTCCACAGGAAAGCAGAGAGGTCCAAAAGGTGTGGGGCATTTGAAGGGGTTCCCGGAGGCAGTGAGGACCAGCATGACTTTTCCCCGCTGGGGCCTTTGCTGTGGGAGCAGCGGTTGAACGTTTGCGTTTTTTGCTCCGGAGGCTGCCGAGAGTGAAAAACGGTGGTTTTGAGGATGGAGTACACAGGAAAGCAGAGAGGTCCAAAAGATGTGGGGCATTTGAAAGGGTTCCCGGAGGCAGTGAGGACCAGCATGACTTTTCGTTGCTGGGGCCTTTGCTGTGGGAGCAGCGGCTGGACGTTTGCGTTTTTTGCTCCGGCGGATGTCGAGAGTGAAAAACGGTGGTTTTGAGGATGGAGTCCACATGAAAGCAGACAGATCCAAAAGGTGTGGGGCATTTGAAGGGGTTCCCAGAGGCAGTGAGGACCAGCATGACTTTTCCCCGCTGGGGCCTTTGCTGTGGGAGCAGCGGCTGGACGTTTGCATTTTTTGCTCCGGCGGATGCCGAGAGTGAAAAACGGTGGTTTTGAGGATGGAGTCCACAGGAAAGCAGAGAGGTCCAAAAGGTGTGGGGCATTTGAAGGGGTTCCTGGAGGTAGTTAAGACCAGCATGACTTTTCCCCGCTGGGGCCTTTGCTGTGGGTGCAGCGGCTGGACGTTTGCGTTTTTTGCTCCGGAGGCTGCCGAGAGTGAAAAACGGTGGTTTTGAGGATGGAGTCCACAGGAAAACAGAGAGCTCCAAAAGGTGTGGGGCATTTGAAGGGGTTCCCGGAGGCAGTGAGGACCAGCATGACTTTTCCCCGCTGGGGCCTTTGCTGTGGTAGCAGCGGCTGGACGTTTGCGTTTTTTGATACAGAGACTACAGAGAGTTAAAAACAGTGGTTTTTGAGGATGGATTCCACAGGAAAGCAGAGAGGTCCAAAAGGTGTGGGGCATTTGAAGGGGTTCCCGGAGGCAGTGAGGACCAGCATGACTTTTCAGCCTTGGAACCTTTGCTGTGGGAGCAGCGGCTGGACGTTTGCGTTTTTTGCTACAGAGACTACGGAGGGTATAAAAACGGTGGTTTTGAGGATGGAGTCCACAGGAAAGCAGAGAGGTCCAAAAGGTGTGGGGCATTTGAAGGGGTTCCCGGAGGCAGTAAGGACCAGCATGACTTTTCCCCGCTGGGGCCTTTGCTGTGGGAGCAGCGGCTGGACGTTTGCGTTTTTTGCTCCGGAGGCTGCCGAGAGTGAAAAACGGTGGTTTTGAGGATGGAGTCCACAGGAAAGCAGAGAGCTCCAAAAGGTGTGGGGCATTTGAAGGGGTTCCTGGAGGCAGTAAGGACCAGCATGACTTTTCCCCGCTGGGGCCTTTGCTGTGGGAGCAGCGGCTGGACGTTTGCGTTTTTTGCTCCGGAGGCTGCCGATAGTGAAAAACGGTGGTTTTGAGGATGGAGTCCACAGGAAAGCAGAGAGGTCCAAAAAGTGTGGGGCATTTGAAGGGGTCCTGGAGGCAGTGAGGACCAGCATGACTTTTCCCCGCTGGGGCCTTTGCTGTGGGAGCAGCGGCTGGACGTTTGCGTTTTTTGCTCCGGATGAAGTCGAGAGTGAAAAACGGTGGTTTTGAGGATGGATTCCACAGGAAAGCAGAGAGGTCCAAAAGGTGTGGGGCATTTGAAGGGGTTCCCGGAGGCATTGAGGACCAGCATGACTTTTCCGCCTTGGAACCTTTGCTGTGGGAGCAGCGGCTGGACGTTTGCGTTTTTTGCTCCGGCGGATGCCGAGAGTGAAAAACGGTGGTTTTGAGGATGGAGTCCAGAGGAAAGCAGAGAGGTGCAAAAGGTGTGGGGCATTTGCAGGGGTTCCTGGAGGCAGTGAGGACCAGCATGACTTTTCCCCGCTGGGGCCTTTGCTGTGGGAGCAGCGGCTGGACGTTTGCGTTTTTTGCTCAGGAGGCTGCCGAGGGTTAATAACGGTGGTTTTGAGGATGGATTCCACAGGAAAGCAGAGAGGTCCAAAAGGTGTTGGGCATTTGAAGGGGTTCCCGGAGGCAGTGAGGACCAGCATGACTTTTCCTTGCTGGGGCCTTTGCTGTGGGAGCAGCGGCTGGACGTTTGCGTTTTTTGCTCCGGCGGATGCCGAGAGTGAAAAACGGTGGTTTTGAGGATGGAGTTCACAGGAAAGCAGAGAGGTCCAAAAGGTGTGGGACATTTGAAGGGGTTCCCGGAGGCAGTGAGGACCAGCATGACTTGTCCCTGCTGGGGCCTTTGCTGTGGGAGCAGCGGCTGGACGTTTGCGTTTTTTGCTCCGGAGGCTACCGAGAGTGAAAAACGGTGGTTTTGAGGGTGGAGTCCACAGGAAAGCAGAGAGTTCCAAAAGGTGTGGGGCATTTGAAGGGGTTCCCGGAGGCAGTGAGGACCAGCATGACTTTTCCCCGCTGGGGCCTTTGCTGTGGGAGCAGCGGTTGAACGTTTGAGTTTTTGCTCCGGAGGCTGCCGAGAGTGAAAAACGGTGGTTTTGAGGATGGAGTACACAGGAAAGCAGAGAGGTCCAAAAGGTGTGGGGCATTTGAAAGGGTTCCCGGAGGCAGTGAGGACCAGCATGACTTTTCCTTGCTGGGGCCTTTGCTGTGGGAGCAGCGGCTGGACGTTTGCGTTTTTTCCTCCGGAGGCTGCCGAGAGTGAAAAACGGTGGTTTTGAGGATGGAGTCCACATGAAAGCAGACAGATCCAAAAGGTGTGGGGCATATGAAGGGGTTCCCGGAGGCAGTGAGGACCAGCATGACTTTTCCCCGCTGGGGCCTTTGCTGTGGGAGCAGCGGCTGGACGTTTGCGTTTTTTGCTCCGGAGGCTGCCGAGAGTGAAAAACGGTGGTTTTGAGGATGGAGTCCACAGGAAAGCAGAGAGGTCCAAAAGGTGTGGGGCATTTCAAGGGGTTCCCGGAGGCAGTGAGGACCAGCATGACTTGTCCCTGCTGGGGCCTTTGCTGTGGGAGCAGTGGATGGACTTTTGCGTTTTTTGCTCCGGAGGCTGCCGAGAGTGAAAAACGGTGCTTTTGAGGGTGGAGTCCACAGGAAAGCAGAGAGGTCCAAAAGGTGTGGGGCATTTGAAGGGGTTCCCGGAGGCAGTGAGGACCAGCATGACTTTTCCCCGCTGGGGCCTTTGCTGTGGGAGCAGCGGTTGAACGTTTGCGTTTTTTGCTCCGGAGGATGCCGAGAGTGAAAAACGGTGGTTTTGAGGATGGAGTCCACATGAAAGCAGACAGATCCAAAAGGTGTGGGGCATATGAAGGGGTTCCCGGAGGCAGTGAGGACCAGCATGACTTTTCCCCGCTGGGGCCTTTGCTGTGGGAGCAGCGGCTGGACGTTTGCGTTTTTTGCTCCGGAGGCTGCCGAGAGTGAAAAACGGTGGTTTTGAGGATGGAGTCCACAGGAAAGCAGAGAGGTCCAAAAGGTGTGGGCCATTTCAAGGGGTTCCCGGAGGCAGTGAGGACCAGCATGACTTGTCCCTGCTGGGGCCTTTGCTGTGGGAGCAGTGGATGGACTTTTGCGTTTTTTGCTCCGGAGGCTGCCGAGAGTGAAAAACGGTGGTTTTGAGGGTGGAGTCCACAGGAAAGCAGAGAGGTCCAAAAGGTGTGGGGCATTTGAAGGGGTTCCCGGAGGCAGTGAGGACCAGCATGACTTTTCCCCGCTGGGGCCTTTGCTGTGGGAGCAGCGGCTGGACGTTTGCGTTTTTTGCTCCGGCGGATGCCGAGAGTGAAAAACGGTGGTTTTGAGGATGGAGTCCACATGAAAGCAGACAGATCCAAAAGGTGTGGGGCATTTGAAGGGGTTCCCAGAGGCAGTGAGGACCAGCATGACTTTTCCCCGCTGGGGCCTTTGCTGTGGGAGCAGCGGCTGGACGTTTGCGTTTTTTGCTCCGGCGGATGCCGAGAGTGAAAAACGGTGGTTTTGAGGATGGAGTCCACAGGAAAGCAGAGAGGTCCAAAAGGTGTGGGGCATTTGAAGGGGTTCCTGGAGGTAGTTAAGACCAGCATGACTTTTCCCCGCTGGGGCCTTTGCTGTGGGTGCACGGCTGGACGTTTGCGTTTTTTGCTCCGGAGGCTGCCGAGAGTGAAAAACGGTGGTTTTGAGGATGGAGTCCACAGGAAAACAGAGAGGTCCAAAAGGTGTGGGGCATTTGAAGGGGTTCCCGGAGGCAGTGAGGACCAGCATGACTTTTCCCCGCTGGGGCCTTTGCTGTGGTAGCAGCGGCTGGACGTTTGCGTTTTTTGATACAGAGACTACAGAGAGTTAAAAACAGTGGTTTTTGAGGATGGATTCCACAGGAAAGCAGAGAGCTCCAAAAGGTGTGGGGCATTTGAAGGGGTTCCCGGAGGCAGTGAGGACCAGCATGACTTTTCCCCGCTGGGGCCTTTGCTGTGGTAGCAGCGGCTGGACGTTTGCGTTTTTTGATACAGAGACTACAGAGAGTTAAAAACAGTGGTTTTTGAGGATGGATTCCACAGGAAAGCAGAGAGGTCCAAAAGGTGTGGGGCATTTGAAGGGGTTCCTGGAGGCAGTGAGGACCAGCATGACTTTTCAGCCTTGGAACCTTTGCTGTGGGAGCAGCGGCTGGACGTTTGCGTTTTTTGCTACAGAGACTACGGAGGGTATAAAAACGGTGGTTTTGAGGATGGAGTCCACAGGAAAGCAGAGAGGTCCAAAAGGTGTGGGGCATTTGAAGGGGTTCCCGGAGGCAGTAAGGACCAGCATGACTTTTCCCCGCTGGGGCCTTTGCTGTGGGAGCAGCGGCTGGACGTTTGCGTTTTTTGCTACAGAGACTACCGAGGGTTAATAACGGTGGTTTTGAGGATGGATTCCACAGGAAAGCAGAGAGCTCCAAAAGGTGTGGGGCATTTGAAGGGGTTCCTGGAGGCAGTGAGGACCAGCATGACTTTTCCCCGCTGGGGCCTTTGCTGTGGGTGCAGCGGCTGGACGTTTGCGTTTTTTGCTTTGGAGGCTGCTGAGAGTGAAAAACGGTGGTTTTGAGGATGGATTCCACTAGAAAGCAGAGAGGTCCAAAAGGTGTGGGGCATTTGAAGGGGTTCCCGGAGGCATTGAGGACCAGCATGACTTTTCCGCCTTGGAACCTTTGCTGTGGGAGCAGCGGCTGGACGTTTGCGTTTTTTGCTCCGGCGGATGCCGAGAGTGAAAAACGGTGGTTTTGAGGATGGAGTCCAGAGGAAAGCAGAGAGGTGCAAAAGGTGTGGGGCATTTGCAGGGGTTCCTGGAGGCAGTGAGGACCAGCATGACTTTTCCCCGCTGGGGCCTTTGCTGTGGGAGCAGCGGCTGGACGTTTGCGTTTTTTGCTCAGGAGGCTGCCGAGGGTTAATAACGGTGGTTTTGAGGATGGATTCCACAGGAAAGCAGAGAGGTCCAAAAGGTGTTGGGCATTTGAAGGGGTTCCCGGAGGCAGTGAGGACCAGCATGACTTTTCCTTGCTGGGGCCTTTGCTGTGGGAGCAGCGGCTGGACGTTTGCGTTTTTTGCTCCGGCGGATGCCGAGAGTGAAAAACGGTGGTTTTGAGGATGGAGTTCACAGGAAAGCAGAGAGGTCCAAAAGGTGTGGGACATTTGAAGGGGTTCCCGGAGGCAGTGAGGACCAGCATGACTTGTCCCTGCTGGGGCCTTTGCTGTGGGAGCAGCGGCTGGACGTTTGCGTTTTTTGCTCCGGAGGCTACCGAGAGTGAAAAACGGTGGTTTTGAGGGTGGAGTCCACAGGAAAGCAGAGAGTTCCAAAAGGTGTGGGGCATTTGAAGGGGTTCCCGGAGGCAGTGAGGACCAGCATGACTTTTCCCCGCTGGGGCCTTTGCTGTGGGAGCAGCGGTTGAACGTTTGAGTTTTTGCTCCGGAGGCTGCCGAGAGTGAAAAACGGTGGTTTTGAGGATGGAGTACACAGGAAAGCAGAGAGGTCCAAAAGGTGTGGGGCATTTGAAAGGGTTCCCGGAGGCAGTGAGGACCAGCATGACTTTTCCTTGCTGGGGCCTTTGCTGTGGGAGCAGCGGCTGGACGTTTGCGTTTTTTCCTCCGGAGGCTGCCGAGAGTGAAAAACGGTGGTTTTGAGGATGGAGTCCACATGAAAGCAGACAGATCCAAAAGGTGTGGGGCATATGAAGGGGTTCCCGGAGGCAGTGAGGACCAGCATGACTTTTCCCCGCTGGGGCCTTTGCTGTGGGAGCAGCGGCTGGACGTTTGCGTTTTTTGCTCCGGAGGCTGCCGAGAGTGAAAAACGGTGGTTTTGAGGATGGAGTCCACAGGAAAGCAGAGAGGTCCAAAAGGTGTGGGGCATTTCAAGGGGTTCCCGGAGGCAGTGAGGACCAGCATGACTTGTCCCTGCTGGGGCCTTTGCTGTGGGAGCAGTGGATGGACTTTTGCGTTTTTTGCTCCGGAGGCTGCCGAGAGTGAAAAACGGTGCTTTTGAGGGTGGAGTCCACAGGAAAGCAGAGAGGTCCAAAAGGTGTGGGGCATTTGAAGGGGTTCCCGGAGGCAGTGAGGACCAGCATGACTTTTCCCCGCTGGGGCCTTTGCTGTGGGAGCAGCGGTTGAACGTTTGCGTTTTTTGCTCCGGAGGCTGCCGAGAGTGAAAAACGGTGGTTTTGAGGATGGAGTCCACATGAAAGCAGACAGATCCAAAAGGTGTGGGGCATATGAAGGGGTTCCCGGAGGCAGTGAGGACCAGCATGACTTTTCCCCGCTGGGGCCTTTGCTGTGGGAGCAGCGGCTGGACGTTTGCGTTTTTTGCTCCGGAGGGTGCCGAGAGTGAAAAACGGTGGTTTTGAGGATGGAGTCCACAGGAAAGCAGAGAGGTCCAAAAGGTGTGGGCCATTTCAAGGGGTTCCCGGAGGCAGTGAGCACCAGCATGACTTGTCCCTGCTGGGGCCTTTGCTGTGGGAGCAGTGGATGGACTTTTGCGTTTTTTGCTCCGGAGGCTGCCGAGAGTGAAAAACGGTGGTTTTGAGGATGGAGTCCACAGGAAAGCAGAGAGGTCCAAAAGGTGTGGGGCATTTGAAGGGGTTCCCGGAGGCAGTGAGGACCAGCATGACTTTTCCCCGCTGGGGCCTTTGCTGTGGGAGCAGCGGTTGAACGTTTGCGTTTTTAGCTCCGGAGGCTGCCGAGAGTGAAAAACGGTGGTTTTGAGGATGGAGTACACAGGAAAGCAGAGAGATCCAAAAGGTGTGGGGCATTTGAAAGGGTTCCCGGAGGCAGTGAGGACCAGCATGACTTTTCGTTGCTGGGGCCTTTGCTGTGGGAGCAGCGGCTGGACGTTTGCGTTTTTTGCTCCGGCGGATGCCGAGAGTGAAAAACGGTGGTTTTGAGGATGGAGTCCACATGAAAGCAGACAGATCCAAAAGGTGTGGGGCATTTGAAGGGGTTCCCAGAGGCAGTGAGGACCAGCATGACTTTTCCCCGCTGGGGCCTTTGCTGTGGGAGCAGCGGCTGGACGTTTGCGTTTTTTGCTCCGGCGGATGCCGAGAGTGAAAAACGGTGGTTTTGAGGATGGAGTCCACAGGAAAGCAGAGAGGTCCAAAAGGTGTGGGGCATTTGAAGGGGTTCCTGGAGGTAGTTAAGACCAGCATGACTTTTCCCCGCTGGGGCCTTTGCTGTGGGTGCACGGCTGGACGTTTGCGTTTTTTGCTCCGGAGGCTGCCGAGAGTGAAAAACGGTGGTTTTGAGGATGGAGTCCACAGGAAAACAGAGAGGTCCAAAAGGTGTGGGGCATTTGAAGGGGTTCCCGGAGGCAGTGAGGACCAGCATGACTTTTCCCCGCTGGGGCCTTTGCTGTGGTAGCAGCGGCTGGACGTTTGCGTTTTTTGATACAGAGACTACAGAGAGTTAAAAACAGTGGTTTTTGAGGATGGATTCCACAGGAAAGCAGAGAGGTCCAAAAGGTGTGGGGCATTTGAAGGGGTTCCTGGAGGCAGTGAGGACCAGCATGACTTTTCAGCCTTGGAACCTTTGCTGTGGGAGCAGCGGCTGGACGTTTGCGTTTTTTGCTACAGAGACTACGGAGGGTATAAAAACGGTGGTTTTGAGGATGGAGTCCACAGGAAAGCAGAGAGGTCCAAAAGGTGTGGGGCATTTGAAGGGGTTCCCGGAGGCAGTAAGGACCAGCATGACTTTTCCCCGCTGGGGCCTTTGCTGTGGGAGCAGCGGCTGGACGTTTGCGTTTTTTGCTACAGAGACTACCGAGGGTTAATAACGGTGGTTTTGAGGATGGATTCCACAGGAAAGCAGAGAGCTCCAAAAGGTGTGGGGCATTTGAAGGGGTTCCTGGAGGCAGTGAGGACCAGCATGACTTTTCCCCGCTGGGGCCTTTGCTGTGGGTGCAGCGGCTGGACGTTTGCGTTTTTTGCTTTGGAGGCTGCTGAGAGTGAAAAACGGTGGTTTTGAGGATGGAGTCCACATGAAAGCAGACAGATCCAAAAGGTGTGGGGCATTTGAAGGGGTTCCCAGAGGCATTGAGGACTAGCATGACTTTTCCGCCTTGGAACCTTTTCTGAGGGAGCAGCGGCTGGACGTTTGCGTTTTTTGCTCCGGCGGATGCCGAGAGTGAAAAACGGTGGTTTTGAGGATGGAGTCCACAGGAAAGCAGAGAGGTCCAAAAGGTGTGGGGCATTTGAAGGGGTTCCCGGAGGCAGTGAGGACCAGCATGACTTTTCCCCGCTGGGGCATTGCTGTGGAAGCAGCGGCTGGACGTTTGCGCTTTTTGCTCCGGAGGCTGCCGAGAGTGAAAAACGGTGGTTTTGAGGATGGAGTCCACAGGAAAGCAGAGAGGTCCAAAAGGTGTGGGGCATTTCAAGGGGTTCCCGGAGGCAGTGAGGACCAGCATGACTTGTCCCTGCTGGGGCCTTTGCTGTGGGAGCAGTGGATGGACTTTTGCGTTTTTTGCTCCGGAGGCTGCCGAGAGTGAAAAACGGTGGTTTTGAGGATGGAGTCCACATGAAAGCAGACAGATCCAAAAGGTGTGGGGCATATGAAGGGGTTCCCGGAGGCAGTGAGGACCAGCATGACTTTTCCCCGCTGGGGCCTTTGCTGTGGGAGCAGCGGCTGGACGTTTGCGTTTTTTGCTCCGGAGGCTGCCGAGAGTGAAAAACGGTGGTTTTGAGGATGGAGTCCACAGGAAAGCAGAGAGGTCCAAAAGGTGTGGGGCATTTCAAGGGGTTCCCGGAGGCAGTGAGGACCAGCATGACTTGTCCCTGCTGGGGCCTTTGCTGTGGGAGCAGTGGATGGACTTTTGCGTTTTTTGCTCCGGAGGCTGCCGAGAGTGAAAAACGGTGGTTTTGAGGGTGGAGTCCACAGGAAAGCAGAGAGGTCCAAAAGGTGTGGGGCATTTGAAGGGGTTCCCGGAGGCAGTGAGGACCAGCATGACTTTTCCCCGCTGGGGCCTTTGCTGTGGGAGCAGCGGTTGAACGTTTGCGTTTTTTGCTCCGAAGGCTGCCGAGAGTGAAAAACGGTGGTTTTGAGGATGGAGTACACAGGAAAGCAGAGAGGTCCAAAAGGTGTGGGGCATTTGAAAGGGTTCCCGGAGGCATTGAGGACCAGCATGACTTTTCGTTGCTGGGGCCTTTGCTGTGGGAGCAGCGGCTGGACGTTTGCGTTTTTTGCTCCGGCGGATGCCGAGAGTGAAAAACGGTGGTTTTGAGGATGGAGTCCACATGAAAGCAAACAGATCCAAAAGGTGTGGGGCATTTGAAGGGGTTCCCAGAGGCAGTGAGGACCAGCATGACTTTTCCCCGCTGGGGCCTTTGCTGTGGGAGCAGCGGCTGGACGTTTGCGTTTTTTGCTCCGGCGGATGCCGAGAGTGAAAAACGGTGGTTTTGAGGATGGAGTCCACAGGAAAGCAGAGAGGTCCAAAAGGTGTGGGGCATTTGAAGGGGTTCCTGGAGGTAGTTAAGACCAGCATGACTTTTCCCCGCTGGGGCCTTTGCTGTGGGTGCAGCGGCTGGACGTTTGCGTTTTTTGCTCCGGAGGCTGCCGAGAGTGAAAAACGGTGGTTTTGAGGATGGAGTCCACAGGAAAACAGAGAGGTCCAAAAGGTGTGGGGCATTTGAAGGGGTTCCCGGAGGCAGTGAGGACCAGCATGACTTTTCCCCGCTGGGGCCTTTGCTGTGGTAGCAGCGGCTGGACGTTTGCGTTTTTTGATACAGAGACTACAGAGAGTTAAAAACAGTGGTTTTTGAGGATGGATTCCACAGGAAAGCAGAGAGGTCCAAAAGGTGTGGGGCATTTGAAGGGGTTCCTGGAGGCAGTGAGGACCAGCATGACTTTTCAGCCTTGGAACCTTTGCTGTGGGAGCAGCGGCTGGACGTTTGCGTTTTTTGCTACAGAGACTACGGAGGGTATAAAAACGGTGGTTTTGAGGATGGAGTCCACAGGAAAGCAGAGAGGTCCAAAAGGTGTGGGGCATTTGAAGGGGTTCCCGGAGGCAGTAAGGACCAGCATGACTTTTCCCCGCTGGGGCCTTTGCTGTGGGAGCAGCGGCTGGACGTTTGCGTTTTTTGCTACAGAGACTACCGAGGGTTAATAACGGTGGTTTTGAGGATGGATTCCACAGGAAAGCAGAGAGCTCCAAAAGGTGTGGGGCATTTGAAGGGGTTCCTGGAGGCAGTGAGGACCAGCATGACTTTTCCCCGCTGGGGCCTTTGCTGTGGGTGCAGCGGCTGGACGTTTGCGTTTTTTGCTTTGGAGGCTGCTGAGAGTGAAAAACGGTGGTTTTGAGGATGGATTCCACTAGAAAGCAGAGAGGTCCAAAAGGTGTGGGGCATTTGAAGGGGTTCCCAGAGGCATTGAGGACTAGCATGACTTTTCCGCCTTGGAACCTTTTCTGAGGGAGCAGCGGCTGGACGTTTGCGTTTTTTGCTCCGGCGGATGCCGAGAGTGAAAAACGGTGGTTTTGAGGATGGAGTCCACAGGAAAGCAGAGAGGTCCAAAAGGTGTGGGGCATTTGAAGGGGTTCCCGGAGGCAGTGAGGACCAGCATGACTTTTCCCCGCTGGGGCCTTTGCTGTGGGAGCAGCGGCTGGACGTTTGCGCTTTTTGCTCCGGAGGCTGCCGAGAGTGAAAAACGGTGGTTTTGAGGATGGAGTCCACAGGAAAGCAGAGAGGTCCAAAAGGTGTGGGGCATTTGAAGGGGTTCCCGGAGGCAGTGAGGACCAGCATGACTTTTCCCCGCTGGGGCCTTTGCTGTGGGAGCAGCGGCTGGACGTTTGCGTTTTTTGCTCCGGAGGCTGCCGAGAGTGAAAAACGGTGGTTTTGAGGATGGAGTCCACATGAAAGCAGACAGATCCAAAAGGTGTGGGGCATATGAAGGGGTTCCCGGAGGCAGTGAGGACCAGCATGACTTTTCCCCGCTGGGGCCTTTGCTGTGGGAGCAGCGGCTGGACGTTTGCGTTTTTTGCTCCGGAGGCTGCCGAGAGTGAAAAACGGTGGTTTTGAGGATGGAGTCCACAGGAAAGCAGAGAGGTCCAAAAGGTGTGGGGCATTTCAAGGGGTTCCCGGAGGCAGTGAGGACCAGCATGACTTGTCCCTGCTGGGGCCTTTGCTGTGGGAGCACTGGATGGACTTTTGCGTTTTTTGCTCCGGAGGCTGCCGAGAGTGAAAAACGGTGCTTTTGAGGGTGGAGTCCACAGGAAAGCAGAGAGGTCCAAAAGGTGTGGGGCATTTGAAGGGGTTCCCGGAGGCAGTGAGGACCAGCATGACTTTTCCCCGCTGGGGCCTTTGCTGTGGGAGCAGCGGTTGAACGTTTGCGTTTTTTGCTCCGGAGGCTGCCGAGAGTGAAAAACGGTGGTTTTGAGGATGGAGTCCACATGAAAGCAGACAGATCCAAAAGGTGTGGGGCATATGAAGGGGTTCCCGGAGGCAGTGAGGACCAGCATGACTTTTCCCCGCTGGGGCCTTTGCTGTGGGAGCAGCGGCTGGACGTTTGCGTTTTTTGCTCCGGAGGCTGCCGAGAGTGAAAAACGGTGGTTTTGAGGATGGAGTCCACAGGAAAGCAGAGAGGTCCAAAAGGTGTGGGGCATTTCAAGGGGTTCCCGGAGGCAGTGAGGACCAGCATGACTTGTCCCTGCTGGGGCCTTTGCTGTGGGAGCAGTGGATGGACTTTTGCGTTTTTTGCTCCGGAGGCTGCCGAGAGTGAAAAACGGTGGTTTTGAGGGTGGAGTCCACAGGAAAGCAGAGAGGTCCAAAAGGTGTGGGGCATTTGAAGGGGTTCCCGGAGGCAGTGAGGACCAGCATGACTTTTCCCCCCTGGCTCCTTTGCTGTGGGAGCAGCGGTTGAACGTTTGCGTTTTTTGCTCCGGAGGCTGCCGAGAGTGAAAAACGGTGGTTTTGAGGATGGAGTACACAGGAAAGCAGAGAGGTCCAAAAGGTGTGGGGCATTTGAAAGGGTTCCCGGAGGCATTGAGGACCAGCATGACTTTTCGTTGCTGGGGCCTTTGCTGTGGGAGCAGCGGCTGGACGTTTGCGTTTTTTGCTCCGGCGGATGCCGAGAGTGAAAAACGGTGGTTTTGAGGATGGAGTCCACATGAAAGCAGACAGATCCAAAAGGTGTGGGGCATTTGAAGGGGTTCCCAGAGGCAGTGAGGACCAGCATGACTTTTCCCCGCTGGGGCCTTTGCTGTGGGAGCAGCGGCTGGACGTTTGCGTTTTTTGCTCCGGCGGATGCCGAGAGTGAAAAACGGTGGTTTTGAGGATGGAGTCCACAGGAAAGCAGAGAGGTCCAAAAGGTGTGGGGCATTTGAAGGGGTTCCTGGAGGTAGTTAAGACCAGCATGACTTTTCCCCGCTGGGGCCTTTGCTGTGGGTGCAGCGGCTGGACGTTTGCGTTTTTTGCTCCGGAGGCTGCCGAGAGTGAAAAACGGTGGTTTTGAGGATGGAGTCCACAGGAAAACAGAGAGGTCCAAAAGGTGTGGGGCATTTGAAGGGGTTCCCGGAGGCAGTGAGGACCAGCATGACTTTTCCCCGCTGGGGCCTTTGCTGTGGTAGCAGCGGCTGGACGTTTGCGTTTTTTGATACAGAGACTACAGAGAGTTAAAAACAGTGGTTTTTGAGGATGGATTCCACAGGAAAGCAGAGAGGTCCAAAAGGTGTGGGGCATTTGAAGGGGTTCCTGGAGGCAGTGAGGACCAGCATGACTTTTCAGCCTTGGAACCTTTGCTGTGGGAGCAGCGGCTGGACGTTTGCGTTTTTTGCTACAGAGACTACGGAGGGTATAAAAACGGTGGAAGAAACAATGAAGGGGGGGTGGGTGAGGTGTGAAGATGGAAAAACAGAAACAAAGGGGGGGTAGAAAGAGAGAGGGGGGGACCTGGAACAGGAGAGACAAGACAGGTGGAAAGAGGGGGACAGCGGCTGGACGTTTGCGTTTTTTGCTACAGAGACTACCGAGGGTTAATAACGGTGGTTTTGAGGATGGATTCCACAGGAAAGCAGAGAGCTCCAAAAGGTGTGGGGCATTTGAAGGGGTTCCTGGAGGCAGTGAGGACCAGCATGACTTTTCCCCGCTGGGGCCTTTGCTGTGGGTGCAGCGGCTGGACGTTTGCGTTTTTTGCTTTGGAGGCTGCTGAGAGTGAAAAACGGTGGTTTTGAGGATGGATTCCACTAGAAAGCAGAGAGGTCCAAAAGGTGTGGGGCATTTGAAGGGGTTCCCAGAGGCATTGAGGACTAGCATGACTTTTCCGCCTTGGAACCTTTTCTGAGGGAGCAGCGGCTGGACGTTTGCGTTTTTTGCTCCGGCGGATGCCGAGAGTGAAAAACGGTGGTTTTGAGGATGGAGTCCACAGGAAAGCAGAGAGGTCCAAAAGGTGTGGGGCATTTGAAGGGGTTCCCGGAGGCAGTGAGGACCAGCATGACTTTTCCCCGCTGGGGCATTGCTGTGGAAGCAGCGGCTGGACGTTTGCGCTTTTTGCTCCGGAGGCTGCCGAGAGTGAAAAACGGTGGTTTTGAGGATGGAGTCCACAGGAAAGCAGAGAGGTCCAAAAGGTGTGGGGCATTTGAAGGGGTTCCCGGAGGCAGTGAGGACCAGCATGACTTTTCCCCGCTGGGGCCTTTGCTGTGGGAGCAGCGGCTGGACGTTTGCGTTTTTTGCTCCGGAGGCTGCCGAGGGTTAATAACGGTGGTTTTGAGGATGGATTCCACAGGAAAGCAGAGAGGTCCAAAAGGTGTGGGGCATTTGAAGGGGTTCCCGGAGGCAGTGAGGACCAGCATTACTTTTCCCCGCTGGGGCTTTGCTGTGGTAGCAGCCGCTGGAAGTTTGCGTTTTTTGCTACAGAGACTACCGAGGGTTAAAAACGGTGGTTTTGAGGATGGAGTCCACAGGAAAGCAGAGAGGTCCAAAAGGTGTGGGGCATTTCAAGGGGTTCCCGGAGGCAGTGAGGACCAGCATGTCTTGTCCCTGCTGGGGCCTTTGCTGTGGGAGCAGTGGCTGGACTTTTGCGTTTTTTGCTCCGGGGGCTGCCGAGAGTGAAAAACGGTGGTTTTGAGGGTGGATTCCACTAGAAAGCAGAGAGGTCCAAAAGGTGTGGGGCATTTGAAGGGGTTCCCGGAGGCAGTGAGGACCAGCATGACTTTTCCCCGCTGGGGCCTTTGCTGTGGGAGCAGCGGTTGAACGTTTGCGTTTTTTGCTCCGGAGGCTGCCGAGAGTGAAAAACGGTGGTTTTGAGGATGGAGTCCACATGAAAGCAGACAGATCCAAAAGGTGTGGGGCATATGAAGGGGTTCCCGGAGGCAGTGAGGACCAGCATGACTTTTCCCCGCTGGGGCCTTTGCTGTGGGAGCAGCGGCTGGACGTTTGCGTTTTTTGCTCCGGAGGCTGCCGAGAGTGAAAAACGGTGGTTTTGAGGATGGAGTCCACAGGAAAGCAGAGAGGTCCAAAAGGTGTGGGGCATTTCAAGGGGTTCCCGGAGGCAGTGAGGACCAGCATGACTTGTCCCTGCTGGGGCCTTTGCTGTGGGAGCAGTGGATGGACTTTTGCGTTTTTTGCTCCGGAGGCTGCCGAGAGTGAAAAACGGTGGTTTTGAGGGTGGAGTCCACAGGAAAGCAGAGAGGTCCAAAAGGTGTGGGGCATTTGAAGGGGTTCCCGGAGGCAGTGAGGACCAGCATGACTTTTCCCCCCTGGCTCCTTTGCTGTGGGAGCAGCGGTTGAACGTTTGCGTTTTTTGCTCCGGAGGCTGCCGAGAGTGAAAAACGGTGGTTTTGAGGATGGAGTACACAGGAAAGCAGAGAGGTCCAAAAGGTGTGGGGCATTTGAAAGGGTTCCCGGAGGCATTGAGGACCAGCATGACTTTTCGTTGCTGGGGCCTTTGCTGTGGGAGCAGCGGCTGGACGTTTGCGTTTTTTGCTCCGGCGGATGCCGAGAGTGAAAAACGGTGGTTTTGAGGATGGAGTCCACATGAAAGCAGACAGATCCAAAAGGTGTGGGGCATTTGAAGGGGTTCCCAGAGGCAGTGAGGACCAGCATGACTTTTCCCCGCTGGGGCCTTTGCTGTGGGAGCAGCGGCTGGACGTTTGCGTTTTTTGCTCCGGCGGATGCCGAGAGTGAAAAACGGTGGTTTTGAGGATGGAGTCCACAGGAAAGCAGAGAGGTCCAAAAGGTGTGGGGCATTTGAAGGGGTTCCTGGAGGTAGTTAAGACCAGCATGACTTTTCCCCGCTGGGGCCTTTGCTGTGGGTGCAGCGGCTGGACGTTTGCGTTTTTTGCTCCGGAGGCTGCCGAGAGTGAAAAACGGTGGTTTTGAGGATGGAGTCCACAGGAAAACAGAGAGGTCCAAAAGGTGTGGGGCATTTGAAGGGGTTCCCGGAGGCAGTGAGGACCAGCATGACTTTTCCCCGCTGGGGCCTTTGCTGTGGTAGCAGCGGCTGGACGTTTGCGTTTTTTGATACAGAGACTACAGAGAGTTAAAAACAGAGGTTTTTGAGGATGGATTCCACAGGAAAGCAGAGAGGTCCAAAAGGTGTGGGGCATTTGAAGGGGTTCCTGGAGGCAGTGAGGACCAGCATGACTTTTCAGCCTTGGAACCTTTGCTGTGGGAGCAGCGGCTGGACGTTTGCGTTTTTTGCTACAGAGACTACGGAGGGTATAAAAACGGTGGTTTTGAGGATGGAGTCCACAGGAAAGCAGAGAGGTCCAAAAGGTGTGGGGCATTTGAAGGGGTTCCCGGAGGCAGTAAGGACCAGCATGACTTTTCCCCGCTGGGGCCTTTGCTGTGGGAGCAGCGGCTGGACGTTTGCGTTTTTTGCTACAGAGACTACCGAGGGTTAATAACGGTGGTTTTGAGGATGGATTCCACAGGAAAGCAGAGAGCTCCAAAAGGTGTGGGGCATTTGAAGGGGTTCCTGGAGGCAGTGAGGACCAGCATGACTTTTCCCCGCTGGGGCCTTTGCTGTGGGTGCAGCGGCTGGACGTTTGCGTTTTTTGCTTTGGAGGCTGCTGAGAGTGAAAAACGGTGGTTTTGAGGATGGATTCCACTAGAAAGCAGAGAGGTCCAAAAGGTGTGGGGCATTTGAAGGGGTTCCCAGAGGCATTGAGGACTAGCATGACTTTTCCGCCTTGGAACCTTTTCTGAGGGAGCAGCGGCTGGACGTTTGCGTTTTTTGCTCCGGCGGATGCCGAGAGTGAAAAACGGTGGTTTTGAGGATGGAGTCCACAGGAAAGCAGAGAGGTCCAAAAGGTGTGGGGCATTTGAAGGGGTTCCCGGAGGCAGTGAGGACCAGCATGACTTTTCCCCGCTGGGGCATAGCTGTGGAAGCAGCGGCTGGACGTTTGCGCTTTTTGCTCCGGAGGCTGCCGAGAGTGAAAAACGGTGGTTTTGAGGATGGAGTCCACAGGAAAGCAGAGAGGTCCAAAAGGTGTGGGGCATTTGAAGGGGTTCCCGGAGGCAGTGAGGACCAGCATGACTTTTCCCCGCTGGGGCCTTTGCTGTGGGAGCAGCGGCTGGACGTTTGCGTTTTTTGCTCCGGAGGCTGCCGAGGGTTAATAACGGTGGTTTTGAGGATGGATTCCACAGGAAAGCAGAGAGGTCCAAAAGGTGTGGGGCATTTGAAGGGGTTCCCGGAGGCAGTGAGGACCAGCATTACTTTTCCCCGCTGGGGCTTTGCTGTGGTAGCAGCCGCTGGAAGTTTGCGTTTTTTGCTACAGAGACTACCGAGGGTTAAAAACGGTGGTTTTGAGGATGGATTCCACAGGAAAGCAGAGAGGTCCAAAAGGTGTGGGGCATTTCAAGGGGTTCCCGGAGGCAGTGAGGACCAGCATGTCTTGTCCCTGCTGGGGCCTTTGCTGTGGGAGCAGCGGCTGGACTTTTGCGTTTTTTGCTCCGGGGGCTGCCGAGAGTGAAAAACGGTGGTTTTGAGGGTGGATTCCACTAGAAAGCAGAGAGGTCCAAAAGGTGTGGGGCATTTGAAGGGGTTCCCAGAGGCATTGAGGACTAGCATGACTTTTCCGCCTTGGAACCATTTCTGAGGGAGCAGCGGCTGGACGTTTGCGTTTTTTGCTCCGGCGGATGCCGAGAGTGAAAAACGGTGGTTTTGAGGATGGAGTCCACAGGAAAGCAGAGAGGTCCAAAAGGTGTGGGGCATTTGAAGGGGTTCCCGGAGGCAGTGAGGACCAGCATGACTTTTCCCCGCTGGGGCATTGCTGTGGAAGCAGCGGCTGGACGTTTGCGCTTTTTGCTCCGGAGGCTGCCGAGAGTGAAAAACGGTGGTTTTGAGGATGGAGTCCACAGGAAAGCAGAGAGGTCCAAAAGGTGTGGGGCATTTGAAGGGGTTCCCGGAGGCAGTGAGGACCAGCATGACTTTTCCCCGCTGGGGCCTTTGCTGTGGGAGCAGCGGCTGGACGTTTGCGTTTTTTGCTCCGGAGGCTGCCGAGAGTGAAAAACGGTGGTTTTGAGGATGGAGTCCACAGGAAAGCAGAGAGGTCCAAAAGGTGTGGGGCATTTCAAGGGGTTCCCGGAGGCAGTGAGGACCAGCATGACTTGTCCCTGCTGGGGCCTTTGCTGTGGGAGCAGTGGATGGACTTTTGCGTTTTTTGCTCCGGAGGCTGCCGAGAGTGAAAAACGGTGCTTTTGAGGGTGGAGTCCACAGGAAAGCAGAGAGGTCCAAAAGGTGTGGGGCATTTGAAGGGGTTCCCGGAGGCAGTGAGGACCAGCATGACTTTTCCCCGCTGGGGCCTTTGCTGTGGGAGCAGCGGTTGAACGTTTGCGTTTTTTGCTCCGGAGGCTGCCGAGAGTGAAAAACGGTGGTTTTGAGGATGGAGTCCACATGAAAGCAGACAGATCCAAAAGGTGTGGGGCATATGAAGGGGTTCCCGGAGGCAGTGAGGACCAGCATGACTTTTCCCCGCTGGGGCCTTTGCTGTGGGAGCAGCGGCTGGACGTTTGCGTTTTTTGCTCCGGAGGCTGCCGAGAGTGAAAAACGGTGGTTTTGAGGATGGAGTCCACAGGAAAGCAGAGAGGTCCAAAAGGTGTGGGGCATTTCAAGGGGTTCCCGGAGGCAGTGAGGACCAGCATGACTTGTCCCTGCTGGGGCCTTTGCTGTGGGAGCAGTGGATGGACTTTTGCGTTTTTTGCTCCGGAGGCTGCCGAGAGTGAAAAACGGTGGTTTTGAGGGTGGAGTCCACAGGAAAGCAGAGAGGTCCAAAAGGTGTGGGGCATTTGAAGGGGTTCCCGGAGGCAGTGAGGACCAGCATGACTTTTCCCCGCTGGGGCCTTTGCTGTGGGAGCAGCGGTTGAACGTTTGCGTTTTTTGCTCCGAAGGCTGCCGAGAGTGAAAAACGGTGGTTTTGAGGATGGAGTACACAGGAAAGCAGAGAGGTCCAAAAGGTGTGGGGCATTTGAAAGGGTTCCCGGAGGCATTGAGGACCAGCATGACTTTTCGTTGCTGGGGCCTTTGCTGTGGGAGCAGCGGCTGGACGTTTGCGTTTTTTGCTCCGGCGGATGCCGAGAGTGAAAAACGGTGGTTTTGAGGATGGAGTCCACATGAAAGCAGACAGATCCAAAAGGTGTGGGGCATTTGAAGGGGTTCCCAGAGGCAGTGAGGACCAGCATGACTTTTCCCCGCTGGGGCCTTTGCTGTGGGAGCAGCGGCTGGACGTTTGCGTTTTTTGCTCCGGCGGATGCCGAGAGTGAAAAACGGTGGTTTTGAGGATGGAGTCCACAGGAAAGCAGAGAGGTCCAAAAGGTGTGGGGCATTTGAAGGGGTTCCTGGAGGTAGTTAAGACCAGCATGACTTTTCCCCGCTGGGGCCTTTGCTGTGGGTGCAGCGGCTGGACGTTTGCGTTTTTTGCTCCGGAGGCTGCCGAGAGTGAAAAACGGTGGTTTTGAGGATGGAGTCCACAGGAAAACAGAGAGGTCCAAAAGGTGTGGGGCATTTGAAGGGGTTCCCGGAGGCAGTGAGGACCAGCATGACTTTTCCCCGCTGGGGCCTTTGCTGTGGTAGCAGCGGCTGGACGTTTGCGTTTTTTGATACAGAGACTACAGAGAGTTAAAAACAGTGGTTTTTGAGGATGGATTCCACAGGAAAGCAGAGAGGTCCAAAAGGTGTGGGGCATTTGAAGGGGTTCCTGGAGGCAGTGAGGACCAGCATGACTTTTCAGCCTTGGAACCTTTGCTGTGGGAGCAGCGGCTGGACGTTTGCGTTTTTGTCTACAGAGACTACGGAGGGTATAAAAACGGTGGTTTTGAGGATGGAGTCCACAGGAAAGCAGAGAGGTCCAAAAGGTGTGGGGCATTTGAAGGGGTTCCCGGAGGCAGTAAGGACCAGCATGACTTTTCCCCGCTGGGGCCTTTGCTGTGGGAGCAGCGGCTGGACGTTTGCGTTTTTTGCTACAGAGACTACCGAGGGTTAATAACGGTGGTTTTGAGGATGGATTCCACAGGAAAGCAGAGAGCTCCAAAAGGTGTGGGGCATTTGAAGGGGTTCCTGGAGGCAGTGAGGACCAGCATGACTTTTCCCCGCTGGGGCCTTTGCTGTGGGTGCAGCGGCTGGACGTTTGCGTTTTTTGCTTTGGAGGCTGCTGAGAGTGAAAAACGGTGGTTTTGAGGATGGATTCCACTAGAAAGCAGAGAGGTCCAAAAGGTGTGGGGCATTTGAAGGGGTTCCCAGAGGCATTGAGGACTAGCATGACTTTTCCGCCTTGGAACCTTTTCTGAGGGAGCAGCGGCTGGACGTTTGCGTTTTTTGCTCCGGCGGATGCCGAGAGTGAAAAACGGTGGTTTTGAGGATGGAGTCCACAGGAAAGCAGAGAGGTCCAAAAGGTGTGGGGCATTTTAAGGGGTTCCCGGAGGCAGTGAGGACCAGCATGACTTTTCCCCGCTGGGGCATTGCTGTGGAAGCAGCGGCTGGACGTTTGCGCTTTTTGCTCCGGAGGCTGCCGAGAGTGAAAAACGGTGGTTTTGAGGATGGAGTCCACAGGAAAGCAGAGAGGTCCAAAAGGTGTGGGGCATTTGAAGGGGTTCCCGGAGGCAGTGAGGACCAGCATGACTTTTCCCCGCTGGGGCCTTTGCTGTGGGAGCAGCGGCTGGACGTTTGCGTTTTTTGCTCCGGAGGCTGCCGAGGGTTAATAACGGTGGTTTTGAGGATGGATTCCACAGGAAAGCAGAGAGGTCCAAAAGGTGTGGGGCATTTGAAGGGGTTCCCGGAGGCAGTGAGGACCAGCATTACTTTTCCCCGCTGGGGCTTTGCTGTGGTAGCAGCCGCTGGAAGTTTGCGTTTTTTGCTACAGAGACTACCGAGGGTTAAAAACGGTGGTTTTGAGGATGGATTCCACAGGAAAGCAGAGAGGTCCAAAAGGTGTGGGGCATTTCAAGGGGTTCCCGGAGGCAGTGAGGACCAGCATGACTTGTCCCTGCTGGGGCCTTTGCTGTGGGAGCAGTGGCTGGACTTTTGCGTTTTTTGCTCCGGGGGCTGCCGAGAGTGAAAAACGGTGGTTTTGAGGGTGGATTCCACTAGAAAGCAGAGAGGTCCAAAAGGTGTGGGGCATTTGAAGGGGTTCCCAGAGGCATTGAGGACTAGCATGACTTTTCCGCCTTGGAACCATTTCTGAGGGAGCAGCGGCTGGACGTTTGCGTTTTTTGCTCCGGCGGATGCCGAGAGTGAAAAACGGTGGTTTTGAGGATGGAGTCCACAGGAAAGCAGAGAGGTCCAAAAGGTGTGGGGCATTTGAAGGGGTTCCCGGAGGCAGTGAGGACCAGCATGACTTTTCCCCGCTGGGGCATTGCTGTGGAAGCAGCGGCTGGACGTTTGCGCTTTTTGCTCCGGAGGCTGCCGAGAGTGAAAAACGGTGGTTTTGAGGATGGAGTCCACAGGAAAGCAGAGAGGTCCAAAAGGTGTGGGGCATTTGAAGGGGTTCCCGGAGGCAGTGAGGACCAGCATGACTTTTCCCCGCTGGGGCCTTTGCTGTGGGAGCAGCGGCTGGACGTTTGCGTTTTTTGCTCCGGAGGCTGCCGAGAGTGAAAAACGGTGGTTTTGAGGATGGAGTCCACAGGAAAGCAGAGAGGTCCAAAAGGTGTGGGGCATTTCAAGGGGTTCCCGGAGGCAGTGAGGACCAGCATGACTTGTCCCTGCTGGGGCCTTTGCTGTGGGAGCAGTGGATGGACTTTTGCGTTTTTTGCTCCGGAGGCTGCCGAGAGTGAAAAACGGTGCTTTTGAGGGTGGAGTCCACAGGAAAGCAGAGAGGTCCAAAAGGTGTGGGGCATTTGAAGGGGTTCCCGGAGGCAGTGAGGACCAGCATGACTTTTCCCCGCTGGGGCCTTTGCTGTGGGAGCAGCGGTTGAACGTTTGCGTTTTTTGCTCCGGAGGCTGCCGAGAGTGAAAAACGGTGGTTTTGAGGATGGAGTCCACATGAAAGCAGACAGATCCAAAAGGTGTGGGGCATATGAAGGGGTTCCCGGAGGCAGTGAGGACCAGCATGACTTTTCCCCGCTGGGGCCTTTGCTGTGGGAGCAGCGGCTGGACGTTTGCGTTTTTTGCTCCGGAGGCTGCCGAGAGTGAAAAACGGTGGTTTTGAGGATGGAGTCCACAGGAAAGCAGAGAGGTCCAAAAGGTGTGGGGCATTTCAAGGGGTTCCCGGAGGCAGTGAGGACCAGCATGACTTGTCCCTGCTGGGGCCTTTGCTGTGGGAGCAGTGGATGGACTTTTGCGTTTTTTGCTCCGGAGGCTGCCGAGAGTGAAAAACGGTGGTTTTGAGGGTGGAGTCCACAGGAAAGCAGAGAGGTCCAAAAGGTGTGGGGCATTTGAAGGGGTTCCCGGAGGCAGTGAGGACCAGCATGACTTTTCCCCGCTGGGGCCTTTGCTGTGGGAGCAGCGGTTGAACGTTTGCGTTTTTTGCTCCGAAGGCTGCCGAGAGTGAAAAACGGTGGTTTTGAGGATGGAGTACACAGGAAAGCAGAGAGGTCCAAAAGGTGTGGGGCATTTGAAAGGGTTCCCGGAGGCATTGAGGACCAGCATGACTTTTCGTTGCTGGGGCCTTTGCTGTGGGAGCAGCGGCTGGACGTTTGCGTTTTTTGCTCCGGCGGATGCCGAGAGTGAAAAACGGTGGTTTTGAGGATGGAGTCCACATGAAAGCAGACAGATCCAAAAGGTGTGGGGCATTTGAAGGGGTTCCCAGAGGCAGTGAGGACCAGCATGACTTTTCCCCGCTGGGGCCTTTGCTGTGGGAGCAGCGGCTGGACGTTTGCGTTTTTTGCTCCGGCGGATGCCGAGAGTGAAAAACGGTGGTTTTGAGGATGGAGTCCACAGGAAAGCAGAGAGGTCCAAAAGGTGTGGGGCATTTGAAGGGGTTCCTGGAGGTAGTTAAGACCAGCATGACTTTTCCCCGCTGGGGCCTTTGCTGTGGGTGCAGCGGCTGGACGTTTGCGTTTTTTGCTCCGGAGGCTGCCGAGAGTGAAAAACGGTGGTTTTGAGGATGGAGTCCACAGGAAAACAGAGAGGTCCAAAAGGTGTGGGGCATTTGAAGGGGTTCCCGGAGGCAGTGAGGACCAGCATGACTTTTCCCCGCTGGGGCCTTTGCTGTGGTAGCAGCGGCTGGACGTTTGCGTTTTTTGATACAGAGACTACAGAGAGTTAAAAACAGTGGTTTTTGAGGATGGATTCCACAGGAAAGCAGAGAGGTCCAAAAGGTGTGGGGCATTTGAAGGGGTTCCTGGAGGCAGTGAGGACCAGCATGACTTTTCAGCCTTGGAACCTTTGCTGTGGGAGCAGCGGCTGGACGTTTGCGTTTTTTGCTACAGAGACTACGGAGGGTATAAAAACGGTGGTTTTGAGGATGGATTCCACAGGAAAGCAGAGAGGTCCAAAAGGTGTGGGGCATTTGAAGGGGTTCCTGGAGGCAGTGAGGACCAGCATGACTTTTCCCCGCTGGGGCCTTTGCTGTGGGTGCAGCGGCTGGACGTTTGCGTTTTTTGCTTTGGAGGCTGCTGAGAGTGAAAAACGGTGGTTTTGAGGATGGATTCCACTAGAAAGCAGAGAGGTCCAAAAGGTGTGGGGCATTTGAAGGGGTTCCCAGAGGCATTGAGGACTAGCATGACTTTTCCGCCTTGGAACCTTTTCTGAGGGAGCAGCGGCTGGACGTTTGCGTTTTTTGCTCCGGCGGATGCCGAGAGTGAAAAACGGTGGTTTTGAGGATGGAGTCCACAGGAAAGCAGAGAGGTCCAAAAGGTGTGGGGCATTTGAAGGGGTTCCCGGAGGCAGTGAGGACCAGCATGACTTTTCCCCGCTGGGGCCTTTGCTGTGGGAGCAGCGGCTGGACGTTTGCGCTTTTTGCTCCGGAGGCTGCCGAGAGTGAAAAACGGTGGTTTTGAGGATGGAGTCCACAGGAAAGCAGAGAGGTCCAAAAGGTGTGGGGCATTTGAAGGGGTTCCCGGAGGCAGTGAGGACCAGCATGACTTTTCCCCGCTGGGGCCTTTGCTGTGGGAGCAGCGGCTGGACGTTTGCGTTTTTTGCTCCGGAGGCTGCCGAGAGTGAAAAACGGTGGTTTTGAGGATGGAGTCCACATGAAAGCAGACAGATCCAAAAGGTGTGGGGCATATGAAGGGGTTCCCGGAGGCAGTGAGGACCAGCATGACTTTTCCCCGCTGGGGCCTTTGCTGTGGGAGCAGCGGCTGGACGTTTGCGTTTTTTGCTCCGGAGGCTGCCGAGAGTGAAAAACGGTGGTTTTGAGGATGGAGTCCACAGGAAAGCAGAGAGGTCCAAAAGGTGTGGGGCATTTCAAGGGGTTCCCGGAGGCAGTGAGGACCAGCATGACTTGTCCCTGCTGGGGCCTTTGCTGTGGGAGCACTGGATGGACTTTTGCGTTTTTTGCTCCGGAGGCTGCCGAGAGTGAAAAACGGTGCTTTTGAGGGTGGAGTCCACAGGAAAGCAGAGAGGTCCAAAAGGTGTGGGGCATTTGAAGGGGTTCCCGGAGGCAGTGAGGACCAGCATGACTTTTCCCCGCTGGGGCCTTTGCTGTGGGAGCAGCGGTTGAACGTTTGCGTTTTTTGCTCCGGAGGCTGCCGAGAGTGAAAAACGGTGGTTTTGAGGATGGAGTCCACATGAAAGCAGACAGATCCAAAAGGTGTGGGGCATATGAAGGGGTTCCCGGAGGCAGTGAGGACCAGCATGACTTTTCCCCGCTGGGGCCTTTGCTGTGGGAGCAGCGGCTGGACGTTTGCGTTTTTTGCTCCGGAGGCTGCCGAGAGTGAAAAACGGTGGTTTTGAGAATGGAGTCCACAGGAAAACAGAGAGGTCCAAAAGGTGTGGGGCATTTCAAGGGGTTCCCGGAGGCAGTGAGGACCAGCATGACTTGTCCCTGCTGGGGCCTTTGCTGTGGGAGCAGTGGATGGACTTTTGCGTTTTTTGCTCCGGAGGCTGCCGAGAGTGAAAAACGGTGGTTTTGAGGGTGGAGTCCACAGGAAAGCAGAGAGGTCCAAAAGGTGTGGGGCATTTGAAGGGGTTCCCGGAGGCAGTGAGGACCAGCATGACTTTTCCCCCCTGGCTCCTTTGCTGTGGGAGCAGCGGTTGAACGTTTGCGTTTTTTGCTCCGGAGGCTGCCGAGAGTGAAAAACGGTGGTTTTGAGGATGGAGTCCACATGAAAGCAGACAGATCCAAAAGGTGTGGGGCATATGAAGGGGTTCCCGGAGGCAGTGAGGACCAGCATGACTTTTCCCCGCTGGGGCCTTTGCTGTGGGAGCAGCGGCTGGACGTTTGCGTTTTTTGCTCCGGAGGCTGCCGAGAGTGAAAAACGGTGGTTTTGAGAATGGAGTCCACAGGAAAACAGAGAGGTCCAAAAGGTGTGGGGCATTTCAAGGGGTTCCCGGAGGCAGTGAGGACCAGCATGACTTGTCCCTGCTGGGGCCTTTGCTGTGGGAGCAGTGGATGGACTTTTGCGTTTTTTGCTCCGGAGGCTGCCGAGAGTGAAAAACGGTGGTTTTGAGGGTGGAGTCCACAGGAAAGCAGAGAGGTCCAAAAGGTGTGGGGCATTTGAAGGGGTTCCCGGAGGCAGTGAGGACCAGCATGACTTTTCCCCGCTGGGGCCTTTGCTGTGGGAGCAGCGGTTGAACGTTTCCGTTTTTTGCTCCGGAGGCTGCCGAGAGTGAAAAACGGTGGTTTTGAGGATGGAGTCCACATGAAAGCAGACAGATCCAAAAGGTGTGGGGCATATGAAGGGGTTCCCGGAGGCAGTGAGGACCAGCATGACTTTTCCCCGCTGGGGCCTTTGCTGTGGGAGCAGCGGCTGGACGTTTGCGTTTTTTGCTCCGGAGGCTGCCGAGAGTGAAAAACGGTGGTTTTGAGAATGGAGTCCACAGGAAAACAGAGAGGTCCAAAAGGTGTGGGGCATTTCAAGGGGTTCCCGGAGGCAGTGAGGACCAGCATGACTTGTCCCTGCTGGGGCCTTTGCTGTGGGAGCAGTGGATGGACTTTTGCGTTTTTTGCTCCGGAGGCTGCCGAGAGTGAAAAACGGTGGTTTTGAGGGTGGAGTCCACAGGAAAGCAGAGAGGTCCAAAAGGTGTGGGGCATTTGAAGGGGTTCCCGGAGGCAGTGAGGACCAGCATGACTTTTCCCCCCTGGCTCCTTTGCTGTGGGAGCAGCGGTTGAACGTTTGCGTTTTTTGCTCCGGAGGCTGCCGAGAGTGAAAAACGGTGGTTTTGAGGATGGAGTCCACAGGAAAGCAGAGAGGTCCAAAAGGTGTGGGGCATTTGAAGGGGTTCCCGGAGGCAGTGAGGACCAGCATGACTTTTCCCCGCTGGGGCCTTTGCTGTGGGAGCAGCGGCTGGACGTTTGCGTTTTTTGCTCCGGAGGCTGCCGAGGGTTAATAACGGTGGTTTTGAGGATGGATTCCACAGGAAAGCAGAGAGGTCCAAAAGGTGTGGGGCATTTGAAGGGGTTCCCGGAGGCAGTGAGGACCAGCATTACTTTTCCCCGCTGGGGCTTTGCTGTGGTAGCAGCCGCTGGAAGTTTGCGTTTTTTGCTACAGAGACTACCGAGGGTTAAAAACGGTGGTTTTGAGGATGGATTCCACAGGAAAGCAGAGAGGTCCAAAAGGTGTGGGGCATTTCAAGGGGTTCCCGGAGGCAGTGAGGACCAGCATGTCTTGTCCCTGCTGGGGCCTTTGCTGTGGGAGCAGCGGCTGGACTTTTGCGTTTTTTGCTCCGGGGGCTGCCGAGAGTGAAAAACGGTGGTTTTGAGGGTGGATTCCACTAGAAAGCAGAGAGGTCCAAAAGGTGTGGGGCATTTGAAGGGGTTCCCAGAGGCATTGAGGACTAGCATGACTTTTCCGCCTTGGAACCATTTCTGAGGGAGCAGCGGCTGGACGTTTGCGTTTTTTGCTCCGGCGGATGCCGAGAGTGAAAAACGGTGGTTTTGAGGATGGAGTCCACAGGAAAGCAGAGAGGTCCAAAAGGTGTGGGGCATTTGAAGGGGTTCCCGGAGGCAGTGAGGACCAGCATGACTTTTCCCCGCTGGGGCATTGCTGTGGAAGCAGCGGCTGGACGTTTGCGCTTTTTGCTCCGGAGGCTGCCGAGAGTGAAAAACGGTGGTTTTGAGGATGGAGTCCACAGGAAAGCAGAGAGGTCCAAAAGGTGTGGGGCATTTGAAGGGGTTCCCGGAGGCAGTGAGGACCAGCATGACTTTTCCCCGCTGGGGCCTTTGCTGTGGGAGCAGCGGCTGGACGTTTGCGTTTTTTGCTCCGGAGGCTGCCGAGAGTGAAAAACGGTGGTTTTGAGGATGGAGTCCACAGGAAAGCAGAGAGGTCCAAAAGGTGTGGGGCATTTCAAGGGGTTCCCGGAGGCAGTGAGGACCAGCATGACTTGTCCCTGCTGGGGCCTTTGCTGTGGGAGCAGTGGATGGACTTTTGCGTTTTTTGCTCCGGAGGCTGCCGAGAGTGAAAAACGGTGCTTTTGAGGGTGGAGTCCACAGGAAAGCAGAGAGGTCCAAAAGGTGTGGGGCATTTGAAGGGGTTCCCGGAGGCAGTGAGGACCAGCATGACTTTTCCCCGCTGGGGCCTTTGCTGTGGGAGCAGCGGTTGAACGTTTGCGTTTTTTGCTCCGGAGGCTGCCGAGAGTGAAAAACGGTGGTTTTGAGGATGGAGTCCACATGAAAGCAGACAGATCCAAAAGGTGTGGGGCATATGAAGGGGTTCCCGGAGGCAGTGAGGACCAGCATGACTTTTCCCCGCTGGGGCCTTTGCTGTGGGAGCAGCGGCTGGACGTTTGCGTTTTTTGCTCCGGAGGCTGCCGAGAGTGAAAAACGGTGGTTTTGAGGATGGAGTCCACAGGAAAGCAGAGAGGTCCAAAAGGTGTGGGGCATTTCAAGGGGTTCCCGGAGGCAGTGAGGACCAGCATGACTTGTCCCTGCTGGGGCCTTTGCTGTGGGAGCAGTGGATGGACTTTTGCGTTTTTTGCTCCGGAGGCTGCCGAGAGTGAAAAACGGTGGTTTTGAGGGTGGAGTCCACAGGAAAGCAGAGAGGTCCAAAAGGTGTGGGGCATTTGAAGGGGTTCCCGGAGGCAGTGAGGACCAGCATGACTTTTCCCCGCTGGGGCCTTTGCTGTGGGAGCAGCGGTTGAACGTTTGCGTTTTTTGCTCCGAAGGCTGCCGAGAGTGAAAAACGGTGGTTTTGAGGATGGAGTACACAGGAAAGCAGACAGATCCAAAAGGTGTGGGGCATTTGAAAGGGTTCCCGGAGGCATTGAGGACCAGCATGACTTTTCGTTGCTGGGGCCTTTGCTGTGGGAGCAGCGGCTGGACGTTTGCGTTTTTTGCTCCGGCGGATGCCGAGAGTGAAAAACGGTGGTTTTGAGGATGGAGTCCACATGAAAGCAGACAGATCCAAAAGGTGTGGGGCATTTGAAGGGGTTCCCAGAGGCAGTGAGGACCAGCATGACTTTTCCCCGCTGGGGCCTTTGCTGTGGGAGCAGCGGCTGGACGTTTGCGTTTTTTGCTCCGGCGGATGCCGAGAGTGAAAAACGGTGGTTTTGAGGATGGAGTCCACAGGAAAGCAGAGAGGTCCAAAAGGTGTGGGGCATTTGAAGGGGTTCCTGGAGGTAGTTAAGACCAGCATGACTTTTCCCCGCTGGGGCCTTTGCTGTGGGTGCAGCGGCTGGACGTTTGCGTTTTTTGCTCCGGAGGCTGCCGAGAGTGAAAAACGGTGGTTTTGAGGATGGAGTCCACAGGAAAACAGAGAGGTCCAAAAGGTGTGGGGCATTTGAAGGGGTTCCCGGAGGCAGTGAGGACCAGCATGACTTTTCCCCGCTGGGGCCTTTGCTGTGGTAGCAGCGGCTGGACGTTTGCGTTTTTTGATACAGAGACTACAGAGAGTTAAAAACAGTGGTTTTTGAGGATGGATTCCACAGGAAAGCAGAGAGGTCCAAAAGGTGTGGGGCATTTGAAGGGGTTCCTGGAGGCAGTGAGGACCAGCATGACTTTTCAGCCTTGGAACCTTTGCTGTGGGAGCAGCGGCTGGACGTTTGCGTTTTTGTCTACAGAGACTACGGAGGGTATAAAAACGGTGGTTTTGAGGATGGAGTCCACAGGAAAGCAGAGAGGTCCAAAAGGTGTGGGGCATTTGAAGGGGTTCCCGGAGGCAGTAAGGACCAGCATGACTTTTCCCCGCTGGGGCCTTTGCTGTGGGAGCAGCGGCTGGACGTTTGCGTTTTTTGCTACAGAGACTACCGAGGGTTAATAACGGTGGTTTTGAGGATGGATTCCACAGGAAAGCAGAGAGCTCCAAAAGGTGTGGGGCATTTGAAGGGGTTCCTGGAGGCAGTGAGGACCAGCATGACTTTTCCCCGCTGGGGCCTTTGCTGTGGGTGCAGCGGCTGGACGTTTGCGTTTTTTGCTTTGGAGGCTGCTGAGAGTGAAAAACGGTGGTTTTGAGGATGGATTCCACTAGAAAGCAGAGAGGTCCAAAAGGTGTGGGGCATTTGAAGGGGTTCCCAGAGGCATTGAGGACTAGCATGACTTTTCCGCCTTGGAACCTTTTCTGAGGGAGCAGCGGCTGGACGTTTGCGTTTTTTGCTCCGGCGGATGCCGAGAGTGAAAAACGGTGGTTTTGAGGATGGAGTCCACAGGAAAGCAGAGAGGTCCAAAAGGTGTGGGGCATTTTAAGGGGTTCCCGGAGGCAGTGAGGACCAGCATGACTTTTCCCCGCTGGGGCATTGCTGTGGAAGCAGCGGCTGGACGTTTGCGCTTTTTGCTCCGGAGGCTGCCGAGAGTGAAAAACGGTGGTTTTGAGGATGGAGTCCACAGGAAAGCAGAGAGGTCCAAAAGGTGTGGGGCATTTGAAGGGGTTCCCGGAGGCAGTGAGGACCAGCATGACTTTTCCCCGCTGGGGCCTTTGCTGTGGGAGCAGCGGCTGGACGTTTGCGTTTTTTGCTCCGGAGGCTGCCGAGGGTTAATAACGGTGGTTTTGAGGATGGATTCCACAGGAAAGCAGAGAGGTCCAAAAGGTGTGGGGCATTTCAAGGGGTTCCCGGAGGCAGTGAGGACCAGCATGACTTGTCCCTGCTGGGGCCTTTGCTGTGGGAGCAGTGGCTGGACTTTTGCGTTTTTTGCTCCGGGGGCTGCCGAGAGTGAAAAACGGTGGTTTTGAGGGTGGATTCCACTAGAAAGCAGAGAGGTCCAAAAGGTGTGGGGCATTTGAAGGGGTTCCCAGAGGCATTGAGGACTAGCATGACTTTTCCGCCTTGGAACCATTTCTGAGGGAGCAGCGGCTGGACGTTTGCGTTTTTTGCTCCGGCGGATGCCGAGAGTGAAAAACGGTGGTTTTGAGGATGGAGTCCACAGGAAAGCAGAGAGGTCCAAAAGGTGTGGGGCATTTGAAGGGGTTCCCGGAGGCAGTGAGGACCAGCATGACTTTTCCCCGCTGGGGCATTGCTGTGGAAGCAGCGGCTGGACGTTTGCGCTTTTTGCTCCGGAGGCTGCCGAGAGTGAAAAACGGTGGTTTTGAGGATGGAGTCCACAGGAAAGCAGAGAGGTCCAAAAGGTGTGGGGCATTTGAAGGGGTTCCCGGAGGCAGTGAGGACCAGCATGACTTTTCCCCGCTGGGGCCTTTGCTGTGGGAGCAGCGGCTGGACGTTTGCGTTTTTTGCTCCGGAGGCTGCCGAGAGTGAAAAACGGTGGTTTTGAGGATGGAGTCCACAGGAAAGCAGAGAGGTCCAAAAGGTGTGGGGCATTTCAAGGGGTTCCCGGAGGCAGTGAGGACCAGCATGACTTGTCCCTGCTGGGGCCTTTGCTGTGGGAGCAGTGGATGGACTTTTGCGTTTTTTGCTCCGGAGGCTGCCGAGAGTGAAAAACGGTGCTTTTGAGGGTGGAGTCCACAGGAAAGCAGAGAGGTCCAAAAGGTGTGGGGCATTTGAAGGGGTTCCCGGAGGCAGTGAGGACCAGCATGACTTTTCCCCGCTGGGGCCTTTGCTGTGGGAGCAGCGGTTGAACGTTTGCGTTTTTTGCTCCGGAGGCTGCCGAGAGTGAAAAACGGTGGTTTTGAGGATGGAGTCCACATGAAAGCAGACAGATCCAAAAGGTGTGGGGCATATGAAGGGGTTCCCGGAGGCAGTGAGGACCAGCATGACTTTTCCCCGCTGGGGCCTTTGCTGTGGGAGCAGCGGCTGGACGTTTGCGTTTTTTGCTCCGGAGGCTGCCGAGAGTGAAAAACGGTGGTTTTGAGGATGGAGTCCACAGGAAAGCAGAGAGGTCCAAAAGGTGTGGGGCATTTCAAGGGGTTCCCGGAGGCAGTGAGGACCAGCATGACTTGTCCCTGCTGGGGCCTTTGCTGTGGGAGCAGTGGATGGACTTTTGCGTTTTTTGCTCCGGAGGCTGCCGAGAGTGAAAAACGGTGGTTTTGAGGGTGGAGTCCACAGGAAAGCAGAGAGGTCCAAAAGGTGTGGGGCATTTGAAGGGGTTCCCGGAGGCAGTGAGGACCAGCATGACTTTTCCCCGCTGGGGCCTTTGCTGTGGGAGCAGCGGTTGAACGTTTGCGTTTTTTGCTCCGAAGGCTGCCGAGAGTGAAAAACGGTGGTTTTGAGGATGGAGTACACAGGAAAGCAGAGAGGTCCAAAAGGTGTGGGGCATTTGAAAGGGTTCCCGGAGGCATTGAGGACCAGCATGACTTTTCGTTGCTGGGGCCTTTGCTGTGGGAGCAGCGGCTGGACGTTTGCGTTTTTTGCTCCGGCGGATGCCGAGAGTGAAAAACGGTGGTTTTGAGGATGGAGTCCACATGAAAGCAGACAGATCCAAAAGGTGTGGGGCATTTGAAGGGGTTCCCAGAGGCAGTGAGGACCAGCATGACTTTTCCCCGCTGGGGCCTTTGCTGTGGGAGCAGCGGCTGGACGTTTGCGTTTTTTGCTCCGGCGGATGCCGAGAGTGAAAAACGGTGGTTTTGAGGATGGAGTCCACAGGAAAGCAGAGAGGTCCAAAAGGTGTGGGGCATTTGAAGGGGTTCCTGGAGGTAGTTAAGACCAGCATGACTTTTCCCCGCTGGGGCCTTTGCTGTGGGTGCAGCGGCTGGACGTTTGCGTTTTTTGCTCCGGAGGCTGCCGAGAGTGAAAAACGGTGGTTTTGAGGATGGAGTCCACAGGAAAACAGAGAGGTCCAAAAGGTGTGGGGCATTTGAAGGGGTTCCCGGAGGCAGTGAGGACCAGCATGACTTTTCCCCGCTGGGGCCTTTGCTGTGGTAGCAGCGGCTGGACGTTTGCGTTTTTTGATACAGAGACTACAGAGAGTTAAAAACAGTGGTTTTTGAGGATGGATTCCACAGGAAAGCAGAGAGGTCCAAAAGGTGTGGGGCATTTGAAGGGGTTCCTGGAGGCAGTGAGGACCAGCATGACTTTTCAGCCTTGGAACCTTTGCTGTGGGAGCAGCGGCTGGACGTTTGCGTTTTTTGCTACAGAGACTACGGAGGGTATAAAAACGGTGGTTTTGAGGATGGAGTCCACAGGAAAGCAGAGAGGTCCAAAAGGTGTGGGGCATTTGAAGGGGTTCCTGGAGGCAGTGAGGACCAGCATGACTTTTCCCCGCTGGGGCCTTTGCTGTGGGTGCAGCGGCTGGACGTTTGCGTTTTTTGCTTTGGAGGCTGCTGAGAGTGAAAAACGGTGGTTTTGAGGATGGATTCCACTAGAAAGCAGAGAGGTCCAAAAGGTGTGGGGCATTTGAAGGGGTTCCCAGAGGCATTGAGGACTAGCATGACTTTTCCGCCTTGGAACCTTTTCTGAGGGAGCAGCGGCTGGACGTTTGCGTTTTTTGCTCCGGCGGATGCCGAGAGTGAAAAACGGTGGTTTTGAGGATGGAGTCCACAGGAAAGCAGAGAGGTCCAAAAGGTGTGGGGCATTTGAAGGGGTTCCCGGAGGCAGTGAGGACCAGCATGACTTTTCCCCGCTGGGGCCTTTGCTGTGGGAGCAGCGGCTGGACGTTTGCGCTTTTTGCTCCGGAGGCTGCCGAGAGTGAAAAACGGTGGTTTTGAGGATGGAGTCCACAGGAAAGCAGAGAGGTCCAAAAGGTGTGGGGCATTTGAAGGGGTTCCCGGAGGCAGTGAGGACCAGCATGACTTTTCCCCGCTGGGGCCTTTGCTGTGGGAGCAGCGGCTGGACGTTTGCGTTTTTTGCTCCGGAGGCTGCCGAGAGTGAAAAACGGTGGTTTTGAGGATGGAGTCCACATGAAAGCAGACAGATCCAAAAGGTGTGGGGCATATGAAGGGGTTCCCGGAGGCAGTGAGGACCAGCATGACTTTTCCCCGCTGGGGCCTTTGCTGTGGGAGCAGCGGCTGGACGTTTGCGTTTTTTGCTCCGGAGGCTGCCGAGAGTGAAAAACGGTGGTTTTGAGGATGGAGTCCACAGGAAAGCAGAGAGGTCCAAAAGGTGTGGGGCATTTCAAGGGGTTCCCGGAGGCAGTGAGGACCAGCATGACTTGTCCCTGCTGGGGCCTTTGCTGTGGGAGCACTGGATGGACTTTTGCGTTTTTTGCTCCGGAGGCTGCCGAGAGTGAAAAACGGTGCTTTTGAGGGTGGAGTCCACAGGAAAGCAGAGAGGTCCAAAAGGTGTGGGGCATTTGAAGGGGTTCCCGGAGGCAGTGAGGACCAGCATGACTTTTCCCCGCTGGGGCCTTTGCTGTGGGAGCAGCGGTTGAACGTTTGCGTTTTTTGCTCCGGAGGCTGCCGAGAGTGAAAAACGGTGGTTTTGAGGATGGAGTCCACATGAAAGCAGACAGATCCAAAAGGTGTGGGGCATATGAAGGGGTTCCCGGAGGCAGTGAGGACCAGCATGACTTTTCCCCGCTGGGGCCTTTGCTGTGGGAGCAGCGGCTGGACGTTTGCGTTTTTTGCTCCGGAGGCTGCCGAGAGTGAAAAACGGTGGTTTTGAGAATGGAGTCCACAGGAAAACAGAGAGGTCCAAAAGGTGTGGGGCATTTCAAGGGGTTCCCGGAGGCAGTGAGGACCAGCATGACTTGTCCCTGCTGGGGCCTTTGCTGTGGGAGCAGTGGATGGACTTTTGCGTTTTTTGCTCCGGAGGCTGCCGAGAGTGAAAAACGGTGGTTTTGAGGGTGGAGTCCACAGGAAAGCAGAGAGGTCCAAAAGGTGTGGGGCATTTGAAGGGGTTCCCGGAGGCAGTGAGGACCAGCATGACTTTTCCCCCCTGGCTCCTTTGCTGTGGGAGCAGCGGTTGAACGTTTGCGTTTTTTGCTCCGGAGGCTGCCGAGAGTGAAAAACGGTGGTTTTGAGGATGGAGTCCACATGAAAGCAGACAGATCCAAAAGGTGTGGGGCATTTGAAAGGGTTCCCGGAGGCATTGAGGACCAGCATGACTTTTCGTTGCTGGGGCCTTTGCTGTGGGAGCAGCGGCTGGACGTTTGCGTTTTTTGCTCCGGCGGATGCCGAGAGTGAAAAACGGTGGTTTTGAGGATGGAGTCCACATGAAAGCAGACAGATCCAAAAGGTGTGGGGCATTTGAAGGGGTTCCCAGAGGCAGTGAGGACCAGCATGACTTTTCACCGCTGGGGCCTTTGCTGTGGGAGCAGCGGCTGGACGTTTGCGTTTTTTGCTCCGGCGGATGCCGAGAGTGAAAAACGGTGGTTTTGAGGATGGAGTCCACAGGAAAGCAGAGAGGTCCAAAAGGTGTGGGGCATTTCAAGGGGTTCCCGGAGGCAGTGAGGACCAGCATGACTTGTCCCTGCTGGGGCCTTTGCTGTGGGAGCAGTGGATGGACTTTTGCGTTTTTTGCTCCGGAGGCTGCCGAGAGTGAAAAACGGTGGTTTTGAGGGTGGAGTCCACAGGAAAGCAGAGAGGTCCAAAAGGTGTGGGGCATTTGAAGGGGTTCCCGGAGGCAGTGAGGACCAGCATGACTTTTCCCCCCTGGCTCCTTTGCTGTGGGAGCAGCGGTTGAACGTTTGCGTTTTTTGCTCCGGAGGCTGCCGAGAGTGAAAAACGGTGGTTTTGAGGATGGAGTCCACATGAAAGCAGACAGATCCAAAAGGTGTGGGGCATTTGAAAGGGTTCCCGGAGGCATTGAGGACCAGCATGACTTTTCGTTGCTGGGGCCTTTGCTGTGGGAGCAGCGGCTGGACGTTTGCGTTTTTTGCTCCGGCAGATGCCGAGAGTGAAAAACGGTGGTTTTGAGGATGGAGTCCACATGAAAGCAGACAGATCCAAAAGGTGTGGGGCATTTGAAGGGGTTCCCAGAGGCAGTGAGGACCAGCATGACTTTTCCCCGCTGGGGCCTTTGCTGTGGTAGCAGCGGCTGGACGTTTGCGTTTTTTGATACAGAGACTACAGAGAGTTAAAAACAGTGGTTTTTGAGGATGGATTCCACAGGAAAGCAGAGAGGTCCAAAAGGTGTGGGGCATTTGAAGGGGTTCCTGGAGGCAGTGAGGACCAGCATGACTTTTCAGCCTTGGAACCTTTGCTGTGGGAGCAGCGGCTGGACGTTTGCGTTTTTTGCTACAGAGACTACGGAGGGTATAAAAACGGTGGTTTTGAGGATGGAGTCCACAGGAAAGCAGAGAGGTCCAAAAGGTGTGGGGCATTTGAAGGGGTTCCCGGAGGCAGTAAGGACCAGCATGACTTTTCCCCGCTGGGGCCTTTGCTGTGGGAGCAGCGGCTGGACGTTTGCGTTTTTTGCTACAGAGACTACCGAGGGTTAATAACGGTGGTTTTGAGGATGGATTCCACAGGAAAGCAGAGAGCTCCAAAAGGTGTGGGGCATTTGAAGGGGTTCCTGGAGGCAGTGAGGACCAGCATTACTTTTCCCCGCTGGGGCCTTTGCTGTGGGTGCAGCGGCTGGACGTTTGCGTTTTTTGCTTTGGAGGCTGCTGAGAGTGAAAAACGGTGGTTTTGAGGATGGATTCCACTAGAAAGCAGAGAGGTCCAAAAGGTGTGGGGCATTTGAAGGGGTTCCCAGAGGCATTGAGGACTAGCATGACTTTTCCGCCTTGGAACCTTTTCTGAGGGAGCAGCGGCTGGACGTTTGCGTTTTTTGCTCCGGCGGATGCCGAGAGTGAAAAACGGTGGTTTTGAGGATGGAGTCCACAGGAAAGCAGAGAGCTCCAAAAGGTGTGGGGCATTTGAAGGGGTTCCCGGAGGCAGTGAGGACCAGCATGACTTTTCCCCGCTGGGGCATTGCTGTGGAAGCAGCGGCTGGACGTTTGCGCTTTTTGCTCCGGAGGCTGCCGAGAGTGAAAAACGGTGGTTTTGAGGATGGAGTCCACAGGAAAGCAGAGAGGTCCAAAAGGTGTGGGGCATTTGAAGGGGTTCCCGGAGGCAGTGAGGACCAGCATGACTTTTCCCCGCTGGGGCCTTTGCTGTGGGAGCAGCGGCTGGACGTTTGCGTTTTTTGCTCCGGAGGCTGCCGAGGGTTAATAACGGTGGTTTTGAGGATGGATTCCACAGGAAAGCAGAGAGGTCCAAAAGGTGTGGGGCATTTGAAGGGGTTCCCGGAGGCAGTGAGGACCAGCATGACTTTTCCTTGCTGGGGCCTTTGCTGTGGGAGCAGCGGTTGGACGTTTGCGTTTTTTGCTCCGGAGGCTGCCGAGAGTGAAAAACGGTGGTTTTGAGGATGGACTCCACAGGAAAGCAGAGAGGTCCAAAAGGTGTGGGGCATTTGAAAGGGTTCCCGGAGGCAGTGAGGACCAGCATGACTTTTCGTTGCTGGGGCCTTTGCTGTGGGAGCAGCAGCTGGACGTTTGCGTTTTTTGCTCCGGAGGCTGCCGAGAGTGAAAAACGGTGGTTTTGAGGATGGATTCCACAGGAAAGCAGAGAGGTCCAAAAGGTGTGGGGCATTTGAAGGGGTTCCCGGAGGCAGTGAGGACCAGCATGACTTTTACCCGCTGGGGCCTTTGCTGTGGGAGCAGCGGCTGGACGTTTGCGTTTTTTGCTCCGGAGGCTGCCGAGAGTGTAAAACGGTGGTTTTGAGGATGGATTCCACAGGAAAGCAGAGAGGTGCAAAAGGTGTGGGGCATTTGAAGGGGTTCCTGGAGGCAGTGAGGACCAGCATGACTTTTCCCTGCTGGGGCCTTTGCTGTGGAAGCAGTTGCTGGACGTTTGCATTTTTTGCTCCGGAGGAAGCAGAGAGTGAAAAACGGTGGTTTTAAGGATGGAGTCCACAGGAAAACAGAGAGGTCCAAAAGGTGTGGGGCATTTGAAGGGGTTCCCGGAGGCAGTGAGGACCAGCATGACTTTTCCGCCTTGGAACCTTTGATGTGAGAGCAGCGGCTGGACGTTTGCGTTTTTTGCTCCGGAGGCTGCCGAGGGTTAATAACGGTGGTTTTGAGGATGGATTCCACAGGAAAGCAGAGAGGTCCAAAAGGTGTGGGGCATTTGAAGGGGTTCCCGGAGGCAGTGAGGACCAGCATGACTTTTACCCGCTGGGGCCTTTGATGTGGGAGCAGCGGCTGGACGTTTGCGTTTTTTGCTCCGAAGGCTGCCGAGAGTGAAAAACGGTGGTTTTGAGGATGGAGTCCACATGAAAGCAGACAGATCCAAAAGGTGTGGGGCATATGAAGGGGTTCCCGGAGGCAGTGAGGACCAGCATGACTTTTCCCCGCTGCGGCCTTTGCTGTGGGAGCAGCAGCTGGACATTTGCGTTTTTTGCACCGGAGGCTGCCGAGAGTGAAAAACGGTGGTTTTGAGGATGGATTCCACAGGAAAGCAGAGAGGTCCAAAAGGTGTGGGGCATTTGAAGGGGTTCCCGGAGGCAGTGAGGACCAGCATGACTTTTCCCCGCTGGGGCCTTTGCTGTGGGAGCAGCGGCTGGACGTTTGCGTTTTTTGCTCCGGAGGCTGCCGAGAGTGAAAAACGGTGGTTTTGAGGATGGATTCCACAGGAAAGCAGAGAGGTGCAAAAGGTGTGGGGCATTTCAAGGGGTTCCTGGAGGCAGTGAGGACCAGCATGACTTTTCCCTGCTGGGGCCTTTGCTGTGGAAGCAGTTGCTGGACGTTTGCATTTTTTGCTCCGGAGGAAGCCGAGAGTGAAAAACGGTGGTTTTGAGGATGGAGTCCACAGGAACACAGAGAGGTCCAAAAGGTGTGGGGCATTTGAAGGGGTTCCCGGAGGCAGTGAGGACCAGCATGACTTTTCCGCTTTGGAACCTTTGATGTGAGAGCAGCGGCTGGACGTTTGCGTTTTTTGCTCCGGAGGCTGCCGAGGGTTAATAACGGTGGTTTTGAGGATGGGTTCCACAGGAAAGCAGAGAGGTCCAAAAGGTGTGGGGCATTTGAAGGGGTTCCCGGAGGCAGTGAGGACCAGCATGACTTTTCCCCGCTGGGGCCTTTGCTGTGGGAGCAGCGGCTGGACATTTGCGTTTTTTGCTCCGGAGGCTGCCGAGAGTGAAAAACGGTGGTTTTGAGGATGGAGTCCACATGAAAGCAGACAGATCCAAAAGGTGTGGGGCATATGAAGGGGTTCCCGGAGGCAGTGAGGACCAGCATGACTTTACCGCCTTGTAACCTTTGCTGTGGTAGCAGCGGCTGGACGTTTGCGTTTTTTGCTCCGGCGGACGCCGAGAGTGAAAAACGGTGGTTTTGGGGATGGAGTTCACAGGAAAGCAGAGAGGTCCAAAAGGTGTGGGGTATTTGAAGGGGTTCCCGGAGGCAGTGAGGACCAGCATGACTTTTCCCCGCTGGGGCCTTTGCTGTGGGAGCAGCGGCTGGACGTTTGCGTTTTTTGCTCCGGAGGCTGCCAAGAGTGAAAAACGGTGGTTTTGAGGATGGAGTCCACATGAAAGCAGACAGATCCAAAAGGTGTGGGGCATATGAAGGGGTTCCCGGAGGCAGTGAGGACCAGCATGACTTTCCCCCGCTGGGGCCTTTGCTGTGGGAGCAGCGGCTGGACGTTTGCGTTTTTTGCTCCGGAGGCTGCCGAGAGTGAAAAACGGTGGTTTTGAGGATGGATTCCACAGGAAAGCAGAGAGGTGCAAAAGGTGTGGGGCATTTGAAGGGGTTCCCGGATGCAGTGAGGACCAGCATGACTTTTACCCGCTGGGGCCTTTGATGTGGGAGCAGCGGCTGGACATTTGCGTTTTTTGCTCCGGAGGCTGCCGAGAGTGAAAAACGGTGGTTTTGAGGATGGAGTCCACAGGAAAGCAGAGAGGTCCAAAAGGTGTGGGGCATTTGAAGGGGTTCCCGGAGGCAGTGAGGACCAGCATGACTTTTCCGCCTTGGAACCTTTGCTGTGGGAGCAGCGGCTGGACGTTTGCGTTTTTTGCTCCGGAGGCTGCCGAGAGTGAAAAACGGTGGTTTTGAGGATGGAGTCCACAGGAAAACAGAGAGGTCCAAAACGTATGGGGCATTTGAAGGGGTTCCCGGAGGCAGTGAGGACCAGCATGACTTTTCCCTGCTGGGGCCTTTGCTGTTCTAGCAGCGGCTGGACGTTTGCGTTTTTTGCTCTGGAGGCTGCCGAGAGTGAAAAACAGTGGTTTTGAGGATGGATTCCACAGGAAAGCAGAGAGGTCCAAAAGGTGTGGGGCATTTGAAGGGGTTCCCGGAGGCAGTGAGGACCAGCATGACTTTTCCCCGCTGGGGCCTTTGATGTGGGAGCAGCGGCTGGACATTTGCGTTTTTTGCTCCGGAGGCTGCCGAGGTTTAATAACGGTGGTTTTGAGGATGGATTCCACAGGAAAGCAGAGAGGTCCAAAAGGTGTGGGGCATTTGAAGGGGTTCCCGGAGGCAGTGAGGACCAGCATGACTTTTACCCGCTGGGGCCTTTGCTGTGGGAGCAGCGGCTGGACATTTGCGTTTTTTGCTCCGGAGGCTGCCGAGAGTGAAAAACGGTGGTTTTGAGGATGGAGTCCACAGGAAAGCAGAGAGGTCCAAAAGGTGTGGGGCATTTGAAGGGGTTCCCGGAGGCAGTGAGGACCAGCATGACTTTTCCCCGCTGGGGCCTTTGCTGTGGGAGCAGCGGCTGGACATCTGCTTTTTTTGCTACAGAGACTACCGAGGGTTAATAACGGTGGTTTTGAGGATGGAGTCCACAGGAAAGCAGACAGATCCAAAAGGTGTGGGGCATATGAAGGGGTTCCCGGAGGCAGTGAGGACCAGCATGACTTTACCGCCTTGTAACCTTTGCTGTGGGAGCAGCGGCTGGACGTTTGCGTTTTTTGCTCCGGAGGCTGCCGACAGTGAAAAACGGTGGTTTTGAGGATGGAGTCCACATGAAAGCAGACAGATCCAAAAGGTGTGGGGCATATGAAGGGGTTCCCGGAGGCAGTGAGGACCAGCATGACTTTACCGCCTTGTAACCTTTGCTGTGGGAGCAGCGGCTGGACGTTTGCGTTTTTTGCTCCGGCGGACGCCGAGAGTGAAAAACGGTGGTTTTGGGGATGGAGTTCACAGGAAAGCAGAGAGGTCCAAAAGGTGTGGGGTATTTGAAGGGGTTCCCGGAGGCAGTGAGGACCAGCATGACTTTTCCCCGCTGGGGCCTTTGCTGTGGGAGCAGCGGCTGGACGTTTGCGTTTTTTGCTCCGGAGGCTGCCAAGAGTGAAAAACGGTGGTTTTGAGGATGGAGTCCACATGAAAGCAGACAGATCCAAAAGGTGTGGGGCATATGAAGGGGTTCCCGGAGGCAGTGAGGACCAGCATGACTTTTCCCCGCTGGGGCCTTTGCTGTGGGAGCAGCGGCTGGACGTTTGCGTTTTTTGCTCCGGAGGCTGCCGAGAGTGAAAAACGGTGGTTTTGAGGATGGAGTCCACAGGAAAGCAGAGAGGTCCAAAAGGTGTGGGGCATTTGAAGGGGTTCCTGGAGGTAGTGAAGACCAGCATGACTTTTCTTGCTGGGGCCTTTGCTGTGGACGCAGCGGCTGGACGTTTGCGTTTTTTGCTCCGGAGGCTGCCGAGAGTGAAAAACGGTGGTTTTGAGGATGGAGTCCACAGGAAAACAGAGAGGTCCAAAAGGTGTGGGGCATTTGAAGGGGTTCCCGGAGGCAGTGAGGACCAGCATGACTTTTCCGCCTTGGAACGTTTGCTGTGGGAGCAGCGGCTGGACGTTTGCGTTTTTTGCTACAGAGACTACCGAGGGTTAAAAGCGGTGGTTTTGAGGATGGATTCCACAGGAAAACAGAGAGGTCCAAAAGGTGTGGGGCATTTGAAGGGGTTCCCGGAGGCAGTGAGGACCAGCATGACTTTTCCCCGCTGGGGCCTTTGCTGTGGGAGCAGCGGCTGGACATCTGCGTTTTTTGCTACAGAGACTACCGAGGGTTAATAACGGTGGTTTTGAGGATGGAGTCCACAGGAAAGCAGAGAGGTCCAAAAGGTGTGGGGCATTTGAAGGGGTTCCCAGAGGCAGTGAGGACCAGCATGACTTTTCAGCCTTGGAACCTTTGCTGTGGGAGCAGCGGCTGGACGTTTGCGTTTTTTGCTACAGAGACTACGGAGGGTATAAAAACGGTGGTTTTGAGGATGGAGTTCACAGGAAAGCAGAGAGGTCCAAAAGGTGTGGGGCATTTGAAGGGGTTCCCGGAGGCAGTGAGGACCAGCATGACTTTTACCCGCTGGGTCTTTGCTGTGGGAGCAGCGGCTGGACATTTGCGTTTTATGCTCCGGAGGCTGCCGAGGGTTAAAAACGGTGGTTTTGAGGATGGATTCCACAGGAAAGCAGAGAGGTCCAAAAGGTGTGGGGCATTTGAAGGGGTCCTGGAGGCAGTGAGGACCAGCATGACTTTTCCCCGCTGGGGCCTTTGCTGTGGGAGCAGCGGCTGGACGTTTGCGTTTTTTGCTCCGGCGGATGCCGAGAGTGAAAAACGGTGGTTTTGAGGATGGAGTCCACAGGAAAGCAGAGAGGTGCAAAAGGTGTGGGGCATTTGAAGGGGTTCCTGGAGGCAGTGAGGACCAGCATGACTTTTCCCCGCTGGGGCCTTTGCTGTGGAAGCAGTTGCTGGACGTTTGCATTTTTTGCTCCGGAGGAAGCCGAGAGTGAAAAACGGTGGTTTTGAGGATGGAGTCCACAGGAACACAGAGAGGTCCAAAAGGTGTGGGGCATTTGAAGGGGTTCCCGGAGGCAGTGAGGACCAGCATGACTTTTCCGCCTTGGAACCTTTGCTGTGGGAGCAGCGGCTGGACGTTTGCGTTTTTTGCTCCGGCGGATGCCGAGAGTGAAAAACGGTGGTTTTGAGGATGGAGTCCACAGGAAAGCAGAGAGGTCCAAAAGGTGTGGGGCATTTGCAGGGGTTCCTGGAGGCAGTGAGGACCAGCATGACTTTCCCCCGCTGGGGCCTTTGCTGTGGGAGCAGCGGCTGGACGTTTGCGCTTTTTGCTCCGGAGGCTGCCGAGGGTTAATAACGGTGGTTTTGAGGATGGATTCCACAGGAAAGCAGAGAGGTCCAAAAGGTGTGGGGCATTTGAAGGGGTTCCCGGAGGCAGTGAGGACCAGCATGACTTTTCCCCGCTGGGCATTTGCTGTGGGTGCAGCGGCTGGACGTTTGCGTTTTTTGCTCCGGAGGCTGCCGAGAGTGAAAAACGGTGGTTTTGAGGATGGAGTCCACAGGAAAACAGAGAGGTCCAAAAGGTGTGGGGCATATGAAGGGGTTCCCGGAGGCAGTGAGCACCAGCATGACTTTTCCCCGCTGGGGCCTTTGCTGTGGGTGCAGCGGCTGGACGTTTGCGTTTTTTGCTCCGGAGGCTGCCGAGAGTGAAAAACGGTGGTTTTGAGGATGGAGTCCACAGGAAAACAGAGAGGTCCAAAAGGTGTGGGGCATTTGAAGGGGTTCCCGGAGGCAGTGAGGACCAGCATGACTTTTCTGCCTTGGAACCTTTGCTGTGGGAGCAGCGGCTGGACGTTTGCGTTTTTTGCTCCGGAGGCTGCCGAGAGTGAAAAACGGTGGTTTTGAGGATGGACTCCACAGGAAAGCAGAGAGGTCCAAAAGGTGTGGGGCATTTGAAGGGGTTCCTGGAGGTAGTGAAGACCAGCATGACTTTTCCCCGCTGGGGCCTTTGCTGTGGGTGCAGCGGCTGGACGTTTGCGTTTTTTGCTCCGGAGGCTGCCGAGAGTGAAAAACAGTGGTTTTGAGGATGGATTCCACAGGAAAGCAGAGAGGTCCAAAAGGTGTGGGGCATTTGAAGGGGTTCCCGGAGGCAGTGAGGACCAGCATGACTTTTACCCGCTGGGGCCTTTGCTGTGGGAGCAGCGGCTGGACATTTGCGTTTTTTGCTCCGGAGGCTGCCGAGAGTGAAAAACGGTGGTTTTGAGGATGGAGTCCACAGGAAAGCAGAGAGGTCCAAAAGGTGTGGGGCATTTGAAGGGGTTCCCGGAGGCAGTGAGGACCAGCATGACTTTTCCCCGCTGGGGCCTTTGCTGTGGGAGCAGCGGCTGGACATCTGCTTTTTTTGCTAGAGAGACTACCGAGGGTTAATAACAGTGGTTTTGAGGATGGAGTCCACAGGAAAGCAGAGAGGTCCAAAAACTGTGGGGCATTTGAAGGGGTTCCCAGAGGCAGTGAGGACCAGCATGACTTTTCCGCCTTGGAACCTTTGCTGTGGGAGCAGCGGCTGGACGTTTGCGTTTTTTGCTCCGGAGGCTGCCGAGAGTGAAAAACGGTGGTTTTGAGGATGGAGTCCAGAGGAAAACAGAGAGGTCCAAAACGTATGGGGCATTTGAAGGGGTTCCCGGAGGCAGTGAGGACCAGCATGACTTTTCCCTGCTGGGGCCGTGCTGTTCTAGCAGCGGCTGGACGTTTGCGTTTTTTGCTCTGGAGGCTGCCGAGAGTGAAAAACAGTGGTTTTGAGGTTGGATTCCACAGGAAAGCAGAGAGGTGCAAAAGGTGTGGGGCATTTGAAGGGGTTCCCGGAGGCAGTGAGGACCAGCATGACTTTTACCCGCTGGGGCCTTTGATGTGGGAGCAGCGGCTGGACCTTTGCGTTTTTTGCTACAGAGGCTGCCGAGAGTGAAATACGGTGGTTTTGAGGATGGAGTCCACAGGAAAGCAGAGAGGTCCAAAAGGTGTGGGGCATTTGAAGGGGTTCCTGGAGGCAGTGAGGACCAGCATGACTTTCCCCCGCTGGGGCCTTTGCTGTGGGAGCAGCGGCTGGACGTTTGCGCTTTTTGCTCCGGAGGCTGCCGAGGGTTAATAACGGTGGTTTTGAGGATGGATTCCACAGGAAAGCAGAGAGGTCCAAAAGGTGTGGGGCATATGAAGGGGTTCCCGGAGGCAGTGAGCACCAGCATGACTTTTTCCCGCTGGGGCCTTTGCTGTGGGTGCAGCGGCTGGACGTTTGCGTTTTTTGCTCTGGAGGCTGCCGAGAGTGAAAAACGGTGGTTTTGAGGATGGAGTCCACAGGAAAACAGAGAGGTCCAAAAGGTGTGGGGCATTTGAAGGGGTTCCCGGCGGTAGTGAGGACCAGCATGACTTTTCCCCGCTGGGGCCTTTGCTGTGGGAGCAGCGGCTGGACATCTGCTTTTTTTGCTACAGAGACTACCGAGGGTTAATAACGGTGGTTTTGAGGATGGAGTCCACAGGAAAGCAGAGAGGTCCAAAAACTGTGGGGCATTTGAAGGGGTTCCCAGAGGCAGTGAGGACCAGCATGACTTTTCCGCCTTGGAACCTTTGCTGTGGGAGCAGCGGCTGGACGTTTGCGTTTTTTGCTCCGGAGGCTGCCGAGAGTGAAAAACGGTGGTTTTGAGGATGGAGTCCAGAGGAAAACAGAGAGGTCCAAAACGTATGGGGCATTTGAAGGGGTTCCCGGAGGCAGTGATGACCAGCATGACTTTTCCCTGCTGGGGCCTTTGCTGTTCTAGCAGCAGCTGGACGTTTGCGTTTTTTGCTCCGGAGGCTGCCGAGAGTGAAAAACAGTGGTTTTGAGGATGGATTCCACAGGAAAGCAGAGAGGTCCAAAAGGTGTGGGGCATTTGAAGGGGTTCCCGGAGGCAGTGAGGACCAGCATGACTTTTACCCGCTGGGGCCTTTGCTGTGGGAGCAGCGGCTGGACGTTTGCGTTTTTTGCTCCGGAGGCTGCCGAGAGTGAAAAACGGTGGTTTTGAGGATGGAGTCCACAGGAAAGCAGAGAGGTCCAAAAGGTGTGGGGCATTTGAAGGGGTTCCCGGAGGCAGTGAGGACCAGCATGACTTTTCCCCGCTGGGGCCTTTGCTGTGGGAGCAGCGGCTGGACGTTTGCGTTTTTTGCTCCGGCGGATGCCGAGAGTGAAAAACGGTGGTTTTGAGGATGGAGTTCACGGGAAAGCAGAGAGGTCCAAAAGGTGTGGGGCATTTGAAGGGGTTCCCGGAGGCAGTGAGGACCAGCATGACTTTTCCCCGCTGGGGCCTTTGCTGTGGGAGCAGCGGCTGGACGTTTGCGTTTTTTGCTCCGGAGGCTGCCGAGAGTGAAAAACGGTGGTTTTGAGGATGGAGTCCACAGGAAAGCAGAGAGGTGCAAAAGGTGTGGGGCATTTGAAGGGGTTCCTGGAGGCAGTGAGGACCAGCATGACTTTTCCCCGCTGGGGCCTTTGCTGTGGAAGCAGTTGCTGGACGTTTGCATTTTTTGCTCCGGAGGCTGCCGAGAGTGAAAAACGGTGGTTTTGAGGATGGAGTCCACAGGAAAACAGAGAGGTCCAAAAGGTGTGGGGCATTTGAAGGGGTTCCCGGAGGCAGTGAGGACCAGCATGACTTTTCCGCCTTGGAACCTTTGATGTGAGAGCAGCGGCTGGACGTTTGCTTTTTTTGCTCCGGAGGCTGCCGAGGGTTAATAACGGTGGTTTTGAGGATGGATTCCACAGGAAAGCAGAGAGGTCCAAAAGGTGTGGGGCATTTGATGGGGTTCCCGGAGGCAGTGAGGACCAGCATGACTTTTCCCCGCTGGGGCCTTTGCTGTGGGAGCAGCGGCTGGACGTTTGCGTTTTTTGCTCCGGAGGCTACCGAGAGTGAAAAACGGTGGTTTTGAGGATGGAGTCCACATGAAAGCAGACAGATCCAAAAGGTGTTGGGCATATGAAGGGGTTCCCGGAGGCAGTGACGACCAGCATGACTTTACCGCCTTGTAACCTTTGCTGTGGGAGCAGCGGCTGGACGTTTCCGTTTTTTGCTCCGGCGGACGCCGAGAGTGAAAAACGGTGGTTTTGAGGATGGAGTCCACAGAAAAGCAGAGAGGTCCAAAAGGTGTGGTGCATTTGAAGGGGTTCCTGGAGGCAGTGAGGACCAGCATGACTTTTCCCCGCTGGGGCCTTTGCTGTGGGAGCAGCGGATGGACGTTTGCGTTTTTTGCTACAGAGACTACCGAGGGTTAATAACGGTGGTTTTGAGGATGGAGTCCACAGGAAAGCAGAGAGGTCCAAAAGGTGTGGGGCATTTGAAGGGGTTCCCAGAGGCAGTGAGGACCAGCATGACTTTTCAGCCTTGGAACCTTTGCTGTGGGAGCAGCGGCTGGACGTTTGCGTTTTTTGCTACAGAGACTACCGAGGGTTAATAACAATGGTTTTGAGGATGGAGTCCACAGGAAAGCAGAGAGGTCCAAAAGATGTGTGGCATTTGAAGGTGTTCCCGGAGGCAGTGAGGACCGGCATGACTTTTACCCGCTGGGGCTTTTGCTGTGGAAGCAGCGGCTGGACGTTTGCGTTTTTTGCTCTGCAGGCTGCCGAGAGTGAAAAACGGTGGTTTTGAGGATGGAGTCCACAGGAAAGCAGAGAGGTCCAAAAGGTGTGGGGCATTTGAAGGGGTTCCCGGAGGCAGTGAGGACCAGCATGACTTTTCCCCCCTGGCTCCTTTGCTGTGGGAGCAGCGGCTGGACGTTTGCGTTTTTTGCTCCGGAGGCTGCCGAGAGTGAAAAAAGGTGGTTTTGAGGATGGAGTCCACAGGAAAGCAGAGAGGTCCAAAAGGTGTGGGGCATTTGAAGGGGTTCCCAGAGGCAGTGAGGACCAGCATGACTTTTCCCCGCTGGGGCCTTTGCTGTGGGAGCAGCGGCTGGACGTTTGCGTTTTTTGATACAGGACTACAGAGGGTTAAAAAAGGTGTTTTTGAGGATGGAGTCCACAGGAAAGCAGAGAGGTCCAAAAGGTGTGGGACATTTGAAGGGGTTCCTGGAGGCAGTGAGGACCAGCATGACTTTTACCCGCTGGGGCCTTTGCTGTGGGAGCAGCGGCTGGACGTTTGCGTTTTTTGCTACAGAGACTACCGCGAGTTAAAAATGGTGGTTTTGAGGATGGAGTCCACAGGAAAGCAGAGAGGTGCAAAAGGTGTGGGGCATTTGAAGGGGTTCCCGGAGGCAGTGAGGACCAGCATGACTTTTCCCCGCTGGGGCCTTTGCTGTGGGAGCAGCGGCTGGACATCTGCGTTTTTTGCTCTGGAGGCTGCTGAGAGTGAAAAACGGTGGTTTTGAGGATGGAGTCCACAGGAAAGCAGAGAGGTGCAAAAGGTGTGGGGCATTTGAAGGGGTTCCCGGAGGCAGTGAGGACCAGCATGACTTTCCCCCGCTGGGGCCTTTGCTGTGGGAGCAGCGGCTGGACGTTTGCGTTTTTTGCTCCGGAGGCTGCCGAGAGTGAAAAACGGTGGTTTTGAGGATGGAGTCCACAGGAAAGCAGAGAGGTCCAAAAGGTGTGGGGCATTTAAAGGGGTTCACGGAGGCAGTGAGGACCAGCATGACTTTTCCGCCTTGGAACCTTTGCTGTGGGAGCAGCGGCTGGACGTTGGCGTTTTTTGCTACAGAGACTACCGCGAGTTAAAAACGGTGGTTTTGATGATGGAGTCCACAGGAAAGCAGAGAGGTCCAAAAGGTGTGGGGCATTTGAAGGGGTTCCCGGAGGCAGTGAGGACCAGCATGACTTTTCCGCCTTGGAACCTTTGCTGTGGGAGCAGCGGCTGGACGTTTGCGTTTTTTGCTCCGGCGGATGCCGAGAGTGAAATACGGTGGTTTTGAGGATGGAGTCCACAGGAAAGCAGAGAGGTGCAAAAGGTGTGGGGCATTTGAAGGGGTTCCCAGAGGCAGTGAGGACCAGCATGACTTTTCCCTGCTGGGGCCTTTGCTGTGGGAGCAGCGGCTGGACGTTTGCGTTTTTTGCTACAGAGACTACCGAGGGTTAAAAACGGTGGTTTTGAGGATGGAGTCCACAGGAAAGCAGAGAGGTCCAAAAGGTGTGGGGCATTTGAAGGGGTTCCCGGAGGCAGTGAGGACCAGCATGACTTTTCCCCGCTGGGGCCTTTGCTGTGGGAGCAGCGGCTGGACATCTGCGTTTTTTGCTCTGGAGGCTGCTGAGAGTGAAAAAGCGGTGGTTTTGAGGATGGAGTCCACAGGAAAGCAGAGAGGTCCAAAAGGTGACGGGCATTTGAAGGGGTTCCCGGAGGCAGTGAGGACCAGCATGACTTTTCCCCGCTGGGGCCTTTGCTGTGGGAGCAGCGGCTGGACGTTTGCGCTTTTTGCTGCGGAGGCTGCCGAGGGTTAATAACGGTGGTTTTGAGGATGGATTCCACAGGAAAGCAGAGAGGTCCAAAAGGTGTGGGGCATTTGAAGGGGTTCCCAGAGGCAGTGAGGACCAGCATGACTTTTCCCCGCTGCGGCTTTGCTGTGGGAGCAGCGGCTGGACGTTTGCGCGTTTTGCTCCGGAGGCTGCCGAGGGTTAAAAACGGTGGTTTTGAGGATGGAGTCCACAGGAAAGCAGAGAGGTCCAAAAGGTGTGGGGCATTTGAAGGGGTTCCCGGAGGCAGTGAGGACCAGCATGACTTTTCCCCGCTGGGGCCTTTGCTGTGGGAGCAGCGGCTGGACATCTGCGTTTTTTGCTCCGGAGGCTGCCGAGAGTGAAAAACGGTGGTTTTGAGGATGGAGTCCACAGGAAAGCAGAGAGGTCCAAAAGGTGTGGGTCATTTGAAGGGGTTCCCGGAGGCAGTGAGGACCAGCATGACTTTTACCCGCTGGGGCCTTTGCTGTGGGAGCAGCGGCTGGACGTTTGCGTTTTTTGATACAGAGACTACAGAGGGTTAAAAAAGGTGGTTTTGAGGATGGAGTCCACAGGAAAGCAGAGAGGTCCAAAAGGTGTGGGGCATTTGAAGGGGTCCTGGAGGCAGTGAGGACCAGCATGACTTTTACCCGCTGGGGCCTTTGCTGTGGGAGCAGCGGCTGGACGTTTGTGTTTTTTGCTCCGGAGGCTGCCCAGAGTGAAAAATGGTGGTTTTGAGGATGGAGTCCACAGGAAAGCAGAGAGGTCCAAAAGGTGTGGGGCATTTGAAGGGGTTCCCAGAGGCAGTGAGGACCAGCATGACTTTTCCCCGCTGGGGCCTTTGCTGTGGGAGCAGCGGCTGAACGTTTGCGCGTTTTGCTCCGGAGGCTGCCGAGGGTTAAAAACGGTGGTTTTGAGGATGGAGTCCACAGGAAAGCAGAGAGGTCCAAAAGGTGTGGGGCATTTGAAGGGGTTCCCGGAGGCAGTGAGGACCAGCATGACTTTTCCCCGCTGGGGCCTTTGCTGTGGGAGCAGCGGCTGGACATCTGCGTTTTTTGCTCCGGAGGCTGCCGAGAGTGAAAAACGGTGGTTTTGAGGATGGAGTCCACAGGAAAGCAGAGAGGTCCAAAAGGTGTGGGGCATTTGAAGGGGTTCCCGGAGGCAGTGAGGACCAGCATGACTTTTCCCCGCTGGGGCCTTTGCTGTGGGAGCAGCCGCTGGACGTTTGCGTTTTTTGCTCCGGAGGCTGCCGAGAGTGAAAAACAGTTTTTTGGAGGATGGAGTCCACAGGAAAACAGAGAGGTCCAAAAGGTGTGGGGCATTTGAAGGGGTTCCGAGAGGCAGTGAGGACCAGCATGACTTTTCCCCGCTGGGGCCTTTGCTGTGGGAGCAGCGGCTGGACGTTTGCGTTTTTTGCTCCGGAGGCTGCCGAGAGTGCAAAACGGTGGTTTTGAGGCTAGAGTCCGTAGGGAAGCAGAGAGGGCCCAAGTGTGTGGGGCATTTGAAGGGGTTCCCGGAGGCAGTGAGGACCATCATGACTTTACTTCCTTAGTACCTTTGCTGTGGGAGCAGCGGCTTGACGTTTGTGTTTTTTGCTCCGGAGGCTGCCGAGAGTGAAAAACTATGGTTTTGAGGATGGAGTCCACAGGAAAGCAGGGAGGTCCAAAAGGTGTGGGGCATTTGAAGGGGTTCCCGGAGGCAGTGAGGACCACCATGACTTTACTTCCTTAGTACATTTGCTGTGGGAGCAGCGGCTGGACATTTGCGTTTTTTGCTACAGAGACTACCGAGGGTTAATAACGGTGGTTTTGAGGATGGAGTCCACAGGAAAGCAGAGAGGTCCAAAAGCTGTGGGGCATTTGAAGGGGTTCCCGGAGGCAGTGAGGACCAGCATGACTTTTCCCCGCTGCGGCCTTTGCTGTGGGAGCAGCGCCTGGACGTTTGCGCTTTTTGCTCCGGAGGCTGCCGAGAGTGAAAGACGGTGGTTTTGAGGATGGAGTCCACAGGAAAGCAGAGAGGTCTAAAAGGTGTGGGGCATTTGAAGGGGTTCCTGGAGGCAGTGAGGACCAGCATGACTTTTCCCCGCTGGGGCCTTTGCTGTGGGAGCAGCGGCTGGACGTTTGCGTTTTTTGCTCCGGAGGCTGCTGAGAGTGAAAGACGGTGGTTTTGAGGATGGAGTCCACAGGAAAACAGAGAGGTCCAAAAGGTGTGGGGCATTTGAAGGTGTTCCTGGAGGCAGTGAGGAACAGCATGACTTTTACCGGCTGGGGCATTTGCTGTGGAAGCAGCGGCTGGACGTTTGTGTTTTTTGCTCCGGAGGCTGCCGAGAGTGAAAAACGGTGGTTTTTAGGATTGAGTCCACAGGAAAGCAGAGAGGTCCAAAAGGTGTGGGGCATTTGAAGGGGTTCCCGGAGGCAGTGAGGACCAGCATGACTTTACTTCCTTAGTACCTTTGCTGTGGGAGCAGCGGCTTGACGTTTGTGTTTTTTGCTCCGGAGGCTGCCGAGAGTGAAAAACTACGGTTTTGAGGATGGAGTCCACAGGAAAGCAGGGAGGTCCAAAAGGTGTGGGGCATTTGAAGGGGTTCCCGGAGGCAGTGAGGACCACCATGACTTTACTTCCTTAGTACATTTGCTGTGGGAGCAGCGGCTGGACATTTGCGTTTTTTGCTACAGAGACTACCGAGGGTTAATAACGGTGGTTTTGAGGATGGAGTCCACAGGAAAGCAGAGAGGTCCAAAAGGTGTGGGGCATTTGAAGGGGTTCCCGGAGGCAGTGAGGACCAGCATGACTTTTCCCCGCTGGGGCCTTTGCTGTGGGAGCAGCGGCTGGACGTTTGCGCTTTTTGCTCAGGAGGCTGCCGAGAGTGAAAAACGGTGGTTTTGAGGATGGAGTCCACAGGAAAGCAGAGAGGTCTAAAAGGTGTGGGGCATTTGAAGGGGTTCCTGGAGGCAGTGAGGACCAGCATGACTTTTCCCCGCTGGGGCCTTTGCTGTGGAGCAGCGGCTGGACGTTTGCGTTTTTTGCTCCGGAGGCTGCTGAGAGTGAAAGACGGTGGTTTTGAGGATGGAGTCCACGGGAAAACAGAGAGGTCCAAAAGGTGTGGGGCATTAAAAGGGGTTCCTGGAGGCAGTGAGGACCAGCATGACTTTCCCCCGCTGGGGCCTTTGCTGAGGGAGCAGCGGCTGGACGTTTGCGTTTTTTGCTCCGGAGGCTGCCGAGAGTGAAAAACGGTGGTTTTGAGGCTAGAGTCCGTAGGGAAGCAGAGAGGGCCCAAGTGTGTGGGGCATTTGAAGGGGTTCCCGGAGGCAGTGAGGACCATCAAGACTTTACTTCCTTAGTACCTTTGCTGTGGGAGCAGCGGCTTGACGTTTGTGTTTTTTGCTCCGGAGGCTGCCGAGAGTGAAAAACTATGGTTTTGAGGATGGAGTCCACAGGAAAGCAGGGAGGTCCAAAAGGTGTGGGGCATTTGAAGGGGTTCCCGGAGGCAGTGAGGACCAGCATGACTTTTCCCCGCTGGGGCCTTTGCTGTGGGAGCAGCGGCTGGACTTTTGCGTTTTTTGATACAGAGACTACAGAGGGTTAAAAAAGGTGGTTTTGAGGATGGAGTCCACAGGAAAGCAGAGAGGTCCAAAAGGTGTGGGGCATTTGAAGGGGTTCCCGGAGGCAGTGAGGACCAGCATGACTTTTACCCGCTGGGGCCTTTGCTGTGGGAGCAGCGGCTGGACGTTTGCGTTTTTTGCTCCGGAGGCTGCCGAGAGTGAAAAATGGTGGTTTTGAGGATGGAGTCCACAGGAAAACAGAGAGGTCCAAAAGGTGTGGGGCATTTGAAGGGGTTCCCGGAGGCAGTGAGGACCAGCATGACTTTTCTGCCTTGGAACCTTTGCTGTGGGAGCAGCGGCTGGACGTTTGTGTTTTTTGCTCCGGAGGCTGCCGAGAGTGAAAAACGGTGGTTTTGAGGATGGAGTCCACAGGAAAGCAGAGAGGTCCAAAAGGTGTGGGGCATTTGAAGGGGTTCCTGGAGGCAGTGAGGACCAGCATGACTTTTCCCCGCTGGGGCCTTTGCTGTGGGAGCAGCGGCTGGACGTTTGCGTTTTTTGATACAGAGACTACAGAGTGTTAAAAAAGGTGTTTTTGAGGATGGAGTCCACAGGAAAGCAGAGAGGTCCAAAAGGTGTGGGGCATTTGAAGGGGTTCCTGGAGGCAGTGAGGACCAGCATGACTTTTACCCGCTGGGGCCTTTGCTGTGGGAGCAGCGGCTGGACGTTTGCGTTTTTTGCTACAGAGACTACCGAGGGTTAAAAACGGTGGTTTTGAGGATGGAGTCCACAGGAAAGCAGAGAGGTCCAAAAGGTGTGGGGCATTTGAAGGGGTTCCCGGAGGCAGTGAGGACCAGCATGACTTTTCCCTGCTGGGGCCTTTGCTGTGGGAGTAGCAGCTGGACGTTTGCGTTTTTTGCACCGGAGGCTGCCGAGAGTGAAAAACGGTGGTTTTGAGGATGGATTCCACAGGAAAGCAGAGAGGTCCAAAAGGTGTGGGGCATTTGAAGGGGTCCTGGAGGCAGTGAGGACCAGCATGACTTTTCCCCGCTGGGGCCTTTGCTGTGGAAGCAGTTGCTGGACGTTTGCATTTTTTGCTCCGGAGGAAGCCGAGAGTGAAAAACGGTGGTTTTGAGGATGGAGTCCACAGGAGAACAGAGAGGTCCAAAAGGTGTGGGGCATTTGAAGGGGTTCCCGGAGGCAGTGAGGACCAGCATGACTTTTCCGCCTTGGAACCTTTGCTGTGGGAGCAGCGGCTGGACGTTTGCGTTTTTTGCTCCGTAGGAAGCCGAGAGTGAAAAACGGTGGTTTTGAGGATGGAGTCCACAGGAAAGCAGAGAGGTGCAAAAGGTGTGGGGCATTTGAAGGGGTTCCTGGAGGCAGTGAGGACCAGCATGACTTTCCCCCGCTGGGGCCTTTGCTGTGGGAGCAGCGGCTGGACGTTTGCGTTTTTTGCTCCGGAGGCTGCCGAGGGTTAATAACGGTGGTTTTGAGGATGGATTCCACAGGAAAGCAGAGAGGTCCAAAAGGTGTGGGGCATTTGAAGGGGTTCCCGGAGGCAGTGAGGACCAGCATGATTTGTCCCTGCTGGGGCCTTTGCTGTGGGAGCAGCGGCTGGACTTTTGCGTTTTTTGCTCCGGAGGCTGCTGAGAGTGAAAAACGGTAGTTTTGAGGATGGAGTCCACAGGAAAGCAGAGAGTTCCAAAAGGTGTGGGGCATTTGAAGGGGTTCCCGGAGGCAGTGAGGACCAGCATGACTTTTCCCCGCTGGGGCCTTTGCTGTGGGAGCAGCGGTTGGACGTTTGCGTTTTTTGCTCCGGAGGCTACCGAGAGTGAAAAACGGTGGTTTTGAGGATGGAGTACACAGGAAAGCAGAGAGGTCCAAAAGGTGTGGGGCATTTGAAAGGGTTCCCGGAGGCAGTGAGGACCAGCATGACTTTTCCTTGCTGGGGCCTTTGCTGTGGGAGCAGCGGCTGGACGTTTGCTTTTTTTGCTCCGGCGGATGCCGAGAGTGAAAAACGGTGGTTTTGAGGATGGAGTTCACAGGAAAGCAGAGAGGTCCAAAAGGTGTGGGACATTTGAAGGGGTTCCCGGAGGCAGTGAGGACCAGCATGACTTTTCCCCGCTGGGGCCTTTGCTGTGGGAGCAGCGGCTGGACGTTTGCGTTTTTTGCTCCGGAGGCTGCCGAGAGTGAAAAACGGTGGTTTTGAGGATGGAGTCCACATGAAAGTAGACAGATGCAAAAGGTGTGGGGCATATGAAGGGGTTCCCGGAGGCAGTGAGGACCAGCATGACTTTTCCCCGCTGGGGCCTTTGCTGTGGGAGCAGCGGCTGGACGTTTGCGTTTTTTGCTCCGGAGGCTGCCGAGAGTGAAAAACGGTGGTTTTGAGGATGGAGTCCACAGGAAAACAGAGAGGTCCAAAAGGTGTGGGGCATTTGAAGGGGTTCCCAGAGGCAGTGAGGACCAGCATGACTTTTCCGCCTTGGAACCTTTGCTGTGGGAGCAGCGGCTGGACGTTTGCGTTTTTTGCTCCGGAGGCTGCCGAGAGTGAAAAACGGTGGTTTTGAGGATGGAGTCCACAGGAAAACAGAGAGGTCCAAAACGTATGGGGCATTTGAAGGGGTTCCCGGAGGCAGTGAGGACCAGCATGACTTTTCCCTGCTGGGGCCTTTGCTGTTCTAGCAGCGGCTGGACGTTTGCGTTTTTTGCTCCGGAGGCTGCCGAGAGTGAAAAACAGTGGTTTTGAGGATGGATTCCACAGGAAAGCAGAGAGGTCCAAAAGGTGTGGGGCATTTGAAGGGGTTCCCGGAGGCAGTGAGGACCAGCATGACTTTTACCCGCTGGGGCTTTTGATGTGGGAGCAGCGGCTGGACATTTGCGTTTTTTTCTCCGGAGGCTGCCGAGAGTGAAAAACGGTGGTTTTGAGGATGGAGTCCACAGGAAAGCAGAGAGGTGCAAAAGGTGTGGGGCATTTGAAGGGGTTCCCGGAGGCAGTGAGGACCAGCATGACTTTCCCCCGCTGGGGCCTTTGCTGTGGGAGCAGCGGCTGGACGTTTGCGTTTTTTGCTCCGGAGGCTGCCGAGAGTGAAAAACGGTGGTTTTGAGGATGGAGTCCACAGGAAAGCAGAGAGGTCCAAAAGGTGTGCAGCATTTGAGGGGGTTCCCGGAGGCAGTGAGGACCAGCATGACTTTTCCGCCTTGGAACCTTTGCTGTGGGAGCAGCGGCTGGACGTTTGCGTTTTTTGCTACAGAGACTACCGCGAGTTAAAAACGGTGGTTTTGATGATGGAGTCCACAGGAAAGCAGAGAGGTCCAAAAGGTGTGGGGCATTTGAAGGGGTTCCCGGAGGCAGTGAGGACCAGCATGACTTTTCCCCGCTGGGGCCTTTGCTGTGGGAGCAGTGGCTGGACTTTTGCGTTTTTTGATACAGAGACTACAGAGGGTTAAAAAAGGTGGTTTTGAGGATGGAGTCCACAGGAAAGCAGAGAGGTCCAAAAGGTGTGGGGCATTTGAAGGGGTTCCCGGAGGCAGTGAGGACCAGCATGACTTTTCCCCGCTGGGGCCTTTGCTGTGGGAGCAGCGGCTGGACGTTTGCGTTTTTTGCTCCGGAGGATGCCGAGAGTGAAAAACGGTGGTTTTGAGGATGGAGTCCACAGGAAAACAGAGAGGTCCAAAAGGTGTGGGGCATTTGAAGGGGTTCCCGGAGGCAGTGAGGACCAGCATGACTTTTCTGCCTTGGAACCTTTGCTGTGGGAGCAGCGGCTGGACGTTTGTGTTTTTTGCTCCGGAGGCTGCCGAGAGTGAAAAACGGTGGTTTTGAGGATGGAGTCCACAGGAAAGCAGAGAGGTCCAAAAGGTGTGGGGCATTTGAAGGGGTTCCCGGAGGCAGTGAGGACCAGCATGACTTTTCTGCCTTGGAACCTTTGCTGTGGGAGCAGCGGCTGGACGTTTGCGTTTTTTGCTCCGGAGGCTGCCGAGAGTGAAAAACAGTTGTTTTGAGGATGGAGTCCACAGGAAAGCAGAGAGGTCCAAAAGGTGTGGGGCATTTGAAGGGGTTCCCGGAGGCAGTGAGGACCAGCATGACTTTTCCGCCTTGGAACCTTTCCTGTGGGAGCAGCGGCTGGACGTTTGCGTTTTTTGCTCGGGCGGATGCCGAGAGTGAAATACGGTGGTTTTGAGGATGGAGTACACAGGAAAGCAGAGAGGTCCAAAAGGTGTGGGGCATTTGAAGGGGTTCCCAGAGGCAGTGAGGACCAGCATGACTTTTCCCCGCTGGGGCCTTTGCTGTGGGAGCAGCGGCTGGACGTTTGCGTTTTTTGCTACAGAGACTACCGAGGGTTAAAAACGGTGGTTTTGAGGATGGAGTCCACAGGAAAGCAGAGAGGTCCAAAAGGTGTGGGGCATTTGAAGGGGTTCCCGGAGGCAGTGAGGACCAGCATGACTTTTCCCCGCTGGGGCCTTTGCTGTGGGAGCAGCGGCTGGACATCTGCGTTTTTTGCTCCGGAGGCTGCCGAGAGTGAAAAACGGTGGTTTTGAGGATGGAGTCCACAGGAAAGCAGAGAGGTCCAAAAGGTGTGGGGCATTTGAAGGGGTTCCCGGAGGCAGTGAGGACCAGCATGACTTTTGCCGCTGGGGCCTTTGCTGTGGGAGCAGCGGCTGGACGTTTGCGTTTTTTGCTACAGAGACTACCGAGGGTTAAAAACGGTGGTTTTGAGGATGGAGTCCACAGGAAAGCAGAGAGGTCCAAAAGGTGTGGGGCATTTGAAGGGGTTCCCGGAGGCAGTGAGGACCAGCATGACTTTTCCCCGCTGGGGCCTTTGCTGTGGGAGCAGCGGCTGGACGTTTGCGTTTTTTGATACAGAGACTACAGAGGGTTAAAAAAGGTGTTTTTGAGGATGGAGTCCACAGGAAAGCAGAGAGGTCCAAAAGGTGTGGGGCATTTGAAGGGGTTCCTGGAGGCAGTGAGGACCAGCATGACTTTTACCCGCTGGGGCCTTTGCTGTGGGAGCAGCGGCTGGACGTTTGCGTTTTTTGCTACAGAGACTACCGAGGGTTAAAAACGGTGGTTTTGAGGATGGAGTCCACAGGAAAGCAGAGAGGTCCAAAAGGTGTGGGGCATTTGAAGGGGTTCCCGGAGGCAGTGAGGACCAGCATGACTTTTCCCCGCTGGGGCCTTTGCTGTGGGAGCAGCAGCTGGACGTTTGCGTTTTTTGCTCCGGAGGCTGCCGAGAGTGAGAAACGGTGGTTTTGAGGATGGATTCCACAGGAAAGCAGAGAGGTCCAAAAGGTGTGGGGCATTTGAAGGGGTCCTGGAGGCAGTGAGGACCAGCATGACTTTTCCCCGCTGGGGCCTTTGCTGTGGAAGCAGTTGCTGGACGTTTGCATTTTTTGCTCCGGAGGAAGCCGAGAGTGAAAAACGGTGGTTTTGAGGATGGAGTCCACAGGAGAACAGAGAGGTCCAAAAGGTGTGGGGCATTTGAAGGGGTTCCCGGAGGCAGTGAGGACCAGCATGACTTTTCCCTGCTGGGGCCTTTGCTGTTCTAGCAGCGGCTGGACGTTTGCGTTTTTTGCTCCGGAGGCTGCCGAGAGTGAAAAACAGTGGTTTTGAGGATGGATTCCACAGGAAAGCAGAGAGGTCCAAAAGGTGTGGGGCATTTGAAGGGGTTCCCGGAGGCAGTGAGGACCAGCATGACTTTTACCCGCTGGGGCTTTTGATGTGGGAGCAGCGGCTGGACATTTGCGTTTTTTGCTCCGGAGGCTGCCGAGAGTGAAAAACGGTGGTTTTGAGGATGGAGTCCACAGGAAAGCAGAGAGGTCCAAAAGGTGTGGGGCATTTGAAGGGGTTCCCGGAGGCAGTGAGGACCAGCATGACTTTTCCCCGCTGGGGCCTTTGCTGTGGGAGCAGCGGCTGGACATCTGCTTTTTTTGCTACAGAGACTACCGAGGGTTAATAACGGTGGTTTTGAGGATGGATTCCACAGGAAAGCAGAGAGGTCTAAAAGGTGTGGGGCATTTGAAGGGGTTCCTGGAGGCAGTGAGGACCAGCATGACTTTTCCCCGCTGGGGCCTTTGCTGTGGGAGCAGCGGCTGGACGTTTGCGTTTATTGCTACAGAGACTACCGAGGGTTAATAACGGTGGTTTTGAGGATGGAGTCCACAGGAAAGCAGAGAGGTCCAAAAGGTGTGGGGCATTTGAAGGGGTTCCTGGAGGCAGTGAGGACCAGCATGACTTTTCCCCGCTGGGGCTTTGCTGTGGGAGCAGCGGCTGGACGTTTGCGTTTTTTGCTCCGGAGGCTGCCGAGGGTTAAAAACGGTGGTTTTGAGGATGGATTCCACAGGAAAGCAGAGAGGTCCAAAAGGTGTGGGGCATTTGAAGGGGTTCCCGGAGGCAGTGAGGACCAGCATGACTTTTACCCGCTGGGGCCTTTGCTGTGGGAGCAGCAGCTGGACGTTTGCGTTTTTTGCTCCGGAGGCTGCCGAGAGTGAAAAACAGTGGTTTTGAGGATGGAGTCCACAGGAAAGCAGAGAGGTCCAAAAGGTGTGGGGCATTTGAAGGGCTTCCCGGAGGCAGTGAGGACCAGCATGACTTTTCCCCGCTGGGGCCTTTGCTGTGGGAGCAGCGGCTGGACGTTTGCGTTTTTTGCTCCGGAGGCTGCCGAGAGTGAAAAACGGTGGTTTTGAGGATGGAGTGCACAGGAAAGCAGAGAGGTGCAAAAGGTGTGGGGCATTTGAAGGGGTTCCTGGAGGCAGTGAGGACCAGCATGACTTTTCCCCGCTGCGGCCTTTGCTGTGGTAGCAGCGGCTGGAAGTTTGCGTTTTTTGCTACAGAGACTACCGGGGGTTAATAACGGTGGTTTTGAGGATGGAGTCCTCAGGAAAGCAGAGAGGTCCAAAAGGTGTGAGGCATTTGAAGGGGTTCCCGGAGGCAGTGAGGACCAGCATGACTTTTCCCCGCTGGGGCCTTTGCTGTGGGAGCAGCGGCTGGACGTTTGCGTTTTTTGATCTGGAGGCTGCTGAGAGTGAAAAACGGTGGTTTTGAGGATGGATTCCACTAGAAAGCAGAGAGGTCCAAAAGGTGTGGGGCATTTGAAGGGGTTCCCGGAGGCAGTGAGGACCAGCATGACTTTTCCGCCTTGGAACCTTTGCTGTGGGAGCAGCGGCTGGACGTTTGCGTTTTTTGCTCCGGAGGCTGCCGAGAGTGAAAAACGGTGGTTTTGAGGATGGAGTCCACAGGAAAGCAGTGAGGTCCAAAAGGTGTGGGGCATTTGAAGGGGTTCCCGGAGGCAGTGAGGACCAGCATGACTTTTCCGCCTTGGACCTTTGCTGTGGGAGCAGCGGCTGGACGTTTGCGTTTTTTGCTCCGACGGATGCCGAGAGTGAAAAACGGTGTTTTTGAGGATGGAGTCCACAGGAAAGCAGAGAGGTCCAAAAGGTGTGGGGCATTTGAAGGGGTTCCCGGAGGCAGTGAGGACCAGCATGACTTTTCTGCCTTGGAACCTTTGCTGTGGGAGCAGCGGCTGGACGTTTGCGTTTTTTGATACAGAGACTACAGAGGGTTAAAAAAGGTGGTTTTGAGGATGGAGTCCACAGGAAAGCAGAGAGGTCCAAAAGGTGTGGGGCATTTGAAGGGGTTCCCGGAGGCAGTGAGGACCAGCATGACTTTTACCCGCTGGGGCCTTTGCTGTGGGAGCAGCGGCTGGACGTTTGCGTTTTTTGCTCCGGAGGCTGCCGAGAGTGAAAAACGGTGGCTTTGAGGATGGAGTCCACAGGAAAACAGAGAGGTCCAAAAGGTGTGGGGCATTTGAAGGGGTTCCCGGAGGCAGTGAGGACCAGCATGACTTTTCTGCCTTGGAACCTTTGCTGTGGGAGCAGCGGCTGGACGTTTGCGTTTTTTGCTCCGGAGGCTGCCGAGGGTTAATAACGGTGGTTTTGAGGATGGATTCCACAGGAAAGCAGAGAGGTCCAAAAGGTGTGGGGCATTTGAAGGGGTTCCCGGAGGCAGTGAGGACCAGCATGACTTTTCCCCGCTGGGCATTTGCTGTGGGTGCAGCGGCTGGATGTTTGAGTTTTTTGCTCCGGAGGCTGCTGAGAGTGAGAAACGGTGATTTTGAGGATGGATTCCACAGGAAAGCAGAGTGGTCCAAAAGGTGTGGGGCATTTGAAGGGGTTCCCGGAGGCAGTGAGGACCAGCATGATTTGTCCCTGCTGGGGCCTTTGCTGTGGGAGCAGCGGCTGGACTTTTGCGTTTTTTGCTCCGGAGGCTGCTGAGAGTGAAAAACGGTGGTTTTGAGGGTGGAGTCCACAGGAAAGCAGAGAGTTCCAAAAGGTGTGGGGCATTTGAAGGGGTTCCCGGAGGCAGTGAGGACCAGCATGACTTTTCCCCGCTGGGGCCTTTGCTGTGGGAGCAGCGGTTGGACGTTTGCGTTTTTTGCTCCGGAGGCTGCCGAGAGTGAAAAACGGTGGTTTTGAGGATGGAGTACACAGGAAAGCAGAGAGGTCCAAAAGGTGTGGGGCATTTGAAAGGGTTCCCGGAGGCAGTGAGGACCAGCATGACTTTTCCTTGCTGGGGCCTTTGCTGTGGGAGCAGCGGCTGGACGTTTGCGTTTTTTGCTCCGGAGGCTGCCGAGAGTGAAAAACGGTGGTTTTGAGGATGGAGTCCACAGGAAAACAGAGAGGTCCAAAAGGTGTGGGGCATTTGAAGGGGTTCCCAGAGGCAGTGAGGACCAGCATGACTTTTCCGCCTTGGAACCTTTGCTGTGGGAGCAGCAGCTGGACGTTTGCGTTTTTTGCTCCGGAGGCTGCCGAGAGTGAAAAACGGTGGTTTTGAGGATGGAGTCCACAGGAAAACAGAGAGGTCCAAAACGTATGAGGCATTTGAAGGGGTTCCCGGAGGCAGTGAGGACCAGCATGACTTTTCCCTGCTGGGGCCTTTGCTGTTCTAGCAGCGGCTGGACGTTTGCGTTTTTTGCTCCGGAGGCTGCCGAGAGTGAAAAACAGTGGTTTTGAGGATGGATTCCACAGGAAAGCAGAGAGGTCCAAAAGGTGTGGGGCATTTGAAGGGGTTCCCGGAGGCAGTGAGGACCAGCATGACTTTTACCCGCTGGGGCTTTTGATGTGGGAGCAGCGGCTGGACATTTGCGTTTTTTGCTCCGGAGGCTGCCGAGAGTGAAAAACGGTGGTTTTGAGGATGGAGTCCACAGGAAAGCAGAGAGGTCCAAAAGGTGTGGGGCATTTGAAGGGGTTCCCGGAGGCAGTGAGGACCAGCATGACTTTTCCCCGCTGGGGCCTTTGCTGTGGGAGCAGCGGCTGGACATCTGCTTTTTTTGCTACAGAGACTACCGAGGGTTAATAACGGTGGTTTTGATGATGGAGTCCACAGGAAAGCAGAGAGGTCTAAAAGGTGTGGGGCATTTGAAGGGGTTCCTGGAGGCAGTGAGGACCAGCATGACTTTTCCCCGCTGGGGCCTTTGCTGTGGGAGCAGCGGCTGGACGTTTGCGTTTTTTGCTCCGGAGGCTGCCGAGGGTTAAAAACGGTGGTTTTGAGGATGGATTCCACAGGAAAGCAGAGAGGTCCAAAAGGTGTGGGGCATTTGAAGGGGTTCCCGGAGGCAGTGAGGACCAGCATGACTTTTCCCCGCTGGGGCCTTTGCTGTGGGAGCAGCAGCTGGACGTTTGCGTTTTTTGCTCCGGAGGCTGCCGAGAGTGAAAAACAGTGGTTTTGAGGATGGAGTCCACAGGAAAGCAGAGAGGTCCAAAAGGTGTGGGGCATTTGAAGGGCTTCCCGGAGGCAGTGAGGACCAGCATGACTTTTCCCCGCTGGGGCCTTTGCTGTGGGAGCAGCGGCTGGACGTTTGCGTTTTTTGCTCCGGAGGCTGCCGAGAGTGAAAAACGGTGGTTTTGAGGATGGAGTGCACAGGAAAGCAGAGAGGTGCAAAAGGTGTGGGGCATTTGAAGGGGTTCCTGGAAGCAGTGAGGACCAGCATGACTTTTCCCCGCTGCGGCCTTTGCTGTGGTAGCAGCGGCTGGAAGTTTGCGTTTTTTGCTACAGAGACTACCGGGGGTTAATAACGGTGGTTTTGAGGATGGAGTCCTCAGGAAAGCAGAGAGGTCCAAAAGGTGTGAGGCATTTGAAGGGGTTCCCGGAGGCAGTGAGGACCAGCATGACTTTTCCCCGCTGGGGCCTTTGCTGTGGGAGCAGCGGCTGGACGTTTGCGTTTTTTGATCTGGAGGCTGCTGAGAGTGAAAAACGGTGGTTTTGAGGATGGATTCCACTAGAAAGCAGAGAGGTCCAAAAGGTGTGGGGCATTTGAAGGGGTTCCCGGAGGCAGTGAGGACCAGCATGACTTTTCCGCCTTGGAACCTTTGCTGTGGGAGCAGCGGCTGGACGTTTGCGTTTTTTGCTCCGGAGGCTGCCGAGAGTGAAAAACGGTGGTTTTGAGGATGGAGTCCACAGGAAAGCAGTGAGGTCCAAAAGGTGTGGGGCATTTGAAGGGGTTCCCGGAGGCAGTGAGGACCAGCATGACTTTTCTGCCTTGGAACCTTTGCTGTGGGAGCAGCGGCTGGACGTTTGCGTTTTTTGATACAGAGACTACAGAGGGTTAAAAAAGGTGGTTTTGAGGATGGAGTCCACAGGAAAGCAGAGAGGTCCAAAAGGTGTGGGGCATTTGAAGGGGTTCCCGGAGGCAGTGAGGACCAGCATGACTTTTACCCGCTGGGGCCTTTGCTGTGGGAGCAGCGGCTGGACGTTTGCGTTTTTTGCTCCGGAGGCTGCCGAGAGTGAAAAACGGTGGCTTTGAGGATAGAGTCCACAGGAAAACAGAGAGGTCCAAAAGGTGTGGGGCATTTGAAGGGGTTCCCGGAGGCAGTGAGGACCAGCATGACTTTTCTGCCTTGGAACCTTTGCTGTGGCAGCAGCGGCTGGACGTTTGTGTTTTTTGCTCCGGAGGCTGCCCAGAGTGAAAAACGGTGGTTTTGAGGATGGAGTCCACAGGAAAGCAGAGAGGTCCAAAAGGTGTGGGGCATTTGAAGGGGTTCCCGGAGGCAGTGAGGACCAACATGACTTTTCTGCCTTGGAACCTTTGCTGTGGGAGAAGCGGCTGGACGTTTGCGTTTTTTGCTCCGGAGGCTGCTGAGAGTGAAAAACAGTGGTTTTGAGGATGGAGTCCACAGGAAAGCAGAGAGGTCCAAAAGGTGTGGGGCATTTGAAGGGGTTCCCGGAGGCAGTGAGGACCAGCATGACTTTTCCGCCTTGGAACCTTTGCTGTGGGAGCAGCGGCTGGACGTTTGCGTTTTTTGCTCCGGCGGATGCCGAGAGTGAAATACGGTGGTTTTGAGGATGGAGTACACAGGAAAGCAGAGAGGTCCAAAAGGTGTGGGGCATTTGAAGGGGTTCCCAGAGGCAGTGAGGACCAGCATGACTTTTCCCCGCTGGGGCCTTTGCTGTGGGAGCAGCGGCTGGACGTTTGCGTTTTTTGCTACAGAGACTACCGAGGGTTAAAAACGGTGGTTTTGAGGATGGAGTCCACAGGAAAGCAGAGAGGTCCAAAAGGTGTGGGGCATTTGAAGGGGTTCCCGGAGGCAGTGAGGACCAGCATGACTTTTCCCCGCTGGGGCCTTTGCTGTGGGAGCAGCGGCTGGACGTTTGCGTTTTTTGCTCCGGAGGCTGCCGAGGGTTAAAAACGGTGGTTTTGAGGATGGATTCCACAGGAAAGCAGAGAGGTCCAAAAGGTGTGGGGCATTTGAAGGGGTTCCCGGAGGCAGTGAGGACCAGCATGACTTTTACCCGCTGGGGCCTTTGCTGTGGGAGCAGCAGCTGGACGTTTGCGTTTTTTGCTCCGGAGGCTGCCGAGAGTGAAAAACAGTGGTTTTGAGGATGGAGTCCACAGGAAAGCAGAGAGGTCCAAAAGGTGTGGGGCATTTGAAGGGCTTCCCGGAGGCAGTGAGGACCAGCATGACTTTTCCCCGCTGGGGCCTTTGCTGTGGGAGCAGCGGCTGGACGTTTGCGTTTTTTGCTCCGGAGGCTGCCGAGAGTGAAAAACGGTGGTTTTGAGGATGGAGTGCACAGGAAAGCAGAGAGGTGCAAAAGGTGTGGGGCATTTGAAGGGGTTCCTGGAGGCAGTGAGGACCAGCATGACTTTTCCCCGCTGCGGCCTTTGCTGTGGTAGCAGCGGCTGGAAGTTTGCGTTTTTTGCTACAGAGACTACCGGGGGTTAATAACGGTGGTTTTGAGGATGGAGTCCTCAGGAAAGCAGAGAGGTCCAAAAGGTGTGAGGCATTTGAAGGGGTTCCCGGAGGCAGTGAGGACCAGCATGACTTTTCCCCGCTGGGGCCTTTGCTGTGGGAGCAGCGGCTGGACGTTTGCGTTTTTTGATCTGGAGGCTGCTGAGAGTGAAAAACGGTGGTTTTGAGGATGGATTCCACTAGAAAGCAGAGAGGTCCAAAAGGTGTGGGGCATTTGAAGGGGTTCCCGGAGGCAGTGAGGACCAGCATGACTTTTCCGCCTTGGAACCTTTGCTGTGGGAGCAGCGGCTGGACGTTTGCGTTTTTTGCTCCGGAGGCTGCCGAGAGTGAAAAACGGTGGTTTTGAGGATGGAGTCCACAGGAAAGCAGTGAGGTCCAAAAGGTGTGGGGCATTTGAAGGGGTTCCCGGAGGCAGTGAGGACCAGCATGACTTTTCCGCCTTGGACCTTTGCTGTGGGAGCAGCGGCTGGACGTTTGCGTTTTTTGCTCCGACGGATGCCGAGAGTGAAAAACGGTGTTTTTGAGGATGGAGTCCACAGGAAAGCAGAGAGGTCCAAAAGGTGTGGGGCATTTGAAGGGGTTCCCGGAGGCAGTGAGGACCAGCATGACTTTTCTGCCTTGGAACCTTTGCTGTGGGAGCAGCGGCTGGACGTTTGCGTTTTTTGATACAGAGACTACAGAGGGTTAAAAAAGGTGGTTTTGAGGATGGAGTCCACAGGAAAGCAGAGAGGTCCAAAAGGTGTGGGGCATTTGAAGGGGTTCCCGGAGGCAGTGAGGACCAGCATGACTTTTACCCGCTGGGGCCTTTGCTGTGGGAGCAGCGGCTGGACGTTTGCGTTTTTTGCTCCGGAGGCTGCCGAGAGTGAAAAACGGTGGCTTTGAGGATGGAGTCCACAGGAAAACAGAGAGGTCCAAAAGGTGTGGGGCATTTGAAGGGGTTCCCGGAGGCAGTGAGGACCAGCATGACTTTTCTGCCTTGGAACCTTTGCTGTGGGAGCAGCGGCTGGACGTTTGCGTTTTTTGCTCCGGAGGCTGCCGAGGGTTAATAACGGTGGTTTTGAGGATGGATTCCACAGGAAAGCAGAGAGGTCCAAAAGGTGTGGGGCATTTGAAGGGGTTCCCGGAGGCAGTGAGGACCAGCATGACTTTTCCCCGCTGGGCATTTGCTGTGGGTGCAGCGGCTGGATGTTTGAGTTTTTTGCTCCGGAGGCTGCTGAGAGTGAGAAACGGTGATTTTGAGGATGGATTCCACAGGAAAGCAGAGTGGTCCAAAAGGTGTGGGGCATTTGAAGGGGTTCCCGGAGGCAGTGAGGACCAGCATGATTTGTCCCTGCTGGGGCCTTTGCTGTGGGAGCAGCGGCTGGACTTTTGCGTTTTTTGCTCCGGAGGCTGCTGAGAGTGAAAAACGGTGGTTTTGAGGGTGGAGTCCACAGGAAAGCAGAGAGTTCCAAAAGGTGTGGGGCATTTGAAGGGGTTCCCGGAGGCAGTGAGGACCAGCATGACTTTTCCCCGCTGGGGCCTTTGCTGTGGGAGCAGCGGTTGGACGTTTGCGTTTTTTGCTCCGGAGGCTGCCGAGAGTGAAAAACGGTGGTTTTGAGGATGGAGTACACAGGAAAGCAGAGAGGTCCAAAAGGTGTGGGGCATTTGAAAGGGTTCCCGGAGGCAGTGAGGACCAGCATGACTTTTCCTTGCTGGGGCCTTTGCTGTGGGAGCAGCGGCTGGACGTTTGCGTTTTTTGCTCCGGAGGCTGCCGAGAGTGAAAAACGGTGGTTTTGAGGATGGAGTCCACAGGAAAACAGAGAGGTCCAAAAGGTGTGGGGCATTTGAAGGGGTTCCCAGAGGCAGTGAGGACCAGCATGACTTTTCCGCCTTGGAACCTTTGCTGTGGGAGCAGCAGCTGGACGTTTGCGTTTTTTGCTCCGGAGGCTGCCGAGAGTGAAAAACGGTGGTTTTGAGGATGGAGTCCACAGGAAAACAGAGAGGTCCAAAACGTATGAGGCATTTGAAGGGGTTCCCGGAGGCAGTGAGGACCAGCATGACTTTTCCCTGCTGGGGCCTTTGCTGTTCTAGCAGCGGCTGGACGTTTGCGTTTTTTGCTCCGGAGGCTGCCGAGAGTGAAAAACAGTGGTTTTGAGGATGGATTCCACAGGAAAGCAGAGAGGTCCAAAAGGTGTGGGGCATTTGAAGGGGTTCCCGGAGGCAGTGAGGACCAGCATGACTTTTACCCGCTGGGGCTTTTGATGTGGGAGCAGCGGCTGGACATTTGCGTTTTTTGCTCCGGAGGCTGCCGAGAGTGAAAAACGGTGGTTTTGAGGATGGAGTCCACAGGAAAGCAGAGAGGTCCAAAAGGTGTGGGGCATTTGAAGGGGTTCCCGGAGGCAGTGAGGACCAGCATGACTTTTCCCCGCTGGGGCCTTTGCTGTGGGAGCAGCGGCTGGACATCTGCTTTTTTTGCTACAGAGACTACCGAGGGTTAATAACGGTGGTTTTGATGATGGAGTCCACAGGAAAGCAGAGAGGTCTAAAAGGTGTGGGGCATTTGAAGGGGTTCCTGGAGGCAGTGAGGACCAGCATGACTTTTCCCCGCTGGGGCCTTTGCTGTGGGAGCAGCGGCTGGACGTTTGCGTTTTTTGCTCCGGAGGCTGCCGAGGGTTAAAAACGGTGGTTTTGAGGATGGATTCCACAGGAAAGCAGAGAGGTCCAAAAGGTGTGGGGCATTTGAAGGGGTTCCCGGAGGCAGTGAGGACCAGCATGACTTTTCCCCGCTGGGGCCTTTGCTGTGGGAGCAGCAGCTGGACGTTTGCGTTTTTTGCTCCGGAGGCTGCCGAGAGTGAAAAACAGTGGTTTTGAGGATGGAGTCCACAGGAAAGCAGAGAGGTCCAAAAGGTGTGGGGCATTTGAAGGGCTTCCCGGAGGCAGTGAGGACCAGCATGACTTTTCCCCGCTGGGGCCTTTGCTGTGGGAGCAGCGGCTGGACGTTTGCGTTTTTTGCTCCGGAGGCTGCCGAGAGTGAAAAACGGTGGTTTTGAGGATGGAGTGCACAGGAAAGCAGAGAGGTGCAAAAGGTGTGGGGCATTTGAAGGGGTTCCTGGAAGCAGTGAGGACCAGCATGACTTTTCCCCGCTGCGGCCTTTGCTGTGGTAGCAGCGGCTGGAAGTTTGCGTTTTTTGCTACAGAGACTACCGGGGGTTAATAACGGTGGTTTTGAGGATGGAGTCCTCAGGAAAGCAGAGAGGTCCAAAAGGTGTGAGGCATTTGAAGGGGTTCCCGGAGGCAGTGAGGACCAGCATGACTTTTCCCCGCTGGGGCCTTTGCTGTGGGAGCAGCGGCTGGACGTTTGCGTTTTTTGATCTGGAGGCTGCTGAGAGTGAAAAACGGTGGTTTTGAGGATGGATTCCACTAGAAAGCAGAGAGGTCCAAAAGGTGTGGGGCATTTGAAGGGGTTCCCGGAGGCAGTGAGGACCAGCATGACTTTTCCGCCTTGGAACCTTTGCTGTGGGAGCAGCGGCTGGACGTTTGCGTTTTTTGCTCCGGAGGCTGCCGAGAGTGAAAAACGGTGGTTTTGAGGATGGAGTCCACAGGAAAGCAGTGAGGTCCAAAAGGTGTGGGGCATTTGAAGGGGTTCCCGGAGGCAGTGAGGACCAGCATGACTTTTCTGCCTTGGAACCTTTGCTGTGGGAGCAGCGGCTGGACGTTTGCGTTTTTTGATACAGAGACTACAGAGGGTTAAAAAAGGTGGTTTTGAGGATGGAGTCCACAGGAAAGCAGAGAGGTCCAAAAGGTGTGGGGCATTTGAAGGGGTTCCCGGAGGCAGTGAGGACCAGCATGACTTTTACCCGCTGGGGCCTTTGCTGTGGGAGCAGCGGCTGGACGTTTGCGTTTTTTGCTCCGGAGGCTGCCGAGAGTGAAAAACGGTGGCTTTGAGGATAGAGTCCACAGGAAAACAGAGAGGTCCAAAAGGTGTGGGGCATTTGAAGGGGTTCCCGGAGGCAGTGAGGACCAGCATGACTTTTCTGCCTTGGAACCTTTGCTGTGGCAGCAGCGGCTGGACGTTTGTGTTTTTTGCTCCGGAGGCTGCCCAGAGTGAAAAACGGTGGTTTTGAGGATGGAGTCCACAGGAAAGCAGAGAGGTCCAAAAGGTGTGGGGCATTTGAAGGGGTTCCCGGAGGCAGTGAGGACCAACATGACTTTTCTGCCTTGGAACCTTTGCTGTGGGAGAAGCGGCTGGACGTTTGCGTTTTTTGCTCCGGAGGCTGCTGAGAGTGAAAAACAGTGGTTTTGAGGATGGAGTCCACAGGAAAGCAGAGAGGTCCAAAAGGTGTGGGGCATTTGAAGGGGTTCCCGGAGGCAGTGAGGACCAGCATGACTTTTCCGCCTTGGAACCTTTGCTGTGGGAGCAGCGGCTGGACGTTTGCGTTTTTTGCTCCGGCGGATGCCGAGAGTGAAATACGGTGGTTTTGAGGATGGAGTACACAGGAAAGCAGAGAGGTCCAAAAGGTGTGGGGCATTTGAAGGGGTTCCCAGAGGCAGTGAGGACCAGCATGACTTTTCCCCGCTGGGGCCTTTGCTGTGGGAGCAGCGGCTGGACGTTTGCGTTTTTTGCTACAGAGACTACCGAGGGTTAAAAACGGTGGTTTTGAGGATGGAGTCCACAGGAAAGCAGAGAGGTCCAAAAGGTGTGGGGCATTTGAAGGGGTTCCCGGAGGCAGTGAGGACCAGCATGACTTTTCCCCGCTGGGGCCTTTGCTGTGGGAGCAGCGGCTGGACATCTGCGTTTTTTGCTCCGGAGGCTGCCGAGAGTGAAAAACGGTGGTTTTGAGGATGGAGTCCACAGGAAAGCAGAGAGGTCCCAAAGGTGTGGGGCATTTGAAGGGGTTCCCGGAGGCAGTGAGGACCAGCATGACTTTTCCCCGCTGGGGCCTTTGCTGTGGGAGCAGCGGCTGGACATCTGCGTTTTTTGCTCCGGAGTCTGCCGAGAGTGAAAAACGGTGGTTTTGAGGATGGAGTCCACAGGAAAGCAGAGAGGTCCAAAAGGTGTGGGGCATTTGAAGGGGTTCCCGGAGGCAGTGAGGACCAGCATGACTTTTCCCCGCTGGGGCCTTTGCTGTGGGAGCAGCGGCTGGACGTTTGCGTTTTTTGATACGAGACTACAGAGGGTTAAAAAAGGTGTTTTTGAGGATGGAGTCCACAGGAAAGCAGAGAGGTCCAAAAGGTGTGGGGCATTTGAAGGGGTTCCTGGAGGCAGTGAGGACCAGCATGACTTTTCCCCGCTGGGGCCTTTGCTGTGGGAGCAGCGGCTGGACGTTTGCGTTTTTTGCTACAGAGACTACCGAGGGTTAAAAACGGTGGTTTTGAGGATGGAGTCCACAGGAAAGCAGAGAGGTCCAAAAGGTGTGGGGCATTTGAAGGGGTTCCCGGAGGCAGTGAGGACCAGCATGACTTTTCCCCGCTGGGGCCTTTGCTGTGGGAGCAGCAGCTGGACGTTTGCGTTTTTTGCACCGGAGGCTGCCGAGAGTGAAAAACGGTGGTTTTGAGGATGGATTCCACAGGAAAGCAGAGAGGTCCAAAAGGTGTGGGGCATTTGAAGGGGTTCCTGGAGGCAGTGAGGACCAGCATGACTTTCCCCCGCTGGGGCCTTTGCTGTGGGAGCAGCGGCTGGACGTTTGCGTTTTTTGCTCCGGACGCTACCGAGGGTTAATAACGGTGGTTTTGAGGATGGATTCCACAGGAAAGCAGAGAGGTCCAAAAGGTGTGGGGCATTTGAAGGGGTTCCCGGAGGCAGTGAGGAACAGCATGACTTTTCCCCGCTGGGCATTTGCTGTGGGTGCAGCGGCTGGATGTTTGAGTTTTTTGCTCCGGAGGCTGCTGAGAGTGAGAAACGGTGATTTTGAGGATGGATTCCACAGGAAAGCAGAGAGGTCCAAAAGGTGTGGGGCATTTGAAGGGGTTCCCGGAGGCAGTGAGGACCAGCATGATTTGTCCCTGCTGGGGCCTTTGCTGTGGGAGCAGCGGCTGGACTTTTGCGTTTTTTGATCTGGAGGCTGCTGAGAGTGAAAAACGGTGGTTTTGAGGGTGGAGTACACAGGAAAGCAGAGAGGTCCAAAAGGTGTGGGGCATTTGAAGGGGTTCCCGGAGGCAGTGAGGACCAGCATGACTTTTCTGCCTTGGAACCTTTGCTGTGGGAGCAGCGGCTGGACGTTTGCGTTTTTTGCTCCGGAGGCTGCCGAGAGTGAAAAACAGTTTTTTTGAGGATGGAGTCCACAGGAAAGCAGAGAGGTCCAAAAGGTGTGGGGCATTTGAAGGGGTTCCCGGAGGCAGTGAGGACCAGCATGACTTTTCCGCCTTGGAACCTTTCCTGTGGGAGCAGCGGCTGGACGTTTGCGTTTTTTGCTCCGGCGGATGCCGAGAGTTAAATACGGTGGTTTTGAGGATGGAGTACACAGGAAAGCAGAGAGGTCCAAAAGGTGTGGGGCATTTGAAGGGGTTCCCAGAGGCAGTGAGGACCAGCATGACTTTTCCCCGCTGGGGCCTTTGCTGTGGGAGCAGCGGCTAGACGTTTGCGTTTTTTTGCTACAGAGACTACCGAGGGTTAAAAACGGTGGTTTTGAGGATGGAGTCCACAGGAAAGCAGAGAGGTCCAAAAGGTGTGGGGCATTTGAAGGGGTTCCCGGAGGCAGTGAGGACCAGCATGACTTTTCCCCGCTGGGGCCTTTGCTGTGGGAGCAGCGGCTGGACATCTGCGTTTTTTGCTCCGGAGGCTGCCGAGAGTGAAAAACGGTGGTTTTGAGGATGGAGTCCACAGGAAAGCAGAGAGGTCCCACAGGTGTGGGGCATTTGAAGGGGTTCCCGGAGGCAGTGAGGACCAGCATGACTTTTCCCCGCTGGGGCCTTTGCTGTGGGAGCAGCGGCTGGACATCTGCGTTTTTTGCTCCGGAGGCTGCCGAGAGTGAAAAACGGTGGTTTTGAGGATGGAGTCCACAGGAAAGCAGAGAGGTCCAAAAGGTGTGGGGCATTTGAAGGGGTTCCCGGAGGCAGTGAGGACCAGCATGACTTTTCCCCGCTGGGGCCTTTGCTGTGGGAGCAGCGGCTGGACTTTTGCGTTTTTTGATACAGAGACTACAGAGGGTTAAAAAAGGTGTTTTTGAGGATGGAGTCCACAGGAAAGCAGAGAGGTCCAAAAGGTGTGGGGCATTTGAAGGGGTTCCTGGAGGCAGTGAGGACCAGCATGACTTTTCCCCGCTGGGGCCTTTGCTGTGGGAGCAGCAGCTGGACGTTTGCGTTTTTTGCACCGGAGGCTGCCGAGAGTGAAAAACTGTGGTTTTGAGGATGGATTCCACAGGAAAGCAGAGAGGTCCAAAAGGTGTGGGGCATTTGAAGGGGTCCTGGAGGCAGTGAGGACCAGCATGACTTTTCCCCGCTGGGGCCTTTGCTGTGGAAGCAGTTGCTGGACGTTTGCTTTTTTTGCTCCGTAGGAAGCCGAGAGTGAAAAACGGTGGTTTTGAGGATGGACTCCACAGGAGAACAGAGAGGTCCAAAAGGTGTGGGGCATTTGAAGGGGTTCCCGGAGGCAGTGAGGACCAGCATGACTTTTCTGCCTTGGAACCTTTGCTGTGGGAGCAGCGGCTGGACGTTTGCGTTTTTTGCTCCGGCGGATGCCGAGAGTGAAAAACGGTGGTTTTGAGGATGGAGTCCACAGGAAAGCAGAGAAGTGCAAAAGGTGTGGGGCATTTGAAGGGGTTCCTGGAGGCAGTGAGGACCAGCATGACTTTCCCCCGCTGGGGCCTTTGCTGTGGGAGCAGCGGCTGGACGTTTGCGTTTTTTGCTCCGGAGGCTGCCGAGGGTTAATAACGGTGGTTTTGAGGATGGATTCCACAGGAAAGCAGAGAGGTCCAAAAGGTGTGGGGCATTTGAAGGGGTTCCCGGAGGCAGTGAGGAACAGCATGACTTTTCCCCGCTGGGCATTTGCTGTGGGTGCAGCGGCTGGATGTTTGAGTTTTTTGCTCCGGAGGATGCTGAGAGTGAGAAACGGTGATTTTGAGGATGGATTCCACAGGAAAGCAGAGAGGTCCAAAAGGTGTGGGGTATTTGAAGGGGTTCCCGGAGGCAGTGAGGACCAGCATGACTTTTCCCTGCTGGGGCCTTTGCTGTTCTAGCAGCGGCTGGACGTTTGCGTTTTTTGCTCCGGAGGCTGCCGAGAGTGAAAAACGGTGGTTTTGAGGATGGAGTCCACAGGAAAGCAGAGAGGTCCAAAAGGTGTGGGGCATTTGAAGGGGTTCCCGGAGGCAGTGAGGACCAGCATGACTTTTCCCCGCTGGGGCCTTTGCTGTGGGAGCAGCGGCTGGACATATGCTTTTTTTGCTACAATGACTACCAAGGGTTAATAACGGTGGTTTTGAGGATGGATTCCACAGGAAAGCAGAGAGGTCTAAAAGGTGTGGGGCATTTGAAGGGGTTCCTGGAGGCAGTGAGGACCAGCATGACTTTTCCCCGCTGGGGCCTTTGCTGTGGGAGCAGCGGCTGGACGTTTGCGTTTTTTGCTACAGAGACTACCGAGGGTTAATAACGGTATTTTTGAGGATGGAGTCCACAGGAAAGCAGAGAGGTCCAAAAGGTGTGGGGCATTTGAAGGGGTTCCTGGAGGCAGTGAGGACCAGCATGACTTTTCCCCGCTGGGGCTTTGCTGTGGGAGCAGCGGCTGGACGTTTGCGTTTTTTGCTCCGGACGCTGCCGAGGGTTAAAAACGGTGGTTTTGAGGATGGATTCCACAGGAAAGCAGAGAGGTCCAAAAGGTGTGGGGCATTTGAAGGGGTTCCCGGAGGCAGTGAGGACCAGCATGACTTTTCCCCGCTGGGGCCTTTGCTGTGGGAGCAGCAGCTGGACGTTTGCGTTTTTTGCTCCGGAGGCTGCCGAGAGTGAAAAACAGTGGTTTTGAGGATGGAGTCCACAGGAAAGCAGAGAGGTCCAAAAGGTGTGGGGCATTTGAAGGGCTTCCCGGAGGCAGTGAGGACCAGCATGACTTTTCCCCGCTGGGGCCTTTGCTGTGGGAGCAGCGGCTGGACGTTTGCGTTTTTTGCTCCGGAGGCTGCCGAGAGTGAAAAACGGTGGTTTTGAGGATGGAGTGCACAGGAAAGCAGAGAGGTGCAAAAGGTGTGGGGCATTTGAAGGGGTTCCTGGAGGCAGTGAGGACCAGCATGACTTTTCCCCGCTGCGGCCTTTGCTGTGGTAGCAGCGGCTGGAAGTTTGCGTTTTTTGCTACAGAGACTACCGGGGGTTAATAACGGTGGTTTTGAGGATGGATTCCACAGGAAAGCAGAGAGGTCCAAAAGGTGTGAGGCATTTGAAGGGGTTCCCGGAGGCAGTGAGGACCAGCATGACTTTTCCCCGCTGGGGCCTTTGCTGTGGGAGCAGCGGCTGGACGTTTGCGTTTTTTGATCTGGAGGCTGCTGAGAGTGAAAAACGGTGGTTTTGAGGATGGATTCCACTAGAAAGCAGAGAGGTCCAAAAGGTGTGGGGCATTTGAAGGGGTTCCCGGAGGCAGTGAGGACCAGCATGACTTTTCCGCCTTGGAACCTTTGCTGTGGGAGCAGCGGCTGGACGTTTGCGTTTTTTGCTCCGGAGGCTGCCGAGAGTGAAAAACGGTGGTTTTGAGGATGGAGTCCACAGGAAAGCAGTGAGGTCCAAAAGGTGTGGGGCATTTGAAGGGGTTCCCGGAGGCAGTGAGGACCAGCATGACTTTTCCGCCTTGGACCTTTGCTGTGGGAGCAGCGGCTGGACGTTTGCGTTTTTTGCTCCGGCGGATGCCGAGAGTGAAAAACGGTGGTTTTGAGGATGGAGTCCACAGGAAAGCAGAGAGGTCCAAAAGGTGTGGGGCATTTGAAGGGGTTCCCGGAGGCAGTGAGGACCAGCATGACTTTTCCCTGCTGGGGCCTTTGCTGTTCTAGCAGCGGCTGGACGTTTGCGTTTTTTGCTCCGGAGGCTGCCGAGAGTGAAAAACAGTGGTTTTGAGGATGGATTCCACAGGAAAGCAGAGAGGTCCAAAAGGTGTGGGGCATTTGAAGGGGTTCCCGGAGGCAGTGAGGACCAGCATGACTTTTCCCCGCTGGGGCTTTTGATGTGGGAGCAGCGGCTGGACATTTGCGTTTTTTGCTCCGGAGGCTGCCGAGAGTGAAAAACGGTGGTTTTGAGGATGGAGTCCACAGGAAAGCAGAGAGGTCCAAAAGGTGTGGGGCATTTGAAGGGGTTCCCGGAGGCAGTGAGGACCAGCATGACTTTTCCCCGCTGGGGCCTTTGCTGTGGGAGCAGCGGCTGGACATCTGCTTTTTTTGCTACAGAGACTACCGAGGGTTAATAACGGTGGTTTTGAGGATGGATTCCACAGGAAAGCAGAGAGGTCTAAAAGGTGTGGGGCATTTGAAGGGGTTCCTGGAGGCAGTGAGGACCAGCATGACTTTTCCCCGCTGGGGCCTTTGCTGTGGGAGCAGCGGCTGGACGTTTGCGTTTTTTGCTACAGAGACTACCGAGGGTTAATAACGGTGTTTTTGAGGATGGATTCCACAGGAAAGCAGAGAGGTCCAAAAGGTGTGGGGCATTTGAAGGGGTTCCTGGAGGCAGTGAGGACCAGCATGACTTTTCCCCGCTGGGGCTTTGCTGTGGGAGCAGCGGCTGGACGTTTGCGTTTTTTGCTCCGGACGCTGCCGAGAGTGAAAAACAGTGGTTTTGAGGATGGAGTCCACAGGAAAGCAGAGAGGTCCAAAAGGTGTGGGGCATTTGAAGGGCTTCCCGGAGGCAGTGAGGACCAGCATGACTTTTCCCCGCTGGGGCCTTTGCTGTGGGAGCAGCGGCTGGACGTTTGCGTTTTTTGCTCCGGAGGCTGCCGAGAGTGAAAAACGGTGGTTTTGAGGATGGAGTGCACAGGAAAGCAGAGAGGTGCAAAAGGTGTGGGGCATTTGAAGGGGTTTCTGGAGGCAGTGAGGACCAGCATGACTTTTCCCCGCTGCGGCCTTTGCTGTGGTAGCAGCGGCTGGAAGTTTGCGTTTTTTGCTACAGAGACTATTGGGGGTTAATAACGGTGGTTTTGAGGATGGATTCCACAGGAAAGCAGAGAGGTCCAAAAGGTGTGAGGCATTTGAAGGGGTTCCCGGAGGCAGTGAGGACCAGCATGACTTTTCCCCGCTGGGGCCTTTGCTGTGGGACCAGCGGCTGGACGTTTGCGTTTTTTGATCTGGAGGCTGCTGAGAGTGAAAAACGGTGGTTTTGAGGATGGATTCCACTAGAAAGCAGAGAGGTCCAAAAGGTGTGGGGCATTTGAAGGGGTTCCCGGAGGCAGTGAGGACCAGCATGACTTTTCCGCCTTGGAACCTTTGCTGTGGGAGCAGCGGCTGGACGTTTGCGTTTTTTGCTCCGGAGTCTGCCGAGAGTGAAAAACGGTGGTTTTGAGGATGGAGTCCACAGGAAAGCAGTGAGGTCCAAAAGGTGTGGGGCATTTGAAGGGGTTCCCGGAGGCAGTGAGGACCAGCATGACTTTTCCGCCTTGGACCTTTGCTGTGGGAGCAGCGGCTGGACGTTTGCGTTTTTTGGAGGACCAGCATGGACTTTTCCGCCTTGGACCTTTGCTGTGGGAGCAGCCGGCTGGAACGTTTGCGTTTTTTGCTCGGTGTGGACATTTGAAGGGGTTCCCGGAGGCAGTGAGGGACCAGCATGACTTTTCCGCTGGGGCCTTTGCTGTGGAGCATCGGCTGACGTTTGCGTTTTTTGCTCTGGAGGCTGCCGAGAGTGAAAAACCGGTGGTTTTGAGGATGGAGTCCACAGGAAAGCAGAGAGGTCCAAAAGGTGTGGGGCATTTGAAGGGGTTCCCGGAGGCAGTGAGGACCAGCATGACTTTTCCGCCTTGGAACCTTTGCTGTGGGAGCAGCGGCTGGACGTTTGCGTTTTTTGCTCCGGAGGCTGCCGAGAGTGAAAAACGGTGGTTTTGAGGATGGAGTCCACAGGAAAGCAGAGAGGTCCAAAAGGTGTGGGGCATTTGAAGGGGTTCCCGGAGGCAGTGAGGACCAGCATGACTTTTCCCCGCTGGGGCCTTTGCTGTGGGAGCAGCGGCTGGACGTTTGCGTTTTTTGCTCTGGAGGCTGCTGAGAGTGAAAAACGGTGGTTTTGAGGATGGAGTCCACAGGAAAGCAGAGAGGTCCAAAAGGTGTGGGGCATTTGAAGGGGTTCCCGGAGGCAGTGAGGACCAGCATGACTTTTCCGCCTTGGAACCTTTGCTGTGGGAGCAGCTGCTGGACGTTTGCGTTTTTTGCTCCGGAGGCTGCCGAGAGTGAAAAACGGTGGTTTTGAGGATGGAGTCCACAGGAAAGCAGAGAGGTCCAAAAGGTGTGGGGCATTTGAAGGGGTTCCCGGAGGCAGTGAGGACCAGCATGACTTTTCCGCCTTGGAACCTTTGCTGTGGGAGCAGCGGCTGGACGTTTGCGTTTTTTGCTACAGAGACTACCGCGAGTTAAAAACGGTGGTTTTGAGGATGGAGTCCACAGGAAAGCAGAGAGGTCCAAAAGGTGTGGGGCATTTGAAGGGGTTCCTGGAGGCAGTGAGGACCAGCATGACTTCTACCGGCTGGGGCCTTTGCTGTGGAAGCAGCGGCTGGACGTTTGCGTTTTTTGCTCCGGAGGCTGCGGAGAGTTAAAAACGGTGGTTTTGAGGATAGAGTCCACAGGAAAGCAGAGAGGTCCAAAAGGTGTGGGGCATTTGAAGGGGTTCCCGGAGGCAGTGAGGACCAGCATGACTTTTCCCCGCTGGGGCCTTTGCTGTGGGAGCAGCGGCTGGACGTTTGCGTTTTTTGATACAGAGACTACAGAGGGTTAAAAAAGGTGGTTTTGAGGATGGAGTCCACAGGAAAGCAGAGAGGTACAAAAGGTGTGGGGCATTTTAAGTGTTTCCTGGAGGCAGTGAGGACCAGCATGACTTTTCCCCGCTGGGCCTTTGCTGTGGTTGCAGCGGCTGGACGTTTGCGTTTTTTGCTCCGGAGGCTGCCGAGAGTGAAAAACAGTGGTTTTGAGGATGGAGTCCACAGGAAAACAGAGAGGTCCAAAAGGTGTGGGGCATTTGAAGGGGTTCCCGGAGGCAGTGAGGACCAGCATGACTTTTCCGCCTTGGAACCTTTCCTGTGGGAGCAGCGGCTGGACGTTTGCGTTTTTTGCTCCGGCGGATGCCGAGAGTGAAATACGGTGGTTTTGAGGATGGAGTCCACAGGAAAGCAGAGAGGTGCAAAAGGTGTGGGGCATTTGAAGGGGTTCCCAGAGGCAGTGAGGACCAGCATGACTTTTCCCCGCTGGGGCCTTTGCTGTGGGAGCAGCGGCTGGACGTTTGCGTTTTTTGCTACAGAGACTACCGCGGGTTAAAAACGGTGGTTTTGAGGATGGAGTCCACAGGAAAGCAGAGAGGTCCAAAAGGTGTGGGGCATTTGAAGGGGTTCCCGGAGGCAGTGAGGACCAGCATGACTTTTCCCCGCTGCGGCCTTTGCTGTGGGAGCAGCGGCTGGACATCTGCGTTTTTTGCTCTGGAGGCTGCTGAGAGTGAAAAACGGTGTTTTTGAGGATGGAGTCCACAGGAAAGCAGAGAGGTCCAAAAGGTGTGGGGCATTTGAAGGGGTTCCCGGAGGCAGTGAGGACCAGCATGACTTTTCCCCGCTGGGGCCTTTGCTGTGGGAGCAGCGGCTGGACGTTTGCGCTTTTTGCTGCGGAGGCTGCCGAGGGTTAAAAAAGGTAGTTTTGAGGATGGATTCCACAGGAAAGCAGAGAGGTCTAAAAGGTGTGGGGCATTTGAAGGGGTTCCTGGAGGCAGTGAGGACCAGCATGACTTTTCCCCGCTGGGGCCTTTGCTGTGGGAGCAGCGGCTGGACGTTTGCGTTTTTTACTCCGGAGGCTGCCGAGAGTGAAAGACGGTGGTTTTGAGGATGAAGTCCAAGGGAAAACAGAGAGGTCCAAAAGGTGTGGGGCATTTGAAGGGGTTCCTGGAGGCAGTGAGGACCAGCATGACTTTTCCCCGCTGGGGCCTTTGCTGTGGAAGCAGCGGCTGGACGTTTGCGTTTTTTGCTCAGGAGGCTGCTGAGAGTGAAAAACGGTGCTTTTGAGGATGGAGTCCACAGGAAAGAAGAGAGGTCCAAAAGGGGTGGGGCATTTGAAGGGGTTCCCGGAGGCAGTGAGGACCAGCATGACTTTTCCCCGCTGGGGCCTTTGCTGTGGGAGCAGCGGCTGGACGTTTGCGTTTTTTTATACAGAGACTACAGAGGGTTAAAAAAGGTGTTTTTGAGGATGGAGTCCACAGGAAAGCAGAGAGGTCCAAAAGGTGTGGGGCATTTGAAGGGGTTCCTGGAGGCAGTGAGGACCAGCATGACTTTTCCCCGCTGGGGCCTTTGCTGTGGGAGCAGCGGCTGGACGTTTGCGTTTTTTGCTACAGAGACTACCGCGAGTTAAAAACGGTGGTTTTGAGGATGGAGTCCACAGGAAAGCAGAGAGGTCCAAAAGGTGTGGGGCATTTGAAGGGGTTCCCGGAGGCAGTGAGGACCAGCATGACTTTTCCCCGCTGGGGCCTTTGCTGTGGGAGCAGCGGCTGGACATCTGCGTTTTTTGCTCTGGAGGCTGCCGAGAGTGAAAAACGGTTGTTTTGAGGATGGAGTCCACAGGAAAGCAGAGAGGTGCAAAAGGTGTGGGGCATTTGAAGGGGTTCCCGGAGGCAGTGAGGACCAGCATGACTTTCCCCCGCTGGGGCCTTTGCTGTGGGAGCAGCGGCTGGACGTTTGCGTTTTTTGCTCCGGAGGCTGCCGAGAGTGAAAAACGGTGGTTTTGAGGATGGAGTCCACAGGAAAGCAGAGAGGTCCAAAAGGTGTGGGGCATTTGAAGGGGTTCCCGGAGGCAGTGAGGACCAGCATGACTTTTCCGCCTTGGAACCTTTGCTGTGGGAGCAGCGGCTGGACGTTTGCGTTTTTTGCTACAGAGACTACCGCGAGTTAAAAACGGTGGTTTTGATGATGGAGTCCACAGGAAAGCAGAGAGGTGCAAAAGGTGTGGGGCATTTGAAGGGGTTCACGGAGGCAGTGAGGACCAGCATGACTTTTCCGCCTTGGAACCTTTGCTGTGGGAGCAGCGGCTGGACGTTTGCGTTTTTTGCTCCGGAGGCTGCCGAGAGTGAAAAACGGTGGTTTTGGGGATGGAGTACACAGGAAAGCAGAGAGGTGCAAAAGGTGTGGGGCATTTGAAGGGGTTCCCAGAGGCAGTGAGGACCAGCATGACTTTTCCACCTTGGAACCTTTGCTGTGGGAGCAGCGGCTGGACGTTTGCGCGTTTTGCTCCGGAGGCTGCCGAGGGTTAAAAACGGTGGTTTTGAGGATGGAGTCCACAGGAAAGCAGAGAGGTCCAAAAGGTGTGGGGCATTTGAAGGGGTTCCCGGAGGCAGTGAGGACCAGCATGACTTTTCCCCGCTGGGGCCTTTGCTGTGGGAGCAGCGGCTGGACGTTTGCGTTTTTTGCTCCGGAGGCTGCCGAGAGTGAAAAACAGTGGTTTTGAGGATGGAGTCCACAGGAAAGCAGAGAGGTCCAAAAGGTGTGGGGCATTTGAAGGGGTTCCCGGAGGCAGTGAGGACCAGCATGACTTTTCCCCGCTGGGGCCTTTGCTGTGGGAGCAGCGGCTGGACATCTGCGTTTTTTGCTCCGGCGGATGCCGAGAGTGAAAAACGGTGGTTTTGAGGATGGAGTCCACAGGAAAGCAGAGAGGTCCAAAAGGTGTGGGGCATTTGAAGGGGTTCCCGGAGGCAGTGAGGACCAGCATGACTTTTCCCCGCTGGGGCCTTTGCTGTGGAAGCAGCGGCTGGACGTTTGCGTTTTTTGATACAGAGACTACAGAGGGTTAAAAAAGGTGTTTTTGAGGATGGAGTCCACAGGAAAGCAGAGAGGTCCAAAAGGTGTGGGGCATTTGAAGGGGTTCCTGGAGGCAGTGAGGACCAGCATGACTTTTACCCGCTGGGGCCTTTGCTGTGGGAGCAGCGGCTGGACGTTTGCGTTTTTTGCTACAGAGACTACCGAGGGTTAAAAACGGTGGTTTTGAGGATGGAGTCCACAGGAAAACAGAGAGGTCCAAAAGGTGTGGGGCATTTGAAGGGGTTCCCGGAGGCAGTGAGGACCAGCATGACTTTTCTGCCTTGGAACCTTTGCTGTGGGAGCAGCGGCTGGACGTTTGTGTTTTTTGCTCCGGAGGCTGCCCAGAGTGAAAAATGGTGGTTTTGAGGATGGAGTCCACAGGAAAGCAGAGAGGTCCAAAAGGTGTGGGGCATTTGAAGGGGTTCCCGGAGGCAGTGAGGACCAGCATGACTTTTCCCCGCTGGGGCCTTTGCTGTGGGAGCAGCGGCTGGACGTTTGCGTTTTTTGCTCCGGAGGCTGCCGAGAGTGAAAAACAGTTGTTTGGAGGATGGAGTCCACAGGAAAACAGAGAGGTCCAAAAGGTGTGGGGCATTTGAAGGGGCTCCCAGAGGCAGTGAGGACCAGCATGACTTTTCCCCGCTGGGGCCTTTGCTGTGGGAGCAGCGGCTGGACGTTTGCGTTTTTTGCTCCGGAGGCTGCCGAGAGTGCAAAACGGTGGTTTTGAGGCTAGAGTCCGTAGGGAAGCAGAGAGGGCCCAAGTGTGTGGGGCATTTGAAGGGGTTCCCGGAGGCAGTGAGGACCAGCATGACTTTTCCCCGCTGGGGCTTTGCTGTGGGAGCAGTGGATGGACGTTTGTGTTTTCTGTTCCTGAGGCTGCCGAGAGTGCAAAACAGTTGTTTTGATCATGCATTCCACAGGAAAGCAGAGAGGTCCAAAAGGTGTGGGGCATTTGAAGGGGTTCCCGGAGGCAGTGAGGACCAGCATGACTTTTCCCCGCTGGGGCCTTTGCTGTGGGAGCAGCGGCTGGACGTTTGCGTTTTTTGCTCCGGAGGCTGCCGAGGGTTAAAAACGGTGGTTTTGAGGATGCATTCCACAGGAAAGCAGAGAGGTCCAAAAGGTGTGGGGCATTTGAAGGGGTTCCCGGAGGCAGTGAGGACCAGCATGACTTTTCCCCGCTGGGGCCTTTGCTGTGGGAGCAGTGGCTGTACATCTGCGTTTTTTGCTCCGGAGGCTGCCGAGAGTGAAATACAATGATTTTGAGGTTAGAGTCCACAGGAAAGCAGAGTGATCCAAAAGGTGTGGGGCATTTGAAGGGGTTCCCGGAGGCAGTGAGGACCACCATGACTTTACTTCCTTAGTACCTTTGCTGTGTGAGCAGCGGCTGGACGTTTGTGTTTTTTGCTCCGGAGGCTGCCGAGAGTGAAAAACTATGGTTTTGAGGATGGAGTCCACAGGAAAGCAGAGAGGTCCAAAAGGTGTGGGGCATTTGAAGGGGTTCCCGGAGGCAGTGAGGACCACCATGACTTTACTTCCTTAGTACATTTGCTGTGGGAGCAGCGGCTGGACATTTGCGTTTTTTGCTACAGAGACTACCGAGGGTTAATAACGGTGGTTTTGAGGATGGAGTCCACAGGAAAGCAGAGAGGTCCAAAAGGTGTGGGGTATTTGAAGGGGTTCCCAGAGGCAGTAAGGACCAGCATGACTTTTCCTTGCTGGGGCCTTTGCAGTGGGACCATCGGCTGGACGTTTGCGTTATTTGCTCCGGAGGCTGCCGAGCGTGAAAAACAGTGGTTTTGAAAATGGAGTCCACAGGAAAGCAGAGAGGTCCAAAAGGTGTGGGGCATTTGAAGGGGTTCCCGGAGGCAGTGAGGACCAGCATGACTTTTCCCCGCTGCGGCCTTTGCTGTGGGAGCAGCGGCTGGACGTTTGCGCTTTTTGCTCCGGAGGCTGCCGAGAGTGAAAGACGGTGGTTTTGAGGATGGAGTCCACAGGAAAGCAGAGAGGTCCAAAAGGTGTGGGGTATTTGAAGGGGTTCCCAGAGGCAGTGAGGACCAGCATGACTTTTCCTTGCTGGGGCATTTGCCGTGGGACCAGCGGCTGGACGTTTGCGTTATTTGCTCCGGAGGCTGCCGAGCGTGAAAAACAGTGGTTTTGAAAATGAAGTCCACAGGAAAGCAGAGAGGTCCAAAAGGTGTGGGGCATTTGAAGGGGTTCCCAGAGGCAGTGAGGACCAGCATGACTTTTAGCCGCTGGGGCTTTGCTGTGGGAGCAGCGTCTGGACGTTTGCGTGTTTTGCTCAGGAGGCTGCTGATAGTGAAAAACGGTGGTTTTGAGGATGGAGTCCACAGGAAAGCAGAGAGGTCCAAAAGGTGTGGGGCATTTGAAGGGGTTCCCGGAGGCAGTGAGGACCAGCATGACTTTTCCCCGCTGGGGCCTTTGCTGTGGGAGCAGCGGCTGGACGTTTGCGTTTTTTGATACAGAGACTACAGAGGGTTAGAAAAGGTGGTTTTGAGGATGGAGTCCACAGGAAAGAAGAGAGGTCCAAAAGGGGTGGGGCATTTGAAGGGGTTTCTGGAGGCAGTGAGGACCAGCATGACTTTTACCCGCTGGGGCCTTTGCTGTGGGAGCAGCGGCTGGACGTTTGCGTTTTTTGCTCCGGAGGCTGCCGAGAGTGAAAAACGGTGGTTTTGAGGATGGAGCCCACAGGAAAGCAGAGAGGTCCAAAAGGTGTGGGGCATTTGAAGGGGTTCCCGGAGGCAGTGAGGACCAGCATGACTTTTCCCTGCTGGGGCCTTTGCTGTGGTTGCAGCGGCTGGACGTTTGCGTTTTTTGCTCCGGAGGCTGCCGAGAGTGAAAAACAGTTGTTTTGAGGATGGAGTCCACAGGAAAACAGAGAGGTCCAAAAGGTGTGGGGCATTTGAAGGGGTTCCCGGAGGCAGTGAGGACCAGCATGACTTTTCCGCCTTGGAACCTTTGCTGTGGGCGCAGCGGCTGGACGTTTGCGTTTTTTGCTCCGGCGGACGCCGAGAGTGAAATACGGTGGTTTTGAGGATGGAGTCCACAGGAAAGCAGAGAGGTCCAAAAGGTGTGGGGCATTTGAAGGGGTTCCCAGAGGCAGTGAGGACCAGCATGACTTTTCCCCGCTGGGGCTTTTGCTGTGGGAGCAGCGGCTGGACGTTTGCGTTTTTTGCTACAGAGACTACCGCGGGTTAAAAACGGTGGTTTTGAGGATGGAGTCCACAGGAAAGCAGAGAGGTCCAAAAGGTGTGGGGCATTTGAAGGGGTTCCCGGAGGCAGTGAGGACCAGCATGACTTTTCCCCGCTGGGGCCTTTGCTGTGGGAGCAGCGGCTGGACATCTGCTTTTTTTGCTCTGGAGGCTGCTGAGAGTGAAAAACGGTGGTTTTGAGGATGGAGTCCACAGGAAAGCAGAGAGGTCTAAAAGGTGTGGGGCATTTGAAGGGGTTCCTGGAGGCAGTGAGGACCAGCATGACTTTTCCCCGCTGGGGCCTTTGCTGTGGGAGCAGCGGCTGGACGTTTGCGTTTTTTGCTCCAGAGGCTGCTGAGAGTGAAAGACGGTGGTTTTGAGGATGAAGTCCACAGGAAAACAGAGAGGTCCAAAAGGTGTGGGGCATTTGAAGGGGTTCCTGGAGGCAGTGAGGACCAGCATGACTTTTACCCGCTGGGGCCTTTGCTGTGGGAGCAGCGGCTGGACGTTTGCATTTTTTGCTCCGGAGGCTGCTGAGAGTGAAAGACGGTGGTTTTGAGGATGAAGTCCACAGGAAAACAGAGAGGTCCAAAAGGTGTGGGGCATTTGAAGGGGTTCCCGGAGGCAGTGAGGACCAGCATGGCTTTTCTGCCTTGGAACCTTTGCTGTGGGAGCAGCGGCTGGACGTTTGCGTTTTTTGCTCCGGAGGCTGCCGAGAGTGAAAAATGGTGGTTTTGAGGATGGATTCCACAGGAAAGCAGAGAGGTCCAAAAGGTGTGGGGCATTTGAAGGGGTTCCCGGAGGCAGTGAGGACCAGCATGACTTTTCCCCGCTGGGGCCTTTGCTGTGGGAGCAGCGGCTGGACGTTTGCGTTTTTTGATACAGAGACTACAGAGGGTTAAAAAAGGTGTTTTTGAGGATGGAGTCCACAGGAAAGCAGAGAGGTCCAAAAGGTGTGGGGCATTTGAAGGGGTTCCTGGAGGCAGTGAGGACCAGCATGACTTTTACCCGCTGGGGCCTTTGCTGTGGGAGCAGCGGCTGGACGTTTGCGTTTTTTGCTCTGCAGGCTGCCGAGAGTGAAAAACAGTTGTTTTGAGGATGGAGTCCACAGGAAAGCAGAGAGGTCCAAAAGGTGTGGGGCATTTGAAGGGGTTCCCGGAGGCAGTGAGGACCAGCGTGACTTTTCCGCCTTGGAACCATTGCTATGGGATCAGCGGCTGGACGTTTGCGTTTTTTGCTCCGGAGGCTGCCGAGAGTGAAAAACTGTGGTTTTGAGGATGGAGTCCACAGGAAAGCAGAGAGGTCCAAAAGGTGTGGGGCATTTGAAGGGGTTCCCGGAGGCAGTGAGGACCAGCATGACTTTTCCTTGCTTGGGCCTTTTCTATGGGAGCAGTGGCTGGACGATTGCGTTTCTTGCTCTGGAGGCTGCCGAGAGTGCAAGACAGTGGTTTAGAGGATGGATTCCACAGGACAGCAGAGAGGTCCAAAAGGTGTGGGGCATTTGAAGGGGTTCCCGGAGGCAGTGAGGACCAGCATGACTTTTCCCCGCTGCGGCCTTTGCTGTGGGAGCAGCGGCTGGACGTTTGCGCTTTTTGCTCCGGAGGCTGCCGAGAGTGAAAGACGGTGGTTTTGAGGATGGAGTCCACAGGAAAGCAGAGAGGTCCAAAAGGTGTGGGGTATTTGAAGGGGTTCCCAGAGGCAGTGAGGACCAGCATGACTTTTCCTTGCTGGGTCATTTGCCGTGGGACCAGCGGCTGGACGTTTGCGTTATTTGCTCCGGAGGCTGCCGAGCGTGAAAAACAGTGGTTTTGAAAATGGAGTCCACAGGAAAGCAGAGAGGTCCAAAAGGTGTGGGGCATTTGAAGGGGTTCCCAGAGGCAGTGAGGACCAGCATGACTTTTACCCGCTGGGGCTTTGCTGTGGGAGCAGCGTCTGGACGTTTGCGTGTTTTGCTCAGGAGGCTGCTGATAGTGAAAAACGGTGGTTTTGAGGATGGAGTCCACAGGAAAGCAGAGAGGTCCAAAAGGTGTGGGGCATTTGAAGGGGTTCCTGGAGGCAGTGAGGACCAGCATGACTTTTACCCGCTGGGGCCTTTGCTGTGGGAGCAGCGGCTGGACGTTTGCATTTTTTGCTCCGGAGGCTGCTGTGAGTGAAAGACGGTGGTTTTGAGGATGAAGTCCACAGGAAAACAGAGAGGTCCAAAAGGTGTGGGGCATTTGAAGGGGTTCCCGGAGGCAGTGAGGACCAGCATGGCTTTTCTGCCTTGGAACCTTTGCTGTGGGAGCAGCGGCTGGACGTTTGCGTTTTTTGCTCCGGAGGCTGCCGAGAGTGAAAAATGGTGGTTTTGAGGATGGATTCCACAGGAAAGCAGAGAGGTCCAAAAGGTGTGGGGCATTTGAAGGGGTTCCCGGAGGCAGTGAGGACCAGCATGACTTTTCCCCGCTGGGGCCTTTGCTGTGGGAGCAGCGGCTGGACGTTTGCGTTTTTTGATACAGAGACTACAGAGGGTTAAAAAAGGTGTTTTTGAGGATGGAGTCCACAGGAAAGCAGAGAGGTCCAAAAGGTGTGGGGCATTTGAAGGGGTTCCTGGAGGCAGTGAGGACCAGCATGACTTTTACCCGCTGGGGCCTTTGCTGTGGGAGCAGCGGCTGGACGTTTGCGTTTTTTGCTCCGGAGGCTGCCGAGAGTAAAAAACAGTTGTTTTGAGAATGGAGTCCACAGGAAAACAGAGAGGTCCAAAAGGTGTGGGGCATTTGAAGGGGTTCCCGGAGGCAGTGAGGACCAGCGTGACTTTTCCGCCTTGGAACCATTGCTATGGGATCATCGGCTGGACGTTTGCGTTTTTTGCTCCGGAGGCTGCCGAGAGTGAAAAACGGTGGTTTTGAGGATGGAGTCCACAGGAAAGCAGAGAGGTCCAAAAGGTGTGGGGCATTTGAAGGGGTTCCCGGAGGCAGTGAGGACCAGCATGACTTTTCCTTGCTTGGGCCTTTTCTATGGGAGCAGTGGCTGGACGATTGCGTTTCTTGCTCTGGAGGCTGCCGAGAGTGCAAGACAGTGGTTTAGAGGATGGATTCCACAGGAAAGCAGAGAGGTCCAAAAGGTGTGGGGCATTTGAAGGGGTTCCCGGAGGCAGTGAGGACCAGCATGACTTTTCCCCGCTGCGGCCTTTGCTGTGGGAGCAGCGGCTGGACGTTTGCGTTTTTTGCTCTGGAGGCTGCCGAGAGTGAAAAACGGTGGTTTTGAGGATGGAGTCCACAGGAAAGCAGAGAGGTCCAAACGGTGTGGGGCATTTGAAGGGGTTCCCGGAGGCAGTGAGGACCAACATGACTTTTTTCCCTAGGAACGTTTGCTGTGGGAGCAGCGGCTGGACTTTTGCTGTTTTCACTCCGGAGGCTGCCGAGAGTGAAAAACGGTTATTTTGAGGATGGAGTCAACAGGAAAGCAGAGAGGGCCCAATTGTGTATTGCATCTGAAACTGTTCTTAGAGGCAGTGACGACCAGCATGACTTTTCCTTTCTGTACCTTTGCGGTGGTAGCAGCGGCTGGATGTTTGCGTTTTTTGCTCCAGAGTGTGCTGAGAACGAAAAACAGTTGTTTTGAGTCAATTAATTATGCAAATCACAAAATTTTTTCTTTGGCTTCCGGCCTCCACTTTCCGGCCTCCACTTTCCGGCCTCTGGCCTCGATTTTTCGGACTCCACTTTCCGGCCTCTGGCCTCGATTTTTCGGACTTCACTTTCCGGCCTCCCTTTTCCAGCCTCCACTTTCCGGTCTCCAGCCTCTACTTTCTGGCCTCCACCTTCAGACCTCCACTTTCCGGCCTCCACTTTCGGCCCTCTGGCCTCCATTTTCCGTCCTCCACTTTTCGGCCTCAGGCCTCCACCTTCCTGCTTATATCTCCTTGCCTCCACCTCCCGGCCTCCAACTCCTAACTGTTGTTCCTGTTTTTCCATCTTTACGCCTCGCACGTCCCCTCTTTCTCCCCCAGTGTTTCTAGTTTCCCTTCCCCCCTTTCCTTTTTTCCCTCACCCCCCCTTTTTGTTTTTCCCCTGTCCCACTTTTCCTTCTTTTTGTTCTGCACTGTTCCGTCCCCCCTTTCCTCCTTTCTTTCTGTACTGTTCCATCCTCCCTTTCCCCTCTCCTCCTTATTATTTTTTTATTTTTTCGTATAGAATCACACGCATACATTTCCACCTGAAATGCTGCCCCCCCCCCCCCCAGCCACATATCCAGTATCCCTTTGTCCCTCTCCTTCCCCCGGTCCTCTTTTTCTCGTTTTCCTTCCATCCCTGTCCTCCCTTTCCTCATTTCCTTGCCTACGCATCACCCTTTTTTTCTTTCTCCATTTTTCCACTGTCCCATATCCCTTCTTTCCTCCTTTCTTTCCTCCCTATCCCATTCTCTCTTTCCTTTCCCCTACTCCATCCGCTGTCCCCCCCTCCCCCTGTGTTGTCTCTCCTGTTCCATATCTCTCCTCTCTGTCTTTCTACTCCCCTTGCCCCTGTTTTTCCAGCTTTACACCTCACCCGCCCCCCCTTTATTGTTTCTTCCCTGCTGCCCTCCCTTTCTCCTCCCCCCGCAGTCTCCTCTTTCCTCCACATCTCCTATTTTCTTTTCCCCCTTTCTCCCTTGCCTTCCACCCATGTCGCCTGTTTTCCCCTTGCTGTCCCCCTTCCTGTCGCCCTGTTCCCCTACCACCCCCTCCCACGTCGCACCTTTCCTCCTTACTGTTCCCCTTTGTCATCCCTTTTCCCCTTTGCCTTCCCTCTTTGTTGCCCCTTTCCCTCTTCCCTTGCGTCCTTTTGCCTTCCCTCCTTCCACCGTTGCCTCTTTCCCTGTTGCCATCCCCCGGATCCCCCCTTTTCCCTTTCCTTCATTCTCAGTTCCCCCTGCACCCCACGTGTCCCATGTGCCCCCTTTCTCTCCCCCGTCCCATCTCTCTCTTTACTTCCCCCCACTTCATCTTCTGTCTCCCCCTTTCTGCTTTTCTTTTCTCCCCAGTCTGCTGTCCCCCCTTTCCCCTTTTCTTTCCACCTCCCTTTGCCCTTTTCCCCCCTTTGTCCTCTTTTCTCCATTTGCTCTTTTTTGCTCTGTCTCCTCTTTCCTGCTTGAAATTTTCTTCCTCCATCCCATTCCGTTTTCCCCTTTCTTTGCTTCCATTCTCTGTCCCCCTTTTCATTCTTTCTCCTTTTCTCCCACCGCGCTTCTACCCATCCTCTATTTCTCCTTTCTTACTTTTCCTTTTTTCCTCTCCCATTCTGTGTTCTCCCTTTCCTTTACTCCTCCCCCCTCACATGTTCCCTCTTTCCTGTTTTCCTACTGTTCCCTCTCCCCCTTTCCTCCTTCCATTTCTCCCACCCTCTTTTTCCTTCCCTTCTTTCCCCTTTCTTTCTGCCCTCTTTCCCCCTCCCCTTTTCTGTCCGTTCCCTGTTCCCCTCCCACCTCTTTCTCCCGTCTACCCCCCATCTTCCCCTGCTGTTGTTTTCACTCCTGACCCCTTTCCCCCTTCCCATTTTTTCCTTCCTGTTCCCCCATTTCTGTTTTTTCCTTCCCCCAGTTAACTTTTCTTCCTCCCATTCCACCTTTCCCATTCTTCCCCTGCTGTTCCCGATTTTTACCTTTCTTCACACCCACTTTCCACCTTTTGTCTCCCGTTGCCTCACTCTCCCTTACTCCCCTGTCCCTCCTTGTTGCTTTTAGCCATTCTTTCCCGTCCTGTGTTGCCACTTCCCCCCCCCCCCCGTTTTTCCCCCCTCCCCCCGTTTTTCCCCCCTCCCCCCGTTTTTCCCCCCTCCCCCCGTTTTTCCCCCCTCCCCCCGTTTTTCCCCCCTCCCCCCGTTTTTCCCCCCTCCCCCCCTTTCCCCTCCCTGCACACACCCCTTCCCCTGCCCCTTCCCCCTATTTTTTTTTAATTATTTTTTTATTTTTTAGTATAGAATCACACGCATACATTTCCACCTGAAGGGAAAGGGGGAGGGACAAGCCCTTTCCCGAGAACAGACAGCAGCTTTACTGCCACACTAACAATGGCTGCAAAATTTCTTCAGATGGATCAACACTCATTTGAAGTCTTCAAATACTTCTCATCTTTAAAGGAGGTGCCGCATGTCCACCTGAATCCTTCCTCTTTCTTCTGGCCTATTTGGTAATACGCTGAAATAGGATGATGCCATTTACGGCAGCCCAAGGTCCATGGTGGGGGGTGTATGCCTCAGAGGAGCTAGATTCATAGGGGACATTAGAAAACGTTACAATCTGGAAACATGGGTGGGAGCCATTGAAATAGAGAAAACCCTCTCATTTTACTATCTATTGACATATGACTATTTGTTTGAGTATAGCGAAGGTGTTCAAAATAAAAATCTACTCTACAAAAAACCTCTGTTACATAAAGGATTTTAGAATATAAAATATGTGTCCCACAGTCCGTTTTTACCTTTATTGTTCTCTCTCTGCCTGGCTCCCCGTCCCCATTCTTTAATTGCTCTGTCTCTCTCCTTCAGCTCATCGAGGTTTTTTGGTATGTTTCAGTTTATCTCTGTCTACCTCACTGCCCCCTTTTTTAATTCCTTCTTCTCTGCCTTGTGGCTCATTGCTCTTTTTTGTTTTGTGTGTTTTTGTTTTTTTTTTTTTTTTTCATCTCTGTCAGCGTGGTTTCCTGTTGCTTCCTTCTTCCTGGCCTGTAGCCCATCGCTGTTGCATTGGGTTTACCATGCGAGGTGTCGTTAGCTGGGGCGGGGGCTGCAGGGGTGGGTTCTGTGAGAAGACACCGGGTGTTGTTCCCATGTTGGGCACAGCCAGTTCCCACGCTGAGACGGATGTGCTGCTGGTTAAAGCTGAGCCCATCGGCAGCGCTGGTAGGAAGCAGAGCAGAGGTTCTCCTGCAGCCTGTGGTGAAGACCATGGTGAGGCAGGCTGTTCCCCTGCAGTCCAGGGAGGTCCAGGGTGGAGCCAACGTGCCCCTGCGGCGCGTGGAGGACCCGAGGCCGGAGCAGGTGGCTGTGCCTGAAGGAAGCCGAGAGCCTGTGCGAGACCTGCGGCCTCATGGGAGGGACCCCCCACTGGAGCAGAAAAAGAGCCTGAGGAGGAAGGAGCCGCAACCCCCATGCCATGTCCCCTGCGTTGGTCAGGGCTGGGATGTAGAGAAGTCAGGAGAGAAGAGGCGCCCAGGAAAAGAGGGAGGGGTGGCAGGAAGGTGGGGTTTGGATTTGTTCTTATTTGCATTATTTGAGGAACAATGACTTAACTTCCCCAAGTTGAGCCTGGTTTGTCTGTGACAGTAATTGGTAAGTAATCTCTGTCTTTATCTTTACCTATAAGCTTGTCTGCTGTATTTTCTCTCCCTCTCCTGTTTCTTATTCCGTTTGCTTTTTAAATTTTATCACTAGGTGAACTTTTATTCAGTTAGCTATCCCCATTTTGTAATGTTTTCCTGTCTGCGTCTTACCCTGTTGCCATATCTCTTTCTATGTTTACTTTTATGAAGTTGCCAATACTCATTTATTAAGTGTTCTGTGCTGGTCATGTACCCTGTTGCTTTCAAAGATTTTTATTTAGTTTGCTGTCTTTATATTTTCATCTTTATTTATTTCTTTGTCTAATTGCTCTTGCTTTTAACTTGTTCTTTCTATCTGCTTTTATCTCATTGTCTGTGTTTATTTTAAACTTTTTTCTTCTTTCATTAATGCTGACAGTTTTGAAAATCTTCATTCTACATGTCTGATTCAGTTCGCTGTTCACAGTTTCTGGTTTTTTGCCTGTTTCCCTAATACTCTTTATTGGTTATCTTTTTTAATTTTCTCATCTTTCCTTAGTGCCATCGCTTTTAAAATTCTCTTTTACATCTGTTTTAGTTTGCCGTTAATCTTTGTCTTTACTTCCCCTGTTGCCTATCTCTTTTTTAATGTTCTTGCTATGCCTACTTTTAGTCTCTTTGCCATCTTATAAAAATTGTCTTCCTTTGTGCTATTGCTTTTTAACTTTTCTTCCTAATCCTGCATTTTAGTTTGCCATTGCTATTTTCTGATTTTTTTCCTTGATTCTTTAATCACGGATATTCTGAAGACTTTCTGTCAACATTTATCTCCTTTGCTGTCTGTATTTTTAATTATTTCTTGCCTTTCCTTAGTGCCCTCTCTTTTTAAATTTTCTTTCTACGTCTTTTGAGATTGCCATCGCTATTTTTTTATTTTCTTTCTTATTTACTCAATCCCCGATCAAATTTTCTGTCTGAGCTCTTACCCTCAGACACCTCTCCTCTCTTTGTTTGTGCCTCAGAGTTCTCTTATCGTCCTCTCTGCCATCTAGCGTGCTTCCATTTGGTCCCCAGCCTCTTCAGACTCCCTCCTCACGTCCCTGAGTCTTCTTTGGTCTCTCTCACCATGTCGCAACACCTACGGATGCTTTCAAGGTTGCCCTTAGCATACGTTTAGCTTTATCGCAGGCATCACACCCCTTTTGTTCCCTCGGAAGAGTTCCTGAGTCCGTATCTGCTACCCAGAGTGGGAAACCAAAGTTTTCCCTAGTGTTTCTAGCTAGATCGGCAAAGCCTTAGACCGCAAGATGTAACAGCAACGTAGCAAACTTTGGCGGAACGCCTTCTTAGCGCACGAACAGCTAGTAGTTTTGCATGACTTTGATACATTGTAACCCAACTAACTTAATGAAATTGTATAAGTAATAATAATGAAGATTGTATACTTAACATTATGAATTAGAGCGACTGTTTCGGTCAAGGGGAAACTGTAATTCTTCGAAATGAAAAACGGGACCGTTCTGCCCAGAATCATCAGAAGACAGATGACATACATCAACGGATGAGACAGAGAGATCCTGAAACTGCATAAGGCGGTAAAATCACCTGCACTAAAACTCCAGTCATCAAAGAGGACACGTAACCGTTGAACAATTTGATCGGTCAAGAGCCACACTCGTCACGTTAACATGTGCATGAATAGCTTATGCAATAGAATGTGAGGCTTTAAAAAGCACAGGAAAAGAACCCACGGGGTCCCTCTTTGGAGGCCCCGAGCTGTTAATAAATCAACTTTGTGACAGAACCTGGGGCACAAACTCTTTATTTACAGTCAGAGGCTAAGACCGGTTCCACCTAGACTCCTTTCTGAGGAGTTTAGAAAGGAAGGGGTTCCGGTCTGAACCTCGCGACTCCGGGGGGCAGGTGTTCCCAGACCGTTCTTCAAGACCCAGCCCAGTCCTTCCGTCCTCTCTTCCCTCGAGCTGTGCCTCTATTAGTTTCCTGGGCCTCCAATGACACGGTTACTCTGTTGAAATTCAGTCATCGCGTTCCCAGTCATTTTTCTGTCCCTCCAACTTCCGACACTTTCCCTGTGCTCCACATCCATCTTGTAGCTCTTTAGGTGGGGCCATCTTTGAGCCGTAGAGCTCAAACCCACTCATTTGTTCTTCTACACTACCTAGGATTGCGCATTCTGTCCCCTGCGACCCGAGACCATCTGTACTCCACTCAGAGGATCACCTGAGTTCCTCCTTGTCATCCCCAAGCCTTCTTTGGTCCCTCATAGATACCCCTCTCCTCACCATCAAGACCCTTCCCAAGACCCTCCTCGATCTCCCCAGCACCTCATAGCACTTAATCTCCCTTTCTTTCGGTCCGTCAGAGCCTCTGGTTTTTCTTTGCCATACAACGCTCCTTTATTTTTCTCTCTGCTATTGAGGGTATCACCATTAGGTGCTTCTCTCACTCATTCATCTGTGATTTGCCCAGATGCCCTCCTGGAACTCCGAGGCATCCGCCGTGGCTCTGAGCCTTCTTTTCTTACTCTGCCCCCTCCCAATGCCTCTACTCTCTATAGCCATGCGTTCCGAGTCCTTTCTCGTACTCCACAGCGCTCTTAGAGCACTTCAGCTTCCTTTTGGTAGTATTTTTTTGTCCGCCTCAGAGCGCCCTTAGCTTACTATTTGCAATTTAAGATGCCTTCATTCTGTCCCCAGCGACCTGACAATATCTGTACTTTGTCGAAATCCCCTTTGGAGTTCCTCATCCTTAGTTTTGAGGCTTCTTTGAGCTCTCAGGCCCCTTGGGACTCCTCCGCTGCTCCCACCGAGCTCTCGTGACACAACCGCTGTGTCCTGGAGTCCCATTTTAGCTCCGGAGGGCACTCCACACCCCTCTTTCCCCCTCAGAACACTTCCCGAGTCCCCATCTCTTACTCTGGTCTGTCTTTTTGTCCTGTCACCCCTGGTCCCCGAGGATATCTGTATTTTGCTCAATTCCCTTTTGAGCTCGTCACATCTCCCCATCTCCTTTGGTCTCTCTGGCCCCTTTGGGACCTTTCTAATTCCTCTGACCACATCTCCTGTTCTGATAGAACTTTTTCTGAAACCATCTGTATGCTCCAGAGCCACCTGTTTGGTGTCTGTCTTATAGTATGTTTCTATATCGTATCCGGTACCCTAAAGATGCCTATCGTTGGCTGAGATCTCCTCTTAGAAAGCCCTCATCTATTTTTATAGACATATTTCCCGTGGTGGTTTTTGTTGTCTTTTGCAATTTATTTTTGTTTTACGTACTCAGGTGTTACTTAGAATGCTTCATACCATTTCTGATACTTTTGTTGAATTTCCACATGTGTTGGTGCTTTCTGTCCTCTCGGACTCATCTAGTTCCGTTAACAGTATCGGTCAAGGAGAGATCACGTAGGGCTCTAAATTGTCAGCACTTTACAGTAAATAACGTACGGTACAAGCAGAGATATTTTTGGGAAGGTTTTCTCACGGGATGTAGTTCTGCTTTGTCGTTCAATCCTATCCAGAACATAATTCGGGCAGAAGGTAGGTAGTATGCACGGTCCCGCTAAATGTAAAGCGTGACCCCGTACCTCTGTATTTTGTTTGAAAGGAAACTAAAGCACATAAATTTTGATGATATTATTACATTTAGTAAACTAGTGTCTTTTAGGGCTTAGTATGATTTCTAATTCTTTCTATCTACGCAATGGAACATTAAGTTGAATTACTTACCCGGTCACATTGCTGACGCCATCGCTTCAGTCACAGTAGAAAAGCAGATATCGGCCTTTCTTGTAAGCGCCACTTTCCCTGTTCAGTCCCTCGCGGGCTGTAAACTTAAGGCTGACGAGAAAAGGAGCTGCTACCCCTGTGGCGGCCTTTATGGCTTCTGCTGGTCCATCCCACCCCTTCCCGGGGGGTTGTGGGAAGGGCGGAAGGCGGGGCCCGGGGTATATGAGCCACAGCCTCTGCTGACTGAGCTCATTCTGCAGTTGGGTGTCTCCGGTGTAGGTCTTTTGCTGATCCTGTGGTCAAATGTAGTTTTGGAGCCGGCTCAGCTGTTCGGGCTGGTGTGCGTTCACATTTAGAGAAGGAGAACTCATAAGTTCTAGGAAAGACCTTCCAGACCAGTTAACGTTCAGCAGTGTATTTAATAGAAAATAAAGGTGGGTTTTTTTGGTTTTTTTTTTTAGGTTAGTAGTTTTATATTGAGCATTCAGGGATGGTAAGATGGTTTAATAGTACGTATTTCTTTTTTTTTTCCAGGTACCCTGCATTTTCTTGGGATTCCTGACTTAATTGGAGATGGAACTTTGTGGGTTTTTCTCACCAGTTTTGTTACATACAGCGTAAGTTGCTAATATAAATTTTCTTAATAAGAGCAACAATAAGATTATCTAGCGGGCGCTAGGGTGAGCATCTTGTATACATCCGTATATGAAGTGTTAGCATTTCTCAAGAAAGTAGCAGAGATTCAAGGTATAGTGGTTTTCACTGGCTTTGTGGGTCTGTAACGCAGCCCAGAGTCCTTGGGAAGAAAGGAGCTGCCTGCAGGGCACGGCTCGGAAGAGCAGCTCCCGAGGGGCAGCTGACAAGAAGGGGTTCAGAGGCTCTCATACAGGGCAGGAGTTGTCTGGAAGAAGCGGGGTTCCTTCCCTGTCAGTTCAGGAGAAGAGAAGGGGGTTTTGAAGCTTTGGGACAGGGGAAAGGGAGGCAGGTTCCTCAGACTTTCTCAGTGGTTTTGCAGTTGGATTTGGGTGTCGATGAGGTCTGTTCCATTGCGGTCTCCTGCATTTGAGGTGGGCCGGGTAGTATCGAGGAGGAGCATGTGACCTGTGACTTTATGCAAGCGCAATGGTAATTTTGTGTTTCCTTGGTGTCTTAGGTGCTGTAATTAATTGTTGCTTATGACTCTGGATTTGGTGGGGTTTTTTATTTCTTTATTTTGCAGATGATGGACCCGGTGACTGCAGGAACATACCAGCTAGCTGTTTTTTGCGTGTTAAGTCAAGGATGGATTTGGACGCCCGGCCCTTTGAAAGATGAGTTGAAGAACAGGCACAGGAGAGGGGACAAGGGAGACAATTGTGGGAAAGGATTTGTAAAAGTTAGTGTAGGGCAGAGGGCTGTCGCGGAGCAATCCCCTTTAGGCAGGTAAGGGGAGCGGGTTACTCTTCAGCCTGACGGTAGCGTGTGCCGGGCAGGGCGGTTCCAGCCTGTGTCTGCGGTGTCATCGGTGTGGTCTGTCTTTGGTGTATTAGACCTTTGTCGGATCTCGATGTCGGGTTTATGCTCAAGCAGCAAGGCACAGTGCCTCAGGTAGCACCCCTGGAGTCTCGAACGCCTGTTCTCATCGGCATAGCGCCAGTCGGGCACCGCTTTTCTTGCATTAAAAGCCTAAAGCGTGGATAGGTGCGGTGTCACGGAAGTGTCTGGACGGTCCTCATTTGCGGCGCGGTTCCCAGCTGCGTGAGCAGCTCTGTTCTCTGGCCATCCGTTTTCAGGGCGCGGGCCTTCTGCCCCGCATCGTTACGCTCTTAGGTCTTGAAGCCCGGCTTTCTGCATGTACATCTTCGCAGTTTGGCGAGTCACTTCTTGTCACGGGTCGTGACGTTCTGCCTGTTCTCCGGGGTTTCCGTCGAGGCCCCTCACTTCACCATTACGGTCTCGCTCATCATTTTGCTCGATGACGTCTTTGGTCGAGGTGTCGTCATTCTCGCTGAGAGTTTTCCCTCATCTTTGAGGTACATTGTAGGATTTTGTGTAGCGTCAATCTGTCCATCTGTGTGTTTGTGTGGCTCGGAGCCGCCCTGCCCGGGGGTGTCGAGTCAGGGGTAGGTGGGATGGCAGTAAGAGTGTGTGCTTAACCCAGTGTTCTGGCTAGGCTGTTGGGGCCAAGGTGGTACAGTCACCTGGGATCGAGTAGCCATCGGCGGGTTGCGTGGGCAGCTTTTTTTGGTAATGTTCTTAGGGGCGCAGCAGAGCTATGAGGGAGAGGCTGTTAAGCAGTATCGACGGAGATTGCCTCTCCAAGGTATTGAGGCTGCTTTGTGTGGAGTTTAAGATTAGTGGGCTTTGGTTCTGGCAGGTTGTAGTTGGGCTGTAGATGACACTCGTCAATGGGAACATTTGTCATTATGAAGCTATCTCTCCGTCTCCAGGTGACTTCTTTGATATTGTTTTTTCAGACGCAGGGGGACGTGCTGTACGGGGCGACGTAGGAGAGCCGAGCGGAGCTCTGTCAGACGGTGGGTAGGTGTGTGGTCTTAGAGGGAAGCTGTGAGCGGTGGCTCTGCGATGACTACATCAGGGTATTTTTCTGTTTCAGTTGGAAGCTTGAAGCAAGGAGCACCGTGGGATACGGGCACCAGGGCTGATTCAGTGCAGGTAAGATGAGTGATTGGGTAGCAGTTAGTTGTCTGGGTGTTGTATTGCCAGTGAAGTGATAAGCGACCGGTGTTGTTTGTGTCTTACAGGTGGCGCGCAAGGGTGAAGGCGGTGACCCAAAGCGGTAGAGGATGGGCCGGCGAGTTGTCACGTGGAAGGGGCGGGAGATGCGAATCGGTGGCCAGAGGCTACGGTTGAGGGCAGTGTCTCAGCATGTGCTGTATCTCTTGGATTTTTGCAGGTGCCGCACGCAGGCTCGGTGGGGTGCTGCCGCGTGCTGTCGAGCCGTAGGAGCAGGTGAGGGGGTTGTGGGCAAGGTAGGCGTCTCGTAGCAAAGTATTCTGTGGTAGCTCAGTGAAGCATTTCCCTTTGGATTTGCAGGTACTGTGCAGGCTGCATTTGGAATTGGAGGAGAATTTTAGGCGAGCTGTGTTGTAGAGAGGAGGCGCCTGGGGCTGGTGAGTTATTTAAATGCAATTGTAATTTTGTGACTCTTAAACGCTACAAACAATGAGCGTCACAGCCTGCGACTGTGGCATCAGTGGAGAGCAGGCGAGCGGAATGCCACGGCGCATCTGAGCTGGGGATGGCACAGGAAAATTGCGTGTTGACAACAGCGTCATCAGTCAATATCGCATCGGTCTGTAGATTCATGTGTGGTTTTATTGTGTGAATAACTTTTTTTTTTTTTCAGATGATGAAGAGAAACCTGGTGAATGCAGGATCAATCCATTTGGCTGCTTGTGGTGTTTTTCTTGTTGAGGATGGCTTCGGACTCATCGCTCTTTGAAAGATAAGCTGAGGAAATGTCGGTGGAAACTGTTTGGGGGGGACGGGACAAGTTTGGGAGTCGCAGGGATGGCTTTTAAAATTAGCGTAGGGCAGAGGGCTGTCGCGGAGCAATCCCCTTTAGGCAGGTAAGGGGAGCGGGTTACTCTTCAGCCTGACGGTAGCGTGTGCTGGGCAGGGCGGTTCCAGCCTGTGTCTGCGGTGTCATCGGTGTGGTCTGTCTTTGGTGTATTAGACCTTTGTCGGATCTCGATGTCGGGTTTATGCTCAAGCAGCAAGGCACAGTGCCTCAGGTAGCACCCCTGGAGTCTCGAACGCCTGTTCTCATCGGCATAGCGCCAGTCGGGCACCGCTTTTCTTGCATTAAAAGCCTAAAGCGTGGATAGGTGCGGTGTCACGGAAGTGTCTGGACGGTCCTCATTTGCGGCGCGGTTCCCAGCTGCGTGAGCAGCTCTGTTCTCTGGCCATCCGTTTTCAGGGCGCGGGCCTTCTGCCCCGCATCGTTATGCTCTTAGGTCTTGAAGCCCGGCTTTCTGCATGTACATCTTCGCAGTTTGGCGAGTCACTTCTTGTCACGGGTCGTGACGTTCTGCCTGTTCTCCGGGGTTTCCGTCGAGGCCCCTCACTTCACCATTACGGTCTCGCTCATCATTTTGCTCGATGACGTCTTTGGTCGAGGTGTCGTCATTCTCGCTGAGAGTTTTCCCTCATCTTTGAGGTACATTGTAGGATTTTGTGTAGCGTCAATCTGTCCATCTGTGTGTTTGTGTGGCTCGGAGCCGCCCTGCCCGGGGGTGTCGAGTCAGGGGTAGGTGGGATGGCAGTAAGAGTGTGTGCTTAACCCAGTGTTCTGGCTAGGCTGTTGGGGCCAAGGTGGTACAGTCACCTGGGATCGAGTAGCCATCGGCGGGTTGCGTGGGCAGCTTTTTTTGGTAATGTTCTTAGGGGCGCAGCAGAGCTATGAGGGAGAGGCTGTTAAGCAGTATCGACGGAGATTGCCTCTCCAAGGTATTGAGGCTGCTTTGTGTGGAGTTTAAGATTAGTGGGCTTTGGTTCTGGCAGGTTGTAGTTGGGCTGTAGATGACACTCGTCAATGGGAACATTTGTCATTATGAAGCTATCTCTCCGTCTCCAGGTGACTTCTTTGATATTGTTTTTTCAGGCGCAGGGGGACGTGCTGTACGGGGCGACGTAGGAGAGCCGAGCGGAGCTCTGTCAGAAGGTGGGTAGGTGTGTGGTCTTAGAGGGAAGCTGTGAGCGGTGGCTCTGCGATGACTACATCAGGGTATTTTTCTGTTTCAGTTGGAAGCTTGAAGCAAGGAGCACCGTGGGATACGGGCACCAGGGCTGATTCAGTGCAGGTAAGATGAGTGATTGGGTAGCAGTTAGTTGTCTGGGTGTTGTATTGCCAGTGAAGTGATAAGCGACCGGTGTTGTTTGTGTCTTACAGGTGGCGCGCAAGGGTGAAGGCGGTGACCCAAAGCGGTAGAGGATGGGCCGGCGAGTTGTCACGTGGAAGGGGCGGGAGATGCGAATCGGTGGCCAGGGGCTACGGTTGAGGGCAGTGTCTCAGCATGTGCTGTATCTCTTGGATTTTTGCAGGTGCCGCACGCAGGCTCGGTGGGGTGCTGCCGCGTGCTGTCGAGCCGTAGGAGCAGGTGAGGGGGTTGTGGGCAGGGTAGGCGTCTCGTAGCAAAGTATTCTGTGGTAGCTCAGTGAAGCATTTCCCTTTGGATTTGCAGGTGCTGTGCAGGCTGCATTTGGAATTGGAGGAGAATTTTAGGCGAGCTGTGTTGTAGAGAGGAGGCGCCTGGGGCTGGTGAGTTATTTAAATGCAATTGTAATTTTGTGACTCTTAAACGCTACAAACAATGAGCGTCACAGCATGCGACTGTGGCATCAGTGGAGAGCAGGCGAGCGGAATGCCACGGCGCATCTGAGCTGGGGATGGCACAGGAAAATTGCGTGTTGACCGATGCGATATTGACTGATGACGCTGTTGTCTGTAGATTCATGTGTGGTTTTATTGTGTGAATAATTTTTTTTTTTTTTTTTTTTCAGATGATGAAGAGAAACCTGGTGAATGCAGGATCAATCCATTTGGCTGCTTGTGGTGTTTTTCTTGTTGAGGATGGCTTCGGACTCATCGCTCTTTGAAAGATAAGCTGAGGAAATGTCGGTGGAAACTGTTTGGGGGGGACGGGACAAGTTTGGGAGTCGCAGGGATGGCTTTTAAAATTAGCGTAGGGCAGAGGGCTGTCGCGGAGCAATCCCCTTTAGGCAGGTAAGGGGAGCGGGTTACTCTTCAGCCTGACGGTAGCGTGTGCTGGGCAGGGCGGTTCCAGCCTGTGTCTGCGGTGTCATCGGTGTGGTCTGTCTTTGGAGTATTAGACCTTTGTCGGATCTCGATGTCGGGTTTATGCTCAAGCAGCAAGGCACAGTGCCTCAGGTAGCACCCCTGGAGTCTCGAACGCCTGTTCTCATCGGCATAGCGCCAGTCGGGCGCTGCTTTTCTTGCATTAAAAGCCTAAAGCGTGGATAGGTGCGGTGTCACGGAAGTGTCTGGACAGTCCTCATTTGCGGCGCGGTTCCCAGCTGCGTGAGCAGCTCTGCTCTCTGGCCATCCGTTTTCAGGGCGCGGGCCTTCTGCCCCGCATCGTTACGCTCTTAGGTCTTGTACATGCAGAAAACCGGGCTTCATCTTTGCAGTTTGGCGAGTCACTTCTTGTCACGGGTCGTGACGTTCTGCCTGTTCTCCGGGGTTTCCGTCAAGGCCCCTCACTTCACCATTACGGTCTCGCTCATCCTTTTGCTTGATGACGTCTTTGGTCGAGGTGTCGTCATTCTCGCTGAGAGTTTTCTCTCATCTTTGAGGTACATTGTAGGATTTTGCGTAGCGTCAGTCTGTCCATCTGTGTTTGTGTGGCTCGGAGCCGCCCTGCCCGGGGGTGTCGAGTCAGGGGTAGGTGGGATAGGAGTAAGAGTCTATGGTTAACATGTTGCTGTGTCCAGGCTGTCGGGGCCAAGGTGGTACAGTCATCTGGGATCGCGTAGCCATCAGCAGGCTGTATGGACAGTGCTTCCATTAGTGGTTTTTGAGATGAGCCGTGCCACGTTGGACGTGCTGGTCAGCAGTAGTGCAGGAGTCTGCACCTTAAAAACCAAAAAGGCTGCTTCGTATGGCACTTTGAGTTTGTTATTTTGTTTTGTTATGACAGGCTGTAGTTGGAATCTAGATAGTATTTGTAATTGGGAATGTGACCATCGGAATGAGGAAGCCATCGCTTCCCAGGTGACTCGTTTGATGTTGTTTTTCAGATGCAGAGGGACAAGCTGTGCAGGGCGATGTAGCAGAGCCAATCGGAGCACTATAAGAAGGCGGGTCGCCATGTGCGGCATTAGAGGGAAGATGTGAATGGTGGCTCTATGACAGCATTTATGGTATCGTTTTTTTCAATTTCAATCCCTGAAGCAACGAGCTGACTCAGTGGCTGACTCTGTCCAGGTGACCGGCGATCGGCAGGCTGAAGTACCAGTTGTTTTTCAGGCCAGTCAAGTTTTAAGGAACCTGTGCCGCTTGTATTTTACAGGTGGGGTGCAAGACCGAAAGCGGCAATCCAAAGTGACGGAGGCTGGGCCGGCAAGCTGTCAAGGTAAAGCAGCGGGAGATGGGAATTGTTATCCACAGCCTAAAGTTTCAGACTGTATCTCAGCATGTGCTGCTCTGCTTGTGTTTTTGCAGGTGCCGCACATAGGCTCAGATGAACAATGCCACAAGCCCGTGAACGGTTCGAGCCGGCGAGGCCGTCGCGGGCCCCTTTAGTGTCTAACAGCAAAGTATCACGTGTCAGCTCAGTGAAGCTTTTCTCCCTTTTACTTTGCAGGCACTGTGCGGGCCGCCTTTGGGAGCGGGCGAGGGTTTGAGGCGAGCCAGGTAGTCGAGAGGAGGCACACAGGGTAAGTGACTTCTTGCGAGCGCAACGGTAATTTTGAGTCTCTTGGTCTTTTAGGTGCCACAAATGATGACCGTCTGCACAGGAGAAGAAACAGAAGGATGTCAAGGAGGATTCTAAACCTGCCTAAGTGACTTGAAGCTGGGGTGTAGAAGAACAGGTATACCATACTAATCACTGTTTAGTCTCGTGTGCTTGACAGGCAGACCATCTGCGTTTTGATAACGTCAGCCTGCGAGAGACTCGGAAGCACCCCGTTGGACAAGCTTGAGATTCCTGCCCTCCTGTGGGAAAGGGCAAAGCGCGGCAGTGAACTCTGGCCGCGCAATCCCCAATATACAGGTGCAAACAGCACATTTGGTGATCCTCGAGCACAGACAGATCGGTGCCTGGATCTGTGCTCGTGTGCCTCTGCCCAGGCCCCACTTTGGGAGTTTCCCGGCTGGTGATGTAATGACAAAAAACTTACTCGTCGCACTTCACCTGTGTTTTTGTGGCTCTTCCTGCGCCCCGCCCGTGTTGGCTCACACGCAGCCGCAGCATTTGACTTTGTAGTCGACATGGAGCAGGTAATCAGAAATGCAGCGGCACTTCTGAGGAGGGGCGTGTTGCGGTAAAGGTCCGTCTTGACTGACGTGATGCCGACTGACGGCAGTGTTGTGTGCTGTTTGGGTCTTTCTTTAAAGGTGATGAAGAGGAGACTGGTGACAGCCGCATGAATCCTGTCGGCGGACTGTGGTTTTTCTCGTTGCGAATGGATTAAGCCTCCCGGCCCTCTGAAAGATAAGTCGAGGGAGCGGCACCGCGGTGGGGTCGGGGGAAGGTGGGGACGAGGTCGGCAATTGCAGGGACAGGTTTTAAAGGTAGCGTAGGGCAGAGGGCTGTCCAGGAGCTGTCCCCTTTGGGCAGGTAAAGGGGGAGCAGGTTACTCCTCAGCGCAACGCTAGCATGTGCCGGGCAGGGCGGTTTCAGCCTGTGTCTGTTGTCGTATAGTCCGTGTGATACGTCTTATGTGTCATAGAGCTTCCTCAGTTCTTAATGTCCTCGTTGCTCTTTGCACGAGGAGCATGACACATGTCTCAGGCGCAGCCCGTGGGGTTCAATCGCCAGTACTCATCAGCACGGTGCCAACCGGGTGTTACTCTTGTCGCTTTATGAGCTTAAAGCGTGGATCGGTCTTGATCGGAAGACTTTTCGGTCGCTCTGCTTTTGTAGCATCGTTCCCGGCTGCACGAGCAGCTCTGCTCTCTACCCATCCATTTTCAGGGACCGTGTCTCGTTCCCTTCATCCTTATGTTTGTAGGGCTTGAAGCCGGGCTTCGTGCACATACATCATCTCGGTTTTGAGAGTCATTTCTCGTCACAGGCCTTGGAGTCCTACTCTTTTTTTTTTTTTTTTTTTTTTTTTTTTAATTGGGGGTGTTTCCCAGAGCCTCCTCCCATCACCGTTGCGGTCTTGCAGGTCTTCTTGCCCGACAACGACTTCCATCCCGGTGTCATTCTTCTCACTGAGAGTTTTCTCTCACCTTTGAGGCACATTGTTTGTGGTGTTCTGTGTAGTATCTGTGCATGTCTCCGTGGCTCGGAGTCGCCCTGCCCAGGGGTGTAGAGTCAGGCGTAGGTGGGATAGCCGTAATATTCTACAGTTAATATGTTGGTGTGTCGAGGCAATGTCGGTAAGGTTATTTCGGACCGAGCGGCCGTCAGCGGGTTTTGCGAACAGGTTTTTCGTTAATGTGTTATGGGGAAGGGCAGAGCTCTGCAGGAGGGGCCGTTCAGCGGTAGCGCCGGAGACCGCATCTCAAAGAAGCAAAGGCTGCTATGCGTGGGGCTTGAAGTTTGTGGGCGTTTTTTCTGGCGAGCTGCCAGATGACGTTTCTAAATAGGAACCAGACTTAAGCGTTACGAAGCTATCTCTCTGCGTCCAGCTGATCGTCGATGTTGTTTTTTCAGACATAGCGGGACCAGCTGCCCAGGGTGACGCAGCAGAGCCGAGCGGAGTACCGTGAGAAGGTGGGTCATCGTTTCCGGTATTAGAGGGAAGATGTGACCGCTGCCTCTGCGAGTGCAGTTACACTTGGTTGTTTTGTCGTTGTTTATCCCCAGTTTGAATTCTTGATTCTGTCAGGTGCCAGAACGATGACGGTCACAGCATCCAACTCGGGAATCCGTGCAGAGCAGGTGAGCAGAACACCACGGCGTGTCTGAGGCAGGGGCTGTTAAAGGAGAAGTTTATGTTGACCGACGCGATGCTTCCCAACGGCAGTATTGTGTGTGCATTTTTTTTGTTTGTTTTTGCAGGCGACGAAGAATCTATCACCTGCAGGATTAATGCTGTTTGCCAATCGGGGGTTTTTTTCATCGAGGATGGCTTTGGAGCCCAGGCTCTCTGAAAGCTCAGCGGATGGACTGGCGGCCAAGATTGTTTGGGGAGGGAGGGGACAGGGTCAGCAACCGGAGAGATGGGTTTTAAAGTTAGCGTAGGGCAGAGGGCTGCCCCGGACCGGTCCCCTTTGGGCAGGTAAAGAGAGGGGGTTACTCTTCAGCGTGAGGGTAACCTGCACCGGTCAGGGCAGTTCCGGCTCATGTTTGTCATCACGTAGTTTGCACGGCCTGTTTTCTGTGTCTTGCGTAATACCTTCTTCTGGTCTCAAAGTCTCCATTGCTCCTTTTTTGATCAGGAGGCACCTCGCTGGCCCTCCAGAGTGTCTAGAGAGCATCACCTCATCAGCGTAGTGCCTGTCCAGCAGTTCTCGTCTCGATAGTCTACTTTAAAGCGTCCTTCCTTCCAGCGCGTATTATGTTGCGGATCTTGCCGATCGGTCTCCACTTGCGGCGTCAAGCCAGGCGGCACGTGCGGCTCCGTCGTTGAGATTCCCGTTTCCACAGAGTAGTCTTCTGGGGTTTCGTTCCCATGTCCTTAGGAAGTTCAGGTCTTAAAGCCTGCCTTCTCATGCATCCACCGTGATGATTTTGGCGGCCGCTTTCTGTCACAGGCGGCAGCCGTCGCCTCTCTTGCAGGGCCGCTATAAGGTATTTACGTCACCGTGGCACCGTAGGGCTTCTGCGCCGGCATCATCGACCCTACGGGAGTTGTTCTCACCCACAGTCTTATAGTGTCTCACGGTCACTCTTGCAGCCTCTGCACGCGCCACGCGTCCGCGTGCGCCACCTGCGATCGGAGCTTCAAGCACACTTAGCGTCACGGATGTATCCGGAGGGTTACCTTCCGGGAGGCGATGTGGCCTAGAAGGACCGCTCTGCTTTTGTACTTTCTAGTTCCATAGAGATGTTCTATGGCATCTCATCCGCATGCCTTTTTGAGGTAAGGTCCTAAAGCCAAGCTTCTCAGGCACGTGTCATTCTAGAGTTGTGTTGTAGCGCGGCGCTGTAGTTCGGACTGCCATCCGAGACCGCCTAGCCAGGCAGCGCTTACTTTTTCTTTTGCTTTGTAAAGCTCAGTATTTGGGTATGCGTCGCATCGTACCGCCCCGTAATTGTCTCGGCCGCTATCAGAGACCACTTCGCAGCGTAACTCCCCATCGTGCGTTTTGTGTCGGACCGTTCTGTATTTGAATGGGTATGGCATTGTTTGGCTCTATTGGTTTTGCATTGTACCGCCCTGTAATTGTGTCAACCTTCATCTGAGACCGTTTTACATTGTAACGGCCCGTATCGTCTTTTGTCTCACATCGTGCCACTCCGTAACTATCTCGACCGCCACGCGAGACCGTCTCGCTTCATACTGCCCCCTACTGTTTTTTTTTTGTGTCGGATCAATCTGTACCGGAGCGCACGTTGCATTGTTTGGCATTGTATTGGCTTTGCATCGTATAGCTCTGTAACGGTCTCGACTGCCATTTGAGACCGTCTTGTATCGCATCGTGTCTCACATTGTATAGCTCTGTAACGGTCTCGACTGAGATCGGAGATGGTTTTGCATTGTACAACCCTGTATTTCCTTTTTTTTTTAATTGGATCATCCCCTATTTGAATGCCTATTGCACTGTCCATCTCTGTAGCGGTTGTGCATTGTATTTCTCTGTAATAGTCTTGTCTGACATTGGAGAGCATCTCATATTGTGCAGGTCTACTTTGTATCACATCGTGATGCTCCGTCTCGGCCGCCAGCAGAGACCATCTGGCTTTGTGTCACCCTGTATTGTGTGTTGTTATTAGATCACTGTTTTTTTGAGCGTGTATTGTATTGTTCTGCTGAGTATCAGTTTTGCATTGTACCGCCGTGAAATTGTCTTGACCAACAACTGAGGCGGTCTCGCATCGTACCACCCCCTATTGCGGTTTTGTTATCGGAGCGTTCCGTATTTGACTGCCTAGTGCCTCGTTCGGCTCCGTATGGGATTTGCCTCGTCTGGGTCTGCGTCGGTGTCTACCACCATCCAAGACCGTCTCGCATCGTATCGCCTCATATTGTTGTTTGCCTTTCGTCGACACCCCTCCGTAGTCATCTGGACCACCGCCGGAGACGATGTCACGTCGCACCACCCTGTAACTGTCTCAACTGCCGTCAGAGATGGACCTGCATTCTATCACCCTGTATTGTATTTTGTCTCAATGGCGCTCTAAGGGCACGTCAAGTTGTTTGACTTGTGTGAACATTACGTGGCTCTATCTTTGTATGTATCATATGATACTGTGTAGGCAGCGTAGATGGTTAAGGGGTCTCCATCTCTCTGCACGTGGCCGGGAAGGGAGTGAATTACAACCAGATTGTGAGGTAAGATAAGGTAAGACATTAATGCATTTGTGGGTTTTATGCAGTTGTTGTAGGTGACTTGCGGTAAGTGTGTAGAAAGAGCAGATGGGGCTCTGAGCAGTCAGTGATTTGCAGGCTTGTAGGGCAAATAACTGGGGAAAAGAAAAAAAGGAAACAAACAAACCAGCCGGGGGATATATTTCTTTCCTCTGGCTGTTTTTTTTTTTTTGGCCGCTCTGCGAGGCGACGTTCATCGCCAAAGTTTGGGCGGAGGTCAGGCACGGGCCGGGGTCTTTGCAGGCAGGGTCACCTGCGAGGCCGCTCCGGGTGGCGCTCTGGAGGAGCGCCGCAGAGACGGGCCCGGGGCTGCTTTTGGCCGTCAGGTGGGAGAACGCAGGAGCCGAGCGGGAGGTTGGGCCTGTGTGGTTGCAGAGGGAGCGTGGTGTCTGGCCGGTGTTTGTGTGTGGTTTGGTGGTTGTGTTGAGCCGCAGGCTGGCTGCGGAGGTGTGCGTGTTTTCCTTTGCAGGCTGGTAGGGCGAAGCACTAGAATAAAAAACCCCAGCCGGGGGAATTTTTTTTTCTTCCCCCGGCTGGGTTTTTTTTCCCCGGTCCCGGCCGCTCTGCGAGGCGACGTTCATCGCCAAAGTTTGGGCGGAGGTCAGGCACGGGCCGGGGTTTTTGCAGGCAGGGTCACCTGCGAGGCCGCTCTGGGGGGTGCTCTTGGGGAGCGCCGCAGAGACGGGCCCAGGGCTGCTTTTGGCCGGCAGGTGGGAGAAAGCAGGAGCCGAGCGGGAGGTTGGGCTGGTGTGGCTGCAGAGGGAGCGGGGTGTCTGGCCGGTGTTTGTGTGGTTTGGCGGGTGTGTAGACCCGCAGGCTGGCTGCGGCTGTGTGCGTGTTTTCCTTTGCAGGCTGGTAGGGCGAAGCACTAGAATAAAAAACCCCAGCCGGGGGATTTTTTTTTTCTTCCCCCGGCTGGGTTTTTTTTCCCCGGTCCCGGCCGCTCTGCGAGGCGACGTTCATCGCCAAAGTTTGGGCGGAGGTCAGGCACGGGCCGGGGTTTTTGCAGGCAGGGTCACCTGCGAGGCCGCTCTGGGTGGCGCTCTTGGGGAGCGCCGCAGAGGCGGGCCAATGGCTGCTTTTGGCCGGCAGGTGGGAGAAGGCAGGAGCCGAGCGGGAGGTTGGGCTGGTGTGGTTGCGGCGGGAGCGGGGTGTAGTTTGGCGGGTGTGTAGACCCGCAGGCTGGCTGCGGCTGTGTGCGTGTTTTCCTTTGCAGGCTGGTAGGGCGAAGCACTAGAATAAAAAACCCCAGCCGGGGGATTTTTTTTTTCTTCCCCCGGCTGGGTTTTTTTTCCCCGGTCCCGGCCGCTCTGCGAGGCGACGTTCATCGCCAAAGTTTGGGCGGAGGTCAGGCACGGGCCGGGGTTTTTGCAGGCAGGGTCACCTGCGAGGCCGCTCTGGGTGGCGCTCTGGAGGAGCGCCGCAGAGACGGGCCCAGGGCTGCTTTTGGCCGGCAGGTGGGAGAACGCAGGAGCCGAGCGGGAGGTTGGGCTGGTGTGGTTGCGGCGGGAGCGGGGTGTAGTTTGGCGGGTGTGTAGACCCGCAGGCTGGCTGCGGCTGTGTGCGTGTTTTCCTTTGCAGGCTGGTAGGGCGAAGCACTAGAATAAAAAACCCCAGCCGGGGGATTTTTTTTTTCTTCCCCCAGCTGGGTTTTTTTTCCCTGGTCCCGGCCGCTCTGCGAGGCGACGTTCATCGCCAAAGTTTGGGCGGAGGTCAGGCACGGGCCGGGGTCTTTGCAGGCAGGGTCACCTGCGAGGCCGCTCTGGGGGGTGCTCTTGGGGAGCGCCGCAGAGACGGGCCCAGGGCTGCTTTTGGCCGTCAGGTGGGAGAACGCAGGAGCCGAGCGGGAGGTTGGACCTGTGTGGCTGTGGAGGGAGCGGGGTGTCTGGCCGGTGTTTGTGTGTGGTTTGGTGGTTGTGTTGAGCCGCAGGCTGGCTGCGGAGGTGTGCGTGTTTTCCTTTGCAGGCTGGTAGGGTGAAGCACTAGAATAAAAAACCCCAGCCGGGGGATTTTTTTTTTCTTCCCCCGGCTGGGTTTTTTTTCCCCGGTCCCGGCCGCTCTGCGAGGCGACGTTCATCGCCAAAGTTTGGGCGGAGGTCAGGCACGGGCCGGGGTTTTTGCAGGCAGGGTCACCTGCGAGGCCGCTCTGGGTGGCGCTCTGGAGGAGCGCCGCAGAGACGGGCCCAGGGCTGCTTTTGGCCGTCAGGTGGGAGAACGCAGGAGCTGAGCGGGAGGTTGGGCCGGTGTGGCTGTGGAGGGAGTGGGGTGTCTGGCCGGTGTTTGTGTGTGGTTTGGTGCTTGTGTTGAGCCGCAGGCTGGCTGCGGAGGTGTGCGTGTTTTCCTTTGCAGGCTGGTAGGGCGAAGCACTAGAATAAAAAACCCCAGCCGGGGGATTTTTTTTTTCTTCCCCCGGCTGGGTTTTTTTTCCCCGGTCCCGGCCGCTCTGCGAGGCGACGTTCATCGCCAAAGTTTGGGCGGAGGTCAGGCACGGGCCGGGGTTTTTGCAGGCAGGGTCACCTGCGAGGCCGCTCTGGGGGGTGCTCTTGGGGAGCGCCGCAGAGACGGGCCCAGGGCTGCTTTTGGCCGGCAGGTGGGAGAAAGCAGGAGCCGAGCGGGAGGTTGGGCTGGTATGGCTGCAGAGGGAGCGGGGTGTCTGGCCGGTGTTTGTGTGGTTTGGCGGGTGTGTAGACCCGCAGGCTGGCTGCGGCTGTGTGCGTGTTTTCCTTTGCAGGCTGGTAGGGCGAAGCACTAGAATAAAAAACCCCAGCCGGGGGATTTTTTTTTTCTTCCCCCGGCTGGGTTTTTTTTCCCCGGTCCCGGCCGCTCTGCGAGGCGACGTTCATCGCCAAAGTTTGGGCGGAGGTCAGGCACGGGCCGGGGTTTTTGCAGGCAGGGTCACCTGCGAGGCCGCTCTGGGTGGCGCTCTTGGGGAGCGCCGCAGAGGCGGGCCAATGGCTGCTTTTGGCCAGCAGGTGGGAGAAGGCAGGAGCCGAGCGGGAGGTTGGGCTGGTGTGGTTGCGGCGGGAGCGGGGTGTAGTTTGGCGGGTGTGTAGACCCGCAGGCTGGCTGCGGCTGTGTGCGTGTTTTCCTTTGCAGGCTGGTAGGGCGAAGCACTAGAATAAAAAACCCCAGCCGGGGGATTTTTTTTTTCTTCCCCCAGCTGGGTTTTTTTTCCCCGGTCCCGGCCGCTCTGCGAGGCGACGTTCATCGCCAAAGTTTGGGCGGAGGTCAGGCACGGGCCGGGGTTTTTGCAGGCAGGGTCACCTGCGAGGCTGCTCTGGGGGGCGCTCTTGGCGAGCGCCGCAGGGACGGGCCAATGGCCGCTTTTGGCCGGCAGGTGGTGGAGCGCAGGATCGGGGAGGTTGGGCCGTCCTGTGCGGTAGCAGAGGGAGCGGGGTGACTGGAGTGTGTGTGTGTGTGTGTGTGCGTGTGCGTGTCTGTTTTGGTGGTTGTGTTGACCCGCAGGTTGGCTGTGGAGGAGTGCGTTTTTTCCTTTGCAGGTTTGTAGGGCATAAAACCCCTAGAATAAAAAACCCCAGCCGGGGGATTTTTTTTTTCTTCCCCCGGCTGGGTTTTTTTTTCCCCGGTCCCGGCCGCTCTGCGAGGCAACGTTCATCGCCAAAGTTTGGGCAGAGGTCAGGCACGGGCCGGGGTTTTTGCAGGCAGGGTCACTTGTTAGGGTCCCAGTTTTGGAGTTCTTGGGGTATATTCTCCTGTGCTCTGAATAGTGTTTGTTGTTTGTGGAAGTAGTGTGCAGCAGCTGTTAATGGTCATGGAGCCATGTTGCAGGTTGTGGTGGGAGATGGCGAGTTTGGAGGAGGAGTGGGTATTGCAGCAAGTGCAGTTTTCATTATTTTGGGATTGAGGTATAGTGTTGCCTAGGGCTGTGACAAATATGGCATCATCACCCTTAATTATTTTTATTGTTTAGTTTTTTTTGCAGAGGTCTGCAGCTGTGCTCAGAGAAGCAGCAGGCACCTGTTTTGTCTTCAGAGCAGCCAGTTTTGCAGATGCTGTCGCCCAGAAGAGGGAACCTGATGCACACGTTGGAAGAGAGCGCATCCCTAGGGGATTAGGAACTGTAGCAACGTTCATCCCTATTGTGGCAACAGCAAGAAGAACTTGACTGCAGCCATGGTGTTGAGGAATATGGTGGAACTGAGTTTTTTGACTGTCTTTGTACAGACCATAAGTCCACAGAGGCTAAATGGAGTAGCAGCCCCTACGGGATTGGAGTTGTTTTTGTTTGTCATTGTGCATTGGGGTTGGAAGTCTTGGAGTACATTGCGTCAGGGGTGGAGGAAGGTAGCTGTAGTTGTCAGGATGAGGTGTAAGTCAACATCATTGCAGATGTGGCAGTTGTTGTAGTAGCAGCAGCCACATCAAAGGTAAGGAAAAGTCTGGACATGGCTCCTCCGGCCAGACACTTTCTGTAATGTAGGCAACCCAATAGGCAGATAGTAGCAATAGTAAGTGAGGTTTGAGGAGGAGTCTGAGGAAGATATGTTGAGCGGTAAAATAGTGAAATGAACAGCTCCCAACAGTCAAGTTGTTTGACCAAACAAACATTAAGCATCGATGTCTGCATGTGTGAATAATAAAGTATATTTTGGTCTCCTCCCACTTGTGTTTGTTTTGCTGGGTACAGGGGCAACCACGACATGGTTGGAGAGACTCTGTGTGCACATCTATTGGTGTTTAGGGGCATGTGCTGGACGCAGCCATGCATTGTCAATCTTGTGCACAAGTGACTTGGAACATACGTAGAGGGATGTGTGTCTGTGAGTGATTTGTGTGTGTGAGAGGCAGTTCATGGGTGTATAGTTGCTGTAAGAGTTTCACCACAGCATAATCAGAACAACAATAATGTTCTGAGACACATCATGTAGCAGCAGCGGGGAAGGGCATGTGTAGCAGTCATTAAAGACATTTCTTTAATGGGCAAGGTAGCTACCCATGTGCATGCCATTTTCTAGTGCCATGCAACACTTATTATTTTTAAGGTTTTCCTATACAGATCCAACAATGAATACCACCCTGACAGTTGTCCTGGAAACCCCAATAACAGTAATTATACACCCAATTACATCGCTAAAAAATTGCAATCAATTATGCAAATGAGGCAATTAGATATGCAAATTAGGTAAAATTTTTTTTCACCTAAAATACATAAAACTAAATGAACACACGACTGACCAATTAGACACAATTAAACAAAATGAAATAAGAAACAACAGAAACACATAATACACCACACAAGACCCAAAAATTAAACCACACCAAAATGGAAACCAATCAAACTATACTAACACCAAAACCTCCACAATACATATCACCACCAACCTCCACAAAAACAAACGGCACTCTTTGTAAAAAAAAAAAACATTACACAACAACTCCAAACCCAACTAAACCCTTAAAAAACAACAATCACATACTCCAAGAAGAAAAAATAAAAAACACTAAAACATAAAACAAACACTATAAATCCAAGCACAACATAGATAATAGCATAAAAAAGAAACATCTCAAAAAAAATAAACCACAGCAACACTGAAACTAACCCTAAAACAGTAAAACCACTACATCTCAAAAAAATCAAATCCACTAAAAACTATATTAAAATAACACCTACACTGGAAAAAAAACCCACACATTACAAACACAACCCAAAGAAACCAAACCACAAAACAAAAATGCACACACCCCTTAACCAATTTAAATCTAATATCTGCATTACACTCACTATAACACCAAATAACTAAAGGTACAACCACATCTTACACCTGCAGTTACCATCACACCTTACAATTACTGCTACATCCTACAATTACAACCACAATTACAGATAAGGACTCAGAGCTCACAGTAAAACCTCCGGAGGTGTTAGGGATTACATTTAGGGTTATGCTTACATCTAGGGTTTAGGCTGTCGGGTTAGGGTGTC